>NW_028232806.1:14290100-15711767 GCF_057557595.1 Rhyacophila brunnea
AAGTAAAGATAAATCTAAGTGCTAAAAATTAACAAAGTGGCGTTGTCGTTTAGATTTGGTGTGAAAATGCGTAAAAGAAAATCACGATTTTTATCAGAACTAAGTGTTACGAGAAAATGGAATGAAATATTAAGATAGTCCGTGTCACAAACTGATTTTTCGCCCCTGTGGGGGGCGCTCCCATAAGGAGTAGTGCTCCCCAGCCGCTCGGTCTGACCCTGGTAGTCAATGTGCCACCGATGGAATGATGACGACCCTTGGCAAGGCCGCACAAAATATTTCATATGTATAAGTCCCGCGGTTTGCTCTGACAGGTCCCACGACTTCTCAGAGTGAACTGTGGATGGTTAAGTCGGTCACAGACCATGTAAATATAGGTAACAGGTAATATGGTATAGGGTTAAAAAAATTTTGATCAAATATAATATGCTTAGGTAAAGGGTAATTAAATTAAATTAGATATAAAATATGATTTGGATGTAAGATAATATGTAATGTAAATTGTAATATAATAGGTAAATTTAAAATGTAATGCAAAGGATAACAAAGTAATAAAGGGGGACTTATGGATGGGCGTTAATGGTACATAATAATTAAGGTAGTCAAGGTGTATGTAATGTTAAGGATATATAGATTGATGTCGCTACGCGTCGCGCGTACACGGCACAATAATTGTTAACATATGCTCATAGGCCTGTTGCGAAAACTTCCATTTGTACATATGTGCAATCACAAAGTATAGCAACACGTAGGGCAATCATCGATCCGATTTCAATCACGATCCCGCGTAATTAATTTTCATACTAAATTCGATTTCAAATAGCCACGGCTGTTCCGCGCGCGGCGTTTCCGAATCGGTATTCTGGCAGCTTTCCTGCTCTGACATACGACGGCGTCTCTGTCGTATGTGTTTGAAACCGATTTCGCGATCCGAATTTCCCCCTCTGCAGTGACAGAGCCCCTCTCGCTCGCGTGTATGACGGCGTCATGCTCACGCGCGACGGGAGAATCGGATCAATGATTTTGGTCGATCAAGGAGACCGCGTACTGGAATAAAGTGCGGGAAATCTTTGATCGGCGAGGTATGAGTATGTACTAAGCAATTGTTACTGCCTATATGTTTGGTTGACGGAATAACATCCATCAACTAGGCGTAAGTATGTGCCTGTGGCGACACCGAGCTATATTAGTTGTTAAAGTAGGAAAGATTGCGCGACCAGTACAATTATATATTCGAGTAAAGTAACTTTCCCGCTTGATATTATTTAATATTAAGTATTCAATTTGTAGATAAATTAACAATCTACCGATTTCATGTTCTTGGACTAACGTCAAGTAGGTATTCAGGCCGTCGGGGCGCCTCAAAGTTGGACCCCCCAACGGTAGTTGGCCGAAGGATTGGTATGCGCTGTCGTAGGCCTGGTGCCACAAATATGCCAAGTTAACCACTGGCATATGACGCCTTATCATCCAGGCTAACTTTGTAGTACTCTTGTTTCTGAGTGAGAGGTACTTTCGCGCCGCTAGGGCCCGTAAAGCCGGCCGCCGCGGGAACGCCCCTCCCTCAGCCATGGAGAACGCCACCGCGCAGGAGGTGTGCTGTATCGATAGGCAATTCAACCACAAATCCGTTGATGCCGCGCACGCTTTCGTAGGTGCGTTTTTCGTGGGGCTGGCCCAGAAACAAGGTACTACTGCTACAGCAATTACGCACTCTCAGTACTAGCAAGTGCTCGAAGTACGTAAGTGACGCGCGAGCGACGCCGCCTATCGGCGAGCGTCGCCTTACGCCTATAATTTTACTTAGTCGGCCCTTGCGTAGATGTCGCGGGTAATTAGTCATCGTACAATTTCCGCCAATCTCGTAAGGAAACCGTTAATTAATTTTGTCACCCTCAAAACGTTGGACTAAGGGATGAAATCGGGCAGATTTGCATATAAACCCCCAATTCTTAATTTCAATATCAGTCTTCTTCCGCCTACACGACCCTGAACCTGCGATGGTCAGTGGCGTGATTTTGTTCGCATTTTCATACAAGTTTATCGAAAACTTGTGAGATAGATCCAGCAGTACTGGAATCATCTCTTAGGAATATTCTCGGAGGTTCAAATACCTATTCGACGAATACCTACTGTCACTCTGACAGATCGCGAGCGAAGTGTCAACCATTTTTTCGCACATTTTTTATCTTTTGATTATTGGACCCGGTCCTCAAACTTTCATAACAAGGCCCCGCGCTCGCGCAATCTCGCTGGTGTTAGTGTAGCGATAACGATAAGAAATTAAATCTTAAGTTTATTATAATAAGTGTTTTCTGACTTTATCTTAATTAATTAAATTAGACGTTTAATAAATATTGTGAACTTTATTGTGGTTACGGTTCTAATAAATTAGAATATAATATAGTAACCCTGTGTTTTAATAACTATAATAAGTGCCTACCTGCTCTCCAAGAAATTGATGTACCTCCACTCCAGGCCCGGAGCTAGCCGAGGATTCGGAGGCCTACATCCGTTTTCCCTATGTTAGTACCTTCCACATTTATTGCAATACACAAATAAAGAAAAAAAAACATTTCTTTCAGGAGTATTTTTTTCAAGCATCAAGCAGAGGCATTGCGCCCTCATGCGCAATGTGTGCCGTGCACACCTGACGGCTGGATGCTTCAATTTGTCTCTCTACTCTACACCGGACCCCTTTATTTTGCGGGCTTGATATGATATAACGGACGCAAGTGATACGTTTGTAGTAGTTAATTTTAGATTACTTCATATAAGTATGTTCCTTAAAGTGATTTCGAAGTCTTAAAATATTGTTTAATATGAAATAATAAAAAAATTCTGATTTTGCCCTTTACTCAAATTACCTTTCGACTCATCTATTATGCATACAAATATGAATTAAATACTTTGTTTCTCTTTACCGTTTTTGTAGTCTGGGGTGCTTCCAAATGCATTTTTTATATGTTAAGCCTCGTATTCAACCCTGCTCATCTTTTTATGAGTCGGCTCAATAATGATCCCGGCCTCTTAAAGGATCTGGAGTAGATTTACTTAAGGAATGACACTTTTATTGGTGTCAGAGTGTGATTGGAGCGCGCACTAATTATGAATAAATGGGATGGGTTTTTATTCACTCGAGCTCGCATTTTTACTAATGCTTATTAGTGTTCGGCCTCTCTGTACGTGTCGGTATTATTGCGGGGTTATTACCAATGATTTGTGCTAACCCCGTGTCAACGACCCTTAATGCAATCAATAAATTTTAACTATATTTTTATAGGTCAAATTGATATAAATCAAATAATGACAAACGATTTATGATAACATAATAAATTGATATTATTTGATTAGAATTTATAATTTAATTTATATTCGACAATGACGTTTGTCTGACCCAAACGTAATTGTGACATTTCGAAAAAATTGAGCATGATGTGTATGTTTGCAGTTGGCTGCTTATTGAGTACATTTTATTAATTTAAATAAATTAAAAACAAAGATAAGTGGTAATGAATGAATGTGGAATAAAGGGATTGTAGAAATTCAAAAAAATGTCGTGAGATGATTCGGCCACATTTTTATAATGGGAGTGTAAAGCGTTGATAGGTTAATATGGGATATTAAGAACGAATGGCCGATTTATAAAAAAGCTTAAATGAAGAGTCTGCATAGTCAAGGTAACAAATTCTGAGGAAAGGAAAGTGGTCTGTAAGAACAGAACACGACATGGAGGCGTATACTCAGGAGTATTTATAGACAACCCCTAATCGAATGCCGGGAGCTTACATTCTAAAATAATTATTGCTATTAATTAACTTACACTATTGCAATATTGAAAAAGTATTATTGCTTTAAATTGATTGATGATTCTAATTATTACTAAGGAATTACCTAATTCAATATTGAATATGTCCCATATATGCAGTTTCAATGCATATAATGTCTTATGTACACAGAATATGAAAAAAAATCCTCCTTTGAATCATAAGTACTAACTTATTAATAAAAGTATATTATTAGTAAAATTATAAATAAATTAATCAAATCAAAATAAATCGTTTTTTAAACAGTTTTTTTGATTATCTCGAAAAGTATTTTTAGTCACATAGGACATACTAAATGTGGGATGCCGGACAAAATCCCGAAGGCCGAAATCCCGAAAAATACAAACAGTAATAATTCTCAACTACTACCAACTCGAAAGCAAAAAATACTACTTTTTACAAAATTCCGGCCTTCGGGATTTCGAAACAAACTCCTAAATGTGCTGCGACGTTACGTGTAGTCTATTTGGTTTTAACCACCTTCTCTGGTTGTCATTGTGCATTTTATAGCGACCGACTTGAACTATAACTATATTTCCAATATTTTGGTTTCTAAATCACAGTCTTGGTGCGTAAATATACATTTTAGGAGTCAGGCAATACAAATAGATCATTTCTAAATGCATTAAATAATTTATTTCTCAACAAAATGACATTTTAGTATGTATATACACAAATGGTATAGAGTCATTATAGAGTACTATTTGAAAATTATTTATCATTATATACGAGGGTTGTCCAACGTCCCCGTTGCAATCGATGCACTTGGAGAGCCGTGCGTGGCACAGGTTCTTGATTCCCTTGTCGTGAAACTCCGCCGCCGCCGTCCTCAAAAATATTTTCATCTCTTCCTCCACGTCCTCGTCGGTCTCGAAGCGTTTGCCAATCAAATGTTGCTCAGGGTGAAGAAAAATATGGAAATAACCCAGCGTCAGGTCGGGCCTATGAGCAGGATGACGGAGGACATCCCATTTGAACGAGTCAAAAGGTTCAAAAAGACCTAAGCGCTTTTTAGACGATTTTGTTTGTGAGCTTCCATCAGCATTTTGGGCACCCAACGAGCACACCTTTGCATACCCCGATTTCCCCCTCAAAATCGTTTGTATGGTAGACGTCTGAGATCAAAATTGCGAGCTCACGGACTGTCAGACGGCGATCTTCACGAACTTTATCATTGATTTTCTTCATCAAAACGTCACCAATTGAGGACCTTTTTCCTATTCCCTCCTCATCATGAACAATCGTTCTACCACTCAAAAACTCAGTACACCACTTCCCGCTGGTTCATCACATTACCATAATCAGGTGTGAGACGACGATGGATTTCAACAGGGTGGACTCCCTTCCTGGCTGAGAAACCAAATGATTGAATGCACCTCGCAGGCGGCGGGACTCGACAGCGGAGCGTCCATCTCAAACGGTCTCAAAGTTCATACTGAAAGCAGCTACCGAGCTGACTCACCACTTGTTCTGAAGAGGAAAGTCTACGCTACACGCTAATGCTGTCATCTTTAATAAAGGTCTTTAATTCTTGGGGACAACCCTCGTACATTAAATATATGCATAATGAATAGTAGATGAGATAAATTACTCATTTTCTTATATGAGCGTTATAATTATATTGTGAAGTCTAATATAAAGTGTCTATATTATTATATTATAATAATACGATGTTTATTGTTTATTTATTTAAAATATTAATTCAAGACGTTTACAACATTACATTTAGATTAAAAAGAACAATTGAATGAAGTTATTAGAAAAACAAGCCAAAAAATAATCTTATAGCCAAAAAAATCAAACAGTGAACGACAAAGAAAGAAAAAATAGGCAACAAAGTAGAATTTTAAAAACAAAATACATTGTGCATCACTAAAAATGACGGCCCCACGATGGCCAAGCGGCTTACGCGTCGGCGTATAATGTCATGGGTCCCAGGACTCCCAGGTTCGAACCCATATTCCATCACATATTGTTTTCAATTTGTGTTTGGAGTCAAGAGTAGCGACCTAATAGGTTGTGGCTTACATCCATTTCTCGTAAAAACAAAAATTTGTTAATACAAACCTCAACTCTCTGGATGCCCATATTGATGATAGGACATGGTAAAAAAAGTATATGTCTCTCGGGAGTGGATTGACTAAGAGCCCTCGCTATTGGTTCCTGATAAGCCTGACACGAGGAAACAGTTTTCACTCAAAAGAGGTCATGGCTGCACGCATTAACCCGCACCGCACCGCACCACGCATTAATTGGATTATTATTGTTGCAAGGACTCATTCGATAGTATGCTTACGTTGTTCCAATCGTGCAGGAACTGCAACATGTACTATTACGCAATTTTGGTTAGAATAATCATCTGAATTGAACTGAGATTTTCAAAATGTAACTAAGCGATTTTATTAATGGGAGTTGACTCCCCTGCACGCCCTCTGCCAATAACTATAACAAAAAATATATTAATAGTATTTAATACACAATGTAAACTCCTTTATCGAGTAAAAACCTTGTAGCTACGTGATCAATTCGTCTAAAAGTTTTTAAAACACCCTAAACATACACTCCCGCTAGACCCTCTGTTACAAAGATAACCGAAAGTCCTCGAGTTTATAATATTATGGCCTGCAATATGCCAACCAAACGATCAATATGATTGTCCAATATTATTGATAAATGTTGTCAGATGAAGGACAACCACAAAAAAATTACCTAACTATTAGTCATACATAAATAATGATTTTATAATTACAAGTATTAGCAGTAATAATTTAGATCAGTTAGGTACTCATTATAAATATATTTTTTAAATATTATTTAATTTAGTGATTCCCAAAGTGGTGATATTTTGGAGGCGGCATAAAAGCGTTTTGAAATACTTGGCGATAGGAAAAGGAGCAAATAATACAAATCGAAGAGTTAAGTTTTCTACAAATTTGCGATTTGCAGATACGAGGTTTTATGCATATGAAAAATGCAATTGAATAGTTATTTAGACTTTAGAGTATACGTTTCATAATTTTGCACTCCGGATCTATTATGAAAATGATGTAATATATTCTGAAAATATTTGTTTTACATAAGTACATCATCTACGTATTTATTAATTACTACATATTATATAATACAAGTGAATATCATTTGATCTAATTTTATGCGAGGTAATCAGGCAGAGGCGAATCAATGTAGTAAAAAGTGCAAAAAATGCAAAGTTATAAAACTCTATCAGTATCGAAAAAACGACACTTTGGTACCTACCGTCGACTGACGCCACAACATAATATATTATATGAATATATTAAACATTTGTGCAATATAATGTTCGTTAAAATACATTGGGAAATTTGTGAATAATATTATTGCATAATATTGCTGCAGTTCAGTGAAATATTGGAATGAGAAAGAACACCATTGATACGGGGCTTTACAGCAGCCGTAAGACTCGTTTTATTCAAACTAGATAATATACTTTATATTAGACTTGAGTACACCCGATCCTCTTTTTGCACGGTTTCGAAATAACACGGTTTAAAAAAACTAAAAAGAATAAAAATACGTATGTATGTACATATTTAACAAAAAATTGCATTGCAATGGACCGCACGCCACTGGTGCATACAAACGTTGTCACCGGATGCCGCCTAAACATGCATATGTACATACATGGCGCCACTAGTCAGTCACTTCAGGTTCGATACGAGAGACGCGGTGCGTGCTTCAGCGTCAGCGTCATTAAATATTTCCAGCGATGAGAGTGACTTTTTGCCAGCAAAAAACAGCAGTAAACGGGCACGTTTACTGTCAGGTAGCGACACTGCATGAATATATTTATCTGTGCTAAATAATCGAAAACAATGTGTTTTTATGCATAAATATTAAATAAATTCGATTTTTTTTAAGTTCAAAAATTTCGTATTTTGTGTTACCTATCTAACCTATCTACCATTTTTGTATGGGCACCTTATCTTTTTTACACGGTCTTTTTGCACGGTAGTCTTTAGTACGTATCCCCCATGCAAAAAGAGGATCGAGCGTATAAAACTTTTTCAATCTTCTATTTCTTCGCGGATTTCCTCCAGTTAGACAGGCGTCCAGTCGGAGGCGCCGAATCATCCTAGACCCCCAGTATCTATGTTATTTCATGTGGTGATTACGATATATTTATATAATAACGACATTGAAATTGAAATTGAAATAATTTTTATTAAACATGAATTTTCAATGTACAATTTTTAACTGATTTTTTGGGGTGTGTTAAGAAAGTATAAATACTATAAAAATGGTGGTAGGTCGGTGAAGTTTGAGAGACTCTTTTAAATTATTATTTACATATTATAATCAAAATAATACTAATAGTTGTAATGTTACAACGAATTTAAAAAATATATTGGATTGAACATTATGATATCAAATGATAACATGATGAGTTCTGAAGGGTACTAATGACCACTAATTATAATAATTATACTTAATGTCAATATTGTAATGATAATAGGTATTTCAACTAACTACCTACATATATTAAGTACATCAGGGCCGGTCTTAGTAAGTGTGTGACTCGATTATACAATTTGCGAGACCCCGAGGTGCTGGGCGTGAATATAACATTACTTATACAAGTATGCAGTGAATTTTCTTAATAAGTAATTAATTTTTAAGATTTTTCAAAAAATAATAATTGAGATACGAGCCAAAATGATTATTTTATTTGATCAACTGCTCTAGAGCAGCGGTATTCAAACTTTTGGATATCGCAGCATCCTGGTTGTATAAATATTCTTTCACGGCGTGGCACCCTAAAAATAGATGCTCTGAGGAATTTTCCAATCGGAATCCCATTCGGGACCTTTTTACATGCGTCAATCGAATTTTTTAATTGTTGAAATTACGTACATAAATATAGATTTTGAAATAAAGGACAAATGTGGGGTTTTTTTAATAAATATAAATGAAACAGCACTAACATGAAGGATGAATGGTCACGAAAGCGATTAGAAAATCGCAGTTTACTTGAAGAAAACATCCACCGAAGTATTTACGCCGTAAAACTGTCTGGACTCTTTTTTAACAACCTACGGCTCGTCTATTGAGTTATCGTGATGTATATCATACCAATCAGAATTAAATGAGTAACACACTTTAATATGTATGTTTTGTCAAAACAAAACAATAGAGCGATAATAATCTCAGGCAATTTCTCAATCATAACTAGAAAAGTATGGTCCGTAATAATTGGTAATTGCGACAATATCTCTTGTAATACATTATGTACTGCATTTGTATAAATTCGAAGGATAATGCATGAATCCTCTCTCAACTCATCGAGTCCGTCACGAGACGTACTACTATTTTCACGAGTCCCTCACTCGACATAGTCAACGTTATTCCACTCGAATCAAGTCTCTCAGTTCATTAGTATAATCAATCTCCAGTACATAATTACCCGTGCCATTCTTTTATCATTTTGCTACCCGGACTTTAGCGGAGCTTCACTCGCACCAACCAAGGAGGTTCGCGCAGTGTGCCTCTCTGCTACATCATTGACCTTTCTTTGGATGAAAAATTGGGAAATGCTGTACCTTTGTCCTCCCATTATGTGGCCGAGGTAATGTAGTTTATGGTTTTAATACTACGCACAACTTGTCCGTTCCGTCACATTCGATTGAGAATGGCTAAATTAATTACACGCGTAGTCCAAGGAATTTTGAGGATGCGTCTATATCGTCACATCTCGAAAGCCTAAACTCTCCGTGACATCTACTGGTTTAGCATCCATACATCCATACCAAAGACAAGGATTCAGAGAACATAACAATGAACCATAATATGCAGTCTCAGATATAGGTTGAGATCTCGATTGCTAAGGAGTGTCTTAGTTTGAAAACGGTACTCCTTGCTATTTCATTTAAATGCATTAAAATTGAAACTTGCTATTTCACTTGTTTTTATTTCCTGGGACTGGTCCTATTTCTCATTGGTCATACGTCCGTCAGTTCATTTTAAATGTGTTTTTAAGACACTGGTCCAGAAAATCTATTTCTGAGAAACGTGTCCAAGATGTCTTTGAATAATGCGGTAGACTTTTCCGATGAATTCTATAATTATCCAATTGCACAAGTAAATATTACCATAAAATATTTTATCAGAATTACAAAAAACTTTTTGTTTGTCGACTCGATTGAGTCCAATAGCTTAATTCGCCCTAAGACCGGACCTGAAAAAAATATTGCAGGTATATTATTTAAAATGGCCTATAAAAAATGAAAATTTAACTTATAAACCCGAGTAAAATCAATTGTAAATTCAATTGTCAAAATGTCTTTCACACGTAAAATCATTCATTTCGTTTTATTTGTGGTTTCTTTCATCGCTGTTGTCAGTGCGTCAGGTCCCAGTGGAAAATTATGGGTAAGAAAATTACAAAAAAAAACTCATTCAATATCATGAAATATATTTTATACAGAAATGTTTTGTATCTTTATTTTATAAAAATATCGTTAAACCATTTATATCAGCCAGTGGTCTTGTAGTTATCCACTGCTGGATGAAAGCCTGTTCTAGATAATTCCATTCGTTTTCGTCATTCGTATTCTTCTACAGAACTTAATTATTTCGGCAATCTAGTGACTGCTAGGTCTATCTTTCGGACGTTGTACGCCTGTTTGGTAAGATTGAAATTTAGACGTTGTGATTGTGAATTCTTGAGAAATAATCAGACAAGGCCAATCTCGAGAAATAATTTTTTAGACATTTTGAGAATTCTCATTTATTTACTTCTTCATCAGAAATCGAGAAACTGTCACTAGACTAAGTTGTTCACCGCAATCAGAATATAAAAAAATAACGGAATTTCTCATTAAAAAAGTTCTCATTAATAAAAAAACCTCGACCAGCATTGCCAACTTTGCGTTTTCTTGCCAGATTTAGTATTTTTCGATACCTTTCAATATATTATTTATTATATATTTCTCGAACGGTAAAAAAGCGCGTGAGTGAACATGATAGGACATACCTACCGACTAAAACACTACACGATGTCAGCGATTGGCTATGAATGGGCGATGGACACAGACACACAATTTGACTTGGAGACCAAGATATTGAGTCGGAATAAGAGATCTCCAAAATTCAAAAAGATTTGTTCTAGTGGTTATAATATATTTCCTGAAGTGGTTCAAATGACGTATACTCAATAAAAGAATGTTGCATTCTTAAATATTGTAAATTATTCGTAATATTTTTTATTTTAATAATATTTGAGAATATTCCGGCGGCATACACATTTATATTTTTATAAAAATTGATGTTTTTTTAAAATGAATATAAAAAATATTAAAACGATGACTTAGTCAAAAATATTTATCACAAAAAATAGAAGACTTAATAAACTAAATTTAATAATAAATATGACTATAAAATAATATGTTATAATAACGTGGGACCCTGCAACAAATTCACATTTATAACATTTTTCTTAAATTGTAGGTTTATCTTTGACTTAAGGGGGGACATGCTCGTCGAAGGTCAAAATTGAGTTTTTATTGTATTTTCAAACCATGATCCTGGACACTCCTTAAACGTTGTAGATAATCTATTTATATAATTTTGAAGCCTTATTATCCTTTATAGTTATTTTAAACATTTGATGACTGCATAAAGTATTTTTGTTACATAAAATAGTATTCTTTTAAACCTCTCGCTCTAATGTTTTAGAATATAGTCATATTTCGGTACATAACTGTGCAGTGGTGTTAAGATTTTTTACATTTATTAATTTTTAAACGCATTTATAAAACCATTAGCATAATTTATTACGAGATAATTTTTGTAAAATATTCACGATAAAAAATTATATTGATAATCTCTGTGATCCCAAATTTGACAAGAATTAGGCATTTTATTATTCAAAAAATCGGCAAGATTAACACATTTGAAGATGATTCTAAAGATATTTATTATAAGCTATGTTTTTGACCATTCAAGTGTGATAAACATCTTATAAATAATGATTGCTTTATAATAATTATTGACCTAAGAATAAGGTAGTGTTTTTTTGAAATACGCCATTTCTTTTGTCATTCCCCAGTGGTTAAGCTACAACATACGGCCGTAGCCATAAATTGATAAACTATAATTGAAGTAGGGAGTAAAATGATATTGACGCGCGTGTTTGAACATGTACCGTTTAAAAAAAAATAAAAAAAAATTCGGTTGGGTACATGTTCAAACACGCGCGTTAACATAATTTTACTCCCTACTTTAATTATAGTTTGTCAATTTATGGCTACGGCCATATGTTGTAGCTTAACCACTAGGGAATGACAAAAGAAATGGCGTATTTCAAAAAAACACTACCTTATTCTTAGGTCAATAATTATTATAAAGCAATCATTATTCATAAAATGTTTATCACACTTGAATGTTCAAAGACATAGCTTATAATAAGTATCTTTAGAATCATCTTCAAATGTGTTAATCTTGCCGATTTTTTGAATAATAAAATGCCTAATTCTTGTCAAATTTGGGATCACAGAGATTATCAATATAATTTTTTATCGTGAATATTTTACAAAAATTATCTCGTAATAAATTATGCTAATGGTTTTATAAATGCGTTTAAAAATTAATAAATGTAAAAAATCTTAACACCACTTCACAGTTATGTACCAAAATATGACTATATTCTAAAACATTAGAGCGAGAGGTTTAAAAGAATACTATTTTATGTAACAAAAATACTTTATGCAGTCATCAAATGTTTAAAATAACTATAAAGGATAATAAGGCTTCAAAATTATATAAATATATAATCTACAACGTTTAAGGAGTGTCCAGGATCATGGTTTGAAAATACAATAAAAACTCAATTTTGACCTTCGACGAGCATGTCCCCCCTTAAAATAAAAAATATTTTTCTTTTTAATGTTTTCAGATACATATTTATTAATTAATACGGTTTAAATAAATTGTAAATTATCAAAAAAATGTCTCAAATTGCAAGCTTCGTATTTTTCCGCTAGGTGCCCCTTGTAGAAAGGCTGAGTAAAGGCTTCACCTTAATGAGGTGCAATCTATTAAACGCAACAAATACAAGACCGCCCAATATCGTCAAATATTAATAATATTAAATTCGCGTTCCTTTTAAGTGATAAACTTTAACGTATATAATATACTTATTATGATACAGTCATATCATGTCAGTCATGCATGATAACATAATATTATTTAACAAGCATTTAGTTTATCCCAAAATTTTCCACGAGTATCGTACTTTCTTACAACCATACCCAGAAGGTAACGCACTTCGATGAAACTGTTAAACTGATAATTTACATTATTAATAACCTACTGTATAACCTTTATAAATTTGAAATTAAAGTACATTAATTCTAACTGAAAATAAATTATTGTTAGACTAAGTACGGCTTTCCCATCAAAGAATGTAATAAATCTAAAATATGTTGGATTATTAGGAATGCGCCGGCATATTATATAATTTAGGAACTTTTAAAATAACAGAAAATTATCCTAAAGTCCTCCTATGAAGTTGATGCTAAATCGGACCTACGTTTTTTACCACAAACAAAGAAAATATCTTGCGGACCTATATCAAAGTATTATTTATACAATCATTAAAATTGAGGGGTGTGGTCGAAAAACTGGATAGTCAACAGCATGTGACAAAAGTAGATTTTTCTTTAAATATTCCATTCATTTTAGTTAAAAAATATATTAGTAGATGGCAGTAATCCACAAAAAGACATTCCACATTTACCCACTTTACCGTTGCAAAACAAAACAAACGACAATAAGATAGCCACCCTTAGAGATTCTCGGGAGCATTACAAGAATTCAAACTTTGATAATTATTGAAGATATCCAAGTGATTTTTGTAGAGGAAATAGTAACAATCCAATTTGATGAACTAGAGGTGAGCTTAATTGAAACTGTTGGATAATTTCACTGATGAAACAAGTACCTAGTCCCTTCAACTTGTATTTATTTTTATCTTGATTATCCAGTGTTTCACTTTTAGGTATGCTTGATTTTTAAAAACCGAAAAACTAAAAAAAATATTACCACTCAATGAATTTTAGATGATACTATTGATCACTGAGCATAAATAAATTAAGCAAAACTACCCTGTAAAATAATAATATTGCAATACTATCTCAATCCATACATTTTCATATATTGAAAAACTAGAAGCGGGATCCTTATACCAACAGAGGCACCTAGCGGAAAAATACAAAGCTTGCAATTTGAGACATTTTTTTGATAATTTACAATTTCAACTGTATAAATATGTATCTGAAAACATTAAAACGATTTTTTTTTTAAATCAAAGATAAACTTAAAATTGTAAAAAAATGTAATACAATGTGAATTTGTTGCAGGGTCCCATCATATTATTACATTATATTTTATGGTCATATTTATAATTACAATTTAGTTTATTAGGTTTTAATTTTTTAACGTTTAGATTTTTGACTAATTCATTGTTTTAATATTTTTATATGTATTTTAAAAAACATCAATTTTTATAAAAATATAAATGTGTATTACTTGAAATCCATTTTATGATGATAGAAACACTATATTCATTTGTTTTGTTCATCTGTCATCAACTTCAAAATAATGTTTTAAAATTGGATTTCCATTAAATGTCAAATAAAATTATATAGGTACACACATATTATATAAGAAAATAATTTTATTCAATACAGATAACTGGTGTTTTCGAGTCGAGAAAAAACTTCGCGCTTACTACATCGTTGATAATTTGTTTCGACGGAACGCTGTCTCACTCTATCACTATTATGAAATCGTCCAGGACGTCCCGCGTCTACAATATGAATTCCCACATCTAATTTATTAAAAATGCATTTCAGATTACAAAATACCACTGTCGCGCTTTATTATTATTTGTGTTCTATTTTCGTTGGAAGCATGGCGTATCCACTCTGTTTCTGACAATTTCATGTCAGTGACAGAGCGAGTCAGCGATCCTAAAAATAAATTTCGTAATTCATGTGTTTCTATATTTACATTTATTTTTTATATTATAGGGTGAATGTGCGAAAATACAATATTCAGCATTTGCTCTATGCAAAGGATCGAAGACTAAAAATTTGACAGATGTCAATGCAAAGATAATACTCGATAAAAAGAATCACACGATAGTTGTTGGGGGATACACGGTCCTGGAAGATGCCCAATCGACCAATGTACGTTTTTATTGACATTATTATGTGTGAAAATATTAAATATGGGTAGGTACATAATAAAAAAATACAATATTATAAGTACTATACATACACTATGTCTGAATTACGACATTTTAAAACATTTACTGAAATAATGCAACATCATTAAGTTGGTAAACTGGAATTTTTTATATTAACACTAGTAAGTTGGCATTTCCGTTTTTTTTCGGGTTCCGCTAAAAATTGTTTATAATGTCATATTTATACCTACTAGTGAATAATTATTTGTCGTATTCGAGTCATAGACAGAACAGTGACTCAAATAATAAGACCACTAACCAGGACAGTGAAAGATGTGAGGTTCGTGTCCCATTTGGTCTATATGGAATCTAAAATTTTTATGTAATGGGCATGTTGTCTTTTTCAAAATCATGTAAGTATGTTGAATTATATTTTTTTGTTTACAGGTAGTGGCACGGATGTTTATGTACAAAAATAATGAATATAAAAAAGTTTGGAGTATGCACGAGAAAAATGTATGCAAACCAGCTTATGGATTTATAACTGATTTATTGAAAACGGTTACTCTGGAGAAAGAAACATGTACAGTAAAAAAGGTTAATAATTTAATATTGAAGTTGGCTATTATCAGCTTAATTTCGTTTTTACCCTAAACTTACTGCCCTTATTTATATTCGTATGTTATACATAATATAATGGGAAAAAATACACTATAAAATAATATTAATATCTTTATTTCAAGATTAAGAATAACGTCATATATTTTTAAATAAGACTTCCACGCATATTGCATGTTTCAAGTAATTAATTAATTTATTTTCATAAAACTTTGTATTGGAGTTTATAATTGACTCATAATATGAAAGTGATTTTTAAGATTCATATTTGTATCGATATCCATGTTTAAGAATCATTTAATATAGGTACCTATTATTAAAAAAATATTTATAATGAAATGAGATTTTCCATTGGAGATCTGTCGATGATTTTTTTCATCAATCAATAGGACCAAACAAAGAAGTTAGATACTTCTGTGTTTGGTCCTTTTGATTCACAGTGTTGATTTTTTATGAGCTTAGAAAATATATATGTAATAAATATATTCTTTTTTGACACTACTACATGCGATGAGGCCCAATGGAAGTAATGTAGTGAAACAATCACATAAATAACCGTACTTCAAGAAAACTACATAAATATATTGTGACAATGAAATGTAAATCAATTTCGGAAGTGCCATACGCACTGGACCGTCTGCAATTGAATAAAAGATGGTCTTAATAACACACAGATGGCGGAAAAATCATATTGTATGACCTTCCTAAAATTATGTATTTATTGAGCGGTAAAGAATATAAATTTTGACCATCGTAGAATATTGACATCGTGGCAAATATTGCAATTTCTTTTAAACAAAGAGTCAATAACGAACACAGATAAAACGTTTTACCGTACCTATACATTTTACTAATATAGTTGGATTAAATATATTGTATTTAGCGTATTAACAAAAAATATGACTTGGAAATTTGTGTATTTTGAGATAAAATGAAGTTCATGGATGGATTGATTCGTCATCTCACATGTGTATTTAAAAAATGGAATGCACTATTCTACTGCATATGACAGTGTTATTTCAAATAGTAATAATGCATTCACATAATTTTTGTTTAATTTTAGGCCGATTACAAAGAGGTTGAAGTTGACTTGACGGACATATTTTTCAAATTGAATTCAGGAAAAGCCTTCTACGGATTATACAAAATTGAAGCACTGGGATATAGTCCTCAAGGCAATCTATTTTGTGCAAGTTTTGATGTTAGCTGTGAGAAATAAATACATATTAAGTATTGTGTATTGTTTTAAGGTTGCAATAAATTTTTGGAACTAAAAAACTTTTTTTATTATGAAAATGTTTCAAAATGTTTCAAAAAATTCATTTAAGAGGAAGTGTAGCTGTGTCAACTACTTTCTGTCGAGATCACCATTTGTAGTTGTTCAACTATTTAGTTGTTAATATGGATACATAATTGATTAGTAAACACATAACTGTTTTGATATCTGTTTTAATATTATATTACAGAGTCGCTTTATTATTTTGATAGTTTAATGTCTATTGCAGAAAATGACAGTATGTGAGGAATGATTATTAAACTGAGAGATTATTTGTGAAAACTTGATTTAAAGGTTTGATATCGTCTACTCATTATTTATCTAATACAATATAGTATGATAAGTTTGAGTAACAAGTATTTTATTATCGACTAAGATCGATAGTTCTATTTTATGTTGAAAATCACTATGGATGCATGGCATAATATAGATTAGTGTATACCAAAGTTTTAAAAACATTTCGACCCTTTGCAATAAAATCCGACCAGACAGGATGTCACCGGAATCGGATTACGTTTATGACACTAGTTAAGTGTCTAAGTACCTACCTAATTGGTGTTTTCACTGACAATATTGAAAAAGTATACACGCATATGGTTAAAATTGCATGTAAAAAAGAGTGAGAGGGATTCTTGGAGGCGCCGTGTAGTGTCCATATGGTCCAGCTAAGGGGCGGACATGGCCGAAACGAAAGAAGACGGTTAATAAAGATAATAATTGTATTAATGGGAGGGATGCAATTGATTGTGCGAAAGAATTATGACAAAACGAAACTCTAAATTAGGAAACAATAGGTAACTCATCTACCATCCGTAATTGTTTTTAATTATTATTTCATTTCTAATTGGTAAACCTGATTGGCAAATTATTTTCAACTACTTATACAAAAATGGCAATATAGGTTAGCCACTGTTAATGTTAGGTGTGGATCGTCATAATATCTTGCGCAGCGCTCGGAATGGAGCGGAACGCCCCGGAGCGCCGTTCCGGTTCGTGAATACCTCGAAAATTCCGTTCCGTCTCGTGGAATCCTCGAATCTACCGTTCCTTCTCGTGGAATCCTGATAGCGAGATGTCTCGTAAAATTTTCGAGCCTCATCAGACTATTTGATATGGCGTTCCGGTTCAGAATGTGTTGAAATTGAGGAATATAAATTAGTATAATATATATTTTTTTAAATCTTTTTATTAAACAATGATTTTACTTGTTGACTACCCCTGTTAATACTTCGTACATGTCGATACAAATTGGTGCCACAGGAAGCCAAATTTCTTCTTAGAAATGCATCTAGGTATATTTTTTTCCTAACAATGCATTTCTAGACAACCCATGTGTCTGATAATAAAAAATACAGTTTTTATTGAAGAAAGAACCCTTACATTTATTGCTCTCTTCCGTTTTCTTTAAGACAATATGAGATAATAGTACCTACTTATAGGTATTATTCTATTCTATAGTGATATTTAACAAGTTGTTTTTTGCTTGAAGACAAAATCACAGAATACATCATTTATTTAGGGTACCTACTACTAATAACGATAATAACGTAAAATTATCACGTACCTAATAATTGTAATACACACTGGTAGGTACGGTTTGATTTTCAATTAAAACACATGAAATATCTACATAACATTATTGTTTAAAGTTTTATGAATAATTAAATTACCTCAGTGTAGGTATCTACCAAGGCTTGGATTTTCGACCCTTTGGTATCAAACGCGGAGCTTAGCTGACTTGGATAAGACTGATAAGAGTGTAAATCGCGGGTTCCCAAACAGTTTTTATTTTGAGTACATTTGTAATCAATATGGGAGTGGAAGTCACAATGTTTTATGGAGTGAAATGAATGGGAGAAACAAAATCATAACTGTCCGATTGACGATTGCGCAAAATATAGGATATAGTATAGCTAACTTTACATAGGTAGGTTTGACGCATTAATAGTTTTGACAATACATCACAAGACAATCGAGGCCGTTCATTAGTCGACCTGTTGATGTTGGTGTTCAGCAACTATGCCCTTTTTATGGATTTTAGGGTCTCTCATATTGTCCGAATTATTGCGTCAATAAAACAAAAGCACCGAACGCGCGCTGACCGCCCGTCATCCAGGCAAACAATAGTGATTTATTGCAGACAGCTTGCATTTATTTTACTTGCATTGTTTGTAAAGTTTTTGTTTAAACTGTTTTGTAAAAATTTTGAAAAAATAAAGCACTTATTTGGTCATTTTTAAAGGATGACATATGTCCCAAAATTAGTACGTATCTTCATCTTCTTTCTCTCTGAACTGGTCGCATTATTTCCTTGTAATTTAATATTTCCTATAATAAATCTCAATACAAAATATTTTTAACGTAGATATATAACATAAGTGACAATAAAATATCATCCAAATGTTTTTGATGATAAAATTAATATTAATATTGATACGTTTGAAAATTAAAAGCGTATACCTATTTCTCGTTGATATATATTCGTGTTTTTTGCTTGACTTTTTTATTATTATTTTATATATCAACTTACCTACAAATCCGTTTATTAAGAAATATCTGTTATCTTAGTGTAAATTATTATTGATTGTTCGGTACTTAGTGTAGTGAAATACGAGATTAGTGTCGTGTCATATAATTACTAAGTATCTATAATATACCGACCACAAGAGAAATTAAGTGCTTCAATAGTGGAACTAAAATGATTTTTTTTTATAATATTTTTATTTTATAGCGGTTTAGTTTTGTGTTACCTACCCAGTAAAAATCTCAAAATTACTATGCCTGTGGTGAGTTTCGTATTTTATTTTGTAAATAGTTCATAAAAATGGTTCTCTTTATCGCTCCAAATAAAAAGTAGACATATTAACATACATATTATAAAAATAACGGTACTTATATTAAAACTTATCGAATTACCTTCAGGTTCTTAATATTTCACTAGGTAGTTTTTTTGTTGATAATGCTATTGAAACCACCATTCGTATTTTGTATTCTTGATTATATATTAATTGATCCTGGTCCAATTATTAAGTATCGTTATAGTCATATATGAAAAGATTTGTGCTTAATTAGGAATCCCAATGAGCCAAGGAAAACCAATGCCAATCGAATCGAGTAGAGATAATAACTAGATCTGTGCATATCAGTCAAAATGAAAATATGCACTAGGAAAACAATTTATAACACGAATTATAGAGGATAGAAGAATAATGGAGAGTAAAAATTAACACAAACCAATTAATGGTGAGGCGGAAATACATAATATTATGTCATATGGAGACGTTAAATTTTCCTCATATTACTAGTAGGTATATTAAAACAAAATAGTAGAAGTGCGACATCTTTTTAATACAATCCAATGAAACCGAGTTATCATAAAAATTGGGATGGCCATTAACTCTGGCTAGGGGCGATATTTTCTTTAGTGATACCATAGAGCAGTCACGTCTTGAAGGGTAGGTAGGTAATGCACTGTTTATGTGTTCCATACGTTAAGGAGCGGCAAACAGACAATGAATAAAAAGAGGATAATATAATTTTTCGAAGAACTATTTCGTGGGAAAAAAAATTCGCCTGCGATATATTTATATTATTGATTATTTGATTTGTCCTACAAAGGCCTATAATATAGTATATGCTGTTCGGACTTCAGATCTGCCCCAAATTTGCAATTGTTTACCTTTACAAGCAGGGCTGAACTCACCAAAGGGCTACAGGTCCGGGACCCTAATTTAGTAGGTCTCTGGAACCAGAAAAATAATTTGAAATCACAAAAGAACCTTGCAGCAAAAAATACGCAAATGTACGAGCTTCTAGAATTTTGAAGATTAGAGCTCAATTATAAGAACATTGATGACAAATAAGTGATTTTGCAAAAATTGAGTAGGTATTTAAAAAAAAACTACATTTAATATGGTATTGAGGGGGGGGGGGTAATGTGTATTAGCGCAGGGCCCCTTCAAGCGTAAATGAAACCCTGATTACTAGGCATATCGCCCTTATGATATCCGAAAAATATCTAACCCAATTTGATATTTTTTGATTATTCAGCGCTCCGGCTCGTAAGATTTTCTATTTCGAGCACTGATCTTGCGAAAGGATTGTGACCCACTCAGTGATGAATACTTAGAAAATGATGCAGAAATCTTCTTTACCTCTGCACTTATGACAAAATTTTGGCGGCATACTTGGAACCTCAGTTTGTACAGACACTGCTAAAGTATCTATCTATAGCAGTGATTAAAAGCAGTTCAAAAGTGTGCAATTTGTGGAATATTTACGAGTTTTTAACAAGCGTTGAGCAATATCCTTGCAGTTCAGTGTTATATTGAAATTTAAAAACACACCATCGACATGATTGAGTCTTCACATCAAACAAAGAGCTCGCTTTATTATATGTATCTAGTAACATCCACTAAAACGACACTGTTTCAGGGATTATGCCAGAACCAACTTCTGGTGGTCTTATAACTAGAAGTAGCTTAAATTGGTGTAACATTAATTAAGATTTAGTTGTATTGTTTGTATTTGTAAAAAATGTAAAATGTAACAGATTACCTGCTGAGACAAAATGCTTTGTCAGTGAACCATACTATATAAACGTATGAAAGTGATGACAAAAAAGGTTCACGAGGACCGCTAATTATCATACAAACTTTTAGAATTACCCACCATATTTTTTCTTACATACGTCATATAAAAGTGCATTTTTTACTGATCATTGGTGATTTTATAGGGAAACTATAAAAGGTTCGGAATAAGATACAATACCTTTGGTTTTTATCATAATTTTTATTCACTTCTACACGAATATAAAAATATAGTTATCGACAACAAATAAACAATAAGCTAGTTATTATTTTTGAATTTTGCTTATTTATATTTTACTTAAGGCCCAATTACACTAGCGGACTCGCATACCCAAACAGATTCAACGATCGTCGCGAACAAGGTGAAGCCTTTGGCTCAATTTACGATGAAATGTGACTTCAACGCCATCTAAAGGCGTCTTACCATGAATTTCTAAAAATGATTACTAAAAACTTTGGTCGATTGCAACCAGATGGCAATAAAATTTAAAATGAAATGTTGAGTGTCGCCACATATTAAAAATCATAAGCTTGATAAAAATGCATTTAAATTTATTATATATTTACTTACCTATGTAAAAATATTTACAAATAATATTCACCCCATAAAATATTTACAATTCTCACATGTCTATTTGATTTGATTTAAAGTGTTTATGATTTTTTCATTTTGTTTACCGTAGTTTTTTTACACTGGCAATAAAGGGTAACCTCTCCAGTCAATGAACCAGATTTTTTTACGTTGTCAATACTAATATAAATATTTTTCTATAAGTAAAGTTTATTTATAGTAGTGAATGAACATTTAAGGGGGGACATGCTCGTCGAAGGTCAAAATTGAGTTTTTATTGTATTTTCAAACCATGATCCTGGACACTCCTTAAACGTTGTAGATAATCTATTTATATAATTTTGAATCCTTATTATCCTTTATAGTTATTTTAAACATTTGATGACTGCATAAAGTATTTTTGTTACATAAAATAGTATTCTTTTAAACCTCTCGCTCTAATGTTTTAGAATATAGTCATATTTCGGTACATAACTGTGCAGTGGTGTTAAGATTTTTTACGTTTATTAATTTTTAAACGCATTTATAAAACCATTAGCATAATTTATTAAGGGATAATTTTTGTAAAATATTCACGATAAAAAATTATATTGATAATCTCTGTGATCCCAAATTTGACAAGAATTAGGCATTTTATTATTAAAAAAATCGGCAAGATTAACACATTTGAAGATGATTCTAAAGATATTTATTATAAGCTAAATCTTTGACCATTCAAGTGTGATGAACATCTTATGAATAATGATTGCTTTATAATAATTATTGACCTAAGAATAAGGTAGTGTTTTTTTGAAATACGCCATTTCTTTTGTCATTCCCCAGTGGTTAAGCTACAACATACGGCCGTAGCCATAAATTGACAAACTATAATTGAAATAGGGAGTAAAATGATATTGATGCGCGTGTTTGAACATGTACAATTTAAAAAAAAATTTAAAAAAATTCGGTTAGGTACATGTTCAAACACGCGCGTTAACATAATTTTACTCCCTACTTTAATTATAGTTTGTCAATTTATGGCTACGGCCGTATGTTGTAGCTTAACCACTGGGGAATGACAAAAGAAATGGCGTATTTCAAAAAAACACTACCTTATTCTTAGGTCAATAATTATTATAAAGCAATCATTATTCATAAGATGTTCATCACACTTGAATGGTCAAAGACATAGCTTATAATAAATATCTTTAGAATCATCTTCAAATGTGTTAATCTTGCCGATTTTTTGAATAATAAAATGCCTAATTCTTGTCAAATTTGGGATCACAGAGATTATTAATATAATTTTTTATCGTGAATATTTTACAAAAATTATCTCGTAATAAATTATACTAATGGTTTTATAAATGCGTTTAAAAATTAATAAATGTAAAAAATCTTAACACCACTGCACAGTTATGTACCGAAATATGACTATATTCTAAAACATTAGAGCGAGAGGTTTAAAAGAATACTATTTTATGTAACAAAAATACTTCATGCAGTCATCAAATGTTTAAAATAACTATAAAGGATAATAAGGCTTCAAAATTATATAAATAGATTATCTACAACGTTTAAGGAGTGTCCAGGATCATGGTTTGAAAATACAATAAAAACTCAATTTGGACCTTCGACGAGCATGTCCCCCCTTAAGTTCAAATGTTTATAAGATTGAGTTTAATCTTGAACAATTGACAATGACATCGAATTTATAGAGGTGGAATAAAAAAAGGATATTAAATGAATAGCAAAACAAATGCCATTCGAAATATTATTAAACAAAATAAGGAATATACAGTCGTACTTGGTTATTACGAGGAAGGTTGGACCGGCTGAATTTGCTCGTTATAAGTGGTACTCGTTATATCAGAGAATAGGTATTTTTATTGTCGGCAAAAACAACAATTAGACATTTAACTAGTGTCATAAACGTAATCCGTCTCCGGCGGCATCTTGTCCGATCGGATTTTATTGCTTAGGGTCGAAATGTTTTTAAACGATCAACACATTAACAGTATTTTAGCTCGGTATATCCGATAAGTTTCTCGTTATAACAGTGAAAAAAATGTAAGGAGAAAATCATATACCAAATGTCAACGATTGTTTTCTCATTACATCCGAGATCTCGCTATGTCCGAGATTGTAATAACCGAGTTCGACTATAGTTGTTATAATAATTATGACATAGTCGATATATAGACATCCCAATTCGTTTCGTTTCAACCATGTCCGATCCTAATGGGATCATATGGGCCTCCACAGAGTAGAAGGTTTGTATTAACTAACTAACTATATCCGAGATAAAAATAAAGTAAGACACGCAACGCATTGAATAAAAAAGAAGTTGGAAGTAAGAAAAAACGTAAATAAACATGGGAACAAATCTTGATAAGCAAACCCAAGGACAAAATAAGTGACAAATTAAAAAAAAATTGTAAAACATAAGAAAAAAATTTAGAATTTGAGGTAAGTGCACCACTGATTACATAATATTCTAAGATAAAGACAGAACGTTATTTCGTTGAAAAATTCTAATGTCGATTTTAACGAAAGTGCAAGATAAAATAAAAGATAGTTATATTTATTTTACTTATGTTATGTAAGTGAAATGGATTTGGAGATATAAAAAGAAACCTTTTTGGCCCAGTGGTTTCTAGGTGTGGACTTTTGTAATTCCCTGAAGATCTCGAATAAATAATTAAAAACACCTATACCATATTCCTAGGTATCTACTATGATTGAAAAGTAGATCTTCATTTTTTGTATTTATGATTGCTTCGTAAAAAAAACAATATTTACGGCTTTATGATGTGGCAGATAAATGAGCAACTAAATAGTGATCCAAATATTATGAAAAGTCCAACTATCAAAGCATCACGGCATAAAATTAGTAATACTACGGTTATACACAATTTATTGTACCTACCTATTGTTATAATTTTCTTAGTTAATTTAATCGTTGTTTTAATTTAATTTATTTGAATTCAAATTCATCTCTTATGTGTTCATTCACTGAATTGTTTACCCTAGATAGCGTATATTTTTTACTATTCTTAGCATACTAAATTATCAACCTCCACTTTTTGATGACAGACAGTTATAATAGGCACGTAGATAATAATTTTAAGGCCGTAGACAGGAATGAACGTTCGATGGCCCAAATATAGTACACTAGTATGTATGTAATTAAAGTTAGGGTACAAGTCGGTTATCCTGGATACAGCGGCAAACACATTTTGAAAATAACCGATATACTAGATTATTTGTTAGGATTACCTAACCTAACCTAATCTAACTTAATCTAACCTAAACTAACCCAAACTAACAAATAATCCAGTATATCGGCTATTTTCAAAATGTGTTTGCCGCTGTATCCAGGATAAACATATATAACAAAAGTTAGTGAAGTGGAAGTTTGTCGAGGCTGTTTTGATCGGGTTAATTTGTCTTTGAATAATATTGTGACTAGAAATTTTAACAATTCTTATTATTTTTAACATTGTATATTGTTCATAATTTTCGCGTCTACCACGTGAATAGACGATTTTTTTTTACTTTTAACATTTTAAACACTTAACATAAATATGGATAAATTGTACAGTTACTAGACAAAGATTAAATTTGATGTGTGTCAGAAGTATCTTAGGCATTTTCGCTCGTATGCTTTCTTTATATTATTATGAAACTATATTTATTTTAAAATCGCTTTATAAAAGGTAGGTACGTCAAAACAGTAATAAATATCTGAAATAATTACACAACACTATTTCAGAAAGTGGAGGTTGATATATGTAGTCCATTGACATATGCTCCAATATCGCAAACAAAAATTATTGACAGCAGAATTAACACAGTCTTTGTCTTCGTACCTGGCGAACCTTTATTTTCAATGTATGTGTGTGTGTATGTATTTTTTAATCTATGCAAGTACTGTTTCAAAAATGGTTCAATTTATTTCCGCGTTAGCAGCACATGTCGATAAAATCTTGTCAAATATTCATTTTATTTACAATCGATTCGTTAATATACAAAAATACAAGATTTAATTTAAATAACTAGCTTAAAAATTAATAAATAATATTTTTAATAGAAACGCTAAGCGTTTTTTGCGATAAATTACGTCTGAACCGAGATGTTTTGATTTTAATTGCATGCTTTCTAACCTCTAAATCGATGTTTTTTAAATATGACAAAAAAGATATAAGGATATAATAAATTCCAATTACGTTTAGCGTTTCTCTAGGTAATAGATTTACGTACATTTTTATCGTAATTTTGATAATAAATCTTTTGTCATTCATTCTTACCACCCGATATAAATGTACCGAATTTGACACGTATTTTTGGTATATAGAACTCCACGATACATCTTAATTTTTTATTTTATTTTTCTCATTACTTTTGAATATATATTTACCGATTAATAAACTTTTCTAGCTATTTTTCGATAACAACTTTACCTAGAGACATCACCTTAAGGTGCTTACAATAACTCTATTTGACACCATATCTCCAGGATATGTGGGATATGGTCATTTCAGTTTGGTTAGGTTTTAATGAACGAACATTGTTTTTTTTTTAATTCGACTAGGATTAGTTAAATTTGTTGCAACAATGTTGAGTGAATTAAACATACCACATTGAGGCCAGCATTTCCAGTATTGATCTCAGATTTGGATATAAACAATGGAGAGTTGTGCCCAGTTATTCCGTCATAAGCTCCGTGAAAATCGTATGTCATGATATTGATGAAGTCAAGATACCTAGAATAAATTTATCAGATGAAAATAAGTCAAACCCAAGAGTTCTGAATGAATTACTTTGATGTAACTGGTTCTCATCATCTGGGAAAAAATTCCATGATTTCCTATAAGGCAGTTGAATGGACTCAACCAAAATACAATAAAAACTAATACGTTCACTAGAAGTGAGTTGGCATACAGTATGCGGATCATTATCATCTGTAGAGGTCACACCGCTCCCAGATCTTATCTGTTATTGGTCCAATCAATCTGTAACCGATTCTTTATTAAAATATAACTCACTTTACAAGGTTTGGCACATCGTACGATTGAACAACGGAGAATTCTGCAGCAGCGACAGCTGCCGTCAATAGATGACCGGATTTATCGAATTCACATCTCAGAGCCTTGATGAGCTCCACGAAGTTCGCCTTGTCTGTCGGTGCACCTCCTCTCTGCGCAGGGTATTCCCAATCTAAATGCAATCCATCGAAGCGATACTTTTTCAGAAAGAGAACTGCGTTTAAAGCAAAAGTTTTCCGCAGTGCTGGACTACTGAAAATCTGAATAGACAAAGATATTGATAAGTTATTCTGCATAAACTTCAAATAAAATAATGACAACAAAAATATGCTATCATATTTGTTTTTTTTTGTTTTCACTGTGTGTTCTTTCTCCTTCTTTCCTTATCATTTCAAAGTTTTTGCGAAAGCCATTCTCAAGAGATAATGTAATTAGGTGTATGAATGCGAAGTAAAACTAGTAAATAATATTGTAAGTAAGAAAAAACTGATAACGTAGGAAGAATGACAAATACAATAATAACAATGAAGAGTTTACCGATTGATTTAAATTGATCATGTTTTATTATGATATAATGTCCACGTTCATATACCCTAATCGATAACGATTGTTGTTAATTACCTGAGAGTATCGAGTCGATCCTTCATTCCATCCTCCCATAGCAACTAAAACCTTAAGTTTTGGATTGGCCAACTTCAATTTCACGAGTTTTTCAAAACCACCTGAAAATGGTTGAGGTTCAGTATTCTGTATACATTACTTTTACAAGTTACATAAATGCTATTACAAAATATATACTTGTTGACAATTAACCACATGACCAATGTCTCCGATGGCTCAGGAGGGCTTCGATCCTTTAACGCATTGAGATGCAGCCACCCTTGTATCAAGCCGCCGTGCT
Organism: Rhyacophila brunnea; assembly: GCF_057557595.1. Taxonomy (NCBI): domain Eukaryota; kingdom Metazoa; phylum Arthropoda; class Insecta; order Trichoptera; family Rhyacophilidae; genus Rhyacophila; species Rhyacophila brunnea. The sequence continues at coordinate 14,318,134 of NW_028232806.1, forward strand.
GTCCAGTTACACATACTAAAACTTTGGATCATAGTCAACTCTTAACCAGCTCGATCTCAGTTCACGGACTTATTTGATACCGTCAAAAAGGTGTCATCTCCTAGGGACCTGATTCCCATAGAACCAATAGGAGTCCTAAACCAGTATTGAGTTACCGTATAGCAAATATAATCACAGTTGGCTAAACATGAGTATAAATAGCATAAGTTTTATACAATTTTAGATGTTAAACGTTTAATTAAACGTACCTGCCTAAAATTATTGACAATTAGAGTGAGATTCTTAAGTTCAAATATCTGTAAAATGTTTTTTTAGGATATTATATTTTATTAAATTAAATGTAAATACTGTAAGGGTCGGATAATAATAATAATATTACTTGGCCAGCTGTAAACGTATTGTGGGGAATATCAACGGTATATACAAAAGGCGAGTATCGACCGCTAAAGTGATAAAGTGATAGTATTTATTACATACATTTTTTATTGAGGTATTATAATTATAACAATTAGTTAGCCGTCTAATCAGTCAAAACTGTCTCTCTCTCGCTCTCAATTTTAGCACAGCAAAGAGATGTGCCCTTAAATTTAGCACTTATTGCAACAATTACATCCAACTTATTGCAATTGTTACAATAAGTGCTAATAATTCGATACAAACCTACTCTAGTTAGCGGTTGTAGCGGCCAAAATCAGCCTTGTGTATATAATAGACCCACAAGAAGGGTAAGTAGATGGACTTGGCATGAAAGGTTGTCACCTGAGACCCAGGTAAAAAGTTGTGCATGCAGAGTGAAAACAGATGAGTCAATTCCAGAGCAGTTAGAGAGAGACAAGGGATTTTCGGAATTTGGCGACAGAATTCGCATTTTATTATTATTTTTGTTTTTCACTCAGTTTTGATCTGTCCAGATCGAGAGCCGTCACTCGAGTTTTTGACCTTTGGCACATCGGTAGGACTATGATTTCACTACACAACTGTCATTGTGCTTGATCAGCGCTCGAAATGGAAAATTTTATGAACCCAATATTAACATATTAATGTAATTTTTTAACAATAAGTGTGTTCGATTCTTTTATTATATACCTACCGAGCTCAGTCAGTCAAATGGAATAAGTCTTCAAACTTTTAGCATGCAAGATTAGCGGATGCAAACATTTACAGCGCCACAGGCGAAAATCGAAGCTTCATAAATATTTTTTTTTACCATGATTCAGGTTTGTATAAACTTAATTTTTTCACAAGAAAGAGCGTCAATCGCGGGAATTTCATAAACCAAAACTGTACTCCGGTTCATATAGAGCGCTGGGCCTGTTGCAGTGTTAAAAACATATATATTATATATTTCTATTCTGTATAAAAAAAAAACACTTGCAGAGACCAAAATACATTATGGGATTTAGTACCGAAAGAAGATTTGAATATTGATTAATTACTTACCTTTCCCTGAATTTTCTGAGAGGTCAGCTAATGGATCCATGACTTTGACAAGTCCAGTGTCAGCGACAGAGATGAAGGAATAAATCACATGTGTGCAGAGAGCTGGAGGAATATTAGAAATAGTAAAGTTTCCGTCCCCAACTCTGTACACCGACCAGCTGCCGAAGTAGCACACCATTTTGTCTGGGAATAAAAAAACAGTAAGTATACATTAAATTAAAACATTCCTGCGTTCATTTGTTTACAAATGAGGCTACTATTTGCAAACACGGCTTATTCCCGAAAACATATTTTGCGGCAAAATAAAATAAAATGCTATACAGACAATTAATATTAGACTAAGTTGTATGATTTTTTAGTTAATTTTTGTAGTGTTGCATATTTAAAATAGAAATCAAAGGGAAATTTATTCATTTCACAATCACTGCTAACCTTTTAATTACCAGATTTAAATAACACGTTAATAATATCTAATGGCCAACGACTCCAAACACGCCAGTCGCGGTGTTAGCACTAAAAGGCCGCGGACCTGGTGGAAACGCTCATGCAACGCGCGACCAAGTCTAGACTAATTATCCGCTCCAAATGCTTGGCCTGCCCCACGTAGGAGCGTCCTTTACCAGCGGTTTGAGCCAGTGGCACGTCACCTTTTCAATATAAACATTTATTTAATATATTTAAAGAAATTCAGAACCTGAGCAGAGTTGTTTGAATTATAACCAGAGGGTATTGTATGATCTTTTTGTAAAATACCCACATTGTTTGTAAACTGATATCGCTTAACAAATGCACATTACAAACATTTGTAAGTCTACGCACGTATTCACCTGCACATATTGTTATCAATTAAATGTGGTCTGGGCAGCCCGTATCATATAGATTTATGAGATTTAATCAAAACAACATTCGTTGAGACCACACCGCGTTACTTTTAGTGAAACAAAATCTGTAGACACGTCCACGCTCGCATGTTTGTTTGTGCGTTTGCATACGTTTTCTATTCGTGGCGAAATACAAAAAAAATGCACATTTGTTTAAAATAGTATCTATGAATTGTTTTTATACAAATGTTTGCAAACAATTGATATGCAACTTTAAAACTGTTTATATAATGTTTTTTTATTTATCTTGATTTGGGACATGGCATAACTCGGCACATGATGGCGGTTCCACAACGTTTTTAGTATTGGTGAATTTGTAATCATAATATTATATAAAATCTGGTAAAAATTAATTATACATTATTTTATTCAGAATTAAATAATATAATAAAATAATAAAAGGTTTCACAGCGCTGACGGCGTATGGTTTTGACAAGAAACATGACACCTGACGTAATAAATTAATAAGAAAGTTATTAGTTGCCTCGTAAGAAATCGGCATTATTATTATTATACCCATAACAAAATTATTTTGTCGCCTGCAATATAATAATAATAATAATATTTCATTTTATGCTCCGCATAATTAAAAAAATACAATGGAGCAGGAATAACGTAATTATAGTAGGTATGTATTTGTATTTAGTTAGAAATAGACATTTCCGATTTCAAAATTACAATATTTTGGACGTACCTGCTATAATACCTAATACCTATAGACATTTTTTATATAGTTCGTCCGGCAAAGGAGCTTGGTTACCTACGAGGAATGGTTATCAGCCATTCGCCGAATTCATTGGAACCTCGCTCTGTTACATATTGTGTACCTTGTTAATATCAGCTGGCATGCAATCATACATATTTAAGTTATTAGCAGTTACTTATTTTTCATTCATTTCTCTCGGAATAGGTAAAATTTATTCAGAGATGCGAACGAACGACATCTATTTTAAATTTACCATCAATTTCGTCCGATATTTGAAAGCAGGTCTCACAATAACCTTTTCTTTTGTTGTTTTTCAAGAATATATTGCATTTTTATAATATTAAAAAGTTTTAACACCTTGATATTATCGACACTTCTTGCAAGTTGAAGTTGTGGTCTGTGATACCAAACATTAGTAATAATATTTTTTTTCTTATGTTAGGTGACTTCCTATTATGTATGTATGTACTACCTATGTGAAAAAGTGAAGTCCAGACAGCCGTGTGTTCAGTTAGTATACATATAGACTTCAAACTAGAACTACGTATTTTCAGTACCTACCAAGTTAATAATATTAAATAGTATGTCTTTATCAAATCATTCTCGGATATTATGTCATCTCGAAAGGAGTTCGTTTTTCACGTATGATATCTTAATGAACAGAACAAACATTCACGATTTGAACTGTGAAAGAAAAAGTGTTGGAGAATTTCATACTTTGTATAACGATTTAAGGAACTTCCCAGAAAAGTTTTTTGAATATACGCGGATGTCGATTGGAACCTTCGACTATATATTAGATATCATTCGTGAGGATTTAACCAAATGTGATACTAACTTTCAAATGGCCATCTCGCCGAAGGAAAAATTATTCATAACTTTGAGGTAAGTGTAAATTGTAAATAAAAAGATAATACGTACATATTATTGAAGTGGTGTTTATTGTAATCAGAATCATTAGAATACATAAATGCGCTAATCTATGAAATAGTGTTCTTATTGTAAATAATAGTAATTTACTTTAAACAATATCATTCAAATTAATAAACTCCTGATGGACACTTTTAATAATTTTGATACTCGTTTAAGTATGTATTTAACCTATTATATTTTGTTTTATATACCTATATTTACAAAGAGTTTGTGTAGGTACTTACCAATAATTTAAATTCAATACAATTAAAGTGAAACTAACCGGTGCATGCATACATGTATAATATTTAATTGTTGTCACTTCGAGGGTTTTCTCTATTATGATAATCATAATAATATGATTCAGGGAGTGAACTTCTATTTAATTCTTCCATCATCACCAAGTTAATGGTGTTTCGAACCCTGAATTTTTGCGACGGCGTGAACGATTCCATCTGGGGCAAGAGACTCATCAAAAAATAATAGTCCTCGGACTGAACACTGGTCGAAAAACTCTTATTAATTTCTGACTCTAGAAGAGTCAGTCTTCGTTTTTCAATCGCCAAAAATTCTGACCTTATGTCGTTGGAATTTTTTCGTTTTGGTCTTGCTGAGGAATCAGAACTCGAAGATGGTACTGAAGAGGGAACTGGAGAGGGAACTGGAGAGGGAACTGAAGAGGGAACTAAAGAGGGAACTGAAGTCGGTGGTGTCGTTGAATATAATTGATTATTTGGTGTTGATTCTTCATTATCTTCAACATCAATTATATTAGACTCATTGACGCAAGGCATAACTTCTTCCCTCAAAAATCCCATTATCGGAAAATATCTCCAGTGTGACTGGTATACTCCTCCAGTATCCATATATCACTGCCCTGTTCTTGTGTTGTGGATGACGCGACATCCAAATCGACGGTTTGGTTAGAATCGCCGAAATAAATTCTTCACAATTTGTTTCCGACGCCATTTTTAACTATTTTACCAAAAAAATGCGTCGATGTAGCTTGGAATCACAAATGAAATGATAAAATATATACTGTATGCGCGACAAAATTTGTGTCTGGTTCTGGAGAAGAAAACAAAGGGCGAAGGGGAATTTCCAAAATTGACCTCATCACCTTATTTATACAGGGTTCTATGTCAAAAGCGGGCAAAATCTTTATTTTTTTTATAAGAGTATGGTGAAACAGATGCATATAATGTAAATGAAAGTACTCATGTACTAATGTAAGAGACTATATAGCAGTGGTGGCGAACTTGTGGCATGCGAAATAGTTTTGTATGGCACGCAAATGCTTTATTTTAAAGAGGGAAAAATATCCATAACAATAATAATAAATGACAGATCGCATTGTATAACAAATAGCAGGCAAATACTCTTCACGAATACGTATTACGTGTAATGCAAATATAGAATTGCATAGGTCGGTCCTTACTTTATGCATCACATATAATATTAACGCACTAACCTCATCAGGGGGCGAGGGAAGCCACGCCGCGAACCTCTGATTTGATCGATTTACAATGCTTGAGAGGCTTGAGACCACTGTTAAGCGAGTGAATGCCTCATCTGATCGATGCAATTCTAGTGTAAATTTGTGAGTAAAGAACCAACCTAAGTACCTAATACAGTAACAAACAATTTCATTTACTACCCAAAAATAAGAAACAAAAACTTGGTGGAGTTTGTAGTAGTAATTTTGGCAGACAGTTTCAAAATTGATGGACCGAAATGTTTGGCGTAATTGAAAAAGGTGATGGAACTATATTATTTGTCCTATGTTCTGTGATATCTAGAACATCATCGTTTTTAATAGAGTTCTTAAAAACCATTTTTTTCTCCATCAAAAACTGCTCGGCACGCCAGTCGAAAAATAATAAATATAATATATAATAATAAAAAATTTGGCACACGTACCTACGTATGTTTGCCAACCCAAACCAGGTTTGCTAAATAGAATACTATACTTAGTTAAAACAGTACGTACGCATAAAACACCAAAAAAAAACTTCTCTAATTAAAACTTAAACGTTAAATGAAAAAATTGTAGATAGAACTCTGTTGAACCAACGTGAGTTTTTGCCCAAATATGTAATATTACCTAGTATTTTAAAATTATTTGAATATCGAGCGTATTTTTTACACTTCGTTCTTCCATATTTTTTGATATAACTATACGAATGAAACCATAGTATTTGCATACCTACTGTTATAACATTCCTTTGTATTTTTAATAATATGTAATTCATTAGGTATACATATTGGAAACAATGTGCACCACGTACAATAAAATATGTTTTATTCAATTAATAATACCTACATAAAGCGGTTGGAGCGGATGATGGCGTGGGGCGAGAGAAATGGCGCGACCTTGTGCTTTCCTTGCACTACGATGATGGAGCCTGATAGTGTTGAAGTAAAAAATATTTATCACAGTTCAAAAACATAAAAAAAAATATTTATTGAGAATTCTGTGCTCCGTGGCCATAACTCAAAAACTCCTGCATGATGTAATGATTGATGAAAATGTCACAACTTATAAAACAGCAGCTTATTGGTACCAATTTAGTAAAGTTTCGTCTTGTTTTTGTACTCCGAACATGTGGTCCCCAAACAACCTTCTTCCAAAAAACAACTTGTTATGTTTTTCATGCTTTGAAATCGTCTTCATACCATAGATAGATTTGTTTGTACTACCTAGTCAGTTTCCAGATATGAATTTCAAAAAACGATAGTACGATTACTATCTCAATATAAATGAAATCAAGGTTAATGTGCATTTTAAATCTAAAACTATCGTAAATAAATTTCATCAGTGTACCTATATCAGTGGTGGGTTTAGAGACTTGATAAAGAATACTACCAACGTACCTAATAAAAATAACAACGTATCTATTTCCCTATCCAATTATTATTGAAGATGACAGTGATGACACATAATATTGGTGGTTTATTTTTTATATGTACACGTACGTGTGAGTTGGAGGAATTCTGCATCTCTGCATTCGACATCTTCAGGCAATATGTAGGTAATCTTGACTCAATAGGTAGGTACCTGCTTTGTTGTATTAATTTTATTATATTAGATATAATTAACTGCATTTATTGACAGTGTTTATTTACCATTTATGAGTGCGCATAGTGCCTGAAGATGCCGTCAGTCAAAAACCGGGTCGCAAAAAACGACTCAAATGGAATACATAGTACAAAACTTAAATGCATTAGATTATTTATACCTGTACATATTAAAAAAAACTTAAAGTATAGGTACATGCTAGTGTAATTTATAATAATATGGGATTAGTAGGTATTTTCCTTCAAATAAAAATGAATAGCAAACTAAGACGCGCGTAAAACACAAACTATTTTGTGATCCAAAAGATTCATAGCAGCGGCTACCTAACGCTACCGATTGCCGACGTTTTTTGAAGTCGGGGAAAGGAAGGGCGAGGAGAACACAGTAAATTGTATTTGACACGCCGCTAGCTAGCCGCTCGAAACGCTGCAAATTCGAAGAGCGGCCAGACTGTCTACCGCTCACTCTCCGCGCTGTCATGGTGGTCCCCATACATTTTTTGGCTCCGCTCGACCTGGCCGCCCGTACCAGGCCCACAGACTAAATGAGTTAATAAAGAATCTATTTACATTTTAATATTTGTGTGAGATTTTGACATTTGAGTGAATGAGTCATTTTTGCAACATTATGATTAATATCCGCCTATGAAAGTGCAACTTAACCATTTCGATTAATCCGCCTATGAAAGTATGTAACCAAATGATATACCACTAAAATGTTATAGACAATGTTTGTATAGCAATTATGACCAGTTTCAATTGTTTAAAACTCTCACAGTCAGAAATATTAATTTAACAATAAAATAAAAATTTTGATGTCATTTAGGTAAATACTGAACTTTTTGGCTTCATTTCTTTGCTATTTTCTGGTTCCCTTTCTAGCTTTGATACTATCACAGATGAAACAGTACCTAATGTCCATTATGTTTATTTATACAAACTAGCTGAGCCAGCTGGCTCTCGCCAGTCTGTCTCGCTAGGTCTTGCAGACAGCTTTTCGTTATAATGACATGGTGTTGGATTTTAATATAATTGTAAAGTATGTATAGACGGCGCCATAGTTTTCTCTTCGGGATGGATTTTCATTCACGTTAGACAATTTGACATTTTGCTGATTTGTCAGTTTTACGATTTGCATGTCGTCACTGCCATACAAATTTGGAGTCGTATGTGTAGTCTATTCTGGAGTCTGGCCTTCACAATATCGTCTGACACCACTTCAGGCTGCTAGGCCTAGCAGAATCGCCGATTGCTACCAATGACATTTTAATTTTAATACAATATATGTGTAGATGTGTGCATTTAAATATGATAAATAATTATACATCTCATTCGTTCGAATATACAGCAATAATATGTGATTATCTTAAAAAGCGATCCATTATATCAAAATATTAATCTCTTTAGGGTCCCATTACATATAAGAAAAAGGTTAGCAGCATGAAAAACAAATTTAAACATTGTTTTATTTCATTGTCTATAAAAAATAAATGCCTGCAGCCATAGAATGATATTTACAAAATTAAATTTTGAATTCAAAATTAACCTTAACCAATATAGTTTTCCAGTGCGGGACATTCATATTGAGACAAATGTTAATAAATAATAAAACAATACATATTATATCTGAGAGGAATAGACCAATTCTGATAAAAACAGGAATTTATAAAACCTAAAAATGCGGAATCAGCTTAAAGAGGCCTTCATCCAGCAGTGGATTGATACAGGTTGATGACGATAATGACGATATAAATAGGTAGGTATATAAAATCACAAATTAAAAAAAATATAGTAGTTTATATGACTAAGAAGAGTAGAATTAGGTTGGGATAACCTTCATCCAGCAGTGGATTGATCTTGGTTGATGATGATAATGACAATATTATGAATGGGTGAATATAATATCAGCAATTTTGATAAATATAGCAATTCATATGACCGTATGACCGACAGAAATACAAACAAATTAGAAAGGCCTTCATCCATCAGTGGATTGATTCAGGCTCATGGTATAATATAGATATAATATAATATCACCAATTTTGATAAATACAGCAATTCAAATGACAGAAAGGAGTATAATCAGGCTATGGGAGGCCTTTATCCAGCAGTAGATTGGTTCAGGTCGATGATGATAAGGGTGATAGAAATAAGTATAATATCACAAATTCGTTAAAACAAACCCTTCATCCAGCAGGATTGATGATGATGATGAAATTCAAGACTATCAAGAATACAATCAACGTAGAGAGGCCGTCATCCAGCAGTAGATTTATTAAGGCTCGTGATAATAATGGCATTTTAAATATAGGTAGGTAGATAGTATAATATCACTGATTTTGATAAATATAATAATTCATGTGTAAGTAAGGAGTATAATAATGCTGAGGAGGCCTTCATCCAGCAGTGGATAGGTCCAGATTGATTATACAATATCACAAATTTTGTTAACTATAACAATTCGTATTAATTTATTTCATTGTTTGCAATGGCAACTTAATATGACTATATTGTAATCTATCGAAATTAGTAGCCTAATTATTCAATAAAAAAGAGTTCGTGAACAGCCACAAAGAAGTATTTAAAAAAATCAAATTTGTTATTTATTAATAGAAAACTCATCTTACAATAAAAATGTCTTGATTGAAATTGATTATTTAACATGCTAATAGAAATGTCACATTTTTCGATTGTTTCTGCAAATTCTAAATTTGAATTCTGACACGTCAAATGAACTTGTTATAGGCGAAAACAATTGAAAATCAATCATATATTTCATTTTGTGAAGTGGTTTTGGATTATATTTTCGTAATAATTAGTGAGGAAATATGTATTTATTTTGTGTTAAAACTCAAGAATACGCCAATGTGCCACTTACAGATTTTAATAATTTTGTGGAATATTAATTTAGATATTTTACAATATTGATTATATAAAAAGTATTAAACGACATTATAATCAATTTGAGGTACACGGACTGCAAGATGCGAAAATGTATGGTGACGGATATAAAACGCGATTTAAAAACGATAGTATCTGTGATTGTGTCGAGTTTTATCAGATTGTGCCCGATTCAAATGGAAGTAGATTCGGGACCCTAAAAATTGAAGTGAATTCCTTTAATAATCAACAAAACGGTGTTTAAATAAAAAAGTTGACGTATTTTCCAAAATCTCTTAGGATAATAATATATAGGAGATAATTGCTTCAATTAATCAATAAACACCTTTAAACTTGAATTATATGAGGAGCGGCCACAACACAACTTACTGTCTAGCAAATCATACCAGATGCTATTAACCACGTTGTCACCTCCGAAAGGGGGGGGGGGGGGGGGTAGGTATTAGCGCTCAAATTAAACAAATGAACAAAAAAGAGACACAGAAAAGATTAACTGTAAATAAACATTGATTTGTTTAAAAAAATTGAATTGAAAGTAATCGAATCAAACTTGGCTGATACATTTTATGAAGTGGCGATATCAATTTTTGAAAAGTGTAGGCACCGTAAAATACCAAGGCGGCAGTGTGTTATTTCCTGTCCCAAGGCATGAGCTCGCTCCATCTATTTTATATTTAATCTATGGTCCCAAATCCAATTTAAGTTGAAGTTTATAATGTGTTAGTGCACAGAAATTTTATGTCCAGTTTTTAAAGAAATTGTGTTAATATAGTCAAAACACTTGTCTACCCTATTATAGAACTTATCACCGGCCTTCTCGCGCTCTTAGGCGGAGATGGCAGACCGTGATAATGTCATAGCCAAGAAGCGGGGGTGGGGGACAAAAACGCACGGGGTATTTTGTCAAGGCTGGTTTATTTTTATCGTATTTGCGATTTGGCGGGCTGCAGACGTGGTGTCGCGGGCTGGGTTACTTGTTGCTTTAGCCTCACATAACTTAAACTTACTTATGTACTTACACACTTAAAATACCAGTTTCTTTATATTGTATTTAATTATCATTCAAACCTTAAATACCTAAGTAAATAATTTTGCCTTTAACATTATTTTGTTGGTATGTACTAATAAATATATCTCTGAGATTGTGTATTTTCTACCATTTAGCATCCCATTTTTTAGTTTATTGTTGAATTGATTGCTTAAATTGTGTATTTTCCGGGTTATTTCCTCTGATGATGTTTCAAATTTATTTGCAAGTTCTATCTTTTTTCAAAACTCTGATTTATGCTCTTTCAAATTCACATCCCATAGTTCCGATTTGGAATGATATCATTGAATTGAGTCGTCAATGTCTGCTTTAAACTGAGTCGTATAGTATCAAAAGTAGATCTGTGCATTATTCATCATTTCGAGAAAATGACGAAAAACATTTTGTTAGATTTTTTAGTGTTATAATAGCATGAAATATGTTTCTACATTTAGAAATTAGAAATTCAATTCGAATTCAACAGTTCTACTATTGTTTCCAAAGTATTGAACAGTTCTAATTCTGATACCAAACCCTATTTTCCATCACAATTTTATACCACACAGATATGATTTTGATTCAAATACTATATTGCTAGTCGTACATTATGGTCAGAAGAATAATTTGGCATACTTAGTTAAATTTCGATATATTTGCGACAGTTCTACTTTTGATACTATACGACTCCTAATCTTTCTTCATTCTACCTATACTTTTCACAAAACAATATCAATATAAACACTCCTGTCAAACTAGTGAACCAAACAATGTGTCAGAGACTTCATATAGAAGTAGTCGGTGGTTTAACTTTTGCGATTTATGTTTGCAAGTTTGAATTCGTCGTAGTCTCGGTGTTTACATTTGACCCATAGAATTGGCAAGACAAATATTAGGTAAGCCTCAGACACATATGATACAAGTGTAACTAGAGTATACACTAGTTGAATTTGGTGTCAGACATAAATATTACGATATAAGTATCCAGGTATAAACGTACCATAAAGATAATATTTATTGCGGATGCAATCATGATTTGTAACACGTGCGGCAGTGTATTGAGAAGTAAATGATAAACATTTTTATTGCTTTCTAATTTATTAGGTGATTATCATAAAAATACAATTCACAGCTTATTGAATATTAATTATTACATTATTGAAACAGTAATTAATAAACACTTACTTATATAGAAATAAATGCATGACAAAGATCTTATGCGTATATTATTATGTAGTGCCTAGTAAATGCTGGTTAAAATTAGTTAAAAAAAAATGTTTATAACTACAACAATGTGTTCAAAATCCACTTCGCAGTTGCATCACTTCTGTCAATGCTGTCATTTTGAATTGATCGAATGGTGTGATTTCACTTATGCGATGATTGCATGTGCATTCAGGAGCTCTGAAAACAAAAATGTCAGTTACTAGTTTCGTAAAATGTAGGCAAGTTAACAAAACTGTACAATTTCTTTCTTAAAAGTATATCTTCAAAACAAATTATTATTCTAAAAATGTTGTACACTGCTATAATATTTTAGAATAGTTTTTTCAAAGTCACACCTATAAGAAAGAAAAGACATTTTTATTGACATGCCAACATTTTACGAGAATGGAAAGTAACATTTTTGTTTCCAGCATTTTTTTTGTATTGTAATTTTAATTCAATTAAATTAAAATAAACATATAATAGTAATTCATAAATCTAAACGATTCGATGATTGATGAACATTGTGAAAAATTACACATACAATATTTAAAATTTTATGTAGATATTATTTCAATTTTGGAAATAAACACCCGATATGCTATATAATATAATATGTAGTAAAAATCGGGAAATTTTAAAAATATTCCATAGCATTATATAATTTGGTGTTTCTGAATCAAATTTAACAAAATTATACTATATTTACGGCAATACACACTCACGAAATTAATCATTATGAATTCAATATCTTACGATTGTGACTAGCAGGTCAATTAAATATCAACCTGGGTCCCAGAACTTATTGCGATTGGAAAGATCAAACACAAGCTAATTTGCCTTTACAACATTTGGTAGATACTTATTTAACTAATTCACCATTTATTTTAATATTAAGTGAATCCCATGAAAACAACCATTCAGCAAACAACATTTTCTTTCCAGTTGCAAATATTCAAGACAGCATCAAACACCAAGGGAGCACTGCATGTGACCGGTCCAGATTGGACGAGCCTATTAGTATCTTGAGTACAGTAATAGAATACTGCGCAATTGTTGGGGTCTCGAACCATTCCGACTCTGGTGCAGAGGCCGCCGCTTTGGACAGGCGGTTGTACAACAACCGGTGGGACCGGAGCAGGATTTGCCGGAGACTGAAAAAAATTAACATTGGTGATATTAGTTTCAAGATTACATTATAACCATTTCATCTTGGATCACGCTTTAGTCCTGAAAAGGCCAAGAAGTTATAATATATTTAACATATTCTATGAATGACAACTTTATTTCATTAGTAGTTCAGATGTAGAATTTGTGGCTTAGTGCAATAATTCACCAACACAGAAAGGCCACAGACTAAATTGATGTTATAATTTATAAAATATCTCACCCCAGATCCTCGGATTCCATTGCTAAGAACAGTCAGAATAGGATATTTTCCTCTTCCGCATACTCCTCTGAAGTCATCAATATCGATACTCCATACCATTGCACCTCCGAGGTTCATTCTCTTGATGTAGTCAATCTGGAAAAGAATTAATATTAAAAATAGTGAAATTTCCGCTGTATGCCATTGTGATCTTGAAATTGATGATGTGTGATTGAAATTTAATGTATTTATGCTAAAGTGTCTCTGGAAATATCAACATATGGAGTTCGCCGTATCACACTTCACCGGGAAATGTTGTATCAGTAATATATGGTCGCATATTAAAGACAGTTCAACCTCTTTCAGTCGTATAGTACTGTGATAAAATTCATGTCTGAATAAAACACGGTTCTTGTCGGCTTACAGGAAGCCAGCGGCAAACAAATTTTGAAAATAGCCGATATACTGGGTTATTTGTTAGGTTAGGTTAGATTAAGTTAGGTTAGGTTACGTTAGGTTTGGTTAGGTTAGGTGAGGTTAGGTTTTCATTCTTGAATTTATTCATGAATTTTGTTTGTTTGAAATCAGCTATTGAATTAATTAATATTAAATAGCTAAAAATTGAATTAATGTTCATATTGAATCTAATAAAATTGGAGACCCTATAGTATACGGTCGTCTCTTTATGGTAAGAAAGCTCACTGCAAACTGTGCTTCGGTGAAATGTTATACGTACAATTTACATGTAACCATGCCAAAGACATAGCGTGTGAAAGTAATAGGGTGTTCATCCAAAATTTTCGAATGCGATTTTACGCCAGATATATAATACGCCCGTATAATTGCGTTCATCCAAATTTAGTACATAAGCATCTCGCCGAACCCGAACACCTAATGCCCCTCTACCATAAGTTTAGCGAAACCGATTGCTAAATTCGGCAGAGTCCATTTTTGACAGATCGCAACTGACAGCCCGCGTTTGTTGATAATTGTCATAGGTTCTTGTTTTCTTCCGTATTTCATTATGATTCAGTGTATTATTTTGATTATTGTCTAATGGTACTATCTATTTTACAATTGATTCTATAATTGGTGCTTATTTTATTCAATCATGAATGCTTTATTTATAGGTAGTAAACTTTGTTTTCGTAGATAAAGCTAATCTACAATGCCGCAAATTTCGTAAAAGAGGCGACGCTTTCAAATTTAAGAGTCTCGTTAGTAAATACACATCAGACGCAGATTCATGAAATCAAATAAATACAAGTAATATAATATTTTGAACAACTCAATTCACATGATTATGCTGGAATCGATTTATGCATAATAATTATATGGTAGGTAGGTATACTATCACGATAACCATTTACTTTCATTTGTTTATATTGTAATGATTATTTATTCAATAACGTTGATTCGGCATTCGGATTATCCGGCCATAATGTAGTATTAATCGAAAAATAAAAGAAATAATATGAAAGTAAATGTAATAGCGAGTTCAAAATATATGGACCACTAGGGATATCTAGCGGCAAAATGTGAGAAATTGTCATTTATTTGACAGTTAAGTGCCCATAGACATCAAAAACTGACCATAGAGAAAAAATATTTTTCTGTTTTAATATAAGGAATACTTGTTTCAAATAGGCGCGCATGTACAAACACCGTTATTTGCATAGAGCATAATGGAACACGGCGGCGCCCGTATATACAAATCCGAAGCTAAGTGGGTGAACACTCGACAAGTTTTATTACGGCAATAAACGGTTTCGGCGTAAGGTGAGACCGTCATAAACCATTCGGTTCGGCTTATTTCCATGGAAACCCTATAAAGCAGTGACAAGATTAAAATGGTAAAGATACCTGCAAGTCATTATTGTGCATGGGAGATTCATTTCATTATTGCCAACACCTGTCAAAAACTGCAAACATTTTTACGTTTTTATTAGGTCGTATTCTTATTTGTTCGGTGGTTGTTTGTCCGGTACAAATCTTGCAATCGATTTTTAACTAACTTCCCAACTAGCTAGACATTTGAAACTTTTAGAATATATCAGAACACAATGTCAATGCATTTTTTTAATACCTTTAGCCATTTTTAAGTAGAATTAAATTCATTTTCAGTTAATTCTGTTTTGTATGAAAAGTTATTTCGGAAGAAATCCGTAATCAATCCACTATTACTGGTTGCTAGGGTCCTAACAACTAAATATTAATATATACGTGCGTTACTATGGAAATCAATATGACATTTCAGTATTATTTTGATTATTTCTATCAAATACAATTTTTTTGATCGTTTAAGTTAGTCAAGTCAAGTTTATATGATTCAACAGAAAATTTAAAAACGTTGTATTTAAAAAGTTCTTTTTATCTTGTAATTATTATATTCACTCTGTCAATACCATAAATTCCAATAGATGTGCAGATATATACTAATTCACAGGTAGTATAATTTTAATATTGCCTTTTTGCTTCTTCTCAGGGCATACCAGTAGTCATAGATTCTGTGGTTCTGTGGATGTTATCTGATGATATAATGAGGAGGGTTTTGAAAAAGAGACTTAAATAACAAGTCTTTACCTTGAGCTGTGCTGATTGTTGATTGTCATACGACACCCAAGTGTTTCCGTTTACCAAATATGGCACCTTAGCCTCATTATCGAAGAACAATCGCGAGTTTGCTTCTATTTTACAGATCTGAAAAATGAAAAAAGTATCCTAAATAATTATATAGATCTAAGGTTTCTCTATAAAAATTATTGAAGCAAATTGGAATTTGACTGAAGGGGGATCCTATATGCCAGCAGAGAACCTAGCGGAAAAATACGAAGTTTGCAATTTGAGATTTTTTTTTGTTAATTTACAAATTCACATTTTTGTTACAATTGTAAGTTTATCTTTGACTTAAAAAAAATAATTCTTTTTAATATTTTCAGATACATATTTATTAATTAATACAGTTGAAATTGTAAATTATCAAAAAGAATTCTCAAATTGCAAGCTTCGTATTTTTCCGCTAGGTTATCTGTTGGCATATAGGATCCCCCTGAAATGCAAATGTGTAGTAAAAATATACACTAAGTTGATATCCCATTTATGATATTTGTGAAGCCACTTAAATTGTGGGAAAATGAAGATGCAGTCATCGACATCAACCAAGTAAAGATGAAATAATAAAGAAACACTATTACCTCATTATATCCCAGCATTCCTGGTTCTCCCGTAAAAAGTCCCGGTGCTCCAGGTCCTGTTGAAGGGCATCGAGGATTGATGCATTGACCGATGGCTAAATTGAATGAATGCCCATATAAACCAACTCCAAGAATAAGCTTTGATGACGGAACTCCCCGTCTAATCCATGCCTGAATGCTTGCTTCCTACAGTAAAAGAATAACAAACATCCATGGTGAAATATGAGTTTAACGAAGTCTTCTTGAAAATTTTGAGGTAGGAAAGGGGTGTACTTATCAGAATTTACGAGGATTTGTGTTATATTGTGACATCTGTTAAAATATTTATCAAGCACAATCTTGATAAAATAATAATTAGCCAGGTTTCAAACCGAAACAATACACATATTATTCTAAAAAAATTATCCTTCATTCAAACATTTGTTCGATTCCAACCTGGGACCCACAACATTATGAGGCGATGCATAAGTTGCTCGGCCATCGTGGGGTCGTTCTAACAAAATATGCCATTGAAAATGTTCATTTATTGCGAACAGGTTACCACATTCCATTCGAAAATAATCAATAACTAGCACTACCATCGTAATCCACTATTCAGTGCCACGGCCTGACTATGGTTTTGATAAAATAATATTATGAACAAGAGGTTTTGATGTTTTCCTGAATAGTTAAGGTTTATTTTACTGTATTTTAAGGACACCGTTTGTTTATTTTATTATTTCAATTTTCTTTATGTAGGTACTTTAGACTGTTTTCTTTTTAAATTAACAATGTGGCAATTTATTTAGGATTCTTAGTTTTTAGATTTACTTCTTTACAAGAGTGTATTTTTCATTTTTTATTAAGGCTATACCTCAGCTGAGGCATGGTCTAAAAAGATCGTGACTAGGCGATACGCGGATTGTGCGAATGACGCAAACCGAATGAAATATAATTTGTCATAAAAATCCAACATGCGTCCATTTAATGTTATGTTTATTGTTATATTAATAATAATAATAGTATATTCATTGACATGTTTTCTTTTTCAAGTACATGCGGAACGTTTTTTAGCCATCTTTACACGATTTAAGAATATATTTTTCCGACGCCATCACAACACAAATTGACGTGCTCACAAGTCGACTATCGCTCTCCGAATGGCAACGTGGTCGAAATTACGTCCCACATAGTGTTGAAAATTATTTGCCGTTTCACTTATGTATGCTCTTAAATATACATAATATGGTACAATATCAGACAGTTCTGAAATTTTCTAATCTAATGTAGGCACCTTTCTGAGGTTGTTCCGAATCACATTAATAATTCTTAATTTAAAAAAATTGTAGTTGCCAGTATACAAAAATAAAATCCTTACAATGCTTAGAGCAGCGTTGCCTGTATTTCTTTCAGCATTGGAAATAGAAAGAGGTGCATTGTGGCCAGTTCGGCCCTCCGAAGACTCGTGGAAATCGTAAGTCATCACATTAATGAAGTCTAGATATCTGCAGAAAAAGGTTTATGAAATTATTTACGAAAAGAAAATAAGGGAAATAAATATTTTATTTACTCATAAGGTTGTAGTATTAAGATTTTACCATTGAGAATGCGTCTTTTTCTTTAACTTAATGATACATGCTATTTTAATTTTAATAACGGACGTGTCATAGCTGAGATTATATAGCACTGTATCTAGTGTAAAATACAAAATCAGGGGTTGAGGTATAAATATGTATGGGAAAGGCTGGGTAGTTCTGCCGATTACTTCTAAGATGTCTGCAGCCATGATTTTACAATGGAAAGGTTATATCGAATATCATAGCAATAAAATAAGTTGAATGCAAATCTTATATTAATTTTGCTATTAGGGTCTGGTCACACTGAGTAGAATTGTGGAAACAAAAAAATGTTATATTTCCATTGTCTTTATCAACTTTCTCTATATTAATATATAGGTATTACAGGCAATATTTTTGCCTACAAAATTCTCTCCTATTTACCTGGCAAGATTAGGCACATCGTATGATTGTGTGAATGAGTCTTCAGAGGCAGGTACGGCTGCTGTTAACAGGAATCCACTCTTATTGAACTCTGTCCTGAGAGCTTTAATAAGTT
The DNA here is from genome assembly GCF_057557595.1 of Rhyacophila brunnea. Lineage (NCBI taxonomy): Eukaryota > Metazoa > Arthropoda > Insecta > Trichoptera > Rhyacophilidae > Rhyacophila > Rhyacophila brunnea. The sequence continues at coordinate 14,336,939 of NW_028232806.1, forward strand.
CGATATAGTTGCCTTTGTCCGCAGAAGAGCCTCCTCTTTGAGCGGGGTATTCCCAGTCAATGTCTAATCCGTTGAAACCATTAGTCCTTAAAAAGTTGGCAGCATTTACGGCGAACGCTTGGCGCAGATTAGCGTTGCTGAAAATCTATTAGATATAAATATTTATATTATATAGGTATTATGTACAATACAAGCAGAAATATGGGACATTTCATTAAAATTAAATGATCTTTTAGTAAAATATCGCAGTTGCTTGATTGTGGAATTGGACAGGCAACATTAAGAGGGATGTGGAGCAGTGGCGAGGGGTGGTGGTAGGCTGTTATGATTCAACATAAATCGTGCACACTAAACTTTGTCATATAATACTTATTATATATTTTATAATACCTAATGTCCTATAATACTTATTATATTATATTATGACCTGTAATACTTATTTGTTTTCATGATGTGGAGTGACTGAGTATGACCAATCTGAGAGCGAGATAGGTCGGGATAGAGAAGTCTGGAGTATGGTTTTGCAGTCAGCATTGGAGCTGAATGGACTGTAACATTACCTTAAGTAGGTTAGTTGTGATTACTTACCCCAGAAAAGAGTGTGGAACCCTCATTCCATCCTCCCATTGCAACCAATGTCTTCAGGTTAGGATTTGTTCTTTTAAGATTGTTTATTTTTTGGAAACCCCCTAAAACATGATGTATGAGTATATGAGTACATTTATGAGTTTAGACCAGTGGTTGGCGAACTGCTAAACGCGAGGGTTTGTCTTTTTTTATTTTTAATATATTCATGTTATGACTGGATAACAAAATAGTTTCTAATAAAACTTACAAACAAGGTACTGAGGATTAAACAAGTACATGCGACATAATTAAAAAATAAGTTAAGAGCAGTTTCCACATTACTTACATTAGGATTCTAACACTAAACTGGTTTGTATTACAAATTAGATTTAAATTCTAACATTGGATCACATTTCATGGATTCCTGTGTGTATAATGTTATTATTATTTTCATAGCAACATATGTAATTTGAATGTTTTGACCTGGTTTCACTAAAACATATAGAAATATCTCAAAATGTTAGTATTTGGCTAATGTGGATTTATGTTCTGATGGATGAATCGTCATCCATTCTTAATTTGGACATTATAACTATTAGAAACAAAAAATGTTTATAAAAAAATATTCCAATATCCATACCAAGACCACCTCCAGTTGTAAGTTCAGCCCATGGATCAAGAATTTTGATTTTGGCGTCGCTAGTGACAGAGACAAACGAGTAGATAATGTGTGTGCAGAGCGTCGGTGGAATATCTCCAATTACAAAGTTGCCTTCGCCAGGTCTATAGACAGACCAGCTGCCGTAGTAACACACCATTTTATCTAGATGACAAAAATTAAAAAGATTTATAAAAAAAATTAGTCATAGTATTGTGTCATCTTGGAAAGATAGTCTTAAACTTAAGCTTAAACAGAGGAATCATCCCCAGTGACCCGTGTAAACGCACATTCATCAAAGAATCATCAAAAGTGATGATTCGGAGTCAAAAGTGAATGAAGTTCAACTGCATGGGCACTGCGTCCCTGAGTAGCTTAGGATTAAGGCTTTCTCTCATAGTTGTATTTTCCTTGGTAATCAATTTTAACTTTCACTTTAACGAGCAGATTTTCAAATTGATTTTCCCATATTCTCAGATGATTTTTGTAAATACATATCTTGATCTTCTCCAGCCCATTGAGATACCCATGGTTTTATTCACCATCACCTCTTTTTTCTATTCCTCTTCCTCTCGATGAAATTTCTGCATTCATAAAACAAATAATCACAAATTGTTTGAATTCCAACCTGCACCGAAATTTCACTTGACGCCAATTTGGAATGAATTTGAATATTTAACTTTCGGTGACACGTGTAAACAAAAAGTGAATGCCTGGATTCAATTTTACTCTCCCTTTACTATTATGATTGATGACTAATGAATAAGATGGAATCCTTTAATGAATTCACATTTTAAAATGTCTTTTTTTTCAATTGCAAATTTATTTTTGGCTTTTTTTCTGGTTTTTGAATATAATATTGATTAATTAAAGCACTTTAAAATTACCAATATATAAATTGTCTCAAATTGCAAAGTTCGTATTTTTCGGCTAGATGCCATATTCGATCATTGAAATATTGTAGTTGTCAGACCACTACAGAAAAATCTATGGTAGATGAATAGCTTTTGGTAAAAATATTTATTTAATTAATATTACCAACCATCAACTATTTTGAATTAATATTAAAGATAAACTATTATTTTACCTGGTGCAGCATTGGTATAATCAACACAGATGTTTACAAAAACAAAGCAAACCGCCAATGTGAACAACTTTGTAAATAAAGCCATGGTTCAAAGACCGGAGAATCTTAATTGATGATCTGAGAAAACTTGACTGATGATTTCTCCAATGGAAGGTGTGTATTTTATAGTAAATTCATCGAAAACATACCTATATAGTTAGAGCGTACGAATACCTTAGTTTTATTACGCATTCATAAATAATGACTATCCAATGTAAAGAAGGAATCAACATATCTATGAAAATAATATGCAGTGTAAATAATTAAGGTAATTAATATAGTTTGTAATAGATTATTTGTGATAAGAAAGTAGAAATTTATATTTGTTTTACCATACTGTCACTGTTGCATGTTGTGTTGATTAGCAGGATAAAAGGTGAAACACCTTTTCAATTCAATACCTCTACGTCTACAGTGTGAAGAAGGTATTTAAAAATATTTATCTTTTTAAGCTAATTAATCAAATGTTTGAGCCTGTTTTTGGATCCCAAATACACATTTTGAGTGAAAAAAAATGTGAATTTTACTCACCTACCAATCAGAAATGCAGCACTACATTTATTGACAGGACCTACCTCAAAAAATCATGACGCGAAGCGTCACAAATAAAAAAAGTATTACTTATTTATCGAATTTATCGTTATTAATACAATTCTATTAAATTATTTCTTCACAAGAAGAAATTTATTTAAAAAGGAATTTATTTAAACTCAGTTACCAAAATAATGTAAATTTTAAAAGAACAGCGTACGAAAATATGGTTCATGGTCAGTGGCAGCTGCTCTAACACCATACAAATGCACCACACTCCCTATAATTTTATAATAAATAACTTTATACAACATGCGTTTGTTATTCACACCACATTGATCATTTAATTGCAACGCAAGCCATATAGAATATTTAAAAAATTTTCTTGTGCTGTGAATGCTGATGACATCATCCAAGTGCGCAGAGATCCTGCCACATTATTATCTCCATATAAGACTGATCGAATATTTGGTGTTGAAGATAAACACTTCGGACTGTGCCAGAGAATTCGAATTCGTCATTGCTTTTACATTGAATTTTTTTTTACTGTAAGGTAAGCACTATAACTGTGAGCAGTTGTGATAAAGGCGTATGTGGCGCTTCTATAGATTCACATTCGCACGCTGCTTGATGACCTCTGCTGTGACACCACATAGCTACAATACATAGTTGAATCACAGTTGTAAAAAAATGCTAAAAGAAAAATTTAAAGAGATAAATGTAATTACTGAATTCTAGAAATGTCTTAAAAGCATTATGGTCAATTAGGATCATATTATGTTTAGGGATTTATATCTGTATTTGGCAGCACATATCTGTGTGAAGGCATTTAAAGAAAAAATGCGTAACATCTCAGTACATGTCAGCATTCACATATAAACATTTACAATCAATTTGATGACAGGGAGTTATAACTTTGAACGCCAATTTGGTAAAATGTCATCTCAAAAACAGTAATTTCATTTTTCTCCATAGTATTCTCATCAATATTTCATATAACTGTACTCTAAATATTATCAAGTTACATTTTTCTAATAAATTCATGAAAGTTTGCCGACAAAAAATAAAACAGTTAACTAAGTAACCTTTTAAAATTAAAAAGAAATATAAGGCGATGCTAATATAAAAAAAATGTATTTGTTGTCTTGAATCTGAAATGTCAGTCACGATATTGAAGATACAAACGAGATAAACTTCCATAAAAAGTTTTTTACAACTACTGATGACGTAATAAGTAGGCTTGTTTATTGTATGTGCGTAATCTAATCAACATTACTACGTCACACGCACAATATATACTCAATATCTGTCAAACAAACACATCTCATATTCATATGTGGTAATTAAATAGCAATATGAAATTGAAAAAAAATCTGCACTCCTCAAAGTGCGAGTACTACAGAAACAAATTTATTACAAGAATTCATTTGTTGATAGCTTATATTCATTTTCATGCCATGACAGTATCAATTGAAGCTTGGCACTGAATTGAAGTAAGCTTCTTTGAAGTGTGTCAGCTGTATCAATGACATCTTTAATACTAAGGGAATTTTTTAGGTATTTCATAGATAAGAGTTCCTCTTACAGCCTTTGCTGCCATCTGTCTTTCCATGCAAGAAAAACTGTAAAAGATCATAATTCTTACTGTCGAAAATGTGTAGAAATAAAACTAATTTGTGTATAATTTTAAGTAGTATAAACTAAAATGATTTCCTCTTGTTCAATGCCCCTATAGCCCAAATTTAACCCTGGCCTCCTCAATCCTCCACGACACTCAGTCCTCGTCTACTACCCTCCAGACGTCTACCAGCAACAGCTACCTGGCATCCCTCCCTGCATTGTATCTTCAGCGAATTCTCGGTCTTTCCACGGGTCTCTTTCCTCTTGGGAATCCCATCGCTCGATAACTGCACTGCTCAGTTTCTTCGAAATGCGAGTCATTCATCTGTCGCACGTGTCCTGCCCATTGAAGCCGGAGTAATTTTGTATATATGGTATATTGCAAAATTTTCTTATTCGGGATTTGAAATTTGGATCCTCAACACTACCGCATAGCTACAGCAGCTGGTGTGGTCAGAGCCAGATTTACACTTGAAGGGGCCATGGACTAACATTTATTGGAAGGCCACAAAAAAATGATTTATTAAACTGCAATTATATGTTTATTTTTTGATAATATAAGTAGGTATAATTTCTTAGTGAAAACTATTATTATTATATTTGATTAATAGTAATCCTCGATATAAGTAGTAAATTATTTAATTCTCCCACAAATTTTGTCATAATGTGTCATGGTTATTTCAGGATATATTAACAGCACTATTTCAATTAATTTTTGGACTCTAGGGACCGGTAGGGAATCCGGTCCTGAGTGTGGCTACTAGTTAAGTAATAACTAGTGATTCCCAACCAGGTATCTGCGAGTTATGTCAAGATTTCCATGATAATTCTCAAAAGCTTGCGGGAATGAAAAACTAAAATTTGTTTTTAGAATCCGTCAGTTAGGTAGGTAGAGTTAACACTGACTTAAGTAATAATTTCACTATTGCATTGAACGCAGCCTATATAAATGAATACAACACAAAATGAATGAACTGCATAAAATAATTAAAACAATCAAAGATATTTTTCATAAATAAACACATTTATTTCCCTACAATAAAACCGTGAGATACATTATTGTGTCTCACAAAACAAACAATATCAAAGTTTCGTCTCAAAACGAAATATACATGATAAAAATAAGGCAGTTAGTATCGTTTCAGTTTTTTTAACATATTGTTCCGCCTCATTCCCATGGTTCTAACTTTGATCCAGTAGGCTTTCGTGGTAGGATCTAACTCTTCCAGAGTTAACGGTTTTCCGATTCTCAACGTCCACAGCCAATCCGGATATTCACTATTTGGTTTGAGCTGAAAAAGATGACAGTTTATAAATTTAAATTATTGAGTTACTTACAACTACTTCATAGTAAAACAATAGTCGGAAATAGGATGACAAGGTGGAGCATATATATTTAATTGATAGAACAAGTGATGTACCTACACTAAAAATAATGAATGAATCAAGTTATACCAGTGACGAAGATGACTATTGAAAGGACGTAGGCTATGAGGATCAAAAAAAATAGTGTACAGGCGGCAGTGGCGAAGCGTGGAGGTAGGCTCTTAAGATCTGACATAAATAGTGCACACTAAACCATTTCAGTCAACTATGTTTGTTTTCATTTGACTAAGACTACAATATGTAGATAGTTTATAGATAGAAGAATATTTTTTATCGATTATGATTTGGTATAGGTGGGGCATAATGGATTTTAAAAAACTAACCACACCATCTGTGATATTACTAAGTATTCTTAAATCAACGAAAACAAATAAGTATGACTGAAAAAGTATGCACTATTTTTGTCAGATTGCCAATAGCATACCTAAACTATTATGGTTTGGTTAGGCAGGGTTGAATTGAATTTTAAAAACTAACCAGCACCAACTGCAATTTGTATTCTAAGTTCAACGAAAACAAATACCTAAGTATGACTGACAAAGTTTTGTGTGCACTATTCATGTGAAATTTTAACAGCCAACTCCACCCCTCACCATTGGTGTCAGCCTATAAGTCTAGGGTTCGAATCCTCGGTCTGGCAAATAAAAAATACATGTTTTTTTAATGTGTATTTGGACCTGGAGTATGGACCTAATCCATTTCTCGTAAAAATAAAAATCTATTAACACAACCTCCACTCTGTGGATATCTTCTTAGGATTGAACATAGTAAAAAACTATGTAAACAACAGATAACACACTTTCACTATCATGTACGTCAGTAAAATTTAATCTGTGTTTACAAATTGAGGACATTTAATTTTTTGACGAGATCTGTTACGTCATACCTTAGCAAGTCACAGTGTCACGTATACCAGTGGCGAAAATTGCCTGTTGGACTACGGTAAACACGTTTAACAAATGAAAAAAATAACTATACATACTAATAAAAAAACTGTGCGCTTCCATGCAGTCGCAATTGATAAAGACACAGCATATTATAGAACTCTTGACAAGTTTATGCACCTGATTGCTAATAAGACTCGTTAACTTTATTATAGCCAATTGATAAATAAATATTTTTAAGTCCACTTTTTGATGTTTTTTTTTGTATATCGCTCTACTTTCGCACATTCAACATTCGTACACAATTTCAGGAACCAATTACGTATGAAAGCCGAGGGCCGCCTGTCAGTCGTGAGGGGTGGAGGTAGGCTGTTAAGATTTGACATAAATAGTACACACTAAACTCAGTCATACTTATTTGTTTTCATTGAACTAAGCATACGATTTGCAGATGGTGCTGGTTAGTTTTTAAAATTCAATTAAACCTTGCCTAACCAAATCATAATAGTTTATGTGTGCTATTGGCGATCCAACAAAAATAGTGCACACTTTTTTTTCATTTATACTTATTTGTTTTCGTTGAATTAAGAATACATTATTATCGACAGTTAGACATTTTTTTTTAAATTCATTAAGCCCTGCCTATGCCAAACCATAATCAATAAAAAATATTCTTGTATCGAAAATGATAATAAATTGATTACATCTAGCGATTCGTTCTGAAAGATTACTTTGGTCATTTAATTCACGACATGAGACGTCTACACACGTCATGTAATGTGGCTTACAGAACCATTATTCTATATAAAAAAGGTGTGTCACAAATCATGATCGATATCTGTGGCTCCGAGTTAATCCCCTACACTGGTTGAGTCCTCCATACCTTACTGAGTACATCTTGTTAAAATGATGAGCTTGTGGATGGATGAACAATTAGTAGCGAGTCTGTTGGACAGATAATTTTGATTAGGTTGTTAAGGTTAACAAGATGTTATGACTTGGGTCCCGCCCGAAGAAGATAGATTATCCGCATGGGAAGATTGGGTAAAGCCAGCAGAACATCTCCCACCTGGAGCCAGTCTTGGGTACCGTACATGGAAAGCCCTAAACAGACTGAGAACCATTTTAGGGCGCACCCGAGACAACATGGTGAAGTGGGGGTTCTCCGCTGACCAAACCTGCGAGTGTGGTGAAATGCAAAGCATGGAGCACCTATTTTCATGCAAAGCTTGCCCAGCAAGCTGCAATTTCGATGAGATCTTACAAGCCGAGGAAAATGGTGTTGCCTTCCCTAACTTCTGGAGCGACACATTGTTGCTATTGAAGATCCGACATGACGAAGATAAGTTGGCTGATTATATTCTACATTTTTTATAATAAATAATGTGTCTCTTATTTGTAAAAATGTATACCTACCTATGTCGATGGCCTAATGTAAATATCCCATAAGTGACTTTTTACAAATTGTGCAGGAAGCTAAAAAAACTAAATATTTAATATCCCGTATCTGACTGTTAATAGTTCACACATATTGTAACTAAAAAGTGGTAAAGCAAAGCATAATATAACGCCTAATATAATGATAACATCCAATAAAATGAGACATAATATTATATTATAATACTAGCTGACCAGGCAAACGTTGTTCTGCCATATAAATTATTTCTAGTGAATATTTTGGTTGGTAAATAAAAAGTAACGAATGTATCGTAAGTGTGTGGGGATGGAATCTATGACAGAAAGAGGAATAGAGCACTGTAGACGATGACCGCCGATAAAAACAAAAAAACATCAACCATTCATTTTCTCAATTCAAAATGAGTAATGATGTTCATAATGAATGAATTACCTGTGACAGGATCTCGTTGTTTAATGTTTATGCAATATCCGTCTTGTCCCTTCCAGAAAATTAGCGGATATTGGAGAGCGTCGTATGAACAGTATGTGTCAGCGATGAACTCCAGATTATTGTTTCTTCTTCGAATCACGATTTCTCGCGTCGATGTGCGGTCATCAACCATGATTCCAGCAATGTCGTCAACAACAGTCGCATTGAATCGACGTACGTGCTCTCCAGCTAGTGTTTTATCAGGATTGATGACAATAGCGTGATTGTCACTTTGCAATTCGTGCATGTGTGCTTTGAATAATTTCAATAATTCATTGTGCTCATTCAACAGGGCGTCCAGTTCGCCGACGATGCGCCTGGCATTAGGCGAATTGACGCTATTGTAGCCGCAACGTGCATCCACATGATTGATGTCCTCACCGCCGCGCCCATGAAGTAGATTTGTAAAAATGTATTTGGTTCGTTTGGCATTAGCAGCAATGAGCCTACTTTGTGGTATACTTGACCTTTGATTTTGAACGTAGAATGGAATTGTTGACCATTTGCCGCAGTATTGTGAACTATTTCTGTTGCTCCGGACGAAGTCATTTGGAAGCATGAATTGAATGTGCGAATGGACTTCAGGGACAGGTTTGAATCTGGAACAGTGCCAATGAGCAAGCTGTTCAATGGTTCTGGTGGTATCTCAATTTCTGGTAGTTGCACTTTTCCTGATGCGCAACACATCCCGGCTGACTCATGTTTGAATTTGAGCGCATGACAATGGGGACATTCTTTGTCCATAGCACCAATCAGCACTTTCGGATGAGCGGAATATTCATTATCTGGCTCGTACTCGAATGCGAGACGAAGGAACGAAGCGGATGTAAATGTTCGATGTACTTGTTGGCGTTGTCGGTCATTTGCTCTGCGTGTGTTAACTACGAACCGGCGCGCTTGGCTCCGTTCCAATTGTCGTTGTTGATTTCGTTCAGCTCGTGCCTCTTGTGATTGAGATGCACGCAATTGCGACATGCTTAGACGCACGTTTTTGTTATCTTGTTGGATTTGTTCGTCTGTTCTTTCTACTCTACTATTTTGCATGTTTGTTGCTTTATTCGTTCGACGGCCCAAATGGCCCCCTTGCGTCTTGCTGGCATTGTGCACTGTAATATACGCACATAAAAATAGATAAATTAAAATAAATCGTACAAAATTTTGCACGCACTGCGTTGTGATTTGCCGAATGAAATGTCAAAATGACGCGACGCTTCTCTTGAATTCTTCTCGGACGTAGTGCCATCTGTCATTCAACAACATAAATAATTTCGTTCTGTTTGAAATACGAACGACGGTTAAATTTGTTCATACAAAAATAATAAAATCGCGATTAAAAAATGGGAGGATGAGAGTAGGAAAGTGAAAATTTGAGGTTATAGGTATTTTTTATGCCAAATAATAAAAAAAATACAAAAAAAAAATTGTCAAAAAAAATAAAAGAAAATTTTTCTGGATAGAGATACCCTAATCACCTAGCGGTATGAAATATACTTGTTGACCTATTCTCATACCTAACAAATATACATAAAAAAATTCATAAAAATCGGTCGAGCCATTTCGGAGGAGTTTGACCACAAACATCGTGACACGAGATTTTTATATATATAGAGATAAAGACAAACATCCAAATTTGTTCTATGACTTACTGTTTTACCTTTTAAATATTTCTAAAGTGATTTTGAAGCTGAATTCAACACACTACATGAAACGCGCTTGACAGCAGAGGCAAGATACGGGCTATTAGAGGTTTATTCCTGCAATGATCAGATACGGGAAATTACTAAAATGGTATCATTTTTGTTAAAATAACTACAGATATGGGAATTTCGCAGTCGATGGGCAGTATTTTTGTTGTTTTTCATTATATATGTCAGATACGGGGTATTAACATTAGAACATCGATGGGGTCTTGTGACTGGTTCTCCGTCGTCGCGCGCTGCCATCTGTCAGTGAACACAGTGTTGCCAACCGAACTATAATTATAGTACATTTACATTTACACGCCCTATAATTTTTGCCGAAATACTATCATTTCTTCAACCGCGTACTATAATTCGATGGCAAAAAGATAGCCGAATTCAATAATGGCGACTGACACCCAAAGACGGCGGACGACCAGTCACAAGCACCCATTTATGTGCTATTTACAAATAGACGAATACCTTAACGTCTTCTCCGGTTGAATATATGTTGCTCCCGCACACATAGTTGACAAGTTTGACAGTATCTGTTTCAACTGGTTGTACAATTTTTTCCACAGCACCAGTACCCACTTTACCGCCTTTCTTTTTACCCTTTCCCAACCCCATGAGTGCTGTGTAAACAAAAAAATATTATTATTGTCTGTGGCAATGAAAGTTTGAAGAAAATGAAAAGGATGTGAATTAATACGGGCAACGAAATCGTGCGATAGTCAAGAATACTTCACTTAGAATTTAAAATAGACTTCATATGATGATAAAATAATAATGATTTGTAAGAGAAACAAATAAAAAATAAAGATGTTTTGTATAATTAACCTCCAACGTTTGTAGCGGCTGCCGTTGTCGAACTATTACGAAAAGGATTGACGTACAATTTACATTGTTTTAATACAAGTGGCTGACACCTAGATATCGAGACTAACAGAGAATTCATGATTCAATGTATTTAAATTAATAATGATTACTATAATAATGTCCAAATAAAATTCAACAGTTTTATAACATCAATGACAGTTTCACTTTGTAGGTTATGTATATTAATTTCGTGTTGCCTGTACGTATACGGTGCTGCATTCATAAAAAAATAAATTATTTTTCTATTTCGTAACATTCAGATTACTTAATCCAGTAATATTATTTTATAAAAAAATAATGAAAAATAATGTTATACCTATTGCCAATCCAAAAGTGAATAAAATCCAAAGATACAGAGTTTTTTCTTACACCGAATTCCAACTGTTTTTAAATACCATGTTATAGAAACGTGGTATTAAAAAAAAAAGCAAAATAGGTGATATCAAACAGAAACATAATGGGAAATAGATACGTTACCTTCTGGGTGTGGTTGTAAAAAGTCACGATTCTGGAGTGTGGAGAAATATGGGATGAATGATGTAATTTAATACGTACGTTTGTATAATAACAATAATATGCATTGAAGTTCGTCACAACGCGCATTCAACAATATGGTAATATTTGAGAACATTCAGGAGCTTTATATTTCTTGTACCTATATCAGGACTTTCCCATCATATAGTCATAAACCAAAAATGCTGTCATTTTAATGGCGGTGGGATTTCGCATGTGTAGGTATATTATTAATCTGTTCTGTGAATGCAAAAAAGTGGAATTATGCAGGACTAATGTGATTATTATGATTGTTGCTATTGTCGACTGTACCTACTTACGTGAAGCCTATTGCATCGCTTTTTTCACTCAGTGTCCCTCCGACTATGTCTTGCTTCGTGTTAAAATTATTGAACTTCACGGTTTATATGGAAGTATGTACAATATTTCCAAATAGGTTTTCAATCTGGCACTAAACATGGGATACAAATAAATGAAAATAACTTTTCAAAAAACATTCAAGGGCTCACCAGTAACATCACGTAAGGCTCGTGAGGGAGGCAGGTCATGCGTTGCTTAGGGGCGGCAAACGATGGAACGAATACTATCAGTACAATATTTTTTAAACCAACAGGCTGTTAATTTAATATTAAAAACTAACTAGAACCATTGCAAATTGTATTCTTAGTTCAACGAAAACAAATAAGTATGACTGATAAATTTGAGTGTACTATTTATGTCGAATCTAGCCTACCTCTACCCCTCACCTTTGGTGTCTATCTGTGAATCCGAAATATTTTTTTATGTTCAGCGTTTAGGCTATATTATCTCTGATTCGTAAGCATAACAATAATTAGGTACCTACCTATAGTCTTTTTGGACTATTAGATCAATATTGTTGATACTTACTGCTTATAGACGACATTATTCATACTTAATAATTAAGTCGAGTTAATGTTATTAGAGATATCTCAAGAGGACAGGTTATGAAATTACAAGATAAAATAACGAATTAAATGGTAGTCAGATAGCAACGGTGGAGTGATGAGGTGAGGTACGGGCAGAGGGGCACGCGACTAGATCGAACGTTGTCGATCACATTGATTAACCAACATCGTTTGGATTTTATGGTGTGAAGAACGTTTCTCTTCTGTCACGTATGCTCATCACACATACACAATTTTATTTCTCCGTGCCGATCGATCTACGTGGAGTATTTTTTGGAGTGTCTAGGTAGGTAAATATTTTACTTATTCCATCTTTCATAATTTCAATGAAAATGTTCCTGCGGTACCTATTCAAAATAAAGAACAAGTTTGGAAAGAAGCATAAATCTAAATGATACCTACTCTAATAATATAAAGAGAGAGTGGTCATCGCGGCGATAAGGGAAGAGCAGTTTACATTCTGCTTGAAGAAAACAGATACAGGGATGTTCTTCTTTTTGTGTCATATCCATTATCAGATGATTTCGTGTATTTTTTCGCTGTCTATCGCTAATCTTAATATGGATTGAGTGCTGAGCTCAAAACATTCCTCCAGGGCCTCCCTTATCAGAGATCTCCCTCCTGAATGATAGATGCAAGGTTACATTTATTGTAAATTGTACGTATTACATATCACCGTAGCAAAGCTCGCCGTGAGCTGTCTTACTCTACTATATGGTCATCTTTATAGCATCGAGATGAAAAAAATACGTGTTGTTCTGTATTTCTAATTTAATTGTATACCTACATATTTTCTAATGTCTTTCCCTTGTATTTCGGTAGTTTTTATTACCTATTTTTTAAAGGTACAGTTCGGTTTACAGGAAGCCAGACGGGAACCGCGCCAATTTTTATAACCGATTTTGGCAAAATTCATGAATTCAAGAATGAAAACCTAACCTAACATAACCTAAATTAACCTAACCTAAAGTAACAAATAATCCAGTATACCTATCGACTATTTTCAAAATTTGTTTGCCGCCGGCTTCCTGTGAGTAAACCGACAAGAACCGTGTTTTATTGAGACACACATAATAATTATTATCTCAGTACTAGACGGTCTTTAATATACGACCATATATTTCCGATACAACATTTTACGGTGAACTATATACGTACAAATTTCCGGATACGAAATGCAGAAGTTGATATCTCTCCGTAAGACGCATGATGTGGTCAACGTATACTAACTTACCGAAGCATGCGAGCAAGTAAAATGTAGAAAGAGAATAATAAAATAAACATACAATATATTAAATTCTAATTACAAAAAATACAAGTTAAGTAGATTGCTACAAAAAGTTTAATTACTAGGTAATACTTTTGAGTGCCTTAACTGGAGTATTGAACATTTCAATAGATACAATTACTATTGAAAAAGAATGAATCCTGATGTAGTCAAACTTCATTTTTGTAAAAGTAATAGGTAACTAGGAACTGGAGAAGAAATTTAGTTTTATTCAGACTAGGTACCTACCTACCTACTTTAATTCTTGCGGCATTGTTAGCACATTATTAAAAGAGACAAACGCATAATTTTTAACATTTAGAGCTGACAGTAATATTTTCAGTTAATCCACACAACTCGAGATTTCGGCGAAAGCAACCTACATAATTAACATTACAAGCTTATAGCTGTTATTAACCCTAGCAGAATCGCATTGGTACGTGAAAACCGGACAAACTGGTCACTATTTATTGTAAAAGTTATCAACACAGAACAGATTAATAAGATAAAAATATAAAGTCCAACGTTATGGACCAAGGTTTTGAAGCAGAGTACTTTATGACGTTACATTTACGTGACAAACTTTAACTTTAATGCATATTATGACACCTACATGGCCCCCACAAAGGGGGCTGACAGGGCTCTAGCCTCGGGGCCCGGTGTGGCGGGTTGAGCAGATAAGTGAGATAAACACACAACACAAATTAGCTTTAATAGTAAAAAACAATTGCCTGCGGCGCTATTATGCTTTATAACCATTAACATTTTTAATTATATGATTGTTCCATATAATTTTAGATTATTTTGTGTCGATATTCGACAACTCTATGATTAAAGTAGATGTATTAAAAATAGAAAAATCGCTAAGAATACACTAAATAGGTACCTACTACCCTTAATTTGACCTGAAACACAATTTGAAAAACGTTAATTTAGTGCGTTATACTAACCTTTAACCTTAAAGATAGGTAGGGGGTCCGCCAAATATCCTAGCCTGAGGGCCCGCTTCAGGATGTGGGGGCCATGGACACATATGATGTCACTAATTATATACGTATTTTAGTTTATCCCACATTTTTCCACATTTGAGATCCGTAACCCGTTATACCACACCCAGTAGGATAATTGCTAGTTCTTATTCATCTTGTGTTCCCTGGTTATCAATTTCTTGTAAAAATTATTTGTTTTCTATACTACTGTTATTGCCGGATGTCACTAGCAATTTCTCGTATAATCCTCATCCAATTTTCCAGTCATAATCCTTGTTCGATTGATAGAGGATTATCTCTGGAAAAATCGGGTAAGTCTACCATAGGTAATATAATAATATACAAGCATGTTTTTACAAATACCAACACATGCAGGTACATCATGGCCCCCACATCCTGAAGCGGGCCCCCATTGCCACGATGATTTCCGCCCCCTACCTATCGCTAAGGTTAAGGGCATGCTCTACAGCAGTGTTCCCCAAATGGTATTCTGCGGAACACAAAGGTTTCGCAAGGTAAAATTATTAATTTTAGTGGTTTTTTGTATTTTTATATTAATCCACATGGGTTGGTGAGTTGTCGACGCTACTTTTATGGTAGTTTAGTAACATAATAATATGACCCCTCACCGTATAGGATATAGGCATTTTTATTAGAGCCAGGAAATATACTAAAAATAATTACACGTGCATTATTTTTTAAATATATCAATCATTATAATATTGCATTAAATTGTATCGCACAACCATATATATTACTTGCCTGCGCGGTACAGACTTACAGCACTTTTCGGTTTGCGCGCGTTTCCGTTTTCGAACCCATACGCACGGGTTTCCCGATACAAACCGGTTTGCGCAGGTAAGCTTGTCGTAAAGCATGAGCGTCTAGTCGGCGCTTTAGAGCATATTTGTGATGTGTCTCACTTCGCTGATCGAGGCGCCTCGCCGGGCCCTCCCCAAACCCGGGCCTCAAGCTATAGCCCTAACAGCCCCCTTGTGGGGGTCATGAGGTACATACCTACCGTGATGTCGCGGAGGACAACTTTTTGACAATTTGGTTATATTACGGATAAGTGAAGTCAAAGAGGAACAATTATTCTTATTTTTCGCGCCCGACTCAGTCGACGATCGGTGACAGTTGGGCTGACGATTAATATTACATTACTCTTATATTTTTCATTAATAATATCACATTGTCACGAAAAGAACCAATTTAAAATTCTTTTTTTACAAATATCGACAGACGGTCCGATTTAGTCAGAGTCGAAGTTAATGCCATGTGTAGGTGTCAGGTAGTGTAGAATGACGTTGAATGGCCATGCCATACAAACGTCAGATGGCTCGACAAATCGGGTCACCTGCAGGGTGGTTTCATGTCAGTCGGGCAAGTAGGTACATAATATGGATACATAATAGATGTGAATGTTTTTTCGTTTCCATTAGTCATTTTTTTCAAGAGTTTTCTTCTCCACAAATGTGGGATGATCCATGAATTATAATTACTCAGGATGTTTCTTCAAACGCCAGTCTGATCCATATTTTTATCGTGCAGCCTGGAAGAAATAGATCACCAGAAGTAATATAGTATTGGTGCCGGATTCATTACTTGTCGTGGACCAGATAATCTGTAAGCACTGATAGTTTGATGTAACCTTCTAGGAAAGCAAAGCAGAGGAAGATCATCGGCCCTCTTGAACGACTATTGGAAGGTGTTTAATGGTAAACCTTTCATTCTGACATGAAAGAAGCAGGTGACTGTGGGATGAAGACTCTTGATCGTCCAGAAGATGACTGAATTTCGAAGTGGCCACGAGGAAACGGCTGAAAAAAGAGTGTTGGTACCATCCTCACCTGTTTCCGTTCTCTTATGTACTTTCCTCATCCATGAATTCATGCCAATTTTGTCAGTTATAACTTTCTGTAATATGTATCTGGCACTTATGGCACTTATCATGGCGGATTACATGCTTTAGATACCACAAAACCCTCTCCTCTTTAATTTCCATAAAACAATTTGTAACAAAATTTGTATTTTAATACGGTATCAATCCGCCCCTGAATTTCCTCTAATGCCCAGTGTCTTTTTACCTTTTAGACCCTACCCCTAACTCTCCTTGCTTTACGCTGTCTGTTCGCTCATTCCACGAGATTTAACAAGCAGCAGTAATGTCCTGGAGCACTCCAAACTTAATTCTGTGCCACGATTGTAGGGCGACTGCAAAAACCTCCCAACCCCGAAGTGAGGTATGACGTCACCGGTGACCAGCTAATTGAAAATGTGTGCGGTTGTTTTTCTAGGGATCGTAAAAAGTTTTACTCGGCGTCAGAGGCATTAATAGATCAGTAAGTTTTTATTTAGTTTTCTTTTCTGGCGTACTTACCGTTAGATTATCTATTATTATTTTTGAAGTGTCTGTTTTATTAAATTCCTTACCCAGAGTAGGTACATATACTAAAAAGTAGTCTAGTGAGATCGCACTACGAATACAAAACGAACTAATCAGATAATGATTCCTGCAATCTATTTCAAAAAAATGACAGCCTATTAAATAATTTTGTATGGAAAAAACTGTTTATCATTACTCTACTATGCCATATTAGGTAGCTGGTAGAGTATATGATTCATAACTTTGCACTCCGGCTCTAGGATGAAAATTATGTAAAATCTATTTATTTATTTATCAGTACCTACCTACATATATTAATACAAGTGAATATCATTTTATCTAATTTTATGCGAGGTAATCAGGCGAAGAGGCATATCAGTGTAGTAAAGAGTGCAAAAAAAAAATACAAAGTTATAAAACGTCTCGGTAATTGTGCCGCAGAGGTGGACACGAGCTTTTATATGAAAAACTTTACGGAAACAGTTTATTTCGTGTAGTCTCTACATACTTGCCTCTTTTTTTGATGTCTGAATAGGCAAATGGGTTGAAAAACAATCATAGTAAAAATCTGTACCATTGTATTATATAAGCGTCAATATTTTCCATTTACTGCCGATAAAGAAATACGTTGAGTGGGTAGGTCAGTGATTTTAAACCTTTTTTGATTGGCGGAACCCTTGACACATTTCGTAAAATCTGGAGAAAGCCTTATCTGGTTGACATTGTATTAAAGTATAAAGTGATAAATGATAACACTGACGTGTAAAACAGGATAGTGATATCCCTAGACTCTAAATATGTGGCCTCATATTTTTTTTATACCGTAATATTATATTATATACCTACCTACTATTAATCGGGGTGGAGGTAGGCTGTTATGGCATTATATCATACAAAATTCTAGATATTTTATAGATAGAAGAATATTTTTTATCGATTATGGTTTGGCGCAGGTAAGGCTTTTAATTTAAAAAAAATTAACCAACACCATCTTTAATGTGTTTCTAATTCAACAAAAACAAATAAATACGACTGAAAGTAGTACACTATTTTTGTTGGATCGCCCATAGCATACATAAACTATTATGGCTTGGTTTAGGCAGGGTTTAATTGAAATTCACTAGCCATCACCATCTGCAAATTGTGTTATTACGAATAGTTCAATTAAAACAAATAAGTATGACTGACAAAATTTAGTGTGCACTATTTATTTCTAATCTTAACAGCTTACATTCACACCTCGCCATTGTTATTAATATACTATAATATAATATTCACATGTTTATGAAATACGTTATCTACTACATTTTAATATTTCTGCATGGCTATCATAAACGAATACTCATAGATGCAAATATTGATTATATGATATATATTATATGAGGTGATAACATTACAAAAGATGCCAACCAGCTGCTAAAAATCAGGAACTGGAAAAGATGTGCGGAGGACCGTTCCGGCTGGAGGACGGCGGTGGAGGAGGCCAGGGCTCGACTTGAGCTGTAGCGCCATCGAAGAAAAAGAATATATTATGTGATTTGTTGAACAGTACGATCTACTAATACGGATAAGCTATTAGTGCCGCAGGCGAAAAAACAAATAAATCTGCGGAATCTACTATTACATATAAAAATTGTATTATTTATATTTCTTTCGTAATTTGTTACATTAAATCAACGGGTAACCTGCCTATCAAGTGAATAGTATCAAAAAATGACGTCAGTGCTAGTTTGTAGGTGAGTAATTATCCATAATTAATTAAAACACATTTATCGTAGGTAATATTATTATAATTAGCTATTCATTATATATTGCAAAAGTTATAAAGTTACAAAAAAGTTCAAATTGTACTTTTTTCGTAACCTTTTCATAAATTCTAGCATAACCAAGGCTAGTAATCAATAAGGTGGGTGATTAGTGTTATCTAATTTAAAATAAAAATATATAATATGGGAAAACCAACGTTATTGTTTTATGTTTTCAACTAAAACCATAACTGCATTGAATAAATCTTCGAAATACTAATCTAATAACACCACCTTTACCCTTTTTTATATGTCGCAATAGATGTCGAAATACAAGGTTATTTACTACATAGTAAAATGATCAGCTGTTATTCTTTCAATATTGTTCCGAAAGAAATGTTCAGTCGCTTAAAGATGTATTTGCGGACACATACAGGGCTAAATTAAGGTGTAACAACGACACGATATAATTCGGATTAACTTATTTAAAAAAAATAGGACACGGACTAGTTACTAGAAGGTAGGCTGGACATGTACCGCTTATGGGTTGATGATTAAGGAAGAAATATGAATATTGTAAACTCCTCTTTTTTCGGTCATACTTACCATCCCTTAAGGTTCTTATGTTTCTCTCAGAGTAAATTGAAGGCTATCTCTAAGTCAAGATTCTTCACTTCGTCGCTCCAGCGGCCTGATGTTTGTCTCGTCTCCTGCTTCGCCATTTCTGGCAGGCTACGCAAAACCACCAGCTTCTTCAGATTATACGGTCTGTGACGAATAATATGTTTGCAAAACTGCAGAATAAATCTGAGGCAATATTCTAATTATTGTCAACAGTCGTTCTTTTATCTCAAGCCTCTAAGTAGTCTGAGTGATTGACTGGTTTGTCCTATTCTCTGTCCAAGAGAATGAAAATTCTATGAGTTGTTACTTATTTGTAAAAATAACGAATGAATTACTGTATAAATATAGATATTTTTATAGCATCTCAGAAACATACGTATTAGAAAAAAATATTTGTATCTAGTATGCTGGGCTGGGTATCAGCAATGTGCTTTAACTGCTTGGTAAAAAATGGGGTATATTTTAGTTAAAGTTCGTTTGGTGAAGTTATTGCCGGCAGGAGGAAGCCAGGACTCATCCTGGATTTTCGTGCTCCTGCTGACGATGAGGAGACATTTCCCCTGTTCACCCGAACACATAATAATAATATTAAAGGTCACTATTTCATAAGTGAGCATAGATGAGCACTGATAGCACACATTGGTTAAATGATTTACGCTGATTTTGTCTCAAATAGACGTAATTGTTGACCCGCTCGATTTGAGTGCCATTGATGATGATCGCTTTTCGTTCAGCAAAGCAGTTTATCGTCACTGGTGTCTACTTTAAGCCTAATATTCGTTTATAATAAATATGAACTCTAAAATAAATATACCATCAGATTTCCAAGTGTTTGGTGTAGTTACTGAAAAAATGACCCACATTGTCTGGGTGCGGACCTGGAGAGTGGTCATAAAACTTTGTTATCAAATCATACAGTGGTCGCCTTATGGTGCAGTGATAAATTTAAAATTGATTTTGTGGCAGGCTGCACGGAGGTTTGGTCCGGATCACGTCGTGGTAATTGTAACTTGGCCAAACGTTTATATCGAGACATTTGTGGGACAGCGATCGTAAATGCGGAATTCTAGAGCAGCAAAGAAGGGTCGTTATTATTATATTTTTGTCAGTACCTTTTCTTCTTTATCTTAGCCTTTTCGTTTGAAAACAAAACAAATATTTATATATTTATATATTTAGATACAGATATAATATTGGAAATCACTAATCATCGATTATTTAGGTAATGCTGTTTAGCGCAGATGCGAGCAATTTCATACGGGTGATTGACGGCCGACTTTCGTCGAAGGCGATCGCAACGATCCATTATCGGCAGTCACTGGCAGTAGCGAAGAGTGGAGGTAGGCTGTTGAGATCTGTCATAAATAATGCATATTAAATTTTGTTAGTCTACTGTATTTGTTTTTATTAAACCATGACTACAATTTTACAGATGGTGTTGGTTAGTTTTTAAAAATCAATTAAAGCCTGCCACAGTAGTTTTGGTATACTTTGAACGATACGACAAAATGCACACTTTTTCATTCATACTTATTTGTTTTCGTTGGATTAAGTATACATATAACACATATTGATGGTTCATTTTATAAAATTTATAAACAGAACTATAAAAGATAAAACATATTATTCTATCCATAAAATATCCAAAGTTATGGTTTAATGGTATAATTTTAGATATTTTATAGATACACGAGTATTTTTTGACTATTATCTATTATAGCTTGATTTAATTGACTTTTAAAAACTAACTGTATGTAAATTGTAGTCTTATTTCAATGAAAACAAATACGTATGACTGACACTATTTATGGCGGATCTTAACAGCCTACCTCCACCCTTCGCCACGGGTCACTAAGCACAAAGTATAAACATAAAAAATGGCAGCTATTTGACAGTAACTGGCGATCGCTGGCAGCTTTAAATGATAAAAACATTTATAAAATACGGTGTATCGTAATCCTAATCTAATCTGACTTCCAAAAACGTATATTGTACCTATATAGATTTTTCTACATGGAAAGTTTATTTTTAAATAAAACACAAATAAAAAAGCTTTTTAATGATTTTAAATTTGTATAAATTATTTTTAATGAATATAAGTAATCAATAAAATATATTATTATTCAAGTTGTACAATAAAATTAATGTACAGAGGCATTGATAACTTTGCCATTGTCATTAATTTTATTTTGATATATTTATGAATGGATTTTGTTGTGATTTCGATTTAACGTAACGCCGAAATTATATGCATCTATTCATATAATAATATCCTTAGTGTCATTGACTTTTGCGACTATTATTATACTTTATAATATTTACAAACAAAATTGATTTTATCTCTACTGTTTCAAAACGGTTTCGATTTCAAAGCGTAGTCTCTATGAAAAGATAATCCGTTTTTCTTCTCGCTTTTAAAAACTAAAAATATACTCCGAGAACAATATAAAACATGCACACATGCAAGGGCTATTGTGCGCGTCATTAGAGCCACCCTCTGAGCGTGAGGGTGGGAGTTTTTCATATTATGAAAAGGGGTAGGAAAATTATTTTCAGTCATACATAGTATAGTGTACTTTTGTTTCTTTTGTTTGGGCATACAAAAGTCTAGCAGCGGGCCTGTTTTCTGGTGTGGTGACCATCGGGCATTTAAAATACGAATTAAGCATGATTAAAACAAAATTGACATTTTTGAATCTGGTTAAGCCGTGCCCATATGTAATAATATCAGTTAGGTAAAATTTATTCTGCTAGGTACGCAAATTGTACCGTGCATTATTTAATACTGAATTCAAGAAGTTTTTTAGTGTAGCAGGCACGAAATACAAAAGTAAAGGAAGTAGGTTGTCCTCTGAATAAATTTCAGATAAATTTCGAGTGTGGGGAAAAATGGGATATGTAAGTATGTTATTTTTAATAGTTTTTTTTTATGTATGTACGAGTATTAAACTTCGCCACGTCAATAAAACGAATATTGAATATTTGTAATATTCAAAGGTGCGTTAAGCAGGGTTGTTAGGGGGTGCAAAACGCCCAGGACGTAGGATTCAGGGGACGGCAAAAGATCCGATATTTTTTTTACTGACATGAGCTCCATGCTCATTTTATCATTAAAACATAGTTTATAAATTGTACTATCGTGCTCTATCGACACATGTCTATTGATTTATGACGTTATGAAAATGTTATATTATTTAAAAAGTAAAATATGATAAAAATTTTGTTTAAACTTTTCTTTAACTTTGTCTTTATTTATATCTATCATTTTTTATTTTATTTTATGGAAGGAGCAAATTCGGGCTTACATCCGGGTGGCAGCTACCTTTGGTGCGTCCCTGGTAATATTTGAGGAACTTTTTGAAAATTCTGATTTGAAGCCACCTACCTACTGAAAAAACATTGCATCAGAACCATTTGTCTTATTAGTACTGTGGGATCGTCTGTCAAAAATGAAATACGTGTAGGCAGATAATTAAAATATTTTATTTAGGTTGATTATATATAATTATAATATAATGTTAATGTATCAACGTATGTGTTACAACGCAGGACTTATTTGTAAGTATTCGTGTTGATGTTGCCGAGGTCCGCCGTATACTGACTGAACCGGTAACGCTACAGTACTATTACAAAATAATAAAAGTTCAATCTGTCCCAGTTTCAGTTGACAATGGTCGCACCATAATAATGAGAAAAACTTTTTCTAAAAATAAAACCTGAATGAGCTCTATGAGGAAACAATGAGCGGAGGCGAAAATATTTTTTGTCCGAATTTCGAAAGTATTCAAGAGATTGAAAATAATAATAATATGCAATATATTTTTCGTTTTTTTTTCGAATACAATAACGATGGCACCTTAATTTAATTAAATATATCTGCTTGCATCAGTAAAACTACGAATCGAAATCTATACCGCATGTATATAGATAGCATGTCGTATTTCATATATTATCAATTATTGTTATTGTACCTACATAACTTTTTTCTTAACACTAAATTTAGTCCAGTTGCTGAGACACTTTTCGTGTACACAATTTAAGAGACACAGTTTATTTTGTGATTCATCTACCTGAGACAATACGGGGGCTTAGCGTCAGAAGGGTGTAACTACAAAATTGCTGTTTTTAATGTAAAAATGCCACTACATTCAGTTTTTGCCGCTTTATATTATGTCAGAACGATGTATCCATATTTTAAAGACAACAAAGTTCGACATTAGGGTAACTACAATTCTTTCAGAATAATTAGTGTCATAGCGATTGAACACCTCATACTTCGTTGTGTCACTAAATAACATAATATGCTGTGCAATATCAGGCGATAAACCCTTCTGACACTAAGCACCATTAACATTTTGCATTATCGTTCCATGTTAAATGGAATAACTAATGGAAAACCTATAACTTTTTTTTCCGATACATGTTCCGGACAGAATAGGAATGTAAATATGGCAGTAATGTTTTTATATGCAGTCCAGAAAAACGATATACCTGTCATCAGTCAAATGCTTTTTGAAAGTGGACATTCCCAAATGGAATGTGACAGTGTCCATGCAAATATTGAAAAACAAACCAAATTCCTAGAAGTGTTTGACCCTGTGGGGTGGTATACAGCTGTACGCATGGTGGGGGCAAAAAAATCTAAAAATGCAACTGAAAAAACCGTTTATGAAGTCATTGAAATGAGCCAAAATGATTTTTTAAATTTTGGTGATCTGCAGAAATGTACAATAAAAAATAAAAAAAATAATGTTACAGGCAATCCAGTAAATTGGTTGAAAATAAAGTCGTTTTCATTTAAAAAGAATGACCCTAAACACATTTACTATAAATAGATCAGAATGATGACGATTTTCTGAAAATTGAAGTTATCCGATCGAAAAAGAGGCAGAAGGTTATCGATAATTTCGAATTGAAACCTTTATATTCTAAGCCACTTGGTATTAAGCCACATAAGCTTAAAGATCTGATTGATCTGTGTAATTCAAAAATTATTCGTGAGCCTTATGCGACATTTTACAAAAACTTAGTTCCAACGTCGTCTGGTGCCTTTACAGTAGAAAATGACGTAGGTATAAGGCGACGATTAAATTCAAAATAAATGACAGTGCCAAAAATTATGTACCTAATGTTTAAGCACTTCATGACGTATACACATATTAAATAATAATATGTGTATACGTCATGAAATTTTCTCATTGGCTTATTTCGTATTTATGTGAAATGTCAGAAGAAAATTTTATTTTATTCTTTCATTTTATCCCATATTATAAAACTTTCTTTTTTAATTATAGTAGACTGTTATTAACTCTATATATATTATTTTATATCTCATAAAAAGTCAATATAATAAAATTATATTGCCATGGTATGTAAGTAAAGCTGACCAGTAAAGGTTGTACCTGCTGAAACTTAAAATGGATGTCAAGAGTGCCATTTAATTTTATTCCATAATATAAAACTTTTTTTTTAAATTATAGTTAACTCTTAACTCCATATAGATTATTTTATATCTCATAAAAAAAGTCTATATAATTATATTGCCATAGTAAGTAAGTATCTGCTGAAACTGAAAAATAAAATTTATGTGAAATGTCAAAATGTCAAAAGGATGTTGTCATGTTACATTTCATGTGACATGTCTACATCTTAAACGCAAACTTTAAATACTGTTAATTAATTAACAAATAAATTTGGCACAACCTTGTTGACATTCTGTGTCAACCCTGCACCTTAAAACAATAAACCGTTATAAATCAACCAATAAAAAGTCTTCCCGCTTTTTAAAGCATGACGCAATAATCTGTCACAAGGGGAAGGGGAAATAACATACAAACTATTAAGGACATGACCCGGTCAACGTATAATAACAGTTCAACGCCATTTAAAGATGCTTCCTTTCGGACGGGAAGTATCTTTAACTACAGTTCCAGCCAAGTTGTAATACCAGCCATCAGTTAAAATAAGTTAAGTAATCAAAACCATTTAAATACTCTATGACCCGTACCAAACAAATACACCTCGAATTTGTATTAAATTTCTATTTTTCTGTATCAATTCTAAATTTCAATGTTGTACGCTTGTTGTACGAAATTGTGTTGTGTGTAATTAAATAAATCTTTTAACAAACTAAGCTATGTTCTTATTTTTACCATTGTTTATTTAACTTGTAAAATACACACTTTCAAGGCGCCCAAATTAATAATTTCATATTTCAAACGAAGTTACTGATGACAGTTTATTGAGGTAGATAATGATATGAAACATTCCTTGCAGAAGGTTAAGTTGGCAGAAAGCCGAATCTATACGTTTTGAGATTAAATAGTACTTTATTTCATGTTCTATCGATTAAATTAGTTGGCACTTCATGTTTAACTATTGTTCATTACAATTTTTAAACTCATTTCTATTTCATTCTATTATTATTATATTCCATATCCTATCTACTGGCTTTTCATCGCCATATAACAATGTAAGAGTGGCATTTAATTTTATTCTTTACTTTTATCCCATAATATAAAACCTTTTTTTTTAATTGAAGTAAACTGCTGTTAACTCCATATAGATTATTTTATATCTCATAAAAAAGTCAATATAATATATATTGTCAAAGTTGTATAAGCTGAAACTTAAAAATAAACTGTTTTCTCATTTATCTCAAAGCTATGTTTTTGTAGTTATACCCATCTGACACTAAGCCCCCGAATAGTAAATGCGATAAGAAATGATACCAGTCAAGGGAGTGATCGTAGACTCCGCTACTTAGCCTCTTAACTTCGTATTTGCAGGGCACCGTGTGCTCTCCTCAATTTTAATATACGCACTTTGACTTATAATGTGTACATTAGCATCATTTTTCTTATTCTCTGTCAAAACTCATGACTAGGGATCGTAACCCGAATGATTTGGCTGATGAGTAGAAGCCTTTTCGACGACTCAGGTCTACTCCCCTTGATATCCGTGAAAAATCTAGCACTTCTTCGTCCTCTTTAATTTATACTTGATCAAATCTCCCTACGTGGTATGTAACAAAAAAAACTGGAGAGCCCAGTATAAGAAAATTAGGCACACGATAATTAGCTTCAAGAATATACATGTTGCTAGGCAGTTTATTGATGGACTTATATAGGTAAATAGTAGTAAATAAGTGTTAACATCATACAATAAAGACATACTATAAAATAAAACTATAGTTTGATTACTTAAACATGAAAGTAGTCGAGTGGAATGGATGAAAAATATGGTTTTAAAGTGTTTAAAATAGTAATTATTAATTGAACATTAACAGTTTTGATACAGATTTTTGGGTCTAGGACGATTTGGCACCGGACAACTGGACGCCACGAAATTCGAAAATAAATAGACGTTAGGTACTTATAGGTACTTTAAAAAATATGATTATATTATGATTTAATAGTTGGTGAGAATGTAAATATGCAGACGTAAACAATGATTATTTAATCGTGCATATATTTAAGTTCCAACGAAAAAATAGTTTTTTATTTTATATAAAGCTTTAGGCATGGTAATTCTCAATCCGCGATAAAGAATACATTATGTTAAGAGTAAAATGAATTCAAACTACTACGTAGTAGATAGAAACTGATTAAAATACCACTTCTACGTTCTGTATACGTGTCTACGACAGTGCGGCGTCCAATTGTCCGGAGGCCAGTCGTCCCATTCCCAGATTTTTTACGTAGTATTTCAGATATTTACACCTGCAAGACTTCTTCTACCTCATATTAGTATGGTTACAAAAAGTGTCGCAGCACCGGTCTAATTCATATTGTTGATAATTTAATTTTTAATATTTAAAATTACAATTAAAATAAAATTATCCATCAATGTCTGTTATGCATAGGGATTGCAATACTGTTATTTCAAAACTGTTATCGCAGTATTTTTTGATACGGTTCGATTCGGCTTTAAAAATCTCGGTATTGGCAGTGGAAAAAAATGTATTAATTGACATAAAAATAGGACTGTAATTTTTTGTCGTGTTACGCGATGTCTAGTTTACTTCCGTGGCCCTTCATCATTCTTGGTGACTAGTAATGGCACATGCTATAAGATATTAATACTTTAAAGAAATTTTTACATAAACTATATTTTATTGGTTCCGTTTATTCTGTTTTTTCCCAATTATTTTACGAATACCGATATTCAATAAGAAATACCGAAATCCGAAAATCGAAAAATTAGTATTCTTATTCGGTATTGCATTCCCTTGTCATATTGCATCGACTTACATCAGTTATTAGATTGAAACACGGTTAACGCTGTTACGTTAGCGTAGGTACCCACGAACACTATCAGTAGTTGTAGCAGTTTGTAGTGAGAGGGCTACTCTAAGGGAGATTGTTTCCCGAATGACAACCAAAAATTGCCACCCCATCACTTTAAAAAATATTTTTTAATGGAAAATAAATAGTTTTATATAAATTACCAAAATCTAAAGCCGGCTACTCATTGGCGAGTTGTAACTTTACTGTATCCGTTCCAGATACAGTAACCAACTTACTATAGATGTAGACGCGACGACAATGATCTGCATGTAATTGAGCAGCTCTTCTTTACGTACTGTTTTGAAATATGTGCTATTTATACGAATTTATCACAAAAATATGCGGATTCGAAAAAAATGCAATATTGATATAATAATATTATGATGAGCATTTAATGACCAAATATCGCTGTAGAAACTATTAGAATGATTGTACACAAGAAGGCCGTCGTATTGTCAACACTTCGGGTGTAAACTCATTCACTACTGACTAGATAATGATGTTTTAATTACTACCTTTAAAATGCACGTTAATTACATCGATTGGCCGCCTGGTCATTACGCGCCAGGTGCGTCTTCAGCGTCCAAAGTATTAAAACCACCACTGCATTTACAGCATATGAATGGAATTAGCAAGTGATAAAGCTTGGCTTAAAGAAAAGGCAGGCCTGATTGTTCCAGGTTTCGAAAAGCGTTCGTAGCACAGATAGTTAGTACCTAAATACCAAATTTATAATACATGTATCCAACACCTAAAAGCAACTTTCTTCAAACATTCGGGTAATTCTGTAAAAAATGTAACCGCGTAGTTTACCTGACGGGGCCATTTACCCTTTCCGTGGTTTGGGTGAATTATGACCATGGGTCAGAAAAGTACGTGTTGGTTATGCTAAGGTTAAACCAGCAACAGTTGACGACAAGTCCTTTAACGAAGATGAATATATATGAGATGCAGATGTTAGCATTCCTAACAGACATGTAAAAGTGAAAAATAATAGTCTAAATATATTGTATTGTCGTTTTAACTACATTTAAAGTAAACTAACTGAAATCATATTAATATACTAACTACTAAAATAACACGGTCATCGAACAGTCAGTACAAATAGACTAAGAAAACTAATTAACTTTGTCTCATTATATTATAAGATTTCAATTCGAAATATATACTGCAACAACAAGTGAAAGTCAACATAAGAAGATAAGTACGGTATTTTAATATAATATGAGCCAATAAAATAAATTAAAAAATAGATTTATTATAAACAACTACAACTTAGGGTACATAAACAGATATGTAAGTTAAAATCTTCAACGATTTCCTGTAAAGTTTTCTGTTTCACACAAAAAGCCTTTTTGTCCATTTTTCGTATCCAGAGACTTTTGAGAGAGAGGGATTTAGTACACGCGTGCTATTACTTACAGTAACAATAACATATACTTTTAAAATTTTGAGGTATTTTGGTAATCTAAACATGGGTCTTTCTTCAATGTTCCTTCACGACTAACTTTTTTGTTAATGATGTTATCGGTCTAAAACCTTCACTGATTGATTCCTCATTGACGGTTTCTAGAATGTAAAAAATGGGTATCGTCGATGGAGATATCTAGATAATGAAACTTAAACATAGATTTTAGGTAATCTGTAGACTGCAGCTGGCAACTCAATTTATGATAATCCCCCCCCCCGCCGAGGTCGCTTCACTATACATAAACGTTGCTAGTTTTAGCTTATTCTCAATATCGGGAATGGGATAGATATATAGTTGGACGCCAGGATAATTGGCACTGTCGTAGACACGTAAACAGAGCGTAGACGAGGAATTTTAAACAGTTTCTATCTACTACTTAGTAGTTTTAATTCATTTTACTCTTGTAACATAATGTTTTTTAAAGGTACCTATAAGTACCTAACGTCTACTTATCTTAGAATTGTGTGGCGTCCAGTTGTCCCGTCGCCAAATCGTCCTAGACCCTCAATATCAAAAGTTGTTACTTTCGACGCGGAGTGGCTCAAAAAGTTTGTAAATATCTTTTTGTATATTTGTTTTATATTGCACGTATATTTAAAAAAAAACATGGTTATTATTAAATAAAATAGCCTTCCCATGGTGGAACTCCATTATAATGTTTTTAAAAAAACCTTTATTATTCCAAATGTTTTTCTCAATGTCAATAGATCAAGCTCTGCGTCGTGACTCATAAGGTAAGAACCCTTAATATATTATGTATATTGTGCTTAAACTGTTAAATGTTTTCTTGTATATTTCTATTGTACCCAGATTTGTGGTAATTATCAATGAAGAAATAATTTAAATAGTTTATTAAAATTTCGAAATATGAAAAATTGTAGTGGGTAAGTTTAATAAAATATAAAAAAGGTATTGAGACGAGAAATAAATCAAATTTAAAAGTCTGTGATGAATGTGGATTCAAGAAATAAGCAATTTTAGTATGTTACTGAGGTTGTTTCACATAATGCACGTTCAATTAAGGGTTGCAATACCGAATGAAAACATCACTACCGGTATTGGTTAAATAAATAATTGCCTCACGACGCCCTATTTTTTTCCAGTGCCGTTAACTTATTGCTCAAAATGAATGATTCCGTTTAGAAAACTGTGAAAAGTAGAGAGCATTAATTTGTAGATCATTTCAAATTCTGTCCATCACCAATATTGAGAGCTTTTTTATATGAAAGCTCTTCTTGTAAAAAAAATATCAAAAATCAAATCCGAGAGCTTTCCTACTGAAAATGAGTATGTAAAGGATTTTTTTGTTACTATTTCTATTTTGTCGTGTGATTCAGTCATGAGGCACAATTTTTCGAAAGTATTTACTGGCAACACTGATATATTGGATTTTGAAAACCGTGATCCCGGTTTTCAGAATACCGATATTGCAGCCGATTGGAGCAGTGACGTCCCGTGGGGGTAGGCAGATTGAGCGTCGCTTGGGGGCGGCAGTTACTCGAAGGGCGGCAAATCGAGGAGAATTATTTGGAATATATTATAGAAATAGCTACATAAACTTAGTAATAACGAAAATATCTTTCCATTACAAAAATCAGCTCACTGGTTTTATCGGGTTCGCGATATCTAGTTTACTTTCGTTGCCCTTCGACGTACTTGGTGATCAAAAACGACACGTGCAGATTTTCGAATAATTACTCTGATATTTTGTTGGTAATGTATCCATACAACACATTTCTTAGATATTGGACTCATGAAAGGATGATAAAAATACTGTATAAAAATGAGGCGGCTTTTTGTTGCTGCCTAGGGGCGGCATTTTATCTCGGGACGTCACTGGATTGGAGAAATAAGAATATCTTTGAGAATAAAGAATCTTTGGGGCTGTTCAAGAAAGACGCATTTAGAGGTCAAGGTATAGTGAGGAGCTGTACACACTTTATAGAGGCGGAAAAATCACGTGGCATAAAAAATGCAGACTGCGCTGGATAAACATTATTGAAATGGCTGGACTGGTTACATGTAAATTGTACGTAAAACATTTTACCATAAGTTCACCGTGAGCTTTCTTTTCGAAAAGAGATGACCGTATACCATACGGTGTCCAATTTTATTAGTTTCAATATAACCATTAATTCAATTTTCATAGCCGATTTTGGCAAAATTCATGAATTCAAGAATGAAAACCTAATCTAACCTAACAAATAATCTAGTACAAATATCGGAAATTTTCAAAATTTGTTTGCCGCTGGTTTCCTGTAAACCGACGAGAACCGTGTTTTATTAAGATATGAATTTTATTTCACAACTATACGACCCAAAGAGGTTGGACGGTCTTTAATATACGACCATATATTTCCGATACAATATTTCACGGTAAACTGTGAAACACGGCGAACTGCATACGTACAAATTTCTGGACACGGGCTTGTGCCACAGCAGATTTAGGAATGCTCGGTCAAAGTAACTAGAACGTGTCAGCGCTGGATCGTCCAGAATGTAGAGAGTTTTTTTTAATGAGGCCAAGATCCACCAAGCGTTGTAGTGCCATAAATAATATTACAATCATTACATTCAATCACTTCAATTCAATTCAATCACAAATTGCTGATATTCGATCAGATTCATTCCGGCTATCGCGTAGCCTAGTTACGCCACTGCTTCGTGAAAAAAATGAAAGGTATTCCACGACTTTGTTGAAAATTCTCTTTGCAGAGTTTTTGATGCGCGGAAATGTTTTGGCATTTTCAATAATTGGATTCCTGTCCCACTTTCCTGTCACCCTGTAGCTTCGTATATCTGTCAGTTTAACAGTTTTACTTAATTAACAAGAGTTTAATAACGAGTAGCGAAAATATGTTTCGCATTTCTAAATTTTTAATAATATTAAAACAATGCGTAACTGAATACAAAATGTTTTTTTTTGTATAAAACAATTTCTGCTATTAGACATTTTACACAATCGGAATAATATATTAAAATAAAAGGTTTTCGTAAATTTTTCCATTTATTGAATTATAAACGCTATAACATATAAAATTTAAAAGTCTTTGTTAAGATTAAAATTGTTAAGGAGTTGAAACTACTAGTTGAAATGATTTGATTGCAAAAACGCAAGTATCATTTAACGCTTTTAATGTAGTGAGACTTTTAACTCGTATATCAGGTTTTCACTAGGAATATGTAAATCATTTTTCAAATGTCCTAGAAAAAATGGTCACTATAATTATTATGTGTACTGCGAAGAAATAGAAAATTAGAAAGAATTAAATACATACTACGTATTATTAATACAATTTTCTTCTTTCGACCATATCCGATCCTAATAGGATCCTATGGGGCTCCGCAGAGTGGAAATTTGTATTAACAGTTATTTATTTTGTACTTACGAGAAATGGATGTTAGCCACTTGCTCAACCTATTAGGTCCATACTCTGACCCCAAATACAAACTAAAAAACAATAATATGTGTTTGCCAGACTCAGTATTCGAACCTGAAGCCCACGACAATATAAGTCGACGCGTAAGCCGCTCGGCCATCATGGGCGATCAAGTCTAAATAATTTACTATGTACATGACTTGAAAAAACTCCAAACACATCCCTATTAAAAATTACTAAGTACAATGTTTTGTTACTAATGAGTGATGATTCAACATTCTGATTCATATATTATAAGGACTGGCGTCAGAAATATTTATATACCTACTTATCTGAAAATTAGGATTCTTGATTTTGGGGTTGGCTATTTCTAATCGTCTTCTAATTTTTGTTTCCACATCGTTGATGGCGGTGACGATGGAACAGAGATAAGTGAAATGGTTCGTTTTCTCTAATGGGTTATTTCAACGATTAAATTATTTACATATAGTTGCATATTATTATTTTTATGGTTTTAAAAAATATCATATATTCTAAACAAGGATATATTAATTAATTACCATAACATAATATTATTATACAGACTATGACCCAGCCTTTCCAAAGGTGCCCAATGAGAAGTTTCCATGTGATGGCACGTAGGACCGCAGTATGGAGAACAATGAATCGGATACGACCCAGGGTAATCAGAACCAAAAACAATATGAAGAAGTAGGGATACTTCGATGATCATTAAAACTATGAATGTGGCGCTGAGGAAACTATGGAATATGTGATGGTTTGACATCTATGATATATTTGAAGCCAATGCCACGACCATCACGGTTAGGGAATCCAATCCCGGGATCCCGAATTCCGGGATCCCGGGATCCCGAGCTATTTTCGATACCTATGAATCCCGGGATTGATAAACATAATCCCGGGATTTCGGGATTGATTTTTTTATCAATTTGTATGGAAAATATAACAGAAAAAATACTTTTAATACAAAATAACTACATGAGAAATAAACTGAGTTTGAATGAAGTTTGATGTGTAGGTTGCCGATTCATTTTATTTTTTCACATAAATTATTAAAAATGAGAAATATTGGTAAAAAAACAATGCTTCGCACTTTTAACAAAGTAATTCCACCATGATATCATACGTTTTACGGCAGTTTCATATTTGGCTGACTAATTAGATTTATGAAGCGGAAAGGCCATAAGTACGCCATGATTATTTGCTTTACTATTTTAAATCTCGCTGATCTATTCATTATGTCTTTACTATCAGAAATAGCAATCTCATATTAAATTCACATTATTATTTATATTACAATATTATTTACTCCATTAAACTTGTGTATTTCCAAGATTTAACGTATACAATATTAACAATAAATGTCTTAAATAGTATAAATTATACTAGATTTATTTTTGACCGATTTTATCAATGTTATTTGTAAATATAAAAATTTTATATTAACAATGGAAAAAAATCCCAATCCCGGGACCAGTCCCGGGATCCCGGGATTGTCAAATTGTAATCCCGAAATCCCGGGATCAGAATTTTGGCTCGGGATTGGATTCCCTAATCACGGTGGTTAAGGCATGGATGGAAAGAGTCTAGGCTAGGGAATTCAATCCCGAGCCAAAATTTTTAGATAGTTAATATTTTTTTAAAGGTACAAATAGCATTGATAAAATTGGTCCATAATGTTTAGTATAATTTATACTAGGTATTTAAAACATTGAGAGACTTATTGACGCCTCCCCCTTTATTTCATTTAATAATACAGACACCTTTTTAAATAGTCAACAATGTATTTACTTAAATACAAAAATGAAAAAAAATATAAAAATAAACAAGTTTTTACTACTTATATTATATTCATTTGTAAATTAATTTGTTTTTCATGCGACGAATGTGCTTGTTTATTAGCACAATCAATTTTAATAGTAGTCAACTCAAATTTGTCATCGTTCATTGACAAATGGATTCTATCATGGGCTCCACATCCTGAAGTGGGCCCCCAGACCAGGATCTTTTAATCACATATTTAAAATATTTAATAGCCCTGAAACAAAATAGCAACACAGGCGACTTTTTTACTATATAATATGAAAAGTGCATTAGCAAACTAACAAAGAGCTCAGGAAATAGATTTTTGTTTGCTTCAATATATCTGGCGTAGAAATCATTTAAAAGTGGAGACATGACGAACTTATTTTTACTTATTTGTAATTTTTATTTCCAAACCTCCAATTTTTATGAATGCCTTCACTTTGTCTTTTTAAATCAGTGAATGCATTAGTGGTCCTTGCATTGATTTATTCACTCAGTTTTTTTAATTTCAACCAAATAGACAAATTTAATAACAAAATTCTCGTTCCTAAACAAATTAGCATTAAATTTCCACATTATGATTTGACCCTTTTATTTCACTTTTTCACGAAATAGCCAGTGCACTTCACAATAGTACAGAGGTGAGGTATTATAAAATTAGTCTCCATATTTTCAGACAGGTTTGAAATCAATCTTTTATATGACTGTTTTTTGTGTAGTTTATAATTAGCGGATGTTTTATAAACTATGCATTTGCAAATTGCAAACATGTGGCTACATTAATTGTGTTTAACTTTTCGCGCCTCCCTTTGCAACACTCCGCGCCTCCCAGTTTGGAAATCGCTGAGCTACGCTATTGGAGCGGTTTTGGTCGAGGGGGAGAAAGACGAGGAACATCCAATCAAATATGCAAGCCGTCGCGTGATCGCTGCGGAACGCAATTACTCAACTACTGAACGAGAGCTCCGAGCCACGGAAGATGTGAATCACGATTTGAGGAGCATAATTGAGTCGGAAACATTCATTCCCGAGAAAACGTCATACCTACACAATTGGGAGACAATCTGCACCAATTGCATCAGAAACACGATACCAGAAAGGAATACACGAACGAAAGACGACGTCCTGACCCAGGCTACCAGCCTAGAGACTACGTTCTCGTTACTTTCTACACGTTAAGTAACGCCGCCAAGGCATGGAGCTCCAAATGACCGTCACGCCGTGATGGACCTTTCATAGTGCTGAAACAACATGAATCGACCAGTTATGAACTTTCCTCAGTGGATAATCCAGCAATATCCCTCGGAACCTATCATACATCTTTACTAACTCCATATAAAGGAATGACGCAGTCATTACCAAAGCCAGCAGCCCCGTTACAAAAACGAGTTGACTAGACATTGCACGCGCTATGTAGACAGTTTCTTCTTTTCTTTCTTTTGACCATGTCCAATCCTAATAGGATCATATGGGCCTCCACAGAATAGAGGTTTTGTATTGACAGATTTTGTTTTTTACGTGAAATGGATGTCAGCCACTTGCTCAACCTATTAGGTCCATACCCTGACACATACAAATTGAAAAACAATATGTGTACCTACTTGCCAGACCCAGGATTCGAACCTGGGACCCACGGCGTTATAGTCGAACGCTTAAGCCGCGCGGCCACCGTGGGCGTATGTAGATAGTTTAGGATTTAATTATGTTGACTCCGAAATTGATATCTCTCAGAGATCTTTCCCAGATCTCTCACAGCCATGCCAGTTTAGTCTGATTAGCTCTAACCCTTTTGATCATACAGGTCCTCTATTTTGAGACTAAGCACCTTACACTATTGAAATTCGTTTCTAGTGGTGAATGTGGTATCTAGTTTTCAAATGTGATACCTATCTGAACTGAACTAATCATTTGGCAAGTTCATCATTCAACGTTCGTAGATGATCTCTCACAGGTCTTCTATTTTGAGACTAGGCACCTTACACTATCGAGGTTCATTTCTAGTGACGTGTGTGGTATCACTGGTATCTAGTTTTCAAATGTGATACTTACCTGACCTGAACTAATTCTTTGGCAAGTTCATTTGGTTTTTTGGTCGAGCGAGTATCTTATCTTGTTAATCTATCTTCGTGTACCGTTTGAAGTATACTCTATTATTGTTGATTAATCTCTGTGAACTCCAAATAAATATAAAACCGGAAATGTTTCTATTTTATAAAGACTGCAACATACTATAACTGGCGACTAAAGTGGGCCCAAAGTATTTATAATTTATAAATAGAAACTATTTTATAACTGGCGTCCAACGTGGCCCCAAAGTATTGTTATAAATAAAAAACTATTCTACATAATACAAAAACAAATACAAGTTCAATTAAAATAAAAAAAATATCACATTGTGTTGACAATAAATACAATACATACAATAACATTCCGAGATTTTAATAATTGCTATTCATTCGTGGATGTGTTTATAGAAAATTCAAAAAGAAAATTAAAACATAGGTACATCCATAAAATTCGGAGTAAAAACAAGTGCGTGTCTGCACGTCCATGGCACTGGTGTCTAGACGCTGTCCGCGTGCCAGCACGTAAGTTTCGGCTAACTGGTATAAACGGATGTATTATTTTTCTGGTGTTGTTATAATTGCGTTTGGCAGCAAAACTGGTCATTTATTATCCGTGCGCATCCGGCAATTCCCTCTGTGACATGTGCAGGTACATACACGTCACTAACATAATGATTTTGTTTGCATACCAATTAATTGTGATTGATACAAAAATCAATTCCAAAAGTTTCGGGATTACGTTTATTTATCCCGGGATTCATAGGTATTGAAAATGGTCCGGGATTGAATCCCCTAACATAACTCTCGCATAGACCCAACAGAAGAAAAAGACTTTCAATTAATTAATTATTTATTTAATTACAAGTATTACGACGTGGTTCTTAAAATAATTAATGTAAAATACTAAGAGAAGGATTCTTTTCTAGAAAGGAGTAAGTAAGTGCCTATTTTCCATTTGAAAAATAAGAAAGAAAATAGGCGTGTGCTTGGTTAGATAAAGATAACACATCTCTAATGTCACATTCGGCGGTGTATTCAATGCTGTCCACTAAAATGTATTCGGCTATTAACCGGTATCCGGACACCTAAACGAATAGTAGAGTGTTATCCGAGTTCTGGTACAAAATTGATATATCGTTAGCTTTTTTTAGGTTTCATCTGTTTGCAGCTTTAGGTCTGAAATTTTATTTTATTGATAATTGACTTAATATTATGGTTTGTACCACTCTATGATAGACTGGTGAATTTGACAAATTTTTTTTCGCTGGTAGTCGGTAAATTTCGAAGAACGGCGAATATTATTATGACTTGAGCATAAATATTTTTAAAATACTTATTTCACCCTGTCACATAGGGCAAGCCAAAAATGGCGTGACTTCCGTTCGTCATATGAGACCTGCAGCGCGTAGATCGCTTTTGTAGCACCGCTGCATGGTGAAGGAGGGCTGGCCATGGCGACAAAATACAGCAGTTAGCAATTATTTACGTTCATAATATGTCAAGCATACGTGATTTCACCACTAGACATTATCAGTTTCAACATTTCAAGTCTCACTATCACATGATTAATTTAGCTATGCATTGAAGCAACTTGTACCTAATAATTTTCAAATCTGTTTAAGTTCAATCTAAGTTACACTCAGTAATGTTGACTTTCATAACATTTAGTGTAAGAGTTAAAAATAATCATCAACCGGTTCGGTATCATGTGATAGATTTAAAGGTACAGCTCTTGTAAACCCCCTGCTGGGACATCGTTGATACATTAAAGAGAAAAATCCCAAGCTAGACTTGTTAAAAGCAACTGCTGACGATACGTTTTCTGATAGGGATAAATTTAGGGCAATTCGGTCAACATCCGCATATTGCATATATTTCGTTATCTTACATAGATTTTCGATTAGATTTCCTTATTTTTATATTCTGGTAACACCGCATTATGATAACGATTTTAATTTTGTGGTCCATGTAATTCATAATATAAAGCAAATTTTAATCAAACTCTATTTTTCATAAATAATTTAGTATACAACAAAACAAAGATAAAATAAAATATGATTCCTTCGAAAAATATAAATATTATTTTTCTGTAAGTAAATATATTTGATTATTCAATATTTAGAGATTGTTTATAAGCCATGCCAAGTTTGCGTCGAAATAGCCAATAAATAAAACGAGATACGTATTTGTTTATACACACTACATTGTAACAATGTGTAACTGTAATATCCATTTTCATTACATAATATTTACTTCGAAAATACAACGTGTCACTGTAAGTTTCTGGGAATATTTATTCGTGTGGATGAAAACGTCAAAATCTTCCCATTTCCGTCAGTCAATCTGTATCACGCCTTTCGCGCGTTTGATTGTAATATTTTTTTTCGACCATGTCCGATCCTAATAAGATCATAATATGGGATTCCACATAGTAGAGGTTATGTATTAACATTTTCCTTTTTTTTTTTTAAAGAGAAATGAATGTCAGCCACTTGTTCAACGTACTAGGTCCATATTTTGACTCACACACAAATTGAAGAACAATATGTGTACTTGCCAAACTCAGGATTCGATCCTGGGACCTACGACGCTATAGGCCGACGATTCGAAATGCTTATGGGTCTCAGTCGAGAATCTTCCTTAGTGTTCGCTCCAGCAAAGCAAATTGAAAACACAATTGAAACAAAATTAATTGCTTTTTCAAAAATCGAATTCGACAATCACAAACATGTATGTCAAATAAACGAGAATTATATTGTAGTCTGTACACAGTTACTAGGGAGCGTAAATGTACAGATATATCTAATACCGGTTTTCCGATAATATACCGATATGTTATGCACTGTGAAATGCAGAGAACAAAAGATTAATAAATAAAATTCCGATTCCAACCACATACCCTAATAAACTATATTTTGTATAGTGTCCTACGAAAATGAACCACACATTAAATACGTAAAATAGTGTGTGTTGCAACCTTAAAATACACGAATATTGAATGAGCGTCAGTGCATAAACTGATAGCAGTTGTCAAAATGAAAGACAAACGTATTATTGATACGTGTTTAAGTTTATCCCATATTCTTCCAAACTCGAGATCGGTTGCCTGTTACCCCACACCCGTTAGGTATTTCAGTTCCCATTATTTCTGAGTTCCTTGGTGAAATGTCTTAATTGTACTTTGTACTTTACAAAAAATATCATTAAATCATTTATGTTTATGAAATGTAAACAATATACTTATAAAAATGATGCAAATCACATTGAAAAAAAAGTTAAATTCCGGCAAATCGGTTCCCGGATCAACACTCCCTAGTAACGACGCGAAATGATATTTTGTTTCGTGAATTCTCTTACTGAACACTATATCTAATTAACATATTATGTCAACATTGAACAAATTATTATTAATATAATAAATATTTATAATTGAATAATATAATTTTCTAAACGTTACAGCAGCTCATGTAATTAAAAACACGTAAATTAATTATTGAAAAGTCAGTCAATTATTAATTGTAATGTCAGTTAGTTACTAAGCCATAGAAATGTATTAATTTTCCACAAATAATATACAATATTTACATACATAGAGGTAGAAATTAATTTAATAACATCAATCTCTGTACAGAACTACTAGGTTAGAAATATTCATGATACTAATATATTATTTTAAGTAAATTATAAAACCCATACATTACAACAAAGAAAAGATTATGATCAAAGATGTTGAAAAAAACATTCTTCTCTAGAGATCAGTGTCTGCCAATCTGTGTGTCGTGGCACACTAGTGTGGAATAAGAGGTTCCAGGTGTGCCACGAAAATTTTCTCAACAGTACAGATGATCTCTCTGCATTCGTGACTATTAAATGCAATAAGTCGGTCATCAATCTTTTCACAAGATATAACGGTACGCACCTAATAATATTATTAACAGTGGAAGAAAATTTTAAAATGATAATGATACAAAGCCTCATTATCTGAGATAGAGTTGACAGCATTTTGGATTTTTGTTTGGATCCTCGATTTGCTACTGCAGCCAGTAACCTGTTGCCGTTTTGATTGTCGATTATCAGCAAACATGGAAATGAAATAAAAAATGTGAACGATTACGGGAGGAGTAACGTGTTTGTTTATCTAATTAGAGCCGCGTTTTGATATAATTCTTTCTCAAAATCAATTGCATATTTTTCACTAATAAAATGATAACGTATCCATATTATGTACATATGCATATCGTCTCTGTTCTGGCACAACATACTAACTGGAGAATACTAGTTTTGAGTAATTTGACTTTGAAATCATTAAAATCTTTGGAAAGGTCTATCATGTGAGTTTATTAAGTAATCGTAAAAAGGATGACTTTAAAATAAAGACTGTTTATATATTAAGAGGATTTCCAGACGGTAAAGTTTGAAATAAGGAACATTTTGGTATAACTAACTCAATATGTCATTTTTTAGAATTAGTGTCTTCTGCCAGAACAGTGACGATATATTATACGTGTACGTATAAATAGGCTGATAAAACAATATTATTTTATTGTAACCATATTGTAGACATATTGTACTATTAAATATATATATATATATTAATAAAGTACTTATATTTTTTTTGGGAGATTTTTATTTGGTGTCTGCATGGTGAGGGAATGCCGGCCAAGGCGACGAAACCCTTGTAAACTTACTTGTAACCAAATAATAGTATGCCAGTAGCAAAGTTAGATGTCAACAGAGTTATACCATTCTATTTATTACGATGGCCGAGCGGTAACGTATCGGTTTATAATATCGCTGGTCTCAGGGTCGAATCCCGGGTTAGCCAAATTCACAAATGCTGTTTTTCAGTATGTGTTTAGAGTCAAAGTATGGACAGCGATATTATATGATATCTAACGATTTTTTACGCATTTATTTATTTACAAACCGTTCATTCAATACTGTCATCGCAGATAAATGTTAATAGTTATTATAATTACTAAATCATTTTAAAATTACTATCGGAATAAATATCTATTATATTTATATTTATTCAAATTTCTTCCAGATGGAGTTCCAATCAAAGTCAGTGTAGACAATAATTCTAGTTTGTAATTCGAATTTTTCGCTTCACTTTCACATGTTTATTATAAGCCAAATTTCTATAAAGTTTTCCTCAACGTGTGTAGTTATAGTTAAAATAAAATTTAAAAAAATCCCTATATAATACTCTTTAGTACAGTAGTTCATTCTTTTTTTATTAGACTGTATTATTCAAGATAGTTTTCACGTATTTTTAGATACGCTATTTTGAGCTGCGAAATATTTATTTTTTGCATTTTAAGCAGTAATTGATTTTGTTCTAAAAGCGGTTTAAAATTCGGTAATATTCTAAAGTACGGTTCGAAAACCAATGCATACTAAATAAGTTTTACTTTTGGGTTCTTCCATGTTGGCAATATTCCTACCGAAGTATCACTGTTTCAATATTATAACATTGAATATAAAATTTTAATAATTATTAATTTTAGGTTGCCTGAATGTCATATTCAAATATAGTGTACGCTATTGAATCTGACCTTAACGCAACATAAATACAAGATTACATTTGGATTATTAAAAGCTAGTTAATTTTTTTAAAATCAGGAATTTTATTTGGAAATTTCGGAAAACTTACATTACCTACGATTTTCAGATTTCGAGCCTATAAACCTCTGAGAATAGATTTTTTACGCGGAATAGCTGTTCAAGACACTTTATAAAATAACATAGGCTTAGAATCTACGCCTTTAAAATCAGAAACTTTAATAACTTGTTCTTCCTTTTCTTGGCGTTGTAAACCTATGCCTCTATCACCTGTCTTCATTTAGGTCTCTCGAAAGTCAAGCTCCGTAAGAAATAATGTATCGTATGAAAAATATCTATATGTGGTGAATACCAGGAGATAACCTATTTTATAAATGGACGAACATTGTGCAGTACATGATTTTTAGGAGAAGGTCATATCAGAAAGAGAACACATATTTTATACAATACTTAGCTAGTAAATGATGTAGGTACATATTTAAGTATTGTAATTTATTACTAGAGTTGGGTTTCGAATTTTGCAGGTAGGTAAATAGTTAGTAAATTCTAATAGCAGAAGCTTTAAAATGAAAGTTTATTTTCAAAGCATTCCTTTCGTGCTTTCTAAGCTTAAAGCTCTGCATACATTTTTAATGTACTCCATTTCGCACACTAAATTCATGAATATAGTGCATGTACTAAATCAGGCTAGGATTAAGAATTTAGTAAGTGATACAATTAAAAAATATATATTAATTTACGCAACTGCGAATGGATACGCGATACAGGGTCACCATAAGAATAGCTGAATTAAACGAGCTATAGCCTTCAGCTAGGTGTATCGACTCCATATGATAATGATAAGATTTTTGTGTATTTTTTATTTAAGATTTACTATTTTGCCAAATGTTAAATGTTTCAATTCTAATGGTATTGCTTTACAGAAGCGAGTCATGAAACCTCACGAGTAACCGTAATCGTAAATAGAAGCTTAGAGGTAGTAGATACTGTAGTATTTAAAAGTAATAATTTAAAGAGAGTGAATCATGTAGCCTCTTGTCACATCTAAGGTGGATTTGCAACGTTGGACATGGCTTGGTTACGTCCTACGGATGCCTTAGGACAGGGGTCGGCAAACTCTTGGACCAAAAGAGCCAAATATGAGTATGACAACTTTAAAAAAAAAATTCGAGAGCCATACATATATTTTTATAAATATGATTTATTTCAATGAATTTTATTATTTATTTATCAATATCAAGTGAAGACGATTTTGCGAATAAAACTAAAGCAAATATAAGTTTTTTATTGTTGAAATTATAAATATTTTTTTTACAGAAAATGAGTTACATACAATTTTCACGCATTCCTTAAAACTAATTTAAACAATGACCTTCCTTGCATTTCTTTGGAGAGTGTCTGTATGTTTGGTATGTAACTTGTAGTTTTCAATTTTAGGCGCGACTCCAAATTTTCATCGGTTATTTGGCTTCTCTAAATGCTATTTATATTGTTCATATTTGAAAATGATTGTTCACATACATATTATGTAGACTCGAATATTAGTTCGGAAAGCTATACCTACCATGTATTAAAAATCATAGTATCTACCTTATTATTTAGATCTTTTAGAGTGCACCGCTGTGTTGTGAAATTACATTGCATTTTTCTCTCTCCAAATCCTCAATTTTAGTGGCAAGACCTACAAATTTGGAGCTACATAACTCTTTGCTTGTTAAATCCACTAATGTCAATATGAAATGGAGACAAATTTAGTTTGTCGACTTTTGCAATGGACGGATAACGACAACAATTATAATTTTTTTGTAAAAAATGTAAATTGGGAATTTGGCAAAGAGCCGCACGCCAATATCCGAAGAGCCGCATGTGGCTCGCGAGCCGCGGTTTGCCGAACCCTGCCTTAGGAGGACACCAATAACACCAATTGCGACTGCGTTTTGCGTCAAGTAAACCGGATTCCATCATCATTGAAAGCTGTTAAATACGATCTACAGGTATACTATCGTAGTTATTACTACCGTAAATGCATGTGTCAAATGGGTGGAATTTTGTTTTCACAAGGTACAGCTATGAGTCAATGTGAATGTAGATTCAACTAATCTCATTCGGTTGATGCGTCTCCTCTCTTGTGTCATTCACATTCAGGTATTTAAGGCTATCGACCTGTGGCTAAACTAAGTCGGGATACATACTATCACACACAACAGCTATAGGTTATGGTTATTTTCAAAGTAATGCAAGATGAATTATTAATGTAAGTAGTCTGTCAATTATCTCCTGAATGCAGTGGAATGAGGTGGCGTACAGTATAACGTCATTAGTTTACTACAGGTGGCACAGCTTTACCACGAAGGTGGCAGTTATTCCTTATTCAGGTGATATTGAATTTCGTAGTGTAAAATCGAAGAGCACTGTGAAGATAAATAAAGATAGGACGTGATCCTGTCTGATTTTGGTCATGCCATAAATATTAGCATCGTATCATATTAAAAATTTAACGATATACGATATAAA
This sequence comes from Rhyacophila brunnea, assembly GCF_057557595.1. Taxonomy (NCBI): domain Eukaryota; kingdom Metazoa; phylum Arthropoda; class Insecta; order Trichoptera; family Rhyacophilidae; genus Rhyacophila; species Rhyacophila brunnea. The sequence continues at coordinate 14,381,718 of NW_028232806.1, forward strand.
AGATTAACGTTAGCATTATATACATTTACGTCGTGGTTGTTAATTGGAAAACTACCAGCTTGTTCCAAATAGATTGGTAGCCAGTATTTTTCAAAGTCAAATCAATTTTGCAGGTGTTCCTGTGAAATTTATCTTTTTGGATTGAATTTTACTAGTGCTGATCTGTGTATGTAGTTATCAATGTCGACTGCACATCTGGTGAACTTTCTCGCTTTCTACCGGTTCGAGCGAGCGACCGAATGCAGAGTTATGTGTATTTTTTATAATGTCTATTTACCTAGGTACATCACGTTACCATACAAAGAAATCGAGATACGCATATTTAACAGATGCTTGCTTTTTCTAAATTATTTATTTCGTTTTTTTTTTAACATCGAATAATAAAATGTACAAAGTCAATAATAAAATTATTCTCAAAAAGTAAATTGACGACGCCCTTTTTCGCATTTCTAAAATGATAGATGATTTTTTTGTTACACACCGTATAGCTAATTTGTGACATTTATAATACTTCTTAACGGCCCACATGCTCGTCGTAGGTCAAAATTGAGTTTTTATTGTATTTTCAAACCATGATCCTGGACACTCCATAAACGTTGTAGATAATCTATTTATATATTTTTGAAGCCTTATTATCCTTTATATTTATTTTAAACATTTGATGACTGTATAAAGTATTTTTGTTACAAAAAATAGTATTCTTTTAAACCTCTCGCTCTAATGTTTTAGAATATAGTCATATTTCGGTAAATGAATGTGCAGTGGTGTTAAGATTTTTTACATTTATTAATTTTTAAACGCATTTATAAAACTATTAGCATAATTTATTACGAGATAATTTTTGTAAAATATTCACGATAAAAAATTATATTGATAATCTCTGTGATCCCAAATTTGACAAGAATTAGGCATTTTATTATTCAAAAAATCGGCAAGATTAACACATTTGAAGATAATTATAAAGGTATTTATTATAAGCTATGTCCTTGACCATTCAAGTGTGATAAACATCGTACAAATAATGATTGCTTTATAATAATTATTGACCTAAGAATAAGGTAGTGTTTTTTTGAAATACGCCATTTCTTTTGTCATTCCCCAGTGGTTAAGCTACAACATACGGCCGTAGCCATAAATTGACAAACTATAATTGATGTAGGGAGTAACATGATATTAACGCGCGTGTTTGAACATGTACCGTTTAAAAAAAAATAAAAAAAAAATCGGTAGGTACATGTTCAAACACGCGTGTTAACATAATTTTACTCCCTACTTTAATTATAGTTTGTCAATTTATGGCTTCGGCCGTATGTTGTAGCTTAACCACTGGGGAATGCCAAAAGAAATGGCGTATTTCAAAAAAACGCTACCTTATTCTTAGGTCAATAATTATTATAAAGCAATCATTATTCGTAGGATGTTTATCACACTTAAATGGCCAAAGACATAGCTTACAATGAATATCTTTAGAATTATCTTCAAATGTGTTAATCTTGCTGATTTTTTTAATAACAAAATGCCTAATTCTTGTCAAATTTGGGATCATAGAGATTATCAATATAATTTTTTATCGTGAATATTTTACTAAAATTATCTCATCATAAATTATACTAATGGTTTTATAAATGCGTTTAAAAATTAATAAATGTAAAAAATCTTAACACCACTGCACATTCATGTACCGAAATATGACTATATTCTAAAACATTAGAGCGAGAGGTTTAAAAGAATACTATTTTATGTAACAAAAATATTTTATGCAGTCATCAAATGTTTAAAATAAATATAAAAGATAATAAGACTTTAAAATTATATAAATAGATTATCTACAACATTTAAGGAGTGTCCAGGATCATGGTTTGAAAATACAATAAAAACTCAATTTTGACCTACGACGAGCATGTCCCCGCTTAAATAAAACATACTATTACTATTCGGCCAAGTAGCACCCTATTCTTGTTATAAGACCGCCAAAAGAAGATTCCAGCAAAAAACAGGGTACATATTTTTTTTTATTTAAAACAATAATTATGCTGATTAAAAAATATTTTTATTACAAATAGATACCATCTGAAATGATAATATCTATATGTTGGTCAGTATGATTTTTCAATTTTCTTCTTATTAATATTATCATCGTAAAAACACTGTTATTGATTGTAAGATTGCATGTGAAATTTATTGAATTAGTATTGTTAAGAATTAGTATAGATAGAACATGGAACATAAAAATAAGGGAAGTGGGTTATCTTTTGGGTGTGGCTGCAAGAAGTAATGATTCTCAAATTTGGAGAAATATGTGTTAAAGAATATGTTATTTTCTATATTTACGTCACTACGTCACGCAAACAAAACACGCATTCATTATTGGTAATATTTGAAGAAATTCTATGGGGATTTGTATTTCTAGCGTTTAATTATCTGACAATCATTAAGTAACAAACCAAAACTGCCTTAAAAATCTTGGTATAACGCGACTGGCTTTCGCATTTCTTTCTTATTATTCTGTTTGGTAGTATGTGTAATATCAAAATTTATCAACAAAGCGCATTACTATTTATCGTATCATACTCTTGAACCACCAGAGAATATTATATTCACCTCTTGTATAATATTATGTAGTGTAAGATTGTAGAAATTTTGACTTTATACTGTTGAGAATAAAATTTGGAGTACATATTTTAGCGGAATACAGTTGCAGATGGCATATCGGGAGGTGCAAAATAAAATGGATCTTTGTAGTTGACGATCACTATATTCAGGTACCAACATTATCATATTATAGTATAACATATGAATTCCATGAATATTTAGGGCTCACTTGGTTAAACAAATTTCCATTTTTTTCATATGTATGTATGTCAAATATTATTTGTCGAACTCTGAAAAATTAAAAATGTTAAAAAAAACCCTTTTTTATAAAAATTGAGCCTAAATGGATAAAGTTGAAACAAAAAAGGACCTCTGGTCTACTTATTAAGTTAGTTACAAGTAATTTTGTCATTGCAGGATAATTTAAAAAAAAATTACACTTCTAGTACGATATTCCACTATAATTTCAGATTCACCCGGGCAACAAGATTGGACAGTGAATAATAAAATATGACTTTAATTTGACATTTCACGTATCTCAAATATTTATAGATCAAAGTAGACATTCAAATATAAAATTTAGCTATAAATGCCTGCGGAAAGATACTTCATCGACAATTTTATGTAAGCAGCCAGAAGCAATACATTAACCACTATTTTAAAGATGAATTATCACATAAAATACTGATATATTAAAAAAGACTTCAAACCAGAATGCGAACTGCCATTTTGTTTTTGGGACTGCCAATAGAAGAAGAAAAATAATGAATTTGTTAGGTACCAATATACAATCATTCGATTCGAAAATCGAATTGCCTTCAAAAATTTCATTTAAAAGACTCTTTGTGTAAATACTTCCATGTTCTATGACAATAATTTTGAAAATCTTTATTGCATTGGAATTAATTAGGATTTATTTTGTATCATGCATAGATGTGCTTGTAGACGTGGTCAACAGTAGATAGTATAGTTGATCACAGTTCGTAGTGAAAAATCTGGTAGGGTGAATCATATTTCCATAAAATGTTATGAAACAATAATTAATACAATAAGTACATGATTTTTTCATAGTGATATTGTACGTAAAACCGTTTATATATTATGAAATACCTACCACAAAGAAAATAGCACGCTAAAAGAGGCAGTCGTTTCACCTGTTTTTTTATAGAATCATTTAATTTTAATTTGACATTATGACAGAGTTGTCCCTATCAGTGTCGAAGATTGCCTGTTGAATGGAAACACACGAAAAGAATAACAACCCACAGTAATTAGAGAGTGATTAAAGTGTTATAATATACATGTAGTATACTCGTATACTAACGCCAAGTACCTAACGAATGGATTTTTTTATAATATCATTTATTATAATATCTAAAAACGTAATCTTTATTATTTGTCTAAAAGTGCGGAGGTAAGGACCGTTACATTTTCGTTTATTGTGATTAACCCGTTTGACATACATGCCTGCCGTGTACCATTTTTAATTAAATGCTATTATATTATTTGACCATTTTAACAGACATTATTTTTGTGGCCAAATAAGTCTAATATTATTCACAAAGCTTGCGTAATGACGTGTGAAGTGCTTAACGGCTTAGCAGCTTAGAGAGTGTAGATTTATATAAGCTGATCATCCACATGGCGCTTGAATATGTTTACCGTCCACTGACTGATTCGCTTCATGTCTAAGTATGCCTAATGATGGGGATAAAAGAAAGCATACTCGAACACATTTAAACCTTTTTGACAGAATAAAGCCTGATTTTATTAGGGCTTGATCTCGACGTGGCAACTTGTATAAAAATATGATAATCAAGGAACTTAAAAGGCAGACAATCACAAAGGTAAAAATACAGTTAAACTTCCAGTTAAAAAAAAAAAAGGTTTAATCGTATTTTTTTGCTTATTAATAAAATAAGCAATATACTTAACGCAGGTGCTTTATTGACAAGTCAAAATTCCAGTGACAAAAAGTTATCCGATTTGTCTATGACCGTTGTACGATCAAAAAATGAGTAAAAAAAGTCGAGCTTTGACAGTTGTTATAGTTTAACATATTATAGTAGTATTTTCCAATATACCTAAAACTTTGTGAAAGTGAAAGCAATACAATATTTTACGTTTTATTTTAAAAATTATTTTCTAATATGTAAATGAGCAAATTAATCAATATTATTTTTAAACAAATACAGATATTTTCGGTCTGAATGATTAAGTATTAATGTCAGATTGAACTCAGGGTAGTGGTTGACAGATGAATTCTGGTAACTAGGTGAGTAAAATATCAAGTATGTTTGAAATCAAATGAATAAGGACTTAAAAGTTCCATTCCTTTGTTAAATTTCTTATTTTATTTCTCCAATACTAAATATTTTATTTTTTACATACTGTGTCCATCAGTGGCAAAGGATTGAGGTAAGTTGTTAAGATTCTACACAAATAGTGCACACTAAACTTAGTCAGTCATAGTACCCATTTGTTTTCATTGAACTAAGAATACAATTTGCAGGTGGTGGTGGTTAATTTTTAAAATTAAATTAAACAGCCTAAACCAAACCATAAATATTAATTTATTTATTTGAAAAAGACACCTTGAGTACATAACAAATTATTAATTCAGGACGTTCACAACATGCCATTTAGAATAAAAATTACAAGTAATCAGTTAAAGAAAAAATAAGAAGGCTTAGAATATATACTATGGGCAATCCGACAAAAATAGTGCACACTTATTCAGTCTTACTATTATTTGTTTTCGTGGAATAATTAAGAATAGGTACATATTATTATATATTATGGTTTTGGTTAGTTTTTTTTTTAATTCATTAGACCCTGCCTAACCAAACCATAATAGATAAAAATATTCTTATATCAATAAAATAACTTCTTTCGACCATGTCCGATCCTAAAATGATCATATGGGCCTCCACAGAGTAGATGTTTGTATTAACAGATTTTGTTTTTTTACGAGAAATGGATGTCAGCCACTTGCTCAACCTATTAGGTCCATACCTTGACAGACACAAATTGAAAAACAATATGTGTACTTGCCAGACCCAGGATTCGAACCTGGGACCCACAGCGTTATAGTCCAACGCTTAAGCCGCGCGGCCACCGTGGGCGTCTAAAATAACTAACACACACTATCTACACATTGTAGTCTTAATTCTTAGTATACTTAGTATAGTATAGTACTGTACGACAACATTATTTAGGCGACAACAGGAAGTCGCCCTTGTCGCGAATAGAATATTTCACAGTGTTGTCATTTTTTGAGAAAACATATCCCGCGAAATTAGGTTTTAAGTTTATATCAATTCTATTCTCAGTAAGTTTATAAGTACATTAATTTATAAGCCTAATTATTGTTCAATAAATATCAATAGAATTTTTTTTTCAAATAATTTCACCTCTTAATTATTACTATTATATTAGGTTAATTAATATAGCGTAATTATTGAATTTGGAAGGAAATGTATCATTGAACCCACATTAACTGATAATATTGCTGCAGGTATTTATTAATTAAATAACCAGAACACAGACAGAAATAGACTAAAAAAGTAGAAGTAAAAGATATAACATATTCAATATTATATTGATGACTCAATCACATGTTTTATAATTTACAAATGTCTTTATATCGTATTTTTAGTAAAATTGTTGTAGAAACACATACTGTGAAAATAATTTTCTATAAATTAAATTATATCCACCTTACATAAATTTTAAAACAATATGTACCTACATACTTATCGGTTTAAAAATACAAGGACAATTCATTAACTAACTAATAATCATTTATACTTAATTATTATACGTCTAAAAATATTAATAAAATAGATTACGATACACATAACTTTATAATATACAAACATAATTTCCAGTATTTGGGGAAATATTTCTAGTATTACAACACTGAATTTTGACATACCTGACATGACAGGAACCCGTAAAATGGGCTTGTTGAAAGTATTGTATAGGCTCACCTTTTAAATACGACTCTTTTTCTTCTTCGCAATAAATCAAAAGTTTACTGATAATAATTCGAACATCATTTCGTATTGTGTTAGACATCTTTTGAATATAAAAAGCTTCAAATTACGTAAATTGATAGATGCGTTCAATACGAAGTGTCAAAAATGTAATGAAAAATTTGGGGGCGTTCCTAATTTGAAACCGGAAGTTCGATTAGCTGTACGTAGTTCACAGATTTGCCACGTAGCCAAGATGAAGTTGCCGGACAATATAGTACTATATTCTTAGTTCGCAATGAAAACAAATACGTTTGAGAGATAAAGTTTAGTGTGCGCTATTATGTCGGATCTTAGCAGCCTACCTTTACCTTTTGCCACTGGTGTCCATTAGTCAGTAAATACCTCCCACAGACTAGAGGTTATCCTAACATACAGGATGTCTACTCTAGGTCTTGTACTTGGAGTCCAATCTAAATATCACTGGTAGAGATTAAATTGTTTCTTATTTCTTATATCTTTCTATACCTCCGACAAACAAACAAAATAAACTTTTTTCCTTTATATCAACATAAAACAAAAGTGAAATATAGAAAATAATAATAAAAAACAAAACAATACAAAAGTTTAAATAAATTTCCAATTCGCGTTGTCATATTCCTGGAGCAAATATTTCATTATTTTGTGAAGAAAAATCAACAAAACAGCGAAACATTCGAAGCATATTCTTCTAAAAGTAAACACGCAATTTTCATTGTTTGCCCGAAATTAACAAATACTTGAGTTATTACTGTTATTAACATCCATACAAGCCTTATACAAAAACTCTACAATATGCTATATAATATTTTTTTCTACTAGTGTAGAGCTTACATTTTTCCATTGACTTGAAACTGGATGATTCTATAGTTAATATACATAATTTTCTAGAAAAAAAAAACGTCACAAAGACGGGACTTGAACCTGTATCTGCTGGATTTGCGCCAGTATGCTATTAAAATTAAGCTACTGTAATTTTATTGAATCGCGACAATTTTACCTATTAGTTGTTATATGAAATGCTTATCGAATTGCGTTATAATGTTGGCTATCGGTTTTAGTATATTAAATTAAGGTAGGTATCAATTAAATTAGTAACCGACGTCCCGCATCACTCTATTACATTTATTTAGATTTTATAACGTACTTATAATTGCTAATAATTTTAATAAACTATTTCTTTTATTCAATGAATAAAAACACAAGATTTCAGAATATAACATTCTATATACTGAATAAACAAAATGATTTTTTCTAGTGTGTATTATATGTATGAAATGTTTTCAAATTATGTATATTCAGTATAGAATGTAACATTCTGAAATATTGTGTCTTATTTATTGAATAAAATAAATAGTTTATTAAAATTCTATAGTTATAACATAAATCAATATAAAATGGAGCTAACGATCTAAGATCAAAATTCTAAATTATTGCACACTGTATTTGTCCGAGAAACTATTAAATAGTAAGCTACAACTACAAGCCATGCAAAAAATAATAGGTCCGCGTAAACTAGTCTGTCCATAGAACACTTGGTGAGCACTCATACAAACTTCATAATTTTATAAACAGAAAAATACACATGAATTTTATTGAAACAATGTTTTTATTTAATTAAATTTATCCTACTTTATTAACGCCTCTTACGAATGAATGCTTAAAGTTTTTCTATAAATAAATTTACCATATAAGTAGTTAAATAATTATTTTCAAGTATCATATTAATATTTCTTAAATAAAATAATTATTATTAATTAGTGTAACTTTTACTTACAGGAGTAACACTCATGAGTAGTGAATAGATATTAATCGTGCCGCAGGTGATATTTTTCACGAAATAATCAATCGATTTATGGGATACTAGTTGGTATATATTTGAGGATTTTCCAGGGACTTTGAGGCATCCGTGAATCTAAGGCTTTAAGGAATGAGTCCATGAAATATTTTACAGCTGTAAAAACAGACAACATCCTACATTGTAGAAGTGTTGGGAGAAGGTTTATTATAGTCATGGAATTTGCAATAATCACGCTCCAGTAGGAAATTCCCATAAGGATTCCATAAGAATTCATTTATTTTGGATTCATTGATTTGATCAATACCAGACAAAAGAAAATTTATTTAAAATTTTACAAATCCATATATGTTACACAAGTAACTTGACAAATAATAATGTAAGCGCGACTTTGGTGATCAATATTATGACATGCGATATCAGCTTGACGTTTGACCAGCCATTGTAGGGAAATTGGTTTTGAAAGGCATTGTATTGGCAGAGTACTTATGTGTCAGATACAGGCAAGTACTTAAATGATATTTAGTAATATATAATTACTTAGAGTTAATGCTAATATTTTTTTTCACGGCAAAAATGCGTCAGGCTTTTAAAATCGATGTAACCACTGGATATTAGGGGTACACTGGTACGACCGAGTTACAAACATTTGAGCTCGTGAGTTGACTTTGGTGGCGGATGTCGTCAAGCAGTGGTGCTTCACGTGGCTTTGACATGACGTGTTCTGGAGCGTGATAGGGTATGTAGTATGTAGTAGGGTAGGGTATGCAGTATAATTATCGCGAATTATTGATGAACTGATGTGTAGTTCGTGGGTAAATGATTATGATCTCTTATAAAATGTAGGAAACGAAGGATACCTAGAATAATCCGGCAATAATCTTTCCTTACCTCTAGTATTTAAAATGAATAAACATCTTGTCCATCAAAATGAATCCTGAGATATTTGGACCTAAAGTTAAAACTCTTTTTGTAAAATTCAGGAATGTTTCCGTGTATATATTTAAATGGTACATGGATCAATTTAAATAAATAGTCGAAACATATAGTATATTCAAGTTTTATTAATGTTAGCAAATTAATGTTATCAAATACCTCTTTATACTGTTGAAGGAACTGTCAAAATGGTAATGATTCACATTCAATTTGATGTCTTATCGATACTAGTATTGCCATTTGTGCGGAAAATTGGAAAGCTACGATTGTGATATTAACACACAATATAGAAATCTGTTTTATCTAGCTAATGAAACAAAAACATAGAATTTTATGAAAATTTGACTTGGTCCATAATTATTGTGATCCACCCATATTATACCCAGAGTCTAAGTGAAAATTTAATAAACGGTTTAGAAAAAAGGTCACAAAGACTAGTCGCGTAGTTAGTCACGGGTCGATAAACATCAGGTAATGAAGGCAGGTGCATATTGCGGTGAATTTTTACGCAAAGCAATCGCCCGTAAGTGCAGATGCGACGTCACTGATCTGTAAGCATTGTATACGTTTTTACTTAGCATAACTTGACTCACGCATCTGTGGCTGCATTGTTCCGCGTTGAGCGATTACTGTGTCAATCGTATAGTAAATAATTGAAGCTCTATCAAGTGAATCTTGTATTCGTATTATTTTTGTACCTTACTAGTGTACTGAGATTGAACCAATTGGAAGACCAGTCAAGAATATTATGTCATCCCTGTACTCCTATTAGTTCTCTATCCACCATTTGCCCTAGTGTAGGTACACATTTTAGGCATCCATAAAAGCTGAGTTAAAAAGCCATCGGATGAATATTACAAGATCTCTATTTGTGTGTATTTAAATATATTATTACGGAGAAATATTAATGAGAAACTACATAATATGGGGATTCTTTTAAATTCCAGAAGATGTGATCGCTATCCTAAATTAATATATTTTTATAAGCTACTAAGAGATGCTTTTTGAACTGACATACTCATTCAGTGGTGGGTTTATGAAGTTAAAAGCCCAAGACTGATTTTGAGCCCTCTATATATATAAAAAAACCATGACTTCCAATTTCCAAAAACAAATATTAAAAATAATAATGTATTTTATCCTTATTATTATTGAAAGATTTAAATTAAGAGACGATAACTGTTGTCCATGTGACGGTTACATATCTCAAACTGTATGGCATGTCATCAACGACTGCCCTATACTAGAAAATGAGCGACGGACTCTCAGGACTCTATGTAAACAGCATAACTATGAAATTGACATCCAAAAAACTTACGAAATACTAAACAACAGAACAACACAAGAACACTATGTACACAAAATATTTAATTCTGGCCATAAAGAAAATTTAAGACATAAATGGAGGAACATAATTACCGCACACCAATGTAATTAATCCTCCCAAACACTTTGTACGAAAAAACAAGAGCATGGTTATTTAAAAAAAAACATCATTGACGATTATAGTGATGATACAATAATATATTAGTGGTTTATTAATTGTTGTGTACAATAATAACGTATCTACTTGAGTGGTAGTTATGAACCTTTTGATGTTAGTTGCAGGCATTTTGTCATGCTTAGGGTAATATTTTATACCTACTTTGTGAGAAATACGGATCTTTTGAAAATTTTGGAATGATTTAATTATTATTCTACGACTGCTTTGCATTGTTTTATGGGGTTCCTTTTCTGAATCTAATCCCGAGAAAGCCGCGGAACATGTCTGTCTGTTTGTTGGGTGTTGAAGCCAATGACGCGGCCATAGTAACGTACTGTTGTGTACACTAATAATGCATCACACCTATCAAATTTACAATACCATTTGATTATTGCATCATGCAAACTTTAAGCTTTCGAAGTAAACAATATAATATAATATAAATATTTATCTACCTACTTGACTGTGTCAATCTAAGAAATGTTCAGAAAACACACAACATTTAGTTCCTTATCTAAAAACGATAAATTAACGAGATAACGTCTTGAACTATCACACGTGCAGTAATAAATAAAATGATATATGTAGCATATTAAAGTAAAACAGTCTCTTATCTATGTTGATATGTACACGTGCATCCGCACCCTCTTTTAAACTTTGACCTCAGCCAAGAAATGCATTTAACTATTCATTATCAACATTATTTACGAGCAAAGCAATCTGTTATTTACATTGATTGCACACGTGTGTACCTTTTTGGATTAGATATTATCTGCATTTTACATCCTCTTTAGACTTTGGACCGAGCAAAAGACTTATAAATCAGTTATCACTGTTATTTCTCGTTGATGTAAGTAGATGTCATAATGAACACCTGCAGATGAAATGAACTTTGTTCAAGTCAAAAGCCTCATTAAAATGAATCGTATATAACCCCAGGAAATCTCATCTCTGTTTGTATTTTGTTTCCAACCATTGTACAGTACGTAACCTCTGTCTGTCAAACACTTTGTACTAAAATTATTAGTGAAATAAATAGTAATGTTTTACTTTACGTACAACCCTATTATTTCCCCGTGTTCACAACCAATTATCAACGTCCACCGCTCAAGCGTCCTAGAAGGTAAATCTCCTGACAAATTACCTTCAAGACGTACAGTCTATAAATGTACAAGAAAACTGTGAAAAATTACATCAAGGAGTTTCACAGAGTGTCCCGATTCTGGTAAGAACTTAAGGAAGGTTAATATCATCAAAGCATATAGGTTACCTGCCAGCCAGATCACCTGCTTCCTCAAGGTACTCATCACTAGGACATAACAGTACCAAGGTAAAGTGCCATCCGGATACATAATAAAAATACCTTCCTCTTCTATTTTATTGTCAAATTGAATACCTACAGGATTTAGGAATTTATAGGAATATGCACCAATTGTAAATATTATTATTATTTTTACACAATAACACTGAAATTTATGATTTTTTTTACGATTAATAACCATGTCTTTGCTTTTTCGTACAAGGTGGTTGTTTGTAATTTTGAACAATCACAAATACCCAGGCTTTGGAAAAACACATAAATATTGTGTCCTGACCGAGAATCGAACCCAAGAACTCTCGACTGGTAGGCAAGCGCCTTACGCACTGCACCACGAGAGCCGCCGAAATTCACGATTGTAAAATGGAAGCATACCATCGACATTAGTCATTCAACAACCAAACACGTTAGTTTATTATAGGTATATAATGTATAGTGTACTAGCTTGTTGTCAAATTATATAGTACGTATCCTTTTCTGCATATTTCATTTATTTTTTCGGCACTCAGATATCCACGTATCGATGTGTACCTATTTAAAATAATCATGCCAACTTTCGTTATGCACACTTTCGCCAATAGCTTCATATTACACGTGGGCGAAGTCTTGTGAAGTAAAGCCAGCAAGATGGCGCATTTTCGCACGTGCATTTTCGAGCTTCACCGGCAAGCTCCCTCGTTAGGAATGTGCTTTTTATCAGAAGCTTTTCATAGAAGTTCTACAAGGAAAGCTATAGCTGTTTATACCTATATAATTTTGTTTCTACAGCAGTGCATAATTTGTGTAACTCATCCAATGACTCATTTTTTTAAAGATTAATTTTTCATCGTAGAAGAATGGTAATTGTAGAGGCGAGTATCTAAATATTTAATTCATTTTAGCATTTTCTACATATATATGTTATTATAATTACCAAGGATAGCTTGCAAGTTTATATTTTAATTTACAACGGTTATGAATATTATATTTGTCAAAAATATTTTTCTTCTCGTATCATTTCTCTATCGGAGGTCGATCACTGTCAGGGAAATATTATTTTTTGCTTTCTCGACTGTTAGCTGCAGTTAGGTGAAGCTACATTTGTATGTCGTCGATTTTTCCTTGGATTTGTTGAATGGTGAATGAATGACTTTATTCCTCTCGTATCTATCCTCTTTTGCTCAGTGCTAATGCTTTGATGCTTTGCAAAACTTTTCAATCCATGCACTGTTTTGTTTTTTTAATACTGTCTTTGTCTTTGCTACTTTCTTACAGTAATTAACCTAAGTAATATTCATGTTATTTTTTGAAAAAAATTGTCGACAATAATTGCATGTTGGATATAAGTCTATGCTGTAAACATGTCATTTCGGCATAAAACTTAAATCGCGAATCCTTTCTTTTCTAATCACAATATTACTTAGACTAATATTAAGAAAATTATATATAATATGGACTTTTATTTACTTATTGTATCATTTAATATACACTTCTTATATAATTTTGTGGGAGTTTTGATAAATTCAAAATTAAATATTTAAAACACCCTTTTGAAAAAAATAAAAGGTTAAGTACCTATTTGAAATTAAGTCATATTCAATTCTAAGCCTTTTTATGTCCTCCACATGGAGTTTGACAGAATTTTAAGGTTGTAAAGAGATTGCCTTTTTACCAGAAGTGTTTGTTTACTTTTAGCACAACCCATGGAATTCAACGATTAGATAGAACACATCTGTGATGAAGAATGTGTGTTTTGTGAATCTATAAATTCTTATAATAATAAATTATAATTATTAGATAATATTTAATGATTACATTTATTTAAACACACGTTTTGTAATTCCTTGAATTTTATTTGTAGCATCACACTCTATCGTATCCAATGTATTGTAGCAATCAAAAGTTCTCATGAATAAACAATGTTATTTTCAATGTAATAAGTATCTCGATTGTAAAAACATGTAATGTTCAAATTTCAAAGATATCGATATCACAATATGTCTGTGAAAACAAACACGAAGTATGTTACATACGCAAATATATATATATATACCTATAATATATTCGTTTCTATATATGTAAAAGTTTATAAATTCAATTGTTTATAAGCGTATCGGAAAACAAGAAAAGAAAGACATTAAAAAAACACGATCGCAAGTCGAAGAGTTCCGGGGAGGCCGATTACAAAAGTTAGAAAAACGAAATTTTTCTCTTTATATGTACAGTGAAAAAAGAAATATAAAGATTTGTGACAAGCTGTTAGAAATACATGTATATTTTACTTATTCCGTAAAGCTTTATGAAGAACAAACAAAAATTACGGCTTTATTGATGTTTGAGGCGAATTTTATTATTAATAATAATAAAAAAATATTTCTTTATTCTTATCTCTATTCCAGCCCAATATACATATATATCTGCAAATACCTACTATTATAATATCTCCATACAAATTATACTGTGGTTTGTAAACTTGTGCTGCTACACAAATGCACGTGCAAAACAACATTTGTTTGAAACTACCGACACTACTATCAAATTGATACTATAAATATAGGTTGGAAAGTACACATCCTACAAATTTGTGTGCTTTAATTAAAACAACATTCCACAAGACTACGCGTTGCCACTTTTGATAAATTGGTAAGCATTTCCACTTAAATATGGTGTTTTCATTATTTTATAAAAACAAATATTAGAAAAAATCCTATTAAAAGTTGGGCCATTAATTGGCATTCGATCGCACATCTATTAATACCTGAGTAAGTGCTATTATTCTTTGTGCTATCGAACCGTCAATGACTTGTAGGAATTCATTCTAATATCATCGCTATCGGAGGTGTTTAAATGATTTACGAGGATTTTCTAAGATATTTTCTAACAGGTGCGTGTCTGAGGTTTTGCTACTTTACGTATGTATTAGTAATATTAAAAATCTAAAATATTTGTGTATTTAAAAAAAAAATGTAAGTAGTTTTATACAATATACATTGAAAACATTTCACATGCAAAATGTAGTAATTTAATAGCACTATTTTTCTGAAAATATTTTAATCCATTTAAATAAATGAAAACTTTTGTGAAACGCAAAAATTGCAGGGCTTATAAAGACACTTTTTATACGACGAACAAAACAAAATAATATGTGTGTACATAATTTTTATTCAGTGTTCCTAACAAAATTAAAAAAAGTTTAGAAACAACTATTTAAAAAAGAAATTCATAATTATGCAAATTATTTTCATAAAACCAAATATATTGAAGAAGAATTTATTGTTTCGTAACTTACAAATAATTCATAAAACTAAATTTAATTAATGCACGTACTCAATTTGGACATCACTTAAATATCGTAGGTCCAATTATATTTTGTTCCTAAGTTAGGCAGGTCAGCATGTTGATTTTCAAGCATAATGGTATAATGTTATAGCACTTTTGTGATAGTATAAAAATAATATCGACTCATCGCTTGCACTCACAATAGAAATCATTTTAATCAATAGTTGTTACAGCTTGAAAGTAACGATAGATTATTTAAAACATTATAACGATTATGTTAATTCTTACATTTGTGTAATTGCCTCGACGGTATATTATCATTTTGTTACAAGTAGACAGCCCCAATTGTAGCATAAATGGTTTACTGAATCCTAGAAAATTCATACTTTCTCCGAATAACATAGTATGTGTTAACATCACCTAGATTTTCTGTTGAGGGCGTCTACTCCACTACCCTTGTCTTGTGTCGACTCGCTACGCTCGTGGAGGTGAAATATGGTGTTCGTATGGTAAACATAAACACGGCGTCTCTTTGATTGTTTATATTTTGAGACGTCAGCAAAGAAAATGTTTCCAGTAACAGTTCACAAATAAATTTTAGCACACACATTAATTAAAACGCAGTACATGATAACATGAATTGCGTTATTACGACAGTTGAATTCCGGCTAAATTAAACGTAAATACTCAACTCTACTTCTAGTTTTCTTCTCGTATCTGCTCATACCAATATAATACGTACAATAAGTACCGAAATATTTATAGCGTTATATTCTACTGTTGATTTTTCATTAGATAACGAGTTGGGTTAAGCTTTACTTTCATCTTATATGTATATATAATTTGGCCGAGGTACTGTATTGATAATATGTAGAAATTTTTGGTTCATTCATCAAAATTAATTATTGTAACCCTGTCAGTCCGAGGAATTCTGAGAATACGTCTATACAGGCACATTTCAAAGTCCTCATGTGAAGCTATAATTGAGAGTCTAACTTTTAATTTCCCAAACTTTTTTTGTCCTTTTTTCTTTTTTTTCAGTTTAAATATAAACCTCTATGGTAAATTATATAATATATATTTAACTAATAGTAAAATAATTGTATGGGTGTTTTTTATTATTTTACATGTAGGTAACTAGCTGTCTCAGTGAGTCATTTTCGAATTTCAAAGACAATTGAATTCATACAAAATTAAGAGTTTGTTGGTAGTCCACTTTTAGAATAGACCGAAAGGTGACTTCCTGAAAATAGTGTTAAAAACGAATAAATACCATTTTAAGTAATCAAGTATTTAATTTTTTGTTAACAGTGTTTTTTAATTCAACGCTTTAAGCTCGACATTAAAAGTGACTCTCCCTGTAAATGAAAGTCTATTAATAAAATTGTACTACCTTATGTGTGTGATATCGTCGATCCCATAAATATATATTATTTTGAAATTATATAATTTTGAAAAATATCCATTTTATATCCACAAATCGTAGAGTATAGTTGACCGAGTGGGATTGTTCACATATTTTACTGGACAGGCTCTGTGCTCTAATCCTCTGAGCTATTGATACACCTATAACTCATGTGAATTATTTATAATATTTACACAACACATGTATCAAAAGTGTTTGAAATTTTACCATAAAAAGGCAATAAGCTTTTTGATTATACTCGTACCATGGTAGTGATAAAATGTGCATGCAAGTAATTATTAAATAAAATCAATATTGAATATAAACATGATTTAAGAAAATCCATGTTTTTGTTATGAGTTTAAATACTACTGATACAACTTTGTTCAAGGTTAAGGATAGTTTAGGTATCTTATAGGCATGTTTCTGAAATTTTGAAAATCTATTTATTTTCAAATTCCAATATACTTACAGAATTGAAGATTTAATATAAGCAAGATTACTTATAGGACTTTTTTCTAAACACCACAAATTGGGAGTCAACTCAGTTAAAGTAATTAATTTGTAAAAATGTCATGCTATAATTATAAATGTCATGTTACAATAAGGAATACGTTTTAATTTTTTTTAGAATTTCGTAATTATTTTACGCGTAGCAAAATGTTTACAGTATAATATTTTGTTTTTTTTTTCAAAAATGGTGCGTAAAAGCTACGGCTCATGTAGAATTAATAAACATTCACAAATAATTTATTTTGTACCCATGTTGAAATTTACATATTATTTGTTCATGAAATATACTTCTACATATTATGACAGAGCTACCGTATCACACAATGTAACAAGATTCGTCATGGATGAACTGTGAATGATTTTTTGTAATAAATTTTCTAAAAAATACTGTTAAATTCGTTGTGTATTTGATTTAAGCATTTGTAATCCACCTGGCACCACCGTGGCATATCTAGAAAATAACATAATATTATGTACTATGGTTTTGCCGATGGTATAACAAAAATAAATCGGGGAGTGTAACATATTATATAGTTCTAAATAATGGTCGCCCACGATAGCCGAGTGGCTACCGCGGCAACTTATAATGTTATCGTGGATTCCGGGCTCGAATCACGGGTCTGCGAGTTTCATATGTTGCTTTTTAACGTGTGTTTGGACACACATAGGTTGAGCAAGTGGCTATCGTCTGTTTCCATTAAAAACAAAAATCTATTAATACAACCTCAACCTTGTAGAGTCCCCTAATTTTTTTAGAATTGAATATGGTTGAAAAAAAATGTTGGTACGTGTCATAAGAAAAATTAAAAATTGATTTTAAAATTAAGTATTCATTTGATAAAAATTAAACGCCCACAATGGCTGAGCGATTTACACGTCAGCTTATAATGTTGTGGGTCTGGCAAATACACATCCTGTTTTTAAATTTGTGTTTGGAATCATAAAATGGACATAATATGTTAAGCAAGTGGCTAACATCCATTTCTCGTAAAAAAAAAATCTGTTAAAACGAACCTCCACTCTGTGGAGGTCCATAATTTGATCTTCTTATTATCAGCAATGGTAAAAAATAAATAAACAGACGGTGCGCACTGGATTGGTCATACTGTTTGTATGAGACATACTATAATATCAGTCTTGGTATTTTTTCTATGCTGATAATTGTACAAAACTATAAAATATTTTTTGTCTTCAATCATTCAAAATAACAGTAATTTTTGTATATTTAGTGTGAAATTATAGTATTTTACATTTTTTGTAGAATTAAAATTAAAGTAAATAGAGTTGATTGGTCCTTACTACGCTGTGGATGTTGACTGTGGCCATGGTCTAGATTTGTATAAATTTGCTGATGCAGTATGACCCAAAGATTCACGATGGAGCAGAACAGTCATCAAAAAAGTCGATTCAGTTTCATGGAGATAGATGCATGGGATGAACTATCTGAGAGCTAAACAATAATTCAAGAGAAATCATCATCTATTGGTGGATGATGATAATGAAGCAAATTATTATTTAGTAAAACGTGACAGTCGGCGATTGAGATACTAGGTTATCGATACAACGATTTGTCCAAGTTGGACATGAATTATGAATTAATATTTTAAAGATTATACTTTTATATCACGAGTTATTAAGCTTAAAGAGATGAGGGAATCTTATATATCAAAATTAGTTTGGAAGAGTTTTCCTCTCGTTAATCGTCTTTGAAAAGCGTAGGCACATATTCTTCGGTGAGGTGAGCGTCTTCCTCTGTAAATTAAGGCGTTACGTGAAGAAATTAGATTATATTACTCAGGGGTCGACTAGCTTTAAGGTAAACCTTCGTAACAGAATAATCTTCCGTCGCATATTCCTCTTTGTTAAAGACTCTCATCTCTACTTCTTTTCGTGAAATGTTCATCTCCTCAAAAGAGACTGAAAATCATTGTGGAAGTTATTTTATCTAGTCTTTATTTAATTTGATCAATCCAGTTCAGTCTTATTATTACATATACTAGTTTTGAGTAAATCTATAAAGATTGAATCAAATTAATAATATTGTAATTAACTATGAATCTATTAGAAGCAAATGTAACAAAATTCCTCATAAATTAATATGTATGCCAACTATGCTTAAACATATATTTTTTAAATTTTACATGTAATAATGAAAATATAAATAAAAGTTTTGGAAAATATAAATAAAATTAAGATTTATATAATAAGTTAGGTTTCAGGCTTAGCATCAAACCAGTGGACTTTGAAATCAATACTCCGCGATTTTGTGAGATACGGAAACACGCTTTTTTTTATCAAGTCAAAGTTATCTTCTATTTCAAAATATGTAATAATTGCATGAAAAAATAAAGAATCACTTATCTAAGACAGCTGAGAGCTTATTTTTAAATTATGTTTAATTTGCTTCTAGCAGCTTCTAGTGTAATTTTAAGTAGTAAAAGAAAAAGGCGGAGCGTTATAGATACTAGTGACATTCGGTGATGAAAATGCAAAACATAGAATTTAATAAATTTTATTGAAGTATAATATATTAATGTAACAATTTCAGAAAATCATATCGTTTCTTTCTAAAATAGATATTACAGAGTATTATAAAATAATGTATTATTATATAATACTTTCGAACAATTTCAATATTTCAGATTTTAATTATTATAAATGTAAAGCAAACATATTATTATTAGTACCCGATTTGGCTTAAATATATTATTGTATAATTTTAAATACAACATACTATTATTTACCGTAAAAAATGAAACATTAAAACTATAAACCAATAAAAACTTCTTTTTTACCATCAAAAGAAGTAAACTTAACAAACCATATTTTTTATATAAACATAATTATAAATGTTAAGTAAATGTCTATATATCCAAACCTAAACTCAACGAATGCTAATTATATTTAACTTATACGTTTTATTTTTCAATTTATGAAATACTTCTCAATTTAATATATTTTCTTAACTAATTATGAGTTAATAAGAACGCTTTTTATTTTTTATTAGTAGGTACATTCCATTTCTAAAAGTCCTTATTACTGTGGAGTTCACTTCGGCGGTAGATAAGTGTTGCATATGAAAGTCGGTAGTAGTTGTTCGTGCTGATGGACAAGTGAGAGTTTATTTACTGTTTAAATAATTACAAGGGTACGATCAGTACAATATAATAAATACAATGAAAATACGGTGCAATGAGTTTTTACTGGGAAGTTATAATCGAATGGTATTTTAAATCAATTATTGTGATCTGCTATCTATAGACGTACCCACAATCTAAATAATATCTCGAAAATAATATTGACGATATAACTATTAATTAACTATAATGTTTAGTCAGCTATGTCATATCGAGTTTGCGATAATTGGACATTATTGGAAATGGATATTAAGAAATTCTTAATTGCGGTCAGCTATTTAATATCGCTATGTTTAATATCAATATGCTGACACGGTTTGAGTTGTTTATCCCCATATTACAATTGAACACCCCTTTAAGCCGATGTATCAAAATATTAATATATAAAATATATCATTATCTACCATAGAGAGACTAAGAGCGTAATGCAGAACTAAAAGATAAATGTCAAACTTATGATGTAAAAACATATTATAGTATTCTTACTTATAAAGCATTAGTGAAAGTGAGAAAAATATTAGATGTAGGTATTGTGATAAAAAACTCGATTATTTTTTTAACCAATGCTTCTAATTATATTTCAACATTACATTGTAAAAGTTTGTGATAAAAAACGTACTGTTAAGAGAGAAATGGAATAATGAACTGTGCCTTAGCTTTGTTGTTCCGAATATATACAGAGAATATTATACGCGGTCAAATATTAGTATGTGTAGCTAACTACTTACTGTTATTTTACAAAAAAAAAATCATTTAAGTGTTTCATGATAAAAAAGAAATTTATTACCAATGTGTTGGTTAAGTAACTGGATACTATGTTTAATAATATATATCTGTATACTCAAAACTTTTTATATGTAAAATTATTCAACCATTAAGATTTGACAGCATACCATTCTACCTGATAATCAATTCTGAAAAAATATTAAGTGTAAATATCTTCCACAAATTATGATATAAATTTTCGTTGTCAATTAATTTTCTTTAAATCCACCTCTGTCGCGATGCAACCAGCAGAGTTTGTGCCACATTTCCTTATTAAAATTCAGCCGTTTGAGCACCAGGTGTACGTAAGCCCTACGTCTGGGCCATCGAGGTTTTTTGTAAGATATTCATTTATAAAATTGGGAGTTATCCGTCACGTGTAAACTATAGTATGACACAATATAAAGTATCAACCATCTTGGAAGAGTACAAAATAGATTCCTAGAGTACATCAATTTTAGAGCCTATTATTAAAATGTTCAGCGGTATATTATTTAGTATATAAGATTCTTGTCATTTAATTATGGAATGTTATAATATATTATGTAGTATTATAATTGTTTCAAATTCCGACAATCCTAAAATGATGACTTTTTTTATTAAAACACTAATTTCCCGCGTTTTGCGCGGTAAACCATATTCTAACTATGTGGAATATTTCGCGCTAATTTTCAGAGAGATGAAACATTTTGTTTCGTCAATGAAATAAGAAACATCATGTCACTTATGAATTCAGCTTGATACTATTATTGAAACCATTAATATGATATATGTTACTAGATAAGTATTATCAGGCAATACCTTGATATTACTAATGGAAGTTTTATTTATTACAGTTGTAAAAATGGTCAAGAAATTTTCGTAAGTTATATTCAATTATAAAATAATCAATTATTTCCAAGTACATTTATGATAAATATATTTTTAGTAATACCCCGTTTACACGTACGTGGATTTACTGCTGAAAGTACGTATTATCACGGCCATAACAAGAAAATGCACGTGTAAACATGTATTATCGTGCAAGTTGCAAGATTGCATGCATGAATTAAAAAAGTTCGGAAGCTTCTGAATTTCCACGCGACAGTTAGGATTTGTTCGACATCTGCGCCTAGGCAGTAGAACGATAATGGCGAACCTGCTGGAAAAAACAAACTATACCACGCAGATACTCATTTTGAGGTTAAGCGATTTTTACGAGGTGTCAAATGGTACCATCCAGTGATAACAACGTATCACGTTTACTCTTGAAGAATGAGATTAGCAAGACAGTCAGGACTTTTACGTGTAAATAGTTATTATCGCGATAGTTTAAAATACACACTATTGTTGCAAGTAAATCCATGCACGTGTATAGGCCATGCCCCCCACAAGGGGGGGCTAACAGGGCTCTAGCCTAGGGGCCTGGGCTCAAAAAGGGCCCGGCGTGATGAGTGAAATAAACACAGACAAAAAATTTGCTCTAACAGTAAAAAAAGTCGCCTGCAGCGCTATTTTGCTTCAATAATTATTGATAATTAAAATATTTGATTGTACGATGCAATTTTTAACTGTGTGCCGATACTCGAAAAGTCCATAATTCAAATGGATAGGAAAATACAAAAAATCGCTAAAAATGCACCTTAATTGTACCGCGTACACAATGGAAAGCGTTAATGTAGCGCGTCACACTGCCTTTACCTTTAGTGATAGGTAGGGGGGCCCACCAAAAATGCTAGCCTGGGGGCCCGCTTCAGGATGTGGGGACCATGGTGTAGGTACTATACGTATAATATATAATTGAGAAGTACTATTGAATGATGAATTTTTATCAGTTTTCTTCTTCTTTTATCATATTCGCTCCTTAGCTAGAGAATATGAACGCCACACACCAGTATTCTTACATATTTCCAAACCATGTCAACACCTCGAAGCTCAGTGTAATATTTAACGAAGTTTACGATATAAACGTAATCTATTTTGTATTATAGTATTAATTATTTTTCATTAATATTATAATATATGCGACAATACGACGTGACAGACATAATTTGTAAATTTCGTATTTTCGGTATAAGAAAATTGGGTACAAGACGGTTATGTGGAATACAGCGGCAAACACATTTTGAAAATACTAGATATAATGGATTATTTGTTAGTTTGGGTTAGTTTAGGTTAGGTTAGGTTTGGTAAGGTTAACCTAACAAAATTTGCCTTACTTTAGTACTGGATGTATACTGGATTATTTAATAATCCAGTATATCGGCTATTTTCAAAATGTGTTTGCCGCTGTATTCCACATAACCGACTTGTACCGAAAATTGTCATAATGACATGTTTTTTTACTTCCTTATTTTAAAGGCTATTTAGACATTTCATTTTGAATAATCGATTAAATAACGTTAATAAACCTAGAAATGAAACAATTCATCATTCATTAGATTCTATGGAGTGAGGTGGTTAATGACACATAAAATAGAAGTGTTGCGATGAAAACCGTAAAGATGGAAACAATACTGTATATATTGTAAGTGCCAAACCACAGAAGATACCCCAATGAGAATAATTATAATCACCATTTATTTTAAAGCTGCCAAATTCATCAACATTTATTATTCTCAGAAATGTATGACGATTCTATGGAATTTCTTCACCGGCCCACCCCACTTAACTGTTTATGGGGCAGTGTCCAAAACAATTTATATTTTAAAGCATTCTGAGCCTTGCAAATAATGCGTCTGAAGAATTGCATAATATGAAGCAGACATACAGAGGACAGACTCTGTTTCTGCAGTAATGATGAATTGGGGTAGGTTTACTTTATAAATAATATACATAGCAGCTGTCCTAGCACCACATTTAAAGCTAAACTTAGTCCTTTAATGGGATAATATATTTACATAAATATACATTTAAAGTTATTAATGTGTTTTTATATTAAATACTATATATTGAAGTATATTCTATTTGTACATTTTCAATTCAACTTAAAATTGGCGACTTAAGTGTTCGAGAGATAGATATTCCACGAGTGGAACAAAAAACAATGTTTTGGCGAGCAATTCGGAAAACAAAAAAGCTTACGAACACTTAACTCACCAGTTTACGGATTAAAAGCACTTTAAAGTGAGCTTTTGTCAAGAGTGGCTTTTTAAAGTAAAAAAAGGTTTCGTATTTGACACGCCTTTACGTATGTATGTAGCGTAAAGTTAAGCAGAGTAATAGGAAAGCTCTGGAATCGAGCTTTCGTTAAATTCACATATTTTAAAGTCTAACTATGTAAATATTTACATACTTAAATATATATTATTAAAGAATTGCTTAATGAAGGATTACATGTGACTTAATCGATTAAACTAGGCTTGACTCATCATCAATTGAGACATACTAAGATGAGTACATTGGTTAAGAGGACTGATAAAATATATTTTATTACAATGAATCATGAAAGGTAGGGAGTAACTGAAGCAAATGTAGAAGATGTCTTTGGCCACGCTGCAAGATAAATTCATTCAACGTTCGAGATGTTGACAATTAAATATTACTGACACAGGACAAGAATACTTCGCTGTCAATCTTCTTATGAAGAAAAGAGTGTAAATGAAAATGATCTAGCGTCTTCACTTAGTCATTTAGTGTATTTGATATTATGTTAGAAATGTCAAGGTGGTGATAGGTACTACTATTCTAGAGGAAGTTATACCTTTTGTATTTGTATAGAAGACCGTTTTAGCGAAAGAGCTAAGAAGAAATTAATGAGTTAACATGGGCTAAAAAGAAACATTTGAACTCTTTGTTTTTGTCTATCATTAATTGACACGCTCCCTATTTTGTCTGGTGTCCTTTTTCTTGATCTGCTTATACAAGCACACGGCGCATCCACGATGCTCCTCAAAAGAGAGGAGGCAGATATTACTGACTTTTATCTTACGCCATCTCCGCGTCTTGATAGTGAAAAACTATTCATGAGGAAGCATACTATCCGTCAAGGACCTAGCAGAAAAATGGAATGCCTTTGCTAAAGGCAGGCACACATTAATGTTTTTTTTTCAAATATTAAATAGCGAATAGAGATAATCCCTATTACTCAATTTTTGACTGGAAATGGTGGCTTCGCTGGCAGGATCTATGAGCTTGATCTTGTTGCCCGTTCGATTTGTTCATATGGAGGAGAAAAACAAGATGCTACCCACATCCTCTGGGAATGTCCTGAAATATGTATAGAAAGGGAAGAGCTGCTCAAGTTGGTTCAACCAGTTGTTGTGCATATTGAACCACCAGACCTGGTCACCCACAAAAGCCAGTTTTGTTGCATTTAGAAAATTTCCGAAGTAATAATAACGTAAAGATCTCTAATACCGAAACCCAGGAAGCTTGCATAGGCGATCCACAATTAGATGGGAGTTCTTCACGACTATTGCTGGGTAGTTATATAGCCAGGTATTCTCCTGCTCGCTCTCAGTCTAAAGCATCTCTTTTCATGCAAGCCTTTCTGGATTGCAGAAAATTGAAGACGCTTCGTTGGTGGAAATGTTATGTCAACATTTTGTCTTGATTAAAATTTAATAATGTTCATATCTTTTGTATCTTACACATATAAATAATTATTATATTTGGTTTCATATTATTAAGACTTACTCCACTGTATCTTTATTTCAATGGACATAACTCATCTGACGTGTCATACCCGCCCAACTCCACAATGCCAAGCAAAATTAAAATACAAAACACGTACAGCATATAAAATGCTCTTTGAGATAACCGACTTAAAACAGACGCACAAGTGTATGAAAATTTTCAAACAGCGTTAATTCCATCCTCATTCCATAGATTTTATTTTTATTGACGCTTATAAACTTTGTGAGTAAATCTAAAGGGGTTATTCGGTTTTTTAAAAACCGATTTATTAAGGGCATTAAAGTAATTCGGTCTGCGGGTTAAGTGTATTACTTCTTATCGTGAAGCATTAAGTTATTATCGAAAGCGATTAATTTAGAATCGTTTCAGTGAAAGTAGGATTTATAATATATTTTACAAACCGTTTATAGTTTTCATTTGACTTGAACTCAATGGAACGTCAATTAAAAAGTAGAAGCTGATTACGTGAAGGACAATTCAAGGGCTTATAGGGTTATACGATCCAGATGTCGTATTTTAAAATCTTTATTTTCAACGTAAGTAGCAGATTATTCTGATATTGGGAATTTGCGACGTACATCATTTCGAGCATGTATCTACTGGGATGTAACGAACAAGTCAATTATCGTTTGAGACTTTCACGATTAGTTGTTGGTTGATTAAATGAGTGGACTGTATTGATTTAATAGAATGGCAGAAAGGAAGCACCACGGGCACACACAATTTGTTGTGAGTAGGCACATATTCACATAGGATTGGGAATTGTTTGATTGAAACAGTTGTTATTGTATGCATTTAGTTTTGAGCCTTAAAAGTGTATTTTTTCTTTTTCTTCTTTTTACGACATTTTTGTCTCGTTGCCGATGTCTGATGACTGTTAGACGTTTGAACGTAAACATATATCGAAAGTTGTTAGGGTCAGAGACGTGCCAAAGGTAGCTGCCGCCCCCTCAAATAAAAACTATTTTTTTATTGGAAATATAGCATAAGTCAAAGAAAAGAAAGAATTATTTAATTGGCACCAAAATATCAACATATTTTACGTATTTATGTAACATTCTGAATTATAATATACGATTAAAGCGACCTAAATCGATAGATATATATAATATAAATGAATATTTAACGTCATGAAAGAGAATTGCGCCTCTTTGTATAATAAAAAAATATTTTTTTGGACTTTGGCCGCCCCCTGATTCCTGCCAACAGGGTGTTTTGCATCCATAACATCCCGCTTAGCGCGCCCTTGTTTAGCATTATCTGATAGTGAACGTTATTCAGAGTAAATAGCTGATCCATTCGATTCTTATGATTGATCGAAAACACATTAAAAATAATATGTAAGTAAGTACTATATTTTTATAGCTGTGGAATAAAATCCGAGATCCATGGTTTCGTAGATGGGTGCTCTATCAACTATGTCAGGGGTCGGCAAACTCTTGGCCCAAAAGAGCCAAATATGAGTATCATAACGGGTAAAAAAAATTTCGAGAGCCATAAATATGTTTTCATAAATATGATATAGGTATTTAAGTGAATTAATTACATGTTATAATTGTTTATTTATTAAGTATTAAGTGAAGAAGATTTCCCGAATAAAACCAACGAAATTTATGTTTTTTACTGTTGAAATTATAAATATAATTTTTACAGAATATGAATTACACTTAATTTCCACGCATTCCTCAAAACTAATGTGAGCAATGGTCTACCTTGCATTTCTTTTGAGAGTTTCTGCATGTTTGGTATGCAACTTATAGTTTTTAATTTCAGGCACGACTCCAAATTAATTCTCATCGGTTATTTGGCTTCTCTAAATGCTATAAATGTTTGAAAATGATTGTTCACATACATACTATGTAGACTCCAATATGAGTTCGGAAAGCTATTCCATGTATTAAAAATCGTGGTATCAATAATTACAAAAAATAAAAAATGTGAATTTTGCAAAAGTTTTCGTAAAAAATTGTGAATTGGGAATTTGGCCACACGTCAATACCTAAAGAGCCGCATGTGGCTCACGAGCCGTGGTTTACCGACGCCTGAAATATGTCATCTTCGGTGTAAAATGAACAAGGTACTCCATAATTGACCTTATTTTTTATTATAATATATGGGTAAGTTGTATATTTATTTATTATGTTAATATGTATGTATGCTGAATTGAAAAAGGCATAAAAATATTATAGGAAAACCATCGGATGAGATATCTTATATGGCATGTTAATGTAATAGTTATAATATGTCAATTAGGTGCCTAATTATACTTTTTTAGGAAAACTAGTTTTAGGAACAACCCTAGAAGATCTTTCAAAGCTTTAGTGTGTACTAAATTGCGTGGGATTTATAGTTTGACTAATCTAATAGTACGTTGTTACTTCTGTTGATATGAGACCTCCTCTCTCACTGTGTGACGCTACGAATTCAGTTATTGTTCGTTGTAGAAACCAGAAATAGGCGTTTGCCCAACTGGAAGTGGGCTGGATTTCAGTAGCTCTCCCTTTTTAACTGACATATTGTGGGATGTGATTTATTAGCACCAAGTGATTCACCACATACTGAAACATGTTGCAACTATAAGCCTTTTTCCGAGATATACACAAATATTCGACTGTCATATTATGAGCAAGACATTTTTCTTGACGAATATAATATGTTATAGTGATAAAGATATTATATACATTTACGTATATTAATGAGGTATTGTTATCCATTAATATTAGAACAATTAATTGAAATACATTATTTTATATTAAAACTCGGTGACATATTATAATTCGATGAATTATTTGCATTTAAATTCATCACGTACTAAAAAAATAGCAGAACTATATTAAAATGCGAATAAGTATCTCGAGTGTTGATTCAATTTATGTATTTGGTGACAAGTACGGTAAAAACGAAACAATGATGCGGTTCGTCGATTGTATAATTATGTACGTATACGTACGAATACGCGGTCATCGGCTGCCAGGCATTTATCACGGCTCCCCATACCCACTCGGCGGGCTCTCCAGCACTTTATTAAATGATTATACCGTAGGGCTACTTATTTTTTCTCCACCACCCGTCACGTGTCTCTATACCCGTTATGCAGGCATATACCGTGGTGTAACGAACGTTAGGCGCTCTTCAAAGTTGTGCTGAAAGTCTTCCAGGAGCAACTTCCCAAGACCTTGGTTGGCGTTCACTAGAGTGTGAGTGATTCCTACTTCTATAATGGTGAACTCTCGATGAGAAAAGACCTTCTCGGTCGCCGTAAATGCACCAAACTTTTTAAAGGCTGAGAAATTTTTCCTTGTAGATACCAAGTCGCAGTAGCAGACCAGTCTGATTCTCAGTTGGACCAACTTGAGAAGCTCTTCTCTTCCAGGGAATGTGATCGGCATCCTGCATTTCGCCACATAAGCAAGTCGGAGATTCTATCAAGCTAAGCTGTAAATCAAGAGCTTGTAGGCAAAACCATTATTTTCGGTTAAGAACTGAGAAGTCCAATGGTCTTGCCCTTGCAAGAGAAGGTCCATGAGTCGTGGGGTTACTGCCAAAAGTTGGTAAATCTCTAAATCATGTTATGAAGTAATTGCAATTTGAAAGTTTGACATGCCCTCTAAAATCAGGCAAAATGTTAATTTCCTTGTGTACATGTTATGTAGATGTTCTATAATAAATATCATATGAACTTGATTTTTTTTTCTAGCATACATATTTATAATATACACATAATCCGTTGTTAACTGTAAATACCTAAATTACCGACTATTCAACTTTTAACAACAACCCTACGAATATAGAATTACCTTAAATACGTCATCATTATTAGATATCCATATTTTGTTTTTAATCAAATAAAAAATACAATTTCTCTATCGTAATAAGCTGGATTTTTGATAGTTTAACTGATTATTTGTAAACAGTAGTGATAGACGTGGAGTTAGTTTACTTTGCAACGAATATGCTCACTTAAACAAGTATAAAATTATATTGTAAGGACAGAGTTTGATGGTTATATTAATGGGAACGGTGAAGAACTGATAAGTCCAAAGGTTTGAAACTTCAATTTAATGATAATTCCATTCACTGTGTATTTAAATGAACATTTGGCATTTATCCGGAAACTTGTCTTTATTTTATTCAAAAACCGTATAACATATAAAAGGTATAACGTGTTATGTAGCATTTGAAAATGTTTAAGTTTAAACGTGGCGAAATCTAATTGGTAAGTCGACCGTCTCTAGTGTGTTTTAGTTTCTACGGCGCAGCATTTAAAAGGTTAATACTTCCCTTCGCCTGTCTTGTTCGCCGTTATGCGGATTATTTACGAAGCTTATCCGTTGACCTGTTGTTTGTCCTGCCTAACTTTACTAGTTATATTATTGCGATAGTGCTTAGCCCACGAGTTAAGTAAATTTACTTTAGTTAACTTCATATCTGCTCGTTGTTTTGATTCAGTGGAAGGAAACCCTAGACATGTGAGAGAGCTTTAGTTAATTACTCTAACGTTAGGTACATACTTTGGTCGGGCATTCAGAAGGAATAAGTAAGGGGAAAATTAATGATTCACTATTAATTACAATGTTGATATCAAAATAAAATTCTAAATTTATCATATCGTCACTGTTCTGGCAGAAGACACTAATTCGAAAAAATGACATATTGAGTTAGTTATACTTACCAAAATGTTCCTTGTTTCAAACTTTACCGTCTGGAAACCTTCTTAATAAATAAACAGTCTTTATTTTATAGTCATCCTTTTTACGATTACTTAATAAACTCACATGATAGACCATTTCAAACATGTTAACAACTTCAAAGTCAAATTACTCAAAACTAGTATTCTCCAATTAGTGTGTTCTGCCAGAACAGAGACGATATATTTTATTGGTTTATGTCTTGATAAATAAAGGGTACCCTAATAATTATGTAAAATAAAGCTTTGCTAGCCGCAGTAACGTGAAAGTATGAATTATGAAATTGGTCACAAAAGTCATCAAGGCAGCATGGTATCTGATGAGGTGTTCAATTCTTAGACAAACATATCGCCTCTCGAGTTTAAATGGACGCTGTTTTAGAAATTATTATTTAAAAAAATC
The DNA here is from genome assembly GCF_057557595.1 of Rhyacophila brunnea. Taxonomy (NCBI): domain Eukaryota; kingdom Metazoa; phylum Arthropoda; class Insecta; order Trichoptera; family Rhyacophilidae; genus Rhyacophila; species Rhyacophila brunnea. The sequence continues at coordinate 14,412,646 of NW_028232806.1, forward strand.
ATGTACACACTTCCTTATACGTAATTTTGTAATATTTTTTATAACACACACATAATATTTATATCGTATCAAAAAATTGCAAAACTCATACACACCAGTGGGTCTATTGCATACTTATCGACCGCTAAAGTGATAAATAGTATCAAACTTAAGGTAGGTTTGTATCAAAGTATTAGCACTTATTGTAACGATTACAATAAGTTGGTTTTTATTTGTTGAAATAAGTGCTATATTTTAGTAGTAGCAAGATAGGTGCTGTTAAAATATAGCACTTATTACAACAATAAAAACCAACGTATTTTAATTGTTACAATAAGTGCTAATATTTTGATATAAGCCTACCAAAAGTTTGATAATATTTATCACTTTATCACTTTAGCGGTCGATAAGTATAGAATAGAACCACAGGAATCGTTGGTTCCATTTTTTTAAAATTTTATTTAAAGCAAATCTATGCAGTTTTTACCAAGACCCACTATAGTTAAATCGTGACATGAAACTGTGAACTTCGGTGGTAGTGCTAATAATTACTCATACGTCGAATGTAATATGGTAAATTGTTTGTAATAATGATGATTGTCGCATACCTATTGCAATAAATCTAAATAATTTGAACGAAATTATACATTTGAAAATCTTCATTTATTGCAAACAGGTTATCGAATTATATTCAAAGATAATCAATAAGTAGCACTATCATCGAAATTAGAAATTAAGTTCACGGCCTGAAAATAGTTGGCCATGGCACGTATGCTATCTCTCGGGGGCCTTGTGAACTATTCAGTCAGCGGTTCAAACAGCTCGAAAATAAAAATTATCAAAAATTAACCCCGCATGATATATAACAATATACACATGAACAAATATTAAATTAATATTAAATATTACAGGATGCGAATGGTTGACTATAACCTCAAAGTTGAAGGTTCGAGTAGTTAGTGTTGATTTGACGAGGCCATGTTTGCTCTTAGAAGCTTCCAACATGTTTAATTTATTGATTGATGTTAGCTGTATTTGTATTGTCAAAGCAATTCCATATTACACGTTCCGTTACCTTAATGACTTTCTGTTACCTTGGTAGTTAGTTAAAACATTATATATATTTACATACGTCGAAAGGTATATAAGAGCCACGTGTCGAAAGATACTTGTTTTATCCTAATTAGTCAAGAAATAGTAGGTACACACAATACTGTATACTAGTACCACCACAATAATGTATCGTGAAGGCATGTGAGGTGATGAATTATTTTGTTTAAGAGTAATTTGATGTAAACATGAGGGGTTAATTTTTGATAATTTTTATTTTCGCACTTTTTGAACTGCTGACTGAATAGTTCACAAGGTCCCCAAGAAATAGCGTACATGCCAAGGCCGACTATTTTTAGGTCGTGAAGTTAATTTATTAATTCGATGATAGTGCTATTTATTGATTATCTTCGAATGCAATGCAGTAACGTGTAATAAATTAATACTTTTGATTGCATATTTCGTTGAAATTATTACCACTTATTCCAAGGTACCTACAATAATCATTTACTAAAAGCTGTTTACTATTGAATTCAAAGTATGAGTAATAACTAGCACTACCATCGACTTTTACACTTTCGTATCACGGCTTGACTATATTGGGTTTTGGTTTCGAGCCATCCAAAGAGCATCCAAATTGCTTCCAGTGCCCAATCGCTTTGTATTCATATGGGATAAATTCTATTTCGACGGCTTAATCTGCAAACTGGCTAACTTAATTTAGGCAAATTGTCAGGAAGGAGAAAAAACATAATAATTTAACAGCGCTATCTAGCGGAATTTAACGATTCCAAAAATACACTTGATTTTTTTTTCACAAATAAGCTGCACGATGAATTAATACACTATCTTAGCTATTGTTTTATATATTATGAAAAAAAAATATATAAATAACGGAGTTTATTAAATTTATGATATTGGAAATTTGGCACATGTAGTTGGGTGTTTTGTATGAAGAACGCTAACGCATTTATTTATAGGTTTAGGAGTTTGAAATTTTGTGAGAGCATAGAAAACATGCTTTACAACAAAATGCTATAAAAATCTCATTTTTGGTCAAAAGTGCAATTGGCTGGTTTTCAGATTAAACGGTCTAATGCTATTTGAATCGATTATTTTGTAAAACATAATTATGGAGTCAGAATGTTTGCTATGGAAATAATATATATTTTTATAAAAATATAAAAAATAAAGTTTGGATGATCAAATAAGAACATTTTGGTAATATTTATTCAGGGCTTAATGCCACAGAGAGACAAAGCGCAACTATTTTATTTCGTTTAACGTTTAAACCATACTTTGAAATATTTCCGGTAACAGTGGTACATAAGTCACGTCTCACGAACCGTGCGGGTCCCATAAAAGATTGCATCACGTAAGACAAGGCAATAATATGTAGGTTCATATTGCTATGATATAATGAAATAAAAGTATTTTTGTTATAATTGAGTTATATAGTTTAAAAATACTGCTTACCATAATACCAAACATATTATTAATATGTACAGCGTCATTTTTTTAAATAAACTATTAGTAGTGTCTTCTAAATGGGATAAACAGGTACTTATCAGTATGGACTTACATGGAATAAGTACTAGATGTTTTATTTTAATTCATAGTTATCATGAATGTGAAAATAAAAACCTGACGGAGAACTTCTAAATGGCTAATGATTCGAAAATATAAAATGATAAATTTATAATAACGCTGAACTCTTAGATAAATTTAAGCTCAATATACTGTTGAAGCCATGAAGATTCCGGTCATGTTGTTGGATGCGATGGTTTAGAGAGAGATTTATAAGATGTATGAAGTAACCCCAGTAGGTAGTCTACAAAGTTTGGAAAATTATGGTATATACCAGACATGTCCAACGCGTCGCTTGTGGGGTGTATATTAAGTTGTAATATAATTTTAATCGTAAACCATTGCTATTTTTGTTTTGATAATCAGCTTACATGACAGTAGTTTTCAAAATTAACCACGAGAAAGCCCTTGTGACCTCGTCATATCACTTGATTCGTATTTGTACACTTAATACGTGCCGCAGGAGTGAGAGAAAAAGAAGATGTGAATCTGAATTCAAAGTGAGACGTAGTTTATACTTACTGTCACGCAGTATGCTCTTTGGGCCATAGGATAAAGGTTTGACGATGAGTGCAATGAATGCCTAAAAAAAGGTGAAAACTTATCATGACGACTTAGATATTTATTTGTGAATGTGAGACATAAATATTATTTAATTTATAACATTTCAGTATACTAACGTTTGTACAAGTAGAAGAGGACATTGGAAGAATGTGGTAGATCACTGCATAGTGTAGACTGTGTCGAGTGTAGACTACAGCCTACTTGAAGTTGAATATGTCTGGTATATACTAAGAATACACTAATTGACTAGCATTCGATTGAAAACACAAGAGAAGAAAATACTATAGGTGCACAGATTATTGAGAAGACATGACGAAGAAAAAAATTGATATTTTGTTACAAAATAATATCTAGTTACTATTTAATACATAAACATTCTTTATTATGATAGAAATCATTGTGGTACATCGTCGACTGACGATTATTATTTCATTTTTATATAATTTTAGTTACAGAAAGTATTATATAATATTTATGTTCGTCTCTGGTAAACTGATAGTTGGGCAGCGCTTTGTTAGTCTATAGATGGAAGCAGGCGGAAATGTTAGCAGACTGATAGCGCGGGAAAGTATAATTTAATGCGTCCATTTTGACGGTTTAATCGTTCTCTATGCTCTTTTCCCGCGCAACTATGCCGCCATTTTGTTGTAACATCTAGTTAGTACCCTTTTCGCACTGTTCCGTCCAAATTTACAGGCGTTTTTATTGGTAATAGATTCAATGGATTGTTTGCGCAACTGGAATGGTTTAATTTGATGCGTTTTAATAAAGGATCGGGCGTTTGTAGAGCATTTTTAGTATTGCCTATATTTTGTTTTCCTCGTTGTTTTTCCAAATTACTGGTTGTACTTTATTACAATGTAAATTAAACTTGGGTAACAACTTGATTCTGCCTACAAATTATCACTAAAGTTTATCTCTTCACATAATTGCCATCATTGCCCGGGGTCAATTCACTACTAAATCATTTGTGGTGAGTATTTTAGAATTTTCCAGCATTATTTAGAGTTCTCCTTTCTACTAAAGAACATACGGATTCTTTCTTTATGATAGTGACAATCAAAAGATTTTCCCCACTTGTTTTCTTCTAGGTATGCTATACATCCAATCCCTGTCCACCTGAAAAGTGATTGCTCTTTTAAAGCATTTCTTTTAATTTCTTCGTGGGTTCATATACAATCCGTTTTTGCAAGTATTAGTTTCCCGCTTTTCCCACCAAAATTACTAATAACTCTGCGATATTCATAATTGACATCGGCGATCGACACTGTCGCCAGATGTATGTGATGTGTCATGATGATGTGTATCGTACGGTTAACCCATTTGATAGCACCATAAAGGTTAATTAAAAGAAAACTATGTAATGTCTGTGGACGTGTTAAATAGGTTAAATTCATATTTGTTTTATTTTACTTTAATATTTACATGACAATTTACTTTCTCTTCTTCTGTCTTGTTTAATATTGGTTTCAATTATTAGAAATTAAGTCTTTTTTCATGTCGTTTATAATTTTGTTTTTATTATATATACCACAATGGCCAATAGCTGTACTATTATAATACTATTGTCTAAATAAATAAAGTAATAATTAATAGATGCCTCAACATAGATTCTTTTAACGTAGAACTACGTCTTAATATTCGGAAAGGCACATCGTCAACCGATCGGTAATGCCATACACAAATTAGTACATATATAGAATTGCTTACAACTTTTAAAGAAATTAGCAGAGCGCAAAAAACTATAGTACTGTGTGTAGACAACCCCTGATGGTAAATATTATGTTACTGGTAGGGCCTCTAAGGTCAGTGAGTTGAGTAGGAAAAAGGTCTCAATTGCTGCGTTCCAGTGGCCATTTTATGCGCATAACTCCTCAAGAACTTAAAAAAAAAACCGACGTATACGTGTAAACCATGCAAAACAAAGTAATTTTTTCTGTACGTATTATAATTAGATTGTATTCATAATATAGACCAAGGCTGGTGAACCTTTTTACGTATGCGTACAAAGTGATTCTCAGAATTACCTCAATCATAACCTAAATCAATAGTGCATATTATTATGATTGCGACAATGTATCTTGTAATTTATGAACGGCATTTGTATAAATAGCAACGACGATCCATAACTCGTCACTCATCTCGAGTCCGTCACTTGGCTCACTACTCATCACAAGTCCGGTCAATCGACATAGTCAACCGTCATTCACTCGAGTCTAGTCTCACGGTCCGATTAATCTCTCAATAACATCAATCTCACCAGTATATCCATACCCGCGAATCATCTTTATCATTGTATTTATTTATTCTTGTATCGATAAATAAACTCTCTCCTCGATACTTCCATAAATTCTCACTCTACTCGAGTCCATTACTCGGCATACTACTCACATCGAGTCCGGTCACTCGATACAGTCAACTGTCATTCCACTCGAGTCCAGGCTCTCGGTTATATTAATATCTTGGTATTCAATAATATAGATAATCTTATCAGTACATCCGAACACGCGATTATAACATCACTCTGTCATATTTATCATTCTATTTATTTATTCTTGTATCGATTAATAAACTCTCTCCTCACAACATTCAAGCAACAACAAATTATTCTCCCACTAATCTCATCCTTCTTCAAATATACATCCTTAATATAATTTTGAATTTTCCCTCACATTATTTTACTCGAAGTAGGTATATGATTCACATATCACAAAAATAGTTGATATAAATATTTTACAAAAACCGCTAAGTAAGTGATACTGTTACAACCCTTATCTCCTTTCAGCTATAATTTTAAGGGTTTTGTTCATCCGCTACCAAACCAGTTCCTCGAATTCTTCGAGTATTATTTCAACGTTTTGTTTTATTAACGTATGATGTGTGAATGAGCGCGAAGAAATTGCCACAGTATGTATTTATACGCTGTATAAATGTGTAACATTCCATGATTAAATTCCTATATCTTTAGATCAGTGCTTCTTAACTTTTTCGTGTTGCGGCACAATATTAAAATTTTCAACATTCTGGTTACACAGAAGAATATTTACGTACGTAGTATATATGATGGAAATCTCGAGAAATTATCAATGATAATTTTGATGATCTTTACCAGGGATACTTATATACAATTTACCAATTTTGATTTGATTTTTTTGCCAAGAATACAAGAATCTCGACTTCGAACGGAGTAGATTTTTTGGAAGAAAGTGCTAAAAATGTTCTTGGTTTTGAATCTGGACAGATTAATTTTTGATTTCTTTTCTTCTTTTTTTTCTTAAAAAAATGTGTTCGTGTACTACCTTAAATAAAAATTTATCGAAAATTCTTGAGATCTCGAGAACATAGGTTCTAGAAAGCGAAGAAACATTCTCGATAGCGAGAATCAAATATTTTTGATTTTAAGATTTCTCAAATCTCAAGAAATGAAAATAGAAGCCTACTTTCAGTTTTTTTTTAAATTCGCTTATATTATAAGAGAACATAACCATTTTGATGTCTAGTTTGATGGTTGAAAAAGCTACTCGTAATAATTCATCATTAAGAAATTGTAAATGAACTTCTTTTGAATTCCTGATAATGGTAACCAATGAGAAACTTTACTCTTAAAGTCCTGTGTTTGAAAAAATGAGAAAAATCTTGTTATACATATTATGAAAACTATTGTTGTTTAGTCAACCAAAATTCATGCGAGCACATTATCTTTGAACAAAACTTCGAAGGTTCAACCATTTTTCACTGAAAAATCGATGTTCAAAATATTTATGATACGTACTTATATGACATAAAATAATAATTTTAAATCGATTTTATCCTTTTTTGTAAAATGGAAACTTTTTTCAACCCTACTCAGATGTTACCATACTAGTGATAATAATTTATTTTCTACTGGTTTAATTGTAACACCGACTTGCGAGTTTTGAAAGATAATTACTATCGTTGTCAATGCAATGAAACAGTGCGACGTTGTTTACAATATACAAGTTTGCATTATATTATACGTATAAATATCTTGCGACACACCGATTGACAAGTTCTGTCTATATGACAGCTGTCAAACATAAAATGCTAACGTTAAGAGAATCAAATGGATGTAGTTTCAAATCATACAGCTCATATTATTATCTGATCATGATACATGAGAGACATTATGCTACATGGTATTTAAGTACGATGTTTTATTCTTGTTTGAGTTGTGTCAGATTAAAGCCTTCGTTGGTAATTTTGTAAGGCTTGCTAATGATAAAGCACGGAAATTGTTTCTCAAATAGTGACAAATTTAATGACAAATAAACTCACAACCCATAATTAATTACCAGTCGGTTATACTGCTGTCTTGAATGTCTATAACGTAAATCCCTAAGGTTCATCGTCCCGTGCTTTATGTATTTTCTTATTTCGCCCAAGGTTTGAGAAAACCGTTAATTACGCAAGCAATTCTAAACTTTATTGGTAGTACCTAGTAAATTTCCTTTAAAACGTTGTAATAGACATTCGGATTAGATGATGTTTGGAGACATGAAAGTTTGATATATTTTTAGTATGTGAATAGTTATCCTTACCATTTAATGAATATCAGAACATTCATAATCATTATAAAAACAGTTTATCTAAGTAATTGTAAAATAAATATTATTTTACATTATTCTGACAATTTTATGCTGCGATATGTCCATGGAATTGTGAATAATTAAGAAGTACCTATCTCAAAATGAGACGCCTTCCCGACAATCAAAACTTTAACTTAAAACCATTCAATGGCATAGAAATATGGATTTTAAACAAGGGAATATCACGGATAGTTAAGGCTTTCAACATGTGTTTGTATGGACGTATATTCTAAATATTTCTTACTCAAACAGCGAGACGAATGTTGAAGTTCTCAAACGAATGTGAAGTTCTGCATAGTATCAATAATAAAATACTACAATACTCCGACCACTGTCATTATTATAGCATTTCCCAAGGGCAGGTGACGTTTTTCATGGTTAATTTGGTTTAAAAGCTTGTTAAGGAAATAACAAAAATAAAGTGTTTTTATGTATGTAACTTTCCCTTAAAATCTCAATGAAATTATATTATATTATTTACCATGTCCACCACGCTACTTAGTAATATAGTATTGCACGGTATGGCACTTCTGTCGCTTGCCACTCCCAGGAAACACCAGTGTCCCGCAGCCTCACCGAATATACTCTGGATGACAGTGGCGAAGGGTGACTTTTGGAAAGAGGTAGGCTGTGGAGATTTGATAAAAAGAACACACTTGTCAGGTATACTTACGAGAATCAAGAAGATAATACAATATTAATATTAATGAATAGGTACACACTAATTTAATGAAACTTCATAAACCCACTGACGATATAAAATTAAGCGATCAGTTGAAATTACGTATTTTTTCAGAACATTTATACCCATCAAAAATCATTAGATAAAAGTTATTTTTATTTTTAAAAACAGTCTATATTTATTAATATTCGATTAAAATCTATAGAGTTTATTTTTATAATTACCTAATTATTTCGTTTTAGGCTCTGCGATCGGAGCTTCCCTTAATTCATACAATTCGATAGACTGGGCGGGGCACGTGACGTAAAGTTGATATGAAAAAAATTGAGAATTATTTGAAACATCATCCGACCTTTATTCATGTCAAGACAGATGGCGCGCTGTGATATATTTTTTAAAACCTTTGCAGATTATTTTGTAATTATCTGTGTAATACATGCCTACACATACGGCATCTCTCGTTGGCAAAATAATTTGTTTTTTAGAATATTATATTATCACGTGATTATATAAATAAGTCAATATGCAATTAAAAAATATTTTTCTTAAGAAGGTAGGCTTCAAATAATCGCCTAGTATGGAGTCTTCGCCACTGCTGGATGATATTCAGTTGTTCTCCAAGAATTCAGTTGGCTTGAAGAACAGATTCACTTGAAACATCCGCAACACGTAGACGAGCCAGGTTCAACGTCGCCTCTTCACTCTCAGCATGATGAGAGGCTGCTTGGTTCGCTCTCTTATCTCCTCGCTACTCATAAAGTTATACTACCGTATACCGAGTATCTACCGCATACTAAACTTATTCTTAGTATACGGTTACTATGAGCCTACCGTAAAACAGCATTGTCAGAATGCAATCGTAGAATATGCGGGATTTAGTTTTAACCTAGTACAATCATCCAGTATCCGCACACTTCTATTGTACAACTTACTATTATACTACTATAATTATTATTAGTATATATGTATATTTTATATTATGAGACTATTTCCTTTGCTAAGATTCATTGTCTCGGTGACACAAACCTAGTTTCTTAAGTACTCCACATAAAAGTAATAATTTATCTAGATTATGTAGATATTCTAAATTCATCTAAATGTTGACAATACATATTGCTTTTATAATATTATTATATATACAAGGATATGTAATATATTATGTGTATACACATCGTAAACGTATTCATATTCTACGTAATATTGACCTGTCGAAGGGTTATCGTGTCAATAAGCTAGACGCGGCAAAATTTAATGGTAAGTCGGTAGGTATAAGGGTGTTAGTTCTTCCCATGGGAATGACAGTCTGCTATTAAGTGATCGGTCAATTATGAGTTAATTGCTTTGCATTAGGTAGCTATAGTTAAAGTAATGATAGTTTAGTGGTAATATATTTTTATTACTAAATGTAAAGTAAGGGTGGGTGAGAGCATTGCCGACTCAAGTAGAAAGCTGATACATTCACAACGACTGGTCCTACTTTTTCCGCCCCTCCCGTTGTTGTCTATGGTGTAAACTGTCATTGTTCTATAGAGTGCTCATACTGACGCGTCTATCGTGTTCACACAGGGAATAGTTTGATTTGAATGGATAAGTTACATGATAAATAATAGACTAGCATTAACATACCTTCCACAAATGTAATGCATAGATCAATGCTACATATTTTTTGGAAATCGATATTACCACCGGTTTTTGTGTGAAAGACTATTCTGACTTTGACAGCTAATGAATAACAGGAATGTATATTATTTATTAATTACACTGATAGTTAATATATTTGATTTGAGAATTTTTTATAATTCAATTTGAAACGAGAAAGGGCGAATCAATATGTCTGATCTGATTTTGACAGCTGAAAAGTGGACCACTCGTTGCTTGTGCAAAAAGTTATGCTCAGGCTTTATTAATCTAATGATGGCGGTGGTGAGAGAGATGAATTAAAATGATAATCATCATTTATCTCTTAAGTGCTCTTCTCGGGTTGCCTTTATTTGACTCTAAATTTTTTGGACATACCTATAACCCGCAGGGAAAATCATGCGTCAGTGTACCGAGAGGGGTGGAGTCAAGCTGTGAAGAAAGCTGTCATAATCATTATCATAAGTCACTTAATAGACCAGGGCGGGTCCTAGCTTTCTGTAAGACTTCCTCTATCTTATCATATTCAAGAAAAGTGTCTTCCAGGTGTACCGACCGCTCTAGCATCTAAATTGACACCGCCCAACCACCGGAGTCTGGGCCTGACAATCGACCTCCGATTGTCCGGTCTAGTATCCAAGATTCTCCTCGGCGGTTGAGCACTATCTTCTCCTTTCATCTACATGATCCGCCCATATGAGCCTGCCAAGCTTAGCGAATGCGATTATACATTCTTTTCCTTATAGTGTAGGCTCATAATATATCCTACGCAATTATTAATGTCATTGTACGCAATACATAGAGCGCACGGTCATCGGTATTGGTGAAAGTTTAATATTCCGACTCGTAGGTCAGTATTGGTCAGATCAACGTCTTGTATACGAACATTTTTGTAGAATCGGAGAGGATGCGAGGCCTTTGCTGATTTTGCAGACCAAAGTAGCACCCGTTTGCTATTATGACTCTCTGATTTATGTCTTCACTTGTGACATTTTTGTTGGTTCTCAAAATAATCCAGGTTGCGATCATCAGTCGTAAGGTCCTGACGAAAAAAAAATCGATTATATTATTATGCATTGAAAGCAAGCTGATTAAAAGGATAGCCATTGCCACGTGCAAGAATATTGGACCCCAAACTACGATATCAAAATTATTTGAATAAATATATTTTTTATTCTGCAATCACGATATTTATGTCTAGGCACTTCAAAAAGGGTAATGGGGAAGTAGGTACATTATACCCATAATGATCTACTGAGTCGAAGTTTGGACTTTAAAAGAATGGATCATTGGAAGATTGGAGGATCAACTGTAATTGATCACATTAGCAATAAAAGTGTTTTAAAACTGACCAAGAAGCAGAGAGATTTTCTAGCTACTATCAAACGAAAAAAGGATGCATACTTCGGCCACATTATCTCCAATGATAAGTATATATTTACAGGGAAAAATAAAGAGTAGTAGAAGATTCTATCAAATACGCAACCTCCGTAAATGGCTCAATAAAAAAGGCGTCAAGGATCTGATACGACTGTCTTAGAATAAGGAGATTGCTTACTGCAATTTGATTGCCGCTTTTCAATATAAGAGAGTACCAAAGGTAGAAGAAGAAGAAGATATTTCTGTGCTATGAAAATAAATGTACAAAGCATACATATGATTTTTTTACGTATGTAGGTAAATGTCACGTATTTTAGTAGTAGGATATCGGTTTGGCTATAAAAGGAACTACCATACAAATATTAAATTTCTTTGCAAATAAAGTCAGTTGGTCAAAATAACTGGGATTATAATATGTTATATTATGACCTATATACGGAGCATATATACCAAAATATGTCATACTTAGGACGTTTTAAAGGGCCTCCTCTAAACGCGTCTTATTCGCAAATGGGGTGTAGTGTAACAACTATGCTACGGTATGGACAATAATTGGAGGCTAATTTGACGAAAAGCAAACAGTTTTCGCCCAATTAGTATTTTTGATTTGATGAAATATCTAAAAACATTTTTTAAGTAAATCTCTCAAAATCAGTAAACAATGCAATATTAAATTTGTCTCTATTCTTCTGCATAACATTTTTTTATAGTGCGTATTCTAAAAATGAAAAAAATAAAAATAATATATTCTCATTTGGCACGCAGACAGAAAAAAATGTTATAAATAAGGTGGAATTATAAAAAACCTGGTTTTTACCATAAAACCTGGTCTGGAATGAGGCCATAAAGAAAATGTGCCTAAGCATGTAGATAGATTTTCACCATAGGGCATCCATAGAAAAGGGGAAATGGAGTACGTCCATTCTACCATCCCCACGGTTTGTGCCCTGAATTGTAATGTCTTCTTTGAAGAAAAATTAGCTTAAGCTGATACTGAGGCTAAGAACAGGTCACACAATGGGTAAAAGATTTGATGTCCTCATGGAAAGAAGCGATTCGCAGCTTTGCGATGAATGTGATGTTTTGGAGGACATTGTACATATAGCAGTACAATGCCCTAAATATGAACGACACAGAGTACAGCTGCGAATTATGGATATCTTTGAGAATGTCGACGAATTAAAAGGTGTCATGGCTATGGATAAGACGGAAGAGCTTGACAACATTGTACAGTTCTTTAACAGAATTGGAGTGAGGACCTGATCGGCGGATCCTCTTCTAGAAGAGAAGAGGCGATATGACAGCGAGTCGCAGTCAAAGCCTCGGTAAAATCATAGAAAAAAAACTTGGTGGGTGCCACTGACTTCCACCCTTGCGCCGTATACTACTTAATTCGCCTCGTCGCTTCACGCTAAAACACTTTATGCTTTAATCTAGTAACGAACATTTGGTCTGCAATTATAGCCACTGATACGATGCTCATCTAAAAGCTACATATTAGTGAGAATTAATTTTCAACGACTTCACTCATAATTCTGCGGTCTTCAAACTACTTTGCGGGCAATTGCAGGAAAATAGAAACAACCCCAAATTTTGGGGTAGGTAATTAACAACCGGCACTTTGTTTTCAAACATACGATTTTATTTCGGTACTAATTAATCAAACATTTTGATGATGCACATTCATAATAATATGATAATTATACAATATACGCGGTAATGGAATAGATTTTTATTTTATTATTGAAAAGAATTCGAGATAATACGTTCTCTTGTCCAAAAAATAGCATGTCTACAAAAGTTTCAATTTTAATGGAATGTTTGTGTTCGCAAAGGTGTCGGACGGCGGTTAACTCGCCTCTTTCAGGTATTTAAATGTCGGGAATCGAAAACGTTATTATTTGTGTACAGCCAATGACATTAATATGGAAGAAGCATCTGGGAATAAAAATAACACTCACTTTTTTGTCGGGTCTGCCGAATGGCATAATCTGTTCTAACGCCATTACAATAAAGGTGATATTGCTATAAATTACCGATGCTTTTTGTTGGGTCTGCCGGACGGTTCGGTTCGAACGGGTTCGCTCAAATGAACATTGACACTAGAAACACTGTTATAACGCCATTACAATAAAGGTGATATTGCTATAAATTCCCGATGAGTGATATCGCATAATGGAAATTGCGTGACGTCTACCTATACATGTGCGAATGTCACTGTTCGTGAATTTACTTACTAGCTACTGTATTGAATGCGTTGTCCATTAATAATGTCATTGTGTACAGCACAGTGAGTGCTAGTGTAAGTAAAACCTTAGTAAAATAAGTACTTTGGCCAATCGATCACAACAACAATAATAAATAACACGTGTCATCGATCTATTGTTACAACGGTAAACAGTACATACATACCATTGAATCGTTGTTTTCTTAATCTAATGATATTTATTCATATATATGAACCCTATTATGTCTTATATTATGTTATATTCTTTCTTTCAAATAAATTACTACTTATAACAAAAATATATTTTTTAAATATGGAACATTGTCAAAGACAATCACACTTATTAGACAGTAATTCAATTGTTTTATTCAACTCGCCGGTGACGATCCACTGCCAAATAAACTGTCTATGAACCTAATTTAGAGCGCTAAGTCTTTACGGTTGTAGTGTTTTATCCCTCGGATGAGTTAGTTTTTGGTCTCGAGGGTCAAGTTCTTGCGTATCTCGAGCGACTTCCGGGGTTTTGCCAAGAGAGATTAGACTCTCGGCACGCCTGAAAACAGAAGATATCGCCTTGCCATATTGTAGTGTTCCACCTTGAATACAATAGAATTATGTTTGTAAGTAAATCACTTCCGCTCTTGTTCCTACGAAACTGGAACGTTTTACTAGTATTGTTGTATGAAAGTTTTTAAAAAAACCTGGACCGAAACCTAAAACGAGGGTTCAATTTTTTTATTTGATGATGCTAAACCTCAGAAACAAACTTTATTTCATTTTTTCATTGAGACCGAACCCAGAAAGTGTAATAGTTCTGATGGAAACCTCAGTTCTGATATTAATTTTCGGTTATTCAAAAAAATTTGACTTACAGAATCATGCAGCTAACCAAGTGATAGTATATCTATTATGAATATTTTATTATAATATACTTGAGGACTTTGATCTGATTAATGTACCCATCGGTATTTACACAACAAATGTAATACTACTCAGAGGGAGTGTATATATATATTTTTAAATAAAATTTAATAAAATGTGTTAGAAGGTTTTGAAACAGTTCTCCTATAAATTAATGGTGATGTCAAAAATTATAGTTGGGTAAAGAAAAATGTTTTCCAACGTTTCAGTTGCAGAAACTAAAAATCCATTTTGCAATGTACCGATCCGCAAGAGTGCGGCGGCGATGCCTGTGCTCATTTAATGTGGAGCGTTCGCAAAGATTCTGTTTGAGATAAGCCATTTTCTCTGGCTGCCTCATATATGCCGTACTATACATACACATAATATGATATTTGCTCCTAGCGCCTACTTAGGTAACGCCAGACAGTTCGTGCTATATTAGGATAGTGGGTGAATGGTTAAAATTATTTATTATACATAATTGAATTTAAAACTGATAATTCGAAATCTCCCATAAAATCATGGACGTTTTCTTGTGATTTTATGAAGTCCCTTTCGATGGCTTTCAATATTAAATTGAAACCTCATTTCCACAGTATTTTGCTAGTGGGGTCATTCCCTGATTCTCCGAAACATTCAATACTTTTTAAACCGATTTGACGAATCAAAATAACTAAACAAAACGATGGTTTTACCTTAAATCACGTTTATTTGGCTCGACGACAGAAGCTGATTGTAATGAGAAATTGTCACCCTAACCTAACCATTACATTAATTTTATTACGATTAAAATACGAATTTCATCATCTCGATGATAATTTTTATTAATTCATAACAACTATAAAATCAAACGTCAAACTGACATTATACTGGCTAGGTACGCCGTGTATTAAGTCGTTCTATCCTCTACGTCTACATTTTACAACATGAATCTGGATATAAAAAATATATAATATTTTCTTCATCGTATTCGACATCAGGTGTGTGACTCTAATTGTGTAGTTTGTATTTTACAAACATATTGCAGTTTGAATATTACATTCTAGTGTATTATTCCTACACTATAAGTCAGTTGAAAGCTTTTCAAGTCAGACAGCACTTAAGTTGAAGTGATTAGCTATTTTCATGACGTCATACTTCTATTGTTATGACAATCAGTTCTAATAAATAAGTAGACCGGTACAGCACAGCGTCCGGAATGTGATGATTATGAGTTTATGTCATATTCAGTGTAAATAATATTTTCCTATTTATTTTATCAAATAAATATAATGCAGGTATATTCAATAAAGTCAATATCCAAGGTGCAAAAACCATAGGCATGACCTACAATCCACCGGATCAACGATCTCATAAAGATCGGTCAATGTACGTGGCAGCAAAGAACTAGGGACCGCGAAGGAAGGAGCTAAGGGAAGCCATTGTCTAGTAGTGCCTCAGGATGATTATAATTAAAAAAAAAATATTTAAAAAAATTATTAAAAAATGCAATATTATTAAATACCGTGTATTATTTACTTGGATAAAAATATGATTCAATTCAATTTGCATGTGAAGATGTAAATGCGAGTTTGATAATATGGCGTAACGCTATGAGATGTTCATGCAAGTGAAGCAAAAAGAGTTGTGACGACGACGACGTCGGTATCGGGCGCCGCGACGCTGTCACCCGACGCCTATATACAAAGGCAGCTTTAACAGTACACTGCCTCCAACAACCTATTCCAGACTCAAAACACTATTTTGCTACCGGTGCTCTGACAACTCATGCCAGAGCAAATAAAGCAAATAATTAGCAATTACTTTTATTTCTTTCTTGGAGGAAATTTATGAAATAGAATATTATGACGTGACATTGCAGATGTAGAGATACCCTGAAAAACTGTAGGAAGTCGGATGTGTGTATATATTTTTTATTAGGTTACAACGTATTTACATGATACTTCTTTAGACGATAACCAGTGCACACTTCAGTAGCCGATAGCACTTGGAAAATGCACTTTAAGATTATTCAGCGGCTAAATGGGTATTGCTTTTTGATTAAAAGAATTTCAGATATCTGTATTGAATACACTGAAAAGCGAATAATTATTACATAATATGAAAGATTAATATCCGGAATATAAATAATTTGTAAACATCTCATGCATATACACACTAGAAAAAATCATTTTGTAGAAAAAAATACGACACCCGACGGGACTTGAACCTATATCCGCTGGATTCGCGCCAGTATGTTTTTCCATTTAAGCTACGGTCATCTTAGTTAATTACGACAATTTTAACTAGTAATTGTTACATGAAATGCTTATCGAATCACGTTATAATGTTGGCTATCGATTTTAGTATATTAAATTAAGGTAGGTATTCATTAATTCCTTAATTACTAACCGACGTCGCGAATTACTCCTTTATTTAGTTTTTATAACGTACTTATACTTGCTAATAATTTTAATAAACTGTTTATTTTATTCAACGAATAAGACACAAGATTTCAGAATGTAACATTATATATATACTGAAAATTTATAATTTGAAAACATCTCATGCATATATACACTAGAAAAAATCATTTTGTTGAAAAAAATACCCGAATAGCTAAGACTTGACGGAGACTTCGGTTCTCGACATACAAAATCCGAGATGTTTGAGCTGTGGTTAAATGTCGCGAAATGATGAGCGTCTGTCAGAAATACTCTAGGGTCTATAATAATATAAAATGAAATTATAAATCTTGTCATGTTATCGGTTATGACATGTTTTTATCTACCTTTTAGTTTGTAAATAGAAAATACTAGTAAATGCTTTTGCTTTGGTATATTTAATTTACTTGCTAAATCTACATTATTTGACATACTCCGAATTCCGTAGTACTTACGTCATCTTTGTACGTTAGGTACATAATTGTGTATAACTTAAGAAAGATGAGTGCCTTTTTTAAATAATCTATATCTTGAAGCACCTTTTTAATTTTGTCATAATTAGATAGAACACACGTGACTGGGTTGGTCTGAAATATTATGTCAGGATTGACGGGTGTTTCGATTATTACGAGTTGACAAGATTCTTCTTAGATTATTTTGCTTTGCTGACAGAATATTTATATCAATAAATATCCAGAAAAAATACCAGGTGGCAGTGTTACCTGTCAATATTAATGGATTTGGCAATATGCTTTTACTGAACTGTAAGCTATGTGGTGATGATCAGCTTTCTTTTGTCTTAATCTCTCTTCAGCGCTGTATTTAGGGAGTATATTTGCTGGTTACATGTAAATTGTAATGTACGTAAAACATTTCACCGTGGGCTTTCTTGTCGAAAAAAAATGACCGTATACTATACGCTCTCCAATTTTATATTCATTATGAACAATAATTCAATTTTCATAGCTGATTTTAACAAAATTCATGAATTCAAGAATGAAAACAAAACCTAACCTAACAAATAATCCAGTATATCAGCTATTTTAAAAATGTATTTGTTGCTGACTTCCTGTAAAGTGTAATCCGATAAGAACCTTGTTTTATTGAGACATGAATTTTATGTCAGTACTATACGACCCAAAGAGGTTGGACGGTCTTTAATATACGGCCATATATTTCCAACATTTCACGGTGGAGTGTGATATGACGAACTGTATACGTACAAGTTTCTGGACACGATATTTGCTATGCACCCACGGCGAGACAGAGCTTAATACAGTGATGGAATACCTATTATAGCATGCGAATGAATTGAAGATAAATATATATTTTTTAAATACTTATATTTATTTCTAGAATGATATCATCGTTTAGTTTTCATCATAATATGATAAATACTGTGTTAGTTAGAAGAAACATCTTATTTAAATGGTTTTCACAAGTAAATGTTTTTGGGTAGTTGTAATTGCACAAACATCACATTCGTGTGTTTTCCTAACTCACGTGGTCAAATATTCTGCTTTCTCACGAAGAAATATTGTATCTAAATGAATTTTCAACTAGTCAAACCAATGCTCGCGTATGAACAATGATCGCATTTTAAATGTTGTTTAGAACTCTATTTTCGTGTCACTTTATAGAAGACTGCTAAATAGTTTATAATAATATGTACTAGCTGTTATAATAATATCCAATATCAGTCGCAGACCATCCATTCTTGTAGTATTATATATATTTTATTTTAGTTTGGATATAGCTATTTTTGTGGTATCGATGCATGGAGAAGAAGGAACGAGAATCACACTCTGGCAGCACTTGGAGGCAGTTGTATCACCTTTTATTGATACAAACCATTTTCTAAGTAGGATATAGTCATTCTGTCACTAAAAATAATGAAGTAATTTGCGCTTCGTGTAATCTAGAGGATGGGTATTAACAACTGTTATAATAATATTTTATTTCGCTCGTTGGAAATCATTCTACTTTCTTAAATTGTTTACACACGAGTGAACAAACAGGGAAACTTATAATTTGATAAACACATTATTCAGGTCTAGCGCTCGCAAGATAAAATAAATATACATGGAATAAATTTTAAGCAAATGACTAAATCTAATATCAGAAACCCGAAAGATTGGTTATATTATCCATTTGAACGAACGGTTGAATAATTATTACGTCATAGTCTTACAATTTATACAACTACTGTACTTGTACCTATTTCCAGGTAAAAGTTATTGAGTGCAATATCGTGTTACAGGGAAAATACTCGTTGGTATAATATTCTTTCACCCCCATGTATAAAATAAGTAGATAGTTTAATTAATGATTTTCCCCTGGGGCCAGATTTAAAACGAGCTAGTGATGTAGGGGCGGAAAATCAACATTTCCTTGAAATTATTTTAACATTTCAGGAAATAAAGTGAACGCGATTTGTTTGCTTATGGTTTTCGCATACGTATATTGAATGAGGTTTTTGGAAACGTAATAATAATATTATTTCTATGAAATGAATATTTGCTCACTTATGTATTATGTTGTATTTAATCTTACGGTGGAGACGGGTGTCACCGCGGAAACGTGGAAAATGTCAAAAGTTACTCCAATAATACATAAGAATGATAATTGAATCAATTTGCCAATTAGGAGGTTTAACCAAAGCGTTTCGTATATTTATAGATCCCACTTGCGTAAGGATGAGTTTAGGTGGACGTTATTTTATAAATATTTAAAATAGAATCTATTTAGCTCTTCTACCTCCACATATTATTTACTATATTTTTGTTTACCCTTTTAATCAGTCTGTCACGATGTGAACGTCTTGAATTTAGAATTTGTAATATCAAGACGTATCATTATCATACTGATTCTATCCAATGCTGGATAAAAGCCTTTCCATGCTAACCACTCGTCCACTAAAAAGCGCCGCCAGTAAGTATTGTGATCAATATTATATCGGATTATATACTATATATTATACTCAAAATAACTGATATTCAACTTTTGTGTGGCTAGAGCCTAGGCAATCAATAAATCCTATAATAAATTAGCGAATTAGTTTGCCGCAAGCGTTGAGCCTAAACTTCTTATTTAATCAAGTGCCTTCTGTGGCAAAATATCAACAATGATGAATAACTCCACTGTATCTACTTACAATAATTAATAATCTCACAAGTGTTGCCAACTCAGTAGAAAAAAATATGCTAGAGTGGAAAAATGTAAACTAATATTGATAAATCTTTATGGGGCAATGTACAATAATTATTGTAACCTAGAACACTTTAACACTCTTTAGAACTCTTTAACAATTTTTGTATTATTATATTAGTCAGTGGCAAAGAGTGGAGATATTCTGTTAATATCCAACATAAATAATATATAGTGCACGCAGAACTTCGTCAGTCAAACGTATTTGTTTTCATTGAACTAAGACTACAATATGTGGATAGTGTTTGTTAGCTTTTAAAATTCAATTAAACCCTGCCTAATCCAAGTCATAGAGATAACAGTAAAATATTCGTTTATTTATAACATATCAAAAATTATGCCATTAAAATATACATACGTTAGATATTTAATAGATATAAGAATATTTTTTATCGATTGTGGTTTGGTTTAGGCACGGCTTAATGAATTTTAAAAACTAACCAACACCAACGTAATAATATATATTCTTAATCCAACGAAAATAAAAAAGTATGACTGAAAAAGTGTGCACTATTTTTTTCAGATCCCCATAACATACCTAAACTATTAATGGTTTGGTTAAGCAGTGTTTAATTTAATTTAAAAAACTAACCAGCACCAACTGCAGATTGTAATCTTAGTTCAATGAAAACAAATACGCTTGAATAACAAAGTTAAGTGTGCACCATTTCTGTCGGATCTCAGCAGTTTACCTTCATCCTCCGCCACTGATATAAGTGTTGTATTATTAAATTCATTATAAACGTTGGAAGCCATCAAAATATCTAATGATTTTGATGCATTCTGATTCATGATCTGTGCAGTCCTCTTCATCACAATATTGACGCGTTCCATAAACCGTAGGTATACTTATCTGAATTTGTTATTGTATATTATGTCTTTGGTAGAGGTAGAGATCTGGTAGAGGAGATTAGAAGACGTAGTTGTTTCTAGAGTAGAGTTTATTTATCGTTACAAGAATAAATAAATACATTAATAAAGATGACAGCGTGAGGTTATAATAGCGGGTACGGATGTACTGGTGAGATCAATGTGATCGAGAGATTGATTATATTAATGAACTGAGAGACTGGACTCGGGTGGAACGTCGGTTGACTATGTCAAGTGACCGGACTCAATGCGAGAGTGGTGCGTCGAGTGACGGACTCGTGACGATAGTTAGATTATAGAGTGTCCTTCTTATTTATAATACTAATGTAGTCCATATTATTACGAGATACATGGTCGCAATTAACAAATCATAACAGACCCTACTAATCTAGTTATGATTGAGGAAATGCTGGCTATCGTTTTCGCTCTATTGTTTTGTTTTAACAACAAAAATGTCTATTAGGGGCGGTGTATTGTCCGTTTATTCCACGGTTCCACCAAAACTATCTAAATCCCAGCCAGAGTAGATTTCGTCTTCTTGGTCCATATTAGATATTGATCCTCTTGATCAGTTGTATATGAAATATACTAGTTAACATAATATATACTTTTATATAATAAATTCTATTTGAGTCTTTTTGTGACCCGGGTTTCGCCTTCTTTCGGTATCTTCAGGCACCATGCGTACTCACCAATGGTAAATGCATACTGCCAACGAATACAGCTAATTCTCGTTTATATAATAAATGAATATCATTCAAGAAGATAAAAACCTTATAACATAATATAAAGTAACATATCAAGTATAAAACAAATTTTGAATATTTTAAGTGCTTGTAAAAATCCGTAGTAGATAAATTAGATATTACTCACTCACTAATAATAAATTAAGGCTATACCTCAGTTGAGGCATGGTCTAAAAAGATCGTGGCTAGGCGATGCGCGGATTGTGCAAATGACGCGTGCCGAACGAAATATAACTTGTCATATAAATCCAACATGCGTCCATTTAATGTTCTGTTTATTGTTCTATTACTAACAATAATAATATTATATTCATTGACATGTTTTCTTTTTCAAGTAAATTGGTAACGTTTTTTAGTCATCTTTACACGATTTAAGAATTAATACCCCCGTCGCCATCACGAAACAAATTGACGTGTTCACAGCTCGACGTTCGCTCTCCGATTGCCAGCGAGTCCAAAAATTTGTCACACCTATAGTTGAAAATTATTTGCCGTTTCACTGAAGTACCGTCTTAAGTGCAATAGGCGGATTCATAAATTTCGTATTAAAAAACACTATCTACTCTTCGCATCGCCGTCAATATGTTGGGTATACATTTGACGTTTTTCGAACTCTTTCAGGTGTTCGCCAAGGTTCACATCTTGGGACAATTATGTTTCTTAAATTTGTCAATGACATTATACCATGGATGGAATTAAGTTTTCATTTTTTTGCAGACTATTTAAAATTAAAAATCATATGCGCCAATTTGCAACAAGTTGGATAATGACAATATATTTACTGCAATGAGAAATTCCAAAAGAATAAACTTAAATTTAATACTAACACGTGTTTCTGTATTACTTTTTTAGGTCAAGATTCTTGATGATATGATATAATGTCAAAAAGATCATTAAATCGTTAATCTGTGGTAAAAATT
This sequence comes from Rhyacophila brunnea, assembly GCF_057557595.1. NCBI lineage: Eukaryota > Metazoa > Arthropoda > Insecta > Trichoptera > Rhyacophilidae > Rhyacophila > Rhyacophila brunnea. The sequence continues at coordinate 14,435,429 of NW_028232806.1, forward strand.
CTTATCATATTTTTTAACTCAGTTTTACTACAGTTTTACGTGTAGATAGTATTATTCACCATGAGATAAGCTAACCCTTTTAAGAATTTAAATACTTTACGTACACTCTTCGTCTCGTAAGCACGGCAACACTACATTCTAATACAATTAGTATTTATTACGCCTATAAGTAAATTCATACAACTGAAAATTAATTCATGATAGAAAAAAACTTTGGCAATTCAGTGGCGTAGGGAATATTGTAAATTCAGTAAGAAGATCTGTGCAAATTTAACGCAAAGGCGAACAGCTTAAATCTGTTGTAAACAGTGGTATGCAAGTGTTTACGGAACAACAATTTAGCGAACTCGAGTTGAAAACTGAAGTAAATCTTACAGAATAACTCAACTGCAACGTGCATTGTCTTTAAAATTTACATGCGGGTGGCTTAAATCACTGTGTTTATTTAGTTTGCGGTGTAAACCTTCAGAATGTCTTAATTGTTACGTTTACACCTGATTTTACAGTCGACTGGCGACCGAAGATAATTTTACATAATACGATGACTGAAATAATAATGTGAGAATTTCTCCCATATCTGTACAATATATTATAATAATACGTAATAAGATTTTTAATTGATTAATTGATTTGTAAAAATTAAATTGCGACTTTTTAAATTTAAGTACCTATCTATAATTATCATTATTATAATATATTTCTTTTAACACTACAGCAGACTATGATGTTTAATAAAGTAAATGAATGAAAAAATCACAGAAACACATACATTTTAAGAAACTCACATAAATGTAAAGAAAAGAAAGTCCAGAAAGGCGAAACTCTAGCGCCTTAAAACGAGAGACCCCTTGGCTACGGGAAGGAAAACCCAGACAGAAAACCACACACCAATCCGTTTGGACAGCGTGGTGTGTTATATCCAAATACCCCCATAGAACATAAACAAAAATCTCGGCCCTTATTCTCCGGAGGCCAACCTGACACCGATCACGGCAGCAATCAGCAAGGGAAGGCAAAGAATCCCCGGAAAGACGGTAACGGCTGCCTACCGATGACCATTGCCACCTATAACGCGAGAACAATATCCAGCAACGCCAAACTTCACGGAGCTCAAAGAAGAACTTTCTTCGTGACCTCACTGGGAATCGAATCCGGAGTTTTCGGATGAGAAACCAGTGCCTTATGGATTGGACTAGATGGACTAGTCATTGTCGAAACTACGTTTAATATGATATTAATATTGTATGGTGTGGTCATGCATTGAGTTTCAAATAAATGATTCTGCACGGAGAGACAAAAGTTTATAAACCATTACATATGTTTAAATAGCTATTTTTTTATTCAACGAAAAATTCACAAGATTTAGGAATATAACATTCTAATTATTGAATATACATAATTTTGAAAACACTTCTGAGAAAATATATTATAATCAATATAAAAAATCTTTTTGAAAAAAGTAAGACAAACCCACCCCGCAGGAATCGAACCTGCATCTCTCGGGTATCGCGCCCACGCACATAGACTACTATGCTAAAGGAGTCATACTTAGTTGCGACAAATTTTAACTTATGGCTTTTAATAATCACTGAAGCGCTTTCGAAATTGAGCTACTATTGGCGATCGGCTTTTGTATTTTAAATCAAAGTGGATACTAACCGACGTCACGGATCAGTCCAAGATATTTTGTTGTAACTTACTCGAACTTGCTAATAATATTTAATTAACTATTTTTTTATTCAACGAAAGAAGCAATTAAGTATGACTCCTTTAGCATATTGGTATATATACCTGGGCGCGATACCCTAGAGATGCAGGTTCGATTCCTGCGGGGTGTCTTAATTTTTTCAAAAAGATTTTTTCTATTGCTTATAATATATTTTCTCAGAAGTGTTTTCAAAATTATTTATGTTCATTACATATTTGGTATACGAAAATATGTATAGTGTTAATTGTAAAATGAAACCAAATCAGCTTTCAAAACTAAAATGAAATCTATTCCCACACCAAAAACCATAAATATTATTTTAAATTGTTTTTAAGTATTTTATAATTTCAACCTACTATTAAATGTAAAATTTTGTTTTATTTTGTAACTGAAAGTATTAAACAATTATGGACAATTAATATGCCTCAGAGTATTTAACTTAACTATATTAAAAAGATAACTAGTAAAACATAACATTTTATAGTTTTGTTTTAACATTTATAATCGCGGCCTTCTATAAAGTTCTTGTACGAACGTTTCGAGATATACATAACTCCGTGACATTGGAGCCATTATCTGGGACCATAAACTTGAATGGGTATTTCATTTGACAGTTAGTAAAAAGTTTTCCATAAGGCCGAGATCGTAAGTCAAGTTAATTTGTATAATGTAACGGCTTGAATTATGTTCATTTTTAGTGCTGTCATAAACTTATTTTTGTTTTCAGTTTAAATGCGTCTGAATTTATTCGTCTTGTAAAATTTCCGCGTATACATTGATCAGCGAAGCCAAACAATCAATACGAAGGCAAAGAATTAATTCACAATAAACTAAGCATTTTCGATCGTTTTTATCATCTACCATTGAGCCATAGTGTGGATAAAATTGAAGATTTCAGGGGGGCACTGGCAAAGGGCAAAAGCGAAAGGGACGCATAATACGAATCTATACTAAACTTGAAGAGGTTCACTTGTATCAATCATTTTGTGTCCCGAAGTTATGAGGTTTTATTGATGTAAACTAACATGTAAAAGGCAGTCCTATATAATAAAATCGGTTCCTGAAAATTTGTACGAATATTGAATGTACAAAAGTAGAATAGTGTAAAAAACACCGAAAAATCGTGTATTTAAAAATATTTTGGACAAAGAGGAAATAAATTCATTTTCAGTATCTTTATCAGTACTGGCAGCTTCTGCAGTGAATTTGATAATATTATGTGAAATAATTACAAGATAAAAAGAACTTTTTATAAACAACGTTTTTAAATTTTCTTTTGAATCATATAAACTTCACTTGACTAGCTTAAACGATCAAAAAATTCTGTACTTGATAGAAATACTGAATAAATATAGAATACTGAAATATCATTTTGACATTTCATATTGATTTCTATAGTAACGCGCGTATATATTAATAATTTAGTTAGGACTAGGACTAGGGCTAGGACCACCCACTTAGCAACCAATGATAGTGGATTGGATTACGGATTTCTTCCGAAATAACTTTTCATACAAAACAGAATTCACTGAAAATGAATTCAATTCTACTTAAAGGTGGCTAAAAGTATTAAAAGAATGCATTGGCATCGTGTTCTGATATATTCTAAAAGTTTCAAATGTCTAGCTAGTCGGGAAGTTAGTTAAAAATCGATTGCAAAATTTGTACTGGATAAACAACAACCGGACAAAATAAGAATACGACCTGTTATCCGAGTACTCCATTTGGGGATGTCTCTATATATCTGGAGAGGCCCGAGTCAGTATCAAATCCAACAAATAGTAAAGCGCTGATTACGAAAACAAATAATAATAATAGAGCCGAGCCGGCAATGCCGTAGATTATGACCGTTGAAAATATTGCAACGTCGACGTTTTTCGACAATGCTTTCGTTGAAAGCAAAACACAAGATGGCGGGCAGAACGCTGCAAGCAGCTAAATCGCAAACACGTACATTTTGTCCTTCGTAAAATAAATTATTAAAAATGTAACTATTATATAATATTAACTTAAATATACCTTGCCGTTTCCAAAACAATTCCGGTGTGTTATTTGTTCATCTCCACATCCCGAATCCAGACGAAAAACCATACTAAAAATAAAAGTGACAGTGTGTTTCTCACTTCCAAAAATGGAGGGAATTGATAGACCTAATAAAAACATTGTAAAATACCTACCTCAGTATAAATTTGCCGAACCAACCTTTATTTGGCTTAAATTCCATATTTGAATCTTCTTTAAATCGAGTCTTCCAATATTTATGCAAACTAATAGCCTATGTTTGAATGATTGAAAAATTCAAAGGGACATCTTTTTAATGTTGATTGCCAATCCATGATACACCTTTTCTCTTAAGTATACTTCATGTCACGTGTTCCCCATCTCCGATTTTTCTTCAAGGTAAAGGATAAACCAAGTCACAATATCCGCTCGATTCTATAGACTCTGTAATAAAATTTGAAAAATGTTAATGTGATGTGTCACACTGCCTTTAACATTAGATATAGGGAGGGGGCCCGCCAAAGATCCTAGCTGGAGGGCCCGCTCCAGGATGTGGGGGTCATGATTGTTTTACATTTTCTACTACATTTATCCGAAGCTGGATTTTTTATTTATGCTGCAACGAAGTCAAAGTGCAGGAACAGGCTGAACGCCACACCAGATATTAGAATGCAACTTACCAATATTGTGATTGATATCAAGAAGATATACAATTCAATGACTCAAAATTTATTACATATGTGCTTTATTTATTCATATTTTTATGTTTGTATTATATTATAGTTGTATATTTAAAAATATGTAATTACTAAATAAATAATGTGTTTTAAAAACATTTTTTTTTAAATTTTAACTAGTAGGAATCAATATAAAAAATATGTTCCGTTAAAATTTCCGAGTTTGCGAAGTGTTCCATCGCAGAAAAAGTTTGGGAAACCCTGCTATAGAGTAATAGTAATACAGTCAAATGGATGTCGTATAATATGTTTTATGAGCATTATTGTCACAGTATATTGACGGTTTGAGCAAAAATGTTTGAAGTGACTGCAAAGTCGGCCTGCACGTCTCAGCAATAATTTCCTCCAAGACGATTAACTTGAGCGAAAGCGTAAACATTAAATTTGATCTGAGCGGTGATGCGTGCTTCACTTTTCACTAAACGGAAAATATTTCCCCTCGTTTGAAAGCTCTCTCAATATAAATATTTCAAAGCCCCACTTAAGGACAGCGGTTTGCTAACTTTTCGATCGTGCTTCCCTCGTACGCATGCAATTAATATTTTGCCGTGTTAGTGGTAAGCCGCATTATTAATATATGGTCTTTAAATTCATCACATTTCATGGAATAGTCTAATTATAAAATTTAATGAGAGCCTACATAGGTATTAATTTTGTCTAAAAGGGTTGAAAAAGGTAAATCTTCACTTTAACCTTAGATTGAGCTTATGAGAATCTAGATTTTTAGAAACAAAAAAAATGATATATTAGTAGGTATTGTAAACGTTTTAAAATTATTATTGTATGATTTTTTTATTTTTTGAATCAGAAAAAAAATATCTGTGTAAGTATAAATTAATACTTGAAGAAAACTTTTTAATTAATATTAGAGCATAAAAAACGAAAGAAAAAAAAGATCACTGTTTTACCGATTAGGTGAGTTTTATAAGTGACTGCATTGCAGGTTCATTTAAAGTAAACTCCACACTTCTTATATGAGATTTATTTGCCACTTTTCATTGCTGCCCGCAAAAAAATCCATTCTAATAGATTTTTTTCGACCATGTCCGATCCTAATAGGATCATATGGGTCTCTACAGAGTGAAGGTTTGTATTAACAGATTTTGTTTTTTACGAGAAATGGATGTCAGCCACTTGCTCAACCTATTAGGTCCATACTATGGCTCATACACACATTGAAAAACAATATGTTTACTCCACTAAAAATTCGGTTACAGTAATTGAAATGTGCATATTTACTACATAATATCAACATGCGTTAATTATTTCATGGTTATTAAATGTTTTCAAATTCCTAATACATTGCAATGGGTTCCCCACTTTGAAAACCACCCTAGTAGGCAGTCAAAAGCACCATCCGGCTTTTAGTAGGTAATATCTAAATGACGAAATCAGACAGACTTATTTGATTAATTATTATTGTTATATCTTATCTCTCACTGAACCGTCTAAAAAAACGAGCGTGACAAAGTGTGTCTGAAAGTAGACTTAAAATTTTTAATCTTGAAGATGAAGGATGTGTTAATTATTAATAATGAACTAGGTCCAAATTTAAAAAGTCTTTTGAGAAGCAAAAAATCTTTGTGATAATCTTCTCTACGAGAATGTATCAAAATAATATACGTAAAGACTTAGAAAAATATTCATGGAATTGTTTTGTAGAAACCTTTTATAGGAATAAGAAGAAAATTGTATATGTATAATAATTAGTTTGAAGTAACCGTGGACAGGCTCGCTGCAAACTCGAATCGTGTAGGACCATCTGAATGCGGCAAAATCAAATTCATATGTAAATTAACACCAACATTTACAATCATCTACAGGTTTCTAGTCTGCCCATTAAGCTGGTTACCAGGTTCAAATACGATGGTGGTATTTATAGTGAACTTCGAAAACGCATGGGTATGTCGGGTGCTTTTAGCCAAATTGGGGTCGCATGGAGGTCAAGGTTGTATTCTGTGAGGACCAAATGTCATTTGTTCATGCTATCTGCAGCCCTATATTTTAACTTGTGACATGAAGTCACCCGACGACATGACGTAATTATGACGCAAGCCGCCCAACGCATACGGCTCACCATAGATATTATTATGCTGAAACACCTATTTGTGTATGGGGACAATGAATAACGCCAGTATTTGAGTAGCGTTAATTTCTCGAATGCTATTGACTCACTCCGGTAGTACGTCACAATGGTGTCATATGACGTCATGTCGACCGGGTGACTTCAACTCGCAAGTTACAACATAAGGCCCCTGTGCTCCTGTGTGGCTGTGAGACGTGGCATCTTACTATCTACTAATTACTTCAAAGGTCTCGGCTTTTGAGCTTTGAAAATCGATGTGTCCGCCGAATCTTATGGGTATATTGGTACTTTACCAACACTCGAGTTCGTGAGCGGACACGGCAGCCCTCGGCGATGGAAGTAATCATGAACAGATAATTCATGTTGCTGGGACATCATTTGTTCCGGATGCCGCCAGAGAGTGCGATACTTCGTACCCTTGTGGCTCTCCTTCACCCTGCAGCGGAGCTACAAAAGCGTTCTGAGTGCTTCAGGTCAGGCATGGTGGGAGACGCGAGAGTTGGCGATGGACCAAATTTCTGCATGGTCTATGCTCCAACGCTGGGGCGTGACAGGGTGAAAAAAGAAGAAGAAGCATTTTAAATATGCATAGGTAAAATTACAAATTCATTATATACCTGCACCCTAATATAAGAGATATCAACAATTTAAGTACTCCATGGGAACGGAAAAATTAAAAAAGGAAAAAGAATCATTTTCACTCCTAAGCGGAGCATATTATGGCTCTTCGTAGAGTGGAGGTTATATTAAAAGTCTTTTACGAGAAACGGTTGTTAGTTATTCGCCCAACCCATCGATTGCTTGCATTTGATGAAACACAGAATCAAACATATGATCACCCAACCAGCTCAGCTAGCGTAAAAATATTGTATATTTAAATACTTGAATATTTGTGATACGAGTATAGTGAAATATTATATGGTATTTTATATTGATTAATTACACACTTTATTTACTGTCTTATGCTCCAACGTGGGAGCATAATAAAAGTATAAGGGTGCGCCATTTATAGTGATTTTTAACATGAGGTTTTCGAGATATACGGTGAACTAACCACAATATTGCAGCAACATGAAATCAAGTATACAAAGAATTTAAAAAAATGGGGTGATTGGATTTTTTTCGAAAGAACAAAACAATGGTTTTTAATTGTTTTATTGAAGTGTTATTTCTTCAAAGTTCAATGAAACTGTTCTATATTTCAGTGGATATATTCTATACACAAGGCGGCTATCGACGGTAGTTTATCATATTTATATTTTAAGTGAGTTAATTATTACAATAAGTTAACCGTCGAGACTGTCAAAAAGTGCTTTGTTTTAACAGCCCCTCTCTTGGTTGTGTTAACTTTACTGTGTGTGTTAAGCGAGATAGACAGTTTTGACAGCTTAGAAGGATAACTTATTGTAACAATTATAATAACTCAATACACAAATATGATAAATTACTGTCGATAGTCGCCGATAGCCGCCTTTTGTATAGAATAAATTCACATCATGCATTCAATATTATTACAAAATTAACGTTTTATCTTAACAAATATCTTCACAGGAAATGAGTGCTAAAAAAATTTAAATAAATATTTAAATGTATCTGTAATTAGTAAAACTGATTTTTTTTTTAAATTTTATAGTTTCAGTCATAATCAGTATACGCATTAATATTTTTTCTGTTTGCGTTTGCCAAAAACCTTGACATTACGTTGTTTCATTTTTAGTTAGTATCACATGAATTAAGAAACGTAGACCTCTATTACAAATTATGTCACAATTTTCCGACATTACGAGCGCACTGGAGGGAAATATTTCTGCAAATGCGTTTTGCCGACGACGCGACCGGGCAAATAACGCATTTCAACGTGGAGCGGCGATTTACTATGACACTTTGTACTGCGAGCGAACGACCGACTTTGCCGGGTAAAAGCATCGGAAATGTATGTTACTTTAATGCAACTTGTAGTAATACCAGTGAAAAGCATGCGAGTTAGCTGAAATTATTATAATTAACTTGAATATTAATAAAAATCGGTGTGTGTACTTATGTACGCGCATTAGAAGTTACACTTCTTTGGCGTAACAAAAATAATAAATAAGCCGTTACCTGAGTATTAATATTACAGTGGATTAGGTTGATGAAAACGTACGCGATTTATCTGTGTCTTATATAGCACATGATAATTGTAATTTAATTATTGTATTGGACCAAAAGTCATTTTTGCCATACAGCGGTTATAATCGATTCAAAAGTGCCCATGATGAATTAATAAAAAATCAAATTTTAATATGTTTTTTCAATTATTTACCAACTCAACATTCACAAAATTTATTTATTTATTGATATATAATTTTACTCATAAATAATACTTACTTAAATATAGCCTCAAATCTATATACACAATCTTTACAATGAAAAATAAATATAACTCTAATATAAATATCGTTTTATCAATATAAATGAACAGTGTAGAATAGTAGTCTCTAGAAATTTGTTTATAAACATAATATATATTTATTATGACACAATATTGGTTATGTTTACAATACGTGCAGTTTACTTGGTTGTATTGAACGACTAACTAAATGACACTATGTGCGTGCGCATGTACCCTTGAGACCGAAATGAATATAATCATAATAATAAATTATGTGTTACATCGGCGCGCGTAACTTTGTCATACGCCAAAAATATACTCTGATCTGTTTTCCCAAACGCGCCAAAAGAAGTATGATTTCAATAAAATGGTCAGCCGTCAAATCAGCATTCTTGCTTATCGATATCATACTTGTCTTCTATTTTTGTGCGGTCAAATTTTACGACATTTTCATATACAGGGGTAGCCATATCAGGCCATTAATGCATTGAATATTAAATTACTTACAGACGTTGCATAGCTAAAAGAATTTTCGTTTACCTATGCCTCTGGCGCTTATATACTTTCTCAGTTGCAGTTTTTCTGCATCTGATATTGGCTATGTCTTATTGTGTAATCTTAAAACATTCTGATTGGTAATGAGAACCTAGGAAATATTAATAGTACTGTGATGTCCCTCAGGGAAGAAAGCTAAGGAATCAGGTAACTTGGATTGAGAGGAACCTGATGTCTCCTTACCAAAGACTGGACTTCTGTGCAACTCACGAGCAGTATTCACAGTGGTTGAAGGTAATTGTCAGGTGATTTACCTTTGATGATGAGTTTAGACTAGATGGCGAGAAGATGATGGAGAAACAATAAACCTTTCACAAAAGTTGAAACATTAAAGTTTATTCAACAGAAACGCAAGTACATACTTATACAGCGGACAAGATGTACACGTTACAAAGAATTAAAAATAATAGACAAATGCGCGTGGTGTGTGGCCCTTTTTATAATACATTTTGTTAATGTCATAATAATTGTTTTATTGACTTACAATAAAAAATGCCCTCAATTTTAACTATATTTTTTATATACTGAAATAACTTGATAATCGAGTATGACTACTAGCATGCTTTTACCAAGTTACATGTGTGTATATTATAATAAAGAGATTAAGTCTCTACTTGGAATTATTAGACAGAAATTTAAGAGAATTATTATTTGAATTCTTTATTTTCCAAGTTTTCTCTTAATGGAGGTTGTGAAAATAGTTCGTTTATTTGGTTAGGTTTAGTTAGATAGTCGTATGTATAATAGTTTTGATTATCAGATATTTAAAAAAATATAATTTTTCTATCTATTATCTAATATTATAATGTCTTACATTACATTATATTCCCTAGAAGATCGGAAACTACTATTTGATAATGTTCCCATATTTTCCAAATAAATGCTCCATTTTTCTTACACTGTGGTAGAGCAAATAGTAGTTACCCTCATCGAAATATTTTCCTTCTACCTCAAATCCATTATATTGTTGCAAGTCCAGGCGTTTAATGTAGTCACGGGTTATCAGTCGACCGTGATTGATAAAGTTAGTTACATCAAGATCATGATCGCGTCAAGACTTCATGACAGTTTGACCGTCGTTAAACGTACTTCAACGCGCTAGTCTCCTTTATGAACTTCATACAGAGACTTAAAAGTGTCAGTTCAACTGTGATGTATAAAAGCCGCCACGCGTCATCATAAATTCATTACTTAGTGTCACCATCCATATAAAGAAAGTAATTATTGATTCTTGTGAAAGTGAGAGTGCTATACATATCAGTCAGCATCAAAGTGTGTGCGCACGTTCGGACCAGCTTGACATCAAAGGTCAGTGGCTGGATATACCCTTGCTTCCGCTGTCTAACCAACATCCAAATCCTCAACTCACTTTCATACTGTCCACAAAAGCGTAGTCCACTGAAAAGCGCCTTTTCCGCCAACTAAACTAACAATAATACCTATATATATTTTTCGTCATGTAAGGTTTACAGAAACATCGATATATAAGAGCAGTGTTTCCCAAACTTTCGACATCTGTGTACCCCTTCTATAATTTTTGTAACTCTAAGTACCCCTCGTCAAAAAAATGCATATACTTTAATAACAATCAAAATATATTTATTTTTTCCTTCTTTAGTACATAAACAAAATAATAATAAACGAAAAATAAAATTAATTTATGATAAAACATAAATAAAATAAATAAAAGTTATATTATAATTTATAATCAATGAGAAAGATAGAATTGTTTATGTTGAGACGACAGATCGTCGTAATTTGGTTCCCTGGTTATTAATTTTAATTTGAGATGCGGTTTCATATACAAAAGCCTGTTCCTTTTTTGACTTACTATTTACAAATGCTGAAAAAGCAATGTCACATTTGAAACCAGAATGATGTTAAAGTACACTCCTTATATTTATTTTTCAAGAATCCGTCTGAAGCTAATTCCAACAATTGCTCTTCTTTCGTATGCGACAAACCTTCTAGCACGGATGTTCTACTGATATCGTATTAATGCTTGTTGCGCTAGGCGCAGCCAAAGCCCGGTGCAGCGTGTACTACCATCAAACTATTCCCGTACCCCAGCGGGTACGCGTACCACACTTTGGGAAACACTATGTTAGAGGTTTGGAATGGTATAACATGTAAACATATAATAATGTTTTACATTTTGAAGACGAGGATGGGACTGCAATAATAATTATTATAATGATCAGCAAGCAATACCGAAAAATGCTGGAAAATTGTATGCATCCTGCAGAAGACAGGTCAAAAATAGAGTACCTACTTATAAAATGTGACAAATATTCAGTCACAGCTAGAGACACAGTGCACCTGCTAAGTCAAATTTTCTATGACCAAATAACTTTGATAAATTCAGATTTTAAATGGCCTACATGTTTGACCTATTAGCCAGTAGCAATCTTTTCCTTTGAGGCTAACTAAAGGACTGGGTGTATGCCAATCAGGCCAAAATTATTCAGCAGCTTAAGAACAACATTTAGAGAGCCAGGTATGATAAGGGTAGTTTTGAAAAATGCCCCTAATCGTAAAGCGGAACATTTTTGGCATTATAGTTTTAAAAAAATTCAAATTTTCTCTGTTTTATTACATAATATAACTATATATTATTTTAAATTTCTAAAGCGAATTAATGATCATTATGTATATTTATCTTTATTTATGTTAATCATTGGAGGCAGGTTATTGTGATGGAATCAACTACACATTTTTTTTACAAATTAATTACTAGCTGAAAAAAATAAACCAAAGATTTGAACAAAATATTTCCGTTATGTATGAATAATGACTTGCTTTTTTCTGTTTTCATTGTATGCGGCTGAAATACGCGAAGCAAAATGGTTGGTATAATTTATCAAGAGATTTGTCAAAAAATACTTCAAAAGTTTTTTTTTTGAAATTATTTTTTTTGCATCAAATTCGCTTGCCGAAATCAACAAAGCCATTTCAAAAGCTTATCAGAAAGAAATATTATTTATTACACAAACGTGTGTTGATAATAATGAATTATATGAAAATGTAGGTTAAAAATATGTTACTTGTTACATATTAATTATTATAAATGGTAGGTAGGTGTCTTATAGGTCATATTTAATATTATTAACCATCGCACTTCCATGTTAAAAAGTGTGGGGATATTTTGTGATATACTTACTTACTAGTCAATCATCATTATTATCACCATATTTGGCTGATCAATCCAATGTGGTTTCTCAACAATTTTTTTTAAGAGAACTTGTTTTGCATCCGCTACCTCAACTTATTAGGTCCAGTCTCTGGATCTAAACACATTTTGCAAAATCAGTACGTGAATTTATCGGTCGCATGATACAAACTTGCGACATATAGCTACAGAGCCCTACAGTGTTGCCACTTGTCCATCGCAGGTATGTAATCATAATCTTTCACGTAAAAAATAACAATAGTTCTTTTGGAACCGCCCAATGAATTTGAATTCTAATGGATTTAGGTACATACTCTTAAAAATAGGTTCGTAGGAAAATCAAAAGGTTCGTTTATGTGGCTCAATTCCTTTCATAAACCCAGTAATGCATGGTAGTAAGCATACATACTTATTAAAATATGTCGGCTTATGTACTAGTCAGGCCATTTTTGTAAAAATACGAAACAATAGTGCATAACGATGACACAATATCTAAAATATTTACATAATTCTGAATAACGTTACTTTCTTCTGATAAAAGAAAATGGTAAAGAGAGTCGATTATCTACACTAACACAAAATTTTTAAGTGTTAAAAACGTCTAATTATATTATGCAAGCTGTCGAAACCAGATTGACAAATTTATTGTGTGAAGGCGTCGACTGATGCAGTGTTGCAATTGTGGACAAATTTTCCGTAATATAGTAATGAGTAATGACACTTTTATCCACGGCTTAACCACTGAAAAAGCAACCATATCGTTTTTCTAATATTTTTTAATTATTAAATGTATATTATACAATTTTTGTCGTTTAAAATTGTATATAAAAAAATAATTTACGGAAAAACACAATTTTTAAATAACACTTCTGTGTGTTTACTGTTTTGCTATATTTTGTCATTCCAGTTTCATACACGAATATCGTTTTTAATTAGTTAGTTTTACATAACTTATACTTTACATATCTATGCATGCTTTGCGCGTAATCATTTTGGGTCCATATTTTCTCGACAAGGCGTAAAAGTGGGGAAAACAAAGTATTTTTTTTTTTAATCAAATTGTTCTCGTTTCGTTTCCACATTTCTTTTAATTACTATATTATAGTAGTGCATAATTATTATAATAGTATTGATTGTGGTAATCTGTAGTTTTTGGAATTCGATCGATCAAATTTCCCCCTAGCAATGTCTATCACCTTCACAAAAAACTGTTTTACAGAAATGGGTTTTTTTTAAATAACATTAATAAAAATCGATATAAGTACTTACCTAATTAATTTTAGTTTGCTTAACACCTATATTAATTTAAAAAAAAAGAAGTTTATCAGCTAATATTAACGGGTACCTATATTATTATAATTTGAAAATACAAAAAACCATTTATAGTACATAAAAAAATGTCATTTAGGTAGCACAAATATTAAATTTAAAATACAAATCTCAATTACGGCGTGGTTAAATAATTTTTCTTACATTTTTATTATTAATATTTGAAAAGAAAATTTTCCTGGATTTTTGTCAGAGAAATATATTTTTTTGGTGGAATTGGTTTAAAATATGGATATTTACTAAATAATCTATGCACTTATTAAAATAACACTAATTTTAGGTTTAAAATTTAAGGTTTTTATGTATAATCTGCCTAAGATAACAGTTAAATTAAAAATGGATTATTATTACGTCACCCGAGAACAGGGAAGTTAAGAGAAAACTGGAAAAATGGGTCGTTTTATTTGGTACCTATTAAAATGTATGAAAACTAAATTAAAGTCATCTTACTCATATAACATCGCACCATTGAACTCTCGCGTGATACCATTTTTTAATATTTTCTGTTAATCTAATCATTTTAGAGCATGGGTGACAACCTTTACAGCAGCCGGGCCAAATTCTAAAAATGAGATTTCCTACCGGGCCGTACAACCTATTTTTTATTATACAAAACAAAAAAGAAATATATATTATATATTAATAAAATAAAACCAAAATGAGAAACAAACATATTTATTAGATAAGACTTTTTTTAAATAATAAAAATTAAACAAAATAGGTAATATAAAAATAATAAATTTTAGTGACAAGTTTGATATTGTGTGACAGATCTAGCATCTGCATCAACATCGATATCGGGTGAGGTTGTTCCTACACGCAAACAGTTTTCCAAAAATCGTATTCTCACTCGGGATCTGATATGCTTCACCGACTAAAAAGCTGTTCACACGTGTGTTTCCAAATAGCGAAGTCATTATTAGAGCATGTTTGTAAAATGCAGGATATTAATTCTCCTTGCCCAAATATGTTTTGTAAAACTCTTCCAAACCAATCTGATGGAATTTCTCCTTTAACTGTTCATCGCAACATATTTCACGATGTTCCATTTGTAAATTTCCCGATAATATCCACGTCTACGGAGGCGTTGCAAATGCAGCAAAAACCACCCAGTGATTTTTAAAATCTTGAGCCAATATCGAATCTCAATTTGCAAAATTAGCACATCTAGCGGCAGCATTTAATATTATTTTTATTTTCTCACTGCTCCACGGGCCACAAGTTGACACCCAGCGGGCCGCGGGTTGGCCACTCATATTTTAGAGTCACGTAATCTCACATTTTAAATGAAGGAAGGAAGCTACAAATAACAAGTAATTAAAATAATGCTTTCGTTAGTGTGTTATCAATTTTTATTATTGAATGCCATGATGGTTCTAGTATGCGAGTTCACGTGATGCGGTAACAATCTGTTTTTGGCACAGTTATTTCTGAGTTCCCTGGTTTTTGGCCTAATCGTAAAAGGTAGTTCATAAAATTGCACGGGTTTTCTACACTAAAAGGCAAAATAAGTTGTAAAGGACGAAAGTGGGTTTCTGATAAATAAATAGATCTAAAGGATAACTCACCCTTAAAAATGTAGACCAGTTCTCTATAATATAATATAAGACGTACATTCACCTACATATAACAGATGGCCAAAAGACCAAGGGAAATAGTGTAAACTTGTTTGCCCTATTATACATATTACTTAGAGTGTGACAGGGTGAACTAGACAAGTATTACATTTATAGTGTATGTAAAAGTAAAGTTTCCTAGGTATGTGTATATAATTAGAATATTTTAATGACATCTATTCATGTTTAGATGTCATATATACAATATACATTCGTATTTTGATATCATTAGTTGCTTTGACAGAAATAACCCCACTTCAGAGTCTATTGCTCAATTGATGTTTTTGCTAACTAAATAGAGTGATTACAAAATTTCACGAAACTACGTTGCTCTATAAACGTATTCACAGTAATTACTGAAAAGGCAGCCAAGAATGCAGGTACCTAATTATTTATGCAAATTGTACTATTTTTAAAAGTATGAAATATTACTATTTAAATGAGTCGCGTATATATGCTTAACATTTTAAATATACAAATAAAATAAAAGTATAACAAAATGTCTAGCTTTATGACATATTTCTTTAATTCAAAATCTATCGTAAGTGCCTTTACTATTCGCGATTAGCTAAGACTAAGAGATTTTTATTGGTTATTTTTTGTTGAATGTTGAAAAAAAAATTGTTATGAATATTCCCAAAAATTTATTTTAATTGAATCGTTAGTCGGAATCAAGATGACCCCAAGTACATTTGATAGTCCAATAACAACATTTCGTTTGACCACTTTAAAACGTTTTTAGGATGAAGACAGGCACTATAATATATGACAAAGGGCAACCAAATAATTGCAGCCAAATCGAAATTAGTTATATCCAATCGCCGATGCATTCTCGACTCGAATAGCGATTCACAGGTGAATCGACTAAAACTAGATAGACCAACTTCATTCAATTAAACTTGCAAGTTGACCACATTTGTTGTAATTTGGTTCTTATTTATTATTAATGTTTTAACTGTCTTTAATACTGTCAAAAAGCGATACCTACTTGAGAATGCGGCATTAGTCGATGGTGGGAACAAACAATAGCCCTTACCTATGATGGTGAGGGTTTATCGGGGTTTATATACTATTTTGCAATCTTGATTATATTTATTTTTAAATTTACATACCTATTGACTTGAAGAACAAGAATGTCTTTTAGCTACAACGTTTCTTGTATCTCGTCTTTTTTCCGATTCTCTATGCAGTAATAATTTATTGAATTTTCGATACCTAATATCGTTTACAAAATCTCAATAAAAGAGAATGTACTTTTTCGTGAGTTCTCGAGATGTAGTGATTTTGATTTTTATTCTTTAAAATAAGGTTAAAATTTTAAATATGTTTAAATATTGAACACTTTGAAGATCCCCATTTGATTGGCGACAAAACTGAAAAACTTCCTATTCTGGGCCAGTGGTATTGGATATTGACATATTCACGGGTGTTTATGGCTAAGAGAATCTCCATCTGCGCGTATCTATGTTGGTGTATGGAGGTTTTCTGCAATATATGTAGCACACGCACTAACTGACACACGTCATAATCCACATTATATAAAAATTGGCTTTACGATTCTATTTGCAATTCGGCTTTCTTAAGAAGAGGTTTTTTAAACAGATTTTTATTTTCACGAACAATGGATGTACGTCTCTCGTTCAACCTGTAATGTTCATACTAAGGGTCCAAAGACACAGTGGAAAACCACTGCCAGACATGTAGATTTTAAGCAAGACCTGGGATTAAATCCGGGGTCTGACGCGTACCCGCTCCGTGTTATGTAATTATAATATTACATAAATAAAGATATTGTGAATTATGTAAAGAGAGATATATGTGATACAATATCAGAATTCTATTCATTTAAGAGATGAACCTAAATCTCTGAAAAATGATGAAATAAGAAAGAAAATATAATAAAGTTTTCAATTACCCAGAATATTACATCTTGGGACAATCTGTTATGATAAAATTTCAGACGTAAAATTTTCTTCTCTAAAAAAACATATTTTTGCCAATTAAAATGTTCAAACTTCATGTTCATAATATAGACAATTATTTGTTTGAAGATTTTTTTTTGTGAAATACTAAGTTTTTTTTATTTCAGATATTTTTATGACATACGCAAATAAGCCAGAGGTCAAATATTTTTGTATAAATGATAAATTTAACCGAATTATTTAAAATGAAAATGGATTACTATTTCAATTACATTTGGAGATTTTTTCTCTTTTATCTGTCTCTATACAAATGAAAAAATTACAAGCACAAACTAGCCAACATTAAAATCTTTTATTGATGGCCAATTTTAGAGTAGTAATAAATCAAAATTCATTGTCTTTTTGTACTAAAAATCTGATTATTTCTTATAAACATTGTGGGATATGAATCCAATAATCAAGAACTTTACGGCGGATATAGAAAAAGGACAATTATGGAGTAATACCATTACTACGAATGTAATTTTAAAATTGGAAACCGGGGCACCATGCTAAAAGGGTCCAACTGCCTGTTGCCTGCGAGCCCCAGATGAGAGGCTGGCAAATGATGATAATATCAAAGTCTCCGGCTTTCTATTTTATTTAAAGGCCTCGTTAGCTAAGGTGTCGTGTGACCTTTTTAGAATTTTTCTAAGTAAATATACAATAGGGTAGATATTTGATACTACTTCACACTTCTTAAAGTCAATCAAATCTGTACATAAAGATGCAAAGTAATATAATTTATGGCTAAATTGCAGGCAATTTCAGGTTATAAGATGGTCATAAGCTGGTTTAGACCTAATTTATGGAATCAATTTACTGAATATTACTTCATACAAGAATTTGTCAGTTGCTACTAAGTTGAAATCACACATTATTATGGGGAACTAGAGATCCCCTTAAAACAGTCAATTTAATATGTCGTAGGTTTCGGTCATCAATTTGAAGAATTTATTTCTTTCATTACCTTTACACACATATATTTCGTTCATACTAAATCAAGTTGAAGATATTATCTCCGGGATACCAGATGAGCCATTCAAATGAATTTTAATTTCTAACATCAGTGGGTGTGCCACGGTTATACGACAAGTTGCATTATAAATGATCTATTCTGTCAAATTTATGTACTTTTAATAATTATTAATTAAAAAAACAAATTAAGAAAGCACCCATGTTGAGAGTCGGTAAATTTAATGATGTTTTAAGTAGTATTTGAAGCAATTGCAAGCTTATCTAATTGGCAGGTACTTAAAAATAATGGTGATCTAAAAAGGTAAAAAATAACTGAGCATAATTACCAGCGAATTAGGAACTTAAGAAATTAATGTTCTTAAAGATTTCTCTGCGAAATTTCAGGTTGTCTTTTGATGTATTTGTGATGCCATCCAAAATTAACTGTTGATATAACATTGCCTTTAATGTTATATTTACGGTGACCATAGCTCCTTTATTATATTATGTTGGTTTCTATCAAGGTTTTCTTATCACTTAAAAAACTAACTTTTATTTAGCCCATTATAATAATTTTAAAATGCATGCATAAAACAGACAAATAATAGAAATTGATATATTACATCTGGTTTACAGGTGTCACGTACATACATTTTTTAAATTTATAAAAAATAGAACCCCTTTAATTGACCCTGCTCATATATATCATGGTTTGCTCATACACACTTCAATCTTAATGAATGTCAAGATAAATGTGATTGAAAAATGAAATATCTAGGTACCTACTTACTTTGATATTATATATATATATATATATATATAATATGTATATATATATGATTTACAGCATTATTGTTTTAATCGTGTCTACATATATTGTAAAAATACATTTAATGTGTAGTAGAAATTAATATATTGTATCTACTTACTATTTTTGTATAAGAGTGATTATTGGGGATTTTTTTTTCACGTCTTCGACTAATTTAATGTTAAGATTTTGCGTGTGTGCATCCTGGTATATTCATATAATATGCCTTATATGTTTGTCAGTTTTTTTTATATAAGTATATAAAATGGACGCGCAGCATATATGCCTCTACAGAGTGGAAGTTATATTAACAGTTTTTTTAGGTGAAATGGTTCATAACGGTTCGCCCAATTTTTGCACAGGATCAAACATACATTAATTTTTTTTATCCGAATTAATTTTTTATTTATTTAATAGAGTTTAGAAGAAAATTTAGTGTAGTACAATGTGGTACCTACCTAATATTAACACACGTCGATACGATGTAACATTTCAATTTTAACGGTTTATATTTTTGATTTGTGGATTCCTTGAGGTGTGGTTATAATACTGATAACAATTAAGAAAAAACAAGTTAATACAGAACATTGTCGTGTTAATAGTTAAACTACGTGATTAACTGATTTATGGATGTAACGTGTGCCAAAAATATGCAGATATAATATCACATACGACAAAAGACAAAGATAATGATATATCCGCATTAGCCATCCGACTTCTTATGGTAGATAGACTATACCTACATATTTATTACGATTAATATCACAATCAAAGTATGCAACAATATTTATTATTCTGTGATTGAAGCTCACTAAAAATGAATCGTCAATAATTATTGTTTTAATTATTGTTGAAATAATGATAATAGACCAGGTATTCATCATCAGATACGCCAACCTTATCAATAAACTCTGCGTATTGTAAACTCCTTGGTGCTTCATATGCAAGTTTATGTGCTCGTATGTCTCTAATATTATATCTTACACCTAACATATAGCATAATATTTCCATACAAATAAGGTAATTGAAGCCAAGAATGATAATTTTGAACACATTGTACTATCGACTCTTTTCATTTTTTCAAAGGGGACGGACCGTTTTGCAACTGTTTTGATGGCATGGTAAAATTACTGCTTTTCCAATCGATTCGAGCTTCTGTCTTGGCTTTATTTAATATATCGGAATAGCTTGGACAATGGGTTTTTTTATTTCTTTTATTACCAAAATACAACTCATTTTATCTATCTCTGTGACCTCTAAATCCTAAATCAATTGTCAAAATGTAAGAAAACCATTTTTTCAATTTAAAATTTTATTATTGTTTTTATTACACCTTAACTGTACAGATACAATATAGATAAAAGATTATTATACAATGAATTGCATTCATAATATTTTATTTATTATCAATAATAAGTATAATGACAACAATAGTCTTATGATATTATATTTTAACCAATATTTCAATACACTGAGTTTTCAGAATAATAAGATTATCGACAAGTATATTATATTTACATATAAGTAATTAAATATCATAGTTATAATCATTATTTATTTATTTAATTATATATACAGTATGACCAGAACCACGTGGAAGATATAATATTTAGTTATTAATAATATTATGTACATACAGTTTTATTTTAAATGTATTTGTATCATTAGAGTTCCAGTTTCGATATGGCATTCAACGTATAAGATCTACCCAAGAGTTGGAAGATGTAGTTTTGGTACATAATTGTAATAATTGAATGGACAATACGTCGATCGCAACCATATTCATAATTTGACAATATTAAATTTATCTATTAAAAACAAAAGTAAACACAATAAGTAAATGATTGAATCTTTCTAATAAACGACGTTTTATGTTACAAGTGTAAATCGATATTTTTAACGATACCATATTTTTTAAAACAAGAAAAAGATAACACATATTTTGATTACTTGATAAAAATCTAAGATGTCGAAGAAACCATTCTCTTATAAAGATGGAACTTAAATGTATGAAAATAAAGCTGAATGAAGGACAATTCGTCTAATAGTTTTCAAACAAACTCTGAAGAGTTATGTAGGAATTCACCATTTTTTGTCGGATGATACTTACCTAATATGACAAACTAAAGTAAAGTTTAGCAAGGTTTTAGTAGGGAAACCGCTAAAGCCAGAATAATAATTGTTTCTCCAACAATTTTTTCATAATAAATATTTACGTATTTTTTATAAGATTTTGACTAAGTATATTATGTGTGACTTATCGGCTTGTAAAAAAATTTGACTTATTGGTTTTTATACCAAAATTGATCACAGATCATAATTAGTATATTGGTGTAATTAACGTAACAATTAGTGTAATTACGGCTGCGTTTTCGGCAGTTAAACTGTTCCGATGGTAATTTTTGAGAAATTTAATCAATAAAAAAGTAAGAACATGTATCTCTCTATAATAGATATTATTCTAAATAAAGTAGTCAACTTGAAATAGTGTGAGTACAATAGAATATTTAAATCTTTATCTCAAAATCTCTTGCAGTGACCATCGCATTATTAATAATATGTAAGCAATTTTTATTATGGATCAATTAACCTTAATAAAAGTAGCTCGCGCCTATTTTTTATATAAAAAAGTGGACCACAATAACAAAGAAGTTTGTCAGCCATGGTTCGCACAAAACGCAGCGTTTTTAGCGTGCGCAGATCACATACGTTGAACGCAATAGTGAAATTAAGTATTAACAGAAAGATACCTAGTAAGAGTTTTATTAATATGTATTTGGCACTATATTAATAGATTTAAATTATTTACACATAAAAAACGCCTTTCTTTTAAACTTTGAATGTCTGATACATATAATAATAATAATAATATAGCATAACGAATATTGATAATTATTAGGCATAATAATGTTTATACAATTTTAATATAGCGTGGTAAACATAATATAAACTTATTCCAACACAATTCATGAAAGTCAACAGCCATTAATTATTAGATGGTAAACAAAGAGCATTGTAATAAAATAAAGGGATGTTGTGTGTATAGTAGTACAACTTGCCAAGATTTAGTGGCACCCCGCGACTAAAATTCAATAAATACGGCGTGCTAGCATTTTATATCGGTATATTATATGGTCAATAATGAACCCTGTCTCAACATTATGTTAGAAAACGAAGGGAGAGGAATATTATTATGTCACTGTCTCTTATTTATTAAACTAGGTGAAAAGCCTACCTAAGGATGTAACGAAATAAATAAAAATAAAAATAATTTTTATTTTTTTTTATATATTACTTTATGCTGAAATCTATAATTTAGGAATGTGCTTCATGTATAATAACAGAAAAGGATTGCCTAAAGTTCTTCTATTATGTTGGTGCTGAATCATATTTTCATTTTTAACTACTGCCAAAGAAGTTGTGTAAAAGTATTATTTCCAAAATTAATAATTAATGAAGTCATCCAAATGGCCGCAATGTGTTCTTAAAACTGTTTTTGTCACTTTAAATGAAGTTGCTCCAAAATTTACCACTCTTGAAAACTCGAAACTAGACCACTGTATTTTTAACATGGAACATGTTTTACTCATGATCTCTGATGCAAAAGCGTTTCGAAAAATATACGTACAATAGGCAACTTTACGTGCAGCCCGCCCGCGCAGCCCGCGCCCCGTCCCGATTACTTACGCGCGCCGATTATTTTCATGTTACGTTCAGTAGCCTACATTCTGTGCGACGTATTGTTCTTCTGTTATTGTTACTTCTTCAGTTTTATTATTGTAATTACATAATTTTCAGAAAAGTAAAATTGTTTGAATCCTTTGGATTCGGTTACTTGACAAATAAATTTTCTTTCGAATTTGTATAACCAGCATTCAGAGAATCAGTATGCAAAGCATGTTCCATGTTTAATAATTTTAGCCGTCAGGGTTTAAGTAACCATCATCTGAGGGGCCAGGGGGCGGAGCCCTCCCGTGAGGCGCAAAGCGCCGAGTTTTTTTATTGTATTTTTTTCTTATATTATTTCTGTATTAATTCTCTTCATAATATACTATTTATGTTTTTCATTAGATATATTTTATTTTTTATTCTCTACATTATGTGTTTTCTTAAATAAAAATATGTCTAATGTTATACAATATACGTTATTACGAGTTTAAAAACCAGAACATGTCAAGAGCAGAAATACTGAATGTTGGCTATAATTATGTCCATGTCCGATCCTAATACGATCAAATGGGCCTCCACAGAATAGAGGTTTTTATATTAACAGATTTTGTTTTTACGAGAAATGGATGTTATGGGACTCATGACGCTATAGGCCGACGCTTAAGACACTCGTAATAGTCATAGTAGCCATCCTGGTTTATAAGTCATATTATTAGGTACTCATAGATTTGAAAGGTACGGTTTAAAAATATTTTTGGAGCCAAAGAGGAAAATCGTATCTATTGAATGAGCTATAAATTCAAAACAAAGAATAATGCAATTTATTACGGTGGAACGCTAACGATGAACGGACCATTTTATAAGAATGGAGAAAACGTAGGCCTCAAAAAATATAATGACAACAAATGCGGAAGAAAGAATTAGGAAAACCATATTAAGATGGCTTGACTACGTTAATAAAGGACTCCACGATAGTGGATATACAAAACTGAAGACCTATAAATATTAACTCAGGACATGCAGATATCAGTAGAGATATTCTGATTGAATTGAAAAGTAAATTATGATGTTTGTGATCCTGTAATATATCACCAATAAATTCTTAAGTCATTATTATTTTTGACCGAAATCATCATTTGAATATCCCGGAATTAACAAGTCATTATTAACCCGGAGATTTTGTGATAAAGAAATCCAGGAATTAGAAAACTTTAATAATGATTTACTCACTACTGACTTTTTGGATTAGATTCTAGATATCTTTAATTTTACTTACTTGTACAAAATTTTGTCATAAACATCAATTTATCAAATTATTTAGTTAAATTATGTTATGTTGACGTTATAACTTGAAAATATTCCGATGTATCGTATAAAGTTATGGTGAAAGTTTGATATAAGTATTAAAAAAATTGATAAAATACATTCTTGAAAAATAACACTATCTTTAAAAACGGATTTTCCAGTTTAGTGAATTTTCAAATTGTCTTCCTATCCCCAGAGCTTTACCATACTTCATGTGAAAAATATATGTACTTGTAAGACCAGATTGTAGTGAAATAAAGATTGTATAATAATATGCTATTTTTCTATCTACCGCCAGCTACATCTCCAGATCCGTTATGCAGGCATTATACCACGGCGTACTAAGCGTTAGATCCTAAAAGAACCACCAAATTGATTGTTTGAATGTCGTTGATTCATATTATAACATACTTACAAATGTTTGCATGATAAAAATTTGTACTTTTAAAAAATCGCAATGACCAATCGGTCCAACTGAGGGTCGCACTGATTAAAAAAAAATCTCGTTTAAACCGACAACGTTACCCATACTGTTCCTTTTATTAATATGTATAGGAATACTATATTAATGTAATAAAATAATTATTGTAACACAGGTATCAACATAACATTTAGTAATATGATATATTTACCATATTACTAAATGTATGGAAACACATATAAAGAATAATATTACTATCTTTCAGAAAAAAAATCTTATCAATATTACAATGTAATTCAATTATTGTGATAATCCATATTATTTGCAATTTTAATAACTTATGATGATTTGGGTTTTAGTAAAAATATTGTTAAAAGTACAGTTATTTATTTTATTACTGCAGGCGGTAACAATACAATATATTGATTGTTTAAGTTTGTGGTTAATTCAGTGCTAATAATTACCAATGATATATGAGTAGAGAAAAAGTGGTAATTTACTTGAACTATCGTTTTTACTTGATATAGGATAATTTAAGACAAAATTTCGACTAAAACTGCATTTAGTGAGTTTTTGAAAGAGAAAAACGATATGTCTCATTAATAATCAATCCGTTGTGTAATATTTTTCTCAAATTATATTTTGGTTGGGCCGATTATGGCGGCCCTAATACCATATGTTTATCTATTATATTATATATATATTTGATCGTTAATTATTGCTACGCACAGGATGACTCAAATGACTCAATAAACAGTAATGCGCAATAGTGGTAGTGCGACCATGAGTGACAACCAGACCATGGAGCCAGTTTCAGCATAATAAAAGGTCAGTGCCTGGTATCCTTGATATAACCCTCCTAGCATCCAAACTATCCCGTCTAATACAGCCCACTGAAAAGCGTTGCCATATTTCAATGCTTTTTTATAGATAATATTTAATGAATGTTTCATATTTATATCTTATTAGTTTTTTTTAAATAATACAACATATATTTTGTAGACGTTTAAGTAATGTAACCTTACAAGTATTATTAAGATATCGATTTTGGTTGTCTCCCAAAGTGGTGTATTAACAGCTCTTTTTACGATAATGGAATCAAATCATGCAATGAAAAACAGCATGTAATTTGGTAAGACGCGGAATCCACTTATTCGTATGAGGACATTTTACCAATCGTCTATTGTGGGCACCATTAATTGCAACTTTGCAAAATGGGGAAGTCAATCAAAAGTTACAATTAATTTCAATCAGTAATATTACAGAAATAGTAATAAACATAATTGCAAAACTAAATGTACCGAAATACAAAATATAACAATGGGTTTGTAATTATAGCATTAATCGCAATGTAAATTTTTTACAACGCATAAATAGTTCATTTTAATAATGTGAGGTAGAAATTTCAAATTATTAAAACAATAGAAATGCATTTTCCATATACTTCCGTTTTTTGATTGCTCATAAAACCAGTGACGTCCTTATACTTAAATATATTATTGTACAATACTTTGTATACTATGTAAACGTGACCTTCTGTTGTATCTGAAGCAATAAGTAAGTACTTCCCTTAGTCACATAATATGCGTTCCTACAATAGGTACAATATGGATCCTCAGTAAAATATAAGCATAGTCTATAGATTTTTTTATTTGACAAATAATTCACAAAATTTGAGAACATTCTTTATTGAACTTAATATATAATTTGAAAACACCTCACAATATACATTCGGCTATTAATTGCAACTTGAAGGTAAGATCTTGAGGAATGGGACAACTGGGCGCCGCACTGTCAAATGAAACAAATATACGTTCGTTACGGTTTTATACAGAAAATAGACGAGGAATTTTAATCACTTTCCATCTACTACGTAGTAGTTTTAATTCATTTCATTCATTGAGAATTATCATGCCTGAGGTTTTATATAAAAATAAAAGAACTCTCTTCTTGTTGGAACTTAAACAAATGCACAATCAAATCATTATTTACGTGTGTATATTTAAATTCTCACCAAGTATTAAATAATAATATAATAATTTAAACATAAATAAATAAATATTAAAAATATATATTAAAAGTACCTATAATTCACAAACGTGTATTTATTTTTGAATTTCATTGAATTGCGTGGTGCACAGTTGACCGGCGCTAAATCGTCCTAGACCCGAATCTCGGAAAAAAATATGACAACTTGCAGCGATCGCGAAAGTTTCTTCTCATCTGATCTTTAACTCAGAATATAAATTATGGACAATCTAATATATAACGATAACCAGGGCCTAGTAAGGTTAGTTCCAGACTACTCAAAACTTTAAGGGCTTTACTTGATATACAACCATATAACTCGTCTAGAGACATGGTGGGTGGAGAAAGCAGTGTCTTCATTATTAGGCGCTAAAATATATTTCTTCTTCTTGCAGTTTCATCCTCTATTATAAGTCAACCACCTAGCAGGGTGATATGTGTTGTATACTCTGCAGCGCAATTTGGTGGAGCTACACTAGTGCTAATCACGAAGGTCATAGAGCCATGCCCATAGATTTTTCCTTGTATGAGTTGGGGAATGATGTATTGTTGTTCTTTCAGAATGTGACCGATGTATTATAATCATTGTATGGTTTTGATACTACGCAAAACTTATAGGTCTTTAGCCATTCAATTAACTACGCTAATGAACATACATACCTAATTTTGAGACACTTTTGTTGCAACAAATTTTAACTAATGACTTTTAATACTGTCTGAAGCGTTTTCAAATTGAGCTACTATTGGCGATCAGGTTTCGTTTTTTAAATGAAAGTAGGTATTGCTTTAATTACTAACCGACATCACGGATATTTCCGAGATTTTTTGTTTCAACTTACTTGAACTTGCTAATAATTTTGAATTAACTATTTTTTTATTCAACGAATAATTAAAGTAATACATACTTTGATTTAAATTTAAAAGCCAATCGCCAATAGTGGCTCAATCTGGAAAACGCTTCGTCACGTCTCGTGATGGACTCGATGTGTTGAGTGAGGATTCATATATTGTCCTTCTTATTAATGCAATACAAATATTACAATATTATTAAATTGTCATAATTAGCAATCAAAACAAACACCACTGATCTAGTTATGATTAAAAGCATACATAAGTGAAACGGCAAATAATTTTCAATAGTAGGTGGATCGAAATTTCGCAGTCGTCGCTAATCAAAGACTGTCAGTCGAGGTGTGAGCACGTCAATTTGTTTTGTGATGGCGTCGGAGGAATATATTCTTAAATCGTGTAAAGATGACTAAAAAACGTTCCGCATGTATCTACTTGAAAAAGAAAACATGTCAATGAATATACTATTATTATTAGGAATATAATAATAAACATAACATTTAAAGGACGCATTTTGAATTTTTATGACAAATTATATTTCGTTCGGCTCGCGTCATTTGCACAATCCGCGCATCGCCTAGTTACGATATTTTTAGACCATGCCTCAGCTGAAGTATAGCCTTATGGAAACTCTGAAAATTATTATTGCTTTAATGTTTTGTTTTAACAACAAAACCTACATATTAAAGTGTGTCATTCATTTAATGGTGAGTAGTATGATTGTTATAGTTATACCAGCGTCATCAGCTACAATACTGCGATGTAGATGGGAAGAGAATCCACTTCACAGTGATGTTCACCGAAAATCACTAAATTTATTATGTTATTTCTGTTTTTACCATTTTTAATATGAGGCAATTCTAAAAAGATTTAATAGTTAAATCCATTACACATTTAGTGCAAGCCAATGCCACTTTTGCATATAAAATAATGCAGTAATATGCAATTTATTATGCGAACGAGTTTTGTATTTTTTATTACACCGTTGCAATTTTATTAGGGCTTCATTAGGTTTTATTTCATGCCAAATTTGCATGGTAAATACGCTCGATTTTTCAAACGAAATCGCTTGAGCGAGGAAAATGTTTCACTGGAAATGGATTGCAGTACATTTTATTCAGCTGAGTTATTCGAATTTTGTGGCAAACGGTCCTAATTTAAGTCCTAAGTCAGAATACGAACAGGATATTATTAAAATTATTAAACGTGATCAATATATTCGTAAATAAAAGCTTTCAAATGTTAATGTAATACTTTTTAGCCGTTAGTTCTTCGCTACCAGACACTTCTGTCAAATTTTATGAGTAGTCAATACACACGGTTTCAAGGTTGCCCTGTTGTCGTTTAGTATTCCGCCGTATAACTTAATATATTGTCCAATAGTCTAATGACATACCCAATTTGCCATTTTATTAGCTTGGCGATCAAAACACGTATTCTTGCCTGTCTACTACTTTATTTTGGTATTTTTCCGTGATATGCAATTTTACATGAGTAAACTCATCAAAGCATGTTTGTCACGTCAGGCCATGGACGAGTTTACTCGTGCGTTCTTGTAAACGACATAACTTCTGAATAAATTGTTTGTGAATATCTTCTAAACAATATTAATCATTTTAATGAGAAAATATTTACAATAAACCTGAGAAACATGTCGATTTGGTAAGTTTATACAAATATTTATCATCTGTTCCTACTTATTATTTTAATTTTAAAGGATTTATTTTATTTCAAAAATAACTGGATTACAAGTGTCCACCTAGTAAAAATTGGCTGGCAGTGAAAAGTTCATGCACATCAATATATGAGCACTAGTAGCATATCTTGCATAAATGCACTGCAACAAACATTTAAGTTACGGGTCAAAGGAAATCACACCCACCCCGCACCATGCCCAGTCTTAACCGGGCGTATCACGGGACACTATCTTTGGATGGAAATCACCTGTATTTTAATGATTAAGAATATTTCCGGAGCCGTTACACAATACTGAGGTTGCTATAATACGCTCAAGTGCCTTTTAACTGAATTCACATGATTTTAAACTAAGATTGCCCATGGGAGAGGAGCAGATAGAAACAAATTTAAAAATTGTAGTAAATGACAAAAGCTAAAACAAAAATGCTGAACAATCAAAGTAAAAAGATCTTCATGCTTCATGGACGATCCGATGGGCCCAACAACCACGCATAGATGTTCAATCGACGTGGTCGTTGACCAACTCAATTTGAATATCGCTAATCAAAATTGCTATAGGGTCAACAGAGCAATAATTTATCTTTTACTTTAAAATTATTTAAAACTTTAAACAATGTCATTTTTGTTAGCAAAATCCATAATTATTAAAGATACATTCCCCTAAGTTTGCTTGTATTGAATTTTCAGTTGGACAGATCAAATAAAAAGTATTACAGATATTTCGAGGTTAGAAGCCACATTGCAAACTGTACAATATTTTTAAAACTAGGTTATCCGAATTTTGTTAAATGCATACAATAGTATTAATATACATGCAAATAATTATCAAATTCTATCAATCTATTATTAATATAAAATATAGGTATACAGTGAGTGCTCGCGATATGTTTTGACTTCAACAACCACTTCGCAAACGATGCAATAGCTGTTTAAAAATCGTGTCTACCGATGAATCAGAAACCGTCAATCCTGAGATGGATTTATCAGTACTTTGAGTGCGCACTAGAGAAACTATGACGCAAAAATAATCACATCCTTGACATCTATATTTGAACAATATAACAATAATGAATGATGGTAAATGTATAGGTACAGTTAAAAATGGTCATATTAAAGAATAGGTACATACTTAACCTTTTCGTCACATTTTTTTTATTATCAAATAATGATAATAACGCATTGAAAAAGATACGTTGTTTTTGACAAAGTTTATGTATCTCGATCACCATTCAATCTATAATAAGTAATAAAACGTAAACTAAAAGTCAATAATATTGAAGGTTCTGGAAGTATTTTTAAAATGAAACAATTATTTTTTGTGAAAACAATAATTAACACAGTAGATGACAACCCCGACTATATTCAGGTCGTAACACTGAATTGCGCATTACGATGGTAGTGCTAGTTATTGATTATCTTCAAATGCAGTAAATTTATTTCGTTAATATATAACTATCAATTTTTTTTTACAAACAGTTGCATCCATACTAAATTAGAAGTATAAGCAATAACCGGCACTGTCTTTAAAGTTAACAGTTCCTGTTACAGCTTGACAATAGTGGGCTTTGAGTTTATGACAAGGGCAACAGAAAAATAACCATGGAATTGTATTTTACGTATAGCTGTAGAGGCGAAAAAAATGTGAGCATTGCAAAATTAATGAGTATTAAATTTGTAAGATATTGTTTGTATCCATTTAAGAAAATAATATAGGTTTTTGCACCATTTTTAGGTTAATACTTAAAATTTGTTAATAATTTAATATCTATTTTCTGTTAGTACTTCAAATAGGGTCCTTGATGGGTTAAATACAATACTGACCGTTACTGATTTTATTATATTACACGAGTTACCGTGGGGTGGAGTATAACAATCCGGGAAACTGAACTGCGTTCATATTAGTTATTATTTTGACAGCGAAAATAGTTACACGCCAGATGACAGTTTTACGTTTCATCGGGTATTTATTGTGTTTATATGGTGTGACGCTGTTCAGGAAATGAATGTGTAATTAGTTCTAATTGAGTATAGTTTCAATTGGTGTGGAAATTTCAGAACGGTATTAACAGTCAAAACTTAACAGTTGCCTGTAACCGAAGTTGAATAAATAAAGCATAGGTAATATAATGTTTGAGACTTTGAAAGGCATATTGATAAACACTACCAACATATAGTTTGCTGGTATATTATCACTATTATTTTATATGGACGTTGAACAAGCAAAATATCAAGGACAGCTAAAGTATTCCATAATATTATGTGACTGTCTATATTTTCAATTATTTAGTCCAAGATATTATGTCTTTCATAAAATATTACATTTTATCAAAGTTTAATCTATGGTAAAGAGTATTTTTAGTATTTCTAGATGAAGCTGGTAGATTCGATTATTATTCCAATAGCTATTATGATTTTTAACATTGATATTTCGATGTTAATTTTCTGACATATTATCTGAACCGAACCTATTCCTAATATCGATATTTTCACAAGAATCGCGCATCTCTAAAATCGATTACTAGACTGTATTTCTAGTGGGCGTTTGTGGCACTTGTCAAAAACGCTAATATTTAAGGGATTTTAATGCCAAAAGTCTAGTAATTATTAGTGTTTATTTAAATTATATAATATAAACAGAATGTATAAAAAGTTCAGAGAAATAAACAAAATGTGTTTATGAAAGACATAGTATTAATTATTGTAATGTTGCAAGCAATAGAATTTTACTCTCTTTGTTTAGTTCAGCATCAATAAAATAATTTTAAGACGATTCGCTAAGTGCAACATTCTATATAATATTATAAGTAACAAAATAAACAAATAATTACGTTAAGTGTTGTAATCATCATAAACTTTAACGTTGTAGATGCCAGTGTCGAAGTATACATTCCTGCCATGTTGTTTTGCGAATTTTAACGTCCTTCGGAGATGATACATTCAGAATGATTATTATTGCGCTGTTATCTCAAGAAGTGTTCTGAATGGGATTAATGCCACGAGAAAACTAACTGCGTAATGAGCATATTGTTCGTTAAATAATTGTACATGACAAGCAAATATTCAAGTATTTGCTCTATTCTCTATACACAAGCATACATACATAATTAAGATAATCATCCCCCAATCTTATTACAGATATAGTTATAATATAACGTAAGTTTTCACAGTATCGCCATTGTTAGTATTTAGTTACATATAATTGATAGAGTGAGAATTGAAGGATTGGGTAAAATAGGGGCGCCAAAAATTATCGATATGATACCAATATCGGTATTTTTGTCAGTATTGAATCAAATGAGACTTTTTTCTTTGTTGAAATTTTTAAATATCATTTGTCTATTTGCAATATTTTCAAGATAGCTTTTTTATACATTTTACTCGAGGTAAAAAAAATATTATAAAATATATATGTGTAGTTTGAAGTGTTTTTATTATTATTATTGTTTATTTGTTTTTATTGCTAATAAATATATCGTGGTTTTGCTGTCAAAAGTTGGTATGTCGATAAATATTTAAATATTTAGAGGATGGATTATGTGTCTGTATAAAAATATGTACGCTAGAAAAAATTCAATATCATCCGATAGAATACATAAAGTACAAATAAATTAGCATTATGCCTGGTTTTAGAAGATTGAGTCAAACATCAAATTGCAATTACTTCATAACATGATTTCGAGACTTAACAACTTTTGGCAGTGACCCCACGATATATAATATTATCGAACGATAAATAGACCTAGAGAAATAGAATATATATATGAAGTTAATAATTTGACAGTTGATTTGAGTTAATATTTAAAAAATATTCGACTCACATATTTTTAAAGAATAAACGAAGTAAACATTTAAATAAAATTGGGTGCGATTAGAACAATGCAATAAAAAATGAACCTAATTCATGTTTTAATTATTAAAGTGTGTTAAGAAGCCACCCCACATTTTTGTAATATTTGAAGAGTATTGTAATTATCGTATGTACACGAATATCGCTATGATATCGATACAAAGTGTCAATACTTGCATTTCAATTAGACAACTCTATGTAGGTACAATTGACATATAAGTACCAAATAAGTAAGTTAGGAGCAGTTTTCATATCACCACATACATATTTATGCGTAAGAAAGAATTTAAACGTATACCTGTTTTACATGAAAAAATATAGGTAAGCATTTTTTTAATTTGAAACATTACAGCGCCTGTGACGTGCATGGATTTACTGGTACCGATAGTGTGTGTTTTAAACTATCGCGATAATAACTGTTTACACGTAAAAGTGCTGACTGTCTCTCCTATCTCATTCTTCAAGAGTAAGCGAGACGCAATGTTGTCATTTTATGGTACTATTTGACAGGTCGTGAAAAACGGTTAACATCAAAATGAGTCTTAGCTCGGTGTAGCTCGTTTTTTACCGGTAGGTATGCCACTATCGTTCTACACTGCGTAGGCGCAGATATCGAACGGTACAAAAATGTCATGTAAACACTTTTTTAATCCATGCATGCAATCTTGCATTTTGCACGATTATACGTGTTTAAACATGCATTTTTTTGTTATGGCCGCGTTAATACGTACGGTCAGTAGTAAATCCATACGCGTATAAACGGGGTATTAGGTTCACTTAATGGAATTCTGTGTAAAAGATATGTTGTTATTATTATCATAGCAAAGTATCTTATTTGAATAGTAAATTATTAAAATTAAGAAAACATTATTATTTCTTCCTGAAATTAAGTTTGATCAGGGTGCACTTGTACTTCAGATATTCAGCTCTTCAATTATTTATAATATTTTTTTTATGAGGTCATCTACTTTTATCTGTGTGTACACTGTTTTAAGTTAGAAAATTTTACATATTTACATAATTTGTAGTTAACGCGATAGCATTTGATACAAAATAACATATTACAGGATTGACGAGTAAATATATACAACTTTTATTTACAATGTATAGTAGGTGGAGTATAATAGACATTTATTTAAACTATTTAACTGATACATGCACGAATTAAAATAGTAATATTTTATACACCAATTCGTCTCAATTATTATAAGCTACTTATATTACTAGCACAATCTTAATAAATCACAATAATAAATATTATTATAGTAGTTCAAATACTTTGGCACAATCACTTAGTTAATATTCTATCGAATTAACTAGGCTCACACAAAGACTTGATATTGTTGTAAGTTAAATAGTTCACTTTTCACGATTTCTTCTAAACGAGTCTTGATATTTTATTGAGGGAAAACTTTTCCACAATGTCATGTAACCGAAAGCACACGCTGTCACGACGAACGATTTTTTATATGAACTAGTTAGGACGAGTATTCAGTCGAATGACTTCGTGTCAGTAG
This sequence comes from Rhyacophila brunnea, assembly GCF_057557595.1. Lineage (NCBI taxonomy): Eukaryota > Metazoa > Arthropoda > Insecta > Trichoptera > Rhyacophilidae > Rhyacophila > Rhyacophila brunnea. Next base: position 14,470,061 of record NW_028232806.1, read on the forward strand.
ATTTATCACTTGACTGACTGACATATTGGCAACTTTGCAGAGACAGCTTGGGATAAAAGTTTAAACTATTTTAAATTGTCATTTCATCGTAGAATACTTGAGTTGGTTGACTGCATAATAAATTATTATCAAACAATATAAATAAAATGAATTAATTGTACCCATTCAATATTATATTATATTAATATTGGAAATATAAAAAGTTTTAAAAGTATTTTTTGATACAATATTACAAGTTTTAAGCATCAGCAAATAATATGTATTGTCTGTAATGTTATAAAATAATTTTTAATATAGTTATATCTTTAAGATCATTAAAACTTATAAATTCTCACAAAAAAGTAGCTAAACTAAATAATAACAAAAAAAATATATTTACTGACAAAAGAATTATAATGTAGTATCAGATATCCATTTTTTAAGAATATTTTCATATGAGACGCCAGTATTCCAGTATTTTAAAAACAAATCAATATAGAAAATATCTAGGTAACATGTATGAAGTATGGTATTGAATAATCAATCAACATTGAAAATAAAGTAACCTTTCGTATAAAGAGTCATATTATGATGTTATTGTCCGTCATGAAAAAAATGAATAGTACGATACCGTGTTTCTCAATATTTTTCCACCTTCGGACCACTGAAAATAGTAGAAAAATTTGCGACCGCTAACGCAGAAATACAAATAATATATTTTTTAAATAGTAAATTATAATACAATCTAATTTCGGTTGATTTCGTCACGTAAAACCATTAATTTATTTAAAAAAAAATGCCCAAACACTTGCAGGCACACGGGTTTTTAATATTTTATTGGAATCTTTAGCGTAGTCATTTGGACGCTAACAATTTGCAGACCACCAGTGGTTCACGGACCACCGTTTTAAAAACACTGGATTAAACCATTGTATTGATTCTAAGAATTGGATGAAATTATCTGGAAACCTGTTTTGGAGTATTTTTGTATAAAAACTATTTATTTAACTATATTTGAGATACATATAGATACCTACATACACTTTAATAATTTAGTTATTAATTGTTTTTAAGATAAAAAGACATGACATCAAGTTCATTCAGAATCCTCCGGGAGGTCTGCGACGACGTTATAGGGATACAAGAATGAGGTGAAGAATTCGACAAAGAAAGCTTATAGATTTCTGTAAGTATCTCTTTGATAATAGTAAGTTTGAAAATGGAAATAAAATAAGAAAATTAATTTTCGCAGCAGGTAAATGAAAAAATTAATTGCTCCTGACTGTTAAAATAATACGCTAGAATTTAAAAAAAGTTTCGACTTTGATTGTTATTAATTTTGTACGGGGTGCGAGTACTGACTACAAATTGCCTCGGGGTGAATGCAAAAAAGGCTGAAAGCCCATGGTTTATAATTATATTGTCATTAATAACTGATCTTTAATACTATCACCCATCAGTAATTCACAATGTATCTTCAAGCGGATAACACCACACCTAGATTATTTATGTATTAAGTGTTTACTGTATACATTTTTGTTTTTATTTCAATACGAATAGCGTGAGCTTAAACATGAATGTATTTACCACGATATTGATACAATATTGATGTTTTTAAAATATTGAGTCTGATAAACTACTTATTTTACTCTATGAGAATGTAACATTATACATTAAATTGAACATCCATAATTTGAAAATATCTCATGCATATATTATATTAATTGGCTTTACAATCCGATGTGGATCTAAGTCGCCTCAAGAAGAGGTTTCTCACCCGTCGGGTGTCGTATTTTTAATGGATATGTGCATGAGATGTTTTCAAATTATGAACTTATGTTAAATTAATATGAAATCGTTGGAAAAATAATAAAGAATGTTATATTTACAAAAATGTAGTAATAATATGCAGAATAGGTAATTTTCTCCATTATTTTTACACTGATTGTTTGTTAGATATACTGACAAAAACAAAAATAATAAGATATATATCATTAATATGGAAAAGTTATTAAGTTATTATAAAGAAATCTGTAGTGTATTTTTCATTGAAATTAGGTATTTAAATTAAAATGTGTTGTGATAGTAAGTCAATTAATTTAACCATAATGCTCGAGTCCTGCATTAAAACTATGACAGCCATCAGTTGATATTTTTACATCCCACGTGCTAATCCAAGATGTCACATTTTTCGCTTTAGTTCATCGTGGCGCGCAGTCTAAAGCACGCCTGCTGTGACAGTTGACACGCGGATATGGCGAGTGAATAAATGGCGGCAAAATGGCGCTGGCCGGAAGTTAATTGTCAGCTGATTGCCAGCGCAAAGAGCAGCAGGGTGGGGGGCGTCGATGGAGAGATCCGCGTCGCGGCGCCTCGCTGCATCGCAAGTGGATTTTCACCTGGAATGAAAAAGTGACACTCCATAATTACGTGCTTGTTGTTGACGTGTCTTATTCCGTGCGCAGATTTATGTTAAAAAGAAAAAAGGTTGATAATGGAAATAATAAAATTAGGTTTTTGTATTCAATTCTAGACAATTAATAGCTAGCTGCTTAACTGTCATTTAAAGTCTTTGAGTGAACACAGTATTTATATTACATTATAAATGGTCGTTCACAATAACATGATAATATAAGTTAACTTTTATTAATTCAGTGAAATATTATAATGTGTGGCCAGTACGTCATGTAATAATAGGTGTATTATGTATGATTAATGAAAAATGAAAAATGAAATATAAAGTAGTTAATTATACAGGTCAAAAGAAAATAGAAAAAAATATATAACTAAGTATATAATTACTTTAAACATCCAACATTATTTATTGATTACTAACAATGAAATACTATTCATATTATTTCAAAACTTCCACACAATATAAGTAACACAAAATACACTACATCGATGGAAAAAAATATTTTTTCATAATATATCAACAAAATTTGCTTTTGTACTAAATTTTTGTCGGTCATGGTGCAATCGACCAAAATCAATCTCGTGTTGGACATTACATACTATTCATATATTTTTATGTTTTATTTTTAATTATTATAATGTTTTTTACCTTCGAGATTTGAGAGTTTATGTACCTAATTAAAATGAGCAAGTATATTATAGTTATGTATTTTATTACCTCTGAGAACATGTACCGCCACTGTAGTAGCTGAAACATCCTCCAATGCACAGGTGTAGTTGCCAGAGTCTTTGCGAGCGGCATTAGCTATATACAGTCTTGATAGCGCACCACTGTTTTGCACCTCTGTCTTAACACTGCAAAAGAAAGAAAATAATAGGCACTTAACACACTATTTGTAGAAACAAACTTGAAACATTTTCAGAATAATAGATGTATTACAAAAATAGAAAAAATATTGGAGCGTGTAATTCAAACATATATTATAATATTATCTACAGCTTCTGTGGTAGGCAGAACACAGTCAAGATATTGGTTTTATTAGTTACTTGACCATACATGAGATAAAATTAAAACATAGTTAAGAGCAGTTTTTACATCACCACATATTTATTATACAGTGGCGAAGAGTGAAGGTGGGCTGTTAAGATCCGATATAAATCATGAAACTTTGTCAGTCATACTTATTTGTTTTAATTAACTAAGACTTAGAATACAAATTGCAGATGGTGCTGTTTAGTTTTAAAAAATAGTTTAATCTTGCATAAACTAAACCATAATAGATTAGGTAGGTATGCAAATAATCCGAAAAATACAAAGGTACAAATTTTTTCAGTTATACTTATATTTTTTTAGTTTTCGTTGAATTAAGATACATATTATTAGTACAGATGTTGTTGGTTAGTTTTTTTTATTAAATTCATTAAACCCTGCTTAAACATAACCATAATATACCTACACATTTTTATAAATAGATGAATATTTTTTGACTATCACTATAATGGCTTGGTTTACGCATGGTTAAATTCAATTTTTTAAATTAACCGACACTATCTGCAATTTGTAATCATAGTTCAATGAAAACAAATACTTATGATCGATAGAGTTTAGTGTACACTGAATAGAATTGAACATTGAATGATATCCCATGAACATTTAAAGTACCTTGATATTCTTCAAACCGTAAAAACAATAATAACAATATAAAGAAAGAAGAAGCTGTTTCCTTGAAAAGTTGAAAAGCAACAATCTATTATCTGAGAAGAAGACTTCATTTACAGAATTTTGAAGAGTCACGTAAAATTTAGAATCGCGAATGTAACTTCGAAATCAATTTACTGAACTTGCTCACCGGCGATTAAATTGAAATGTTCAATGCGTCCATTCAGGCGAAAGTTCACTATAGTCAGAACACAAAGCTGCGCACTTCGATGATAGTTGATAGATGCTAGTTATTTATCATACTTGCAATTGCGAATGCAATATGGTAAATTGTTGGTAGAATATTGAAATAATAGTAATAATTTGAATGCAATATGCAATCGAAAATCTTAATTTTTTGCGAATAGGTTACCGCTTTGCATTCTTATAATATAATCAATAACCAGTAACACCATTGTAATTCGCAATTCTGTGCCACAGTTTTGATTAAGCTACTCAAGCAGTACTGAGCTCATGAGCTTTTATGCTCATTCGAGTACTCAAAATATATCTTATTAACTGTGAGTATATCTAGTAATCCTGATTTCAATAAATTCTAAATCTATTGGAATTTTTTTATATTTAAACACCACTTTGTCAATTTTCTAATTTTTTTCACTTTTATTTATTATATTACATTATAATATTATATAGTAGTATATTACATTTCCGAAATATTTTAAACTTTTGACATAAAGATATTTTTTAAGAATTTGTCATTTTCAGAGATACATAATTTTAAGCATCGTGTTTCGTATCTGACAATCTATTATAATGTATGAAAAATACCATCAATCTTCACAAATTAAGTATAATGTCTTTTAATACTTTCTTTTTAACCATCGCAAACGATTTAAATCTTAAAACAGGGCACTAGTGGAAAACAAGTTTTAACTATAAATTTATTTGATCAAGCATTCTCAAATACACCTTATTTCATATCAGCCATTTCAGTATTCTATATTATTACAAACAACATAAATATACTATACTGTAGGAAAATCTCCTTACATAGCGATTACCTTAATAAATGCCAGAGGCAATAACTATATAGCAAAATGATATTAATTTTAGAATTTGTAAACAAATTGTGAAATTATAAGAATTTAGTGAGCACACTATTTAATTCAAATAATATTAATGCATATTTCATTATTGATATTGATTTAATTTCAAGGATTATTTAAATAATAAATTACTCAGAAGATGAATTTCGGTGAGGCAATTAAATTCATTTAAAATATTTTAATTTAGGTTGTTGAGTTAATATCATGTATGATAGAATACTGATTTTTTAATTGCGTCTACAATCCTATGTGAATCTGGGCCGCCTCACGAAAAAGTTTCTTAAAAACTTTCTGTTTTACGAGAAATGTATGTTAGTCACTTGCTCAACCTATTAAGTTCATACTCTGGGTCTAAACACACACTGAAAAATAACAGGTGAATTTTTGTGAAACCCGGGATTCGAACCTTGAACCCGTGACATTATAAGCCTGCAGCATAGCCTTTCAGTTATCATGGGCGTATTTGATTATTAATGATAGCAAATTAAAACCACAACATAAACTATATTATTGTATAAGATAGATATTGTCTATTTCCTAAGTTAATGATTATGTACCTAATGAATCAATACATTTTAATACATAATTTAAATTCATCCCTTAATTTTTCACCATCAGTGAACCTTTGTGATTTAATTGTTTTGTCATTATTATGTACATCATCAGCTACTGTGACTCTCCAAGTGTGTACATTTTTTTTCGGTTCCGTATTACCTCCCTCCAGTATGGTAATTATGATGAATATAAATATCTCGACCAATATTTCCTAACAATAGCATTGTATGAATTATAATAGAATTTTACAATTCGATAGGGATGCACGTATGTACATAATAGAGATAGGAGGAATTGAGTTTACAATGAAAACAAAGAGATGCTCTCGAAATGTAATCTAGGCGTTTGTAATACGAGCGTGCATAATAAAGATCCTATCTCAACTACCCATCAATGTTTCTGTTTAATCACAGATAACAACACCACGTATGTGTTTTATAGGTATATTGTGACCGATTGTTGTTATAACAATGCGGTGTACGTCGATTAATTATAGCAATTTCGTTACCCTAACATATAAATAATATAAAGTTATGTGGTGACGATATGCAAAGCTCATCCAATAAAGTACAAAAAACTAAATTCTTGTTATTTATTGAGAGTATTATAATCGGTTTATAATTAGAAAAGTGTTACTACTGCAAAATAAAATGTGTTACGTAATATATTCATTAATATATTATATTAGTTTTAATACTACAACAGGCCATGATATCCAATAACGGTAGTGTATTGATATAGTATGTAGTAGGTATGTATAGTTAGTGTATGATTGGATTGATTGGTGTTGGTGGTTGATTAGTGAAATACGTAAGGGCATATCAGATATCTTGTCATTTGAGTTGATTATTAATGTTATAATTTATAATATTTAAAAATGTCAATTTGGATTTTGCAACGCTGAAAAACTTGTGACTGAGTTGTTGTAGTTAGAAAAGACGGAGGTAGACTACGTGGCAACAACCGAAACAACTATTACGACCCTGAAAGACGAAAAAACCTCGAGCTGGTTGACACATTTTATTAAGGTACAGATGAGAACTTAAAATGCAACCGCGGACATTGTACCTATATCTATTATCCTTATATTTCAGTATTTCTTCAACGAACTGAAAACATGCTTTTACATTTTTTTATAAACATTGTATGCGTATATTTATATACGTATTATTATTTCATGTTTTGCTTTTCTATATTAAAAAAAAATATTATACAACCTACAATTATTTCAATGTTTAATTCATGTCCTGAAAGTATATCACAACTGCAGCAAAGAATGTTAACGGAAAATCTACCACAAAGTTACAACTTTCAGAACTGAAACAGTTTAAAATATGTACAAAAATGAAGCACTTATTCTGCTATAATTAGAAAAGTTAAATAACTCTGTAAACCTGTGTTTGTGACGTTTAATTATTTATAAATAATGTTGGAAATGGTAAAAAAACGGCTTTTAATATTTTGTAAAATCATTCTTACTATATATTCATCACAAAGCCATGTAAGTGTGTATGGAGTTTTAACCCATTTTCATTATTTTTATTCAGGACTATATTTTTACACTGACAAGCATTTTCTTTTAAATTAATCCCATTTTCATTTCTGAAGTTTCTAAATATTATATGTGGAGTTTTTCATTCCATTGTTCATTATTTTAGTCTCTTAATCAATAAACATTTTATTAAAGTACTTTTATTTCATTACATAGTAACATAATAATAATTATAGATATAATAAAAAATAAATTAGTCTGATAAAAGTGTGAACAATTAGTGAACTGGTGAAACCATTTTGTTTTCGTTAAAATGATAGTTGTGAAGACTATTAGTTTAAAAAATCTAACTCTTACTTATTATGAAAGTCATCAACATGTAATTAAAATTGATTATATAATTTGAGAGTCCTACTCGATTTTATTTTAGACCGATTTCAGTCTTGCACTCTTCTATTTGAATCGTTTTTTAGCAACATGTGACAGTGGTTGAGATTGTTCAAAAGGCGATCACTAAAAAAATATGTAACTAAAATCGTTTACATATTTGGATTACCTGTTTAATGTAATTTATAAAATTAAATACATTATTTAAATAAAAATCCATAGCGTCTCGGTGACATTTTTACCCTTCTTCTGGGTGGAGGGAATCCGTGGTGCTATATTAATTATCTCACTTTATTGATAAAAACAAAATAACACCATAATATACCACACATCAAAAAAAATAGTACTATAAGAGATTTAGATTTAGAAATTAAACTAAATGCTGATACATTATAATATTATATTTTGTTTTAGGTATACTCGTTTCTCCAGTATTGAATTTGGTACTTAAATTGAAATTTGGCATTTAATTCCACAGTTTAACGCAATATGTCTAAGTAAGTCGTTTTGCCAGAATTATTTCGGACGTAAACTGGGTTAAGTAGCAATTAGTAAACGATTTTGTCCCTTGAAAAGCTGGTTAGTATGTGGGACCTGAACGTATGAATTTAACTACGCTCTTCCTCATGATTAAGTTAACATATTCTTTCAGCAAATGCAGTTATAGTCAAAATAGAAATGTATAATATTATAATAATGTATCCTTTACATACAATATAATTTTATCATTCTATATTCATAAATATATATAATATTGTACTTCCTAGTTGTTCTACTCACTGCTTATCACTAAGCATAGCGTTAAGCAAATCTTTTAAGCTGGTACCCAACTTTCCATTGTTGAAGTCGCGCCTGCTTCCTGTGAACTCGTGTCTGTGAATTTGTATATTTTGCTATTGTATTTTTTATTAATATTTTCCGTAATAGTGAAACCTCGTGTGCTTTTTTATTTATTTAATGCGGCTGATAAAATGCGGCCAAGAAACGCTTTATTTTTGACGTTTCGTTACATTAAAAGGATTCATCATCATATTAGATTAAATTTTGTCATGATTGACAGAGATTGATGACGGCGTGTGGTGACTTTTACTTGTAAGGATACAATCGAAAAAATACATGCATACCTACTTATTATTTACTAAATATTATTTACTTTTGGGTTTTGTAACTAATTGAATCATGATGGGTAGTATACTGCATGGTATTGCGGTGTTTATTACGCACTATTCACATTATAAAACGTGAACAATAGATAACGTCCAATTATAGGCGGCTCTCGTGGTGCAGTGGGTAAGGCGCTGGCCTTCTACCCGAGAGTTCCTGGGTTCGATTCCCGGTCAGGACACACAATATTTATGTGTTTTTCTCAAAGCCTGGGCGTTTTTGATTGTTCAAAATTACTAACAACAACCACCTTGTACGAAAAAGCAAGGACATGGTTATTAATAATTCAAAAAAAAAAAAGTCCAATTATAAAATATAATAATATAAAAAAAAACACCAAGTGGCAGTGTCATCAGGTCCTGTCAACATTGAAGTCGACGTGCTGAATGCGTTCAATTTGTTCAATACGCTGACAAAGAGAGTATATGACGAATGTATCTGTGATAAGCTAGCTATGTATACATGCAGAAACATAATGATATATAATGTACATAATAGAATATTTAAAATCAAAATTTTCTTATTTTCTTCTTAAAAATGTCCGCTTCTCAGTTGAAGCATTTGAAAATGGGTGAAATTTACCATGAAATCGCGTAAGATGTAGATACTACAATGATTATACACTAGTTTATTAAATATTTGTAGGAATGCAGCGCGTCTACAGCATCTATAGACCGCACACCAATGATTGGAATATATCTGACTGGGCCTCGGGGAACAATAGGAAAATATATTTTTTATTTAATGGTAGTGTATTTGTATTTATTAAAATAATTAGTAGTTTGGTATATAGCGATAATGCATTAGCTTTTAATATTAAATAACATCACCAAAACGTAATATTTTGAGTTATAAATTAAACGAAAGCTCCGCGAGAGTGCGCGGGAAAGATTTATGCTAACACTCAGCTTTATTTGCGAATGGTTTGTTTCAAAATGTTTACACACCGATCCACAGCAATAATAATTCATACTTGTTGGCGCCGCGCTTTTAAAATCAAATTAATATTCGTGGAAATTCAGAAGAGTTTACAAAACACAGCACTAGGAAAACCGGATAACAACAAAAACTTTCAAAACTTTCAATTGACGAAGGTTTAAAGATTGTGTGTTTATTAATAATTCGTTGTGTTTATTTTAATACAAGCGTATTGTTTTATTTGTGTTTATATTATCATTGTATCAACACAAAAGCTCATGTATAAAGCCACGCGCACACGATAATAACTTATGGCTGAGACAGGCCGCAACGACTTGCAGTTGAGTCTTTGCGTACGCGGAAAGCATACAGCAGAGTGTGTTGGTGAAAATAGTGTACACAGGGAATGTACGGTAAGTTATGCGTCAATGACGTTGAGCTACTTTACGACCTGCTTGTTGGCGAATTTACAATCTGCCCATAAAGTCGCCCAGTGTCATCATCGAACAAGCTAACAAGCAGATTGTAAACAATCTACCGATAAAAGTTAAAAACCGGTCAACTTTACACGCTACACGCCAGCGTATGGGCCTACTGTAGAGCGTAGTAGCGACCTCTCGGTAAAAAACGAACTACGTTCCCATGTGCTTTTTCTCTCCTTGTCACTTTGCATTAGAGTAAACTCAGTAAACTCAGTCAGAGCTCACTTTGAGCATAGTAACCTAAGTCTTGGGCACTTTCTCCCAGAACACTCCCAGGCCAATTCTTAGATGCTTCACATCACCAATTGACGGGTCCCGTGATACTCTCGATTAAGACCGAGGGTGGTACGGGGCGGGTTTGGTGGAGGGAATTCAACTTCAATGTCAAAATAGTCGCTAGCTTGTTGGCTTCTTAATGGAAAGTTTTGTGTGTCATCATCACAATCGCAGTAGCTGAATCGCCCGTTTTTTAATTCGCCAACAAACAGCTCGTAAAGTAGCTCAATGTAATTGACGCATTAAGTTAGTGATAAAGGATAGTTGTGCGCTTTTTGAAATCCATAATAGCGAGTTGCATTTAATCAAGGTACGCTATAAAACGTGTGGGGAAGAAAATACAAGTAATATAAATAGAGCATGCAGTTCTCAGGGAGTGGTTAATACTGGTACACATTGTGGTCAGTAGTCTGGTTAGTTTTTTCATATAATTCAGAGCACCATACAGTTACGGGGTTGAGAAAAAGTGAGTTGACTGACTTTGATAGGAAATTTTAACTAACCATTCAGTTCCATTGAATATGGGAATCAATTTTGATAATATATACTTTTGTATTTTCTGGAAAACCTTCATAAATATAACTAAAATATCACAATAACAATATTATATAGCTTGGTTAGGTGAGTTGCCTAATCATTAGGCTACCGACCGTCTTAAGGATAATTCCGAAAACCTACGTGACTTTTTTATTTCTCAGATAGCGTGGAAATATAAATTAGAAATTTTAATGAAAATGATAAAATTACTAAATTTGATTCATAGATAGGTGCCAAAATTGTTCAACATGTTATTTGTAACGACCTTGTATCTGTTAGCATTTTTTTCTATTATTTTTTTTAATTTAAGATTATAATAAGCATAGGTATTTTTTTTATTAAAAATATATAATTTGAAAAATTTGATTGTATCCTAGTAATGGGTTTACTTAATATAATAACTTTTCAAAGATTTGAAGAGATAAGTAATACTTATGATTATATATAATGATCTTGTTGGTGATTTATTAAAAAAAATATTCTACTAAAAGAGCTGAAAAAATCGGAGAAAAGGGGTACAATTAAATGACCACGTATGTATTTGATCACAAATTGAAATGCATTGCATTTAAACGCCTGAATAGTATATTTAAAATAATCTAGTATAACTCCTAAAGCGTAACGTGTTCCGTCAATGTGTGTCACTAGTACTCACTGATGGAAGTGAAAGAATTGATCTTAAATGTAAGAAAAATAAATTATCTCAAGGTGGCTTTAAAATGGAAATTGGTCAGGTGTGATGCTCGATGAAAAAGATACAGTAAGTATTACTAAAATACCACTAAATATGACCACAGGATCATCCTAAAACCCGTTTGGTCAGGCTGACGGGTGTATATGGCAGCGAAGAACTTGGGACCGACAACAATGAAAGTAGCTAGAGGAAGCCTTTATTCAGTAGTGAATCGACCTCAGTTGACAATATAACAAAATTTTAGTTTTATAAAAAATCGAGTTAAAAAATAAATCAATCTCAGAATATTTTACACATTTGGCAACAAATAATTGAAAGTATTTTTTAATCCGAAAAACCATAATTTATTTACTTTGCCAATATAATTTTGACCCCGTTTCAAAAGCTTCTCAGAAAGCTACTTAATAATTTACTCTTAAAAATTCAAAGCTAACAGACTGACTAACAAGTTAAGTGTGCTTCTTGAACATTCTTTAGAGAGGTTGACACAGAGAAATAAGTAGGTATAAAGGAAATTTCTATTTAAATTCTTTAAATTAATAACAGTGTAATTCAATAATGTAAAAGTTATACTAGATTAAAATTAATTCACCACAGAGGAAAGCATGGAGCGCTAACAATATAATATGATAATATAATATTTCATACGTTAATACATTTTATGTGGAGATTATATTATTTTAAAAGCGTTTATAACGTGACAATTATAATAATATATACATGTTAATATTGAAACACGTTTTTATATAGAAACAGAGAACAAGGAACCGAGATCAACATAGATAACTTGAAGAGGTCTTCATCTAACAGTAGATTGAAACATACAGATGGTGAAGTAAGTAACCAAAGCAATCAATATCAGTTCACGATTTTCTTTTGCTATTTACGAGTGGTTCACAAGCATAGTGAACCAAGTCTGGTTATCTTTGAGAAGCTAAGTTCAAACATAATAATTGAGTATTTCTAATTCTGTAAGGGTATGATTTCCTTTATATAATAATTTAAATGTACTCAAAATAACTCTTCAGAATTTCAATCATACCCTTACAGAATTAGAAATACTCAAATATTATGTTTGAACCTAGCTTACTCAAAAATAACCAGAATGGACTTGGTTTACTATGGTCGTGAACAACTCAATTAATAATATTATATACTAGTATTTTTCTACCGCCGGTCCGCTACTATTTTAGTATTGTTGCCTATTTTAAAATGCATGTGCCAAAAATTTCAGCAAATCGTCATTCCAAAAATTAAATATATAAATATTATTATTCTTTTGATTCCATTCTGGTATTTACACATAAAATACAAACATTAAATCAGTTTTGGGTATCATTAAAATCAATTAAACCATTGTCCGGATTTTTGACCATATATTCATGTGAAGAGACTTTTTCGGCCATATCAGTACAAACAAAATAGTCACTACAAATGGATGTCAATGCAGCGCTTCGTTTCTCTGAAATAACACAGAGGCCATCGTTATCATTTTTTTAAACAAAGATGTAGCGGCCGATTTTACATTAGTCTTTTATTTAAGGATTATTTCTGTTGAAACTAGAATTTTCATGTCATATATTATGTATGTGCCTGCCCTCCCTCATCCTGCAGTACTGCTGGTCTGGCATGGTGGGAAGCACGAGAGTTGCCAGTGGACCGACGGATGTGGCGAGAACTTGTGCTTGCCCTATGCCCCAATGCTGAGTAGTGACAGGTTGAAAAGAGAAGAAGAAGATATGTTTTTGTATTCACAATCAGACTGCTATATGTATGTTAAGCCCATGTTATAATACAAGATTAAAAACTAATAAACATTAAATAATAGTTTTTATTTTGCGTTAGTCGTCCGCGAAATGTTTCGCCAATTTTCACCGGTCCGCAGGTCTAAAAAGGTTGGGAAACACTTATTAAATAAGAATAATATAGAATAAGAATAGTGAAATATATAGTAGAATACTGTAGAAAACTATAGAATTTCTATATAGTGTCACAACGCAGTGTACCTATTTGTTTATAGTTACAAATAATCCAATTATTGTAATAAAAACATTCTGGTGTACTTAGTCATCAGATTTCAATACAAAGACATTATTTTATAATTCACAATTCTCTATATTATAGACGTTGCATCTTTTTGGATCATGGACTAAAATAAATATCAAATTATGTGACTTTATTATTATATTATATTTACACCATGCTATTATGAGCTTAAAATATTACCGCACACACAACACGATTTTCAGCTCAGATATCAGTAACTTTTAATAATATGTGCTCCTGTTTACCTTTGGTTTGGGAATAGGGAATAATAAAATTATAGCGGAAGCATTTTACACGTGCCCAATATTGTGTGTAGGCGTATAAGTAGATGCCTCATGTGTAAAATTGCAAATATTGATAAAGAAAAAACTGCATTAGAAATCTAAATAGGGTACATATTTAATGTTTATTTAATATTCGCGTTACTGTATTATCATCTTATGTTACTCAGTCCATTTAACTGCAAATATTTTAGTTACCATGCACTTTAATTTGATTACCCATTTTTTTATAATATTTCAATTCCCCCAATTCAAAATATTGAATGTCTATTTATAAATCTCAGCTATTCTTAGAATTATCAATATTACATCTAATTAAAATAGTATTATTTGAAAAATTTATAGCATTATCGAGTAAATACATCTGTCAGATTTTTTTATCATAAATTATAAATGCACATTGCATACAGATCGTCGCATTTCAATACGAACAAAAGAGATACATATTTAAAAGTATATGTGACAAAAAACGACATACTAAATTGTGAAAAAGAGATATGAAAATAAGGCGTGAAATAAAGATAGTACTATTATGACGTATTGATGCTTTTTTGATAATTTTATAAATAAAAAATAGCAAATAAGGATGATGAAACGTAATTAGACTTATTGATGTTGCCAAAATATTACTGTAATATTTTGTCAATCTCATAATATGGTAACCCAAGGTGACATCACTAGAACGGACATAATTTATTATCGGTATTTTTTACTATTAAATGCATGCAGTTGGATCATATTTTTTAAAATCAATTTTATTATAAAAGCTAGGCGCTTTCAATGGGACAGAAATATTATTTTGAATGTATATTTACTTTATTATTCAAAGCGACCACACCTATGTAACGGGAGTAAGGAGGAGTCAGTTTGCTAACAGAATAAATAATCGAGGATTTCCGAAAAACCATTTTCGTGATCGCATTGCGCCGTTCGGTTCTACGGAGTGAAATGTGTGAGGTGAGGTCTGGTTAGGTCTCAATATAATCATTTATTACGATAATCGAATCTAAAGTAGTTGGTTTTTAATTTCCCCTAACAGGGGGTATTCAGGAATTTTTACTAGACGTAATAAGGGTTATGAATTTTTATTGCCTACTAATAAATGATTTATTCCTAATTAAATATGTTTTTATTGAACGAATAATTCAGATTTTATAATGTAACATTCTTTATTGATTTGGAAATACCTCAAACCATACTAGAAAAAAATCGTAAAAAATACAACACTTGGCAGGCATATAAAAAATAGTATATTAAATTATTAGCACGTGCAATTACGTTAAAACCAGAGATTTATGACCTGTTAGATTATGACGCAATTAGTAAATTACGTCGTAATTAGATTATACGCATATGGTAAAGTACATTGTCCTGTGTCATTTTATTTACAAGATTTTCGAGTGTTTTCCAAATGATGTATGATTTATTCCTATTTACAATATTATGTTGTTTCATACAACTAAAAGACAATAAAAAATAACACAATTAAAAAAAAGTTTTTTGGTGATGAAATAAAATTATAAAAGCTGTTTTAGTAACTATTAATAGTTTTGATAACTATTGTTATTTCTAGAATAGATTTTTACAACTTGAATCAAATTGATTCGTAGTACATCTTTGGGTTTGATATATACAAAGAGAAAAAAAAAATATTCACACAATAGACATTTATAAATTTGATCGTTTATTGATATTTATTAATTCTTAAATTTATTGAATGAATAAATCGAATAAACTGAATAATAAAATAGTAATTAAGTGTTGTGTATAAATGGTGCGTATATAAAATATTTATTATTGTTTGGACGAGACTATGATCGTATACTAAAATATAATATGCCCAATCGATAAAAAATATTTATACGTATAATGGGATACTGCACCTCACTTGTAAATTATGTTCTTATGCCCTACCTACATCTATCAAAAAAATCTCTAAATAACAAACGACAGAAACAGAGGTGTACGTAAAATGTATAATACCCAAGTGTTATATTAAAATTCCCAATATTAAAGTAGACACAAATTGTATTATTAAGAGAGTCAGTATTTGGCAGAGTTTTACAAAATGATAATATTAATAAAATATATTAAAATATACAGGTATTTTAAAAGTAGATAGTTATTTTGGTTGTGTTGCTGCGCGCATTATAGTCTTGATAATGGCGATACAATCCAAACAGCTAACGCTTTAAAAACAACCCGTAGAATTTAATAATAGTTTATAATATTTGAGTTTACACAGAAATAACAAACTTTAGAAACGTAAACGTTGGTTGCAGCGTAAGTAATTTTACAAGTAGTATAGCTTAAAATATCACGCGCGCATTAAAAATATTAGAGGAGGTCAATCGAAATTTTTTCCGGTATGTGGTAGTAGTATTGTAATTTGATTTGAATTAGTAGGAATATAGTGTATAGTGAATCTGTATCGGATATGGGTTAAGTTTCCTATACCTACTGTATAGTGTATACTTGATCTTATGGATAAGTAGGTCGTATCATCCAGTATAGAGTTTATAGAGACTACTAGGTAGAATGGTGTCAGATTCTTCTGACAGTGTTCAAATAGCACAAACACCGGTGCAAAATGATTTCGTCGTGGCCGTAATGCCAAAAGAATCTGTCCTTCTTCTACCTAGTACTCTTTACGATAATATATGGTACCATTATACAAAATGATTAGAAAAAGTGGGTTAAACCATTTTTTTTCATATGCAGAGTAATAATGTACTATATAATATTTTCTTCATTAAATAAATAATTATTTTATCTAACATAATTTAATTTAAAAAAAATTAATGATTATTTTTATTGAATAATGCTTGATGCTGAATACTGGGTATATAGTGATCTGTATTATATTATATAGGAATCATTAATTTTTGCAAACCTTTCCGACAGCTGCCTTTTAAAATAATAAGTTAAAAATCTCTTGTTTACGCTTTGATTTCAATTTTAATATTAAATAAAATGGACGTCGCATATTATTTGTAACAGCTGACCTTCTTTGGGTGCATACGATCAAAAAATTAGTTTAAATTCACTTATTTTTATACTTACTTAGTCTTCGACTAGCAGTAAAAATTATATTGTATACCCGTTCGAAACAACATAGCATTGAAAGCACCAAAGTGATAACATTCAGATTATGTATCCAAATATGTTTGCAGAAATCTCAAAACAATATAATATAGCTCAACACGCATCTCTATATTATAATGCGTTGGGTTTTTCTTCGTTTTTAAATGTTTTTGAATTCAATGTCAATATTTGCACTTATATTAGATTAATACCGAAATACCATATTAACTCAATACTTTACTTTGTATAAGGGCTCATTGTGAATCATTGCGTAAGGCACTGGGTTCATATCCGGTGGTTCTGGGCTCGATTCTCTATGAGGTAACAGTACATTTTTATGATTTTCTCAAAGCCTGGGTGTATCTGTGATTGCCTAGCTTGTAGCACTTCATTACTATTTTATTATTACTACACTACAGTTATTGAGTCTCATTGCATGTTATAGTGATAAAATACTACAATAGTTTCGTGATTTTTTTATAATGGGTGACCGTAGAAAATTTTATTTAGACGTACAAATATACCTCATTCTAGCTTTTTTCTCTTCTAATACATCCTTCTACATACGTTTGCTGTTCTAAATAATACACGTATTTTTGGATTTATTTATGTTGCGTTGTAATACATACTACATAATGAATTGGAATCTAAAATTGGCCTCGAATTCTATACCAATAAAATGAAATATGTGAATTACCCGGTTCTAATTTTATATGTTTTTATATTTTCGAAAGCTCAACCGGTTTGTTTTAAACAAGCACGTATACCCGTTTTCGGAACCGAGCCAAAAACAGTACTGGTAGAAGAGAAGAATATTGCCGTCGGGGGAGTCATGCGACATATTTGTTTATTGTTGCCAGTACTGCTGAAAATATTCCCAAAGAACGCATATTGGAGCTTGAAATATTCATAACGCTTACCAAAATATATATTTTTTTCTTCCACATATTATTATTATACGAAAAAAAATGTAAGAAGTAAACACTTTAGGGAAAGTGCTTGTATGAAATGAAAATTCATCTAAGCCACACGAAGACTTGAAAAAAAAACTAGTGGCTTTAGTGTCCATGACGTCACGTCATCGTAGTAAAAGTCACCCTCGACGCAAATTATTCGAAACATAAAATATATTACATATTTTTAAAATATGTTACGTTAAGGCCATGCATTAGTTGAGGCACGGTCTAAAAAGATCGTCGCTAGGCGATGCGCGGATTGCGGGTGGCGGGTGAAAATGACGTCTGTCAAACGAAATATTAATTGTCATATAAATCCAACATACGTCCATTTTATGTTCTGTTTATTGTTCTATTAGTAACAATAATAATATATTCATTGACATGTTTTCTTTTTAAAGTAAATGGGTAACGTTTTTAGTCATCTTTACATGATTTTAGAATTAATTGACCCGTCGCCATCACGCAGCAATGTGACGTGTTCCCGGGTCAACATTCTCTCAGTGAATGGCAGCGAGTCCAAAATTTCGTCGCGCGTACAGTTGAAAATTATTTGGCGTTTCACTGATGCGTCACCTTAAGGAAAATGGGTAGATTTCATTGTGTCTATATTATATTATAATAAAGTATATATTTTATTGTTACCACTGTTATATGTATTTTTAATACTCGATCCGAATTAGCATGGCACGTAGCTGCAATATACATGCTATCATGCCATGCCAATGAAATGTATGCCATTGACACATGGTATCTAATATCCATATTTGTTATATCGATGAAATTTTTAAGTAACTATAATTTTTAACTTCATTTAATTGTGTTCTGATAATGGCATCAAATTAAAAAAAAATGTCGTGAATTCATAGTACTATTTGATGAGATTGATATAGGTACGTTATAATATAATATGTCAAAATACAAAAACAGCATGTCCGATTTATCTATCTGACTCCTTACTGTGTATACTGTATGTAATAGTATAGTCTATATAATGAATAAAATACAAGCTTTACGAATGTAATATTTGCTTTTCAACATACATATTATTATATGTAGCAGGTATCTCCAACTTCATGTAGACTATGTTATTATAGGTTATTATCTAATATCATATCGACTGTGCTTATGAAAAAGGGCGTAACCCTCGATTTTTCGAAAAGTACTTTTATTAGATATTTACAATGTAGGCAACTATATTCTTGTTTCGTAAAAAGGAAGTAAGCCGCAAATGCCAAATTATTATCTAAAGTTAGGTTTTAATTGAGCTTTAATTAAGTTTTGATTTGATGATTTGAAGGAAAAAAGCTTTTACCCTCAATTTTAATGATTTTTTGTAATAATTTATTTAATTATCATTAGATCAAGAAGATATTACATCAAATCATCAATCATCATGCACCCAATGTCTGTGCCTATTTTTTATTAATATTAAACCAAAATAATTCAAAAAATGTTTTTTACCTCTCCTGTAAAATTTGTTCTGTGTGGGTTGCGCCCTTTTTCCTAAACACGGTCAATCTGGCAGTGATCTACCACAATCTACCATTGTCAGTCTTCAACTTAAACACATGTATTATATTTGACTGAGCGTATTGTAAACATAATAATAAATTATAATTGCTTTCACAACACCTAAAAAGTTCATTAAAAGTCCTAATTCACTATGTGTCTTCTGAAATATTTTTAATAAAACTATGACACATACGCGCACACTTATTAATAAAATAATACGAATAACTACAAAAGTATTAACATTTTCGTTATACAGAGATCGCTGTCAAATTATTCAAATACTGCGAAAAAAGCCCACTGCGCGGCAGTGAGAAGGAATTACGCCTCAATTTAAAGCGTGGGATGTACATATTCTCCTTACTCCTGTGGTAGATTATAAGTGATATGAAAATCATGCGGACTTTTTATGGATAATTTTAAACCGACTTTCACGTAAGTTAGTTAAGGAAATGAAAATAGGAATAGTTAATGCTTCCCCTTAAAAGTCTCAATGAAATTTAAATTACAACCGGATATACTATTTATATATTCCATATGAGCCTATTCTGCAGGTCGACCGGTCGATTGCGGTCAACGCGTTGGACATACCTGATTTATAACATAGACTTAAGCCGGTGAATTATGGTATAGTACTCCCTGCTGAGAAAAGACAAAAGCTACAACACACATCACATGATAAGTGAGGACATTTAAAATAGTCATTCTTAAACCACGGAAAGTTAGATATTAAATCACTATAATGAAAACCAATCTTGAATCTTGATTAACTCAAAACTAATTAATATATTTCACTTTACGATACATGTTATTAATTAATATGCATAAAAAAACCTTATTATTTTTTCAACGAATACATAAATTACAAAGATTTGGATAATAGAGGGAGGACAGTTTCTTTTGGCATTGCCGCTACGACGAAATCACTTTGTAATGGTGTCAGTGTCAAAGTAATGATATCAATACCTAAATGAGTCGCTTGCACTGCCACAATAATCTAACTTTATTCTATCCATTATAATAAAATTTTGAATAATATGGTGCCTGTAAAGTGGGTAATAGGTAAAGCACATTGACGTCTCGTTTGACACTATATTTTTTTCAAGATTATAATATAAGTATATACTTTGATGATTTCTATTATTTTTGATTTTTTCGATTATCAATATGCTTCTAAAACCTTTCACCCTGCCAAAACGTGTTTGGCTTCTATTTTGATTATTAAAGTTTTAAAATATCTTGGCTGGTATTTTATGCCATCAATGTACTAAATTTCAGCATACAAGTTCGTCTATCAATGAAAGATTTAGTAATCAGGATATACACACAATTTTTCAACTATCATTTATGGAAAAGTGAAGAATACATATTATATTACATGTAACTAATAGCTAATGTATATATTTAAGGTACATTAGTAATTTGTTCAATGAAACGATTATATACTTATTTGTGTATGCACGTTTGTGCAGTTGCATTTTCAGCGTGGAGTACTAACTAGTGTTTAATAATGGGTACTTTGGTGTAATAACGACAATGCAATGTTTAATTGAATGTGGTTATCATTCCATTTGATCTCTCTATTAGGACCACAGCTTGCTATTTCTGCGATTCAAGGACCAATAAACAACACAACGTGGATGCACACCATTTGACACGGTAGGGTGAATAGAGATGATGTGGTAATATTTGGTTGCATTTGACAAAACAAGTACAAAACCATTATATTGTAATATGAGCGTTTTTGTTATATTAATTAGTGTATTATTTAATTATCTGAATTATTTATCATAATATATCTGTATATTTGATCAGTAATCAGAAGGCATATTAAGACTTAGGCCTGTTGCCGACGGGACATCGGTATCGCGCTCGATATATTATAGGAGGCCTTTCTATTCGAATAAAGGGGCCTTTGTATTATGCTTATGAATGCCCCAGAACTAATGAGTCAACGCATAATTTCGCGTTATAAACTAGAACATAAAACTGGCTGCGGTAATAAAAACAAGTGTAAGCGTAAGTTCCGACGGAAAAGTGTACCAGACACGTGTTGACTCATTAGCTCTGGGGCATTTATAAACATAGTACAAAGGCCCCTTTATTCTAATACAAAGGCCTCCTATATTATATCGAGCGCGACACCGGTGTCCCATCTGAAACGGACCTTATTGTTAATGTGAGAAACCTAGTACATGGTAAACAGAGCACACTACAGTGTTTATAACACTTCCGTTACTGTAGTATCACCTAAGGTTACTCAAGCCAATAAACTGCAAATATATGAGTTAATATGCACTGCGTCATCTTCATATTTCAGCTATTACTAGAATCAGATTTCAAATCTAATTAAAATTTTATTATTTTAAAATCGATGTATTATCCAGAAAATACATACATTTGATATATATATATATCCATCCGATTTCATTTATCTCTCGTTAAGAGAAGGTTAAGAAGGACGCCAATTATTTTTTGTCTGTATACTCAAGTTCCTCCATTAGTATTAATAATCGTTTAAAAATGAAAAAAAGAGTTAAATTATATTAAACAACAATTGTCGCTTCGGTCTAATCAATGTGCTACATTTCAAAGCATTGGACTGTCATGAAATGCTTCTTTTAAAAAAAGTATATTACCATGATCGATCAATAGTAGTAGAAGACGACGCCACATTTCGTGGCTTAAGAAACTCAGTGATTGGTACGAGTGCAGTTTCACCGAACTGTTCCGGGTAGCAGATGCTAAAAAAAAGATCGCCCTTACGGTGGCCGACGTCCATTATTAGGGTATGGCACAATAGGAGGAAGTTGTTGGCCATTTTCTCGTCGTAATGGGTCTTTGGACTCGATTAAATACACACTAAAAATAACCTGCATTTCAAATAAAACACTAATAAGTAATAATGACCAACAATATAAAAACAACACAGGGCTCATTTAAGTGGAACATACTGCGCGATATATTTGAGTCCATTAATGATATATATTAGGGTTAACGGCGGAGATACAATAATTTATAATGATTGAGCCCTTAATATTTATTCCGTTAATCACTATTTTAATTATTTTTTAACTATTATATTAACTTTACTATAGACGGCGCTAATAGTCACCTGTCATTGGGTTAAATAATTTATCGAAGACATGTAGTCGTTGAATGAAAAATCTAAAATAACTTTTGATTTTCGGTTAGCACTCCACCCAATATTTGCCATTAATACCTGAGTATGTAGATCAGTAGTGCACAACCTTCAACCCGAGATTACTATTCACCGACTAAAAAGTATGGTTAGACTCGTACTTACCTTAAACTAAGTTTTCAGTAAAATTAAGTTAAATGCTTTCATCATTAAAAGTTTCCTGTGCTATGACCGAATAGGTATCATTAATATGTGCTCTAGCATAATAACAATTTGAATATACCTAGTGATTACTCAGATATTTGAATAGATGCTATTACAACCACATGAGGGAGATAAGGTGAAAGTACACATTATTGTTATTTAGAAATACAAATATGGATTGGTAATTTATACAATGACTATAAAAATTATAGTAGTTTACATATTTATCAAGACAAAACCTTTTATATAAAGAAGGCATAGATAATTACTGTATTTCAATATTCGATAGATGTAAGAACATCTACAAACTAAACAAATAAAGATTCCCGGGTCTTCGGAGAGACAAGGATGGATTAATATTATATAAAGAAAAGGCTGTCGAATCTTTAAGTATATCACTGTTTAAATTGGGTAAAACTAAAATTTTCCAGTAGTAGTAAAATCACATTCCAAAATACATCGTTCGGTGTTCATTTATAGTTTTAAAATACTAGATTATAAACCAAATAATATTAGTATGGAGCATTTTACTCAGTAGATAATTAGTTACAGTGGTAGATAATAATATATAACTTGGCTCGCCTCACATATATAAAAAATGTGCAAAATATGTAAAGTATCACATATATATATAAAAAAAAAGAATTTTATATGACAAATGTGGACGATCATTTTCAAGGAAATGTCATGTAATTTATATAAAATAATGTTTTAAAAATGTCCAGAGTGATCAAGAAATATGTTTCGAGCAGGTTTTGCAACTCGACGACTCAATTATAGAATATGTAAATTGACCCTACTAATAAAGAGGTTGTACATCGCCTATGCTGATTTTCCATATGCAAGCAGAGGACAATGCCAACCATGCCGCATTGCCGACTATGGCACTACAAGTTGGCATTAAATATTTACGGTAATTAGGTTTGTGCGCATGCCCCTGTCCTTCTACGATGCGATAATAGGGCAGATATCTCTCAGTACGCCACTGATTACCTGGACCGAATCTGTGGTGATTGCATATTTTATTCAATCCCCATATTATATCTAGGATGGTTATAAAGTTATGGATGCATCATAAAATAGTAATATCCACTAAAATATCACCCTTCAGAGAGTAGGCTGAAACCGGCTTCTAACGATGGTCTTAAAACAAAGAGTTGGCTGCATTGGAAAGTATTTATATTATGTTTTATTTACGTAGTATTAAAAATGTTAGAAAGTGTGCATAAGGTATGCAAACAATATTTTACATGATCTCACGATTTCGAGAAATAAATATTGAGCTTGGTCTTATATGACTAGATCTGTGATTTTGATTCTTACAGCTTTTTCTTTTGAATGATATGTTTTACTTACTTATTTATTGACTATCGCCATATTCTACGAATATTCGAATCAATGGCGAAGACTCCATACTAGACCATTATTTAAAGTCTACTTTCTTAAGAGAAATAATTGTTAATTTCATATTGACGTCATAATCACTTTATTTTATAAAAATAATTTGATTTGACAACGACATCTATCTTATATGTAGGAAAGTTGGAATGTATTATAAAAAAGGTTTAAAAAATATGCAACTGCGCGACATCTGTCTTTAACAATTTTTTCTAATTATTCACTGTGAACAGTGATGATTTTTTGTATTTACTTTCACGTGACCTCAGGATGTCTGAAGCAGTCTATACAAAACGATAGGCGTTAATACGTAAGCCTAAAATCTTTGCATATAATACATTATCAAAATAATTATTAATAAGATAATTAAAAAAAATATACTTACATTCAATCATATATAAATAAATATACTTAGATTGTTTTTTAAAATAAAAAATTATTTTGATTATTTTGATAATTTTTGATGTGTATAAATGTTTAAAAAAAATACATAAGTAATTTAAACTTATCAGTATCACTCAATTTTTTGTCGTCAGTGAGTTATGGAAATTTCATCGAATTAGTGTCATTATCATTATTGTGTACCTACCTATTCATTAGTAGTAATATCGTATCATCTTCTTATTTCCCGTAAATATTAAACCTAACAAGTGCATTCTTTTTCTCTGATCTCCATAGCCTACCTCGTTCTAAAGTCAGCTTTCGCAGCTGATTCATATATTAGGTATGTGTTTGTATATGCCGAGTAAGTAGGTACCTATATTACAAAACATCCAAATGTTATGCCTGTTGAATAAACTCAATATTAGTATATTAGATACATACTTTATAAAAATATGAGTATTTAATAAAAAACAAAGAATTACAATGTGATTGGATCAGATCAGATATCCAATGAATCGAATACAATATATTATTATTTAATCTTTTTATTTTTACCCCAATATTAAAAATTTGATATGCATCCCCTAAATATTTTCAATCCGTAAAACAATATCTGGTTCAAAAATTAATATTAAATCATTTACTTTGTTTTATTTTCCCCTCTTTAAGCTGTATAGCGTTATTAAGCCTTGATAAAATGCTCTTGGAAAATATACCAATTACTAGCATGTCAAAGACAAAATCAATTTATTATTGTTTCAGGCAACCCTACGACGATATTAAAAATGGATATTAGAGATTTATCTTTACAAGCTTGCAATATTTTTACTTCCGTGTATCTTATAATAATTTAAACGTCAACATATTATTACTGATAAAATTATTTTTCATTCAATGAATAATTCACAAGATTTATAAATGTTACATTCTTTATTGAACATAAATAATAATTGTAAAACACCTCCAAGAAATAAATAACCATTACAAAATTTTGAGAGATATGCTGATTAAGGTAATTAATACCTTTATTTAATTACAAAAGATGACTGCCAAAAATAGCGCAATTTAGAAAGCTTTTCAGAAAGAATTATAAAACTACTAGTTAATTTCATCGCAATAAGATAATACGTATACAGCTTAGTTGTAGTACATATAAGTGCAAATCCCAGTGGTTATACATTTCTCAGAGGTGTTTTTAATTATGTATATATGTCATTATTATATAAAATAAGAGTCATTCCACGTAATTATATAGTAAATATAACTAGATGTTATTAGCGAGATAATTCATTTATATTAATACAATACACATCAATATACCACGAGGCTCAATAACATTAGTATGGTAGTAGAATTAGAAGCAAAAAGATAATAAACAGACAGATTTTAATAGAATCACATATTTGCATTGCGAACGCACTGGGAATCGAATTTCGGGTCTTCAGATGATTAGCCAGTACCTTACGTATTAGATTTCGAAGGCCGCCTCATTATCGTCAATTGGGATTGATTTAGGGATGTAGGTACCAATTAATTTTCAAAGGTCTTTCTATCCACAGCATATTGCTGCCAAGTATTTCAGCCAACATTTTTTATCAACTATTTGTCTTTTCATTATGGTGGCGGATCCGTGACCGTCCTTTGCCATAGGTACTCATTACACTATCAGACTGCATTTTCCAGTGGTTATCTACTTACCACGAGACGTGCCGAGTCCATTGCTATTTTACTAATTCGCACAAATTGCATTGTGTACTTTTCTAATATTCTTATTTTTATTTTGAGTTCGGTTTGCGATATGCCCAACATAAATCTTTCAATAGTAGTTAATACAAAACTTAGTTAATGGTATTTTGTCACATAGTGGTAAATTAACTAAGATTAAATTCACACAATATGGTATAGGTATATTATAAATTATTAAGTGCCTGTTTTTGTACGGAAAACACTCAATACTATGGAGAGTAGACGGAGAGAATACTTGGTCAAGAGCCAATAGAGCCAGTGAATCGTTTTAATTTTAGGTCTGCTATGAATATACATAATATATACTAAAAGGTGTATTGGCCCTGTAAATAATATGATAATTCCAAGTAGGTATGT
The DNA here is from genome assembly GCF_057557595.1 of Rhyacophila brunnea. NCBI lineage: Eukaryota > Metazoa > Arthropoda > Insecta > Trichoptera > Rhyacophilidae > Rhyacophila > Rhyacophila brunnea. The sequence goes on from NW_028232806.1 coordinate 14,496,836, forward strand.
ACCTACACAATCGGTGCTAAACTCACTTTCTGAAAATTTGTAGTACATGTACACGAGGTATATTGTATTTTTAGTTGGGTTTGTTTAGGTTTAGGGATTATCGAATATCATTTTTGAGACAATTCTTTAATTGAAAACTTTTTGGGGTGTGATGGGGGAGTCAACTGTATAACAAAAAAGAGATAACTCTAAATAGATTGAACCAATATTGATAACACTTGAACTTTATTTTATATATCAATTTAGTACCTAGAGTAACTATACATCATAAAAACATTCCGTTCCTACCAGATAAAACATCTCGAACACACCGCACTAGGTACAACAGTGAGGTGGTGAGGTGAGGTGTAGAAAAAGCAAACTGTATCCACTAAATCACTCGTAACAGTGAGTAGGTAAATTTTATAGATAGTAGGGGTGGAGTGGTAAGGTGAGGTACGTGCAGAGAGATTTGTAACTATATCCAATAGATGTTTCAGTTCAATCTCCCCCACCCACGATGGCCGCGTGGCTTAAACGCCGGCCTATAGAGTCGAGTGTCCCAGGTTCGAATCCTGGGTCTGGCAAGTACACATATTGTTTTTCAATTTGTGTATGAGTCAGAGTATGGACCTAATAGATTGAGCAAGTGGCTGATATCCATTTCTCGTAAAAATAAAATCTGTTAATACAAACCTCCACCCTGTGGAGGCCTATATATGATCCTATTAGGATCGGACATGGTCGAAAGAAGAAGATACTTTTTTTTTTTTTTTAATTATGGAATATCTTTTGAAGTTATCAAAAAAGAAAAAATGCTGATCCCATTATACAAAATAAATAAATAAATATAAACGTTATGTGGCTAATTTATTTTTGAAGATTTATAAAACGATTTTTCAGCTACAATTTTAATTATTACGATATCAAATTAAAGTTTTCATTGGGATAAAAAAAAACAATTTTAATTAAAACTGTCTTGCATGATATTACAATAATATAAGTCGACGTAATTTTGACAAAGATATTAGGTACATTTCAGCAATCTTAAAATGTGTAGAAGACATTGTTTGTAAAAACAAAAGCATGGGATTAGACAGCAAAATACAATGTTACAATCCGTACGTGACTAATCCAATAATGTCGCCACAGACACAGTTAAAACAAGTTGTGTGATGTAATGTCTTAAAATCATGATACCTACATCCAATCAGGTAAACTCCTCAGAAATTACATACAATCTGAACAGCTCCGAACAATTAACAAATGGTGTGGCCGAGTGAGGAAAAAAATGAAACCATCTTGTTTTCACAGTCTGTTCTGATAAACTTGAATTTCACACACCATCTTGCACTAAAGTCCCGCTGGCCGTCATCTTCTCAACAGATCAAAAAGATAAGATATCCTCGTAGCTGGGAATCAACTTTTCAAAATTCAAAATTCGAATAAAAACGGATCCAACGGTCGGTCTACAATAAGCTCTTGTGGTTTTTGACTTCTTATCCGCGGGCTATTTGTGTTTTATTAATGTTGAAGTTTTAAAACTATTATGTAATTTTCTGAAAGCCTGAGTATTTATGTGCCTAGTTTAATAAATATATACCTACATCTATTTTTTTTGTTAAAATTTGTTAAACACGAAGTATAACAAGGAGCATAAAATATCGCAATTTCCAAATATGTATATATTTTATTTTTATTTATAGTCAGTCACTTTTTCGTGGTTATAATATTTTTCGCATTACATACATACACTATTTTCTATTAAAAAAATATATTATCTTATTAATAATATATTATTTTGTCTCGATAATATATATTCTACAACGAAAGAGAGAAAACATCTGTAAACGTGTAGGTGAGTACGAGACAGAAGACGTATTAAATGGGCTAAGTTGGAAGAAAAGATACAAGTAATCGCAAATTCAAAATTTGAGAAATCAATGGACATTAAAATAAAGAAATCGTTTATTTTAATCTGGTTGTGAAAAAAATCAAATGTTACGATACTCTCATAGCAGTTTGACAGATGCTCACAGTGAAGAACTAGCATATTGAGTGTATAAGATATATTGAACGATATTAAAATTAATTGGTAATATTTATGTTGTGTAATTTTGACAGGTGACACTACCACCTGGTAATTTTTTCAAGTAATATAACAATAATCAGCCAGGATTGTAAACCCTACTTGAATTATTCAAAATATTAAATTTCCGAATATAAACATATTTGAAACTTTTTGCGATATCATGGTGCGAGACTAATCAATGCGCTCCCCAGAGACCAAGTCATTTTCAATGATGAGCTGTGTAGTTGCTTTAGAAATTTTATTTTATTTTTTAACATTATTTTATGTTTTTTTTTCTTCTTTCTTCTGTGTGTAATTTATTATTTGCTATGTATTCTTATTTATGTTTACATTTTGTTTGATAGAAACAATTCTTTTTAAATTTAAATGCCATGTTTGTAAACGTCCTGAACTTTAATTTGTTATATGTATAATGTTTTGTTTTTAAATAAATATGATTAGTCAGACAATCATACATTCTGGATATTAAAAAAACACACTGTTGCAAAAATGACGTCTGATAATTGAAAATGTGATAGATATTTAACAATAACTTGGAAATAATAATGTCTCAAATTAGTATCTGTTGTGTAAATGTCTGTAAAAATATCACTTCGTATTCCCAAATATTAATAATATAAAAATTACATTGGAAAAATATTAAATTTTGGTTATGAAAATAGCAATATCTTCGCGAAATTTACATCTACTAAACTCAATGATAATTGGAGTAATGCATAACATAATCTATCATCGTGATATTAAGATATAATCCTAGCATACCAATATACTACGCCGTAATATATGTATCTCAGCACTTGAAGGTTTGATTACATTTCAATTCATCCCTCAGTCTAAGGGGATGAGAGGGGTCACCACACTATAATGAACATTACTAGACCGACAGTTCAGCAAGTACTTACGATTATGAAATGATAATAAGTTGATAACTAGTATTTTTTTAAATGGTACATAATATGTAAAAAAAATAATAAATGAATTCTTGGATATTAAGTAACTGTGTATAGTATGTCAACAATGATTGGTTCAAAGTTGTGTCCGGAAAATTCTATATAGGTATGCAGTTGGCCGTATTATACTTAATCGTGAGGTATCTTTTCGAAAATATATGGCCGTATTGTATTAAGGTCAAATTCATGTCAACATATTATAACACTTAAAAATACGTAATAAAAACCACAGGGATGTAAGGAAAATACTGAAGAAAAAACGTAGGTTAGTAAGTAGATTAGATATACAATCAGATTTTATATATTTTATATAAAATTCTGTTAGGTGCACGTAAGTATCAAGTCGTACCATTGTCAAAGGGTGGATGTAAGCTGTTAAGATCTGACGTAAATAGTGCAGACTAAACTTTGATAATTATCCGTATTTAATTTCATTGAACTAAAACTGTAAATTGCAGAGTGTTGGTTAATTAAAAAAAAAATTATTTGCCCTGTGTTAACCTAGCCATAATAGATAATAGTCAACAAATATATTATATATAAAAGAGTGTTTTTTATCTATTATGGTTTGATTTAGGCAGAGGAAATGAAGTAAAAAAACTAACCAACACCATCTGAAATTTGTATTCCTAATAAAATGAAAACAGTTAATATGACTAACAACGTGTACGATAGTTTTGTAGGATCTTCACAGCCTACCTCTGCTATAATGGTTTGGATTAGGCAGGTTTTAATTAAATTTTAAAAACTAACCGGCAACATCTGCAATTTGTATTCTTAGTTTAATGAAAACAAATAAGTGTGATTGACAAATATTGGAGTGCACTTTTCATTTTGGATCTTAACAGCCTGTCTCCACCATTCGCCACTGAGTCATACCAATCAAATATTTAATAATAATGACAGTATTTTTATCAGATATTTGATCAAATTAATTTAAAATAAATATCAAATTAATGTTCTCATTGAATACCTATTATAATAATAATATAAGAATATTGAGACCGAGAAGTTCTACGTAGTATCAAAACAAGGAAACTACAGTACCTCGGTCACAATATGAGAGGACAGAAATACAGCATTTCCCAACTTGTCATTTGAGGAAAGATCGCGCCGCATTTCGTGGCTTAAGAACCTCCGTGATTGGTACGAGTGCAGCTCCACTGAACTGTTCCGGGTAGCAGACGACAAAGATAAGATCGCCTTGATGGTGGCCGACCTCCGTTAGGGGATGGCACAATAAGAAGAAGAATTGAATATGAGAAAATTGGAACATTACTGTCTGCAATGCTACACGAATAACACATTTTTTTTATCACAATGCTACATGGCTATCTCGTTTTGGTAAGACAGCTCACGGTTAACTGTGCTACGGCGAAATATTATAATACTTACAATTTACACGTAACTGTCGGATGCGGTTATGTACTAAGGAAAGTGGCGCGAAATAAGTTGTCATTAAAGATTAAAATAATAAAACCATTCAGAAAAAATAAGTTCAGTCGTTTTAGTATAAGATATTATGAATATCAAGATAATTATTATTGGAATACGTTGTTGAATATTCATAACCAAAATAATTTGAATTACTCAAATATATTGAGTTTTATCAAAATATAGAACAGTTAATAAAAATAATTAGGAGACTGATTTTATATTGAATATTAATGATATAGTTTTTATTGTAAAACCGTGTAGATAATATATCTAATATCGGAATATTAATAAATCGCGAGTGGAAAAATGATAAAAATACCGGGTTTAATATAAAAATTACCGGTAAAGCCGGTATTACAATCCCTAGTGAATATATTGCTATTCTAGTTTTAGCTGCAATCAAATAGAATCCGCAGAGGAAGGTAACCATTGCGTAAACTGCATTAGGGATGTACTAGACTCTGACAATCAACTCGAACGTTTGCACTTCGGGATTACAAATGAGATATAACTAAATGCTTTGTCGTTACAGTCTAAATTAACTTTTATGTTTGTGTTACCGTTGCAATGAAGTATTCTATTCCATCTATTCATTATTATAGTATAGAGTTAAAGTAAATTATGCTAACCATGCTATGCTAGACAAAATTAGAACATAATATAAACATATATCTGAAGTTTGACATCCATTATTGTATTAAGCAATTTGAATGAATTAAAATAAAACTTAGTGTGCAATACGTATTCTACACAATTTAATTATGATTCAAATCAGTTTTGTCTGTTTTAATAGGACATTTTCAATTAATTTATGTAGACCCAGTAATACTGATTTTAGGTACACGGAAGCCAAAAACACTAATAAGTTTAGATACCCCCTTGTAAAAATTGTAATAATACGATAAACCTCCATTGTCAATACAGCTATAAAGCAATTAAAAAAGCAACCTAATAAGATGACAATTAGAAAACATTGATATTTTTTTCAGCATATTGATAATTTAAACTTTCAATATTACAAAACATTATTTTTAATCTCAAATTAGTATTTAACGCCATAAAATACATGTGTAAACTGAAAATCAAGAAAATCAGACGATAATAAATAATAAAAATAAAAAATTTGGCTGTCATCTTGTTGTAAAAATAAGCCCTACAATCAAAACTAAATTATCTTTTTTGGCTATTGTAAATATAAGATATTATGCTGTGTTCATTTACTATTTGTTTCTCAAACCATTTATTAGATGTCACTATATATTTGTAGACCAGACTATTACAAGTTGTTAACTTAAACACAAGGTTTAATCAGGTGGAGTTATATCCTCTGTTATGTGGTGGGTAATTTTGTATAATTTATTTTTTTCAATTTATTCTTTCCGTGACTAATAACAAATATGTAGTGATTCGCCCAAAAGCGCTTCACGTAGATTTTATCCATGTATAAATCGGCACGTTTTATTAATAAGCACCTTTGTAAATTACATGTTTCATAATAAAATTCAAGCACATTGAATTTTTTATGCAAATATACGGGAAATATTAAAATGCATTGTTTTTAAAGAAAAATAGCTTTTATAAAAGCGTTCATAAAATATGGTAAGCCTAAGTAAGCTTTTGAAGTACATTTTTTATTTCGTGTTGAATTCTAAATAATGTAAAGATCATTTCACAAAAAGATTCTATCCGCTCATTCTTAATCATTCATGCCAGATTTGAGCAAGTATCATTAATTTAAAAAAAAATGTGTAAGTGTAAGCTGGATCTTTGATGATTCCAACTGGGAGAGTATTACAAAATATATAAAGTAATGAAAATTTATATTATATTTTTTTAATTAAAAACTAAATAGGTATCTAGGTAGATGTTTAGATTTAATTTCTGATTTGTAACATAGTGGAGAAATGCTATTTTCAGTACATTTTTACAGATTTAGCATGTTTAAATGATTCGTGCACGACACTAGAAGATCTATTATTTAGTATACATAATACGAACAACCATAATATTATATTGTATTATCTTGTTATAGAAATTGTGAAATAAATACTTTGATTGATTGGGGTTACGCCTTTCTATCATTTTTTAAAGGAATGAACCGCAGTGGAGGTTGTATTAATATTTTTTTATGACGGAAAATAAATGTTAGCTAATTGTCCAACCTATTAGATCTATACTTTGGCTCCAAATACATATTGAAAGACAATATGTGAATTTTCCAGATCCGGTATTCAAACCCTGGATCTACGACAGGGGGGGACTACTATTAGGGCGCAACCGATCAACCATAGTGGGTATGCCATGCTATTGGCATTATACAAGTAAAATACTTTGTTTTTAATTATTGATCGATGCTAAAAGCTTTTATTGAAATTTTATTTAAAAATGTACATACTAAAATCAATATTATCAATCCTTGTGATCTCCAGAACCTATATTAAAAGTCAAAATGCGATCCTCATATTTTGCATACGGATCTCCCACGGGCGCCGGCTTTAATTAGTGGTTTATATTTTATGTGCACAATTACGTATATGTTTAAATAGTTATGTTATAGGCATCTTTGTTGTTAGTTGCAGGGGTTTTGTTATGTTTCGGATAATATTTTATACTCGCATTAGATATAGAATATCTTAAATATCTTAGAATATCTTGGTATAATTTTATAATTGTATGACTAATTTTCACTTTTAAGGCTATCTTTAAACCTGGCAAATCGATTGTATCATCTGCCGCTGCATACTTCTGTTAGTTGACCTTAATAATAATAGTACCTAAATAAAAATAATTACAAGATAAAAAGAACTTTTTATGTAACACGTTTTTAAATTTTCTGTTGAATCATATAAACTTGACATTTCTATGTATTAATAAATACTTTTTTTTGTACTTGATAGAAATACTGAATAAATATAGAATAAGTACTGAAATGTCATTTTGACATTTCATATTGATTTCCATAGTAACGCACGTATATATCAATAATTTAATTGCTAGGACCCTCTTAGAAACCAATAATAGTGTTTTACTTTTTACGATTTTTTTCCGAAATAACTCTTCTTACAAAACAGATTAACTGAAAATGAATTTAATTCTGCTTAATACTTTGGACGCTGAAGACGCACATGCGCGTAATGACCAGGCGGCCGATATATGTAATTAACGTGCATTTTAAAGTTTGCTAATTAAAAAATCATTATCTACTCAGCAGCGAATGAGTTAAAGATGGCTAACAGTATTAAAAGAATACATTGTCACCGTGTTCTGATATTTTCCAAAAGTTTCAAATGTCTAACTAGTCGGGAAGTCGTCCAATACAAATTTTGGACAAACAAGAAAAAAATTGTACTGGACAAACAAGAATACGAACTAATAAAAACGTAGTAATAAAATGAACATCTCGAATTATCTGGCTCTATTACAAGATACACATGTTACGTTGTATTCAGTCCTTTTTGGAAGGCTACTCTTAAATTTAATTTAAAAAAAATGTCAAATATCAACGGAATCTTTAAACACAGTAGAGTCTAAAATATAATGCGGCGGGGTGTGTATTTTTGCAGATATGTGTTGTGCCCGCTGTTAAATAAAGTGAGAGGAAAGAAAAGGAGAGAATAATAAATATGAGAATCATCATTTCGTCGCATGAAATATGCAAGATTCTGACGAATGGCTACGGGATCCGACAAGACGAATGAGTTGTGCCATTACATTTGAGTATAATTCTCAAACGTTCGTTTTAAGCTGCGCGCGTATTTATCTTGCTTTTAATTCATTCGTCGCCATGACAGTCACTGCCCTCGTAAAATGATTAGCCTTAATTCACATTTTTAAAAAAATATAATTAATATTTTGATAAAAGGTGAGGAGGAGCTAAAATTTAAAAAAAAATACAACCTTCAATCTCTATCAGCGTTGCCAGATATTTATTTTACCAAATCGGGATTTAAGTAGGTTTTGTATGCGTGAGTTACTTCAAATTCAGTAGAGCCTACCTGGGCTTAACCTTTGGTGGTGTTAGTTTATACGTAAGACTACAATCGGTTTATAATACGTACGATCAATGTCGCAACACCTATCCATAGAGTATAATACATAATTATAACAAGGATATAATTTACATACGTTATTAGGTAATTAGGTAGGTTTTAAATAATCGCCTTATAGGTACGGAGTTTTTTTTTTTTAGAATTATTAATAACCATGTCCTTGTTTTTTCGTACAAGGTGGTTGTTAGTAATTTTGAACAATCACAAACACCCAGGCTTTGAGAAAAATACATAAATATTTTTGTCATGACCGGGAATCGAACCCAGAACTCTCGGGTGGAAGGCCAACGCCTTACCCACTGCACCACGAGAGCCACCTGGGTACGGAGTTTTTGCCTTTGTGATATATATTATAACACATTGTAATAAATAAGTTTATAATATTTTCAAATAACATTTTAACAAACAGTGGGGTTAGACGTAAAGTGTAGTCAGGTAGAAACTACCGACGTAATGAGGTGCGACCCGAGTTTTAAAACCTGCAAACTCCATTTTATATTATTTAAGATAAAAATTTACACAAGCGACGTAACTAGCACAAAACTTTGGTGCATGTAGTCACTGCTGTTTGAAATAAGTACCTGATTCTTAAATCCCGGCATTGCTCTCAACGTAACGATCTTAAAATTCCGAGACTGATAAAGACTTTCATATAATTTTTATCTAAAATAATACCTTTTTTATTCTTTGTATGCCATACCAGAATCATTCTGATTACTTTGACGAAGGCATTTCTGTACTGAAAATTGTGAAATAATTTCTTAATTCTTCTAATTTTCATTTAATTTGTTATAATAATATTCCCTAGCCAGAACGTATATCATCGTTATATTCCAGGAACTTTTCACTGAAGCGGCTTCCTATTGCCCTTTCCGGTGGTTTTTTTTTGTAGAGGGTATCTTGAGTTCTTTCTTCACAATCAGCACGTTTACGTTATTTTTATTGGTACAAATAAACACGAAAACCATTCCATACACAATGCGGTTATCGGCGGCTATCGACGGTTATATTCAATAATTGATAAATTCGTAAACATGTCAGTCAAATTTGAGTATGCTCGTGCTGGCGTATCCACCCGAACATATACACCCAGAATTTTTTTCGTCATATCATCGCGACTACAACATGTCGTAAAACAAATATTATGTTACTACTAATCACTCAATATTTGACAGCTCGCGGGGATCTATAAATTAAGGCGGTGGTCCTGGCGTAATTATTTTTCAAAACAGTTGCATCTCGCATCTCTATTCTCAGTATGTAATTAACGTACTCTATCTCGCTCTAAAAGTTAGCACAGCCAAGAAAGGGGCAGTTAAATGATAGATTTAACAGTTTAGATGGTTAATTTATTGTAATAATTAACTGCCTGAATACGTAATGTGATGAATGTGATATTTTTATTATATTTAGTTCTTTTTGGATGTTAAGTGATATATGTAAGAATCGCCAAGCTGGTTTTTAATGAGATTGCAGTTTCTCCATAACTTGACCGGTATAAATTTATCTAACAGATTGTCATTATCACTATAACCTGGAGTTTGCGTGATTCGATGGTTCGTGGTTAGATGTCGAAGATGATAATATGTACATCTTACTTGTAAATAAATTATTACTCTTTCTAGTAAACCGTCATCATAATTAGTAATTTTTTTGTATATTACATAAATAATTTGCTCATTGCTCAATACAAATAATGGAAATTAGTCCTTAACTTTCTAGTTGCAATTATTGTCTTTAATTATTAATGATATAACCTCAGACAAAATATTAACAGCAATTAATATAGTAGGTACTTAGTTTCTATAACTTAATAGAGAATAGTATTGGTTTCTTCCATTTAGAAAAAAATTGTCAATATATTATAAAAATTTAATAAAATATTATTATTTTAATATTTTTTACATAGATAATGCGTAATGTGAATACAAAATTAATAAAATACAAAGAATAAAAAATTTACCTAATTTTACTTTAATGATAAATAATAGAATGTAAATTTATAATAATCATCTATAAATTATTAATTAAAGTGACCTCTTTGTTATGTAACGAAATATAATTTGGAAATTTAATTAAAAGTAAGTAGTTTCTCATAAAACAGTATAAAAATATACTAACATCTGATAATTTCTTATAAAATTCCATTCAAGTTATCATATTTTTAAGTCACTTTTTTAATATTTAAAAAAATATATATCATAATAATATAATGTAATCTTTTTCAGCCATCGTAAATGTATAAAATTTAAATTAATTAGTGAATGAAAATAGTAATTTTTAGTAAAATTATGTACGTGAGTTCGTGAAACAATGATTGTGACATTAGAATAAAATGCTATAAATAATTATTAATAAAAATAAACTATTAACCTTGTAAACCACAATAAAACACGTCAATTACTAATCATATAAAAAAACCAGAAAGAAAATGGACTAGACTTATTACATTTTCATCAATCCCGGACTTACAATTTCTTTCCCGGGTTACAATCACTACTTTCTACTATTTACTATACCGGTAAAGCTCGCAAAACTATCGCCACAGAATATAATTATTATTGCAGAAAGTTTTCTATCAAACTGATGGAGTGAAATAGTTTATGATGTGAACTTCAATGGAAATAAATAGGTCAATGAAATATTATTATATAATAATTTAATCCGTAATGTAGTTTTTTCTACAAAAATATAGTTTCTGATTACGTGGATTGGTATATTATGCAAACTGGTGGATAGAAATCCAAGTACTGTTAATTATTGCTATGCTACCTTTTAGGTTTTTTGTAAGAATTATGTAGGTACTTACTTTAAATTATACTAGTTGGGCTCCATCTCCTGGCAACATTATCAGCCCACACCCCAGCCTCCTGTCAGAGCCCCTATTTTTCATTCACTATATATAGAAAACGATGGAACGTGCTAATGTAAAATTATTTAAGTTTCATTATTTCGAAATCTAGATCGACGAAGTGATGGTTTGAGATTGATAGTAACGTTAACAAAACGTTACTCAAGCTGTCGCTACAGATAATTCGTATTCGTGGCCGACTGTACAACCATCAACCAGGAATCTATATCCATCCTAAGCTCTCTCTCTCCAGCCGGTTACAATTAGCCTCAATGTGTTCCTCTTGACGTTATCCACCCATCTCACCCGGGGGCAACATATCAGCCGATTGAGATACAGAGGCTCCTTCGTAAACTTTATAGAGAGCTCTAGATCCATCGCATCACAACCAACGTGACCGGCTCATCTTAGTCTTCGCGCCCTCAAAACATTGACAATATTAGGCTATATAATGTATTTCAAAAAAAAGTGTACACCATAATTAATTATTCGTCTTATATAAATGTTTTTAAGGAGCGGCTCTCGTGGTGCAGTGCGTAAGGCGCTGGTTTTCCATCCGGGAGCTTTGAGTTCGATCCCGCGGAGGACACAATATATTTATGTGATTTTCTCAAAGGTGTTTTTCTTTGGGTGTTTGTTATTGTTCAAAATTAATAACAACCACCTTGTACCAAAAAGCATGGAAATGGTTATTTATAATTTAAAAAAATTGTTTCTTAGGTTTTTGTGTAATATAATAATATATTCATGCATGACATAAAATATCAACTTTTTTAAATGAATAATAACTGCGTTGTTTACATGTTATAATTGCAGATTATTTAAAAATATGTTATAGTGAAGCATCCATTAAACTAATTTTCTTTAGTAACTTGTGGCCTAGTTGAGACTAATTTTATTATTCAATAAACAGAGATTTATCTTATCCTATAAACTTAACAATAATATAATTTGAAATTTAATGTAGTTTTAAGTTAATAATTTTCGAATAAATTCAGTAAAAGCACAGACCGGTTAAAGGAGAGTAAAAGTATATCTAAATAATGAAAATATTAATATTATTAAAACTAATACTCTAAAGGCTCCTAGATATGGCATTTAACAAAGGCCCTTTGATAATACGGTCTACCGCACCAATCATTGGTCGCTTGTTAATTTTACAATCTGACAAGCGGAAAAATGAAACCTAGTAAAGCCGACGAGTAGCGGTGTACACAATTTAAAAAATTAAATGCAATCCAACAATATTAGTAAAACAAATAGATCAAAATATTTGAAGACATGACCTAATGATAATGATAGGTATATTAAATAAACATCCTAAAGAGAATGAATGAAATAAAAATTTACTTCGGTAGGCCTTTCATTTATTTTTGAAATTTAGAATTTGATTTTATTACTTACTTGTTTATGAAATTAATTATGTGAAGGCTGTTAGTTCATTGAAAGGGTCACCAATTTTTAGGATCCACTTTCAGTGAGTCACCATTTTGTAGTTGTTTTATGGACTACATTTTAGTTTTCACACGTGTCAGAATTAATTAATTATACATAACTGATTTTGATAGATGTTTATAGTTCGATTGTTCAGATGCGACTAACTTTACAATGTTATAGTAGTATAAATTATAATGATAGCGTTAGTTAAATTTCCTGTCTATATATATTACTAGATGTTTAGCCCATTGCACATTTATCCTGCTTGGCGACCTCTATCACATCGCTGACTCTTGTTTGCTTCGTTATCCATTTTGTGATACGCGTTATGCCTAACATGCATATTTCTATGTCACGTTGCGTCACTCGTAATTTTTGGATTTCTCTTACATTAAGAGTCCATGTTTTACATGGATACGTGAGCATTGATAGCACACATTGCTTGAAATATTTACGCTTAAGACATAATGGGAGGATACTTTTGAAGGTATTATTCAGGCGCATAATGAATAAAATACATATTTACTGTACTTACACAAATTTATCACAATAATTACCATACACTTGAATAAATAAAGCTGAAATTAACGAAAATGTTATAATTCTTATTTTAAATTATTTTCATCTTAGCTTTCCATAATGCTATAAATTCTTTACATTTGACTTTTATATGGCATGCTAACACCCAGCTGAATCGGTCTATGTTTACTTTACATTATGTTTTAAGAGGTCGCACATATGTCATTATTTCATTTATTTATAGTTGGACATAGTTATGCAGAAAGTAACCAGTCCACAAAAAATAAAAAATGAGATATGATATAGATTAGATGGGAGAAGGTTTTTTCTACGTTCTGCTGAAAATAGCCAAACCGCAAAAAAAATATTCTTGAAATAAAATACTATTTACAATTTTACATTTTGCATTTTACATATATTTTTGATCATCATGTTGTTTCTAAAGTGCCATTATCTCAGCTCGACATTATTGTAGACTGGCTACATTCTGCATAACTATCGTCGGTTTATATTGTCGTGGGTCCCAGGTTTGAATCCTGGGTTTGGCAAATACACCCATTATTTTTTAATGTGTGTTTGAAGTCAGAGTATGTACCTAATATGTTGAGCAAGTGGCTAATACCTATTTCTTGTAAAATCAAAAAAAATTTATAAACCTCCAGTCTATGGAGGTCCATATAATCTTGTAATATACATAGAGAAGGTTTCTTTAAGCATAACTTACAATAAATTCTATAACGCCAGCCAATTTTAATTCATTTTATAATATTGTCCATACATTGTTAATATGTCTACACAGTCTACACATTATTTAGACTTAGCTCCGAAATTCATTAAGCTTGACATTTATTTTAGATAATGCATGGATCCTTAGGTATGTTTTTTTTTGATAATATCCGATCCTAATTATGGATCGAGGTTTATATTAACAGATTATTGTTTTTATGAGATATGGATATTAGCCACTTGCTCAACCTATTAAGTCCATCCTTTAACTCCAAACACATATTGAAAAACAATGTGTAATTGCCAGACCCAAGATTCTAACCTGAATGTAACATTAGTATTAATGTTTGAAATTGACCAATTAATTATTATGATTTTCGAACCAAAGTATTGTATTTTGACGTTTTTCTATAGCTTATCGGTTGGAAAAATTGTTTCATGTAAGGTTTTTTAACGTTACGTTATGTTGTACAATAATATTAGGATTGTATCAACGACTATTTGCTAGTACCTAATAATATAATAGTAAATTTCATTGTTCAACGACCGCGAGTGGTTATTCAAATTATACGTCTATCAGCAAACGAGGAATTCAATTATGATCGCAGAACGGTTTTCCATTAATCGAAAAGTTCGGAAAGCGTATTTCACCCAATCACGCTCAGCACCAGTTTCCTTCCTTGAACCCGGTATTCATTAGTGCCATACGAATCGTCTGGTGGAGATTGGAATTGGGTATTTCATGCCATTTCATAAAACGCTTAAATTCTGCGGTGGAAAATTATTGCATAGCATGTTAATGCTATTGCATACAAACGAAATGACGCAATAGAAAATATTAAACCAAATATTAATGAATTAAATTTTTGGTACCTACATATGACATTAAAATAGTATCCTTACGAAATGAAAATCATAGGTACACAACAATGTGTTACTATTTTACAATACTACGAATGTTATAGACAACGACGTAATGTAGGAATACGCTTATCGTAATAATTTAAGTAATGTAGGCCTTAAATATCATTACATTATATATTTGTCTTAATTTATCTATTTATCTACCTATAACGCATACAATATTTCTCTGACATTCGTAAATTTTTACACAAAAAAGTTTGGCGTCTTTGTTGCGCGATCTCAAAAATATAACACCCACGTTGCACCCCTTTCATGCGTGATGTATTCAATTCGTTAATCACGTTTTGCTCACACGCTTATCAATAAACTTATGTAAAATACACTGGCTTTATCCAAATAGATACTTCCCAAACCATACTAGTATTCAAAACGACGCGTTTTTTATCTATGAATATTAATAATTGTTATCCAATATTACTTTTATTATGATAGTATTGTTAGGCCTTGTCCACATACCGCGTTTTGACTCGCGCGCATTCCAAGTATATGTGACCTCATTAAGCCGTCCACATACACTCACTCCGTGATGAATGTCGTGCACAGTCGACATACAGGTGACCTCATTGAGGTGTCCAAACGCACTCTAGGCGAATCGCGGCGAGACACGCGGAATGCGGACAAGGCCCTTAGGTATATATTTTTATTGAGTGCATCGACAAAAATATTGTCACCTGGTATTTTTTTTAAAGTACCCACTTTATAATATCATATCAGGCGGGGGGGGCGGCATAGCGATAAGAGTGTTGCAGAAGGAGACAGACCATTATTTTATTGTACTTAGTGAAAAAGATTAAAAAATTTCACGATCAAAAATAAATCAAGAGTGACTAAATGAACCAGCGTCGCTAATCGGTAAACAAATAAATTTGATAGTGGTAACCTAAAGAAATTCAAGGAATTATTTTTTGTGATCGGATAAATAATATAGAATATCTATAGTATGTAGTATGCTAAGTTTATTAATAATATGTACTGTACGTAATTTCGTGTTGAACTTGTCATTATACAAAAATCATTTAATACCTAATAGTACTTCAAGATTTGAACTATTATACTAGAAAGCCACTAGTGTGTTCTAGAAAATTTACGAATATTGAATAAAATTACGTAGCTAGGCGCTTTAATATTTCTAAAATTAAGTAGCTTAGAATAAAATTATCAGATAAAATGATTATACTCATTTTACTACGTGATCACAATATCATAATTTTATTTCACGGTATTTTAATAGTATAATTTATGCTGTAAATTATTAATTAAATAATTTTGTTTGACATCCGTTTATTAGAGCAATAATTAGTCTGAATTTACAATTAGTAATAACTGAATACAGTTTAATCAGGCAATGAAAGGCACGCGCCAACGCGTATTTTGCTATTTTGTTTGACGTATAATAATAGCATACAATGCAAAGCGTTAGTAATAAACAATATATTTTTAAATTAAACATTCATTATATTATTATAAGATTAAATTTTGCTACAGTTAATGGATAAATAACGAAAATAATATAGTGAAATATATCATTTGTTTTCAGGCTTTATAGAAAATATTCGTTCTATTTGAAAACGGTAAGTAACTTTATGTCTATATTATTTCCATCCAATTAATTGATCTCCTATTGAGGATTAAGGTCGAAACTGGTTTCAGGTAGTCTTACGACTAGGAGTTATCTTAACTTTACTACTATTGAGTTCAGTTGTATTTTTTGTTTCTGTACAAATTTGATTAAGATTAGGAATTGTAAAATATAACTTAACGCCTGCTCAGTCTGATATTAGCGTACCAAAATTATGAGAAGATCTCACGGCATCCCATCTATCGGGAGCTTCAAATAAAATAAAAAGAGGTATGGGATGTTTAAGCATGCATTACGTGCCGACTGGATTCTATTCCTCATTAATATATTCTTCTTATCATACTATCCTTTAGCGAAGGTCAGCCACCACTAAAGCGATCTTAGTTTTATCATCTGCTACCCGGAACAGTTCAGTAGAGCTGCACTCGTACCAATCACGAATTGTTTTAATCCACGAAATGCGGCGTCGTCATTTGTTACGTTTTCTGTTGATTTTTCCTTGGACGATACGTTAGGGAATGCTGAACTATTGGTGCATGTAGATTCATGCACGTGTACAAGCGATATAATTCTGGACTTTATTTGATTGTATTACCTACTACCTACCATAAGTATACGACATTTATTAGCTGGTTTGATAAGTTTGACAGATAATAAAACATCAGTCGGAGTAAGACCGAGCGAAAGGAAATAATGATACAAGTTCGACATAAATGCAACCGAGAATTAAAAGCAAATGGAACAATAATCATAATCGATTTGCCTAATTCCTGCGCACTAGAAGAAATCGTATCTGTGCATGTTCAAGGTTAAATTTATTGTTTCATTATTACTATACTATTAAAAGTTCATCATGTCTTATTATAGTAAGTATTTAAAAAAAATGTATTATTATAAAACAAATATTACAAAAATAGTTTCAAATCAGTACATCAAAATGGCAATACTAAAAAACCTTTAATTGCATGGTTTTGCCTTTCAGTAAAAAAATGTAGGATTCTTTATATTTTGTGAGAATAAAATTTCATTGAACAACTTGCAGTTCTCTAAGTGCTAATAAAATAGTTTTTTCACAGGTGCCACTGTTAATTTATAATAATAATAAATATAAAATGTGATCGATTAGAATAGTAATACATTATTATACATTAATGCATTGCTATCGTGCATTTAAGGGGTAAACGTCATATTAAAATTTTAGAATATACACACACAAAACAGGAATTTAAACGTTATACAAAAGCTAAAAGTCAACTTATTGTATTCCATCAACTGTCAGATGTTATGACATAATATTTTAGTACGTAATAGCTTCATATTCACTAATATTACTTTCTCGGAAGTTGATTGACGTAATAATATACTTCCTGCAAAACTTTAAGAGATGATAATCATGACATCATAAACCTCTAACGTAAGACTTTCTTCTTAGTAATCGTAGCATTATTTACCGTCAGTTCAGACTGTCTTCGTTTGAAAAGGATTCTATATTTTTATATCACCGTTCAACAAAATAATGGCAACCGTCGTTCTAGAAAGGTTTACTTGGTTGAAATAGAAATGAGCATTGGGCAGGCTATTTTATGAATATTGTTGACCAGTGCTTACCAAATATATCTTTTGAATTGCTAACCACTTTAGAGTAAGAAACTTTAGCGTTATATATAAATACCCATGTTTTGGTTTCTAATCAAGCCCGGAGCATGGATCGATTGAAAACGAAGTAAGTTTCAGTTTTACAAGTGCACTGACTTGCAAATAGTTTATAATTACTAATCATCCGTGTTAAAAGATGTTCCGACGTTTTCAGCGTTAAATTTACAAGTCTCAGAATAGGTTTAATTTTTTAAGCATTTATGTATACCTACTATAGAAACACTACATTTGTTAAACTAATTATGTTATTCAACCAATAACACTTTTATATTGAACATAATAATATTATGTTATATAATTTAAAAATACCTCAGATATATACGTAGGTACTCAAATAATGTTTTAAAAAATACGATGCCCGATGGAACTTGAACCCATATCTACTGGATTTTACCAATGTGATTCACCAATTAAGCCATATATGTCCTATCTAATTAAAGCGAAATTAACTAGTCACGTATATATATTGAAATGCTTCAAATTGCGTTAATTTTTGACTATCGGCGATTGTGTATTAAATCAAGATATCAATTAAGTGTCCTAATTGCCAACCGACGTTTGGATCATTCCAAGTTTTAGCTATAACGTACTTGCACTTGCTAATATTTTAATAAAGTAATTATTTTATTGGAAGCATAATTTACAAAATTATAACATTCTTTATATTATTATTGATCATACGTAATTTTAAAACCACTCAGATATACTACTACTAGATTTTTTTTTAATACGACGCTTGACGGGAAGTACCCGTCTCCACTGGATTCGCGCTAAATATTGGCTAGTGCAAGTACGTTATAACTAAAACTTGGAGCGATCCGGGCGGCAGTTAGTAATTAGGACACTTTATTAATACCTTGTTTTAATATTACGAAAGTCGATAGTCAAAAATAAACACAATTTGATAAGTATTTTAATATGTAAAAATGATTAGTTAATAATATAAACGTGAAATGTCAATATTCTTGCTGGTAAAAGTAATAATGGATTATTAGAGAGAAATACCTTAATTACAGAATGCTTAAAATAGTGATGTAGAATATTAACAATCACATATTTACGATTTACTCAATCTGGATACCGGTGCACTTGAATTATTTTGAAAATTGGCATGTCAATAATTATATTTTGTAAGATATCATACATATCAACTATTCTATCAGTGTTACCCTATTCTTTTTGAAACGCTGCGTTAGACAATATATATATTCCAAACTTGAGCTAAAATGCATAACGTGAACCGTTATCATCAGCTGACGTCATTAAATTGAATGTTTGAAGCAATATAAAGCTTGCCATGCACGATCAAATATTTGTTTTGTTTTCTATTCCGATACCCTAGTAACACTAGTTGAATAGCCAAACAAATCAAAAATGGTAGATTTTGTGTTAGTAATGCCATTCGATTTAGAAAGATATAATATCTATTTTTTAATACGTATGTTTTTGAAGTTTTTTTGAATTATATATTTTACAATTCAACAAATAATAAAGAATTAAAAAAAAAACTAGAATAATTCATACTTTCAAATGACCGTTTATGGAAATTACTTTAGTTGAACACTGAAATGTATACCTCCACGTGACCCTGAGTTGGTTGAATGTGGACCCCGCCACGCCCGTGAATAGCTTATAGACGTGGTGTCAGATTTGCAAATAGATGCACATGGGTTATTGTTCGTCACCATGCTGCGATGATACAGAAGCGATCTACAAGTCTCGCAAGGCGGATACTTGATTGATTTGTGATTCAATACTAGATCATGATTTATATTGAAGTAAGTGAGATAATGGGCGGGGACATATGAGATGTTTCGTTATGAGACTGTAAATTTTATTAATTTAAAAAAAAATGTATTTTTATAAACAATCAAGGTTTTCAAATTGAAAGACTATGTATACGGTTTTTTGACTTGTTTCCGTATTGAATTAGAGTATTGATACGCGTCTTTTTAACACGATTTCCTACCTGATTCCTCCTCTCTTGGTGTCAAAGTTGAGCTGTCTCCCAGCATGAGTCCAAATGACCTGCCCACTTGGCTGAGGAACTTTGCTGATGACGCAGCGAAGCTCTATGATGGAACCTTCTTTATAAAACTTGTCTGACACGGATACTCCACGCTCATCCACTATCTCCACTTTCGGCACTGCAAATAAAGAAAGGTGTCACTCAGTTAAACATGTTGAAATACACAAAATTTTAAATGACTTTGAAAACGTACCTACTTACTAGAAAAAGTCCTAGAAAAATATTAGATCAAGCGGAACATGAACCTCATATATTTCGTTGTCCGTATAAATGGTATTGTTCTTTAATCTATCGGTCAGCCTATGACTCAATTAAAACTAATTGCAATTAGATAGAAACGAATATATGTTAATGATTCTATGATAAAACAGTGAAATAACTGTAGGTACCTAAATACATTTCAATATACATATACAAATAATATCTTATTAATTGAATCAAGGTATGCAATTACACATAATTATAGTAATCTACCTGATCACAATAACGGAAGACATAATATTTTACAACGTGTTTCGTAAGTAGTATTCTTATTTGTTCGGTGGTTGTTTGTCCGTTACATATCTTGCAATCGATTTTTAACTAACTTCCCGACTAGCTAGACATTTGAAACTTTTAAAATATATCAGAACACGATGCAAATGCATTTTTTAAATACTTTTAGCCATCTTTAAGTAGAATTGAATTCATTTTTAGTTAATTCTGTTTTGTATGAAAAGTTATTTCGATACCATTATTGATTGTTAAGGGGTCCTAGCAACTAAATTTATTAATAATAATATACGTGCGTTACTATGAAAATCAATACGAAATGACATTTCATTATTCAGTATTTCTATCAAGTACAAATTTTTTTGATCGTTTAAGCTAGTCAAGTCAAGTTTATAATATGATTCAACAGAAAATTTAAAAACGTTGTATATAAAAAGTTCTTTTTATCGTGTAATTATTTACCTAATAATCTGTTTATCTTTAATTATGTCGGAAAGTGAATACATTTTAGAACACGACTGCGAGGAATCAATTGGAGAAGATTTAAGATCGAAATAACTATATAATTGTAATTTTTTGAATGAATATTGTAAAAAAAATCCATGTTTTAAGCACATAATTTTTATATAATATTTTATTGTATTATCACATGAAAGTTTCTAGGTATATAGGAAATAGTTGAAAATTATTTTCAAATATTGAATGTCTTAATGCATTGTTAGTATGTATCTCTATTTACCATACATTTTGATCAGAATTAATTTGAATCTGTTTACATAACTTAACTAATTTTCATTGGATTATTCTGCCGTATATTATCGCCGTATAGAAAATTAAATAAGATGCTGTTATTAAATTAACAATAGAATATGTAGATAATGACAGGTTTTAATTATTTACTTATTTCGCGAACCTATTCATAGTTTTATACGAGGATATAGCTTATTGAAAAGCCAAATTTCAGCTTATATATATAATACCAATAATATATTATTATATTGCGTGTCAATCGGGAGTATAAAGGAAACATTTATTATTTATACTGAACAATATTCATTATTTACCTTTACCATTTCAAAAACAATTTCATAAAAAAAATCTTATCGCTATTACTTACATATATGAAAATGGTTGTCAGAATTTGTGTTGAGCAGATATATTATTAATATTTTCAAAAGCTTTTCTCCCCCGCTAACACCTTTGCATATTATACACCGGATAACAACTTTCCTGCCTTTTTCGACAAAACACTAGCGCTACGTGACGATAAAATTTAAAAGCTTCCCTATTCAAAAAAATAAATTTGAAAAAATAACCCTCATGGTTTTTTTTTTACATATTCTTATGTATGAACTGTAATAACATATTATAAAAGAAACTTTACAATGCCCTACGTACGTTATGTTTTATGAATGAATGTGAATATATGGAATCGAAAGCTATATTTTCAGATTAAAATAAGTTGCGAATTATAGAATAATTGATCGAGTAAATAAAAAACCGTGTTAAAAATATTATTATTAAGTTTGTTACACATAATTAATCTGCTTAACGAAATCACTTACAAGTAATTTAATAGTTAGTCGTAATTACCCTTATTACAAGACTACACATCACTGTGGAGTCTTCCTAAATGTCTATTAAAAGATAATATCATCTCAAGTCGGTTCAAACGTTAGTTTCACGGGTTGATCATTAAAAAAAATGATAATATGTTAATTAATATGAAGCAATTTGCTATAAAAAAATCTTCATTTATTGTGAACAGGTTACCGCATTGCATTTAAAGTTAAGCACCACCATCAAAACTCGCAGCTTATTGCCGCAGGGCGCAGTATAGACGAAATTGTCTAAATTAGTGTGTATATGCACAAGGGGGGTTGAAAACAATATTACTAAGTAGTGTACAGTTTCATGAGTGTATTATATTTTGTCCATTCCGGGAATTAAGTTGTCAGACTACGCATACTATAATTAGGCTCAAATAATATAGTGAAGCTTTTATTCAACGACTTAACTTTCTTACAAAGAAGTTATAAATATACTAGCTGACACGGCAAACGTTGTTCTGCCATATAAATTATTTCTAGTGAATATTTTGGTTGTTAAATAAAAAATAACGAATGTATCGTAAGTGTGTGAGGATGGGATCTATGACAGAAAGAGGAATGGAGCGCTGTAGACGATGACCGCCGATAAAAACAAAAAAAACACCAACTTTTCATTTTCTCAATTCAAAATGAGTAATGATGTTCATAATGAATGAATTACCTGTGACAGGATCTCGTTGTTTAATGTTTATGCAATATCCGTCTTGTCCCTTCCAGAAAATTAGCGGATATTGGAGAGCGTCGTATGAACGGTGTGTGTCAGCGATGAACTCCAGATTATTGTTTCTTCTTCGAATCACGATTTCTCGCGTCGATGTGCGGTTCGCCAACCATGATTCCAGCAATGTCGTCAATAACAGGAGCATTGAAACGACGCACGTGCTCTCCAGCTGGTGTTTTATCAGGATTGATGACAACAGCGTGATTGTCACTTTTCAATTCGTGCATGTGTGCTTTGAAGAATTTCAATAAATCATTGTGCTCATTCAATAGGGCGTCCAGTTTGCCGACGATGCGCCTGGCATTAAGCGAATTGAGGCTATTTTAGCCGCAACGTGCATCCACATGATTGATGTCCTCACCGCCGCGCCGCGCCCATGAAGTAGATTTGTAAAAATGTATGTGGTTCGTTTGGCATTGGCAGCAATGAGCCTACTTTGTGGTATACTTGGCCTTTGATTTTGAACGTAGAATGGAATTGTTGACCATTTGCCGCAGTATTGTGAACTATTTCTGTTGCTCCAGACGAAGTCATTTGGAAGCATGAATTGAATGTGCGAATGAACTTCAGGAACAGGTTTGAATCTGGAACCGTGCCGATGAGCAAGCCGTTCAATGGTTCTGGTGGTATCTCAATTTCTGGTAGTTGCACTTTTCCTGATGCGCAACACATCCCGGCTGACTCATGTTTGAATTTGGGCGCCTGACAATGGGGACATTCTTTGTCCACAGCACCAATCAGCACTTTTGGATGAGCGGAATATTCAATATCTAGCTCGTACTCGAATGCGAGACGAAGGAACGAAGCGGATGTAAATGTTCGATGTACTTGTTGGCGTTGTCGGTCATTTGCTCTGCGTGTGTTAACTACGAACCGGCGCGCTTGGCTCCGTTCCAGTTGTCGTTGTTGATTTCGTTCAACTCGTGCCTCTTGTGATTGAGATGCACGCAATTGCGACATGCTTACACGCACATTTTTGTTATCTTGTTGGATTTGTTCGTCTGTTCTTTCTGCTCTACTATTTCGCATGTTTGTTGCTTTATTCGTTCGACGGCCCAAATGGCCCCCCTTGCGTCTTGCTGGCATTGTGCACTGTAATACACGCACATAAAAATAGATAAATTAAAATAAATCGTACAAAATTTTGCACGCACTGCGTTGTGATATGCCGAATGAAATGTCAAAATGACGCGACGCTTCTCTTGAATTCTTCTCGGACGTAGCGCCATCTGTCATTCAACAACATAAATAATTTCGTTCTGTTTGAAATACGAACGACGGTTAAATTTGTTCATACAAAAATAATAAAATCGCGATTTAAAAATGGGAGGGTAAGGGTAGGAGAATTAAAATTTGTGATTATAAGTATTTTTTTATGCCAAATAATAAAAAAAATACAAAAAAAAAATTGTCAAAAAAATCAAAGAAAAATTTTCTGGATAGAGATACCCTAATCACCTAGCGGTATGAAATATACTTGTTGACCTATTCTCATACCTAACAAATATACATAAAAAAAAATCATAAAAATCGGTTGAGCCATTTCGGAGGAGTTCAACCACAAACATCGTGACACGAGATTTTTATATATATAGAGATATTATATAGAACAACATTTGAAATGTTTGTCACGTACCACCGCCACCGTTCACAGCCACAAACCACACCGATTAATATTAACATCGTTATCAATAAATTAAAATTATACAAACAACCGTAAAACTATCAAACGCAACGTTATTAATTACCATTGAGAAGTTTCACGTAACTGAAGAGTGTTGAGAACATTGGTTTCCAATCATTTGATGGTGCAGGTAAAGCTATGTCTCCGCAATAAATTTATATGATAGTTAAACACGATTATGAAATTTATTATAATAATAATAATATATATTGAAACAGGCTAGAGGTTATAACACGCTTTCTACCCTTAAACCAGGATTGGTTGGTTACTATCATGCTCAGACTATTGAAGGACAGTTGATTAACTCATAGGACGCAGACGACACGGCTACCGTGTCCCCGTTAAACGGTTAATACAATCATACAATTAGCATGTTATTTAAATGTGGTTATTAAAAATTAATTAAAAGGTACGCAGTGATTGTGTTAAGTAGAGTAAGGTATACGCAGTTGTATTGGTTACTCCTTGATCGCTTTCGTTTCGAGGTGCTAATTTCAAACAAAATTAAACTGGCTCTGTTTTGCCCAATTCTCAAGAAATAATCAGTAAAGGCCAATCTCGAATCTCGATAAACTAATTTTCCGGTTTCTCGAGAAAATATCAACGAGATTCTCGAGACGTTATCACTAGGGTAAGCAGGCAACCGTAACCGAAAAACGAATACTTACTGGTAAAAAAATGACCGAAGATATAAAAAAAGCTCTCGACTTAAATTTAACAGTAGCAGCTTTTTTTGGCCGATAGGCAGACTCGTACGTTATCAGAATAGAACAATACTATTGTAATACCATGAATATTTGCAATTTGCATCCATATTGTAATAATGTAATGTGTGTCAACCAAATTCACGTGTTTACTACCAATGAAAGTTTTTTCTTTTATTTTTCAGGTATTCTGGTCACAAGACAATGGTGTATACCTACCCGATTTCAATAGGTATAATGACAAATTGTAATTTAATTTTATATACTTATAAAACTTACATATTCAAGCTTCTAATTCTTTTAATTCAAAAGTTTTGATTCACATTAATATTGTCACCTCGGTTGAGCCCAAATGCTTAGATACATTCTCGCTTGCCGTATGACTGCAAAATTAGTAAAAGCTAAATAATTACCCACCATGGAAATCAGGTCGTTGTATCCGATCGGCTCACGTGAATGTCGGACAGAACTGAACAATCCCCGCAGTGGTAGTTCAAGCAATCAACAATGATATGCTTTTATTTTTATACCATTTTTATTAGTTTCTACTAATATTATACTAATATCAGTTAGTCTTTATCCACTTAATGAATACGGGTGATAAAATGCGAATATAGTAATAATAAAAAAAGGAATGACCTCATTTTATATATGTATAAGATGACGTATGTATAATAAAAATGGTAAATAATCATTGATTTACATTTATCTTAGTCTGTGATTAGTAATCACATATGTAGCGCAATGGTTGCTTTTAGTTCAACGTAATATTTAAAAAAAATATGCACGGATAAAATTATAATATTATAAGACACTAGCTGACCCGGCAAACGTTGTTCTGCCATATAAATTATTTCTAGTGAATATTTTGGTTGTAAAATAAAAAACAACGAATGTATCGTAAGTGTGTGGGGATGGGATCTATGACAGAAAGAGGAATAGAGCGCTGTAGAAGATGACCGCCGATAAAAACAAAAAAACATCAACCATTCATTTTCTCAATTCAAAATGACTAATGATGTTCATAATGAATGAATTACATGTGACAGGATCTCGTTGTTTAATTTTTATGCAATATCCGTCTTGTGCCTTCCAGAAAATTAGCGGATATTGGAGAGCGTCGTATGAACGGTGTGTGTCAGCGATGAACTCCAGATTATTGTTACTTCTTCGAATCACGATTTCTCGCGTCGATGTGCGGTCGCCAACCATGATTCCAGCAATGTCGTCAACAACAGGTGCATTGAATCGACGCACGTGCTCTCCAGCTGGTGTTTTATCAGGATTGATGACAATAGCGTGATTGTCACTTTTCAATTCGTGCATGTGTGCTTTGAAGAATTTCAATAATTCATTGTGCTCATTCAAAAGGGCGTCCAGTTCGCCGACGATGTGCCTGGAAATAGGCAAATTGAGGCCATTGTAGCCGCAACGTGCATCCACATGATTGATGTCCTCACCGCCCATGAAGTAGATTTGTAAAAATGTATGTGGTTCGTTTGGCATTGGCAGCAATAAGCCTACTTTGTGGTATACTTGGCCTTTGATTTTGAACGAGAATGGAATTGTTGACCATTTGCGGCAGTATTGTGAACTATTTCTGTTGCTCCGAACAAAGTCATTTGGAAGCATGAATTGAATGTGCGAATGGACTTCAGGAACAGGTTTGAATCTGGAACCGTGCCGATGAGCAAGCCGTTCAATGGTTCTGGTGGTATCTCAATTTCTGGTAGTTGCACTTTTCCAGATGCGCAACACATCCCGACTGACTCATGTTTGAATTTGAGCGCATGACAATGGGGACATTCTTTGTCCATAGCACCAATCAGCACTTTCGGATGAGCGGAATATTCAATATCTGGCTCGTACTCGAATGCGAGACGAAAGAACGAAGCGAATGTAAATGCTCGATGTACTTGTTGGCGTTGTCGGTCATTTTCTCTGCGTGTGTTAACTACGAACCGGCGCGCTTGGCTCCGTTCCAATTGTCGTTGTTGATTTCGTTCAGCTCGTGCCTCTTGTGATTGAGATGCACGCAATTGCGACATGCTCACGTTTTTGTTATCTTGTTGGATTTGTTCGTCTGTTCTTTCTGCTCTACTATTTTGCATGTTTGTTGCTTTATTCGTTCGACGGCCCAAATGACCCCCCTTGCGTCTTGCTGGCATTGTGCACTGTAATACACACACACAAAAATAGATAAATTAAAATAAATCGTACAAAATTTTGCACGCACTGCGTTGTGATATGCCGAATGAAATGTCAAAATGACGCGACGCTTCTCTGAATTCTTCTCGGACATAGCGCCATCTGTCATTCAACAACATAAATAATTTCGTTCTGTTTGAAATACGAACGACGGTTAAATTTGTTCATACAAAAATAATAAAATCGCGATTAAAAAATGGGAGGGTGGGATTAGGAGAGTTAAAATTTGGGGTTATAGGTATTTTTTTATGTCAAATAATAAAAAAAATACAAAAAAAAAATTGTCAAAAAAATAAAAGAAAATTTTTCTGGATAGAGATACCCTAATCATCTAGCGGTATGAAATATACTTGTTGACCTATTCTCATACATAACAAATATACATAAAAAAAATCATAAAAATCGGTTGAGCCATTTCGGAGGAGTTCGACCACAAACATCGTGACACGAGATTTTTATATATTTAGAGATATTACTGATATTAGGTACGTCTTATTATATGAATTCCAAATCAAAAGATGTTGAACTAAGGCCATGTCCAGATGGCGCGATTTAACATGCGCGTAAAAATCTCGCATTGTCGGATGTGACCTCATTGAGCAGTCCACGTGCACTTGCAGCGTGACGTCTGTTGCGACAAACACAAACGTTATATGTGAATTTAAACGATCTAAATGAATAACGACAACTTCGAGATCAAAACGACAGTTATGGCAATTTAAAAATAAATTACGTCAACTAGATTATACAATGGCGAGAGTAAATATTGCCAGTTACCGCGACATATAAAATTCCACAGGAACCGTGTGTTATGGTTGAGTTGTTGGCCTTTCTTATCACACTCGTGCTTGTTTTTTTATGCCGATTCAAAAATGAATTTTGTCACTTAGCTTGTTCACCGCCAAATGAAATGCGTTACATGGGCGCAGCACACATTTGGTACTCGAACGTAATGCGCGGTGAGACATGCGCCACCTGGACAAGGTCTAAGAGTAACCATTGCTCATTGCAGAAATAGGAAATGTTTGTAATTACCTACGAAGTACATATTATAATTATTATATGGAATCGTTTTAATAGTATTAACTGTGAATTCTTTATAGAAGGATATACTAGTAATATGACATAGTTTACTAATAATAAATTAATATTCACGTAATACAACCTTGTAATATTGTAAAAAAATAATGAAACATGTGTATAATTCTACATGTAAATGCATATTGGGCAAATAGATGTTCGGGTTGTCAGTTTGAATTATTTTTGACAAAATACTATAAGTATACGTAAATATTGATACATAAACTACCCTACACGATCGTATTCTCTTTAAATTTTGTAGACTAAAGATAAATTATCACATGACTTAACTTAACCATATCAATCCCGAAAAGTTAAAAAAAAAAACATAAGTCAAAAGGGTTGTTCACCAATGCCGTAGACAGAATCCAATTAGCAATATTTTCACAACAGAAACAAACTGACTGTGTTTAACTTTTCCCCGTATTTGATGAGTAGATGTTATTTCAATGTTTGCTCGAGCAACTTCGTGTCAAGTGTCAAAATCGCTCCGAATTGACTGTGTACTGATCGACAACTTTACTCTAGTCTGAGCCGATCCTTCGAAATATAAATTTGCGAAATGATACTGTGAGTTTTCACGTTGATTTGAAATGATTTATGGCCGTAAGATGATTTTTTGTAAATTATATTTTATTTTTAGTTATACATTCTGTAGATAAAAATATGATCAACTATTGATTGTTATATTGTCACCATAGTATTAAAACAGTAGCGATGAGTGCCTATTGGAGGGAGGCAAGTGCGGGTAGCGAAAAGATCCACACTTAAATAATTAATAGTCATACTTGCAAAACATAGTATATTTTATATTATATAGTATAATATAAACGGCGGCCTATTGAGTTGAGGATCCTAGGTTCGAATCCTGGGTCTGGCAAGTACACATATTATTTTTCATTTTGTGTATGAGTCAGAGTATGGACCTAATAGGTTGAGCAAGTGGCTGGCATCCATTTCTCGTAAAAATAAAATCTGTTAATACAAACCTCCACACTGTGGAGGCCCGTATGATCCTATTAGGATCGGACATGGTTGAAGAAGAAGAAGTTTAATATGTTTTTAATTTTCAACATTTCACTGATTACTAATTTATTATACGAGTTTTATATATGTATATATATATTCAATAAATGTTACATTTTTCATTTATTTAGTAATAATTTACACTTACTTAAATATTTTTTTATTTAAGATTATATTTTATTAAACATCAACCACAGAATAACTCGCTAATAGTTATGTTAGGTTAGAATGTGATTTTGAAGACACTTGAAATATCAACAGGCCGCAGATAAGGAGATCCACTGGCATATCGTCGTTGAAACTAGAAAATTGTGTAACTCCGTTTTAATCGAAAATTGACTTTGAATGCCATCTAGTGGCCGTTGATAATATCTATCCGTCTTGCAAATTTTGTAATTCCAGAAAAATTGTATCATTGTTAAATCATGGATGATTTCACTCCAAAACCATACATTTGTATAGGAAACCATAATGTTTTTTGTCTCTCCTGTAAAGTAGTGTTTTTGGAGTTACACAATTTTCTAGTTTCAACGACGATATTGCCTGCTGTTCAATATAGCGTTTTAAAAAGACATACAAAATGACTGATATAAATGTCAATATAAAATAGCGTCAAATATAAGCGTATGTGGATGACATTGACATCATAGGCAAGAATGAAAATGTTTCCATAAAAGTAGGTATTCGTTGAACTTGAGGAAAACGCCAAGACACTAGAACTTTATTTAGAACCAAATTTATGATTGTACCCAGGGATTTACTATATTATTATCTAAAGACTAACGTATCATTATCGTAATGTTTCATTAGTGATCTTCTAGACCACTAATCAATGGTGACAAGGTTAGGTTAGAGTCCGTATATTATAATATAGCGCATATTTTTAGAACTATATTAATATCTCAAAAAATGCCTTTTCCGTAATATATTTTGATTCTCAATTGCTGAAATCATAATTTACACTGTTACTGATTTAGATGAACACACACACAGTCACACACTCACACTACATTTCTCACTCACACATACATAATAAAATTAGCTAAATTATGATCTATATATAAATATTATATTTTACACAAATGAAGATAATCTGCGCATCGTTAATAAAAAAGTGAGTGCTTCGCGATGATTTTTTACGACTTGATAATTAAGCTCCCCGCCTATACCTGTCAAATAAAAACAAAAGGTAGCAACTAACTCTTTAAACATTACGAGTGTTTTTAACACTGCGATCCATAAAAGAGTGCCACAATTCTCCATTATAAAAGACGTAAAATCTTCACGACCCTTCCGAGGGAGGAATAAAAACAGCAGAGTGTTAAGTTTTTATATGAGTTAACACTTTGGGGCTTTGCATTATTTTATGACCCAGTTTGCCGGAGAAAATTTTCCAATAATTTTTCTTTCCGGTCGGCAGTGGAAAGTCTTACAATTTTATACAAGAGATTTACATATTCTCAATCAAATCAATAGACAATTAAAAGGAACAAAAATAGACGAAGCAGAAGATTTTTAAGAAGAGATTTGAAAAACGAGAAAATTAGTAGGTGCTGTAGTAATCTGCAATATTAAAATGATAAATTTTAGTATGCCAAATATTATTTATTAGAGCTTTGCTCTAAGTTATCACTCGATCTCATACTAGCGGCTGGAACCCCTACCCTCCACTTTTTATACGGGAAAAATGACGACGCGGACTAATGCAATTTTAAGTTCCATTATCTTATAAAGTACACCCACATCTTTCTATGAAAAAGTCTATGAGGTGTCTATTATGTAGTAAACGTTTCAGATTTATACAATAATTAACGATTTTTTTCAACAGCGTTTTATGAAAACCCCATGTTTAGGGTAGGGTACTGGTCAGTCCCTAAATTTTAATTAAATGTATTGTCATCGCATAAATACATGACGTGTATCGAAGTATCACTATTATCGAAAATCATTTCAAATCATTTAATTAGAGATTTTATGAATAAATCCTTTTTTATAAAACAGCAGTAATTCATTAGTAATGAGGATTAGTTCCCACACTGAACGAAATAGTTCCATTGCTTTCAAAGGTCCTATGTCATTGCTTCTGAAGGCAATAATTAGTAGTAGTAATTTGTATTTATATAAAAGAAAAAAAATAACTTCAGTAAAACTTTCATCTTATGGTACCTACTTGATCTATGTATGTGTAGTTTACTTGAAATTTTGTATTTTTTTTAAATGAATAATTTTCAATATACACAAATTATTCCAATATTTGGGCTGTTATAGAAGTTACGAATAATGATATTATTTAGTGTACAAATAATCGTTAAATATTTCAATCTAGAAAAATTCTTAAATACTTACTTAAATATTGGGGAAAAATATTGGCTATTGGGGAATTGCATATGGCTTAAAGATACCAAAAGGTGCAACCTTTGTCTGAAAATACAATTGAAATAGAATACTTAAAAACTGAAGTTAAAATCAGTAAAAAATAAATGGATTTGTATTTGAATAATATTATGTTGCATAACGACTGATTTAGCCAATCCTCAAACGAGAGACGCCTAATAAATAAATCAAATGAATAAACTATTACATTAAAAATTGTTTATTGTTAAAATTGTTAATACTCTTCATGAGTTCGCAGTGTTGCCATCATAAACCAAAACAATTTTGTCACGTCAGCACACTTCCCATATGTAGGAATCTGTTTTAACGTCCGGCACTTTCTGCAAATTTCAATTACGGTTTCAAAACTAACCGCTTCTAAAACATTAGCTGCAATTATGTTTTCAAGATATAATGAAGCATTCATGTGAAACTAGTTATAAAAAAACGAGACTTTGTGAGCCTTTTTGGTTAATTTACTAGACATATTAGACGCTATCTATAAGTACAGGCATATCCAACATGAAGTAGGCTATGATTTACTATCCAGTATCAAAACAATCAGTGATCCACCACTCTCCTATTGTCATTATTAAAATTTAGCTGACAAAACATGTTATATTTGCCTGAGAATACTGATACGTTACAAATTAAATGACACATGTCTTACACAGTCACAAATAAATACTCAATTTATCATTCGTCGTGGAAATGATCAGTTTTTGATCTTCTTTTGGGCACTCATTGTAAAATTAATAATCATAGTGTGAAAGTTTAAAGCACGGGGATTCATATCTTCTCTTTCTCCCACTCCTGTGGCAAACGGTGAGTTTACACATACGAATCTCGTGGAAACCTCGTGGTTAATTTGAGAATTAATTTAACAAGTTGGCTAAGGAGATGATTATAGTAATGGTTAATGCTTTTCCTTTAATTTTTTTCCAAAACCTATTATATTACAACTGAATAAACACATTTTTACATTTTCATTACTCAATTCTTATCGTGCGATTAGCTAAAATTCACCCTGCGATGCGATCTACCGGTTGATTGCAATCAACTCGCTGGACATGATATAGTAAAAATCAGATAGTTAAATCAGACAAGCCGTTCTTGTCTTATGAGGTTTGTAACATTGTATCTACTTATTTTTGATTTATCTATGTAATATCCCAAAATCAGTCAATCACGTAGTTTAAAGCGTCAATAACATTGAGCTTCTTTACGAGCTGTTTGTTGGCGAATTTAAAAGCGGGCGATTCAGCTACTGCGATTTGATGATTCACACAAAACTTTCCACTCGCTGAGAAGCCACAAGCCAGCGACTATTTTGACAGAACGTAGTTCGTTTTTTTTTTACCGGGATGTTGCTACTGCGCTCTACTGCGTAGACGCAGTAGGTACACACGCTGGCGTGTAGCGTGTCAAGTTGACCGGTTTTCAACTTTTCTCGGTAGAGTGTTTACAACTGCTTGTTAGCTTGTTCGATGATTACACTGGGCGACTTTACAGGCAGATTATAAATTCGCCAACAAACCGCTCGTAAAGAAGCTCAATGTAATTGACGCTTTACTGTGAATTCACGACACTGTCCTTTTTTTTCTTAATCGATATCGATTATCAGAACAGTGTGGATAAAAGAATATAAACCGTTAAAATTAAAAATGCTACTGATCTTTGTAAAATGTTACATCATATTGACAAATGTTGATATTAGATATCACTGTACAAGAATAATCAAAGATCGGGGTAGTTTGTACATTCCAGTTATATGCCAACCAAATTCGAATCGAGTATAGTCTTCCTTCATTATTTGTTTAAGGTGACGCATCAGTGAAACGCCAAATAATTCTCAACTGTACGCGCGACGAAATTTTGTAATCGCTTCGCATTCATAGAGAGAACGTTGAGTCAGACATACGTCACTTTGCTGCGTGATGGCGACGGGCCAATTAATTCTAAAATCGTGTAAAGATGACTAAAAACGTTACCCATTTACTTTAAAAAGAAAACATGTCAATGAATATATTATTATTGTTACTAATAGAATAATAAACAGAACGTACAATGGACGTATGTTGGATTTATATGAGAAATAATATTTCGTTTGACAGGCGTCTTTTGCACCCGCGACCCGCAATCCGCACATCGCCTAGCAACGATCTTTTTAGACCGTGCCTCAACTAATGCATGGCCTTAATATAACTAACAAGCAAATACACATTGTACATATACCAATTGTATTCTGTTATTTTGTAGTTTACATACAAAGTAAATATGATTAAAATTGAGACTATTTGATTAAAAAATCTCATAATTAGATAACTATCAACATAATTGATAATATTATTATTATCCTCTATCAGTTATCAAAATTTATTTCTATAAGTATGTACACTGCACACTATACTAATTTTAACATTAGCTTAGAAATAGGTACTGTAGATAAGTACACACTTTTAATATTATAAACGTGGTCATGTTACATAACAGAATAAGTCAAATACACGAACCCGTATTTGTTATTTGTACCGTTATTGCAGTGTAAATAGATTTTACTTGTACTTATTGTACAACGTGCATCCAGTGACATACAGTCGATACAAGATGACAGCTCTTGACAATGTAAAGACTAACTTACTTATATACATGTTTGCGGCTCGGCAAGTATTCTTAAATAATTACTGATAATGATCTTTTTTTGACGCAAATAAGATAACTATCAACAAGATAATTTTTTCTTATGATAGATATGTTAAAAATTAGTGGAAATAATGAGTTTTACCTTCAAACTGACGATATAACCTAGTAAATATTTATAAAAAATAAATATTAAATAATGGCAAATGAAAATAACTAGTTCTGCAACCAAAATTTGGTTTGTTAATATATACATTGTATAATGTTTTACTAGCAAAACGAGCTAGATTTTTATAGATTAAGGTTATACTATACAGCGAGAAAGTGCAGTGATGATTGTCAGTCATTTGTTTCACCCATTCTTCATTCCACGGTTATTATTCTAGATCAAACACATGTTGAAAAAAACGTGATAACCATGAGATCGAACACGCTACATGGCTTCAGAGGTGTGTGCTTTACTACCTACACTACAGTGGCACAACAATATAAAATATCACGTACTAAACGAACAGTAATGATAAATACCAAGCCTTTTAAAATAAAGGATGTTTATATTTTCCCGCCTCTCACGTACTCTTTGAATAATTTACTAATTCAACCACTTTATCCAGGTTAATGGAACTGGTGCCATGACGTCACTGGGACAGATGCTTGGGACAAAATGGACGCAAGGGTACATTAAAGAATGATGAATAGACTAAAGTCGGAAAATGTTTCATATATCCATAATTGGGTAGAAATATGCTAATAGTATTTTAAATGGTTTGGATAGGTAACTAATAATGTTGGGTAAATAAAATATAGGAAGCGGTTTTCCAAGTTTGCTGGGACAACTGGGTCAATTTAAATATTAATTTTATTGAGTGCCTAATTATTATGTGTAATTAGATAAATATCTATGCCTAAGAAAATGGGTCTGAACACGGGAAAGCACTTTTATAGGTATATAATCATGCTCATTTTTCAATAATACATGGTAAGGGAAAAGTTTTTGTAAGTCGACATTTATGAATATCTTTGGGTTAATTGACACTCGGTATCAAAATATAGCTTTCGGATTGAAAAAAATTATGTGAAAAGTTAGTAACTATACTTAAAAAGAGATTTTATATAATAAATACCATTTTAATCCATTTTGCCATCTTCGAAAGATATAAATTACTAATTACATTAGATAAATTGAAGCATTATAACAGGGTTACTATAACTTTTTTGAATTAACTATGTACACTGACAATAGTACCACAGAGATAAAATTTTCGACGATTTTCTTTCATTAGTAATGTACGGTAAACCTTCAAAATGTGTAAAATATTTTATGGCAAGAGTTATTGAAGTAACCATCGATTTTATAGAAATAGTCAAAATTTAAAATGGTCATTACTCTATATGCTTTAGAGACTTACAAAGCTTTGATAGTAACCTTACGATATAATAATTTATAGAATTTTATTGTTTGTCTTTCTATTTCAACGTTTTCCTTTTAACTCAAAAACTACTTCACCAAAAATATTAAGGTTTAGAATTTACAATTATTAATACTAGATGACGTCGTCAAATAGCAGCGGTGAAGTGGTGAGGTGAGGTAAATATAAATAAATGTACACATATATTCAATGGTTGTTGAATAAGGGATTTTTAACAATTCATCTTGAGTAGTTGAAGTGATCAGATATCTGCGGTGGAGTGGTGAATAATATTTAATGACTATATTTTGAATCATCAGCATAATTTTTTGCTTGCCGAAAGTCTACTATTAGGATATAATATTGAATCTTGATTAACTTAAAATGAATAAATTGCACTTACAACAGGTTAAAACTGAAGTAACGATATGTGTATTATACTCATCGCTAATACATAATTTACATATTACGTATAACGCAATGAGGGAAACAGGAAAGGTCAACAATAGTAAAGAAAAATACAAGGTCAACTCTGTAATTTAATTTTCCTAACATAAAAAGATTTTCCATAACTGTCCGGAAAGTTAGATGCCGACTTTGGAATTTCTTAAGTGAGCCAATAAACGAGAACCCTTTCTTTGAATTTCAAAAAGTAACTTCGGTTTTCTCACTAAGTATACCAATAATATTACTAAGGATTTTTTATGTCACCACCACAGGAAATATTAAATAAAATACTACCTCAAAATTAAGTTTCTTACTTTAATAAAATATATGGCAATACCGTTGAATATTATTTTATACTTATATTTAGGTATATATTATTATAATATTAAAATGATACTGGCATAATATGGTATATACTCATAATGCATGCAACTTAGCAATGGCTTTTTAAAAAGCTAGGGACTTATATGAGTAGAATGACATATTAGTTACACGAGTAATGAAAAGAACCTGCACATTCTGTGGAGAGCACCAAACTTGGATATCCACATCTATTGTCGACGTTTAGGAAGAGACGCTTCCTGAAATTTACCCACCCACATATCAACAAAATGGTGACCATCTTCCCAAATTATCACCTATAAAATTTTAATTATATAAAAATATTTGCAAGTTGGATGTCATATGTTTTTAAAGATTATTACTTTTAAAAAACTTCTATAATATTATTGGATGTACATAGGACGAGATATCCAAGTGACCAAAACAGCCGTTATGTAAAAAATATAATGATTTCATGTTTTTTGTTATTTTTTGGCCGACGGACTATACGACAAAAATGCAATCTTTTTATAACAGGACAATTTCAATATTTCCCTCCTCAAGCCTTTTTTGAAATCAGTATCCCCGAAAACATATAATTTTATATCATCTAATTTGCAAATATTAAAATAATTTAAAGTGCTCGGGGGACACATTTCAGATGGCTCCTCTTCCTAACCGCTGTCGATGGGTATGGAAATGATGTATATCAAGTACACCAAGCTTCAAAAAGTACAGTTTTCCTCTAATTAGCGTTTCTTGTATGACCGACTATAGCATTGTACTATATGCTTTTATCTTAAAGAGAATCAAGCTCGGTTAATGACGAATAAAAAACTGAGATAATATTTTAAGATCTATTTAAAATTATATCTCAAACTTTAGTAATAAAGTGAAATTCTTTAAAGAGTAAAAGTAACAAAAACGTAATATCATATTAAAAACGACAGTTTCCCGGAAGCGGTGCTTAAAAATTATCTATATCAAAATAAGGCTGGCGTAAATCTCGGAGCTTTATGAGAAGATATCCCTAAAGCCAGCTATCGACCTATTAAGCCTTCTTTGTTTGTAGGAAAACTTCCACTTTCGTAATGAAAACTATGTTAAAGTGACAGGGACGTAAGTTTTTCGTATCCTTCTGTTTGTCCTAAGTATTGGAAAAGTAAAAGTTTTTGCAAAGAAAATCGAAGAAGGTTTGTATGGACTTTGATCTTTTCCAGTTAATTTTTAACGCGATTTTAGCTTCATGCTTTGGGCAGTTTGGTTTATATTATAAATATATATATTTTCATAAATTATTCGTTGAATAAAAAAAATAGTTCGTAAAAACTACAGTTTCAAAAGATTCTGACGTGGGCTAGCACTTCAGAAAATTACCTATTATTCATACCTTCATTCGAACTAAAAAAAATAGCAAAATCAACGCAATTTGTTAGGAGCTCTACTGTCCAACAAAAAGATCTAGGCAATAACCGGAAGTCACTGGAGGGGCTTGTTAGTTCACAGTTTTAACATGTGGACAACTCGTCGATAACCAGAAGTCGTTGCAGTCGAAGTGCGGCTAAAATAGGAGGAGCTAATTATAGTTCACAGTTTTAACACGTTGACAAGAAGATCTTGTTCGACAGTAGATGTTTATATAGGCAGTTAACTTTGTCGTAATTAAATAAGACTCATGTGGATCATTCGGTATAGTACATTGGCGTGAAATCAGCGGATAAGGGTTCGAGTCCCGCTGAGTGCCATATTTTATAAAACACTTTTTGTAGTAGGTATATATTATTATATTCTTGTGTTAATCTGTTTAGGCCTTAGAGTGTGCAGGTTATCAACCCACAGCTCAATGGTTCCGTCGCCGTAGATGACCCTTTATCACCCTGCAGCTGTGCTA
The DNA here is from genome assembly GCF_057557595.1 of Rhyacophila brunnea. Taxonomy (NCBI): domain Eukaryota; kingdom Metazoa; phylum Arthropoda; class Insecta; order Trichoptera; family Rhyacophilidae; genus Rhyacophila; species Rhyacophila brunnea. The sequence goes on from NW_028232806.1 coordinate 14,535,670, forward strand.
CTAAAGCAATCTTCGCATTGCAGGTCTTGCATGACGTGAGTTACAAGAAGTGGCACGACCATAAGCTTGCCCTACGTAAGTAATAGACATAAGTTGTTTTCAAATTATGTACCATATACATTTTTGGCAGATATTTATGAGTTTTGATATCGAGAAAAATATATTAAAACAGCAACATCAATTTGAAAAAGTGAGTAATCTAATAACGTCATAATTTCAGATGTGGGTGCAAAAGTTTGAAATTGTATAGTCACTAATTAAATGCGGATATCGTGAGTATTCAAAATTGGATGAGTAAACATATATTGAAATCAAAGGATATTCAATAAGGATTCTACATACTGTCTCGTTTATCAACATTCTAATTGACATAACATTTATAGACTAGCATGACATGTTTTAAAAACCTTTTAATAATACTTAATTAATTATTTATAAACCTATAATATTAAGCTGTAAAAAAAGTGACAGAGAAAAAGTCAAAATGATTCATTACATATTATTATATTATGATCTTCAAAATTATGCCATCATAGTGTTTTCCATGAATTTTTTGTCATTTAACGCTTTCTTAAAATTATTAATACAATGCATTTTCACCATGAATTGACAGTTAACACCATTCAAAAAAATTATTATATATATATATAATATAGCTTCTTATTTTCGGTCGTAAGAAGATTATAAGAACTTCCACTGAGAGTTACACCAGATTAAAAAAGCGGGAAATTACTAGAAACCAATTAAGTCCATAGTATGGGTCAAACACGCCGACTGAAAAATATGTGAAATTTGCCAATATAACCAAATATAACCTTTAACAATATAAGTTGATGCGGTAACTATTCGGTCATCGTGGGCGTTCAATAGTTACAATCGAGGAATAAGTTTTAAACTACAATAATTACATGAGTTATTATAATATATAATTGTTTCAATTCAATGAATAACTTACAAAATTTGGGAATGTAACATTATTTAAAATAAAAATATGACGCCAGTCCTATAATTCATTCCGATTTAATTTCATAGATTCGTTTTCATGATAGATAAAATGCTTCGGTTTTACGATTCATTTTCATGGTAGGTGTTTATGAGATATGTTTCCAAATAATGTTTCAATTACCTTTTATCTAAATTACCTTTTATATACAACATAACAAAACCTATTTATTCATGCGGCTTCTTCAATTTCATGTTGTTTTAGAAATTATTATGAAGCGTAGCCTTTTTGGAAAAACGTTATTTTGTTATTACCTAAGAATAATAATTTATAATTGGAAATATTACATATTGTTAGAGTAGAATGTTACGAGTTTAATATGAATTCTCAGTACCCAGTGAGTAGCGTGTTATTGTTATGTTCCTTCATTCATTTATTTTATTATGGCCAATATTAAATATTTTGTTATTTAATGTTTATTTAGTAATTTAGAGCTATATTTCGTAATTGTTGGTATCGTATTATCAGAGATTTGAGATCCCATTGCTTATTTTCTTGTATTGAACAGTCGTTAATGATATATCACCCTATTTGAGAGGTGCTTCCATCACATTAATAGCCGTTACTGTTCTTCAATTTGAATTATATCATGTCTGCTATCAGTATTGTTAATATTTGTGATTTTGTACGATGTTTTCATGTAACTGTCAAAATTGGTGACAATAAGTTTAGAACGTTTAAAATAATTTTCGTAGTTATAGGTTCATGTTTTGTATCTACTGTTGAATAGTTCTGTAATGTATTATTTAATTCTTTTTTTTTGCGTAACTTGGAGGGAAGTTTGTGTAAGTTGAGAGTTCTTTGTCTGTTGTGAATTTTTAGCTTGGTCAGTTGTTTCGCTTCCGGCTTTCCCAGTATGACTTTCTATCCAAAAGAATCTTGGATTTATTCCAATCATTCTTAGATCTATTGACAGTGTTAGGGTGTCTCTTATTGGTGAAAAAGAAAGGATTTTGTAGTTACCAAACTGATATGACTATTTAAAAAATATGCCAATAAAGACTTTAAAGATTTTAATATTTCAAGTATCCACACACCAGATTATTTGTTATTTAATATTTCTGAAAAAAATACAGTAGCTTTAAAGCTAATATTTTCAGGAGATAACTAATATTACATTGTTATTGTATTTAATTTGATACAGTTAACTATTTCATTATTTAATTTTTTTAAAACACTTCTCATCACTGTGTCAAAACAAAAAGTTTTCTATTTATCGAGTGTATTTGTTATACTTATTTATATAAATAAAGTAAAAAGTAGGTAACCGATTTTGAGGAATAATCATTTTTATAATTTTGCTTAAAATATTATAATAAACATGCCTCTAAACCCACTGTAAAGTGCCGTAATAGAAAAAGTGCAATAATTATCCTTTCTAATACTTCCAAATCTCTTTAAATAGAACCGTTCTACGTTCTTCCATTTTTACGGGCGAAATCAATTACTTCCGAACTTTTCTATAATGAGAAACTTGAAAGCAATTACTCATAGCCAAAAGTTTGTCATATCTGATCCGGTACATTACGCAAGTTGCAACGTGTATTACGGGGTGAAAATTTCAATTGGAACCTTTTAAAAGTTTTAATTATGTTTGTCGTAGCAAACGACTGGTGGCTACCTCGTAGCATTCTCGTAGCAGTGACGTAGCGATAGCGTAGACGTGGCGTAGCACTGGAGCACTAGTCTCATAGCGAATATTGGCACTACTCTGTCTGTAAAAGCCAATTAGAGTTTTCCACAGAAAAGACACCAGTAACATGGCACGTTGAATTGAAAATATATTTAAACAGTTTTTAGTCAAAACCTTACTACTTAATTTATTTTTGTAATAGTATTATTTATTATTTAGTAGTTTCTATAATATAAATTAATAAGATAATCGCCAGTATGTATTTAAAATATAATAAGGTAATAATGGTGACATTTCAAAAATTGCGGTTTTAAATTAAGTATTAAACTAACAGCCGAAAAATCAATATCGATAGTAGCACAAAAATGAAACTCCTGCAATAATTGATTTACAAGTTAAGCTAAGGTGTAAAAACAAACTAAAGAAGACGTACAAAAACACAATAACAATACGCCTCTTACGTAATGGTTACCATCATTCAGTGTAAAGCGGTGTAAGGGTAATACTGGCAAAAGTAAAGTTTCATCTTTGTAGCTCTGAAATTATTTTTCTTTATGGCAAATTAATCACTTTTCGCTCTACTCTGTTCAGATCTTCAGTTAAAAAAAAACAACTTTATAAAGTAAAAACCAAATATGTTGATGACCTCCTTTAATATAAATGGAGGCAGAATATATAATTTTGAACTAAATTAAATTAGCTACAATTATTTGTCAATTTTTAGGGCGTATAAAAAATTAATCTGTCACGATGAGTAGATAAACAGCAAGTGATATTACACGTCTGCATTATTATTCAGTTTAAAAAATCGTAAAAAATTTGTATTAAAAACCATTTATAACTTCACTCGCGTAAGTATCCACAATAAAATAAACGACCGCCATATTGCGTGAATAAGAAAATTGAAATGACAACTAAACAATGTTCATATTTATAGAGTTTACCAACATAACCATGCTTCACCCGGTTTGCTAAATAATTTTATTTGTTTTTATAACAAAAATAATGCAGAAGGCTTTTTCTATTTACATTCCAAATTATTTATATTAATTATTATAGTTGTAAGAAATATTTTGCATGAATCATAAAAGGATCGATAGCTTTAAGGCGAGAGCACTCACTCGGAAAGTGAAAGATTTGATTTCGAATCCCACTTGGACAACATAATATCTACGATTTTTTCTAATGTGTATTAACTTTACTGAGATTTTGCAAAATTATGTAAATATTTTAATTTAATGTTAATATCATTTTGTGGTTCTACATAGGTAGGTATATAAATAATACATGGGTAGGTATAATATTACTTATATCGAAACATGTATGTCGTTTTCGCGTATATGTGTAAATGATACAACATTGTAACAACATATTTTATAGGTGGAATTTATTTGTTTGTCAAATAGATTGTCTTAAAGGAATAGAACTTACTTCAAAGTAAAAATTTCAGGTTATTCCGATATGCACTGCACTGTTCAAACAATTTCATTTCAAGAGTAGGTACTTTATGGAATATTGTATTTCGGACGACCTCTCAAATGAAGTGTTTTCAATAGGAAATCTGTGCGAATGAACTGTTTCGTTTGTATAAGTCAGTATAAAGCAAACACAGTTAGAGCCAAATTGTTTACTTATGACTAGATAGCAATAAGTGAGTCCGGAACCAATCTGGGAAATCATAAGTTCAAAAGTTACTTTCACGATGTGGATATACAATTTTATTCAATAGTCCTTAAAATAATATAAAATTTTATTAAGTAGGTCAATAAGAAGATAGATATTAAGATGAATTTATCTAACAGTACATAATGAGGAAGTATTGAAAATCCTACCTAATAACCGTTTAATAAAACTTGTAATGGATAGAATACCCGCAGATGATGAACTACTTTATTATCCGAATGAGATGCTTTATGGTTTCCCAGTATAAAAAACTATGGGACAACCGAATCTTTAATAGGAACATAAAATACGAAAAAAGATGTTGCTAGTGAACGATTGGAGGAGATTGTAGATGTCTGATCTTTTGTAGTTCGGTGTGTAGATCCAACATCTATTAATTTATTGTAAGTAGAATGTTGCATCGTGTGTGTGATATTATATGTTCGGGGCGTAATAGAAAAAAGACACAGTGATGTATTTTCTTGGGTTTATATTGTGGCACTAAATTTTAGAGTATAGAAGTTTTATGCACGGCATTATAGAATGATGATACATTGGTGTTGATGTTATATTACGTAAGATTTATATTTATTATATTATTTCTAGGCCGAAAATACAACTGATTTGTTGACTGTCATTTCCACTTAGTATTATTGTCTGTGCCATACAAATGACCACAGGTAATAATACGTCGGCGTAGAGTTGGGTAAACCTCTACAAGATCAGCTGATAACCAAATGACGCAAAAGCAGAGAAAAAGAGACCATCATTCGATTTGGGCTGCAGTGATTTTAAAAAGGAAGTTGATATTTATTCCAGATATGACAAAGCTATCAATGCTATGAACAAACAACTTTGTCGTTGTTATAGAACAAATGTACGGTAGACTAATCCAATGACGACCCTAAACAAAATCCAATCGAGTGCGTTTTTTTTCGTGTGAAAAACTAATTATGTGTTACATGTCACACGCCAAAAATACACTCTTTTATCTGGCTTACAGAGCTTTAGCAAGATAATACAATGTTTAATGCAACCACGATCAAACGATATATTTGGCGATAGTAGTCATAATATTATTGCATTATATTGTATTGTAGTTGAAAGCCATGCAGTCGTTGTGATCTGAATTTCACTTGGCACTCACGAGCAATATCTATAATATTATTATATTGGGATATGAAAACCATTAAAGAAAGTTTTTAAATTTAAAATTTTAATATTATTCCTCGACCAAAGAGGTGCAAATGTGATTTCGAAGTCTCCCCGTAGTTATTTGAAAATGGAAAACGATTTTGACAGCCGCTCCGAGAAAAATCGAAAACAAAAGACATTCTATGAAAAAAATGGTCGCCCAAAAAATCCGCGCATGTGCATTTCCTCACTATAAAATATCCTAGGGGTATAAACATCAAACGTGAGATCAATACTTTGCAAGGTAAAATCAAGAAGATAGTATCAGAACTACAAGCCGAGCATTGGGACAATAAACTCAAGGACTGCAGAATTTATACAGACGACCCGCGGAACTTGCTCTGGGAACTATCCAGGGCGATTAAAACGGGCCCGTCTGTTATAAAGCCCCTCAGAGAGAATGCGACTAGTCGAAATTTCGTGTACTCAGATCTCGAAAAAGCAGACGCACTTGCCGATGCGTTCGTCAATAATACTAAAATCCAGTCGGACACCGATTCAGCTACTAAAGCCTTGGTGAACAACTCAATTCTTGCACTTGCGAAAGAAGACATCGATCCCGATGATGTTAAAATTGTTGAACCGCGCGAGATCTCTAGATCTATCAATAACTTGATCGCCAGAAAGGCACCCGGACGAGACAATATCACAAATTACATGTTGAAACGACTTCCCGAGAAGGCGCGGATACATATTGCTAAGATCTTCAATGCATGTCTGCTGCGCGGATACTTTCCAAAGACCTGGAAAACGGCTCACGTTGTCGCTATAGCAAAACACAAGAAAGACCACTCTTTGGCTGTAAACTACAGACCTATAAGTCTACTAGATGGCATAAGCAAACTTTTCGAGAAAGTGATCCTTCGACGCTTTCTCCCATCCCACAATCAAGTCCTCCCGGACACCCAATATGGTTTCAGGAAGGGTCTATCAACGACCCTACAACTCTCCAGAATTACCGGGATTGTGATGGCCGATATGAGGCAACGCAAGACCACTGGTATGGTTCTGTTAGACCTCGAAAAGGCATTTGATACGTTCTGGCATGACGGTCTAATCCACAAACTTTTTACCACAAACATGCCCGTGTACATCACAAAAATCATCCAGAACTACTTGAGCGGTCGAGCGCTTTTTGCAGTGGTCAAACGGGAGAATTCATCTCACCGCACTATCGATGCAGGGGTACCACAGGGCAGTTTGATGGGGCCTAGGCTCTTCAATCATTTCATAAGTGATATGCAAAATCCCGCCAACTGCACACTGGCGCTATAAGCAGATGACACAGCCATCCTTTCCACCAGCCGCCAGACTGACACGGCGATTAGGAACTTAGAAAAGGGCACTCGACAGCTAACTGATTATTTCAGTCGCTGGAGACTTAAAGTTAACGCGGAGAAGACGGAGGCGATTCTCTTCTCGCGGAGCCAAAAATCCTATAAAGGAAAAATTACTGTTTGTGACATCCCCTGTTCATTCAGTAACACTGTGAAATACCTCGGGGTATACCTTCACCATAGATTGAACTGGAAACTTCACCTATTAGAAGCCAGGCGAAAAGCCTTTATGGCGATGGGGGTTCTTAGACCCATCTTCAACCGTAGAAGTTGTCTCTCAGAAGAAAACAAAAAGGCACTATATAGCATGGTTATTAAACCAACCATGCTGTATGCATCCCCAATTTGGACTACTGACATCACCAAATCCAATTTAAAGATGCTGCAAACAATAGAAAACAGATGCCTTCGAATCGTCTACGAACTCAAGCCTCACCATAGCATCAAACGCATCAATGCTAAACACGATGGAATTGACATTGCCGAAACCATAACTAAATACAGAGAGACCTTCTTGAATAGACTGACAGAAGGGCCTCATAAGAAACCTACACTATTTGCCAACAAAATTCAAAATTTTAAGCACAAGCGCAAGGAAGCTAGGCTCCGTCATAAGATGATGCCCCCTGACTCTCCAAATCCTGATGATCCACCCCCTCCTCACTCAATTACAGGTACCTTTTCCACAGCGGATGCGGCCGGCAGTACTCTGACCCCGCCGGATCCCTTCCAGGGTCTAGCGGTAGAGGTAAAAGAATGTTTGGAAGCCCTAAGAGTTAAACTAGGTAGCTTTAGAATGTACATCAGAATGAGACTCGGGCTCAAAGCCCAGGTGAGAGCTAAACTTGTGGAAAACAGAAAACGGGGTATACCCCCTAGGGACTGGGCGAACATCTTTGATGTTATAAAATGATCCACACAAGATCATAATCTCAAGCCGAACATCCCGCTAAAGGATGAACTTTTTGTTTGTTGGACCCATAAGGACAATATTCGGAAGAGGGTTTTTCTTAACTGTTTTCCCTCGAAAGACTTGTTTGAAAAGCGAAGGTAAATGTTAATTCAACAGCTCAATACTTAGCTAGATTACATGCGGGAAAGGGCAGTAATGTACTTACAAGACCCAACCCTAGAAATAATAGTCAGGAAACCGAGGTCTGCCTCTCAGACCTCACAAGGTTTCAGTTAGAAGAAAAGATAGGGAAAAAAAAGACCCCCCCTCGCCAGCGGATCCTGTTCATTTCAAATTTGCACGTCGAAGTCACCGGAACTCTGACAACTGTTTTGATTGTCTTTTGAAATAATTTGCTAGAAAAGTAGAATTTCCCTCACAATACGTACATTATAGTAACTTTATTATATATTTGGGTATTTTTTTACTAAAAATAAAATTTTCTTCGATAATTACAGCATTTCGTTCACGTATCTTAAATAATTTTTTGTTTCGTTACGTAATAATATTAATATTATCTTAGTATTGCGTAACAAAATGTATAAAATGCAATAATAAAATTACTACTTCTCTTATAGGCGGAGCATATAAGCACCACAATAAAATTAGTTTTTCCACAACGAATAATTTTCTTATTAACACAATTAAGAGGAAAACGATTAAATCTGGAAAACTATTAAAAATAATCCATACTCCTTATTCTATGGGGACTATGGTCGGCTATGATCACGTCATTGCGCGAGACGTTATGTTTCAGATTTGTCAAATAATAAAGTATGCTATAAGATATAATTGACGTTTTAATAGCCCCATATCAATAAAAACTAGAGTAAAGGAGGCCCGCTTATTGGAATGCCGGTGGTATATTATAGACACTTAAAGACAACTTTAAATATTTCTCGTTGTTTTTATTAAACGGAACAATTCTTCGTACATATAATAATAAATTTGCTGCTTAGGAACGGAATAATTCTAAACTATAATATTATAATGTATAATCATCACGATTGCATTATCATACTGTGGCGTAAAGGCAGTGCGTTCGGCTGATAACCGAACAATCGTGGTTCGAATCCAATCGAATGCGATTTTTTTCGTGTGAAAAAATAAATTATTTGTTACATGTCACACGCCAAAAATACACTCTGATCTGATTTTCTAAACGCGCATAAAGAAGTATAACTTCAAAAATAATTATAAAATAAAATTCTGCTCGACTTTTTTGTGTGGGTTTATCTCACTTAACTGTTCGACCTACCTCACCAGGCCCCCCAGGCTAGAGCCCTGTTAGCCCCTCGTTGAGGGGGTCATGATGTGGATCCAGTGACGTTCCTAGACAAAATTCTGCCCCATTTTTATACAGTATTTTTTATCATCCTTTCATGAGTCCAATATCTGAGAAATGTGTTATATGGATACATTACTAATAAAACATATACCAACTAAAACATAAAAAATTAAATTTAAAATATTTTTCCCTAAAAGTGGGGATTTTTTTGATGTTGGTTTTTCTTACATGTCATTTTTGATATACATTAAACTCTGTCTTGAGGAATTAAGGGCGATCCTTGTCGCTTTTGGTCTTAAACTTGGAAAAATTTGTAATGATATTAATTTTTAGCCTGAGATCGCTAAGGTTTAAGATATAATAGCGGCGCGACACTTTGATATAGACTCAAATCGTTGACATCTTTAATTTTGAAGGCCAACGCAACTTCCATGCGCCATGGTTAATAAGTCAGACTGTAATTATTCGCAAATCTGCACGTGTCGTTTCTGGTCATCAAAGACGTCGAAAGGCAACGGAAGTAAACTAGACATTGTGAACCCGACAAAAAACCACAGTCACATTAAACCTTTTGTATTTATGAATATAATATTTTGTTTCCAACCAAGATACGCTGATTTTTTTAATGGGTAGATATTTTCGTTTTTACTAAATTTGGTAGCTTTTTTATATAATATATTAAATGATTTTCCTTGATTTGCCGCCCTTCGAGCAACCACCACCCCCAAGTGAAGCTCAATCTGCCTGCCTCCACGGGACGTCACTGGACTAATCGGTAGAGTAGCCTCCGGTAATGTTGTAGCACGTAGGTATTTGAAATTTCGTTTCTGGCATTTGGGTGCAAGGTCTGGAAGAGAAATGAAATGTGCAAATACTTACTCACTTAAACTGGCACTACAAACCATTAAGGTTTATAGCTGACTGCGTAATCTTTCAGGTACTTCTCTCTCCAATTGGTCAGACTCAGCATATTTAGTTCTTTTATTCTGTTAACTGTCAATTCATGGTGAAAATACATTGTCATATTATTTTAATTTAATAAAACGCACATTTTTATAGTATCTACCTACTTTTTTCATTTTTATTATTTAAATCTGGACTAGTTTCGTCTAATTCAGAGGGAATTTTTAACTAAATAATCTTTATACAACAGGCATTTATAAAAACAAATTCATTAGATGACACAAAATAATAATCTACCAATACATTGAATTATTCATACAATAATATTTTGTCAATAACAATTAAATTTCAATTAATGAAATGATATTAATATTTCATAATACATCATAAACACAATCACTGCTAACTTTTTAATTACCATATTTAAATAACACATTAATTATAATATCTAATGGCCAATGACTCCAAACATGCCAATTGCGGTGTTAGCACTAAATAAGTTAAGGAACCTAAACCAAAATATATTCTAAATCATATAACGACGAGCTAGATCAGTTATGTACATACATATAATGGGATGCTATGCATATGATATTATAATATGCATTGTTCTTAATTCTAGATTTAAATTTTTGAGTTTATGAATGACTCTAAATGACTATGTGACTTGCAGAACAGGATTTTTGATGGTAATTATTAGTAATAATATTATAATATAGTCTTTAAGTAACCAAAATAAATATAATATAATTCAAGTAAAAAAAATATTTCGACAATTTATTTTTATTATCATATATCTATTTAACAGATTTTATTAAAATAAATCTTATAAATAGCAAGTTATAGGAAATCCGATATACCAAGTTTAGTTGGTTCATATAATACCCACATTCAAACGATTTTACCTTCCAAAAAGTTCTTCCAGGAAGTGAGTATTCCCAAAATATTATAATCTGAAGATTTTCCAAGATATTTCCGGATAATTTAATTCATATTCCCAGTTGAAAGTCAGGAAATATTTTTTCTTTCATACCGACGAATATAAGCGTAATTGAGCGAAATGAACATGTTTTTCGAAGTGATGAATTATTAAGTTTTATGAAGATTTCGTTTAGTTAAACTAAATGAACGTAATAGAATATTTAATATCTTTAACTAACCAATAAATTTACCATTAAACTCGCTCTGTACCGCACTTAATCTTAAATGTGTGTATCATGAGGCGTAAATTGAAGACGTAAAGCGTTTAAAGTTTTTTTTATGGTGTATTGATTTATATGTCGAAAGCTGTCAAATCTGAGTTTGCCAAACACACATACATAATATAATTATGATAAGTGTGTTTTAATTAAGTTTAATTATCTTTTATTTTACTCGAAGATAAATGCAAAAATAATAGTTTAAAAATTAGTAAAATGAAAATAATCAAATATAAAGCAGAAATATATACTATATTTGACCATCGATATTAAGATTTAGTTTTAATTTATACCATCAAAAGAATAATAATTTTGGTTTATTAAGCCGAATGTGTATGTATTGATATTTTGTTTGAAATTGGTATTCCTAAAATTTCCCTAAAAAATATTTTGAATAATATTAAATTTGTATTCAAAATGGATATAAGGATGTGCTTAATATTATTACTTTTTATGACCCTCATTTAGTGTAACAGTGTGACACTCCACTATATCACAAAAACGATCTTAGACAGTAAAGAGTGCGGGACGTCGAGATGTATCCTAATATATGCTGCGACCTTGTGCTTGTTCTATAGTCCAATGCTATTGCATGACAATGTGAAGATGTAGTTATACGGTTAATCTTCTTTTTACTTTGCTACGCAGATATTAGTAACTATTGTAAAATAATGCATTGGTAGGTACATTGCAATAAATACTAATTTGTCAGATCACTAGTAATTGCAATACAATTGATTTAAAAGTATAACTTATGATAAGTAACAAAAATTAAAAAAAAAAGGTTTCTCGAATCCATAAAATATTTTTTCTCGTGTTAAATTTTGTGGTTTAGCAGATAAAACATCTGATAAAATCATCCAACTCAAGTAAGCGAAAGCTTTTTTTTAAAAGAAAAAAAAAATATTTAGCAAAAGTAATCTATCGTACGGAGATTTTTCTTTACCATTAGAGATAAGTAACGAACGATTCATAATGATGACTATGAATAAGCAACTGAAAAAAAACTTACATGTTACTTTCGTGAGATTTCGCGTTTCTTTTAAATTCACCAAAAAGAACGGACTTTTTTTCGAGTGCTTGTATGGAAAATTTTCCTTTCATCGAAAAATAATACAGTCTCATTTTTTTATATCCAAAAAACTGCGCGAGAAAAAATCGTACCTACGCAAAAAATCACAAATCTTGAAATTCGCCTTTGAAAATAATAGGGATCGTGAATTTTGTTCGCGCTCTCAAAGGGAAAATGTTTCGGCCTGTGAGAGGATATTATTGTACCTATCCCATATCATTTTGATATACTGAGATGTCAAAGTATGTGCGGGAAATATTTTCAAATGAAATACCTACCCCGCTGTCGTCACATAGGATAACATTACATACACAAATATGACGGAGATGTGATTACATATATTACGGTGGCCTATTTGATCAATTTAAAAATACAAATATGATATTTAATAAATAAATAACATATTTGGCTGTAAAATTATATTTATAAAAAATAAGATAAACCAAATAGACATTATGGGAAAATTTCATATTTGTTTTGTTTAATTTTTTATTTAATGATTATTGTACAAGATTCCTTGCAATGGCGGAGTGGTGACGCATCAGCTTATAGAGCTGTAAGTCTCGAATTCGAATTCAGTGTCACATGTTGTTTTTTCAATGTGTGAGTATTCCCAGAACATGGAACTAATAAATTGAGCAAGTGGCTGACATAAAAATATGTTAGTAAGGAGGCAGAGGTACACGCAGAATTGTACAGCCAATTAAAAAAAATACACAAGATTTAGAAATGCTATATGCTTAGTCCATACTTAATCTAAGTAGTTTAATATAATAAATAATAGGGCCTATGGGTCTCAGGAATATCGTGGATTAAGTGTTATGAATAATAGTGTATATAATATTATTATAATATAAAATATAATCTAAAATCGGCAATAACGTATTTCTATCATATTTTTTTTGCTTGACAGTGCGAGTGTGTAATGCGGTGAAAATACATTGTAATATGTTTTGAGGCTAGTCTGGCATTCTAATAATGACATCATCATATAATGTTAATGATGCTATCGATTGAAAATTTCAATTCCTTTTACGGTATAAACCGTTAATATAGAAATAACAGATAAATATAGAAATTAAAAAATATGGTGTCATCGATATACTTTTTGTGATAATGAAACATATCAATAGCATTACTGTGCGTTATCGTTTATCGCAAAGGGATGATAAGCACTCTGCAAGGAGTTGGCCAGGAGGATGGTACGCCACTGGTAATATTTATAATATTTCCAATAAGAATCGACAAATAAAAAGTGATTGGAAATAATATAAAAATCACGACCTAATAATAAGTCAAGACGTATTTCAATGCTACAACAATTATAAGTCATGTTTGAGTTTTCAAAGTTTGTCGATTGGTCAAGGAGGGTTGATGGTTTTCCACTTATTTCACAAGAAAGGCTTTATACTTATTTTATTGGAAATTGTTTGGTGGAAGTTTTGTTGATATTGGTTATTGGAAAAGTAGCAGTGATGAAAAGCTCGATTCTTACGTTTAATGGTACTTCTTAAAAAAATAGACGTTGATAAATTAATAGTTTACGATGGCTAATAATGTCTATTAATTTTTCAGGTAAGGTAGCATTGCATAAATTGGTTTAAATTAGACTCAGTGAGGTTATGTAAATGATTGCTTGGTTGGAGAGAAAATTTACAGGTCGTGTTGTCAATGAACTTGAATAACTAACAGTGAAGTGAAGTGCAGTGGCAGTCACGACCTACTAACTAACTTCATAGATCTCTACTAATTTTTGAGTCATCGTTATGTGGGTAATAGGTATTTTTCTATTTTTGAAAACAAATATTTAAATAATAGCTGTAGTGTATTTTGTTAAGTATTTATTTATTCATACAATTTTTTCGTTTATTGATTACAATATATAGGTATGTGATTTTTTTTTATCCAGTGTAAAAATATATTTAGATATACCTACTACTTTTAATTGTAACCCCAGAAATGTTTTTAGGGGTTAGTCTATAATGGGTAGTTAAATTAGAATAAATAGCAAAACAAAAAGTATAATATGTTAGAAAAAAAATGTACTCTTAATTTTCTCACTAACAATAAATATTAATACCATATAATTTAAGTGTGAAAAATTAATAATTTATTTCAATTATAAAGTTGGCAATATGGCCATTTCGTAATAATTAATCTCTGATATACAGATATAATAAAAGCAGGTACTTACCATTATAAGAAAGTAAAAAAAATATTTATAAAACGCAGAATGATCGTAATATGCCTAGATAGGAAAAATAAGGTATTTAAAAGTCAATTAAAAAAAAAAACCTAAACTGTTTCAGTAAAGTTATAAACTTAATCTATTTGATGGTTCCACAAAAATTAAATAAACCACAAAAAATATCATTCTCGATGCAATCAAATAGGTTAATCTTATTATAGAAAACATCATGAAACACCAGATTTGTCATACGATAGAATACTTAGAAGACTGCAAGGTTACGAATTTGAAATCTGTGGAAATATTAAAAATTAATACATTTTTAATGTTGTGGATTTTAAAATGAACCTACTAATAAGTAGAAAAAAGTGTTTATAAAAATGTTTCTCCGGTTGAATTGTGAGATATAAAATAAAGTGAAGCGTAATTGATTATTATTATAATAGTAGTCTAAATTTACTGATGTAATTTATACATTTCTAATAATCCGTCACCATATTAGGGAGTGTCCCGATCTATATTATAGAAACTAAATTGGTTTGTGAGAATTTTCTACCAATCGTTTTGCGAACGTAAAATGATAGTATAATTGTTTAATATACTTATTTGTTATTATTCTAAAAAGTTAAGTGGTCAATGTCAAGAAGACGATGAAATTAGTTATTTTCCTTTATAACGTTAGCGTAAAATTTACGCAGAGTAAACTCATCTGGAATACATAATATAAAATAAAATAAATACTTAAATACAAAATCATTTCCGCAATATCAGACTTAATTTATATTTGACTCAAGAAACAGTAAAGAAAATACCGGATACAAAACAAGGGATTTCAGTTACGGCTAAATTAAATCTATACCGATATTTCGTTATATTTAAATATTTTTTTTTCAGAATAATACAAAAGGTAGCGCATCCATATTAACGTTAAGCTTTTTAAGCATTTTTAAGCCCAGGTAATTAATATTTTTACGGCACTAAGACTGAGGTTAGAAGGTATATTATTAAATGCAATAGATCGGAAGCTCTTTATAAAGCTTACAATGGGATTGTATTCTGCATTCTGCCTCTGGGTCGCTGCGAGTGGCAATGAGCAAACAGCATTAATAGGAATACAGAGAGACTGGATGTGATCAATTAGAGAGAGAGAGATCTAGAAATTGAAATATGTGCAGAGTGCAGTGACGAAAACTGAACTACGAGCATTTATCAGTCACTTACGTCTGAGCTGTAGAAGAAAATATAATATTTTTGTGAAAAAAATGCAATGTGAATTGTTAATATCGCCGATATCCTACGGTTTAAATAGGGAACAGAACATTTTTCTGTCTCTAAAGCAAATACGCTCATGATACCACTAATAATATTCCAGTTGTATATTTCATGATGACCGAGCGGCTTACTCTTCAGCTTATAATGTTGTGAGTCCCAGGTTTGAATTCTGGGTCTAGAAAATACATCTATTTTTTTTCAATTTGTGTTAGAAGTCACAATATGGACCTAATACGTTGAACAAGAAGCTAACATCCATTTATCGTAAAAGCTGTTAATACCAAGGCCTGAACAAAAATGATACATAAGTGCGAGTGAGAAAGTATTCGGCACCCTTATAATCTCTGTGACACGCGCTAGAGTAAGATAAAAGGTTTACAGATGTGGGAGATGGTTTGCTACGGTGTAGCCGCAAAATCTTACCTTATTGCTTAACTAAGCGTCGATAACCGTGTTACTAAAATTGCTATTTTTTGTGTTAAACATAAAGTCAGTGGTAAATATTTTTAGTTAATTAAAAATGGTTCTGTGTGTTGTATTAAAATGTGGTAGCCGTACTGATAAGCAAGAAGATGGTATCACGTTTCATAGGTAAGTTGATACAATATGTTCGTGATAATTTATTTGTATTTTATTATATATTTTAATATTAAGTGACCGTGTTTCTTTAAAATAACTTAAATTATGGATATTTTTACCGAATGGTTGCATTTTGACCGCTTAAAAATACTATATAACGTAAAAAAATATAAAAATATATTTTAATTCTGAGCGTCTAGTGCGAGCACTAGCGAAATGGTCTATGGTCTAGAATATTTGAATACGAATGCGTTCGCTCGCCCACAAATCAAACGCACGGCACGCAGCTTCATTTAGCAATGCAATGGGTGGCATCAAGATGTATTTATAGTCTAAGGTTATTACAAACCTCCATATGATATTATGAAGATCGGACATGGTTTTGAAAAAATGTTTTAGAGGGAAGATTCGCCTAAAAGCTAGTCTAGTTTGGATTAGTTTATGTACGTCTATTTTTAAGGTGTTTTTAAGGTCTTTGTATAAACTCCTCGCTGGTTAAAAATGCCGCCAGTGGAGTTCAGGTTCAATCACGCGGCTTTTTTTTATGTGAAATATTTATTTAAAATAGTAAAATATGTTTTTTTTTTGAACTCAGTAAAGTTGGAAGAAAAGCTCTTTAACTTCAAGTCCCATAAGTATAAATATCCTAAAACTTATTTTCGTTTATACACGGCGAGTGACGTCATATTGAAAGAACAAATATTGATACCTGGTATCAGTATTGTATCAAAAGAAAGTAACGATATTTTGTTGACATCCCTACCCACACCATATCTTCCTCCAACAGGCACTCTTCACTTTTGGTATGACGCGTGTGGAGTCGTCCATGAAAGCAATCGGACTATAGTATCCGCTTAAGTAAGCAGATATAAATATATTTTCTGGTTAACACATAGCATGTTAACCCATTTGCGTATTTTAGAGGATTCAACAGATTTTTCAAATTAGGATTGATTGTACTACATTTTCATTGTGGAGTGAAGATATAAAAGTATTAAAAAAAAATATACGTTGATTAACAAATAGTACATTATATTTTAATACAACAAACTTCTCGTAGTAAAATACGTATGGCTATTTTTAACTTTTTATCCGAGTTTGATTCATGGTGAGATTTTATCAAAGTTTCATTGTTTCTGTGATTGTTCAACTGCTACTACTACTATAAATAGCACGCACTTTCATTGCGCTTAAGAATTACCTGTTGCACTATTAACAAACAACATACCGAA
The DNA here is from genome assembly GCF_057557595.1 of Rhyacophila brunnea. Lineage (NCBI taxonomy): Eukaryota > Metazoa > Arthropoda > Insecta > Trichoptera > Rhyacophilidae > Rhyacophila > Rhyacophila brunnea. The sequence goes on from NW_028232806.1 coordinate 14,553,184, forward strand.
TTAAAAAAAGAACACAATAAAAATTTATTCGCACCTAAAACGTATGAAAGATAATTTATGATCGTATATCAATATATCAATGCAATCCCTTAGCTACTGAAGCATTTAATTGATAATATGTTAAACCAAACTAAATATTTAATTTGTAAAATAATATGTAACCACTAGAAAAACTCTTTTTGAAAAACATATGACACCGGCATCCTTGGATTCATGCCTATGTGCTCTACTAACTAAGCTACGTGTGTCCTATCTAATTTCGATGAAACAAACGAGTAGTTAAGTATTCGTTGATTAAAAAAAATAATTTACGAATTTTAATATGTAAATTTGTACCTACGTTAAATATTGCTGGAAATTTTCACGGTTACATGACTGTTATTGTATTTGGTTTATGGACGTCGTCCATCTTACTTTACTCAACGTTTCATGATCATTAAAAAAATCACGATCCTTATATACAAAACATACTCTTCTAAATCATTGTAACTGGATAGACAATTAAATGTAATTGAATTAACAATTATTGTTGGGTGATATTTTCAAACATATTTTATTCATAAATAACCGGTATACTGTTAAAGAGATAAACCGGAATTGAGTCCCTAATACAAATCTACCCTAGTAAAAGCGAACATTTTTTTTACTATTTTTGATATACAACAGTAAGCACTTTCCCTAAAGCATACATATGATACAATCCTTTTAATATGTTATTCCTGGTAAGGACTCGCGTTAACCTAACTCATCCTTTCAAATACAGTGGCAGTATTTTGTGCGGAAAGAATGCCGCAGGAAAAACTCTATCTTAACAAGTTTTTGCCAAGTACAAGAGGGTAAAAGAAGCAAAGATAGGAGATTATTAACATCTTTGCCAAAGGCGTACTCTTTTAACTTCTACTGACAGTCAATTTGGTCACAAAGAAAAGCAATATTATTAACAGAGTTATAAAGATAATGAATGCATTGGACGTTTAACAAGAGAATCTGGTCAATTTAATGGAAGTTATTAAATTCGGATTAAAATAATATCTATATCACAAGTCAGATTTTACCAAAAATTAGTTAAGTACAGACCTTCATTTTTATACCTTTTAGAGCCAATTTACCTTTTTATTACATGTTATAATCTCAAGCCTTCGGGCCATTTGCCAGTAGAATAGGAAAAACACCGTAGTTTACTCACTACCGACCGCGCCGGGAGGAAGCTTTTGGAAAGCCGGTGGCCATCTGAACGCCTCGGGAGGCGATATCAAATTGGTTATACCGCTGAACCGGTTAGGTACATTATACCATTGCGTCACAGTCATCAGTCGCAGTGCTTGTATTCAGCGTACAGAGTAAGGGAAGTAGGTTACCTTGTAGGTGTGGCTGTAAGAAGGTAAGAACTTTGTATTTCTTGCGTTTTATATGTTAATCGTCATTTAGTCGTAAATAAAAATTAGGTTCAAAGTTTTGGTATATGGCGACTGGCTCTTGCTTTACTCTGTCTTGCATTACTATATTATTATTAATCTGTTTTCTGAAAACAATGACAAATCATATTTATAAATATTTTCTATTATAGTAGGAAATAAGTTCAGATAGTCGACCGGTCCGACGAGACTGTCAAATCGATCGACCATGTAGAAAAATATAAACATATCAATATAGATTGTTGTAAGATCATTTTTTTTCAATTTGTGAAGTTATACTTCTTTTGACGCGTTTGGGAAATCAGATCGGAGTGTATTTTTGGCGTGTGACATGTAACACATAATTTATTTAATCACACGAAAAAAAACGCACTCGATTGGATTTGAACCACCGATTGTTCGGTTATCAAACGAACAAACTACCTTGACGCCACAGTATGATACTCCAATTGTGCCGATTATACAGTATAATATTATAGTTTAGAATTATTCCGTTGCCTAGGCAGCGAATTTATTATTGTCGGCCATTTACAATTCCTAAAGTAAACAAACTATTAAACGTCATAGTGGCAGTTGTTACCTTAAAAACAACGATAAATAATTATATAATTTGGTAATAAAGTTAAACTGTATAGAAATAAACCAACGGCGTTCCAACAAGCGGTCTTTTTTCTTGAGTATGTAATTTAACAAGATAATTTAGAGCTAGTCGAAGAATCTAGGTTATCACAAGTTTTGTTTTTGTTTTGTTACGCCAAAGAAGTATAACTTCTAACGCGGGTACATAAGTACACACACCGATTTATTTTATATAAAAAATATACGTATTTTGCTCTATAATAATTACTATATAATATTCGCTTAGTATAATATATGACGGTTAAATATGAATTTGATGAGTAAAAATAAATATAAATGTTATTAATAATGTCATGTCTTTAAATAATCTTAGTCAGTTAATCATGAGATATCATAATTATTCATTGAATTACGAAGAAAACAAATTTATTGTTGAAAGTGAATAAATATCTAAAAATCATTGTGAAATTGCGAAAATGTGGAAAACCGTTTGTCATTGTTGAAAAGCAAACAAAATTAAACTGTGCCTTATCAAAAAAGCAGTGAGACGAAAAATAAACTTTACGAAACTAACTTTAAGAGTGACAAAAAAAGTTTGGTATTGTCAGCTAAATGAATGTTTGGAATATAAATGGAAAACTTTCCATGTATTGGTTATATAATTATGCGTGGTACTAGATAAAGGTGTCACCAAAATATCACAATCTCTAAAATTATGATTTTCTATTTCACGTAATTTATCCTTCTTCCGTCGAAACCTAATGTCAGCTAATAGATTATATTGTAACACGACTCTTGTAAGGCAGTGCGTAGTGCACTGGCCTTTCATCCAAGAGCTTAGGGTTTGATTTTCGGTGAGGTTACAATATATGTATAAGACTTTTCTCGAAGCCTGAATGGTTGTGATTGTTTCATTTATAATAACTAAAAACACTACTGTCATTAGACTTCTTGGTCTACTGTAGTGTTATGAAGAATATTTATTATATATATATTATATTCCTTGCTGAATTAATACCACAATAGAGTATTAATTCTGTTTTTTACAATAAGCAGGCTCGAGAGTGGGTCGAATATTTGGGTCTCATATCAGTTAAAGTACAACCATAATATGATGGAGATAGGTGAGTTAAAAACACTTTTTTTATATATATTGATAGTACTTAATATATTTATACGACTGATTTATATAAGATACGTTTTGACAGAAAAGAAACGCCAAACAAATGAAAACTGAATTAAAATTGGCTGGAAAGATAATTTGAACAAACAAACTTTGTATTTTTTTTATAATTATGTAGAATATCACTTGGGGCTAAATAGAAAAAGGAAATCAAACAAACAAACATATTTTGACTTTTATATTATATAACATAGTTTGGATAAAAAAATATAGATCTGTTGAAAATGTTAGAATGGATATTATAACCCCTACGACTCTGACGTTGACGAAACTATGACGTAGTAAACTTCTTGAAGTCGAGGATGTTACCTAGACTTCTGGCCGGATTCGCAATTCTTGGTCAATGAGTGTTACTGCCTTCGCTATATACATACTTAAGAAAGTTTTTTCTCTTCATATTATTATTCCGTAATCTCTTACGAGTTAACTTTCCTTTCTATTATAGCTCTCTCATACTCGACAACGCTTGTTCTAATGGGGACTTTGAGATGGAAAATACGACTCCATTCAAAACGAATTGCAGAAAAAAACTTATCCGTGGAATGACGTAAGTAACAAATTAATGAAATATACAATATTATTATCGTGGTTTCCAGATCAGTGAGGAATAACTCATGACGGGTATTCAGAATATGAACCAAAATAAATCAAATTAAACGGTACATGATTTAATAACGATTTAAATCAATCTCATCCGCTTATATAGACATTGTCAACTGAAATAAACAAAAAACAAATCACAGCTGTTTATAAAAAGACTTTACTATACATCTTTTTTAACAACAACATACGTTAAAGTGCCCACCACCACCCGTCATATATGCACAGCCGTAGATATGCACGGCCGCTTTCTATGACGCTTTAAAAGTGTCTGAAAGAAGTGATTTTAAGTACTCATTCCGTCCCGAGACGGAGCCGCACGGGACTGATGCTGCAACTATGCACCGTAGTGCTTAAAGAAGATAGTTAAGAAAGAAACCCCATACGATGCTGAAAATTTTTCGAATGCCGCAAAGTTGGCCTCGGTTGCTATCAGATCTCCATGACCAATTGGGCCCGTGTGAGGACGGACCCTGGAAAACAGCTCCGCTCGTTCGATTTCCATAAACGGGCAATCCCAGAGGATGTGTTCAACATCTTGGTGGTCATGCCAGCAGGTACAACCCGGCCCAATAAGCCAAACTCGTGGAGTCTGGCGGCGAAGTTGCCATGGCCGGTGAGGAACAGGCTAATCCAGTGCAAAGGTTGGAGTCTTCTAGTTTGGTGCCTGCATAATACGTCTGGAAAAAAATGGTAAGTGTGCCGCCCCTTGGGGGAAGCGGTCCACCTCGACTACCATGCCGCAAATGCGGTCTTGTACACAATTTCACTTACAGTCTTCCTATAAGGAACGTCCTCGGATCTCTGCGGTGGTGTCAGATGGATACCGGCGAGTGTTATGCTGATCCCCCTCAAGAAGAGGGTGATTGATCCTCTGACTTGGACGTGCAGATCGAGGAGTAGCACCCCCGCGAGTACGGCAAGCGCGTCAGTAGAAATTGTGCGGTAGGCTTTGGTAAGCGAGATCAGCGCAAGTCGCCGCCCGCTTAGTAGTGCGCGTCTCACGAGAGTTGAGGAGTTTACTCGGGAATGCCAAATGCTGGAGGCGTAACCGGCAATTCCCATGAAAATTGCGCCGTATGCAACCTTAAGGGCTCTAGGCTTAAGTCCCAAATTGCTGCCCGCCATTCGGGCCATTCTCTGATAGGCCGAATTGGCCTTAGAGACGGCCGTCTTGGCGTGGTGAACAAAAGACAGCTCGTCATCAAGAATTACTCCCAGAAACGTAATCTTTTCGGTGAAACGCACTGAGGTCTGGCCAAAACGAACCGTGGGCGGCCGTCGAGTTATGTTGACCCGAGAACTACCCCTGAGGAGGACAGCTTCCGTCTTGCTCGGGGCAAAGGTCAGCTTGATCAGCAACCCCCAATTAAGGACTCTGCCCAAGGCGTCCGTGGCTGCACAATATATACATTATATTTGTTATTTTTGGATCTAATTATTGAAAACAATTAAAATTTCAAAAACAGAACATTTTTTTTGAAAGCCTCGTTTTTGTACAACCTGGCGATGACATAACAATGTCATAACGAAAACAAAAATTCATACAAATCATGTAAGTATTATGATGTTGTGACTATTAGGTAATTTCGTCGTAATTAGGCTCAATAAAATTGGTAGAGCAGATCGGTCTTAATCCGAATTTTGGAGGTATGATTCCTCTTGAACGTCATATTTTTTTGAAGATTTTTTCTAATAGGAATATTAATTATAATATTTTTTCTAAATTATATTATCTTGTCTATAAAGAAGTTTACATTATCAAATATTATAAATTATTAGTTGAAAAAAAAATGTTTTTTACTACCTATTTAAAATTTAGAAAAATCAAAATCAACATGTTTCATACAAGTTTACTTTAAAATATTACTTAATATTATAATTCAATTATAAAGAAATCAAAACGTCAGAAACTAAAAGATTTTGAACTAATTGTACCCATTACTCATTGAATACTATATGAACGATTGTGATCGCAGAATATCTGAAATAAAATTAAAAAACATCAAGTTAAAGGTAAACCCATCGTCAAAGATGAGGTTTTATTTCCGTTTTGAATCAGTGTCGAAATAAAATGTAAGGTATTTTAATTTATTTCAGGATTCACTAAAAATGGAAAAACTCAAATATTATTATTATGCCAAATTGACATTAATGAACGCGCAAAGAAAGCTTGAACGATTATAATATAATATAATATAATATTCAGCCCAAGTAAAGTTAATAACACAAGGGTAGTAAACCAATCAGTGTTGTATTGTAACGTAATCAATCTACGACAAATCATTAAATTCAATTCTTTTGATTCTAAAGTACATACTGAATATTTACCATATTGCTGATTATAATGTAACATTAGTTCCATTGGGTATCAAAAAACACAATACACTCTGCTAAAATAATTACAAAATTGATTACTGTTCTTGACGTACCTGGCACCCCAACAATATATTTGTTGATAATAATGTAAGCATACCAAACGGAAGTAGACGTTATTGTACTTCTCCAATCACTTGGCTGATTGATTAAGGCTTGACGTGAAAGGCTTATATTGTTTTACTTTTGCGAATCTACGTCAGACATCTGCGAAAGCTTACTTTATTGTGGTAATGTTTATATTTCAATCTAAAACAAGGTTATATAATATAATATAGTGTTTATAAGAAAATTTTATACTGAAAGTTTGAAGGGATTAGTTGAACGAACAAGAAAACTGTTTTTAAAATGGCTTGGTTTACTAATTGTAAATATTTTTTACAGAATCTCAGAAATTTAGTAATGTAGCTATAATAATAAAACATCGGTACCTACATTTATAAAATTATCAGTATTTTTATATGTATCTTATATAAAATACGAATAAGATCAGTCGTCATGTATGGAAAGAGTGTCTCATTTGAGTGGAGCATGCCGTGCTATGGAGATTTTATGGTATTTTCAGACCATAATCCTGGATATTCCTTAAGCATTGTAGATAATCTATTTATATAATTTTGAAGCCTTATTATCTTTTACATTTATTTTAATCATTTGATGACTGCATAAAGTATTTTTATTACATAAAATAGTATTATTTTAAACCTCTCGATCTAATGTTTTAGAATATAGTCATATTTCAGTACATCCATCTGCAGTGGTGTTAAGATTTTTTAGATTTATTAATTTTTAAAAGCATTTATAAAACCATTATTAAAATTAATGTTAACATTATACAGTGAAAAATATTTACGATTTTTTTTTATATCTCTGTGATTCCAAAGTTAACAAGAATTAGGCATTTTATTATTTAAAAAATGGGCATAATTAACACATTTGATGATAATTATAAAGATACTGATTATAAGCTATGTCTTTAACCATTCAAATGTGATAAACATCCTATAATAATGATTGTTTTATAATAATTACTATTGACTTAAGAATGAGGTAATATTGTCTATTATATTTTTTATTACACCTATCGATGCAAGTAAATATCATTTGACCTACTTTTATGCGAGATAATCAGAAAAATAGGCGTATTAGTGTAGTAAATAGTGAAAAGTTATAAAACGTACGAGCCTGACATTATAAAATTTCTTTCGTAACAATAAGATGACAAAACGCATGCTTTAAAAGCCTCTGCCTTAGTTAATAGAATTTCTATACTATTTCTGCCTACATTTTAGTCATGTATTCTATTTAAAAAATCTATAATTACACAATATTCTAGAAATACCTGCAGCTACGAGTATTATAAACTATAAGTGTAGGAATGTATTGTTTATACATCTAGTACAGTAAATAATTATTACTATCATGTGATAAAAACTGCATTATTCAAATATAAATCCCAATATTGTTTATTATTTCTCCAGCAATATTACAATACATAAATAACTTCGTTCTTCCTCGTGCTGGCTCACAAAGGATTTTCTCATCAGTCTAAATCTTAGTTACCCACTGCCAACCGCCATGGAAAGGCTGTAAAACTTCAACGCCTTTTACCAAATTGTTTATTAAGATTGCCTTAACTTACATAAGGTAACACTGTAGTAAGCATTTCGCTTTGAAACGTGATGTTTACTGAGGTCTTTTTTTATTGAAGCCTGAAAACTATTTATATTTAGTGAGCAAAGGAAGAAAAAAAGGCATGCCCTTTTTTGAAATGGGAAAACAGTTTTTAACGAGAAAAATTAAGGTACATGACGTATAAATATATATAGGTACATATTAATATATGAGTATATCTTATATAATATTTTTACCCTAAGAAAACTCTCAAGAATTATACTTTGAAATGTTGTTTGTTGGTGTAAAAAAGAAGGAAAATAGTTTTTTTTAACTAACAAAAATTTTGAGTTTCCAATGAAAGAATGTTGATAATACGAAAGTAAATATGGAGTTGGAAAATTATAAATATAGTATACAGTATTTATCTAACCTTATAAGGCATTTACCATTTATAATTTTATATAAATTATATAGTACCTAAACTTTATAAGTCAGTATACAAATTTAGCATTCGAGTTTATATATAATATAATTTTATTATTACCAATATAGCGATGAATAATATATGAAGTGATATATTATACCTTTTAAAAAAATATTATGAACCATCAAGTAAACGTTCAATCTGTTAAAAATATAAAATATTATTATTATATTATCAAATAGAGACATCAGAGTACCACGACAGGATGATTTTAGTTCGACCCATAGTGAAAATAGTGATATTTTGAAATATATTGGTAATATATAATGATATTTGGAATATGAACCTACTCTTTTGACGTACTTTCTTCCTTTATCACAATTATCCATCATTATTTCTCTCAAAAGATAGGCGATTATGTGTATTTAGTGTAGAGGAGACTGATATTTTCTTCAAGCATTTGAATATCCCTTGCCCTATAGTTTTTTGACGTCCGGCCGAAGAGATAAATCATTTGTCGCAAACTGTTTAGTTCAACATTTTATGTATTTTTTTTATAAGATCTATAAAATTTCTGAATTAACTAAGAAGGTGTTACCAATAGTGTGTTTTTCACTTTATTACAACACGTATTTTCAAAACGTTTGCCAACTGCCATAGTAATAGGTGAGTAAAACTTTTCGGATATACCTATTCGTAAAAAAAACGAAACAGAAAAATCAAATGGATGTCGATGCAGCGCTTGATTGCTCCGAAACAACACTTAAGCCATGATTATCAAGTATTCTAACAAAGATATGGCCAACAATTGGTGCAGATTTTGCAATATATAATTTTTAAAAATTGACTTTCTCAAATTTCCAGAAGTACTATTAATCATAACAGTTTATTTTCTGACCAATTTCTGATTATTTAAATTAACGATTTTTCTTATTTTTTTATATTCGCAATCTGACTGTTAAAATAAAAGATTTAAAAACTAATATACGAATAACGATAACCTTAACCATTTGCCTACTAGTGCGTGAGTGCATGATCTGTGATCTGTTCCAGCGATAAAGCCAAATAACATCAAGGTTAGTGCCTGGATCGACTCCAGCTTAAACCATCCTTCTTCAGCATCCACATCCGCAATCATCCCAAATTAAAGTCTACAAAAGCTCGGCCTATACTTATATGAACATTAAATAATATAATTTTATTCGTTTCCGTTTGTTGAAAACTCTGCCAATCAAAAGGATTTAATATCATTGTTATATTAGCACTTGAGCTTAGTTCAGAAGAGAAAATTAATAAGATTTCATAAGGTATAAAATATATTATTACAATTCGGCGTCAAGCAACTGTACCGTGACAATCGAGTGCTTTCAAGATTTACCGTCATTGAAAGGGTTTACATATATATATATATATATATATATATAATATAGATATATTACGATATTATATATTTCTCGTTCAAATACGACTATGCTTCAGTTATTTTGAAAAGCACCTCTACTGAAATGTAGTGAAAATACCGTTTGCTAAGTATATAGAGTCCAAACAACTTAGCAACTCTAATGAACGTCACTATTGTTATTGGGCAATTATCTAGGAAAACAAAAATATGGCTGTACAAATTCACGTGAGGCTGTCGTTGCTATTCGTAGCTAAGAAATGGACCTTGTTCTCCACGGATTATCAGAAACTAATAAGTTCTTGGTCAAATCTGTGAATGTGGACTAATTTAATCACCAATTGTAGTATCTAATGAGCTGAGTAAAAGGTCGGACGTCCGAAAACTCGGAGGAATGACGACACACTTGATCACCATGACTGCTGCTGGATGGTTTGAAAGAAGACTTTTGACTATCTTGTTTTCGATTCAAGGCATAATGTGGAGATAGTGGAGAATGATGTTGTAGGTGGCGACGTTCAAAACTGGCCTGTATTTCCAATAATAACAATAATTGTTATTGGACAATGAAGTTAATTAGTACATACGCTTCGCATCACATCCGGTGGCAATCGGGCATAACACGGGACCGTACGTTTTGATGTGAAGAATCAATTTTTTTATGACCGGGGATGTCTCAGGAGTAGTTACACAAGACTGAGGTTTCCAGACACTCAAAAGTGCCCATAGGAAAGAGAAGCACTAAAAATTATAGTAAGTAATAATATTTATTGCTAATACAAAACTGCCAAACAAATTTGGTAAAACGTAAAACTTTACGTTAACAATATAAATGCATTAAAACTGACTTTTGTGGCGACCAAGACGGGTGGTTCGATGGGATCAACAGTAGGTTGAATCGACTTAAGAAGCCTTTCGTTTTTCGTACACATTTTAGGACATTCCCAGAGGATGTGCTTTGCATCCTGTATTTTTCCACACATGCACACATTGAATGGATAACACAGGCTGACAGCGAATCCATCATGTCCAGTTAAGTATTTACTGGAATAATTTTCCGGAGCCAGAGGCAGTTATCTCCATTCGCCATTTTTGATGTTTGGATAAAAAAATCATAATACATGGTGTTCCTGCCTTAAATGGGGGCATTCTATTTGTCATTAAGCAATACCAAAGAGTAATATATTGTATTATTATATATGTCAATTTATTTAGAAAACGAGTATTGCGCCATTATAGCTATTGGCCAATGCGCCATAAGACATACAATTATAAAAAGTAACTATGGAATAATAAATGAAGCATTACTTAATTATGACAACAATAAACACAAGTATAAAATAAAAAATAAGTAGGTACCTAATAACAAAAATATATCAACCTTTATGGTGCCATCAAATAATGTGCTGATTGCACGATACACAGCATCATCAAACATCTCATCCATTCTGCGATGGGATAGCATAGAGACCACAAAGTTACGAGTTATACTGGTGGAAATATGTAAATTAATACTTGCCAATTAATATATGAAAAAATAAAAAGAAATACTTTAAAAGAGCAATTACTTTTCTGGTGAACAGACATTGCATTGATAGCATATATTCTTTTGAATATCATTAGCGTAAGGAATAAATATGTATGTTCTGTTGAATTTATTTTGGACTCGATCCAAATTTATTCTATGGATAAATCTACGAGGATTCTAAATAATACTGGCATATTCAAGAATACTTAACCCTAATGATACTTACGTATAATGTACGTAGCACTCAAAATATATAAAAATGGAAAGTGAGTCAATACATTTAAATAAATGTATTCAGTAAAAAAAATAATATACAATATTAGACTATGAACACGCTATAGTAAGTTAAACTGACTGTGAATTTAGTACAACGTTTCAGCATGTATATCAAAGTACATTCGTAATATCGTGTCTTGTGCCGACAGAGATTTTGTCTGAATCTGAGGTATTTGTCGGACTCTACCTTGCTACACTTTCGCAGTATAAATAAGTATTACACGAATTTGTGAGTACTATTCTCCTTGAGCGTTACATCTCAATATCTTCCGGTAGCCTTAAATTTCCAGCCTCATCTAAATGTTGATTTATTCATAAGGATTCTGTAATAATAAATGGCATTGGAGTGTCCCTGTTATATAAAATATATCTTGGGGTGGGTTCTTTGAAAATTATCTTTATTATATACTATATCTCAATTAGCTTATTTGATGGCACCATAAAGGTTGATTTGTTTTTTATTAACTATATAATGTTTGTGGACGTATTAAATAGGCTAAATTTATAATTGTATAAATTATCATATTTCATTAATATTTACACATGCTATGCTGTCTTTTCATTTTTATTTGTAATTAAGATATTTTTATACATTTATATTTATTATGTATTATGGCGCATTGGCCAATAGCTGTAATGCCGTAATACTCTTTTTATAAATAAATAAATAAATAACAACTGGTAGGTAGGTACTCGTATCTAAAAAAGGAAAACAATCGACTTACAATAAAAAATATTGAAAACTTTCAAGAAATCTCTAAATTACAAAGACTCAAAGGAATTCGAATATTTCAGATAATATACGTTACGCATATCAGTTTGTTTGTCATGTTTATATTTGTTTTTTCAAAGGCCTGACGGCATAATTTTCAATGTAAGTATGTATGTCATAATATTATGTATTTTGTTACTGAAAAAATACACATTTTTATTGTTTGTCATCTTCAAAATTGCATTAATTTTGTTTGTTGTAATCGGGTGGTAGTTGTATTCACTAATAGCAATATCAAAAAGATGCGAAAGTGACAATGCAGCTAATAATGCAAATAAATCACGTTTATCGGTAGTGTCCACTATAATATTATAATAATCAAAGAATAAGGCTCTTTGGCAATTTAAAAAATAGAAGCTATCAATAATTATAACGTAATCTTAAAATGTTTATAGGTCAGCCAAACATCGAAACATTTTTGTGTATCTAAATGTTTCTGAGAGAATAATATAATCTGCAAGTAACGGGTTACTAAATTAGTACTCTAAATAGATTTTTAAAAAGTCATAACAGTATTTTTTTTTCTGATTGCCACCAAATTGACATTTGTATTCAGTATTTTTTAACAAATTATAATAGAAAGATACATAATTCTACAGCGTATACAAATTAATAAAATGTATTATAACAATTGTGAATCTATTTGAACTACGTTTCTTTATTTTTGATCTTGAATTTGTGATCAAAATAATCGACTTACAGAGATTAATATTCATAATTTAATTAGAAAATTAAAGTAAAATGGCAATTTTTACGATGTTAATAATCCAACCCATCAAAAATGTAAACGTACTGCTGAAAAAATCGATGTTCTAAATCAAAGTATGGATTAAAATCTAGAAAATTAATTACGCATAGTTCTCAAGAACTTAGACTTTCTTATGGTACTACATGGAATATTCTTCATAAATATTTGCATTTGAAGTCATATAAAATAAAATCAACACAAAACCTTAAACCAAATGATCATTTGGTGCGTTGAAATTTTGCTGGCTTTAGAGCAACTTGAAACAGACACATTATTTCTTAAAAAATCATCTACAGCGATGAAGCTCATTTTTAGTTAAATGGCTTGATTACTCATTTTTCTGGCATGAATTAAACTATTTTGATCTGGATAATATGTGGTTTCAACAAAATTGTGCAATTTACCATACAGCTCGTGACACAATCGACAAATATATATATAAATATAATCAATAAATATAATAATATATATCTTTTATTATTTTTGATAACCCTATATTATAATAACTATAAGACCACATGGTTAAAACTAACATGACATGTAATGAATTATGTACCGGCCCAATGCAAATACTACATTTTACTTTTATTTGAAAGATCAAGTGAATGAATCTATAAATTAACCTATAGGATTCACCACAAGGCTTGCAGAGAATAGAGAAAACTGGAGAAAGCTGATCTAGAATGTCATAGTACCAATTTCAGATTGATGATGATCATCAGCCACGAGGGTGACGACGAAGACGAATGAAGAATATGGACAGTATTGTATTGTGGATTATTTCTTACACACGTACAATTATTATAATTTTACTTGATCTCGTATCTTCAGCTGTCTATTTAAAAAAATATTGTTTTAAAAAAGCTATTATCCAGACTAAAAAGCCGATCAATATTTTCATGAATGTATTTAATATATTCTTCGTGTAACCTAGTAAGTGGGTATGTCCAATATATTGATGGATCGATGTGCGAATTTCATACAAATTTAATATTGATGAGAATATTAGTCATGTTATCCGCACTACTAATAATGTTAAAGCCTAGAGTATGAAAGAAAAAATGCGTGTCACTTTACTTCACTTTGTAATATTGTTATTAATTATTTTTGTAATTTTCATCCTTTCTTAAACGGATTATTTGACTTTCTCACACTTTTATGTTATTACTAGCTGACCCGGCAAACGTTGTTCTGCCATATAAATTATTTCTAGTGAATATTTTGGTTGTTAAATAAAAAATAACGAATGTATAGTAAGTGTGCGGGGATGGGATATATGCCAGAAAGAGGAATAGAGCGCTGTAGACGATGACCGCCGATAAGAACAAAAAAACATCAACCATTCATTTTCTCAATTCAAAATGAGTAATGATGTTCATAATGAATGAATTACCTGTGACAGGATCTCGTTGTTTAATGTTTATGCAATATCCGTCTTGTTCCTTCCAGAAAATTAGCGGATATTGGAGAGCGCCGTATGAACAGTGTGTGTCAGCGATGAACTCCAGATTATTGTTTCTTCTTCGAATCACGATTTCTCGCGTCGATGTGCGGTCGCCAACCATGATTCCAGCAATGTCGTCAACAACAGGCGCATTGAATCGAAGCACGTGCTCTCCAGCTGGTGTTTTATCAGGATTGATGACAATAGCGTGATTGTCACTTTGCAATTCGTGCATGTGTGCTTTGAAGAATTTCAATAATTCATTGTGCTCATTCAACAGGGCGTCCAGTTCGCCGACGATGCGCCTGGCATTAGGCGAATTGAGGCGATTGTAGCCGCAACGTGCATCCACATGATTGATGTCCTCACCGCCCATGAAGTAGATTTGTAAAAATTTATGTGGTTCGTTTGGCATTGGCAGCAATGAGCCTACTTTGTGGTATACATGGCCTTTGATTTTGAACGTAGAATAGAATTGTCGACCATTTGCCGCAGTATTGTGAACTATTTCTGTTGCTCCGAACGAAGTCTTTTGGAAGCATGAATTGAATGTGCGAATGGACTTCAGGAACAGGTTTGAATCTGGAACCGTGCCGATGAGCAAGCCGTTCAATGGTTCTGGTGGTATCTCAATTTCTGGTAGTTGCACTTTTCCTGGTGCGCAACACATCCCGGCTGACTCATGTTTGAATTTGAGCGCATGACAATGGGGACATTCTTTGTCCATAGCACCAATCAGTACTTTCGGATAAGCGGAATATTCAATATCTGGCTCGTACTCGAATGCTAGACGAAGGAACGAAGCGGATGTAAATGTTTGATGTACTTGTTGGCATTGTCGGTCATTTGCTCTGCGTGTGTTAACTACGAACCGGTGCGCTTGGCTCCGTTCCAATTGTCGTTGTTGATTTCGTTCAGCTCGTGCCTCTTGTGATTGGGATGCACGCAATTGCGACATGCTTACATGCACGTTTTTGTTATCTTGTTGGATTTGTTCGTCTGTTCTTTCTGCTCTAATATTTCGCATGTTTGTTGCTTTATTCGTTAGACGGCCCAAAAATCCCCCCTTGCGTCTTGATGGCATTGTACACTATAATACACGCACATAAAAATAGATAAATTAAAATAAATCGTAGAAAATTTTGAAAAGCCGCCATCTGTCATTCAACAACATAAATAATTTCGTTCTGTTTGAAATACGAACGACGGTTAAATTTGTTCATACAAAAATAATAAAATCGCGATTAAAAAGTGGGAGGGTGGAGGTAGGAAAATGAAAATTTGGGATTATAAGTATTTTTTGATGCAAAATAATAAAAAAAATACAAAAAGAAATTTTCAAAAAAATAAAAGAAAAAATTTTCTGGATAGAGATACCCTAATCACCTAGCGGTATGAAATATACTTGACCTATTCTCATACCTAACAAACAAATCGGTCGAGCCATTTCGGAGGAGCTCGACCACAAACATCATGACACGAGATTTTAATATATATAGAGATAGAAAAAAGTGCTTAATTTTTTTTAGTTGCAAAGTTTCAGCAGAGGCTAATTTATAAAAGATTGATGAATATATTATTATAATATTATTATTTATAATATATAGTTAAATAATATTATAAGTTAGCTTTAACCAAGTAGTATTATAATTTATACTTGCAGGTTACATTCTATCAGAAACATTTTGATGTACAAAACTCTATGATATTTGGTTGAGCTATAAACATCTCAAGATGAAGTGGTAATTGATAATTTTGACAACATAAATTTTCAAAGAGCCTTCGTCTTTCACCATATTAATTCAGACATTGCCAAGTAACATGATTTATCTCTTCATTGTCGCTTCCGTATTGATATTTAGAATCATTTATGATACCTTAACATGCTAAAGATGCTACAATATTGTAATAATCAGCTCGACAGCGATTATTTGCTACAATTTTTTCCTTGTTAACCAGTTTACTTTCAGTTATTAGACACCTTTTCCGTCATCTTTTTATTGGCTCTACAATCCGATGTTGATGTTGGCTGCCTCACGAAGATGTTTTTTTAACGTTATCCACTTACTTATTGGGTCCATACTCTGGGCCCATACACATATTGGAAAACAGCAAGAGAATTTGTCAGACCGTGAAATTGAGCTCGAGACCCACGACTTCGTAAGAAGGGATTGTAATACCGGTATTTCAAAACCAGTATTACTGGATTTATCGATACCGAAATACCGGTTTTAAGTTTCCAAAATACCGGTTTATTCGTAATTTAGTGTGCAGACATATTATTTACTTTTCGGAAAAAGAATTTAATATTTGCAATGAATTTGTTAAAATCAACAGTTCTATAATTTATCACATGTATATATTATTTTCAAACGTTAACAGAATATTATTAAGGTACTTTTGCTGTATATCTAATATCAATGTTTTAAATAAATTTTTATAGCTGTATTATTTATTGATAGATACTTCCATATTATTTTCTATATTTTTTAAAGAATACCGGTATTCAATAAGAAATACCGAAATCCTGGTATCGATACTTTTCATTCGGTATTGCAATCCCTATTCATAACCGAATTGTAATACCTTATAATTAGAAACCA
The DNA here is from genome assembly GCF_057557595.1 of Rhyacophila brunnea. Taxonomy (NCBI): domain Eukaryota; kingdom Metazoa; phylum Arthropoda; class Insecta; order Trichoptera; family Rhyacophilidae; genus Rhyacophila; species Rhyacophila brunnea. The sequence goes on from NW_028232806.1 coordinate 14,570,148, forward strand.
TAAGAAAATAACTTCATAACGTGAATTCGAGTCGATCGTTGAAGTATGTAATAATATTTTATACAAATCATAGAACAATTTTATAATGAATACTGATTTTTATCAATCCACATTTAAATAGCCAAAAGTTTAATAATAAATTGATTTATATTTTACTTTTGAGCTTTAAAATTCGATATTTTGGGGTACACTGATATGATTACATTGAAAACATTTCAGTTTGTGAACTGACACTTGAGTCGTTGGTAATGTACGTGATCGCAAAAAGGCGTGGTTGGGACATGTGCTCCGGATGCCGCCCGTTATTGTAACATTCCGCGACCGTGTGACACGGGTGATGGATTCCATCACTGTCGCTAACCCACCCTCGCTTTACATTATAAATAGCTATATACAACAGAAGGTGCTGCAGTTCTCATTTAGATGGCGCGGGCTGTGGCGCTGAGCTCAGAGAAATAGCATAACACTGTGCTTGCTTAAGGCCTATTACACTAGCAGAATTACAGATCCAACCAGATACAACAATCGTCACGATTCACGAACAATCGTCAACTTTAAAATTACACAGATCGATTCAGCTACTAACTCGATCGTGTTGGCGCTTGATTTGATTGGTTCATAAAATACGCTCAGTTGCTAGTGTACACAATTTATTATAAGTAGTTCAACAAATGAAATTTTGACAAGTAACGAGTTTATATTTATATTATTTTTGTTTTGTATTATTATTATTTGTTGAAATATTAAATAAAGTCAGACAGCAGTAATCTAAAATGCAAGACATGGTACGCTCGCGGCCACTCTTGGAAGCTTAAGTTTAAATTGTGATATTTACGTACGTTCTAGGTTCTACGTTCTTCGACACGAATACATAAAAATAAGAATTGTTCCAATTTGGTCACGACCTCAGGGAACGACTCGAAATGACTTCACGATAGAGGGTGATCGTGTCAGACGATCGAGCCAAACGGTTGGCATAAGAATCTGTCAATGTAATTTGAGCTTTATACGAAATCGTGGTAGTATAAAGTATTTAGTATAGTAATATACTGTATTTTTTTAAAAATATTATTCTTGAATTTACAAAGTTATATTGCTTATAATTTGGTAGACCAATAGCTAACATTTATTAATAGTCATTGTGCAAGAATAAAATAATTAACGGTACAACAATTTTAAATCGACTGATTTGTTGGTGGAAGCCTCGGACGTTACAAGGTTGGAGAAGGGAGATAGAGAGACAAAGCCCTCCCGATTATTATTATTATTATTATAAAACTTTGATGACAGCCTTGTCGCAAATTTGTCTTCGTAATATGCAAATTTGTAACTGAAAATTTCAAAGTTGAGCTCTAATAAATGACCCATTAATGTTGGTAAAGTACAAATGACATAGGTTCCAAGCGTTATCCACCTCGCTTATTCCGATGATAACGCTAAACTTCCAAAGCCCCAAATCTAACATTAATTTCTTAATAAACGAACTTCTCTGCAAGGTCATTTCGAAAGTACAATATTTTAATACGAAAGATTTTTAATAAACTAAAAACATTACAATATTTACGTTTACGATTATATATTTAATGATATAACGCGTGTTTAATAATGCGAATATTTATTTTTGTTTCTTGTAATGTCTGATCGAAAGTGCTTAGTGAATGCGTTAGATGCGAAACATTATGATAGTTAATCACAAAGCTTTTACATACGTCAATGTTATGCAGATGGTAAACATACTATTATTTAACAGTGCATGAATTTGTTAACGTGGTAAGTGTAGGCTTGAGAAATTTATTATAACCATTGATCAACGGGCTATAATTTTACTGACACAAGGACTTGAAATATTTTAGAACACTGTTTATTAACATTGAATAGTATACAATTTTCGGTGCATAATAAAAATATATACATAATATTATATAATTATATTATATTTTTGACATATTGTTCGGTGCAGACGGGATAATCTGGAGAGACTGGTGGTTTTGGGTAGCCTCCAGAGAGGGCAAAGCAGAGAATGAGCTGACGGGAGGCAGCTTTTAATCTACCCTGAGAGAAGAAGAGGATCAAGAGGGGCGGAAAGTCTAGGTCACTCAAAATATGACATAATTTCAAGGTGATCACGATCTTCAGCCGTGAGAGAACGGCTAAAAAAAATATTAAATAGCACTTGTATAGTAGCTATCTTCAAAAGTGACCTCTCATTGTGTCTAAAGTGTTCAATTCATCCAATGTGTAATACTAGTGCTCACGTATGCATGTGAAACATAGTTCCTTGATCTAGGAAAAAAATATGAGTTGCCCAACGTGGCATGGAAAGATGCATATTGGGTACAACACGGAAATACCAGAAAAGAAACCGATTGATAAGGCAGACAAGAGTACATGGTGTGATAGAGATCGCTAAGCAGATAAAAAAATTATCTGCTTAGCGATCTCTATCATATTTAATATAGTAATGCGCTGGACATGTCGCTTGGCAAGTGGACATCTATTGGAAAAATGCCATTCAGTGGTATCCTAGTGGCACTAAGTGATCTCAGCGATGACCTGAAATGCACTGGATAGACGAACTCATAAAGTTTGATGGAAGTAAGTGGCAGTAAAGAAGATTTGAAGTGGCTAGCGGAGGTCGTCAACCAGTAGTGGATCAAGAACAGCTGATGATAATGTTATAATAATATTTTGAAAATAAAAAAATATAAGCAGTAAATAAATCGATATAAATCATCCGTTATTTGAATTTGGAACTAAGTTTATCACATAATAAAAAATCTACTACCTACTAAATACAATGCATTTCAAATGTTAGTATGTAACGCCCTTAGCAGACTATTTTTTAATTAAAACAAATCTATTGGGAGAATAATTATATATAATCATACTAAAAACTACTTACCCAAGACTGTTAGAATCACTTGCCGCACCATTGGTGGATGAGTAGATACTTGGCACTCGTAAATGCCCTGGTCCCTCGCAGCGACAGGTCTCAGTTGTAGTTTCCAGTCACCATTTTGAGGAATTGCTTGCAAAGACCAACGACCATCGCTTGCGAGAGTCAAACGACCTGATGATAAGAGGACAAAGTCTTCTCCACGTCGTCTCACCCAAGATATCTGGGAAGAATAGAAAGACAATTAATTATTAACTTAGGCTAACAACATTGTATACCTAACTACATTGTTATATATTATAATAAAATAATTATATAGACATTTACCAGGGAGATAAAAACATGACACGAACTCACACAGATACTAACAAGCCACGGAGCACTGAGAGCCGATATAAAAATATTTAAATTGAGCGACGATGACTGCTGCCCATATGACGGCTGCACATCTCAAATTGTGTGGTATGTTATCAACGACTGCCCAATATTAGAAAACGAACGATGCACCCTCAGAACTCTGTGTAGATGATAATAATATAATCATGAAATTAACCCCTAAGTACCTCAGGAAATAGTAAACAACAAAAAAACACAAGTACATCTTGCCATAAAGAAAATTAAAGATATAAAATAGAGGATTATAATTAATTGCACACTTCACCTAAAAATTTTAATCGAGATTTTTTTCAATAATACCATAAGTGCGAATAATATGTAAGCTACTAACAATTTAATTAACTCTTTAGCCACTTTGGACGAAAAAGTAAGGCCATGGTTATTTAAAAAGAGACGTTTGCGATAACCTTTTCCAATATTTGTTAAAAAAAAATGTAAATAGTAAGTAATAAAATTTTGTACAAAAAATGGTGTGATCCTAATCAATATCAATAAAATTATCGGGTATGTCATAAATTAATGTCTGTTTGATAGCAGATATAGATTAAAAATAAAGATTTGTAGGAAGGTACTTAATCATATTTATTTGTTTTTCAATTATTCAGTTTTAGAAATAAATATAACACAAGCATTTCGTCCTCGTAAAATGCGAAAATAAAAAGTGAACAGATAAACAGAATAAAGAATCAGACGGATTCGAATTGCATTTTTAAAAATCAATGATACCGACAACGTTTGAAATTGACGTGGCCCTCGATCTAGCGGTTTCATTTATATGAATATCTAGTCAGTGTCTTTAGAGACTTACGCCAGTAACCTGCTCAATTAAAAACGGTTGAATATAAGCACGCTTCTCTACCTCAACTCACTACTCTATCACTGCTATGTAACCACTTAACCTACTCGAAATGAGTTATCTTTAGATACTTTTGAGATATCATGATGAAACTCTACGATATTAGTACTAGCAAAATAGTATATTTCTATTAATTAAGTAGTTTTATTAATTTTTTAGTTAAGTGTAGGTAATGGAACAAACATTTTATTATAGGCAGACAGATAAAATTTGGTCTGGCAAGTACACATATTGTTTTTCGATTTGTGTGTGTCAAGGTATGGATCTAATAGGTTGAGCAAGTGGCTGACATCCATTTCTCGTAAAAAAACAAAATTTGTCAATACAAACCTCCACTCTGTGGAGGCCCATATGATCCTATCAGGATCGGACACGGTTGAAAAAAAAAAAAATGGAACAAACATTTTATTATAGGCAGACAGATAAAATTTAAAACGAATGTCAAAAGAAAAATATTACTAAAGCATATTATACTGTTACTTTAATTTATTATTATTCGCATATATAGATTCATTAATTTATATAGTATATCTCTAACTACATTTCAATATTGATATTTTGATTCTATTTGGCAATAGTTTGAATTTGGTAATTGTTTACTGTCAATCATTTTTTGTTGAATACTCTATTTCTACTACAGTAATGCTTGCTACAGAAGGTACAATAATTCAGGTTTATTGTATTATTTCAGGAAAATGAAATAAATTATTGGATATTTGTGTTTGAGCTGTCACCGTGAAAAATTTGTTCTTTTACTTTTTTCAATGTGTCAGTCTCGTTACAGAGACTATTGCATAAAATATTTTTACGCCCAACCCTCTAAATCACCTCCTAAAAATCACCCGGCTAAAAAATTCTTCAACATTCTAAAATAAAAACTCAATTATCTAATATATGAAAAGCTCTATTTATATATAAATAAGCCAACTTCTTTCTGATATTTTTGTAATTAAACAGGGTAGAATAATATATAGTTTATTATTTTGATAAGACTCATATATCAGTAAATAAACAAACTCTTATAAATTAATAGTAAACAGTAAGATACAAAAAGTATTATTATCTTTCTAAGAATCGGGTCTGCGAACTGATATTGTTTTAATTATCTCGTCTATCGAAGCGGTTTCAGCTCATAACCGGCATGCTTTTGTTATTCTAGAAACGTACGTTACGTATCCTATGTTATAAGTTATAACATAACACTAAACGCCTATTTTGCCGGATTAAAATGATTAACTTTGACTTTTATTTTATGTAGGTATATAAAATTGTATTATGGATGAAAGGTTATATGTTTTTGATAGTTTTCAATACCGTTTACGAATCCAGAAATATAAATATTTGGCATATTTTACTAAACATAATATTTAAAATTAATTATAAAATAGTTGTTGAAAACAATATGTTATGCTGATTAGATCTGTCCATATCGGTAACAAATTATACGAATTAAATAGGTACTTAATTTGTTTTGTATTTTAAGATAGGTGTATAATAATGTAACTACTTTCAATTTCCAATAATTTCAAAATGTGTATCGTATTAGATTATCACCTACTACGATTAGTGAATATTATTGATATCGTATACTTAAAACATATAGATTTTTTTTTGTTCAATACTGAGTAGGTACCTATTCATAATTTTTTTAAAAAGAATGTTGGATTATGTTATCATATAAAAACACAATTTCCTTACAAACATACATATTATAAAGAAAAATCTGAAAATTATGTTTTTTCTATTACATAATGCGTTTAGTGTTACAGTCAGAAAGCGAGATTCATAAAACGTATTTAAACTACATTATAATTATATAAGAGAGAACGAGAGTTTATTGTTATAAAATTGAAATCACCAACTATCTCCTAGATCAGTCCTTCCCAAACTTTTTTATAGCATAGCCCCCAAAATCTAAATAAATAATCTTCGGCCAGGGCCGCCGAAAAATCTTCCGACAGAAAAGCAATTCGTCATAAAGTTGTGAGTCATACTGATATTTATATCAAACTGATATATATATCATGGTTATAATTAATATTATAATATATTTTATAATCTCTATATATATAAAAATCTCGTGTCACGATGTTTGTGGTCGAACTCCTCCGAAACGGCTCGACCGATTTTTATGAATTTTTTTATGTATAATTTTTAGGTATGAGAATAGGTCAACAAGTATATTTCATACCGCTAAGTTATTCGGGTATCTCTATCCAGAAAAAATTTTCTTTTATTTTTTTGACAATTTTTTTTTTGTATTTTTTTTTATTTGGCATCTTGCTACCTCCACTCTCCCATTTTTTAATCGCGATTTTAGTATTTTTGTATGAACAAATGAACCGTCGTTCGTATTTCAAACAGAACGAAATTATTTATGTTGTTGAATGACAGATGGCGGTACGTCCGAGAAGAATTCACGAGAAGCGTCACGTTATTTTGACAATTCATTCGGCATATCACAAGGCAGTGTGTGCAAAATGTTGTACGATTTATTTTAATTAATCTATTTGTGTGTGTGTGTGTTGTGTTACAGTGTACAATTCCAGCAAGACGTAAGGGGGCCTATTTGAGCCGTCAAACGAATATAGCAACAAACATGCGAAACATTAGAGCAGAAATCACAGACGAACAAATCAAAAAGATAACGAAAATGTGCGTGTGAGCATGTCGCGATTGCGTGAATCTCAATCACAAGAGGCACAATCTGAACGAAATCAACAACAACAATTGGAACGGAGACAAGCGCGCCGGTTTGCAGTTAACACGCGCAGAGCAAATGACCGACAACGCCAACAAGTACATCGAGCATTATCCGCTTCGTTCCTTCGTCTTGCATTCGAATACGAGCCAGATATTGAATATTCCGCTCATCCGAAAGTGCTGATTGGTGCTATGGACAAAGAATGTCCCCATTGTCATGCGCTAAAATTCAAACATGAGTCAGCCGGTATGTGTTGCGCATCAGGAAAAGTGCAACTACCAGAAATTGAGACACCACCAGAACCATTGAACGGCTTGCTCATCGGCACGGATTCAGATTCAAACCTGTTCCTGAAATCCATTCGCACATTCAATTCATGCTGCCAAATGACTTCGTTCGGAGCTACAGAAATAGTTCACAATACTGCGGCAAATGGTCAGCAATTCCATTCAACGTTCAAAATCAAAGGCCAAGTGTACCATAAAGTAGGCTCATTGCTGCCAATGCCAAACGAACCACATAAATTTTTACAAATTTACTTCATGGGCGGTGAGGACATCAATCGCGTAGATGCACGTTGCGGCTACAATAACCTCAATTCGCCTAATGCTAGGCGCATCGTCGGCGAACTGGACACCCTATTGAATGAGCACAACGAATTATTGAAATTCTTCAAATCATACATGCACGAATTGCAAAGTGACAACCACGCTATTGTCATCAATCCTGATAAAACACCAGCTGGAGAGCACGTGCGTCGATTTAATGCGCCTGTTGTTGACGACGTTGCTGGAATCATGGTTGGCAACCGCACATCGCCGCGAGAAATCGTGATTCGAAGAAGAAACAATAATCTGGAGTTCATCGCTGACACACACCGTTCATACGACGCTCTCCAATATCCGCTAATTTTCTGGAAGGGACAAGACAGATATTGCATAAACATTAAACAACGAGATCCCGCCACTGGTAATTCATTCATTATAAACATCATTATTCATTTTGAATTAATATTTATGAATGAATTAATATTTTTGAATAATATGTTGTTACAGGAGCCGAAACAAACAAGAAAGTGAGCTCGATGGATTTTTATGCGTATCGTATGATGATTCGACGCGGTCAGGACAACGTCATTCTGCGATGTCGTGAGCTGTGCCAACAATTCATGGTTGACATGTACGCGAAGGTAGAGAGCGAACGACTGCGATTCCTACGACACAATCAACAGAAGCTGCGTGCGGAAGAATACATTCACTTGCGAGACGCTATCATGAGCGACGCCGACACCGCCGAAATTGGTAACTCTATCATTCTACCATCATCCTACGTAGGCAGTCCACGTCATATCCAAGAATACATACAGGATGCTATGACTTTCGTGCGCGAGTACGGACGACCGTGCTTATTTATAACGTTTACATGTAATCTAAAGTGGCAGGAGATTACATCTTTGCTATTGCCAGGCCAAAATGCAATACATCGTCATGATATTACAGCACGTGTGTTCAAACAAAAATTGAAGTCTTTAATGAGCTTCATTACAAAATTACGCGTATTCGGTCCCACACGTTGCTGGATGTATTCGGTAGAATGGCAAAAGCGAGGATTACCTCATGCACACATTTTGATTTGGTTAGTCGACAAAATACGCCCTGAAGAAATCGATAGTGTAATTTCCGCGGAAATTATAGATCCGTCTACTGATCAACTACTGTTCGATATTGTTACCACAAACATGATTCATGGCCCATGCGGTGATCTGAATCGTTTATCGCCTTGCATGGCAGATGGAAAATGTACAAAGCGTTTTCCTAAACATTTCACCAACGACACGATCACAAATGTCGACGGATATCCAATGTATCGTCGAAGAAATACTGATAATGGCGGACAATCATTTACACTAAATATCAACAACGCAGACATTGACATTGACAATCGTTGGGTGGTACCATATTCGCCTCTGCTGAGCAAAACATTCAATGCTCATATCAATGTTGAGTTCTGCAGTTCGGTGAAGAGCATCAAATACATTTGCAAGTATGTGAATAAAGGCAACGATATGGCTGTATTTCAAATTCAAAATACCGATGTGAATGCTCCTCGATTAAATGACAACGACGAAATAATGCGCTACCAAATTGGCCGGTACATCAGCTCCAATGAAGCTGTCTGGCGTTATATTGGTTTTCCAATTCATGAACGGGACCCAGCAGTTATACATTTAGCCGTCCATCTTGAAAACGGCCAGCGCGTATTTTTCACCAACGAGACAGCAATTGAGCGTGCCATAAATCCACCAAAAACTACACTCACCGAATTTTTCGAATTGTGTAATCGTGCGGATACTTTCGGTGCCTTTGCACGAACATTACTCTATTCCGAAGTACCTCGCTATTTCACATGGAATCAAACCAAAAAATGGATGCCCCGCAAGCAAGGCACACCAATTGTTGCGTGCCCCGGCCTATTCAAATCAAACACTTTGGGCTGAGTATATACAGGCAATCCAAGGCAGATTGAGTGTTTCTATCTGCGACTGTTGTTGGTTAATGTCACCGGCTCATTATCATTTCAAGATATACGCAAAGTGAATGGGCAACAGTATCCAACATATAAAGATGCATGCCTTGCACTCGGCTTGCTCGAAGACGACAATCACTGGGACGATATGCTTGCTGAAGCAGCATTGGGCTGTACAGCAACACAAATTCGTCTACTATTCGCTATAGTGTTGACTACATGTTTCCCGGGACGAGCAGACACGTTGTGGGATAAGCACAAAGATTCAATGACTGACGATATATTGCATCGAATTCGTACACGGTGCAACGATCTAACGATTACATTCAGTGACGCTATGTACAATGAAGCATTGATTACTATCGAGGATCTTTGCGTTGTCATTGCCAATTTACCACTCAGTCATTTCGGTATGAGTTCACCAAATCGAAGTACTTCTGATTTAATGGACACCGAAATGAATCGTGAACTGCAGTACGATACTGCAGAAATGGCAGCGATTGTTACTCGCAATGTCCCACTACTGACTCATGAACAAAACATCATTTACGACCGCATTATGCTGGCAGTTTTGGCGGGACAAAGTGTATTCTTTTTTTTGGATGCACCAGGTGGAACTGGCAAAACATTTCTCATTTCGCTAATTCTCGCCAAAATACGATCAAATAATGGCATTGCATTGGCTGTTGCATCATCTGGCATTGCAGCAATTTTATTGGATGGAGGCAGAACAGCTCATTCAGCATTTAAGCTGCCACTGAATATTCATAATAACCCAGACGCAATGTGCAATATAAAAAAACAATCGTCCATGGCCACAGTGCTGAAACAATGCAAAATTATCATCTGGGATGAATGCACTATGGCACACAAACATTCTCTTGAGGCGTTGAACAGAACACTTAAAGATATAAAAAACAACGACAAACTATTCGGCGGCACTCTATTATTCCTTTCAGGTGATTTCAGACAAACACTTCCCATCATTCCACGTTCAACGTACGCTGATGAGATCAACGCTTGCTTGAAATCATCGCCACTGTGGCGTAATGTTGAAAAGGTCCAGCTAAAAATAAACATGCGCGTGCAAATGTTACAAGATCCATCTGCTGACACATTCTCGAACCAATTGTTAGATATCGGCGATGGAAAAGTTGCTGTCTATGAAAATACTGGATGCATAAAATTGCCCACTAATTTCTGCAGAATCGTTGATTCGCAAAATGCTCTCATTGACCGCATATTTCCCGATGTACGCACACAATACATAAATCATGCGTGGCTAGCAGAAAGAGCCATTTTGGCAGCAAAAAATGTGGACGTTGACGATTTAAACTTCAAGATACAGCAGTCATTGCCAGGCAATTTGGTATCATACAAATCGATCGATACAGTTTGCGATGTCAACGAAGCTGTAAATTATCCAACAGAGTTTTTGAACTCACTGGATTTACCAGGCATGTCAACACACCTTCTACGACTGAAAATTGGATCTCCGGTTATTTTACTTCGGAATTTGAACCCACCACGGCTGTGCAATGGCACGCGATTGGTCATTAAAAAATTGATGAAAAACATTATCGAAGCCACCATTTTGAATGGCAAATTCCAAGCCGAAAATGTTTTGCTGCCACGAATTCCAATGATTCTTACAGACGTGCCAATTGAATTCAAACGCGTTCAATTTCCTATTAGATTGGCATTCACAATGACAATCAATAAGTCGCAAGGCCAAACTATGTCTGTTTGCGGCTTAGATCTGGGCACACCATGTTTTTCACACGGACAATTGTACGTGGCATGTTCTCGCGTGGGCAAACCATCGAGCTTATTCGTGTTAGCTAAAGACGGACTGACAAAAAATATTGTACACTCAATTGCTCTTCAAAATTAATATTGATTTTCTTTATTTCATTTTCCTACTTTAGGATAAAAAAATTATAATTTTTTTTCACTTTACATTTAACTTTTAAGAGATCAAACAATAAATATGTTATCGGCGGTCATCGTCTACAGTGCTCCATTCCTCTTTCTGTCATAGATATCATCCCCACACACTTACAATACATTCGTTATTTTTTATTTAACAACCAAAATATTTACTAGAAATAATTTAGATGGCAGAACAACGTTTGCCGGGTCAGCTAGTATAATATATAATATTAATTATAACCATACAATATTAATATTTCGCATTTCGCAATATTATTATTATTATATAACTTTTAATATTGTTTGCATAATCAGTCATTATTAATCACAGAGATTTTTAAATTTCTGATAATATCATCACCAAGATCATCACCAAGATCATCATCATCATCATAATCATCATCATCATCATCGGGTTGATCTATTGTGCTGGGTGAAGGCCGGCCCTTTGCTTCCCTCTCTCTTCTAGGTCGCTAATTTTTCGCTACCACGAACATTCATCGAAATTATCCACTTGCCGAGCGACATGTCTAGTTCATTGACATTTCATCTGATCTATCACATCGCGTACTCTTGTCTGCTTCCTTCTAGATTGGTTTCTTTTGTGATCTTTACCGCGTTACATTCAGCATGCACCTTTTCATGCCGCGTTGCATTACTTGTGATTTTTTGATTTCTCTCGCAAACGTTGGTGACACTCATTGGTTGGACACCCAGTGGGAGGTACTATTCAGGTGCCCAAATGCACTCCATTAAACAATAACCATTTTAATACATTTAGAGTTAATGTGGGTATTTTATCATAATCCAAAAAATATATTCATAATATTCTGCATAGAAAAGAGTCAGCAATAATTAAATATTATCCGAAAACCGAGTAATCGAGTAAACAGAAAACTAAATGTTTGACATGCGGCACTCCTCTCTGTTATAGATAAACTGTCTCAGCTGTGTCTGTCGATCAACGAAGATTTACCCAGGGATTATACCATCTGTGATTGATTCGTTTCAGTCATTTTCGCGGAAGACTTTTTATTATTAAAGGTTGGAACTTTCAATTCAAACTTCCAACCTCAAATCAAGAATCTATAGGTATTATTTTTTTACGGCACAACCCGAATATCCAGAAATCTTTTTTCAAAATTAAAAGTTCTCCAATTTAGTGGAACGACTGTTTATCTATCGGCGGCGCCCAAACTTTTACGCGATTTTAATCACTTCCAATAAAAGTTTGAGTTTTGTTTTTGGCATTACACAACTCTTATTTATTGACAAACTTTGTCTTTGTGTATCGACAAACCGAATCAAAAGCGGCGGAGCGCATTTTGTATCAGAGTTATCAGAACTTTACCATTCGTGCGGTTTTTGCAGACTGTGGTATACGAGGAAAAGTTGAAATATGAATTAATAATAATCATGAAAATTAATAATTATTTAAGGAGAAGTATAATCGTTAAAAACTGGAAAGCTGGTATACTTTGCCCACATCATGCGGCATCCCGAGAAATATTAACTTTTGCGTCTTATAATTGATTAAGTATATCAAAAGCAGAAGGGTTACTCTCATGATTTTCACATTACAATATGCGCAAAATAATAACATAGTTTGTAGGATTCTGAGGTAAGTACATACATTAAGGGTGAAAGGTGGAAGTAGTTTATTATGATCTGACATAAATTGTGCATACGAAAACTTAAAAAACTCAGCAATACTTATTTGTTTTCAATAAAAAGAATACAAATTGAAAACGATACCGGTTAGTTTTTAAAATTCAATTGAATTCTGCCTAAACCAAATCACCATAGTGGAGGTATGCTATGGAAATCCGACAAAAATAGTGTAAACATTGTCAGTCATAATTAACTGTTTTCACTGAATTATACAAATTACCTACAAATTGTGGTTGGTTAGTTTATTTTAAAATTCATATTTCCTCTGCTTAACCAAACCGTAATAGATAAAAAAATATTCTCCTATCCAAAACATATTATTATCTAAAATTATGTATGATTTAATAGCATATTTTTAGATATTTTATAGATAGAGGAATACTTTTGGACTATTATCTACTATGGCTTGGTTAATAGAAATTACAAAAAACAACCTACATCATGTGCAATTTTATAGTATTAGTTCAATGAAAACAATTAATATATATGACTGAAAAAGTTTAATGTATACTATTTATGTCGGATATTAACAGCCTACTGCCACCGTTCATCACTGATGCACATTATAGGAACTCGAACTGTGTAGGACGTGAAGTTCTTCATCTGAATGCAGCAAAAACCAAATCCATATCTCCATGCCGACACTCCTCTGTGGGTTTCCAGTCTGCCCATCGAGCTGGTGATCAGGTTCAAATATTTAGGTGGCACAGTTTCCGACAATGGCAGTCTTCCCAGTGATAGTGGAATCCGCATGGGTGTGCTCTGCATTCAGCCAACTAGTAACCGCATGAAGATCAAGGCTGTATTCTGTGTAGACTAAATGTTATACGTGCTGCCTGTACGATCAATACGAATTTTCTGACAAATATTGTAAATACAAACATATTATTATGTATAGAGTAAGTACATTTATGTATTTAGTTGGAACCTTTGTTTTGAAGTTAATTTAACTGAATAATTCTGTAAATAAATTTTATAATTTGATGACAAATTGTCATTAAATCTGTCTACCTAAACTTTTGATGATCGACAATGGCATTAGAATTAAAATTAATTTTCCATTAAGGATTCTATATCATAGTTCAACCAAATATTGTATTACTCAGTGGCGAAGGGTGGAGGTAGGCTGTTAATATTCGGCTTCAATAGTACAAACTAAACTTTGTCAGTCAAACGTATTCGTATTTTTCAAAAATTAACGCATTTTGTTAAGCACTTCAAGATGTAAGATTAGTATAGGTGTTATAAAATATTACTAGAATTAGATGAGACCTGTGTTTATGTATTTAAAAATAATTAAATACAGCCAAAATATTGACATTATTCTCATTATAAGATAATTTACGTATTATTCTAACTTCTGAATACTCTTAGCACGCGAAAATATTCACGCCAAAGACTTTTGCGATGTTCTGAGTAGGGTTTTGGGATGTAGTTTGTATGGGTGATATTGAAATGAGATCTCCAAAAGCTACATCAATGTAGGTGCAAAAATTACCTCTACCTTGTCTTCTGATAAGTAAGGTTTTCCCGGTATGACTCTGCGTACCCTTGTTGCACGGCTTCAAGAATTACATCTCTGTGACAAATATTCCCTCACCTTGGAACTGTGCTATAAAAGCAATATGTAATTATATATGTAAGATGTAGCAAAGGTTCAAAGGTTTCGGCTTTTGAGCTTTGAGAATCGATGTCTTCTTCGATTGAAATGGGTATATCGGTTTGACCGCTCTACAAACATAAGAGTTCGTGAGCGGACATGGCAATCTTTAGTGATTGGAATAATCATGAAGAGACGCTTCACGTGGCTGGGACATGTGTTTCGGATACCAACAGGGAGTGCGATACTACATTCATTTTTGGCACAATCTCAAAAACAATCTACGTGCTGTAGATATCACATTACGAGAGGAGCAAAATTTGGCGATGGACCGAGGGAAGTGGCACGATCTTATACTTAACAACTTTAACCACTGATAAAATTTATAATAACAATGCTATTTTATTTAATTTGTACATTTTAGAGAGTGAATATTGAGGATTTAGTGACCCCTTTACTTTTAACCTACTCAATTCAAGGAAAGTGCCTCAATTATTATAAATGTATGGTTAGTGAAATAGTAGTGGTAAAATAATTACAAACAATCTCCGGGTTGAGAAAGTTAAAAAGATATATTGTGACCTCGCTGATAATTAAACCCATAATCCCTGTATTAAAAACCCTTACACATTAGACTACAAACTTTTCATATTTTGCTTCTGTAAGATTTCAATATGAATAATAAATATTAAGGGGTAATGTGCATAATGAACTTTATGCGTCCTTCAAAGTTGTGAAGGGAATGCCTCAGTAGGAATGTTGACATAGGTAAACTAGGATGCGCGTGATTTATATCAAGATTTACTCTATTACCAAGACGCCTTAATGAGAAAAAGCCTTCTTATTTTTTATAATATTCTACAGACTTCCGAAAACTGAGAAATTTTAGCCCATTAAACCGACATGAGAAGCTCTTCGCTTTCAATCGACATAATAGTACAAAGTCACTCACAGAGGATATAATTAATTGATGTTATTTGACCAAGTTTACAGCTATATGAGCACCGGAGTCTTTGGAAAGGCTATAAGTGCCATTTTCAAAAAAAGAAGGTAGAAGGAATTAAAAAATACATCAACAATACAATTCGTACAACCAACGCCATCTTCTGAAATATTTAGGAATTATTTCCGGGCATCAGTGGCACTTAAACCCTTCTGTAGGACATTGGCCCTGGCACATGCTATTCATTTCCTAAATAAAAGCGTTTTCATAATTTCTGACACTTTGTCTGACAACTTTCTTTTTCAACTTTCTTTGACACTCAGTCTTTTAAGTTTCCGGTGTTCATATTATGTGAGTATATTATGCAATATGCATGGGTAAGAACTGAAAAGCCCAAACGGACTGAAGTAAATCTAGATTTTAACATGCGTTACTTTATTAAAAAACAAAAAAAAAACAAAAATAATAATAAAAATAATTGTGAAATATTTATAAATTTTTAGATTTTAATGACGTCGGGTGTACCCATTGTGGAATTGTTTGTTAGGGACCAGAAACAATTTGTGTGAAAACTACTGCTATTCATGTATTTGAGTTAGTTATCTAAATGTGGTAACGCGAGAATACTTGTGACGTGTGTTGTAAGAGAGTGTTGAGGCCTACCACGGACTTTCTTGTGCTAGGATGTTACATATCGTGGAGTTGCAGCCAAAAGTTGGTAAGTCGATAATTTAGGTATTTAGAGGTAACAATGGATTATGTGTCTATTTATATAAATATGTACCTATGACAGAAAAATTCAAGGTCATCCGTTATATAGAACACGCATATAAAGCACAAAGAAACTCTATAACACGATTTCGAGACTTAGGTACCAACATTTGGCAGTAGCCTAACAAAATAGAACAACAAAATGATCTGTTTGGCGAGCATGTGTGACATATGTAAAATATTTTGTTTTGATTTTTTTTTCATAATTATTTATAGCATCGTCGTCATCAATGTATAGCAATTCTGCACAGCATTCTCATCTTCACTATAAGTAAGCCATTCCATCTCTACTTCCATTATAATTCAGACTCATAAAGCTAATTATCATAATGTAGTCTTTGTTACATATTATTTGTAAGCAATAAGGAAAAATAGACAAAGTCGAAAGTCAAACGTAATTTTTTTTTATTTAAAAAAATGACGTTTGAGTAATTTACGCGGTTGGCCAGTCAACTTTAAATCAAAGAAATTTATCTCTTCCCCGTTTTTGGAAGTTGTTATGACAATTTTTTGTTACACTTCGGACGGATTCACTCTACAAGCGCTATTGCCGTACCGCGCTTAAAAATAAATACGTTCTCCTGTTCTTGAAAAAAAGTCGATCGCCATCCATATTATAGTTATTTGTTACAACCATGAAGACAAGCAAAAAGCAGGATTAAGGATAATTAAACATGTTTATTACCGTTTTATCTCCAAGATGCGCTATATTACAGTTGAGCAGAACCCGTCCACCGAGCTGCGCCGTAATGTTGGTCTGCAAGCCATCCACAAAATTTGGGACTGGCTCTGGAGGATGCGTACTAACATCATCGTCAAGCCTGTGGTCATCTTCATAAGCCTCCGTGTAGACGGGAAAGTCACGCCACTTGAATGTGCCAGCGCCTTGGAGTATAACATTGCGAGATTTCTTCGGTTCGTCTTTAGAGGCTGAAAAAGAAGAAAACAAATTCAAATGAATTAATATTGAAGTACGTTAACGGTACTAATTGCTTTGATTTGAATAATTATGTGAAGAGCTTGTTCAAAACAATTGTTTTATTTCCATTCTAAGAATAACTAAGAATAAACATAACGTCTTCAGAACGAAATCTCTAAAAGCCTGTCTTCTCTAAAATAATACGAATCATGCTAACTGTTTTACTTATATTATAAAGACAATAAAATTACAAAACCTTTGTCAAAAAAATTAAAACGTGGTTTTACCAATTAAGAAAATTACCATTTTATGTCTAAGTTGTTGTTTTTATAACAATATATTACAATATTATAACATGCACTATAAATTGTTCCCCTTTTTACGGTAGACAGAAGTATGTGCGATAGAATTGTGATCAGTACTAATAGATTCGAATTTCGTTGACTGGGTAAAAAGAATGTTCTATTCATTTGAATAAATATATCGTGTATTTCAATTCAAAGTATATACTAATAAGGTCGAGAGGTAGAGAGAATGGGTGACAACCAATTCTTATAAAATGATTCTACAGCAAATAATTAAAAGCATTTAAAATACAGGAAATAGCTTGTAAAACTTCAAGGTAAACTTCCTTCATTGACACGTATTGGATATAAATGGATGAAATAATGAAAAAAAAATATTATGTCTGGCTACTGATTACTGTATATAAATGTACCTGTATATTACATTGTACGCTGACCGAGAGCGCTGGGAATAATATGCTAGTAAGATTTAGCACACTAATAATCATCATTCAGCATTTTTAATACTGTGCTGAGCTTATTTCCGAATTCAGATAGTGGACGATTAAAGTTACCTATTTATTACACGTTTTTGTCGATGTTTTCTTTTATAAAATTAATGAATATTAATCACCAAGCAAACGTAAATTCATGCTGAGCTTTCAAAACACTAAAGTAAGATATAAAATTCGACCTTAAAATAATAATATAATCGATGAAAAATAACTGAGAATTAGTTAACTAGTAATTCTCAGATTCTAGGGTCTTGCGGAATCGTGTTTAAGAATCACAGCTTTACACTCTTTTAATGGTGATTTATCTTTATTTTACTGCTGTCATTTGTCCGTGAAAAGAAATAAATTCTATGGCTATACGGGCCATGGCGTATATATTGAAAAGATGTATGCTTTCTTATTCAATTTTGTCGAATATAATTTATGATTATTCACTTACTGTACAGTTACAAATTACTTTATTAATTTTAAAATACAAGTTTTAAATTTCTAGTGGCAATTTATCACTAAAAAGATTAGTATTTAGTTAGATTAGTATTAACCTACTATCGAAAATATAATTATTAAAATATTAGCTTAAATATATCAATTCATTGCAGGAAGAAATCTACCAAGTTAATTCCATTCCTTTTAATGGTATGTGTTATATTGTCACATACTTCTAAAGCAGTCTAATTTTTGGGCCGTTTGGATACCAATGAATGACTACATAAATTATTCAGGAACCATTTTATTTTGAACTATGTATCTAACTAATTTCTATTCATTAAAAATTATTAGCAAACATTATTACTCCAAGCCACGTAATTGTTTAAAATTATTATCAATAATATTGCAAGTAGCTATTGGAAAGTACTTGAAAACATATGGCAAAATATTATTGAATACTTGTTACTATATTAAAATAATATACATATATATGTAAAACTAAGCTGATTTAAAATAAAACAGTTGTATTTAATTGTTTAGTCTTAGACTACTGTACCATAATGAGGAAACATGGTTTTACTGTTCGATAGATGATATAAATAATAATTTTAACTTTAAATGACTTGTACCTACTCATTTTTATACATCGTTCATTATCAGTACAATAATTAATAAATATCTTAGCTGAATATTAAAAACATTTATATAATGGAGGGAATGGCCAACTGCACGTTTTTTTCTTACATCGACTTTAAAATGTGATGTGTCTGATATTGGCTGTATCCTAAAGAGGTTTCTTAAAAGATATTTTAAATAAAAAGTGGATATTGGTTACTTGCTCAAGCTATTGGGTTCATGTTATGGGTCCAAAAATACGTATTGTCAATTTATTTACCACATCCAGAATTCGACTTCGAAGCCCACGACTTTATAGCTATGCTACATACGTCCATCGAGTCTACCAAGTTTAACGAATATGGAGATAGATTATTCTTGGAAACGATTGTAGAGAGCTTCAGGGTATATCAACTACGCTATTTTACTACTAATATGGGTTCATCTATCCTACGTAGCATCTTCCTGACAAATATATCGACTTCACGCTAATAAGCTTTTGTGAGGTATCAATACTTCGACCTGTAGGTTAGCTCGGTCGAATTAGCGTTTTGTACCTACATCAGAATTTATAACATGAGATCTTTTGTAGATAAAAGTAGCACCCGTTCACTGCCATTTATGGGTGATTGTTAGATGGTAATATTTCTAATGCACTAAGTGAATTATTAATTTAGCAATAAATGCCGACGGACTGATGAATATTTTGATAAACGCATCTGACTTACTACAATAATTCAGTTATTGTAGAATTACATAATAATTTATGTAGGTTTATCTTCAATGAAATATGAATATTTTACTTCGGTAGTATGCCTAAATTTTGGAAGTATAATATTTATGTACGTACATAACAAATTATTCTTAATTAATATTAGTAAACTGGCTACAAGAAAGTTATAAGTCTGGTCTACAAACTAAATACCATGAATTTGCATAATTTTCATATATTATCCCGAAAGTATAACTGAAATATTATATCAATGACTAACGGCGGAAATATTAATTTATCAAAGACGTTGAAGAAAATTTGCATCTCCTCACATGAAGTATAAAAGTTATAATTTGTGACATAAGGAAGTAAAAAAGTAAACAAAGGCTAATTATTTTATCGGTTCCAAGTCATGTCATGTCATAGATTAATATTTGTATTTAAGAATTAGGCTTTGATTACTTAAGATTTTTTATGTAGTGAATCATAAAATAATATTTATTAAAGTATTTAGATAAATAGTTAGAAATAGGAACGCATAGTTATTTAAATTACTTTTATATATATTATGATTCATACTTATTGCCATAATTATCTGTACAATAAGACCGGTTTCGTCATTAGGACATACCAATTAAGAAGTCTTAAAGGACGAAATCTGTCTTCTCATAAATATAATTCCGGAAATAAGTACGAACGATAGAAAAATATGTCTAACATAATTAAGTCTTTATTATTTCTAATAAAATATCTCTGTCTTAACAAATAATAATGAAAATAAAATAATAATAATAATAATATATGAATAATACAAAAAGTTTGTGTGGTAGGATGAATTACGGTAGTAGTTATGCGTGATGATGGAGGAGAGAGAATTTATTTACCTGTTAAATAATTACTAGGGTACAATCGGTACAATATAATAAATACAATAACAATGCGGTGAGATGTGTTTTTACCAGGAAGTTATGTTAGAGTGGCATTACCAATCAATTGTGATCCGCTATTTATTGACGTACCTACCCACAATCAAAATAAAATCTTGAAAATAATATTTAGGAAATAACTATTATAATTGAGTCAGTTATTTTATATCAAGTTTGCGATAATTGAATATTGGCTGACTTTTTGTGAAAACGGATATTAAGGAAATTATAATTTCAGTCAGCTAATTTATTGAGTCTGCAATAATTGGACACTGACTGACTAAGGAAATCAAAATTATGGTCAGCTATGTCAGCTATTTAATCTCGTCGATATATATGCTGACACAGCTTGGGTTGTTGATTCCCATATTTAATGTATGCATGTAATTGTATGTTCATAATATACATTGGTACGAATATAATTTAGAAATAGTGAAAATTCGGTTTTGTTTTACTTTAATATCTGCATAATTATAATTAATTTTACCGGTAAATCGGTTCAACGAAAAACTGGTATTACATATTTTATCTTATAGTTTATATCTTTTTTATAATTTCCTCTAGTATATAATAGAAGTCCTTTATATTTTTTTAACAATCTAGAATTCAAAATATGTCAAACTGATTTAATGTTAAGAAGGAATAATATTCAAAATAATACACAAACTGGTTCAAAATTTCAATGCATAAATAAACATTGAGATAAGAGCTTATTTATTCTACGTATCATTTCCAGCAGTTTCTCAATCTATGCAAATGCGACACCTAGACTTAGGACACGCTGTGTATATAATAATTTTAAATCCTTCACTGTCAGTATTACGGTTATACTTTATGTAAATATCCCCAAGTTATGATTTATTCATATTGTATTATTCCATTTCAAGTAGATAAAGCGTGTTTTTATTTATTACGGTCTGAATAATATTATAATTCTGAAAATCACTGGCCTAAAATAATTCGTCTGCCCTTGCCTACAAATTCACAAATGCGGCTCTCGAAATATGGAGTTGTCTGTATTGACATTTTTTTATCGAAGATATAAGTGCTGAATAAAGAGGAAGAAAAAAAATGTAATTAGAGAGCTTATAAAATATAATATCTAGTACATTTAAAACTATTGTGTAATATTCATTAAAAGTTTAATTAAAACATATTATTATTAACATTATAAAGTAAAATATGTTCGGTAAAACTTTCAATTTGAATTTGTAATTAGCTTGTTATTTTGGAGACTTTGGACGAAATAAAATGTGCTCAAAGTTTCATTAACTAGTTTTTGGTGAGTATCTTTCCGGTGTTCAACTATATATACACATGGTAAATGAAAGATATTACTTAGGAAATTTATGATATTGTTAAAATATAATCCATAACCAAAAGGTGTAACCTACGTATGTCTACATAATAATATGTAAGTCGAATGATATAATTTTTATATCATTGTCGCAATGAAAAATAAATGTGACCGTTACTACAATTGAATCTAAAATCACTAGTCTAAAATCTAATTTAGTAGTACGTTTTAGTAGGCTTTTTTCAGTTTTATATATTGTAGTTTCATTATTAACTAAGAAGATTTTATTTGACATCTTTGTCCACAGCGCATCCGATGCTGGGTTTGACAAAAATTGTATTTTATAAAACCAATTGCAAGAATAAAAACACCAACGTAAAAACAGAAACGTTATATTCCAAAAGTAAATGCCAACAGATAATATTATATTATAAGCTAGGCATACTTTCAGGAGCTTTAAAAATAAGCTTAGTATGTTCCGAGAAAATATTTACATTTTTCCCGCAAACTGTGTTTGACACTAACGCGATCGGTATAAATAATACGAAGGTTCTGTTTTTATAATACCATTATTTTCGGTTAGAATTCTATCATAAGCATTTTGTAGGTGGTCTTGTTTCCGGCTATAGCAGGACATTCTTTGTTTTCTCAGATCTTCCTAATCCTTAGCCGCTGTCATAATAAGTGTTGATTATTTCAAACACTGTCTTAACTTCTTAACATATTAAAAAAACTTATGTTGAGTCTCTTAGTTATATATTATGGGAATGGGACGATTTGACACCGTCAACTGAGCGATGTCGAATGAAAGCTAGGACAAGGCGATGAAACAACTATACAACGGGCAACTAGACGCCGCAGAGATGAATGAAATGTGCGAAAAAATACAATATGTAAGTAATAAAATAAAATTAACTTAATAATTAAATAAAGTAGTAAAATATATCTGAGCTACAAAATAAACAATCGAGATTAATATAAGATATTTGCTTTTCAATTTTAAGATTCAATATTCAACAAATTACGCAATATATACGAACTTTTCATTGGGACAAAGATAGTAAATAGATAATTATTATAACGATCAAACAATGACGAATATTGTGAGTATTTGATATTTGAGACATACACACAATAAAAAAAAAACTATATTTTGTGATCTATCGTGGGAGTAGTCAAAACGCTGATTAAAAGCAAATATGCCAAAATCAAAGATTGACAATCTTATTATTAATTAACATCATTACACTATGAGGTTACTTCGGTGATTGTATTGGTTAAACCTTATTTAAAATAAATATCACTGAGTATTGCATTAATAAATTACAATAAATAATATGTAGTACTTATTCCACTTAGTTTGGTAATAATCAGGTTTGCCTTTGTTTGTTTCGAAGGGACGCCGTAAACTGGGGAAGTCCTTTTGAAGTGGCGTGTTCGGAAAATTATAAGTCTATTTTCGCCGTATCACAGTTGTTGTATTAGAAACCGATGGCCGTATTGAATAGAGATCGAATTCACGTTTAAATAAAAATATTTTAAATACAAACTTAAACATTTAAAATATTAATAACACTTAAAATACGTAATAAAAATCACCGGAATACAAGGGAAAGACAGAAGAATATAGATAGGTAAGTAAATTATAAATATAATCATTTCGTTTATTATATTTATATAAAATTTTAAATGGTTCAAGAGTAGATTAACATGTAGGTTTGTGGAAGTGTCAAGTCACACTAATCAAACCGGTCATGATTATTATGACATTTATTAGCCATATAGTTACCATTTGTAACAAAGCGCTTAAAATGTTGGGCTTCGTCATGCGTACTTCCCGGGTCTTTTCGGATGTTACGGTATTAAAACTTTTATTTAATTTTTTAGTTCGAAGCAGACTTGAGAGTGGGTCTATTGTTTGGGCACCGCATCAGTTGAAGTATAGCCTTATGGTGGAGAGGGTTCAGAAGAAATTCTTAAGACTCCATTATTTTAGGTTGTACGGATACTATCCGTGGCTTTATCCAACTGACTTTCTATTAGGCATGCTTACATACTGCAGTTTGCAATTTAGAAGAAATTTTTATTTGGCTACGTATTTTTTTCGACTTAGAAGAGGTATAAATGAGAACTCTGCCATTCTGAGCAGTGTTGACCTGTGTCTCCCTGATAACTATCTTAGAAATAGAGAACATCATTTGTTTATTCTCACAAGATGCAGAACCAACCTGCCACTGGTGATGCCAATTGGGAGGGCGATAACTATGTTCAACGAAATTGCTTCGGGTGTTGATATATTCCACCTACGTGAGGATGAGTATAGGTGGACATTGTTTTATAAATTCTTAAAATAGGGTCTGCTTAACTCATCCGGTGTACTTCCTTGTACTGTTGGAATGTGTTGAAATTATTAAATGAAGTGGAATAAGTATCACATATTAATTGTTTTATTTTATTTAATACAATGTATTACCTAAGAATTGACCACAATCATTTCATAACCATTCTTCAGCTTTCTGCTGCTTTGATAATATTATAACTAGTATCAGAATATTTACCCTATTTTATGTAAAAATTGCTGTATTTCGATGTGTATTTTGGATAAAAATCAATAACCTGATAAATTGAGTAAAAGGCTTAGGAGCTTTATTGTAAAATGCTAGGCTTACTATAAATACATCTTTATTTGACCGAGATTGTCTCGGCTTGACAACGGAACCCGAAACTTCCAGAAGATTTGTCACATTGTCCTGGTTTATAATTTTATAGTACCTACGTATGTTATGATCCATACGATTCAGATCAATAATCTGAGCTCTAAAACGCCACCTATTGTATTTAAAAAAAAAATATACAGTTAGTATTATAATATATTAATTTAGGTTTACTGCTTTTTATAGGACGTGTTACAATATCATATAATAGTATGAATTATGTGAATTTTTTGTCCGTTATCGTCGGACAGTGAATTGTCCAATTGATTGTTTTGTTTTAGACATACCTGCCCGACATTATTTATTTTTAGATAATATGTAATGTATGATTTAAAACATTCATATTTGTATCCAATTTTAGTTTTTCGTTTTTTATGGAATATAATATTTTTAAACTTTTTTGGTGTAATAAAAATTGTTTTTTATTTTATTTTGTCCCTGTTTGGAAAAAAAAATGATAATGGTTAGCCAAAATGACAGAAACCTTTTTAGAAGCCGGTTAATATCAATATCATATTATAAAACCAATAATATATTGACGTTGATAGCAAATATTGTATAAGAAAATGATATCACTGTCTTTCACAAGTCTGTTATGACACTTTCTCACAGTAAAATGTATATAATCCGTCTCGCGTAAAAAAAATACTCACAAGATATTACAGTCGTAAATAATATTCGTAAACATAAATAATGACGTTGAATAAAAACCTTCAGCAATACAAATGGAGTTTTTATAACATTCACATTTTTTTATTAACATGGGTGAATATTGAAAATGATTTATATTATATTAATACAGGTACCTATGTAATTGATATCAGCTATTGGTTGGGAATATTATGGTCGCTTTTTTTCGCCTACCTCAAATTCCCAGGTATCATCGTAAGTCAGGGCGACCAGCAGTTACGGGTCATCAGTCGACCGTAATTGTAGAACAGCGAGTTATATTCAGTTACTCCAAGACAGCGGATGTGCCTAGGGTTCGATTATACAGACTCATAATAATCAGTTATTCGTAGACCACGTCCGAGTGACCATCGTCAAATCGAACTAATATGATCTGTGTCTTGTGAACACCATGCGAAGCTGTCGATACCGACAGTTGTGAATTGATCATAAACCGTTGTGCATACAGGGTGGTTCACTCATGTAGTACCCTTTAGACCTCTATGGCCCCGTGATCTGTTATGGTTTGAGCTGACGTGGCGTCTATCATATAATTTAGAGTATTAGTAGATATCTTCCAAGTACTGAAATATTCGCCCTTCAATTTCGCCCGACATTTATTAATATCGTCGCCTTTTATTTAATATATTTTTTAAATGTGCGCAAATATTCTTCTTAAAAATATTTTTTTGTCCAGAGATTCTTAATACCTTAGTATGTATTAATGTATTACTAGTTCCCGATATTTTATTTTTATTTTTGTACGTTTAATGAAACTCTTCTTCTGCGCCTCTACCCCGGCTACTGCCTCACTCGATCTCTCTTTGCTACGCTACTGTTCGTAATAATATTTCAGTTAAAGCTATATTATATCTCAAAGGCGATGATCTTTTTTATTGTTAATTATAGTTTTCTAAGTACTTTTTTATCGTAGTTGATTTCATTTTCTATTAAATCCTTTGATGGTTAATTAGTATTTAATCTTTTAACCCTTTTAACCCAAAGTAAAATTTATCAACTGTAAATTTTTTATATTCTCGATAATTTTTAAACATGGTTGTCTAGCTATCTAATAATTTCATTTTGCCATTCACTTTTTCAAATTGTTTACTAATTATTTATGTTTACAAAACATTGATTAGTACTGCTCTTATATGAAGCTTATTATATCGATTTTACTCGCTCAGCGTCGCTATCTTACTTCACGCTTATGTGAAGTGTTCAGAGCAAGACGCCAATGTTAGGACCTCATTTTTTGTTTCCTTTAAGGTATTATAATAAAATGGGGATTGGGTCAAAATCCCGAAGACTAGAATCCCAAAGACCGAAATCCCGAATGCTGAAATCCCGAATGGCCGAAATCCCGAAAGCCGAAATCCCGAAAAATAAAAAAATATAAACAGTAACAATTGCGCAATCTTGCGGCGCAATAAGTGTTAAGATTGTGCAACTATTACTGTTTGTATTTTTTGGGATTTCGGCCATTTGGGATTTCGGTATTCGGGATTTCGGCCATTCGGGATTTCAGCATTCGGGATTTCGGTTTCCGGGATTTCGCCGGCACCCAATAAAATGCTGCCTTCCTACAAGATAATAATTTTTCTATTGTTAATAATTCAACCTAAATAAAAACATTCTGGAATTTGTACTAAAATAGCGTATTTACTACCTTTAACATAGCTTAATTTAATTCATTTGATTTACTACGTCAAAATAATAACAACACCACGATTTTTTACATTATACATAATCGCATAACAGGAAGATGTAAAATAAGTCTATAATAATAACTTAATCCATTCTGAATAAACCTTTATTTATCTTTTATCGTTTGGTAAGGATGAAATTCCCTTCCCTTTAATTTGCAATTTAAAAATGACAACCGAAGAAAATCAGATTTATTTCGTATTGTTCAGTATTCTTTACCGCCTTTGAAGTAATTGTGGTTTTCGCAAAAATAATACTACACGAAAAATATTGAAGACTAACTAAAGAGATGTCTCAATTGGAAATATTACTAATTTTGACAAACGAATTATTTGCTATATTATTATTATTTAGTATAAGATGTTTAATAAATTCAGTTGATATAATAAACTGTATTATAATGTATCTACTACCTCGCCCGCCACGGTTATGGTCGGGTGGTAATATGTTTGCTTCTGAAACCGGGGATTTTAGGTTCGAATCCTGTGCCTGGAAAGTTCACATGTTTTCCTGTTTTGTTTTGGTTCGTAGCACAACCTAATAGGTTGATAAAATGATTAAGATGTACCATATAAATTGGTTTACATGAGTAAATATGTCAAATTATAATTTATGGATGTCCACAGCATGAAATGAAATATCAAAAAAACACAAAACATATAATATTAATACTATCGACCGAAGTTACTTCATGGAATTGTAATTTAAATTCTTATGGATTTTGGTTTTGTCAAATGGAATAGTACAAAACTTAAATCCATTAGAACATAAAAATATATCTATCTTATCTCTCTAAGTCGATGACAGATAAACAAAACAAATGAGAATAGCGTAATTTGCATTACGCATTGAAGAAATACAATTATATTAATTAAATTGTACACGTATATTAGATGGTGTTGTGGTTGTTTAAAATAATGGGAAACATTTTGCAAAACATAAAAGAGATTTATTGGAATGTTTTAGAAGATATTCTGGATATTTGGATGATATATTAATTTTACACGAACAAGAAATTATTTTTGAGATTAGGCATCAACTTTATAGGATGATCAACTTTATAGGATGATTACATGAGGAAACTTATATTTTCCACCATAAAGTTAATAATCCTTAATTGTTGGAATTAAGATATTTTTTGGATATCCTTAGGGAGAGGTTGTTTTTTTGAGCATTGTTATTAGTTACCATCCATATTAATAATATCATGCTGACACTTCCGATAGTCAACAACACGTCATACGAGAGAAAGATGCCATAATTGAGTGATTCACAAGCATAGTGAACCAAGTCCATTCTGGTTATTTTTGAGTAAGCTAGGTTCAAACATAATATTTGAGTATTTCTTATTCTGTAAGGGTATGATTTCCATTATATAATAACTTAAATGTACTTAAAATAACATTTTAGAATTTTAATCATACCCTTACACAATTAAAAATACTCAAATATTATGTTTGAACCTAGCTTACTCAAAAAAATCCAGAATGGAATTATTGGTTCACTATGTTTGTAAACCACTCAATTATTACTTACTCTACGTACCAATTCGTTACTGACTAGATAATGAAAATTTTTAATTACAACCTTTAAAATGCACGTTAATTTAATCGATCGGCCGCCTGGTCATTACGCGTCAGGAGCGTCTTCAGCGTCCAAAGTATTAATACAAATAATAATATTTATGGAATGGATTAAAACTTTTTAGATAGGTACAATTATTTTTAAAATTTAGATTTTCTATATTTTATATTCACGTTAGTTACTAATATTATACCTAACTCAATATCTTTATAATATGTAGGGTAAATTAGGAGAAATATTATGAAATATGTTATTTATTATTAAAATCATCCATTGCAATGGAAATATTTGAAAAGCACTGCTGTGACATAAATGTAATATTATGATAAAGAAAATTTCAATATCATTTGCTAGCCTCGTCAATATTGTTCTCCACTGTGGGAATTTTCCGTGCCATTTTCCAAGCGACTGTGAAATGAAATCGCTTTTCGAGAATCTTCCCAAAGATAAGTTTCCGCTTAATGTAAAATATGAGAATATCATTTTCTTGAATGTCAGAATAATAGTTTTCCTTTATGTAAATGTCATTTTACATTCGGACTGAAGAAAATTGTATACGCTCCAGAGGGATTGGATAATAAAGATAGATGGAAAATATGAGAGGTTTTTTGTTGGTACGGCGCTATAACGCAGCGGATTTCAACCTTTTTACGACTCATGAGCCTAGACACATACTATTTTCAAAGCACAATCCTATTGTGAAAATTGTAGAATGGTTTTGAATTTATTATTTCCAAGATTAGTAATATTTCCCTGAAACTACTAGCTCACTGAGCGTAAAATAAAAGTTTTTTCAATACCTACACAAGTAATAATATGACATATGGCTAATATTATTTTAACCATAACATGCACATAATTATTCATATCAATCTCGACTAGCCTATCTCCCTAATATGACGTGTTAACTATTATATGAAAGCATAATATGTCAGTAGTTCTATGTAATGACTTAATCATTAAATTATTATTTTACTTATAAATAAAATATATAGGATAGAAAAATTTGGAGAAAGCTGATATAAAATTCCGCAGTACATATTCTAGAATAATCCTAATACTTAGTTGATGGCGTGGAAAAGATGGCTCTATATATAGATAATCCATTACTTTATGAAAGCGCATTTTTTAAACGGACGTAAACTGATGTGTGTATTAGTTCCATGTATTAAATGTTGATTTTTCTTATGAAATCATCGCGTAAGTGAAAACACCACTGCTCATGTTCAGAAAATTATATGTTTTTCTGGTATTAAGTGGAATTATATTCTTCTTCTCTTCTTTCACCCTGTCACGTCCCAACATTGGGGCATAGGGCAAGCACAAGTTTGCGCCACTTCCCTCGGTCCATCGCCAACTCCTGTGCCTCCCGCCATGTCAGACCTGCAGCACGTAGGTCACTTTTGTAGCATCGCTGCAGGGTGAGGGAGGGCCGGCCACGGCGACGGAACCCTTGAGGCTGTGCCACATGGGTACGAAGTGCCGCACTCTTTGGCGGCATCCGGAATACATGTCCCAGCCACGTAATTCGTATCTTTGTGATAACTTCAATCACCGAAGGCTGTTGTGTCTGCTCACGAACTCGGGTGTTTGTAACGCGGTCGTACCAATGTACCCCTAAGATTCTGCGAAGACATCGATTCTCAAAGCTCAAAAGCCGAGACTCTTGAAGCTTAGTAAGATGCCATGTCTCACAGCCATACAGGAGCACAGGTAGCACGCACGCGTTGAACAAACGACATTTGGTCCTCACAGAATACAGCCTTGACCTCCATGCGACTCCAAGTTGGTTGAACGCAGAGCCCGCCACACCCATGCGGATTCCAAGCTCACTAGAAATACCACCATCATCGGCAACCGTGGCACCCAAGTATTTGAATCTGGACACCATTTATATTATGAGCCTTTTACTAAGTATTCAGTACATTAACAATTGTACGATATAATGACATATAATTAATTAATAAAAAATACGATGTGACATCATCATTTAAAATAAATTGGTAGATACTTATTATTTTTCACTACGTTTGTAAAAATATATTGCGAAATTAATATAAAAGTTGTATCATAATATTATTAAGTAGTTTACCGATTTTGTATAATCACTTAAGTAAAAACTATAAGTCTTCAAAATATATAAGTAAATTATATATTATCATCACGACTAAAAAATACTAAACAATCTTATAAAATGACTAGCTGACCCGGCAAACGTTGTTCTGCCATATAAATTATTTATAGTGAATATTTTGGTTATTAAATAAAAAATAACGAATGTATCGTAAGTGTGTGGGGATGGGATCTATGACAGAAAGAGGAATAGAGCGCTGTAGACGATGACCACCGATAAAAACAAAAAAACATCAACCATTCACTTTCTCAATTCAAAATGAGTAATGATGTTCATAATGAATGAATTACCTGTGACAGGTTCTGGTTGTGTAATGTTTATGCAATATCCGTCTTGTCCCTTCCAGAAAATTAGCGGATATTGGAGAGCGTCGTATGAACAGTGTGTGTCAGCGATGAACTCCAGATTATTGTTTCTTCTTCGAATCACGATTTCTCGCGTCGATGTGCGGTCGCAAACAATGATTCCAGCAATGTCATCAACAACAGGCGCATTGAATCAACGCACGTGCTCTCCAGCTGGTGTTTTATCAGAATTGATGACAATAGCGTGATTGTCACTTTGCAATTGAAGAATTTCAATAATTCATTGTGCTCATTCAACAGGGCGTCCAGTTTGCCGATGATGCGCCTGGCATTAGGCGAATTGAGGCTATTGTAGCCGCAACGTGCATCCACATGATTGATGTCCTCACCGCCCATGAAGTAGATTTGTAAAAAATTATGTGGTTCGTTTGGCATTGGCAGCAATAAGCCTACTTTGTGGTATACTTGGCCTTTGATTTTGAACGTAGAATGGAATTGTTGACCATTTGCCGCAGTATTGTGAACTATTTCTGTTGTTCCGAACTAAGTCATTTGGAAGCATGAATTGAATGTGCGAATGGACTTCAGGAACAGGTTTGAATCTGGAACCGTGCCGAGGAGCAAGCCGTTCAATGGTTCTGGTAGTATCTCAATTTCTGGTAGTTGCACTTTTCCTGATACGCATCACATCCCGGCTGACTCATGTTTGAATTTGAGCGCATGACAATGGGGACATTCTTTGTCCATAGCACCAATCAGCACTTTCGGATGAGCGGAATATTCAATATCTGGCTCGTACTCGAATGTGGGACGAAGGAACGAAGCGGATGTAAATATTCGATGTACTTGTTGGCGTTGTCGGTCATTTTCTCTGCGTGTGTTAACTACGAACCGGCGCGCTTGGCTCCGTTCCAATTGTCGTTGTTGATTTCGTTCAGCTCGTGCCTCTTGTGATTGAGATGCACGCAATCGCGACATGCTTACACCCACGTTTTTGTTATCTTGTTGGATTTGTTCGTCTGTTCTTTCTGCTCTTTCTGCTATTTCACATGTTTGTTTCTTTATTTGTTCGACGGCCCAAATGGCCCCCCTTGAGTCTTGCTGACATTATGCACTGTAATACACGCACATAAAAATAGATAAATTAAAATAAATCGTACAAAATTTTGCACGCACTGCGTTGTGATATGCCGAATAAAATGTCAAAATGACGCGACGCTTCTCTTGAATTCTTCTCGGACGTAGCGCCATCTGTCATTTAACAACATTAACAATTTCGTTCTGTTTGAAATACGAACGACGGTTAAATTTTTTCATACAAAAATAATAAAATCGCGATTAAAAATGGGAGGGTGGGGGTAGGAAAGTGAAAATTTAAGGTTATATGTATTTTTTTATGCCAAATAATAAAAAAATACAAAATAAAAATTGTCAAAAAAATAAAAGAATTGTTTTTTAGATAGAGATACCCTAATCACCTAGCGGTATGAAATATACTTGTTGACCTATTCTCATACCTAAAAAATATAAATAAAAAAATTCATAAAAATCGGTCTAGCCATTTCGGAGGAGTTCGACAAACATCGTGACACGAGATTTTTATATGTATAGAGATTTACCTACTATGTACTAAGTTTATTTTTGGCAATTGTAATGTATGAATAAGCCAGTAGTTTTCCTAGTTTAGTATTAAGACTATACAATGTTTACAAGGGAAAAATATTCTATAACATAATTTGGCAGTATTTTATAAATTGTCTATCAAGTCAACTAGTGTATGGAAATGATCAAAAAGTTTTCTAATAACATTTTAAATACACGGCAGGACGGTATTGTTGAAAGTTGATTAACCCAAAAAAAACTCTTAACGAAAAAGTTAAACTTTTTTCAGGAGCTATGAGACATGGAGAATTACATCCGCTATTTTTCCGCGAAAAATACTTTCGGGTGAAAATTTTCGGCTGCAACCTTTTGAAATTCCCAGTTTCCCCTTTTGTCAACTTTTTTTGAAATAATTACAAGGAACAGGAAAGAAAGAGAAATTCTAGTAATTCGCCAAAGCGGAGTCTGACGCCAGCAGAATTTCATTTTAAAATATTCAGCGTTTCAAAAGAGGGATAAGAAAATTAACCCGTTCAAACAACGATTGGAATAATTCGGCGATAAAAACACATTTCGGGATAATTATCGAGCTATTTTTACTTATTCGATTCAAAAATAATTTAATATTTTATAAATACTACTTTCAGCTGAACTAATACTACATTTAAAAGTTTAAATAGTTATAACAATGGAAAAGCTTTACACAAGGAAACATTTTGACAAGCCATATTATTGTACGTTTACACGAATGATTAGCTAATTGGTGACAGACTATACAAGTTCTTTTACGCAAATATTCCAATGTACCAAAGTTATATAATAATATTATGTGTGATGATTGAGAAGCATCTAGCATCTGACAAACTGAATATGAGTTTGACTATTGTAAACCAAATCTAGCTGAATCACATATAGCAGCAATCCATCTAAAAAGCAGGGACGTCGATTTTTTTTTAATATCTTTTGTGGTTTGGTGAATAAAGAATCTACAAATACATATTTACAAATAGATAAATAGTACTTAAGGATTATGGAGATATCTTTCGGCTTAAAGTGAAAGCATAAATTACTGACTAAGCAGAAAAGTAAATGTCAATCAGTCGATAATCGGCCAACCTCAGTTAAATAATCAACAACTTTATAATATTACCAAAAATAGTGTCCACTAATCGTTCAAAACACAGTTTCCATCCACGATGACGTAAAACTACATTACACTATAATATGGAAGCTAACTGTACATATTAACAATAAATTCAATTGATGTACCTATCTAAGAATTTAAATATAAAATCCTCACGCCATCAACGTTACCTGCTGTCGCAACCTTCAATGCAACCTTTAAAAACAAATTAAATTAATACATCAGAGATTAACAAAGAGTATGCAGAAATTAACAGCACCATCCTTAATTACATTAATGATTGGTGTGGTATAAGTCTGTGCATACGAGATAAATGGGTACTGCACGCAAGAAACCCACCTAAATCTATCACTCAGGTTGACGTGCTTTCCGGAATTTCCCTTTCCTCTATCTGACTTCAAACTGCAACCATACTAAGACAACTGTTAAAGGAAGAGATCTGTAACACGTGTCATATACACCCAAACACCCACGCACACATGACTAACTTCAAATCATAGACGACGATTCGACTAGCAACCCATATTATTCCATATCTCTTACAACTTACCCACCAACCCACACATTTTTACATAACACACGTTATATATGGGTATCAAAATTTTATATGAAAATTAAGAGTTTTGTGGCTACTATAACTATATATCTATAATTATATATCTGAAATAAAGCAGCGCCTTTTACTTTTCCCAGCGACTTTTTTTACTATTAATAAAATAATGTGAAAAGTGCATTAGCAAACAACCGAGAACTCAGTAAATAGATTTTTATTTGCTTCAATATATATGACGCAGAAATCATTTAAAAGTGAAAACATGACGAACTTCTTTTTTTTGTAATTTTGATTTCCAAAGCTCCAATTTTTTATGAATGCCTTCAGTTTATCTTTTTAAATAATCAGTGAATGCATAAGTAGTCCTTTTATTGATTTATTTCAACCAAATAGACAAGTATAACAACAAAATTATCGTTCCTAAACAAATTTGACTCAAAATTCAATATTATGATTTGACCCTTTTATTTCATTTTTTCACGAGATAGCCAGCGCGCTTCACAGTAGTATAGAAGTGAGGTAATATAAAATTAGTCTCCATATTTTTATACTGGTTTGCAAAAGACCGTCTATAGGACTGTTTTTTATGTAGTTTATAGTATATATATCTATGTCTGTATCTTTGACCATCTTACACGACTGTCAAAATGAAAGGTGATTTTGGCCTCTTAGGATCTTTAATAATGGCAAAAATCATCAAAAACTAAACACAAGTAAATTATTACGGGTATTAAATTATTATTAGGACTAGTAGTTTAATAGTATGTTGGTAACCAAAATATCCATCTACTAAAATACTTTTTTGTAAAACTTAATACATACGATTAATATTAAACCATTGCATAATTTAATATTTATTCTACCTTGTACGCATGCAAAATATAAGTTTTTAATCCGGGGGTTATTAGATTAGTATTTTTTCAAAACCGAGATTAGAAAAAAACAAAGTATATTTTTTTCGTGTCTGGTACCGACAAAATATGAATTTATAATTAGAGAAATAACGAATGTTTTATTAATTTTCCATTTAGTACAACTTTTTTGATTTATGATTTAGTTTAAACGAAGTTTAACAAATATATATTGTATTTTTGATCCCGTAAACCCGTGAAAGTTATTAAAGTAATGGTGTTTTTCAGAGATTGTTTTTTGTTAATTTATTAACCAACCGATTTCTTTGATTTAAAATTTGTTTAGTTTATAATATCATAACTAAAATTTTAAAAGTTTTCTCCCCAGCCCCAGGATTTTTAATCTCGACTTTTTGAGTTTGATAGATTGAGCTGGATTTCGAGATTATAAATCCAAATATTTAGTTTTCATTGGAAAATCAACTATACAAAGTTTTTCTAATATTTTTTTATATATAATTGTTTCTTTTTACTCGTTCTAAAATATTATAGTCGCAAAAATTAGTGTACGTTTTATTAGCTGCCTTTTTTTGTAGGTATCTTAAAATATGTACCTACAAAAATCCTAATAGTGACGGGTAATCCAAAAATAAAAGCTGAAAATATTGAGACCAAATTTTAAATTTATGTTCTATTCACACAAGGGAATTTGTAGCAATAATACTGATTTGGAGCCGTCGAAGCCTTTTTACATAATGAATTGAAATCGGATGCGCATTTTTTTCTATTTTATATAAAGTAAATTCTTTATAGATTTTATATAAGTATATTTTTAGGTATGCTATCCATACGACCCCAATTGAGTCTAAAACCAATTTTTCATCATCCATCAGTCAATTGACAATTATCAGGTGGGTAGACAAGGAGAGAGGGTTTCGGGTCTGGGCTCCCCCAGAAACGGAAAAAAAATACTTTGGTAAATGGAATACTAATTCTTATGTTGATAATCACTTTTAGATGCGACAGCTAGCAACTATTACTCGTAGGTAAACACTGTTAGTTTCTGTAGACTCAAAGTGCATAGTGTATGGCTATGGTGAATGAAAAGAAACCAAAAGTAATAAGCGGAATATGTTAGATTTTATTAACCCCACCCTCTCCCGCCACCTTAAAAATATTAAGGATAATTCTATATTAATTTCCACTGATCAAATTAGAAAAACACGTTTTTGTAAATGTAAATGTACTTATGTCCGGAGCATAGATCAATTAAAATTAGGTAACTGTTTGTAAGTACTTACTAACACTACATTGATAAATAAATAAAATTGTCCGTTATGAAAAAAGCCCTTGACGTGCTCAGCATTTACTATCCTCGAAATAGGCATGAACTACATGAAAAACTATTTTGTATTACTTCTGCATATATACACTCTATCAGCTGTTTATTTGAGGTGGCATATGGTTTCCTTTGAATAAATAAGTAAATAAACAAATTAATTGCTACACAACATAACTGTTTCTCTTAAATATAACTTTAAGCAATA
Source organism: Rhyacophila brunnea (assembly GCF_057557595.1). Classification (NCBI taxonomy): domain Eukaryota; kingdom Metazoa; phylum Arthropoda; class Insecta; order Trichoptera; family Rhyacophilidae; genus Rhyacophila; species Rhyacophila brunnea. The sequence continues at coordinate 14,606,950 of NW_028232806.1, forward strand.
ACAGCGAATCAGATTTAAAAAAATACTAGTATATTATTTTAAGATAATATTGCAGAGTCTAGTTAATCTTTAGTAAACAAACAACATGTATTGTGTAAAATTACTTTGATATCGCTGAAAATCCCCTCTAGAAATATATAAATGTACATATATAATATCATCACTTTGTTTGCGAATTAGTAGGCCGCGAAAATTTCTCATGGCGTTTTAAAAAAAATAAAAATGTTCCGCCTGAGCGACAGATGTTTTGCAAATTTGTATTCGAGAGAAAATAATAAAAAAAATCCCACGAATTGACGCACTTTCGGCATTTTCGACACCCTAAAAAAGGCAGCGATGGCTAAGAATACAAGCATTTTTTTCACCCCTTCCTCTCATATATTACGACGGCGCGTCATGGAGGTATTACATTATAATATATTAAATATATGTAGGTATATATATCATTATCATGCGCTTTACGCATATTCTATTCCTGCTATTATAATCCACGCCTTAATCCGTATATTATAATAATGAAGTAAATATTGTTTGAAGACCCTACGTTCAGTTTGCTTAAAGCAACATAAACAAGACAGATATTATGACAGTATATTTCTTTGGGCTATGTTTTTTTTTCTCCAATTGAAACAATTAATAATATTGTTGAATATTATATTATATTATCAATCTATTGTCGGACAGTAGGTTGTAATTAATAGTTGATCGAAACAATCTGAGGCAGCCATATTTACGGGACTTGAATTTGAATTTGGTTTCATTTTCAGTATTTTATTAATACAATTTTGAATTTACCGAACATAAAATAGTATAATATGTATAGTTTTTAATACAATATATTGTACTAAAATAGATTCAAGCTATGCCGTGAATCAAATATGCGCTAAATATCCTATTACTTTATTAGCCGGCCTTTTTATCCGGTAGGCTGATGGAAACTGGGATTACTGTGCATAAAATTACTGCATTTACACAATATGAACGAATCAAAAAGGCTTAAATTCACAACCGTCATTCTCTGAAATGTTCAAACCAAACTAAATAATAAAGTTATTATTACTCTATTAATATAGTACAATAGACCTTACAATGCACCTAAAACGTCTAAAAACTATGTCATTGTTTTTATGTCTGAAGCGTTTTCGCTTAAACCTATACATAACGGCATTGGTTAGTAGGTTTTATCTTACAAAACATGGGACATTTTATATTATATTGATGTGATAGTTCATAGAACCGAAGGATAAATTGGTTCAAAATCAATTTAAAAAAAACTCGATTATTTTAAGCCATTGTTTTCGTATTTTAGTAGAAGATTCAATAGTATTAGATACAGTATATATATGTGTGTGTAAATCATAAAAGGAAAACTTAGAAAAGAAGACAGATCGCCCTGTTGATAATTTTTACTTTTCGATTACTACTGGATGAAAACATACATCATCTACTTAACTCCACACGTCATATTTCCAGTCAGTTCTAAAATTTGATACATTAGTAAAGTCTTTTTATACTCTATGAGCAATACGTCCGTCCCTTATCATTTTAGCTGCCGATAAATTATAATTCCGCTGCATCCCACCTCTGCACCTCTCACGTCCGAACGATCCCTGTTATGTATACATGCATTGCTACTTCCTGTAATTTGTTGCTGTGTCTAGCCATTGTAATGTGCGGCGAGCCTTACCCAACATTGTTTCTTTGGAGAAATATATTAAATGACACATATTACTTTGTAATTATAGAAAAGCATCACTTTTTCATAAATTTTAAACATAACTGCAAAAAGATAATCTATTAATTTTTCTTATAATACGAATTCAAGCAATCAACGGTTATAATAAACTGTTTGATAGAATACCTCTTTATTAGTCAAAACTTTTGATGCAGGTTTTTTTACGAAAGATTAATTATTATTCTGACAAAGGAAAGAAAATAATAAGGTTATATTATTATAATAGAAAACCACAGCTGTGCTATAACACGCGATGTAGCCTTCTGTCAGTCGGAAAAAATCAGTGTTTATGTAGGGTAGCAATTATAAAAGTTCAGTAGCGCTTTAAAAAAAATCCGTAAGCTTCTGAATTATAGTACACATTGTAAATAATATACAAGCAAAAGATAAAAGCGTGAGTTCATGTCAACATAGCTGTGTGTACTTTTGTTTATTTGTATGGTTTTTAACTTTTTTATTAAATAATTAAAAAAAAACGATTCCAATTAATAGCCCTGCCAAAGATATAGTGGCAACGAGTGCTTAATGAAGGCGAGTAATCTATGAAAACCTAACCCAAAAAAACATCGCGCGCTTGGATAGTCACACTTACGGGACTACAAAATGTTATATTACTTTTCATTAATAAATACATAATAATGATCACGACATACAAAATTCAATTTTTTTTTTATTAAATACCTATTTAAAGAGGTTGAACATGGCAAACTACTTTTATATAATGAAGTATTGTTAATTTGCTAGTACATAATTTTTATGATTAGTATATTTTTATATTCACATATTATATTGAATTTAAAGTAGTACATCCCCTGTGCTTATCTGTTGTGTTTTAAGTTATGTAGGTTATCATCTCACAGCTCATGCGTGCTACCTGTACTCCTGTATGGCTGTGAGACATGGCATCTTACTAAGCTTGAAAGGTCTCAGCTTTTGAGCTTTGAGATTCGATGTCTTCGCCGAATCATAGGAGTACATTGGTATTTCATGAGTGGACACAGCAGCCCTCGCTGATTGAGCTAATCACGAAGAGACGCTTCACGTGACTGGGATATGTATTTCGGATGCACCAAAGTATGCGACACTTTGTACCTTTGTGGCCCAACCACAAGGATTCTGTCGCCATGGCCAGCCCTTCCTCACCCTGCACTGGTACTACAAAACTAATCTACGCGCTATATGTCTGGCATGGCGGTATGTGCGAGAGTTGGCGATGGACCGAGGGAAATGGCTAGAACTTGTGCTTGCCCTATGGACTAATGCTGAGGCGTGACAATGTGAAAGAAGACGTATATATTTCCTTGTAAATTCCTTACTGTTATGAAAAATGTTAGTAATTACATAATTTACTATTGTTACTTTTCTTTATTCTTTATTTTATCCAGAGTATCATAACATACGAGAAGAATACAATACTTTATTTTTAATTTTCTTATTCTTTCAGCATTGAAACATAGTACAAACGCAAGCCTCCCACCATGTTACACCACTTGCAGCGCGTATATCATTGTTGTGGCACCGCTGAGCGAGAGTTGGTCATGGAGATGGAATCCATGCCGCTATGCCGTACGGGTGAGAAGTTGAAACACGTGGCCATTCCATGTGAAGTGTCACTTTGCGATTACATCAGTTGCAGGCTGTCATATCAGCATACTCCCAAAATATCAGTTTATTGATTTTCAAAGCCTACAAACTTCACGTTTTAAATGCCACGTCTCATATGGGAGCACAACTAGCACGCATTTGATTCTGCGTTGAACTTGACGTTTTTCTAAATTGGCTCAATGCAGACCCTATTTCTACGAAACCTCTAAAAATACTACCATCGTTGGCAATATGCCACCCAGGGTACAAAAGAATAATGGAAACTGGTTTGCTTTCTGGGTGAGGTTGAAATATTTTTTTAATCTTGTGTGTAAAGAAATATTATAGAATAAGCTTAAACGCGTATTAAACTCTATTTTGGTGGTTCAAATTATAAATATATTCAAACTAGATGTGTTTGAGTGTGGAGTATTTATGTACGATAGACCTCGATATTTATAACTTTTATCCCTTATTTCTGTATTTCTGGCGTATGCAGGAAGTATCGGTCCCTACCCCTAGTATGAGCTAACATGGTAGATTTGTATTTTTGAGAGGGTTAATGGGTCCGTCTATCCTTCGAGATGCCGTTTGATATCATAGCCGTCGTCAAGTACGTCGGTCTATGTTTTGTTGCGCTTGTAGTTTGATCTTATTTAGTAGGTTGCTCGCTTCGTAGGAACCAGTAGTTAAGTCATGTCGGGTGCTATTTTTATTACGACTGTGTGATGTAGCCTGTAAACTTTGTTATTATAGACATACCATTATATCACGATTGCGGACGACTTCTTTAGTGATCGCCGGAATTACAAACGTTCCAGATTTTCCATGTTTATTTAGATGTACCCTGACCTCCGTTTTAGTTATTTGAAATAAACACAGCTATTATATTTTGGTAATATAATAATGTGGTGGCAAACTGTAATAATTAATACAGCTTTGTAATAATATATTTTAATTTCATCATTTCACAACACCTTTTATTGTCGATTAATATTAAAATATTATTCTCCGCAATACGTATGATACATATTATGCTAATGGACGTATAAACATATACAAAATACACTGGAAGCGGATACGTCATACATTTAATGTAATATTTATAAATATTTTTTTTTCTGTAGCGGGTTTCTCACATTTTTGGCAGTCTCCCAATTATTATTGTGTTCGAATACTGCGTAACGCGGGCTTTCTTCTCGAATCTAGATACTGTTTTATATAGAATATATGAATACTGTCATATATGTATATTCATAATGTATATTTCGCATTTGTTGGTTCGATCAGAAATACGCATAATGAGCGGGGTAGCCATTGAAAGAAATAGATGAGGCATGTCTCCTCCCGTTGGGTTTCCTTTTATTATCAAAATCATTTTTTCATTATCGAGAAAGTGTTTAATTTAAAAGAAAATGTAAGAAATCTTTTTTTATGTAAGAGTGAAAAGAGAAGCTTAATGAACATTACAATTTTCATTATCATCGAACGTCTCCACTCCTCTTTGTCTTCCGCCAGCTCTCACCGCTACCTGAATACAATGTGTATACAAATCTCATTTACTTATATAGAAAATACTAAAGATGAAAAATATTTGACTGAAATTGAATTTAAATTATAATTGTTCAAATTTACATTATTCTTAGGATTTACACCAATATTTTTACTCTTTTGGGAGTTATCAGGTTTCAGTGATGAGAGGTGGAGGTAGACTGTTAAAACTTAGAATACAATCTGCAGATGGTGTTGATAACTTTTTAAAATTCAAGTAAACCCTGCCTAAACCAAACAATAGTAGTTTAGGTATTATATGGGCGATCCGACAAAAATAGTGCACAGTTTTTCAGTCATACTTATTGGTTTTCGTTGAATTAGGAATACACATTAATTATTACAAAAGATGTTAGTTAGTTTTAAATTCATTAAGCCCTACCTAACTAAACCATAACGATAAAAAATATTCTTCTATCTATAAAATATCTAAAATTGTATACGGTTTTTTGGCACAATTTTAGATATTCTATAGATAAATGCATATTTTTTAAACTATTATCTACTATGGTTTGGATGAGGCAGGGTTTAATTGAATTTTTAAAACAAACAAACACTATCTACACATTAAATGCGATTGACTGATAAAGTTTAATGTGCATTATTTATGTCGTATATTAACAGCCTGCCTTTAACCTTCGCCAATGTTATATTATATTATATACTTACTTGTAGCATGCGGTGACTTTTATACTTAACTAAAATAATTATCGTAAAAATAATATTTTACAGTCTGACAGTGGTCACTAATATTATCTTAAATTTAAATCGCTTTAACTTAAGTTGATGTAATCAGTATAATATCAGTATTTATTTTGACAGATGACATTTATTAATTTATATAAGAATACTGAATAATTTATCATTCGTGTAATGCAAAGTACACTTACGTGGATTATCTATGATTTGACCATAGATTAGAGTGATTAAACATAAAAACGTGAAAGCTTTGATGAACCATACAGACAGCGAAATGAATGCCTCTGCTTGGGTGTACACAACTTCTCGGTATAAAACCAGAATTTAAAAGTTGAAGTGAAAGTAGATGATGAAATAATTAGATGGGGACTTAGCTTTATAAAGATAATGTCGTATCTTAATATGAGTTTTATACTTAAGCGTAGATATGCCGTTTATTTTTGTAGCTAATAATAATAAATATCCCGAAGAATTTAAGTAATATAATTTATATAATGATTTTTCATAATAATAATTGCTTATAAAAACATTCATTACAGTTGACCGACAATTTGTGAAAGATTTTATTACACACACTAAATAAAATTGACAGTTTACGTTATATTTTTGGATATCAAATACATTCATTCTAAATATAAAACCGTTATCTTTATAAAAATCTGTCCTACATAAATTCACACAAAACGTGGCAAGTAATTTGATAGCGATTAGAGTAAAAACATAAAACTGCGGCGTGATGTTAAAATGTAATCTAAAATCTACAGCATAGAATTTAGCTAAATTTAATATTTGGGGGATTTTTTGTCAATAAGAATATTATTTTTTGGTGGTTTGTGAATTTATAAAATATAATTTTATGCAGGGGTGGGCAATCCCGAAAAATCTTTTAATATTATGATGCACAGAAGGACCGAAAAGTAGAATATATTATAATATTATACAGAGATGAGGCCGTGCGCCGACACAAACTTAAGGGGGAAAGGTATACTAGCAGAGGCACCTACCGGAAAAATACGAAGCTTGCAATTTAAGACATTGTTTGATCATTTATAATTTCAACTGTATTAATTATTAAATAATGTGTATCTGAAAAAATTAAAAAGAAAAGATTTTTTTAAGTCAAAGATGAACTTACAATTGCAAAAAAATGTGAATTTGTCACAGGACCACATCTTATTATTACATTATGTTTTATAGTCATATTATAAAATTTAGTTCATTAAGTTTTCTATTTTTTTTCGTACAGATTTTTGACTAACTCATAGTTTTCGTATTATTTTATATTCATTTTAAAAAACGTCGATTTTTATAAAAATATAAATAATGCTTAACATGAAATCTTTTTTTACGAGGTAACGACAGTAGGCACTCAGGTCCTGAAATGCCCTCGGACAATAAGGTGAGTCCAGATAAGCCAACTGCAGACAAAAATCATGAGATGGAGATTCATTGAGTTTAACATAAATGCTTAATTGTTGTTTTAATATAATGAAACGCATTTTTTTTGTAGTACTTATTCCACTTTTTATCAATAAATTAGGACCGGTTTTGTCCGCCTCAGAGGGACATTTTCAACATTGAAAGTTAACAAAATAAAAGAAAATAAATGCTTAAAAAAATAATTTTCATTGAGAATACATCTACCTATGTACACAATTTAATTTTGGTCAAGACAGTAATTCGCTTCTGATATTATGAAAGTTGATCTGAGTAGGTATCAGATAGTGTATATACCTATTTATTTTTGTCCTTTATCACGGAAATGTCAAATTATAATACGGCTTAATTATTGTCGATTAAGTAACTATTATCTTACGGGTCTATCTTGTCTGCGTGTCAAAATAATGATCTGGCTAACCTTTCTAACGCCACCACGCGTGATTTCCGCTTTCAATCGTGAATGCCTCCAATAATGATATTAATTATTTATAGTTTATTTTTTGCCGGCCGTATATTTTATTAATATTTCGTATTTACAAGCTAATAGTATCATAATGACTATTCAATATTATGCAAAAAGAAATATTTCAGAGGCGTTCACTAGACGGTTCTCGTGGTGCAGTGCGTAAGGTGCTGGCCTTGGGAGCTCTGGGCTTGATTTTCTCAAAGCCTGTGTATTTGTGATTTTTGTGGCTACATATACATGGCGGGTGGAGATGGGGTAACTTAAATTATGTTCAAAATTACTAACAACCATCTTGTACAAAGAAAAAGCAAGGACATGGTTATTAATAATTTAAACAAATATATATTTCGGAGTATTTGATGCATTGTGAGACAAGTAGATAGTAAACACTAAAAGAAGGGATGGTGATTGAACATACCACCAATGTTACATACATAAACGAAAATTCAATGACAGTAAAGTTGTTAATTGATAGTTATTAATAATAATATAACATGACAATATTATTATTATGACCAATTTTCTGATTATTATAATTCTCCCATAGGTACTTAATAACGTTAAAATCAGAAATTTTCGAAATAACTGAAAGTCTCTAAAAGGCACAATTTGATAAATAATGAATAAAAACGTTAAATAATTTATTGGTTAGTTTACCACAGATTTTTAATTGCTATTGCACAAACGGATAAAGTGTACTCAGTAAATATTTATTTAGTAATCGAATGGCAACACAGTTCAGAGCCCACGCCACTAATTTTATTGTTATTATTGCTCGATGTTCAATGGCCGAGTAAAAAAGTATTTAAATATTTTTTTATGGATTATTTTTATCCCAATCAACCTTTTATATAAAATTATATTGGTACATTAGTGAATTCTTTCCAGTGACCATAGTGCATTTAATACTGTCACCGTTAAGTTTATTACACTTCCGTTACACTTAACTATCCCATAAAATAAATCTCGGTAATATTTTCTAATGTGGCTTACTTAAATGCAGAACACTTCCAGTTGCATAATATTATCTTACTGCCAGAAGTTGTAACTTTGAGACATTTATCGTAATCTTACGCAAATCCATCTTAACCATGGGATATATTGCGTTTTTTGCAACATCTTTAGTGAACCTAAATTTTAATCTTCATTTGGAAGCTTTGTATCTAGAGTATAGATCCTGCAAAATCCCTGATGTACGTCTTTCGTAAGCGACGACAAGTCTGTATTTAGACTTCACAGGTGTCCTGAGAAATCAACAAAATCAACAAGGTACTTAATTCCTGCGACATATGCAGGCCCCTAACTCATGGGTGTCACTTTGACAGCAATGATAGCAGTGCACATATTGTATTAATATGCAGGTGACGTTAGCGGGGGATTTTTTTACATTTTTTGCGATTATTATTAAGCCTATCGTCAGCTGAATAGTTAGTAGTACAATTAAAAAAAATACTATACCTAATAATATGGGCCAATTATGTTCACCCTCATCCCCTTCTACCTTTAATCCAAATTATTGTCACCGCCTAGCCAATCAACTCAATTACTAAATCATCAGTCGACCGTAATTGATAAAGTCAGTTACATCACAAGACCACGATCGCGTCAACACCCGATGCAGTTTGACCTTTGTGCGTGCTGTAATTTAATTCATGGGTCTCATTACAAACTTCAAAACAAAAAGTGACGGGTTAACCGTGTTACATAAAAACCACACTCCATCACCATAGTAATCATTTAGTCACGAGTTACGGTTACAACAATGCGTCAATTACCGTAACGTCGCTATAGGATTTGTTTCCCGAATAGACCAAATGTCAATTTTTCAGGAGACGAAAAACAAATTTCATTTTCGTATATTGAAATATCAGTAGATGTATCAATCATTCTTTCTACACTGTATGATTGCAGCATTATCTAAGAATAGATTCCAAGAATAATATACTGGTATAAATCAGTAAATGCACAGAAAATGCGTTTTATTTACAAGTACTCGTTGTGGATATTCGGGAAATTTTTAGCGCTCTCTCAGAATAATGGATATTCGGGACAAAACATGGACGTTCGGGACTTAAGACCGTAGCGTATTGCTGCACGGCCCACGGATTACTGAGTGGTTAAAAAGTACGCACTTCAAATGTTATATTTATTTACACGATAATTGGTAATGATTACTTTTACTATTAAAATACCTAATGATCGTAATAACCCAAGTTCGTAGGTAATAATAACATGCGGCATTCGCTTTTTTCGGTTTTTTTCGTAATAAATAATAAAATAGTTTTTAATAATCTTTTTTTTATTCAACCAATAATTCACAAGATTTAAGAATGTACCATTCTAATTATTGAACATACATAATTTTGAAAATCACTTCTGAGAAAATATATTAAAACCAATAGAAAAAATCTTTTTGAAAAAAGTAAGACACCCGGCAGGAATCGTCCCTGCATCTCCTGGGTTTACGACCAAGTCCACGAATTATCCACTATGCTACGAGGTGACATACTTATGACGACAAACTTTAACTATTGGCCTGTTAATACCTGCTCATCAGTATTCTTCAAAATCATGCGACTATTGGCGATCGGTTTTTGTTTATTAAATAAAAGTAGGTATCTACTACTTCAATTACTAACCGACGTCACGGATTTCTCCAATATTTTATGATGGTACTTACTCGTACTTGCTAACAATTTTATATTAATTCTTTTTCAAAAAAAAAAAAAAAAAACTATGTATATATATCTGTATATTATTATACCTATATATTTCTATAATTAACAATTAAACTTATTACAAACCACCAAATAAATATTATATATTTACTATTGGAATGACAACACAAAATAATAGCATCTATAAATTAATTACCATTGGCTGCTAATATTAGGTAGGTACCAATATTCTAAGTATATAATATTCACCAAATAAATAGTTACTAACATACATATTAAATTAAATTAACTATCAGCGCATTCAAAAATAAATCATAGCATCGCCTTTATTTTCATAGAAATACCTAGATTAAAAGTAAAATAAAGACAAACAATGTTTGATTAATAATAATTTCAAATAATAATTATTTTTTACGTCATAGTAGTTGCCGGGTCATACTGTAGAATTCATATAACCGTTGGGATTTTGTGTCATTTATCAAAACAAAATGCAGTTATTTAGGTTAAAATACTCACTTCCATATTTTTACTATAAGTTCAGGGCAAACTGGTGATGTATCAGCTATAAACGATCTCTTCAAATTAGATGAATTCACTATTAAAACAATAGTAACTTAAAAAACAATATCAATAAGACGAAATTTGAAAGAGGATTCCAGACGGCCGAAAAATATGAAAGTGGGCGTGATTGTTTGAGAGCTAGACAGCGTGAATGTGGGAGCGAGATGCACGGCCTCAGCGCGGTTTGATTGGCTAAAAGTCATATTCGGGAAATAAAAACTCAGCCAGAGATTTATTTCGACCGAAATTAACTTGGATATTCAGGTACGAATAGTTGGACATTCGGGAGAACAACACGGAGTAATTGTAACTTAACATGGCGTATTCGGGTTTTTCAAAAAAATATCTCTGTTCCTAGATAAAAAAATATTTTTTTTATAAATGATTTCGGTAAAGTTCGATAAAAGAAATTGAACTGCATTAAAATGTCGATTTCGACAAAAATGGATATTCGGGAAACAAATCCTATAGCGACGGTAAGTCACCCAATCATAAATTTATTACCCACTAAGTGTCATCATCCATATAAAGAAAGTACCAGCTGATTCATCTGAAAGTGAGCGTGCTATATATAACAATCAGCAATAAGTGTGTACATGCAGGACTCGGGAGTCAGAAGAGTGCCCCAAGAGCCAGCAGTGCAAACCAGCTTAACATCAAAGGTCACTGCCTGGACACACCCCTGCTTCCGCTATCTCTCAATAACATCCAAATCCTCAACCTTCATACAATTCACAAAAATGCAGCCATAATATCATGGAATTTAAAATCAAAGATATTGAATATTCTTCAATGCTTTCACTATATAAATCTCTGAAGAATTTATGTATTGAAAAGTATCGGATTACATTTGAAAGTTTTTATAAAAATCAAAAATCTCTTTTTGCCAAATATTCATATGGTTAGACTCAATCATTAAAGAAGAAGGGTTTCTAAAAATATCATTTTTTTAATATTCTCAAATAACGAAAACATATTTTTAAAACTTATAAGTCCTTCAAACTATTGAAGTTTTACAAGTTTGCAAATAATTTAAACTGCTGTATGTTCAGGGTTATATCTATATCATAGTTATGTGTATTAGGCTCTTTATTTTTCGTTGCCCACTTCTTTCTCAACGTTCTGCTACTAACCTTGAGGCCAACAGCGCCCTTTCAGACCTCTCCAGTGCCCATTTTTAGGAAAACATACTGTATATTTAAGAAATGAAAGAAGTAATTGTATTTTTCCGTAGATGTACGTACAAACTTTATAAATTATATAATATGAAAATCTTTTTACTTGTGAAAAAATTATTTTGTAAATATTATAACATTTGATGTTTGGTTGAGTTATGTTAATATATTTTGTTATCTTAAAATAATATGTCAGAAGTAGTGTAGTTTTTTAGTCTTAATACTACGCAGAACTTCTTGTTAATTTTTTATTCGTTCGGGTATGTCAACAATATATAATATTAGTCATTCTATCGGTCCACGGATTTTGAATATATTACGTACATCTGTAAAGTAATATTTTAAAGGTCTCAATTCTCTGTGATATTTCCTGAAAATCCAATAAAATTGGCATAAAAAACGGTCTGGTGGATTGGTCTGACGGAGAGTGGGGCCAATTTTTCAAGAATAAAATAGACGTCAAGAAAGGTCAGGTTGAAGTCAACCGATTTCCCATATATACCGCTACGTATATTACGTTATATTACAAAAGATACAATCACTGTATTCAAGGCTCACTTAGTAGAGGGTTATTTCATACAATATTGGTCATCAATAACCCCAAATGTCAACCCGAGAAAATATAACATCACAATAAATGGACGAATAAAAAACTTTCCTTTTATAATATGGATTTTATAATACTTCTCCCAGGTAAATGATTTGTAACCCTTCCAAACCCTAACACCCGATATACGCACCGGTGCCGACCTGGCTTCCGACCCACAACAACAGATGTCTCTGCCCGAAATTCGCGCCTCGAATTCCTAATCAAAACGTGCCTTAAGTTCGCGTGCCCTTCGCGACCTCTGATTCGCCCCTATTTGTGTATACAGAATGGCTCAAAATATATTCAATTCAGAGCTATTTTTATCACAAAGTGATGGATAAAAATGAAATGCTCAGTTCTTTTGTGTTAAGCAAAATTGACATTTTATATGTTTCATAATATAAAATGGTCATGCCATTATCGATATTTCAGTGTAAATAATGGACAAAAAATCATTTTATGAATTTACAAAGCAGAATAAAATTGTAAATCATTTAAAAAATAATAATTTGGGTTGCACAACCTATTATTTGCCTACATGCGGTCTTTTATACTAATAATGTAAATCTCTGTCACCAATTAAAAAAAAATCTCCTAGCATATTCAAATATTATCGTAGATTCATCAACTGTTAAAAGTTTATTATAATGCAACGGTAATGATTTATTATTATAGTAGACGGTAAAATAATCATAGCTATAAAGTGGTGCGTGGCACTAATAACGATGAATATGTAACAAATCGTGACTTTGAAAAAGAGATTATTATTGTTCAATACTGAATACAGACCAGATTTAGGAATGTTAGATTCTTTATTATAGAAAATAATCAATGGCTTAAAAGTAAGAGCACTCACCTGGAAAGTAAAAGATCTAAATATATATATTTGTAAATATATTGTTTTTAACATTAAAACAGACCATGAGGCCCATTGACGGTGGTGTCGTGAAACACTAGTGTAGTTATTATAAGTGAAACAATCACAAACACCCAAACTTTTAGAAAATCAAATACATAATATTATATTGTGATCTCATCAAGCATCAAAACCGGAGCCCCCGGATGAAAGGCCGATGCCTTTTGCACTGAACTTCGAGGGTTACCTTGATTGAGTGAGTTTTAGTCTCATGTACTCCAATTTGTTTGAGGATATTTCTGGGTATGTTTCTGATGTTTTTCAAAATAAACTTTTTCATTTTCATATTATAATCTTCGTATTACGGTATGTATTTTTATTATATTCTAATAACATAATTATACGTATTTTAACGTAATTACTACACCTTTATTTAAAAATGTAGTTTAACATTCACATAATACCTATATAAATTTATTTATCAACATCGTATGCACCAATGAGACAATGTGGTAGTGAAAGGCGATTCGGAATTATTAATAGTTGTACATTGTAGCCTTTGTGGTCCGTGAAAAATAATGAAATAAAATTGATAGATTGCCTCTACTGATGAAAATATTAGCACCACTGATTTAATAAATACTGCACGTATTGCATTAACGTAGCAAACGTGTCTATAATTATGTTGTGAAAGCAAAATAATTTAAGTAAAAAGAAAATCATCATGTTAAAAAGTCATCATCTTCATCATGTTAATGCGCGTGTTTGAACATGTACCTAACCGAAAAAAGAAATGCCAATAGAAATGGCGTATTTCAAAAAAATAGTACCTTATTCTTAGTTCGTATGTCACTTCTTCTCTTAAAGCATTGTTATCCGATCTCATGTGACATGGCTTTCAACTCCGATTATGTGTAGAAATGTGAATTTAATTAATTGGACTTGCCAATTACTTGCGTATTCGCAGTTATTTTCATAGTCAGTCCTGAATTAGTCAGGCTTACAAAGCGTTGATAGAAAGGTATATGAGACTTAAAATGCACTATTATACAAAAACTTTCTTAATTTAGGTTTTTTATTTTAATTTAACCTGAAATGGTTCAATTTGAAGCCATTTACATAATTCTCTATATATAATCAAATAGTTCAAACGGAGTTATGTAAATATAACTTAATTGTAAATGTGCGATTAAATAAACGATTTATTTACGCGAAATAAGAAATATATTATTATATACCAATTATACAGTATTGTGTATTTTTTTTAAATTAATTAAGCAAATAATTAAGGCTATAAATACTTCAGCTGAGGCATGGTCTAAAAAGATCGTGACTAGGCGATGCGCGAATTGTGCAAATGCCGCGAGCCAAACAAAGTATAATTTGTCGTAAAAATTCAATATACATCCATTTAATGTTATGTTTATTTTTATATTAGTAATAATAATAGTATATTCATTGACATGTTTTCTTTTTCAAGTACATGGGTAACGTTTTTAGTCATCTTTACACGATTTAAGAATATATTCCTTCGACGCCATCACAAAATAAGTTTACGTGCTCACACCTCAACTGTCGGTCTCCGATTGGCGATGAGTGCGAAATTTCGTTCCACCTACTGTTGAAATTTATTTTCCGTTTCACTTATGTATACTCTTCATTAATATGTATATATGGCATTATGATGATTGTATATATTGTGTAATATCATGTACCTACATTAGCCAAGTGAAAAAATTGAAAGAACAATCAAGCAAAGGGTTATGTATATGTCAACATATTATTATTTTGAAGGAATTAAACCATTTTTTTAATATCAATTATCGGTCCATGATAACAATTGGTTATAGTTAATGAAATACTTTCATGTAAGACACCTTGCATATTAAAATATAAATTTGAATAACACAAAGATTAGTGAGTTTATAGCCAAGGTGTACATTTTACTGTACCTACGTGGTACAATTGTTAATCCAAAGGTATTGTTTACTGTCTAGAGATCTTATCTGTAAATTAGATTTTTTTTTGTAAATTGTAGTGGAAACTTTTTATATATCGACTACCTCATGGAATAACACACTAACTCTAAATTATCAACTTTTCAGGAGAGCAAAAAAACCATTCAAAAAAATGTGTAGCAAAAGCCGTTTATTATGTGCAAATATTATTTAAATTATAATTTATATCTTTAAATAGAGTATCATTTAAGCATACAATCAACTTTTGCAAGACATAATTTTGGGAAATAATACCCTAAATGTGTTTTTCCACGTTAAGTTTGACAACTAAAATATTACATCTATATTTGGTGTGATTTTTCCCGTTTATATATTTTTAGAGGGTGTATATATCTATACTTGGTGTGTTTTTCCACGTAATTATTTTTTTTTTCATAAAAAAAGTACCACGTAACTTGAGATGGTGTATTTTTCCATGCTAATTCTGAAAGATAATCTTAAATATCTCGACTTAGAGAGATTTTAATTTTTAATTTTACGGGGAATGACATACTATGTGCTCTTAGTGTTTTCTCTCTCGATGATATTTGATTAAACCAAAAATAGGTTTAGATATTCTGATGGAATATGAGGAGATTTTTTAATTAAACAATATTTTATCGCAATAAACTGTATTTTAACCATTCAGTCAGTTTCAGGAAATTGTTTTACAGAACATAATATTATAGTAAAATAATTGCAAAAGTTACTTAATGAATATTCCACTCAACATAATAATGATTGATAGTATAAATTAAGAAATTACAGGATAGTTTGTTACCTATATATTTTACGTAAATTACGTTGCAGCATTGTCAAGTAAATAGGTACCTACATGGATAATAATTATAAACGTTATGTAAATTAAACTTTTTTAAATTAAGTTTAGGAAAACTATCAACTAATATACAACTGTATTCTTAAAATTAGATTTAAAATATGTAAAAATAGTACTTATCAGACTTCTATACTTCTATGCAGCTACTTATTTTTATCGCACCTCACTTAGCTGTTTGTAGATATGCAGCTACTTATTTCTATCGCACTCACTTAGCTGTTTGTAGATGCCAAAGATAACAATTAATAGCCATCCTATCATGAACAGTGAGATTATAGATGGCATATTATTTTCCCTTATAATGAAAGACTCGTACTTCACTTTGTGACACAGTTAAAACTTTTGTAAATCAAAACATGCTGTAACAGCTGTAATGTGATTTTCTTTTGCACGATTTATATCACCCGGATTCATTTCTCTCGAACGTTCTGTAAATAATAAATGTTGCTGATAATCACTTTATTTTTTATTAAATATTTAATTTACTCAATTATTGTTTCCGTTCCTGTTCAGACGTGGAAATACGAGAATAATATGCCTTTATATTGGCGTTCAGTGGCAATTGGAAATTGATATTATTTTAATCCAAACCATATGCTATATTGGGGAAACATTTTCACCATATTCAAATTCTCGTCTAAATATTCTTTTTGGCTATTTTTTCTAACATAGTGGGATTCTTTTCTTATAAAGTATATTATTAACATGTTCAATTACACTATTTTTTTTTGCTTCATGAGCATGAGAACGGTTGTTGTGCCTGCCTTGACTATACAATGGCAATTCTGACTCTTCATTTTCTTAAAAGCACTCACCACCCACATATTTGAAATTGAAAGTGTTTGTAAAAACATAGTTTTACATACTTTTATTATTTCGTTATTGCATGACAAACCATAAATAAGTGCTTTTAAACGTCTTAAAGAAGCTGGTAGTTTTTGGGTTTTCTTTTGCACTGACTTGTCATATCGTAAGATGTAATCCCATTGTTTCTCATGATTGCCAATAATACAAAATGAATCAAAACTAACTTGACGTTCGGATTCAATCATTTTTTGGGCACTTATTTGAATTGGCAAGAATTTTTACACAGTGCTTCTATGGTATTCAAATATTCTTATATTCATTCATATATTCTTCACCTGCATTGAATGCTTTTTTGGCTTTCTTCCTTTTACACAAGTCTTACATTACAGCTCTCTTCTTTTTCTCGATTCAGTGTGTCAATTTATAGTGGAAATAATTTGAACAGATGCACTAAGTAGGGACAACGTCATGTCTGATGACGTGATGTCTACAAGTGCATTTATGTTTAAAGGTGGCAAAGTACTGACAGAAGTATACTGTTATTTATTATGCTCTGAAATAGAGCGATTTATTTCATTATGTGTAAGATGTGCTGGAGATTTCGTAATTTCTTCGATCAAATCATCAATCATTCCCAAATTTCCTCCAAATTTTTGCGTCATATGTGGCACACTGGAAGAACAACTAAAACCCGACAATCCAGGATCACTAGGACTATTCGGAGTCTTCAGATGGGGATAAAATCAACATGTTTATCATCGTGGACTATCCACTTTTCACCCAAACATGCAATTAACCTTTTAGACTTTTTTTACTACCATATTTATCATAAAAGTATAGTAAAAAGGTCAACACATATGAAAAAATAGGCAAGTATTACCTTATTTACTTATCACAAGTCGTCATGGAATCAATACAAGAAGAATAATTATTTTAGGTTGTAAATTGGAAACTAATGGTGCAAATATGCATTTATATGATGCTTACTAATGATAGGAAGAGAGAAGTTATAGTTTATATTACGAAATACAGAATATCATAAACATTGAAAATCCTGTAGGAGCCAATAGTAGGTACAGACCGAATATTTAAGGTTGAATCATTTATAATTATAACCTAAAAATGTGTTGTCTGAAGGAGGAGATTTATTTTTTTATTGTTTCCATCCTTTATTTTATTCGTCTCTTGAGCTTATTGTAATATTCGCCGAGATCTAGTTGGGGACATATTAATTAAATGGAATAGTTCATAACTTAAATCCATTAGAATTTAAATTCAAATTCCAATAGTACCCACCATAGGCCGATAGTATTAATAATAATATTAAAATTAGTCATTTGTACACAATAACAAAAATAATACAACTTTACTGTCACAAAAGCAATTTGTGATAATGAAAGTAGGTGCGATTCATTACAAAGGATAATGATTTTTCAATACAGTGTTGTTATATGTTGATAGAGGCGAGATTTGAAGGTGAAAGTTGAATTAGTGTCATATTCCACGGTGAAAACTTAGTTAAATGATACACTAAAATGATTTGTGTAGGGAGCATGTATATTTTTTCCGAGTAATAACACACCAACTACAAGTGGATTATTATTCCATGTAATTTAAGATTTTACAAAAAATGTTATATAATCATAACTCTACTTACGAGTATTATTTTAAACAGTATTTTGGGTGTTTTTCGAGAAAAAAATCCAAAAAAAAATTGGCTGGTGTGGTATTTTTTTCTATGCAACAATAGCTCAAAAAACATAAAACACACTATTTCGAATTGGTGTGTTATTACATGAGGCAGTCGATATATTAAAAAAAAACAAACTCGAGTTTTCAATACAAAGGATGTACTAACATACTAAGTGACATTCTATTCCATTCTATTTAGAAACGTAGTCATACTTCATTAAAAAAAACTCTGCCAAACTTTTTTCCAAAATGAAATTTTGTTTTTTTTTAATATAAAATTTTGTAAATGGCAGATTGCGTGAAAGAAAATAGGTTTTATGAAGTTATAGCCACATTCAGAGTTTTGTTATTTTTCGATTATAAAATATTTAAAATGAGTAAAAAACTTAATTTTACTTAAGCGATGGATATTTTATTGAAATAAAAAACTCAATTAATAAAACTGATACTAACTTTCACCCATTTGTCTAACTTTTTTTTCTTAGCTCATTAACTTTTCTTAATTTAGTTACAAATAATGTAGTAAAAAAAATATTTTTAAATGTTTCATAATATTGTATATTAAAAATAATTATTCTTCACCATTATCATGATGCTCAGTTAAGTGACATGGATGATTTGGATACCGGATGGCTTTGTTCCACCCAATTTTTACATTATTTGATGGCATGAAAGACCAGTATTGGTGTAAAAGCCAAACCATTCCTAATATCTTTCTATCTGCTGCATGTATAACCGAAAATTAGAGAATCCGACGTAGGTGAGCTGAGGAGAATATCGAATCTCGAATTTGCTGATAATCGTCCGTTTGGCCATCCACGAAACTTTCAGCGGCTGCTTTCAGCATCACATGTCAAACTTATGTAGTCACTGTTTTTATTATGAATTGACTATCCAAGTCTCTAAACCATAATATGCTATATTATTATACAATATATTATATACAAATTGAGAATACAATAGATATTGAAATTATTACCCGGTTCCCGGAAGCACATAAAAAGGCAGATACTTCCGTAAAATTAGCTGCTGTAAATATCGAAAGCCAAAAAAAGTTCTATGGTATCCGTATCGTAGTGCAAAAGGCTCTCACGTTTCATCATTTGAGTTGAATTGCCGATGAGCTTACATTATATCTTTACAATTTTCTCAAAGCCTGGGTGTTTGATTGTTTCACATTTACTAATATAAGTATAAGTGTTTCATTACACTAATGTCATTGGGCCTCATGGCCAGTAGTGCTCTTGATTTATCTATCTGTAACGCATTAGTTATCTCTCTCTAAATCAAGTAAATTTACATGCAAATAGTTTGCGTCTATATTGCGCGATTGCATTAATAGAACAACCACGTTGTATCCTTCGCATGCGCGCTATACTTAATCGCTTAGTCACGTATATGCATTTTGTTCATACGCATTGATTGGTATTCAAATTGACGCGTTCTTTAACTATGAATATTGTTACTATACATTGCTTTGTGTATGATACAAAAATATAGTATACTTATTTTTTATCTAAATATTAATATTGAGCGCATCACCACGAATGTTGATTTTTTTCATTTTTTTATCTCATGTTATTTATTGTAAACACGAACAACGCAATTGATGAAATAAATCAATACATCAAACAAACATACAGGTATTATTTTAGTTTTCAAAAGCTTCAAAGTCTTCCAAAAGCAAAGTAGATCAGAGAAAGATGGCTATCTTTGAAAGGGGAGTCTTGAGAAGATTATTTGGGAAAAAGAATGTTAGGTTGACGTAAAATCAGGAATTGCACATACTGGAGTGAAAATATTACATGCCATATGGCATATGAAAATGTAGAAACTGCACTGGATCATTAAGTGCATAGAATGTCTGAGAAATTACTAGTAAGGATAGCTATATACGCAACTCCTGAAGACCTGGACGGCTGGATTGTAATGCAGCAGCACTATATCGTCTTAGATGGAGAAAGTCTGGTATCACAGATGACTTTATGTATATTTTGCGTTGTATTCTAATTGGCGTTTTGATAAATATTCCGATAAGATACCTCACAAATTGTCAAATTTATAATATAAATTATCACGTGACAGATGATAAGACAGAAAAAATTAAAACAGTTTTCTTTATTGTTTTATAATCCATAAGTATTTTTTAGTGTCCAGCATCCAGCCAAATTAATATCAACTTTAATCTTTTGGGGTAATTCAAATGAGCAAAGTTACTACCTCAATTAAGGCGTAGAGACCATAAAAATATAAATAAACAGAATGGAGTAATAAAAGAAAGCCTTTTACCAACCGATGGAAAAATCTTGTACACTAAACTGAACGGCCCCAGTTTTAATGTACAACTTATTCCAAAAACGTTTCGACCTCAGAAAACTTTTTATTAAATATTTGGGAGTTGTAATTATTTCAGTGGCGACTCGCGACTTTCTGGCCTGACAGAATGCTGAGAAAAGATACTTTAACTGTCAAAACTGTCACACAAATAACTGGTTTGTAAATCGATATCATGCATTTTTCAAATTTTTACTTGACAGTTTTTTGAACAATTTGAAAAACTAAAAATAAAATAAAAATAATTAGAGAAAATGTTGAAAATGTTAACCAATATATTATCATAAAATAAAATACGTTAAACTGAGCTTACCATTTTACTTGTTGATTCAATATGCATGATTACGATCACGGAATACGTAAAATAAATATGAATAACAATATTATTACTAAATCAATACCTATTTAAAACCATTTTTGGATTAAATCACGATCGACTCAACAAAACAATATTAACTTTAGAAAGGAATAAAGGCGTAACTCTCAGCTTTTTTAAAATAAATTTTATTGCATAATAATGTTGTACACAGCTATATACACCTGTCCAAAGGATGTAAACTGTAAATGCCGATTTAATATATAAATTTAGCTAGCATTTTAAAAAAAGGAGAAAGCGACGTAGGAAAAACGACTTAACCATCATTGTGTTGGTTTTTTTTAATTTATTTAATAATTATTAATGTCAGATTATGGATATAAAAACTAAATTATTAATTATCATGCACTTCAAGGTTAAGTATTAACTTTGTATATCCTGTAAAATTTGATTTGTTGATGATGCCCTTCTTCCTTTCGATATGATGTTGTAGCATTTTTAGTCAACGTAAAGTTCATATTATTATGTTTAGTAAAACTAAAAAAAAGTTCAAACAAACCAATATTTAAGGAAAA
Source organism: Rhyacophila brunnea (assembly GCF_057557595.1). Classification (NCBI taxonomy): domain Eukaryota; kingdom Metazoa; phylum Arthropoda; class Insecta; order Trichoptera; family Rhyacophilidae; genus Rhyacophila; species Rhyacophila brunnea. The sequence continues at coordinate 14,628,843 of NW_028232806.1, forward strand.
GCATTTTTAGTTGAAAAAAAATAAGAAGAAAAGTTGAGTAGAACAATAATTTTTGTACAAGGTGGTTTGTTAGTAATTTTGAACAATTACAAACACCCAGGCTTTGAGAAAAATACATAAATATTGTGTCCTCACCGGGAATCGAACCCAGAACTCTAGGGCTGCTAGCTATATAGCTTAACTAACTGCACCACGAGAGCCACTGAACAATATTTATTGAAATCAGTTGAGAATTACAGAGATAAATAATAATTTGGTAAACAATAATAATCATAAAAGAGTAAAACAAAATAAGTAAGGAAAGGTGTGTAAAATGAAACGAAATATCGTCGGCTTACAACTAAAATCCACTAAGTGCATTTTTCGCTGATTTGTAGTTAATAATACCACCAAGTGCAGAAAAAAATACTCTATGCGCAGGTAAAATCCACTATGTGCTGAGGGGCTTAATAACGTCGCTACAAGAAAATGAAAACACACTATCCGTATATTATCAGAAATGTTAACAATGAAAATCAATTAAGTGCACTTGGTGTATTTTCTTTCACAGAATTAGTACATAATTTCAAAGAGAATACACCAAGTGCACAATGTGGATTTTACTTGGCAACATTTAAAACGGTTGAAACAAATGGTGTCTTTTAAAGTTTGATAGCTGATGCTATCGGACGGTTTTGAATGCAAAAAGTGCACATTATTTTGGTGATTTTGAAATAGTTCAGAAGAAAATGACTTCAAGAAATGAAAATGTAATGTAGCTAAAGAAATGCAAAGCAGGTGCTTGCCTAATAAAGTACATACTAAAATACGCAATCCATAAAAAAACCAAAGCTGTTCATTGTTCTCATTTATTATATATAATTAAATGATTAATAAATGGTAAAAATCTATTTTTCGATTGAAATAAAACTCCCCATTTTACGAATTTTTAAATCTTAAAATGTGTTTTACTCAGTATCATGTTTTATGCACTTAGTGGATTTTAGTTGTAAGCCGACGATATTATATACACAGTATATAAAAAATAATAAATATAAAACTACACATATACTAGGGTTCCCCAAGTATATAAAATACGTCCCCTAGTCCTTTGTATACCTCAAGAGTACCTAAAACAGCGACTGTATTACCACTGATTTTTATGGTTATTCGGTATCTCAGATCCTACTGTTGAACAGTAGGCTTTCACCTGTTTAATCTGTCAAGCAACAACCGATCTCAGCCACCGTCTTTAACCAGAGGGTTCAAAGGGTCCAAGTGTCTCGAAACCCAGGAAACAGACGATATAATTAGGTGACAGAGAGTCTTATTATTGGTTTTGTAAGTGTCAGTCAAAAGAGCTGCTGAACCTAATGATTGAAATGATTTATTCAGGCCCCTTTTTTCCGTGAAATCATCGTGATACATCGTTGCTTACCATTTTGTCCACAAATAGCAAGAGGCTACTGCCTTGACGGAACTTCCGACGATACCAAAGATGGAAAAAATCAAAATATTTTTCTACATACACTAACTGACGTTCACTTTGATATATTATTACAAACTCAATTTGAATATCATTAAAAAATATTTCATAATCGTTTCAAAACAAACTATTTTTAGTTTTTGTATGTGGTTTACTTGAAAATATATTTTGAAACCGTTATTATAATATATTGTACGGTAGTTTTCACACGTACAATATGATATTATGTACCTCTTTAGAGACATTTATACATATTTTACAAGCGTACCCCATTTTTAATGGGGTGTTTTGTTTTAAAGTTTTATAGAGAAATTTCCCCTACAGTCAGACTCGAAAACAAGTTCATCGGCATACCAGACCTTTGCAAACATTTTAATTTATTTAAGTAGGTATAATCATTTTTTTTAACTATGCATTATTTGTAGAAGAATATGGTAGTTAAATTAATAACATAAATAAATTTGATTTTTACTATGTAATTATAATGTTTTATTTAAAAAAAAATAACAGTTTAAAAATGAAGTAAATAATCCTTCGCTGGTTGCAATAACTTTTCATTATTATATTTTAAATTTTTGTTATCAAAATGTACCTAACTGTTTGTTTCCTTAATAAAAAAAAGTACATATTTAACAAAAATGTATCATGTACGCGAATGCTGACAGATGATACTTTTTAACAAGAGGCGTAACACTTTAAGTAGGTATTATTTATTCTTAGTTCTATGTTCTGGATCAGAACACACATTGAAAAAAGAGGTTTGTTAATTTTTTAGTAAAGGGATTTGAACTCAAGAACCATGGCTTCATTTGTGGTTATTCTGCCATTGTTCATCTTTTGAGCAGAATAAATACTCATCAGTGCGATTTATTTTACGACATTATATTTGGCACTTTGTCACTGAGCTATTAAAACCTCCGATATGACAATGTTGTCCCGACAACGTGTACCGTCATTGGTACCAGAAGGAGTGAGCAACCAAAGTGGATGTCTGACGAAACGTGGGTTGAAATTGGTGAACGAGCCAGGCTGAAAGCCCTGAGAGACAAAGAGACAGACCCCGACCGAACCGAGGACCGCCGGACTGACTACCAGACCCAAGACAGGGTAGTCAAACGATCCGTGCGGTTGGACAAGCGCAATTTTATGAACCGGAAAATTGACGCAGCAGAGGAGGCAGCAAGCAGAAATGACACCAGGAAACTCTTCCAAACCACCCGTCAAGTCTGCGACAGGCGACCACCGACTTCCATAGCCATTTGTGGTCCCAGTGGAGCAATAGAGTATGACGCAGAATGCGTCAAGAAGATTTGGAAGAATCATTTCTGCGGAGTGCTGAGCCGCCCATCCCTTTGACATATCTGTGGAAGCTTTACTTTTAGATATTCCCTGAGCGACCAACATTTTCGATTGCCCGCTCACGTACACCGAGATAAAATCGGCTGTGAAAAGGCTCAAGAACGGAAAGGCACCGGGGGGAGACGGGATTTATCTTGAATTCCTCAAGTACAGCTTGAACGCAATCCTGCACCACCCTATGACAAAGGTGTGGAAAGAAGAGCGCTGCCCAAGTGACTGGGTGAACGGTGAAATCATCACACTTCTTAAAAAAGGTGACCCTCTAAGCTGCGACAATTACCGAGGTATTACGCTACTCAGTGTTCCGGGAAAGATTTTTGCAAACATCATTTTGATGAGAACAAGGGACCCAATAATGCACGTCCTCAGGAAAACCCAAGCCGGGTTTCTACTTGGTCGAGCGTGTGCAGACCAAATCCACAACCTTCGATGGAAGCTTCGAGAGCCATGACCTGAACAATCCGATGGCTTGCTGCTTTGTGGATTATGAGAAGGCTTTTGACAGTCCGCACCGCCCCTCCCTCTGGATGATACTGGGAGCATACGGGATCCCTCCCAAGATCATTGCCATAATCAAAAGCCTGCACGAGAATAGCAAATGCTGTGTCAGAATTCGAGACACTGTCACGGAATGGTTCGGGGTCACGATCGGAGTCAGACAGGGCTGTGTCCTTGCACCGTTTCTCTTTATCATTCTCTTTGACTTCATACTAAGGAAGTCAATACCACCCGACCGAGGCATACCTGTTACCCCCACGGTGAAGCTATGTGACCTGAAATACGCCGATGATGCTGTCCTATTCGACAACTCAATCAAGGGCATTCAAGAGACAATCGACAGGTTGCATAACAACTCCTCTCGCGTTGGTTTGAAAATCAACGCGAAGAAAACCAACATCTTGTGCAATAGCACCTGTCCTGATCCAGATTTCCCTCTGATTAGCGCTGGACAAAACATCGAGAGCGTCGACAGCTTCAAGTACCTGGGGGTATACATCACGGGAGATGGAATTTTGCAGAAAGAGCTCGCTATCTAAATGGGAATGGCTGGAGCAACATTCAACTTGATGCGAAATGTCTGGGACTCACGATTGTACTCGGTCAAAACCAAATGCCGCCTATTCGAAGCTTGCATTCTGACGGTGTTGCTTTATGGTAGCGAATCATGGCACCTTACGAAGGCTCAGAGCAACCGTATACAGAGCTTCAAAAACAGATGTTTGCGACGAATACTGGGTGTGCAGTGGTATGACGGAGATAAGAGAACGCACCAAGAAGCCTCTCATCACGCTGAAAGTGAAAAGGCGACGTTGGACCTGGCTCGGCCATGTGCTGCGGATGCCAGAAGTGAACTTTAATCTGGCTTGCCTGTTCTTCAAGCCGACCGGATTCCGGCGACCTGGAAGGCCGTTAAATACAATCTATAAAGTAAATACGGTGGAGCTACGGGGTGCTGGTTTGACCTGGAACAAAGCAAGAAGACTGGCGAGCGACAGGTATTCTTAGAGGCGCAGCGTGGTGTCCATATGCTCCAGTTAAGGGGCGGATATGGCCAAAGAAGAAGAGTTTTTTTAATTTTGTCTTTTATTTTACATTAGAACTTTTAGTGCAATAAAATTCTTAATTTTCTATTTACTAATATAATTAAACTACAATTAGGTAGGTACATAATCCTATGTCTTATTTTGTCAAGATCTTAATACTTCCAATATACGTTGTTAATATACAGTCACTACATCTTATTTAGATAAATCATGTTATTCAAAGATAACTTTATAAAGAATAAAGCATATCTTTATTTTTGTACTCTTAAAGCAGATTTTTATCTCTTCTGTAAAATTTTAATATTATCAGATCGAATTTTTTAACAGTTTAACGGTGATAGGTATATTAAAAAAAATCTTGCTTCTAAAACCAGGGAAAATGAATGGTCTATAAACAATTTTTGGTAAAAATACAATTACACATTATAATGTGTGATGATTAAGTATATTGATAAATTACTCCGTGTCTCTTGAAGTTAGTCACGCGTTAATATTCCTCACTGAAAACGTCCTCAAATAACATAAAAGAAATAAAAAAAACCGCAGCGAAAAATTAATACGCATATAAATAATAATAATATTTCATTTGTATTCAAGAATCTCGAAATTTCGTGCCGCCCTTGTTTCCCAAAGGCGCGCCAAACTTTTATATTAAAAGTTCAAAGAGAAAACGTCTCACACATTATTATTATGACGTCTGTTAAAATCGTATTTTTTCTTCATTTCTGCTTTTGTAATTCGCATTCAGACTCCGTATTTAGGGGTTGGATTTTTTAAAGGAAATTTCTACGTATGTTAGTAGGTATTATGATAAAACTATTAGTTTACCTAAAATAATTATAAACACGACAAACTTATATTATATATTTGAGAAATTAATACTATGATTTCGGTAGTTAATTTAGACACTTACCGGTGATTTTTGTAAAACAGTTGGATATCGATTTACGTGAGTAGAAAACATTAACGAATATAATATTAAGGGGGGACATGCTCGTCGAAGGTCAAAATTGAGTTTTTATTGTATTTTCAAACCATGATCCTGGACACTCCTTAAACGTTGTAGATAATCTATTTATATAATTTTGAAGCCTTATTATCCTTTATAGTTATTTTAAACGTTTGATGACTGCATAAAGTATTTTTGTTACATAAAATAGTATTCTTTTAAACCTCTCGCTCTAATGTTTTAGAATATAGTCATATTTCGGTACATAACTGTGCAGTGGTGTTAAGATTTTTTACGTTTATTAATTTTTAAACGCATTTATGAAACTATTAGTATAATTTATTACGAGATAATTTTTGTAAAATATTCACGATAAAAAATTATATTGATAATCTCTGTGATCCCAAATTTGACAAGAATTAGGCATTTTATTATTCAAAAAATCGGCAAAATTAACACATTTGAAGATGATTATAAAGATATTTATTATAAGCTATGTATTTGACCATTCAAGTGTGATAAATTTCTTATGAATAATGATTGCTTTATAATAATTATTGACCTAAGAATAAGGTAGTGTTTTTTTGAAATACGGCATTTCTTTTGTCATTCCCTAGTGGTTAAGCTACAACATACGGCCGTAGCCATAAATTGACAAACTATAATTAAAGTAGGGAGTAAAATTATGTTAACGCGCGTGTTTGAACATGTACCTAACCGAATTAACGGTACATGTTCAAACACGCGCGTCAATATCATTTTACTCCCTACTTCAATTATAGTTTGTCAATTTATGTCTACGGCCGTATGTTGTAGCTTAACCACTGGGGAATGACAAAAGAAATGGCGTATTTCAAAAAAACACTACCTTATTCTTAAGTCAATAATTATTATAAAGCAATCATTATTCATAAGATGTTTATCACATTTGAATGGTCAAAGACATAGCTTATAATAAATATCTTTAGAATCATCTTCAAATGTGTTAATCTTGCCAATTTTTTGAATAATAAAATGCCTAATTCTTGTCAAATTTGGGATCACAGAGATTATCAATATAATTTTTTATCGTGAATATTTTACAAAAATTATCTCGTAATAAATTATACTAATGGTTTCGTAAATGCGTTTAAAAATTAATAAACGTAAAAAATCTTAACACCACTGCACAGTTATGTACCGAAATATGACTTTATTCTAAAACATTAGAGAGAGAGGTTTAAAAGAATACTATTTTATGTAACAAAAATACTTTATGCAGTCATCAAATGTTTAAAATAACTATAAAGGATAATAAGGCTTCAAAATTATATAAATAGATTATCTACAACGTTTAAGGAGTGTCCAGGATCATGGTTTGAAAATACAATAAAAACTCAATTTTGACCTACGACGAGCACGTGGGCCGTTAAAAGCGTTGTAGTTATGTTTATGATAAAAGTTCTTCCCCCTTCCTATTATCATGATTATCTTGTAGAGGTTTTACGCAACTCTACAACTGACATATTATTGTCTATGTTCAATTTGTAGAGCATAGACAATAGCGGGACGGAAACTTCAGTACATAGTTGTCAAACATGGCTTAAAAATGTAGACGTCATGAGACGCTTGGACTTATTTTAAACTATCAAATATAAATGTATCATTATAAACCTGTACGTGTAAATTCATAAATTAATATACTTTCGACTTATCCAGCCGTATAATATTACCAGTGTAATTGTGCTATATAATATTTTTTTTCGACCATGTCCGATCCTACTAGGATTATATATGGGCCTCCACAGAGTGAGGGTTTGTATTAACAGATTTTGTTTTTACGATAAATGGATGTCAGCCACTTGTTCAACCTCAAACAAATGATGCATTCGTCACTGTTCTGGCAGAAGACACAAATTCTAAAAAAATACATATTGAGTTAGTTATACCAAAATGTCCCTTATTTCAAACTTTACTGTCTGGAAACCTTCTTAATAAATAAACAGTTTTTATTTTAAAGCCATCCTTTTTACGATTACTTAATAAACTCACATGATATACCATTTCAAACATTTTAACAATTTCAAAGTCAAATTACTCAAAACTAGTATTCTCCAGTTAGTGTGTTCTGCCAGAACAGAGACGAATTATTATCTACTGTTGAAAAACTATATCAGTGCGATGTTTGCGCATTAAAATCATTGCATCTTGATGATTTTAAAGACATAAAATAACATGATAGCGATGCGTTCCCTGTTCATTTATTATGTGAATTTCATAGGTAGTTGGCAATTATGAATTTATGCAAAAAGTTCATCGCAATAACACATATGTTGGCTACTCCTGATCTAGAAAACAAATTTAGAAGAAAATAAGTTAGTTAAGAGTTTCTTACCAGGTTCAGTTGGTACAGTCATCGCGTAGAGCAGCAAAACCGCATAAAAGGAGCGGTGATCTTTCGGAAACATTACGTCACCATCTCCAACCAACTTATTAAAACTTGTATTGCAATTTGTCTCACAATTCAACGGCACTTGTGTCAAATCTTCTTCTGACTTGTCAAAACTATCTGCGACATCTGGCGGGCTTTATTGATACTTGTTTCTTGACACTTATTTCTCAACACTTGTAAAGTATCATTAAATTAATTGTCGACACTAGTGAATAGTACAAATAATTCTTGTTCTCACTTATTTTAAAGTTTTATAATTTATCTATAGTTGAACATTTTCACTGAATGTTCGTCTCGTGGGTTCTTACCGTAGAATATATTGAAAGTTATTCAACTCTTCAACTGCACTTCTGAAACAGAAGAAAAGAAACAAATCAATTAATGCATTCAATAATATTATAATACGAGTATCAAGACTTCAAATACCATATAACAATTTAAAACATGGTAGCTTCAGTATGCTATTATTGTCATGATCTTAAAATAGTTTGGTGGTTTTAGAAAAAAAATGAAAATAGTAGGTATATTATAGATATAGAATAACGGATTCAATGAGTTCTGTCAATTATTAGAATTGACTTGAATTTCCTTAAAAATTATTTTGTAGTATGCATATAAATAATCAATCAATCTGTTTATTCACCACATCTCTAAATTTATCATACATAATTTGAAAACACCTTAGAAACCACTTACCTACGAGACCTAAAAAGATTTTTTTTTGAAAAAATATAACACCCGAGGGAGACTTGAACCTGTATTCACTGGCTTTGCGCCAATATACTTTACCAATCAAGTTATTATCTAGTACTTTTTTCATGAAATGCTTATTAAATTGCGTTAAGCTAATGTATGTTCAATATAAAGAATATTACATTCTCAAATCTTGTGAATTATTCATTAAATAAAAAAAAAATAGTTTATCTTAATTTATTATTTAAAAGGATGGGTTGGTATCCTGAAACTAGTCGGGAATTTTTTAGCCAATCTGACCAAAATTATTAATAAAAAAAAATATTATGTAAAATTGTCATGAAAATGGATAAACCATATTATCAAATATGATTTTTTTTGTCCAATTTAATATGCCAAATGGTTATTATGTATGAAATGTGTACGTCATAATTATTCATGATTTCTAATACTTGCTTGGAAAATAACTGTAATGGAAATCTGTCGACCAACAAGGATTTTTTACAGTACTAATCCATATTTGAATCATAGTATAAAATCCATCTAAACAGAAAACGTATTCGCCTATCGGGGACTGTCATTTTTATGAAATTATATACTGATATGTAATTATAAAGGTCTATTTTTATATAGAGGCCAGCTATAGAAAAAATATATATATTGGAGAAATGGTAATATTTATAGTAAGACTTGGGTTATTCGTATGTTACTATTAGGCCTCCTTTTAATCATCGAAGTTATCATTGAGTCATAAACGATCAGGAAAAATCATAGAAGGTAAAAATAACAAGCCATGAAAAATAAATTGTGAAACATTAACAAAAAAGCATTATCCTTTGAAAGAGAAAATTGTAGAGGATTATTAAAAACAACAAACGAAGTCTACAGACACAGGTTTAAAAAATTTTAATTCTAAGAATGAGAAAATTTCACGCAAAATCACCCTCATTTTTACCATTCTCGTTTCCTCGAATCTAGAAAGAGACAGACTGATACCAACAAAATAAATGTGGAGTATTTATAAGCAGCGTGGTTGAAAAATCTTGGTACTGCAACGAGAAAACAAATCATTCTTAGCTCTTCTAAATGGTGCCAATTTTTTACGTCACACCTGCTGGAGCCCGTAAGTGTGGTGACAGTAATAGAAGCAGTGAGAATCAACATTTTAATTAGACATATTTTAATTACACTTTTTTAAATATATTAATATGCTCAGATGATGAAATTACAGTAGGATGAGTATCCTATACCTAATAATATCTAAATTAATTACACATTTTAACGTTCTGATATTCGAATACTACATTTTCTAGCAAATTCAAAATGACGTATGAATTTAATAAATTTACCGAATGGCCAATACCAGCTATAATAATAACCAATTGCTATCATGGATATATAAAATGTATTGCTTCCATTCGCTATTAAGAATCTTATAGGTATTATTAAATAAAAGTTTGATAAAATACCGAATAACTACACATTGCATGTACTCTATGCGGAGCTTACTATATAAATTTTAAATTATATGAAAAAAAATCATCAATAAGAACAACCTACATTATATACTAATATTGACGCAGTCTTTAGACGATATTCAGAACGGTTAAAATTAATGGTTTATGTATCGTACATAATATTAGTATTTTAGGTTATATATCTGAGATTATAAAAGATAATAAAGATTTATATTGTTTATATACATTTGTTTAGTACAGCACTTAAATTTAAAAAGTTTCGCTTCTACCGTGGAAACCTTGCACATACACTCTTTATGTCGTTGAACTGCTAAAGTCTCAAATGTGACAATTTTGCCAGGATATCTATTTTATAATCTTTTCATTTATATCACACCGCATAATCTAGTAAAACCCTCAATAGTGTAAATACCGCTAAGATTAAAATATGAGTAAATATAAAAATGTTCATAAACCCTCAATGATGTCGAGCCTTTTAAAATCTGCTATTTAGATAAATCAAGAGGATGTTCACAGATTCATCATTTTTCTTTATCTCAATGTTTATTCTTATAGTTTTTTGTGTCTCCTTAAAAATTTAATTTTTCCACATCGAAGGTTTTAACAGCTCAATGACGATAGTACATTTATATAATTTTCTCAAGGCCTGGGTATTATTGTGATTGTTTTATGTCTATTACTACATTTTTGTTTCAGTACACTATTGCCATTAGGCCTTATGTAGTGATATAGTGATAACAAATAACATATGTGATAATAAAGCAACCCGAGACTCTAACTGACTTTGAACCCACCTTACAGAAAGTAGATCAACTACTATTGTTTGTTAAAAATATAGTGCACAATAGATATATTACCAAGATTTTTAACACTTATTTCCAGCTGATATATTATGAAAAACCGCCACTGACAAAGTTAAAAAATATAACTACACTGTTGTATTGATAAAATCAGTGATACACTTTAAAATGATATGTATTGTTAATGTGATACAATCGTATACATATCAATAGGCGTCAGCAATCAAAGAAATAAACAGTTAAAAATAATTAAAGTCTTCAACTGCCTCCTTTGAAATCCAGCATAAAGCTTTATAGTCGGTTATATCGCGTACATTCGGTTGAAAATAGCTGATATAAGCGATCATAAAAGCCATTACGGTATATGGTGTTATCTGGGACGTCTTAAGGGCTTATACAGAACGTGATCCATTCAAGGAGGCTTCTTTGCTCGAAATAAAACTTGAATGCCTGAAAAACTTTGAAAGATGCAAGAGCTTTATACGATTTTATTGCAGATATTGTTATATTTTTAGATAAACATTTTTGTCTTTTGAAAGAGTGTAATTTTTTAAAATAATGTTATTTTTTATCAAATTGAACATTTTGTTTAAAAAGTAAAAATAAACATTTAAGGGCGGACGTGCTCAGCGTGGGTGAAAATGGAGCTTTTTTCTATTTTCAAAGCATGATCCTGGACATACCTTAAACGTTGTAGATAATCTATTTATATATTTTGGAAATCGTATTATCCGTTATATTTATTTTAAACAATTTATGACTGCATAAAGTATTTTTATTACATAAAATAGTATTCTTTTAAACCCCTCTCTCTAGTGTTTTAGAATATAGTCATATTTCAGTACATAAATGTGCAGTAGTGTAAAGATTTTTTACATTTATTAATTTTTAAACGCATGTATAAAACCATCAGTATAATTTATATCGACATTATTATAGTAAAATATTTACGATACAAAATTATATTGATAATCTCTGTGATCCCAAATTTGACAAGAATTAGGCATTTTATTATTCAAAAAATGGGCAAGATTAACACATTTGAAAATAATTCTAAAGATACTAATTACAAGCTATGTCTTTGACCATTCAAGTATGATAAACATCCTACGAATAATGATTGCTTTATAATAATTATTGACCTAAGAATAAGGTAGTGTTGTTTTGAAATACGCCATTTCTTTTGGCATTTCCCAGTGGTTAAGCTACAACATACGGCCGTAACCATAAATTGACAAACTATAATTAAAGTAGGGAGTAAAATGATGTTGACGCGCGTGTTTGAACATGTACCTAACCGATTTTTTTTTAAAACGGTACATGTTCAATCACAACATCACGCCCTAAAAATTTTTACTAAAAATCATCCGAACGCAAATATTCCTAGCATAATACATTTAATAAAAAAATTACTTTAGAATTCTCGAGAATTAATAAAGCAATCTCAAAGTTTCCAGAGTCAAATATTTTTTATTTCATAAATTATAAAAAAATCCGAATCAAAATCGAAAAATGATGTGAAATTACAAACTTTGGTTCAGTGAGCAGTCTTCGCTACTGTTATGCGCTTTTATTTTTATTCCAACTACACAAAGTGGGACGATAAAAGCTTGTGTAATGAAATAGTCAATTCACAAGTTAAGCCCCCCGTTCGAATGTCATTACAACGTAAAATACTCTCACGGAACGATGCATTCGGTCGCATAAATCGACGTCGAAGTCAATTTATGGCCACTTCCAGGACCCAAGTTTCTTTATTTATTGCTATGCAAATATACTTTGGGGGTGGACGTTTGATTAGGGCCAACTTAGGGTGCCGCGTACGCGATAGAGCGAAGCGATGAAGGAACGCGACACATATCTTTTGCGACCAGGGAACATAGCAGAATAAACGTGGTTTACCTTCTAGGTGTGACTGTAAAAAAGTAAGATTATCAAGTGTGGAAAATGTGAGGATAAACTTAAACCCGTGTAAGAAAAAAATGTTATTTTAACTATTTATATTATTATCTATAATATGCATTAATGTTTTTCATATTGGTAATATTTGAAGACATTTTATCAAGGTTTCGCATTTCTTAAGTTTCATGGCCAGACTATTGTATCATAAACTAAAGCTGCTTTAAAAGTCTTGGTCGGTGACGACTGGCTTTTTTTATTTTATCTTATTAACGCTTTCGCTGCTGAATAGATAATGAGATTTTAATTGCCCTCTTTAAAATGCACGTTAATTACATCGATCGGCCGCCTGGTCATTACGCACCGTGTGCGTCTTCCGTGTCCAAAGTATTAATCTCTTCTGTGTTTGTGACCAACGACCTAGATGAAAAATTATTTATATGAAGAAAAATTTTAAATGTATGTTTATATATGAATTACTTGTAGGTATGACAAATAAACCAACGATAGCATAAGTAAAATATATTGCTATACAGCTTTAAAAAAGTTCAAGAAAATACGACAAATGAGCCATTTAAATTTTATTCAAATCGTAAGTGGAATATTTGAAGGAACTTGGTTAAACACAGTTATTTATCTTCTATATTGACATTACTAAACTTGTAGAAATAAAAAATAATTAATTATTCAAATTTATTATAGTATAATAATAATACACAGGAATATACAGATCGATACTTGTAACTGTGGCAGTATGGTTTATTTAACGCTTTCGCTGCTGAATAGATAATGAGATTTTAATTGCCCCCTTTAAAATGCACGTTAATTACATCGATCGGCCGCCTGGTCATTACGCACCGTGTGCGTCTTCCGCGTCCAAAGTATTAAGAATACCATTGGGTATATTTGTTGGTGCCATATAGAACGATATACATGGATATATTGACAATGCCACCGTAATAGGGAAGGTTAAGGAATTTGTTTTTTGTTTCTTGAGTTACTGATACAATTCATCCAGTTCGTTAAAATTCATAATTCATAATATTGTTTAAACTTATCGTTATGATCGCAATAAAAATTTCGGCTCATAAATCGTCTTTTAATAGATGCTATACCTCTATCTATACTATTGAGATTCATGCGTTTCGTTTAAGGCGTAAGAGATGTCGCAAGTATTGAAAGTAATTGTACAATTTGATTTGGATCGGAAATAGTGATATAGGTACCTCCCCCCTTTAGTTACGTATTAGTTAACGATCTGTCAAAGTCAATGATGACCCACCCAACCAATGTTACTTGAAAACACTTGTGAAAATTGGTCGCAAATATGTGTCCAACCAAGGGATACATAATTGTTGCAGAACATACTATATTATACCTACCTGGTTTTTAGTTTGCCTAAATCGACTAAACAATTAACAAAATTTACATTATTACAAACGCTGACTTACTGAGCCCCAATGTGATAAAACACCAACATCGGTATATGCAGTTTATATAAAAACGATTACTTCCTTTTAAGATAGGTACTTTCTTTAGTGATATTTTAATTTGATTAGTTCATTTATCTACGCAACAATTTACAATATTTATGAATATATATTTTATACAAAATTGTATCTTAAAATGAGTTTATGGTCTGCATGTACACTAGAAAAATCAAAGAGCACGCTGCACTCGACTATACAATTTTTCCTTAGTAAAAATGAAAAGGATAGAAAAAACCGACAAGCTTAAATTACGGGAAAATAAATTACCATAAATAAGGCCAGGCCTTTGAGAAGTTTCCATCACATATTTGGAATATAAGAGTGGAAGCGTGTACTGGAAGCAACCTATTACTGCATTCATGGTGGAGTAGTTTACGTACAAAAATCCCAAAGGATATTTCCCATGTCATTCATCGCTTCTCTTTACTATGTTTGCAATAATGGCCGTGTCCGTGCGCGAAAGGCTAAGTGCAGGATTTCATGGAAACTTAGCTAGAGCTTTTCTAAGTGTGCAATGAGAAAAGTTTTTCTGCTTATCGATGAAAGGATTTAAAGCTCTTTTTAATTGAAAGTTTTCTACCATCGTGTAGGTTTCTTTTCAGGATATTTATTACGAGGATAGTGGCTGAAAGCATCGTTTTATTCGAAATCACTTTTGTGGGTTTAGGCGAAACACTCCACCGTACTATATGAAACACTTGAATCAAACCGAAATTGAAAACTTTTAAAGGGAAAATATACTTGAAAAGTCTGCATAATAGTTACTAATATAAATAAAAAATGAGCCGTTGTTATTAAAGATATGCTGAAAATACGAAAAACTAGTTTTTGTTGTCAAGAAGTTTGTTGTCTAGAAGAATAGCATAAACAAAACAGTTGGCAAGAATAAGATAAAATAAATTTAAAACGGAGAAATATGTAAATTACTGGACTCAAATAAAAAATGTTCTTGACTTGTTTTCGCAGTATCTTTTAAAATTTTAGACATTTTTTCTTTAATGGTATGAATTGCCAATTCGTGATATTTTATCGATTTTATTATATTTTGCATTATTGACATATATTCATTAAATTTGAATTCAGCTTAATTGCATAAACGTAATAAAACCATTTTTTTCTGAAGAGCGAAGTTAATTTAATTGGTTTATTTTTGAAAAGAAAATTTTGAAAAATATACGCCTAAAATATATATATCTTCAATATAATTATGCATAGTAAATAATGGTGGAAACTTGTCAGCGATAAAAGAAACATAAACACTTTACACAAAGTTACATAACCATCATTGTTAACCTTTAAATTATTCCAATTAATTTTGTACAGGCAAAACCGGGAGATAGTAATAATATTTGGTTTTGGTTTTAGTAGCGTTTTAAGTTCATTGAATAATAAAATTATTGATCAATTTGGTAGCCACTATCAAATCCAAAACTATCCGTTATTTTTATAACAATACACTTCAGGCAAATACTATTATTTTGAAAGCCAGTCGTGAGACATAACAAATCACTTTAAGTTTTGGTGTAATATAATAAGGTCATCTTTGAAAATTGGTACTATTCGGGAATTCAAAGACCGCATACACAATGTACTGATAGCTGCTACTACTGGCAGGTATACGTATACTTCATATTTTTTCCATGATATATTTGCATACGTTGTGTTTGCTGCGTCGAACGCATGCGACTCGCTAATAAAGTTGAAAAGCGCCCAATGACCGTACACTACTTACCATTGAGTCAGACCAATCTCACTGAGCAACGGATATCAAATTTTCTGTTGCAGCTACAAAAACTTACGAACTTATAAGTGGTTACCTCTGATTTAGACATAACACTAACATATATAAATGTACCTTATCGTGATGCGTGTTGAACACAACGTGAAAAAGACATGAAAGAAACCGATATATATATTTATATGTCAAGACTGCGAGGAAGACATCGCTAAACTTTCCAAATGAAATAATTTAATGGTAGGTATCGTATATTGATATTTTAAGAGACTAAAAAATACTACGAGACTCAATTAAAACTGAATCCATCAATGAAGTCGTTGAGTTTGGTATACGTGGCTTAGCTTAGGCCAAAAGAAGATACTAGAAGAAGCTTTCATGCATAAGTGTATTAAACCCAGCTGGTGATCCATTAATTAAAATGTTATACGACATATTATAAGGGATTTACTTTGTAATATTTTTACAAGAGTTTAAACAATGTAAGAATATTATATTATATAAATTTTCAATTTAATTTTCATAAAAATAATTGCTAATTAAGCAGCAAATTTAATATATTATTAAAAGCTTTTTTTGTCATAACCACAACGTATGTTTCGGACACGAACAGATTAAATAAAATAAATGAAAACTATAATATATATATGTGTTATTGTTATCATTTGATAAAAAGAAAATTTTGATCTACGCACGAAGCTTGTAAGATAAGAAAACAATTAAAATAATACGAAAGGTATGGGCGTCAAAAGTGTGCTATATTTTTATTACGCATTATTAGGTGGCGTTGATGAAAGAATGGCGTGCCATTGAAATTAATGGCAATTTTAAGAAAGGGGAGCCCATAAAAGCAATAATTAAATTAATAGCACCGCAAAGATTATATTATTTTCTACATGCGAAAACGTATACAACTGATGTTGACGTGACGTAAAATATTATTTAGAAATTTCAATTACTGTAAGCAATAAGGGGCCTGCCACATTCAAATATTTTTACCATTGTTAATTAAACGACACCTCCACAATAGAAGGAATATATTAAATATGTCATATTATCATATACTTATTTAAATAAAAATGTATTTTTAGTGGGTGGGTATATAAAAAAATATTAATTAATGACGTTAACAACATGATATTTATCATATTAATATTATCGACCGAGGGTACTTGATGGAATTTGAATTTAAATTCTAATATATTTAAGTTTTGTACTATTCCATTTGAGTCGTTTTAGCGACCCGGGTTTCGCCTTTCGGCATCTAAGGCACTATGTGCACTCGCCAAAAGGTAAATACACACTGACAACACATATGTACACTTCATACTTTCTTATATAATAAATTATTACAATAAAGTAGGTGATAGCTATACCACCCACCTAGTAAGTTCGCTGCGGACCTTTTAATTAATATTTAATTACAACATTTAAATAACATGCTAATTATATCTAATGGCCAACGCACCAGTTGCATTGGACGCAGCGATAGAAAATTTTAAGTACCTAATAAACAAATTATGAATAGTTGAAGTGTTTGTAAAAAATCCCTATCACTAATAATATAATAAATAGGGGTATATATCGTCAAAACCCATTAATGGAATATTAGAAAATAATCAATTATACTATTTTCTATTACCTACTACATTCGAAAGGTGTAAAATAGTCAATACTGGGTAAACGTATTGCAACTTTAATGGAGTTAACTAATGAGATATATCAATAAAATCAGTCTTACCATAAAACAACAAGTAATTCACATTATATTACAAATTAGAATCAAAATAGTTCCATTGTTTACGAATAATAACGATTTAATATACTTACAGAATGTATAAAGAGTGAGTAGGTATTTAATTATCTACTACGGGTTTTTGCAAGCACATCGAATATTCAAAATTTGTCTTTATACTCTATCCTTTACTTATAACGGCCGAGCTGTTACTGCATCGGCTTATGATGTTATGAATGCTGGGTTAAAATCTCGGGCCTGGAAAATTCACATGTTATTTTTCAATGTGTGTATATGATGGAATATATCATTATCCTAAGCAATTTGGTTGAACATAGTTATTCCCTACCCAATTTGCATTACCAATGGAAGGATATTTCTACACCTTCCTTAGGGGAGCAAACAATTGATGTTTCCGATTCCTCAAATAAATGGTTACCAGGGACACACAGGTCAACGGTGTGCCTCGTAGTTAAGTGCGTATAACACTGGCCTTACAGCGAGGGCTTACGAGTTTGATTTCCGGTGCGGTCACAATAGATGTATGTGATTGTTTCACTTATATTACTGATTACATTACTGTTATTTGGGCTCATGGCCTTTGTAGTGTTAAAATTAACACATATATTTATATAGGTATTATGTATTACACAGGCAGTAATGGCAGAATGTGAATTTACATGTCGTATAAGTAGTAAACAGAAAGTAGCCAAACATAGATCTTTTATGACTTTTAGACCACAGATTGTAAGTATATCTCAGAAAAAGTCAGTAGATAAAGCGACGGATAGTATCCATACAATCTCAACTAGGGATCCCGAGCTATTTTCGATACCTATGAATCCCGGGATTGATAAACATAATCCCGAAAGTTTCGGGATTGATTTTTTTATCATTTTTTATGGAAAATAAAATAAAACGAAAATATAACAGTAAAAATACTTTTAATAACAATTAACTACATAAGAAATAAACTGGGCTTGAATAAAGTTTGATTTATACCCATGTGTAATTTGCCGATTCATTTTATTTTTTCACATAAATTAATAAAAATCAGAACGATTGGAAAAAAGCAATGCTTCACACTATTAACAAAGTAATTCCACCACGATCTCATACGTTTTACGGCAGTTTCGTATTTGGCTGACTAATAAGATTTATGAAGCGGAAAGGCCATGAGTACACCATGATTTGCTTTACTATTTTAAATCTCGCTGACCCTATCATTAAGTCTTTACTATCAGAAACAGCAATCTCATATTAAATTCACATTATTATTTATATTACAATATTATTTACTCCAATAAAATTATGTATTTCCAAGAATGAACGTGTACAATATTAACATAAATGACGTATTACGTAGTATAAATTATACTAGATTTATTTTTGACCGATTTTATCAATGGTATTTGTACATTTAAAAATTTAATACTAACAATGGAAAAAAATGCAAATCCCAGGATTGTCAAATTGTAATTCTGAAATCCCGGGACCAGAATATAGGCTCGGGATTGGATTCCCTAGTCTCAACTCTCAAATAAATAATTCCTGGTGAATTATTTAATTTAAAGGCTAGCTGACTTTCATTAAATATTTTTTCTCATCAAAACAGACAGCTAACGATAAAAACAAATCCGTGGTTGTGAATAGTAGCATAATATAACCATCTTGTATAAATGGTGAAGAATATTTATAGCAATGAAACTTCCACACATCTATGTTTTAACAGCACCTCCCTTGGCTGTGTTAACTTTTAGAGCGAGACAAACAAATTTGACAGTTCAGGCGCTTAACTTATTGTAACAATTAACCGTCTCAACACATACATATGATAAACTACCCTCGATAGCCGTCGATAGCAGCCTTGTGTATAGAATAGATGCGCTGTAGCATCTACAGTACAATACTATGTCTAGCATGCTTTCCAATTTATTATGGCAATACTGAGACATTGAAAAAGACGAAAAATCGAGAAATAATGTTTGTGATTTTTCCTTTCAAGAAATCCGCAATAAAACGAGTGATAAAAATTATATTAAAAATATTCATAATAATATGTAAGCGCGTAGGCCACAGTGTGTTTATTTAATAAGAAATGTTTCAGATTTTTAACCTTGGGTGTAAAATAATAAATTTACTTTAAGATATTTTATTAAAATACCACCTACACTAAGTTTAAACACTGGGAGATGTGGGAGTTGACATTTTAATAAATGTGCGATAGCATTATGATACTAAAGAAGTTAGTTTTTTTTTTACATTACAATATTCCCAGAAGATATAGTTGTATATAGGGAATCCAATCCCGAGCCAAAATTCTGATCCCGGGATTTCGGGATTACAATTTGACAATCCCTGGTCCCGGGATTGGCATTTTTTCCATTGTTAATATAAATTTTTTATATATGCAAATAACATTGATAAAATCGGTCAAAAATAAATCTAGTACCTATAATTAATACAATTTAAGACATTTATTGTTAAAATTTTATACGTTGAATCTTGGAAATACACAAGTTTAACGGAGTAAATAATATTGTAATTTAAATAATAATGTGAATTTAGAGATTGCTGTTTCTGATAGTAAAGACTTGATGAATGGATTAGCGAGATTTAAAATATTAAAGCAAATAATCATGGCGTACTTATGACCTTTCCGCTTCATAAATCTAATTAGTTAGACAAATTTGAAACTGCCGTAAAACGTTTGATACATATATCATGGTGGAATTACTTTGTTAAAAGTGCGAATCATTGTTTTTTTCCAATCTTTCCATTTTTAATAATTTACGTGAAAAAATAAAATGAATCGGCAACCAAACTAAATCAAACTTCATTCAAACTCAGTTTATTTCTAATGTAGTTATTTTTTATTAAAAGTATTTTTTCTGTTATATTTTCGCTTTTATTTTATTTTCCATAAAAATTGATAAAAAAATCAATCCCGAAATCCCGGGATTATGTTTATCAATCCCGGAATTCATAGGTATCGAAAATAGCTCGGGATCCCAGGATCCCGGGATTCGGGATCCCGGGATTGGAATCCCTAGTTGTATACTACCGTTTTCATTAAAATTTGAAATATGTTTCAACGCTTTTGTAAAATAAAAATATATTTCACGTGTTTTTCTCAGCGCATTTCTTACATTTATTTTGCTTATCTACTGATTTTAATATTCATGTTGTTTATTGCCAGTATAAATAGATGCTTGCTATAATAATATTACGATATAGTGTTGCATACAATATAATATATTTTTTTATTTGGGAATTCAAAAGATGGATTTATTCGTAAAACTAGGGGTTTGTATTCGGCAAGGTAGCTCGCACATTACTCGACAATGCCATTTAAAGAAAAGTGTTACAAAGATTCTTCTGTTGGTAAATATGAAGGTTAAGCCGGTCACACTCTTAAGGACGGCAATACGAATTACGTGAATTATTCCATGAGATCTCAAACCATTCATTCATTCAATAAATATAACAGAATTTTAAAAACATTCCTTTCGCTAATTTTACACAACAAGACCGGACCAGATCAGAGAAAACATACGTAGTTATATTATGTCCTTTGGCTCCCTTAGATAGTGAACTTTTGAAACTTTTTTGTACTGCAATACTAAAAATAAACAATAAAGGTACCTACAATAATAGCTCAAGATAAGTAGTCATAAAACGTATATTAGTAGATATGTATTAACATTTCTTTTACATACTGAAAAGAGTTTTAATCCCGGAATCCTGATTTTTTCAAACATAAACTTGTCTATTTGGTTGAAATTAAATGTAAAAAAAAAATAAAAAATAAAAAAAAAATTAAAAAAAAAGAAAAAAATGGGTGCATAAATCAACTAATGCATTCACTGATTTAAAAAGACAAAGTGAAGGCATTCATAAAAAAATGGAGCTTTGGAAAACAAGATTACAAAAAAAAAAAAAAATTCGCTATGTTTCCACTATTAAATGATTTCTGCACCAGATATATTGAAACAAACAAAAATCTATTTACTGAGTGGTTGGTTGACTAGGTGGTTTGTTTAATAATGCACTTTTCACATTATTTTATTATTAATAAACAAAAGTCGCATGCGGCGCTGCTTTTTTTCGAGACTATTAAATATTTTAAATAATATGCCGTTGTGCGTTGCAATTTCATGTGATACCTATATTATAATGATTAATATACTTAAATGATAACGGAAACACTACTTTAGAGCACGACACTGCCCTTAACCTCAGCGATAAGTAGGTGGGCCCGTCAAAGAACCTGGCCTGGGGGCCCACTTCAGGATGTGGGACCCATGATAGAATCCATTTGTCAATGAACGATGATGAATTTGGATTGACTACTATTGAAATTTATTGTGCTAATAAACAAGAACATTCATCGCATGAAAAACAAATTAATTTAAAAATGAATATTATAATATAAGTAGTAAAACCTTGTTTATTTTTATATTTTTTTTCATTTTTGACTATTTAAAAAGGTGTCTGTAATAATGAAATAAAGGGGGGGAGGCGCAAAGATTAGATTTTTTTTTAAATGAGGCGTAGTAACATAAAGTTTGGAAACCACTGCACTAAAATATACCAGTTAGTGGTCAGCATGTTGTTTATCACACAGTTAATTAAAATTTAGAATCAAGCCGGGTACAATTACTCATTGACTTATCTACGTAAACTGCTGCCTTTCAATAATAGACTCTAAATATTTAAATATAAATATTTTGATGTAAAAAATATACTAATTGTAATACTAATATGTTTATGTTTAAAAATCTATTGAACCATCAGTGAGATTCGAATCTGTAAATCAATGACCCGAAAGCGAATGTGAGATAGTTACAGGTCCACGGTGTATTTCTCATAATTCTTTATTAACTGTCATACCAGGTTATAAACTTTGACTGTCCCACTGCTCACTGCTAGCCTATAACGTAGCCGTCGCGTCGGCCTACACGGCTACAGTACTAATACTCGGTAGACCTGACCAGTTATAATATTGTAAGTTATGTATCCAATATCATAGAGTTAATGGGAGAATCTCTCTGAAATATGCTTTTAAAACCTTGTGCACGTTTCGTCCCATGACCCTTTTCCAGCAGCGAAAAATACAGCGTCGTATATTATTATTTTGATATCCATTCCAATTAAGATGAACTCAGTTACGGTATATTATTTGATCTGGGATTACTCTTTGTTCGAGCAGTGATAGAAAATATATAAAACGTAATTATAATAAGAAGTTATATACTTTCAAAGTGAATAATATAAATAATTATCCGGTAGTTCGACTCTGCAGAATTTAATGACGTATGAAATATGTATGAAAAACAAATTTACAACAAAATTTTAATTTATCTGTAGTTTAGTCTACCAAAATCATATAAAACTATTTTTATTATTTCGTAATAAATAGACAAATACTGATAAAAGTGACGAAAGAATGAACTGTATCCGCATTTTAATAAAGGTCAATTTGCAAAGTGTGTTACTTTGTATAATATAATTAATGCATCTATCTGTATACCAAAGTCAGATTTTAGTCATATAAATACATAAATTGTATCCACTTAGAACTGAACTAGATTTTTGTAATATATAATATATTATATAACTTTTTCTGGGAAAAGTACATAATTTTCTGTTCAGATATCGTTTCAAATAAAATGGTGTATGCCTTAGTGATCAAATGCAACCATTTTGTTCTCTTGCATCTTTACAATACTATTTATAATATTATCTAGATAAATTAAATTAAATATTAATTATATTTTTCATCTTATTTATTATCTCTGCATTTTTTTTTATTTTAAATTCACTGATTACCTGCTCACGAATGCCAATTGATTTTTAATTTCTCTCTCCTCAATCTACGATTAATAACTTTTTAATTATAATAATATAATGCTTTATATGGTCGCCTCTTATATGTATCATTATTGTATAGATACTTATTTGTTCGTCAAGTTGGTTGACTACAAGTCTAGTCAAAACGAAGAACATTTTTCCATTGAAATTAATTTTACTCTAGTCCATTATTTTTATTCGAATTACGTGAATTAATAAATTGGTAATTAAATTAGTGGAAAGATGTCTCAATTAATTACATTTGAAACAGGAAATCTATTTACAAATTTGCTTTTAGATTATATATTTTTCTAATTGGTATGATTCTTAGGTTTTCATGAATGTTTAGATTTTCGTGAATCAAATTGACCTGATCAACATCCTACAAGATGGGGACTATTCCTACAAGAAAGACCCATAGTAGGTTGTAGCATCAATGAAAAGAAGAATAATAATGCTTAATAGATACTAAGAAGTAACCTGATTTAATTAAGTTAAATTCATTTAATTAATTATAATAAAATTATTGTCGGAAAATTGAAAGCAAAACTTTATGAATTTCCTCCAGGCAAAGCATTATCAACCTGGCTCATGTAATAATATAATTATTTTGAATAAGATGAAAGCCTTAGAGTAGTGATGCAAAATTAGTAAGAATAAATTGACTTAACTAAACGCTGGCTACTTTAATTAAATCATTCGTTTAAGAAAAAGGGTTAATACACCAAGTAAATATTTGAAAATTTAAAAGGCACACTGAATAAATTTTCCCAAGATCAGCATTTCAACTGGTTGGTAACCCAACCCCCACGTCTGATGGTGTATTATTAAATTTGATCTTAGATTAAGTCTTGTTACATGGGCAGTGATCGAAGAAGTAAATGTTTTTTATAATTCAATATTTTTTTCATTTTATTTACCTACCCCAGAATTAAAAAGATATGTGGTAAAGATCTACCATCGTAAGTTGGCAGCCGGTCGAATTTGAAACTAAAATTGTCTATCGAGGATAAATTTGTTACAAATGCCATTTAATTTTACAACATGTTTCTCGAGTTATGGATTGCATAATATTTGTACAGAAATCTACTACCAAAAAAAAATTATAAATTACCATTTTTTTGTTAGTTATGGTAATATTCTCAATGTCATACTAGCGCCCTCGCTGAAATGCCAATTTATGATGGTAGATCTATAGTTGATAATTTATTACGATTGGTAAGTAACCAACGCATATCAAATTAATTTTAGTTATGATAAAGATTCATAATAATATATAATGTAACATACATGAAAATCTCATAGTAATTTTTTTTAACAATTTATTTATTTTTACGGTGTACAGTTGCTATAACAATGTCTACACATTAATGTCTATTAGGTGCGTGATATATAATGATATTATGTATTTATCTTGATTTATCTGTATATATATGTCTGTCTGCAACGCGACAAATTCCGAAGGGTTTGCGTCTTTGTTGCGCGATCACATAAACAGAACACTTACGGTGCATCCCTCTCATGCGTGTTGCACCTAATCGTTTAGTCACATATATACATTTCGCTTATAAGCTTAAATAATAAAAAAAAATATTTTAAGACAATACCAACGAAGCTCACGTAAAATACACAAGATTTATCGAAATGGATACCTACTAACATAATAAAAGTATATTGGTATTCAAATTAACTCGTTCTTTAGTTAAGAATATTTCTACACTGTGTTGAATTGCTTATGGTATAAAAAATTCTATTATTGTCAGCTAGATAGTATTATTAAGCACATCGGCAAGAACGTTGACAAGTGGCACTGCCATATGGTTATTTTTTTCTTTAAGTATATAAACAACATCAGTTCACAATAATAACTCATCAAATTTAATAATGAAATATATTATTATAGAGCCTTTTTATATTTTTTTTTGCATTCAAAGCTCTCTATTAGTCGTAAAATGGTCCGTAATACACCGTCCACGCAAAAGCACGAAAATAAAAAGTTGGGATATCTCTAATGTTTAAAATAAGCATTTTTTACTAAATATAAACAAAACGTAAATAATGTTATCACCACTTTCATGCAATTGAATGTAATGGCTTATTTTCCGAGTAACCATTTATAGTTTTTGATTAATAATTTTTAAATTTTGCTAAGAAGCTTTCGATCACATGAATGAAATAATTTGACACACATATGAGTACATGCGTTGTCATTTTGGTAGACTGTTTTTTTGCAAAAATATTTGATTAAGTAGATATTGCTTGTATTTCTTCAAACTTTAGATATTTTGTTTGACACGGAGTCTTCATGGATATATTAATACTAATACGATAATAATTAAAAAAAAGCACATTTTGTTTTAGGCATTAGACGTTTGTTATGCAAAGTTGTATTTCGCTTAATAATAAGTTAAATCAATACAACAACTTGAGTCTTATTATAATATTGTCATACTATATAATAAAATATCAAGTAATATATTAGGCTACAAAAATAAATTAATAATTCACATGGCATGCCACGAAAAGACTGGTTCGCCATCCCTTCGCTAGGATATTAATTAAGATAGGGCGCAACGGTTCTACTTGACAGTGTTTGGGTTTAAATCGATGTATTATGTAATAGGATTCAACAGAATGGGTTTAACGAAATGAATTGCCGACAAAAACCCATCTACATACTCAATTTATTTCGTACGGATTAATTTACCAATCAGCAACTTTTAACTCATTGATTTTTGAATGATTACTGACATACCTATTCACGACTACCAAAATAATTTTGATAGATCATCGTAATGCCTATACCTATTCAATACATTTTGCATAATGGTATATGATATTTTATTTTTTTAAATTCATCATGATTTTTTAGTTAGTTAAGTTTATTTAGTTAGTTAACAGAGAACCTAGCGGAGAAATACGAAGCTTGTGATTTGAGATTTTTTTTGATAATTTACAATTTCAACTGTATTCATTATAAATATGTATCTGAAAACATTAAAAAGATTTATTTTTTCAAAGATAAACTTACAATAATTGTAAAAAAGTTTGAATTTGTTACATATTTATTTCATAAGTTACGTTATTATTACATTATTTTTATGATCATATTTATTATTAAAATTTAATTTATTAAGTTTTCTCTTTTTTCTCATGTAGATTTTTGATTAATTCATCGTTTTAATATTTTTCATATTTATTTAAAAAAAATATCGATTTTTATAAAAATATAAATGTACATAACATGAAATCCTTTTTATTTATGTTATTATAGGTGTCAAAACTAATGCATCAAATATGATTTAATCTCTTTGAAAAAATGAGAATTATTACTGATTTCATCACTTCAATACGATGCAATTATTACCTAAGAATAGTCACTATTGAAAAATATGTATTTTTCAATAATTTATTGCTGACAATAAGGGTCATAATATGAGATAAATACAATAATTAAAGTCATCATAATTGTCAGTTCAAACCCAATGAAATTACCTTGACAAATTTATCAAATTAATCAGAATTAGTTTTCAAAATCTGCTTTCAAATTAATGTAGGTACATAATTATATTATTATTTTTAATTCAATTATTTTGTGAATATACTATTATATGATTTGAGTAACATTATCTTCACCCGTCATGTATATTTAAGCTTTCCAAAATAAACATTGTACGACAAAATTATTTTTATGAAGCTAAACACGCGCCAAACCAATTTAAAAGTCGGTAATAAATCTAAGCTTTCGTAATGAGCTTCTACTTTGGGCAAATTTAGAGAGTTTATTTTTCCTCACAATAAAAATTATAACCATTTGACAGCGTAAAAACTTGGCGAATGTTTTGCGCGGGAAATAATAATGTGGTTTGCGAACATAATTCAATTTCGTCTGTTGTTGTCTTTGAATTTTTGATATGGCTGCAGGGCTTCGTTTTTGTTTCGAGAGCCATTAAGAATATTGTCTATGCTTTATATATGAAGTGTTTTAATTTACTATGTTCAACGAGATGTTGTTCGCTTTGAAATGAGTAGAGTTATTTTCTACGACCGCATAGATTAAGTTCGTGGTTTCTTGTTACGTAAACGATGGTTTTAATAAACTATTCATGTTTTCACAATGGTATTGCCGTACTAATATCAACCAAAGTTCAATAGCAACCTCTAACTAAACTGAAAGAAGAAGAGACAATATTTTTGTATTTTTGTGATCAATGAAAAAGTCTCAAAATTGTTTTTGAACTCCATTCTTGCATACTATGACGTTGTCAATTTTAAGTAATTTTCTTATTATAAATTAGACTTAATAATGTTTGCTTATAATTTCATATTTGTTGTAATTATACTAAAATTATTGTACTTTACCCAAAACTAAAGTTTCAGACTAATGGATATGTTCAATTAGATTTAAAAACAAATATATATACAATTCTGTCAACACAGACAACTTTACAAGTTTTAAATATTATATCAATATAACAAAGTCAATATGGACCAATTAAATCTAAAGTATGTGCACTGAGTACGGAGTAAAAATGGGTATCTATTTCAATTTATTAAAATGCATTACAATATGTATACATAATAAATATTTGTGCTGATTTTTCAATCTGACTACCCGTCTGTAATGTATTAGAGCAGACATAATAAGTTGGCGTGTATGAGCGAGCGAGAAGAGAGAATACGAATCTCGTCGGTCTCTTCTGCTCTTGAAACACTTTTGCTTGTTATCGCGAGGGATGGTTTCCAATCCTGGTGTCCTAATGAATTTGAATTTACATGCGCCTGTCAATTACCTGCGTGGTGCAGCCATAATTTATTCTGGATCGGAACCATTTCCTCGTGTCAAGCCTATCAGGCACCACTAGTGACGGGTGCAAGATTAGTAAATGCACTCCCTAGAGACGTAGGTATTTTCAATGATGTACTTTATATTTTGTTTTTGAAACTTTATTTTTATGTATAAAATTGTATGTTTTTTGTTTACAAAAATTTTATTTTTCTGTATTAAATTGTACTTAAGTATGTTTTGATTTTATTTTATTTTTGTTATTATATATATTTTTTCTATATTCTCTTCTTCTCTCTTGTGAGGGTAATATTGACTTATAATGTAAATCTCATGTTGTGTACGTCTTGAATTTAAATTTTTTATGTCCACAATGTTTTGTATTCTTAAATAAATAAATAAAAGTGGTAACGTGAGAAAAAAAAAATAATTTTGAAAATTTGAAAAATAAACTGACACCCAAATAAAAGAACCATTTATTTTAATCGGGTCGTGAAAGAAAACAATTATAGATATGCTACTCTTATAATAGTTGATAAATGGTTACACTGGCATATCGTCATATACAATAATTTTGACAGGTTGCACTGCCACCTGGTGATTTTTTCTAGTTAACTAATTACAACTCAGAGCAATAATTAGATAATGACCTTCTGCTTACCGAGCGAGCTTACCACACTAACCTGCAGATCTAAGTACTAACCATGCTAATAAATATAACCTAATACCCCGTTTACACGTGCATGGATGTACTGTGCACAGTAAGAAAATGTATGGGGAAATACGCATTATCCTGCAGTTGGCAAGATTGCGTCCATAAATTAAACAAGATTGGAAGATTTCAAATTGTGATGATTTATTGCGCGCCAGTAAGATTATTTTCGATCTGCACCTGCGCAGTAGAGCGATAGAGAACGAGATAGCGATACAGAACATGCCGGTAAAAAAACGAACTACTCATTTTGAGCTCCGATTTCCAATACGAGCTGTCAGACAGTAGTATAAAATGACAACCTCGCGTAAGCACCCGTCGCGAGCAGTCGCCTTTTCGTGCGCGCCGATACTAGCTGAGATCTTCATTCTAATCGAGACCTACAAACTACCTCGCAGAACCAGCCGACCTAGCAATTTACCTACTTTGCTACATCCTGCCGACCAAGCAAAATACCTATTTGCTACAATCTGCCGACCAAGCAAATTACCTATTTGCCTACCACCGCCAGTGACCTGCCCAGACGATTACCTACCTACTGCACTATGGAGCAGATCACCGTAGAAATCACCAGACTCGCCGCATTCAGACCAACTAAACTACGGGACCTCATGACGCTGCACTTCCTGCTCCTGACGGCATATCAGGAGCAGGTCGAATCAGCTTTTCCCATGGACCCACCCGCCCGACCTCATACCTGGAGGACGAACAACCCTAGACCGACCACGCCACGACGAACAACAACTTCACACACATTGACCAACAGGAACACCAAGCAACAAATCACCATTCCGCGCGCCGATCAAGGAGGCAGACCCAATCACACACTCAAAACATGATAACGACCAACTATCCGTCGTTATCAGGGGCTTCCCGATCAGCATTCACACTGAGGACATCACCAATGACCTACTCCAAAGAGGCCTCCCGATCATCAGCATCCGGAGGATGACCCGGGGCAGGAGCCGGCATCCAATGCCTCTTGTCCTGGTCAAACTCTTGGACAACGACAGAGGGAGGCAGATACACACGCTACACTACGCACTTCATCGCAGAATCACGATTAAAACACCAAGAAGGAGCACTACCGCACACCTCAAACCAAAGCAAAACAACCCGATGACGACAACTTAGACCCAAACCGAAACAAACCTAGACGATTCAAAACTTCACAAAGAGACCGCCACGGAGGTGGAAATCAACATCTCCGATGCCGAACGCCCACGCAATCCGAACAGAGCTCACAAACCACATGAAGTGAACACCACAGCCATCCATACACCGGAAACGGAATTACCTGAGACTCCGTATTCAGAGCTAGGCAAAACCCTTGACCCGGGAACTGAATCCGAATCAGAACTCGACGAGATCCCGGATACCTCAGCATCAAATCCCCCGGAATTAGACTATGCGGAGAAAAAGGACAAACTGACCCAAACCATCAAGGAATCAAAACCCGAATCCGACCGAGAACACTCGTTCCGTTCAGGAACCAGAGAACTCCTAGAACACAGAACTAAACTCTCCGAAAAAGCATTAAAAAACAACTTCACGCTCATAGAAACGGTCAAGGAATCTTTAGACTGCGAAAATTCCTACACATACTTAAGATTAGGCGTCTTCGTAGACGAATACCTAGATGCATTGAACTACCGCCTAAGTAAAATAAGCAAGAACCCAGACATAACACCTAATCCAGACTAAACACCTAATCCAGATGAAACACCAAACCGGAAGACAAGGAAAACAAGAAGAAAGAATAATCGCCGATAAGTAGCCGCCACCACGCAAGGACCGAAGCCCTCCCCTGCCAACCGCCAAGAAGCAGAGCTCTGAGCTGCGATACTCAGAGCTCTTCCAGGCATTGGCAATGACCGGAAGCGAAGAGAATTGACCAGAAGAGGAAGCGAGAGAGGAAATCGACGGACGCCGGCGTGAAGTTTTTTACTTTTAAATACTCCAGATCAATTCATTGAGATCAACAACCCGGCCTCGCTCGGTCGCGAAGCCACCGAGGCCGGGACTCACCTTCAACATTCAAGCTTTCACCAGAAACCATCCTGGCATCCCAGTTTGATAAGCTTATATCCTAAGTAAGTAAGTTGCTTACTCTTGAAGAATGAGATTGGAGACACAGTCAGCACTTTTATGTGTAAACAGTTATTGTCATGACATGAGTTTAAAATAAGCACAATTGCCGACAGTAACTCCATGCATGAGTACAGGCGCTATAATATTTATTCTATCAGAGTTATTTTAAATAGCTAACATTTTTGTAATTAAATTAGGTGGTATCGCAAAAAAAATGTATTAGAATTCCACTCGGCTTAAATAAAATCAGGAATTGATTCAATGAAAAAGTTAGAGATTTATTAATAATAAAATCGCCAAAATAATCATTTAATAAATACTGTAGATGTAACATATTATTATATGCGAATATAATATTGCAAACAGTCAGATGGAAGGATCGGAAGTAAAAGTTTCATATTGTATTTCGGGCGTAATAATACAGAGATAGTCATAAACCAATCGCGATAGTGTTGCCCTACTTTTGCTTCTCCGAATTTGGATATTTGTGAAAGACCAATTTTCTAATAGGTTCTCTTTATGCGTATTACAGAGTTATTAATAACCATTGTATGTATAATCATTTTATACCATCAGTATATTATATAGTTTGTACAGATTACACTCTTACATTATTTTTATTTGATATTTTAACTACCTAAATAAATTCGTGAAACTAATTAATAAATAATTACAAGATAAAAAAACTTTTTTATATACAACGTTTTTAAATTTTTTGTTGAATCATATAAACTTGACTCGATCAAAAAAAATGTATTTGATAGAAATAATACTGAAATGTCATTTTGACACTCATATTGATTTCTATAGTAACGCATGTATATATTAATAATTTAGTTGTTAGGACCCTAGCAGCCAATAATAGTGGATTGGATTACGGATTTTTTTCCGAAATAACTTTTCATACAAAACAGATTTAGCTGAAAATGAATTTAATTCTACTTAAAAATGGCTAAAAGTATAAAAAATGCATCGGCATTGTGTTCTGTTATCTTGTAAAAGTTTTAAGTGTCTAGCTAGTCGGGAAGTTAGTAAAAAATCGATTGCAAGATTTGTACCGGACAAACAGCCACCAGAAAAATAAGAATACGACCTAATAAAAACGTTGTAAAATTCAGCATTACCATCGTGGATTTTGGCCACATAAAGAAGAAGTCTTCAATAATTAGTCTCACGGTTTGCTTCAAACACCGATTTAAGATTTTAACCTTGTTGGAAATATAATATTATTTATAATATAATTTTGTATAGCCTTGACCCCTTTCATCTTTTACCTTCCGATCTGACCAGACATCTGACAGATGAAGTTACCGAGACATGTCAAGATAAGAATAACAGAGAATTTTTATGGTATTGTTCTAATTTAATAAACTTTAGGCAGGGAGCTTTGACAAAATCATTCATTAGTGCAATGTACACTGTAGTTTTTAAATTAATCTAATAAACTCTATAACACTCGTTTATGGTTAGTTGTAAGTAACCATTCTTTTCTATGAATTTTTATTTGAATATAGTATTCCTTATCTATTCCAATTCTTTCATTTGAGATTTTCCCTCTTGTTGTTTATTATCTCATTTGAATTTGGTTGGGATAATTATGGTCGCTCTCATCCTTATTTTTCACATACTTAAAATTACAAAGACCAGGCGATCAGTAGTCATAAGTCATCAGTTAACCATGATTAAAGACAACCAGTTACATTCAGTTATTTCACGACAGCGGACGCGCCTAGTCTTGTTAAAGCTACGATTCTATCGCGCCGTGATCTGATACGATACGACCAAAACTGCGTTAACTACAGAGTGACTCATCCAAAATACATCTGTTCGACCTTTGTTGCGCCAAATCTGATATGGTTTGAGCAAACGTTGCGTCTATAGTCCATTCTAAACTTGTCATAATCATGTATCCCAAAACGCAAATCAAACCGTGAGAGTGACATTTCGAACCATCTGTTTACTAGTGCGTCAGAGCGTGAATACCAAACCAGCTCCAGCGCGCGAGCCCTCTCAACATAAAAGGTCAGTGCCTAGTATCGATCCGTAATCCACAAGAATCTTAAAATTACAGTCCACTGTGAAAAGCGCAACCAGAATTTAAATGGTGCCGCCCGTACTGAAGTAACTTGGACATATAAGAGTAACTCATTACAAAGACGTATCGTTGTGGGTCCTGAATTTACATTGAGCCCAGAATCTCCCAAAAGCAGTGTGTCAGACGACGCCGTGAGAGATTCGTCAATTTGCCGTTGAGCAATACCGTTATTTATTTGACTCTTTATTGCTGTATATTTAGTGTATTATATTTTAGAGTTTGATTTTACTTATTATTTATAAATTTTACCATTGGAAATATAAATTTTATTGTAGGAAATACTCTTGTTTTATTAATATTTTATGAAATATAAAGCGTCTCTGTATGAATTTTGATAGAAGTTATTAATAGTATTTAGTATGTTGTAATTAAATACATTTTAATTTAGCCCCACTTAAGCCGGAAAATTATATATAATATATTACTACTTCTCTCTGCGAAAAACGATTATGTGATCTAATAAAAGATATCACAGTACTCTTATAATATTATAATTCTAGCCAAATAATCACGTATTACTGTTGATATTATCAATATGTACTTGTTATAATTTTATATTTTAAAATAAATAAAACAACGCCACTTTTATAATATAAGTATATTATACAAAGAATGAAGCACTTGAGTTTTATTTTTACGCTCTTTCTGGTATGCTTTCGAGTTGCAAGCATTAAGTTTAGTTATCATAGGATTCTTATTTTGACGAGTTTAAAACAGCAATATCTGTCAACGAAAATAGCTCAAATGTCGTAGAACTAATGAATAATGGAGTTCTACAATGTAAACTTCAGTTAAAATTATATAAATTATGATTGTATCTTAGATCTTAGTCAGTTGTAAAACTTTAAAAACTAGATATTGGGAAAATGTTTTCACTTTGATCGTTAAGTTGGGTAAAATATCAACTTAAAATTGAATGCTTTGTGTTGGGAATTCCTTGATGTTTAATTATTAACACGCCTTAAAACTTTATTATTTTAAGTAGGTACCTATATACTTGAAGAGATAAAATAAATAAGGAACCAAGTACCAAATTCAATATTATATTCTGAAGAAAAATGCGTATGAAAAAAACTCGGGAATGGGACAACTGGACGCCAGGACAATTGGACAGAACGTAGACGGTGAGTTTTCTATCTACTACTTCGTAGTTTTAATTCATTTCACTCTTAACATAATGTTTTTTTTATTGCGGATTGAGAAATACCATACCTAAGGCTTTATATAAAAATAAAAACTCTTTTTTCATTGGAACTTAAATATATGGACGATTAAATCATTATTTACGAGTGCATATTTAAATCCTCACCAACTATTCAATCATACGAGGGTGGGTCAATAAGTCCTTAGAAAAGCCGACAGGTGGCGCGACTAGTACTGTAAGAGGTTTGTTTTCATGCAGCGGCACTACCGATTCAGTATGCTGCGAAGTTTCAATCAGATTGGTCGGGTTGTTGTGTGTTTCTCGTACATTTAAAAAAAAAATTGCTTGTGGAAAATGGAAAAATGGAAAATGGAGAAAATTGAGTTTAGAGCTGTTATTATACATTTTAATATAAAAGGGTTAACAGCAAAGGAAATAAAAAATGAGTTGGATTTAGTTCACGGCATATCTGCTCCTTCACTTGCAACTATTTATAACTGGTTAAATGAATTTAAACGTGGTCGTACATCAACAAAGGATGAACCACGCTCAGGACGTCCTGTAGAGGTGACTACACCAGAAATGATCAATAAAATCCACGATATGGTGTTAAGTGACCGAAGATTAAAGTTGAGTGAGATAATTGAGGTTACAGGGATCTCAAAAGGTAGCGTCATTTCTATTTTACATGACAAATTGGGCATGAAAAAAATTTCTGCAAGATGGGTGCCGCGTTTGCTCACAGTCGACAATAAACGCAATAGGGTGGTGGCCTCTAAAGCCCTGTTGTCGCTCATGCAACGCAATCCGGATGAATTTTTTCGTCGCTTTGTGACTGTAGATGAAACATGGATACACCACTATACTCCCGAGACGAAAGAACAGTCAAAGCAGTGGATTGCAAAGGCAAACCATGTTTAAAGAAGGCGAAAACCGTGAAATCAGCTGGTAAGGTTATGGCTACTGTATTTTGGGATGCACGTGAAATTATTTTCGTTGACTATTTGGAAAAAGGAAAAACAATAACAAGGGATTATTATGCATCTTTATTGGACCAGCTAAAAAACAAAATTGAAGAAAAACGGCCTCATTTAAACAGGAAAAAAATCCTCTTTCATCAGGTCAATGCCCGTGTTCACACATGTTTACGATCAATGGCTAAAATTGAAGAATTGAAGTTCGAATTGGTCGACCACCCACCGTATTCGCCAGATTTAGCCCCCAGTGACTTTTTCCTTTTCCCAAACTTAAAAAAATGGCTAAGTGGACAACGTTTTTTTTCAAATGAAGAAGTCATCGATCGGACAAATGCTTATTTTGAGGACCTTCCGAAAACTTATTTTTCTGACGGTTTAAAAAAAATTGAGAAACGTCTAACCAAGTGTATTGAGCTCCAAGGAGATTATGTTGAGAAATAAAAAAAAAATACAAAAATTAAAACTGTTTTAATGCTTTTTTCTAAGGAATTATTGACCCACCCTCGTAATATAATAATTTAAATATTATTAATAATATTAAATATATTTTTTAAAGGTACTTGTAAGTACCTAACGTCTATTTATTTTTGAATTGCGCCAAATCGTCCTAGATCCAAAAACTCCACGTGTTTATAATGGTAATTTTTAATTTAAATTTTAAAAAATGTAAACTTGTTACACTATCTTAAAAATATTGATACTGGTGATAATTTTAATATAATGGATGTGGATTTGGTGAGCTTGGGTGGACAAGGGTCGATGTAGGGATTCCAGGTACTAATGTTTTGATGGTGGGACTTCTGAACTTCTGGAACAGTCTTGAACTCTGGGTCACTCATTCTCACATGTTTATGATAGGGTTTAGTTAGTTTACGCGCGCGATGGGTTAACTTAAGGGTTGGTTTTGTTGAAATTAATAATTGTTTGATTGTTAGCCTGACGGTGGTCGTTTTGGAAATAAATTAAAATGTATTAATAAGACATAACATATTGGAAGCTGGAGTAGAAATTTGGAAATATTGGGTCAAACAGTGAGCAGAAGATGCCAGAACGCATGCACATACCTACAAATTGGTCATTCCTATAACGGCTCACCGGTCGCTGCATCCAAATATACGATTCAAAGGTTACGCCCGACTGTCGCCAGGTGGATGTGCGCGGTTTTCACATGCAACACCCAAGCGAAGTTCCTAGAAGGTTTGATTTATGGCTTTGCGGCAGACGAGGCGAGTTTGGATGTGAGGGCCAGCTAATATGTATATTATGGTATTGAAAAAACGATAATATACATGGAAAATTGACAGTGAATAAAATCTTTTTCACGTCCGACATCACCTTGAAATTCGTCATTTAATATTTCCAGCGCATACGGAACAAGCGTCTATATACCCATATTTTAAAAGCTTTTAGTTTCTATGCGTATCCACACTTCTTTCCGTATAAAAGAATCAACAAGACGTAGCATTCCTACAATTTTCGTTCTGACTTATAGGCTAGGTCATACCTTCATAGTATTTTCCTCAGTCGTGTAAAAACAGCCCTGGTATTTTAAACTCGGCATTTCAGTTTAAATGTATGATTCTAGTTATCATCCAGAGTGCAACTTCAACGTATAATGGAATTTACTCCAAGAGCTCTCCATTTACTTTGCACGTACTATCATAATATAGTGCGAGAGTATAGGAACTCTAGCAATAAAATTTGTTTTATTATTTAGGCTTTTACCGTATTTGTTGCAGGCCTCATTAGTCCCGTTAATTTGTATTTAAATCAGGAATGAATAAACAAAAATATAAAATATTGTAAAAATAACTTATTAACGAAAAATCTCAATTAGGTATTTAAAAAAAAATAAATGGAGCTAACATTTTTTTTACAGTAGATGAGAGTGATCATGTTTTTGTGTTTAATTTACATTTTGGAACGCCATTCTGAGGGGTACATCATTACGACCGCGTTGATTGAAGTAATCACTTATTCCGGATGCTGGTAGAGCCTTGTGGCATAACCTTGAGGGTTTTGTCACTGTGGCCAACCCTATTTCACCCTGGAGTAGGTAGAGCTACAAAAGTGATCTACGAGCTACAGGTCCCAGATGGACCAAAGAAAATGGGGTGACCTAGTATTTGCCCTATGCCCCAATTCTAGAGCGTGGAAGGGTGACATAAGTAAGTAAGTAATGCCATTCTGAGTATTATTTAAAAGTATTTTAAATTGATTTATATAGCTGTTTGCGGTCGTCAGTTGTTCAGATACAAAATGTAAAATAATGAATAAGTTCAGGTAAATAAAGTTTTGCTAAATTTTAAAATTTGTGGTCATGTTCTTAAAACTCTTTGTAGCTTATTAAACAAAATAAATTACCCATGACAGTAAGTTGAAATATTTTTTTCCCTTGTAAATCAGAAAATACAATATACACAATTTTATTGGAATAAACCTTCATAGTTTGAAAATATAATTTATTAAATCCAGTTATGCGAAGGGTTTGCATGATTTTCTTACGATATAATTGGGCAATCGTTTTGGTCTATTTTTATTCAAGGCATTTAATAAAGAAATTTAATATGAAATAAAATATGATGCTTGTCAAAAATACACAGAGTCACGTAATGCCGTAATGGCCTAAAAAGTAAAATATGATTGGGATGATACGAATAATATTGAAAGACTTGAATTTCATAGTGACTGTGTTATTTCCATAATAATTTAACTATATTTATCTATCTTTATGTCGTAAGAATATTTCACTGTGAATATTAAAGAACCTTCTAGTTCGTAACAGTGCCAAAGTCCTCATATTATATTTATCCTTTTTTGATATTTTAACTTTCGTCCTAACTTTTAAATGTATACTATACTATATACTTGTCGTACCATCATAAATCGTCAGGTGTTCGAATTTAGAACTAAGCTCATTACAGAATAAAATGTATTAAATGATAATTTGTCAAATGTTTGCATGTGGAGCCTTCACTAAAAGTACAACTTATACTAGTGGATCTATAGTAATTATCATTAATTATAATCAAACGTATGCGGGAAATAGATGTAAAAACAAAAATAAACTGTGGTACATCTCGGATTGCTTATGAACGACCTAATAGTTACCTCCAAGCCAACCGGCCCCGCACCACAGTTGGTCGTAATTGAGAATGTCACGAGGTCCTACTTTGGATGTGAAGCATCACTAGTTGTTTACGCCTGGGAATATCTCAGGAGCAGATGCCAAAGACTGAGGTCGCCACGCACTCAAGTGTGGTTTTACTGAGTTTACAGAGACTTTATAATAAATTTTCACGTATGCAAGTGCAAGTGAGAGAGAGAAGCACGGGGAATTAAAAAAATTTAATGATATTAATTAATTTATATACAATAATATGTAAAAACAAAGCTAAAACAATACGAATATATTGTTGTTTTTATTTAATATAACGCATTTTTTTATAGTACTTATTCCACTTTAATTAATATATTAGGACCACCAAATGTCCCACTGAGGCGGACGAAACCGGTCCTAATATATTAATTAAAGTGGAATAAGTACTTTAAAAAAAATTGCGTTATACATTTCACCGTGAAATACGTATTCTACAACATGTGGCGCTAGTTTGCTGTTCCAATTAGATTCAATACGAATTTTATGAGATGTCTTTATTGGTTTTAAATAATTTAATGTCGAAACTACATAAATAATATACCTATACGATGTGATTGTATTTATAATCTACTTACATACCTATTTTTTAATGTGTGTTCCTTGTATTACGATGGTTTTATTACGTATTTTTAAGTGTTTTATTTAGACATTAATATTGTAAGTTACCGAAATAGCAATATTTTGTTAAATATTATAAATAAATAATATTATATTTATAATTCCCTGTGTAATATATTAGTATTAGCTAGTATTAGTATATTAGTAAGTAATATTGCACTTTAATGGTATAAATTATCAACAGCTATTGGTGGTAATTGGTAAAATATTATATTAGGAGATTATCTTTATTATTAGAATATTATGGTTTCAAATGTTTTATTCAGATTACTATAATCTTACCAAAACATTTGAATAAAAAAAATTATGTGAAAAATGTTCTCTTATTGTATTAATATGTACTTAAATTTATATTTGTATATAAAATCAGATCAAATGTTTCTTATACACATAAATTTCACGTTCAGTTTCATGTACTGCGGCGCACGAATAAGTGTCCCACGAAGAACTGCATACGTACAACTTACACGTAACCGTTTTAAATGCTTTTCAGTGACGTTCATTATTCAATTGATATCTGGATTCTTCGATATTTTTATATTAAACTTTAAAATGCTTCATTGCTTAGGTCACGTCACGATAATGTTTTTGTTTAACCAAATTTGTTTCCAGTTGTAGCTTTTGCGATATCTAGCAGAACACTAGTTGAGAATCACTATTATAATTATATATTATAATTAAAAACAAACCCCTTTACATGGTGGTACTAACTTTTCATGAATGTAATTTAAATATATTTTTTAAGGTGATATGTAAATAAATCATTATTTGCGGACCTTTTTATGAAGTTTAAAGGAAATGGAATAACCTGACACCTATGCGGGTTTGCATGCAAATAACAGAGCGTGGTAGAAAAAAAAATACTTGACGTCTACAGTATATCAAAAATATTAACCATTATAATGTATAAGTAATATAAACAAAAATATTTTTTTGCTATTTTATAGCATAGTAATTGAAATCTCCAAGCGTTCTACCCACGATAATTACAAAATTCGACATAATTAATAAAACATAGCAAATGTATATTATACTCAAATAGCTACCTCGTAGACTATTTAGTGAAACAAGAAATAAAAAATTTATACAGTAGGGAACAAATTTTTGATATCAATAATTATTATTGATAAATAGTAAAACTAAAATTCCATTTTTTAGCCTAATAATTAAGTCACTCCATTTACAGCTAAGTATTTGCAACCTTCAAATACAAAATATTGAACGAGTGTCAGTGCATAGACCAAGAGCAGTTGTCAGAACGAAGGACAAGCTTAGAATGACGTATTCTTAACACGCGTTTAAATTTATCCCATATTCTTCCAAAATCGAGATCGGTCGCCTGTTACTCCACACCCGTTAGGTGTTTCAGTTCCTTGTGTTCCCTGATTGTAAATTATTAATGAAAATTAGTATGTTTAATAAATATTTATATATTAATTTGGTACTAATATGCTACTTTGGTAGGTAGGTATATAGGCGGGAACTTACTATATTATATTATGTCAGTGTGTGTTTACAATCAAACTCGATGTTAGAGGGAAAGTTCGACTACACGATGATCAGACCAAGTAAAAGATCTTAGGGTTTTTTATTATCTTCAGCTCTGCAGATAAAACTGTGCATGAATTATTTTTATTATGAATTACTTTTGACATTAACACGACCCATATCTCTGAGAAAAAAGGAAAAATAAATAAATCAAACGATAATATTATACACAAAAAAATAAGATGGGTAGTTATAGAAATCATCCCCATAGTGAAATATTCCACAAACACTACATTGTGAACAATTCTATCATTTTATTATCTGAATTTTTGTAAGTTAGGTTTCAAAACCGTATGAAAAACTTGATATTTTTTAAATTTGAAAAGGAAAATGTTTTTTTTCTAGTTTTTATGATACTGTGGTTTTTCTTACATTGGTGACACGGACTCACGGCGTTCTTCTGTAATATATGTACCTAAAACAAAAAAAGTTATTACATTCTGTCAAATAATTGATTGGTTAATTAAAATAATTTATGGCTCTTTTAAAGTCGTTCATTATCCTGTAGCACCCGGTATTATAAAATACCAAAACCAAATTCTGACCCTTTTAAAGTGAGTATTTTCGACAAAGAGTCAACAAACCCATTTTTCTCTCGCAAAAAGGTTGTATCCGGGTAGGGAAGCTTAAAGTTTTAAGTCTTACTAATGATCACATTAAAGCGACAAAACGTATATACTTGTGCTTAATAAACTTATAATTCTTGTCATTGTATCAGACACTAGTGTATTGCTATTCTAAACTGTGTGATATTATTCCACTTATTCTTGGCAATAAAGCAAATATAATTGGTGTGTCTTTTTCTATCCAGATTTTAGTGTTCTACAACATTACTAAAATACTATCCACTAGCCGTGTATGGTGGAACTATGGGATGCTAGCTTAGCC
The DNA here is from genome assembly GCF_057557595.1 of Rhyacophila brunnea. Lineage (NCBI taxonomy): Eukaryota > Metazoa > Arthropoda > Insecta > Trichoptera > Rhyacophilidae > Rhyacophila > Rhyacophila brunnea. Next base: position 14,670,293 of record NW_028232806.1, read on the forward strand.
TGGGAATACTTAAAACTACTGGCAAGTGATAAGGTTTTTCGGAAGCGCCGAATGGTGTTTTTATGATTCATCTGAGGTGCAAACATTACATAAGTGAATATTATGATAAAATGTATATTATACAACAAGTTTTAGTAAAAAGTTTCATGGATAACACAAACTTGAAGTATCATACTTTGAAATTGTAACATAAAAATCCGAAGAAAGATACATATTATGTGAAGTAAAAAGTCTGAAACACCAATAGACTGGGTATTAAATTTATAGTTCAACAAATAATGGACATTTATTAGACGAATACATGGGAGTCTAGAAATGTTCTGGATCAAAGATATGAGTGGTATTTTGGAGCCAAAACATACCGGGTATATTTCAAAAATCAAAGCGTCGGCAGAAAAATCCTAAAACAGTTCTCATCAATATTATTTTGAAAATACTAATCTTAAAAAATCATGTCGTTATTTTTAACTTGCGAACAAATCAAGAACCTTGTTAGGTATATTAATAACTATACCCAGTAAACTGGGACAAAAAATGCGTAAACAGCGATTAGTCGATTCGATTCTAAATTCATAGGATTGCATAGTGTAGGTTACCTAAATAAATTCGACTTATTTTACATTTCACGTACCTATCACACGTATTGCTATATTAATGCAGACGTATAAAATACATATGGCAAGCTACATCCTCTTCAATTACCATTGACCATTATTTTAAAGATACATTACCTACGTAAAACACCGATAAATACGTACCTACCTAAGTTAAACAAACAGAAGCAACAGACTTCTAATCAGAACTCAAGCCGCCATTTTATTTTTGAAACTGCCAATAGAAGAAAAAATAAAGAATTTATTACATTACAATTTGTTTAATTCAAAAATCAAACTGCCTTCGAAATTCCTAATACGGAAAGCGTGTAATAATCTTTATAGAGTATAAATAATTCTTTAAGTACCTACGACTCAATAAATGGAATAAACTTGTACACTGTCGATATATTAAATTTGTAAATGCCATTTTGTTTTTATTCGTGGACTATCGTTATCAGTCACATCGGTGTTTTTTAGGATAAATTCCAACAGCTTCACGATTTTTCGATACGCCTCAAACTGACGTCTCGGGTCGGGTTTAACTGAGTTGGTTATTCCGGAGTAATGCTGCCATTACTGTTCTCTAATAACTCTCTTTGTACACTCTGATACCCTAGTAACATTATGCCAATTTACATTCTTGCCCGGCCATAAAGGCATTCTAACTGCGACTAAACAAAATAAATGCCTACATAAAAAAAGGAACGACCTATATAAATTTGACGACGCTCACAATCATAATGAATTCATTCTATAAAAAAATCGCGAAAAAACACGAGTTCCTTGAAATTTTCAGCGGCATGTTTGAGATTTTTTCAGTGGTTTAATTTATGAAAGTAATTGGGTATTTGCTGATTTATTACTGTATTGAAATAAACTTAATTAAGTGCGATATGAGAGTACATCTGTTACAGATATATAATGAAAATGCCTAATTGGTTCATTTAAACTCATTTCAATTAATAGGCGTTCATATTCAACAGATTAAAGTGAAAAAGCAATCACCTTAATAATCAACTTCCCGAATTATTCTTCCCAAATGGAAAATTTCAAAATTCGATCTTAAGAAAAACATCGTACTATTGCTGACCTTATTTTTATCTTCAAATTAAGTAATAACCATTCATATTACCATAACTACTGTATTACATTATATTTAATGTAACATATTCGTCCTCACATTGCGTCATTTTTATACATTCATAGATAAAACCAATCTAGGATACAAATTGTCCGGTGGCTCGACTCTTTAGAACCAATCTTAACAGTGATCGAGTAGATATCTTTTATTCTCTTGCTTCTTTTAAATTAAGTTGCTCCAAAATCTACGACTTATTGTATCTGGACGACTGCTTATTTTTATTGAATTAAAAAAAATGTGTTTTTCTTTTACTTATTTTGCCTATCATATCTAAGTATTTATATACTTTTAAATGTTTTTCTGTTTTTTTCTCTGTATTATTCTTATGATTACAAGCTAATCTAATGTGTTTTCTTTTTTACAGATTTTTAATAACTCTCCAATTATATTCATTACAGTAAAGTTGTACCTAACATTTGACCTAATTTAATTTGATTTATTATGCTTTTTCTGTCCGCCTATTATTGGGACCATCACATATTATTTTTTCTATATTATAATAATTATTATACTTATCCTCTGTGATTTATCCTGTTAGTTGACCTAACTAAATAATAATAAAAAATAGCGTTTTGACCAAGTTCTCACAGAACTATCTTGAGATCTCACTTAATAATTGACATGCTGTTTGAAACTTAAAAAAATGATTTTATCATTTGCTACCCTATTTTTATAATATTATAAGTGGAGCTACATTCGTACCTACCAATCACAGAGAATTAAGCCATAGAATTTGTCGTCTTCCTCTTCTACACTTAACTTTGATCGTTCCTTAAATAACGAGTTGAAAAATGTTGTACTTTTGTCCTCTCATAATATTACCGAGGGTTCGTAGTCGGGTAGCAAAGATCGCCCTGATGGTGGCCGACCTCTGATAGGGATGGCGCAATAATAAAAAGAAGATAAATATTTAAATGATATTTTATATAATGACATATATAATGAAATAAAAAAATAACGGCGATAGCCTACGACAACCCACAATAGCCGAGCGGGAGTTGTGGGCCTCGGGTGCGAATCCCGGGCTTTGAAAATTTACGTGCCGTTTTTCAATGTACGTTCGGATCTAATACATTGGGCAATTACCACAGGCGCGCACACAATATTGGGGAACCTGTGTCCGAATTTAAAAATGCAACATATCTGGGTGAATGGAATAATATTACTTCTTCTTCTTTGATATGTCTTGACTCAGGGTTGTGACCCGGATGATTTGGCCGTCGAGCAACCTTAGTAGGTACCATAGTAAGTATACGTCCCTATAATTTATTGATCTGTGCTTTCAACCAGGACCAATATAATATTACAATTATTGTATCTTATTTCCTCTAGCGATCATTTTTTTCATATTAAAGTAACTTTCCATAGGTACCGAAAATGTTGCTTGCGGCGCCATTTTGTTCAGTGTAGATTAACATTTATAATAAATAAATATACACAATGATCTAATTTTTATATTAAAACCCAATGCTTACGGGCCGCACAAAATTGTGTTTTTGGTAATTACTTTTCAAATGCAAATTAACACGTTAATTACAAAATTAATTAAAAGGGCCCGTAAGCATTGTGTTAAGCACCCATATAGGTACATACTTAATATATTTTAGGGTTTTTTTTTTAAACTTAAAGTGCATAGTGTCCAAATAATGAAGATGTACCCGATCGTCTAGATTTATGTATTATTATTGTATTATTGTATTATGGATATTTATTCGAAATGACTCTCAATATCAGTATTATGTGCGGCTAAAGTATATTTCTAGTAAATCAATAGTCTTTCAGTGCTAAAGACGCACTAGTCGCGTAACCATTAGTTAGCCATTAGATATAATTAGCACCATATTTAATGTAGTAATTAATTAGTAATTATCTGGTCAGCAGTTTAAGAAACCCCTTTATGAGGTGGCCCAAATGCATATAGGATAGTAGAGCTAATTTAAAAAAAATACAAAATACGTATTCTATTCTTTTAAATGCTGTCGATTTTATGTCTCTAAAAAGGGGCTTTGTTCAGTATACCGTTATATAATGACTTAATTTGTTGACAAAAATACCGTTTTTACTTTCCACTTAAATGTATTGTCAAAACGTTCACGCATAACGTTTTGTTTTAATTAAAATTTATGTTAATATTATTTATATTACGGTTGTAAATTAAATTTTATACCAAGTCATCAATTATTACACTCTCCGTGAAAATGTAACAACATAATTATTACAACTTCAGTGAGTTGTAACATAACGTTAATTTACATTTAAGTCATTAAATTATTTTTAGTAGGGCCGAACGAAAATATACGACGCGCCATAAAATGAGAACTCACAATAATAAAAAGAAATTTGCCAAAATGCAAAATTTCTCTCGTAAAAATTTGTCCGATCTTGTGGAAAACTTTCATCTTATCAAGTTTTTTTTATTGTATTGTATACAAGAAAATAAACCAGTGAGATAAAAAAAATAGATAAATACCAAAATGTCTATTTATGCGAAAGCGAAATGTTTGACAATCGTTATCGTAATTTACGACATCGAAAATATATATTACATAATTATTATTACCATCCAAAATTTAGTAACGCTACGCAATTAAAATTCAATAAATTCAATTTACTTGAATGCTCTGTCGCCATGGTTTGCAAAGTGGTGGGTCGCAACATTTGTAACGAATAGCAGTGTTTTCTAATCCTTCTTGCTTTTTTTTAATATTAAGAACCATGTCCTTGCTTTTTCTTACAAGGTAGTAAGTAGGCTTTAAGAAAATCACATAAATATATTGTGTCCTCACCATGGCCCCCACATCCTGAAGCGGGCCCCCAGGCTAGGATCTTTGACGGACCCCTACCTATCGCTAATGATAAAGGCAGTATGACGCTCTAAAGTAGCGTTTTCCAAATGGTCTACGCGGTAAATTTAATGTGTACATATATTTAGTGTTTTTTGTATATTTGAATTTATCAATTTGAATTATGGAGTTGTCGAGTATCGATACACAATCAAAAATCGTTCAACCACATAATTTTGAATAATATTAATATTGAAGATAAATAGCCGCAGGCGACTTTTTTTTACTATTCTAGAGAATTTGTGATGTGTGTTTAAATCACTTATTTGGTCGAGTCGCCACGCCGGGCCCTTCTTGAGCCCGATCCCCCAGGCTAGAGCCCTGTCAGCCCCCCTTTGTGGGGGCCATGGTCCTTACTTTGAATCGAATCAAAAGCTCCCAGATGGAAGGCCAGCACCTTCCCCACAAAACCCGCCAATCCTTCTTGTTTGGAAGAATCTTTGAGAGGTTTTTGAAATTTCGCCCCTCCTTGGATGACACACATTAAGGTCCAGAATGACAAATAATCATAAATTAGCGCCGCAGGAAAATTTTTTGCAATCTTCACGTAATCTACTATCAAAACTTGTAAATATTATCCGTATTCCTTTCCTAATCTGCCGTCAGTTTAGAGTGTTTTGCTCTAAGCTAAACAACGCACAACCTGTCCATATGTAATTGCCGGTAGGGTTAGTATACAATAATTAGTAGGTAACTACCTACCTGATATATATTTTTAATAAATCATTACAATTACAACTGAATTCCACAATTTTTGTTCCTTAATAATGTTCTAGTTCAATAATATCTGTAGTACAATGTCTAAGCTTAAATAAGCTCTATTTTCCAAATAGGCACTATTCAATACAGGTCATGTGAAACCTTACTTTTTGCCTATACTAAAGCATTTGTTAGCATTTTACCATTGCAATGTTAACTAACATGTTTCACATTATTTAAAGATGTTAATTCGGTCTACGATTATATTTTAGAATACAAAATGAGCTAGGTACTCGTATATTTCCACTTACGTAAAAATGATTTGTGAAACTAATAATTATTGGCAACGTCATCCTTCATAATAAATATATTATAAAACTTATTGCATACTTATATTCTTTAAATTTAATTAAGATGTATTAAAAAAAATATAATAATAAAAATAATCGAATCCATATATATTATGATATCTTAAGTACAGATAATTAGTTTCACGGTTACCATTGTGATAAAATTAGAAAGTGTTTTCTGTGTGTCCTTGCCTGATAAAGATCTAATTCCTTTTAAGACATTGGAAGCATCAGTTATTCTACTAATGTGTAGAATAAAGCCATTGGCGATGCAAATTGAGAGATAAATAGCTTTGTCTATACCGAATTGTTTCGGATATAGATACATTCCATTTGTTTTATTTTGTTAACTGTCAATTCATGGTGGAACTGCATTGTATTGTTGTTTTAATTTATTTGAAAATGTCCCTCTGAGGTGGACGAAACCAGTCCTATTTATTGATTTAAAGTGGAATAAGTACTACAAAAAAATTGCGTTTTATTAAATTAAAACAACAAAACATTTCATTTGCGTGAGAATTTTAGCGGACAATATTTTATACCAAAATAGGCTTATTTTGCCTATTCAGATTACATTATTGCATATACCACTGTATTTATTTCATTGTTAATATAATATGTACATTCAAAGTTTTAAAGTTAAAATTATAATTATAATTACACGTATCTTAAAAACTAAAACGAAAAAAAGATACATTGTTAACAAACTTCACTAATTGTAGTAGTATTAGAACAGGCATGTCCAATATTTCAATTATGGGATGGATTTAAGTGGATTGCACCATAGGAATTGAGTAATGAATAAGTAAAACGCATCTACACTTAGTTGTAATGACAATATCATTAAAATTTGAAGAGAAACTAATAACGTATTTTAATTCCCTTAACTGGCTTACATGAAAGTCGTTTTCAAATTAACAAAGAGGATGTCTGTGTGGCCTAATGGTATCTTGTATCAGTTAGAAAAAGAAAAAAATATGGATGCTCGCACTTTAAACTGCGACGTCATTTTGATTTACCATCACGCAGTAGGCTCCTTTCGAGAATAGTTTGACGATTAGTGTAATAAGTGAATATCCAAAAGTAAATCAAACTTAATTATCATTTTCACGACGATAGTGAGCAATTCTTTGTGATTGTAAAATACAACTGTTTTTGTTTCATTTGCAATATCTCAGTGTAATAAAATCTGTAGCAATCTACTACTCACCATTAAATGAGTGACACACTTTAATATGTATACTTTGTTTTTAAAACAAAACAATAAATCGATAATGATCGTCAGCATTTCCTCAATTATAGGTAGATTAGTACGGTCTGTTATGATTAATTGTTAATTGCAACAATATCTCTTGTAATAATTATGTATTGCGTTTGTATAAATTGGAAGAACAATGCATGAATCCTCACTCACTCATCAAGTGCGTCACGAGACGCACTACTATTGTCGCGAGTGCTTCACTCGATATTATAGTCAACTGTCAATCCTCTCGAATCAAGTCTCTCAGTTCATTAATATAATCAATCTCTCGATCACATTGATCTCACCAGTACATCATTACCCGCGATTATAAATTATAATCTCACGCCGTCATCTTTGACATCTTTATTCTATTCTTGTCTGCTTAACTCATCCGGTGTACTTCCTTGTACCTATCTAATTCATCTACTGATATATCTCTTTTTTTATGTAATACTGTTATATTTATATATCTTTGTTTCTAAATGTCATGTTGTGAACGTCTTAAACTTATAATTTGTAATGTCCACAATATGTTAAAAAAATAAATGAATTGAATTGAATTGAATGAATTGAATTGAATAAATAAACTCTCCTCTCAAAACATCTAAGCAATAACGACTTTCTCTCCTCCACTTCATCCAAATTAGCATAGAAACAAATTTATTGAGTTTATTGATATTTTTATTGACTGCCGGTTTTATTTCTCGACTCCTCAAATACAATACGTTTATTTAAGTTAATGACAATGATAGAGTGTGGTGGATCACTGCCAGTTTTCATCGATTTTACACGGTCACAGCATACAGTCAGACATGCCCGGTATGGATTATAGATACAAAATAACGTTTTCTTTGAAAGAATAACAAGGCACACACTACACGGTGAGTTAAATGACGTTATTTTATTTCATATTGCAGACGTAATATATAGTTATACTTAGTAGTATAAGTCTTATAATAGCATTATGTAATGTCCGCTTAAGTGTAAATAATGTGATCTGAATTTGAATAATGAATAATGTATTTGTAAACGGGATGTCTAGGGCGTAACCATAATACTGACCTAACTAAAAGTGGTCTAAGTTTGGATTAATAACACATTGAAAGGTAGCAGTCCTTTACCGAGGGTATCACAATCATTAATCTTATAGTAGACTTTATTTACTTAGACAATTGGGGATTAAAAAATAGTAGTTAAATTTTGTCGAGTAAAAATCCCTTTAAGCAGGTTGGTATCTATGAAGTTTGTTTTTATTCAATATTATCGTTAAGGTAATAACTTCCTAAAACAGAATGTTTTAAACTAGAAAACAGGTTTTTTTGTGAGTGTTTTTCCTAAATAAATATATTTTTTACTTACGGTGACCTAGGTGTGGTGTAGAATGTTTGTCACGAAAACAATTGGCTGTTAACAAATATTTATATTTTTACTATACGTATTATTGATTCAGTGTAAGGTTACAGTAGACTGGCAAAAGAATAATAACTATACATGGTAAAAAAGTATTGTAGTATAATCTCCAATAGCGAAGGGTGGCGGTAGGCTGTTAATATCCGACATAAATAGTACACAGTACACTTTGTCAGTCAAACGTATTTTTTATCATTGTACTAAGAAGACAACTAGATACAAGTCATAGTCAGCGACTAGAAATCTTGCAATTTTCTATTCTTTCTCCCCTCTATTTCAGAAAACAGTTTAAACAAAAAAAAATGTTGACTTTTGTCAATGAATATTGCACATTATTCTAAATATATAATAATAAAAGCACCTTCGTAAACGACACTGCCCGTCTATATTTGACTTTAAACGATGCTTACAAATATAATATATTAACAATAATAAACCTTCTGTGTTAATAATAATAAATCAAACTTCAACTCTTATTTTTTACTGCAAAATAGCCATGTGAATTAGGTTTAGTATGCACAAAGCCTCCCTCTACTAAAATTCCACAACAAAGGACTTACTGAGCATCCTCACGCCAGATACATATAGGAGGTTGTTGAACAGTGCTAATGCAATTATATAAATCAAAATAATGCTTTTCCGAATCATCTTGTATGTAAATTGCGCAAAAAAGCTTTGTCGAAATCTTTCCTTTTCATCACTAATGAAAATCTGTTAGCGAACATCTACACTCGCTGAATTAATCAACCCCCGAGCGTGGAAGCCTATCATGGCCATTCAGGTTGCGTTTGTATGGGCCGCAGATAGATTTATATGAGCCACAGATAGATTTATATGAGCCAGAGACAATTCGATTGATTGATGAGGCATTGGGAGCAGATGAAATCAAAAGTCCATTAACGGAGGCCGCCATCTAGATTATATCTGCGGTTTTGATTCCGCCATTGTTGCCAGAAGGATCGATAAGTTCGTAATAAACTGTTCTAGATATTAAATTTATCGAAGTAATACATCTGCTAGAGCCATTTCGTTGAACAAAATTCGGCGTGTGCGTATTTATCACACATCGAAAATTGACTGCCGATGAGAATATAATATGTAGTATTTTAACTTCATGACTTTTACCATTTATTTTCACTATATAAAGCAATTGAGCACAATATTATCGAACAATTATTACTTAAAGGCTATACTTCAGCTGGGGCACGGTCTAAAACGATCGTGATTACGTGACGCGAAGATTGTGCAAACGACGCCTACAGAACAAAACATGATTTGTCATAAAAATTCAACATGCGTCCATTTAATGTTCTGTTTATTGTTCTATTAGTAACACTAATAATATATTCATTGACATGTTTTCTTTTTCAAGTAAATGGGTAACGTTTTTTAGTCATCTTTACACGACTTAAGAATTAATACCCCGGTCGCCATCACGAAACAAATTGACGTGTTCACAGCTCGATTTTCCCTCTCCGATTGCCAGCGAGTCCAAAATTTCGTCGCACCTATAGTTGAAAATTATTTGCCGTTTCACTGAAGTATGCTCTTAAATATCCCATAGTTTCTTAAACATTCTTTTACGTTATTAAATTAATTCGGTATTGAATGAAAGTGTCACTGTAGTAGAAACTTATACGAAACGTGTATACTATGAATAGTGGGTATGCTCTTGAAAAAGATAGCTTTTCTTCGTGGCATGCGAAGATTTTTGTTTGTAGGGATGCTCTTAAAAGATACATATTATATTCCGAACATACATATTATTTACTTAGCGTTTTGTAACTAATTGAATCTTGGCATGTATGGTCGATGAAATCGTATGGTTTGTAGTAGTGGAGCGTTGATTGATTTTTTTCCATTAGAATTATAATAGCAGTACAATGCCTTAAATATGTACGACAAAAAGTACAGCTGCGAATTGCGGATATCTATGAGAATGTCGACGTATTGAAAGGTGCCCTGGCGGTGAGTAGGACGGAAGAGCTTAGTAGAATTGTAAAATAAAGTTCTTTGACAGAATTGGAGTGAGGGTCTGATCGGCGGATCCTTTTGTAGATGAGAAAAGGCGATATAACAGCGAGTCGCAGTCAAAGCCTCGGCAAAATCATATGAAAAAAATATACGTAATATAACCCATATATCAAAATAAATAATCGATACAATGAAAACGTAATGCATTATATATAATTATATGGTGAAATATGAAAGAAACATAAAAAAATATAAAATTTTCATAAAAAAAATTTCCCTTTTCATCCGATAAATTTGAATATTTATTATAAATTTAGTATAGCAAAAACTCTACTATTATACTACTGTCTGTACTATTTTTCATCGCTAATATTGTAAAGCGACTGTTATTTTTATTAATATTATTCTGTTTTTTTGCTGTTATGAAAATGAAGAAGTTTTCATTTCGAATCAGTCTTGCGATAATTTAATAATTCGTAGATGGGTGATTTTGAAAATAAGGAATGCAAATAAATATATTCTGTTTTCTGTTAGAGGTTACATATTTGACCCTTTTTATGTCAAGTCCTAACTCACTCGTAACATTAAGAAAACTCATGTGAGGTGAAGCTTTTCGAGATAATAACCGAAGTCTTTTTTTTTTTTTTTTTAAAGATTTATAATAAAAAATGTCATAAAATAAAAAACAATATATGGTGGATTATTTTTAATTTAGTTTATTAACAATGATATCATATTCCCTTCAATACTATATTTTTTCATTAGAAATAATTTAGAAACAAATGTATGTTTAATCTTCAATTAACCTTTGATATTTAATTTAAATTTAATAACAGTTTTAGCTGCGGTTAATTAAAATTGATAATATATATTATAAATTGTTATAATCATCAAGCAGTTGAAATAATAAGTTATTTCAAATTAAAAATAATTCATTGTATATGTTTACAAAGTGGTTCATATTATATACCCCAGGGGCCCATATAGATTTGTAGAGGGTACATGTCAGGGAAAAAATGGGACCATTTAGACCGCACGCATGGTAACGCAGCGCAGTAAGGTTCGCTCGACGAACCTACGGCGTAACCTCCCATTGTGTCTTAAGCGTAAAGTGTTCAACCAATGTGTGTTACCAATGCTCACGTATGCATGTGAAACATGGACTTTTAATGTAAGAGAAATTCAAAAAATACAAGTAAAACTTACTTCGCAACGCGGCATGGAAAGGTGCACGTTGGGCATAAAGCGTACAGATCACAAAAGAAACTAATGGATAAGGAAGCAGATAAGAGTATGCTATGTGATAGAGGTTACTAATTAGGTGAAATGGCAATGCGCTGGACATTTAGCTCGGCGAGTGGATATATTCCGTCATACAGTGGTACTTAAGGGGCACTAGACGCCCACAGGGACGTCTTAAAACCTACAGGATAAACGACCTCATATAGTTTGGTGAATGTACTTACGTGGCAGCAAAGAACTGGAGACCGAGACGAGTAGAAAGAGCTAAGGGAGGCCTTTATAATATAGTAGTGGATTAACCCCGGCTGATAATGATGATGATAGGATTAAGTACGCTACACAAACCACTAAACCATTTTTGGTGGTTGAATGATTGAATGACCTGAGTTCCAAGATGAGTGCAAAACAAAAATGTATCTCTGAATACACTTAGAAAACGATGTACTATATTCTTAAACCTGTAATATTTTAATTTAGATAACAAGCCACTATTTATTGTTCACTATAAAATTCGGTTACTTCTTCTTAGTCTTCTTAGCCGAAACCGTCTCGATAAATTGGCCTTGATTTATTGACGTAGTTTCTTTTGGCCTGTGAAATATTTTTGCCGTTATTCAACTGGAAGAATGCAATACCTACTAGAATTATTAAAAGTGACTAATATAAAAGTGAAAAATCTCAAACGTCTTTCGGAGTTTTCATTAAGGTCAAGATCTGTCGAAAGTCAAATAATAACGATTGGCAATTTAAATAAATGAAATAGTCTGACTAAAGCTTTTAGTTTCCAAATGTGATTAATTATTGTTCATGATTGATTTTATTTGTCTGCGGCTTTCAATACATAATTTTTATATCTATCAGACTTATTGAAATCAGTGAAACCCGCATTGAATGTTTTGATTTGTTGATACATATATTGAATAAGTCTACGATCCATTCTGTGATTTGTGACTCATTGAATTTTGCAGACAAATTATATAATTACTTAGGTACACCGTTTAATCAGAATATACAATTTATCTTGAGTAAAGTATTAAAATAATGTTATAAAAAATATAGATCTTGAGTAGATTAATCGGTCGGGAAACAAAAATACGTGTTTGATTTCCCACTCTGGGACTAATACAAAATAAAAATATTTTTATGAAATACCTACGTATTTTCAGTATGTAATGAAAATGCAATGCTATATTTTGAAATTACCTATATATTATTTAGTTTTAAAATAATTGACTCTAATGAAAAATGATATACCGAAAAATAAACACATTTTACAAAATATAAAAACATTCTATAAGATTCTTTAAAAACACAAGTGCTGGAAAACAGATAAGTACAGTAATGTAATATGTATAATATTTTCTCAAATAAATGTAATATTGTGGATGCCTTCATTTCATAGAAAAAAATTATCAATGATTATTCAATCCGGGTTAAGGTGATTGCTCTGTTTTCTAGAAGTACCTAGCTGCTTAGCGGGAAAATGGGGAAAATTAAGCTTGTAACTTTATACAATATATTGACAATATTACACTTTAAACTATTTTAATTAATCAACACGTATCTAAAAAAATACAAAATATAGAAATAAGTATTTTTTAAAGTCAATGGTGAACTTGAATTGTAAAATTTGATTTCGTAAAGAGTCTGATGTTATTGTTACATATTTATTTATGGTTATGTACATCAAAAAAAAATTAAGTTATACTTTAGGTGCGTTTGGGAAAACAAATCATAGTGTATTTTTGGCGGGTGACGCGCGCAAATGTAACGCATTCATTTGGCGTGGGACGTGGAACGGAAGTTTTGACCGGCGATGCAACATAATTTATTTTGCGCGGTGACGTTCGGGTGTTCCAAATAATGTTGCAACTTTTATTATGATTTTATTATAATTATTCATTAAGATTTGAGGCTATATTTATTTAAGTATTATTTATGAGTAAAATTATGTAAAATAAATAAATAAATTTTGTGAATGTTGAGTTGGTAAATAATTCAAACAATCGTATGTTGTAAATTTATAATATTTAGACACTTCATACACAAAAATACATATTTTTACAGTTTAGGATAATATTTGTCGCATATCCCATCTTGATTTATTTATTAGCGGTTTATAATAATTGCAGACAATAATAATTATTATGTTTCATTACAAAAGCCAATATTGCGTTTCAGTTAAAAAATTAAATAGGCTATGTTTTACTTTTGATTTGTAATAAATTAGGTATTATTGTTAACGAAAATAGTTATACAGTCATCTGTTTAAGCAAAGATGGTCGAAATAGCAGTTTGCTAAATTTTTCAAACACAGGTTTTCAGATTTTTTTCTTCCAAAGAAGATACATTCTGTAATAATATTATTGTTTAATATTACTGTATACCCGCAGCAATAATCTCTCGCTCCTCGATTTATCTGAGTAACCTCCAACTAGTCTCTTTTCATCTCTAAGCCTGTTACCCTGAAAGCGATCTCGTCCCTCTACAATAATAATTGCTAAAAATCATTGAAAGCACTGTAAAACATTTTTTTTTAATTTATAAGTTTCAAAATACTAAAATATTCATCAGTATGCAATCAAAATGTTATAATTTTAATTGTGTGTCGTGAAAAAAATCTTCCTCAACATAATATTGTAATTCAGTCATTATAGGTACATGGTCAACAATCGAAGACTCATTTAGAAGCTATTTTGGAATTTTAAAGCAATTTATTATAGTACTTATTCCATTTATTTATTTTCACTGGAACTTAATTTCTGGAGAATTGCTTCATCAGTAATAATACCGTCAGATGTAACACCGCGCAGCATTGTCGTTTCATGTTAGTAACTTTTTTCGTATTTTTTTCATCATAAGTGCCCGGGGACCGCGCTCGCTTGAAGCGGGATAAAAAGGGACATCCCGGAGGATTTTTTCGGAACGCGAAAAAAACAGCGGTGAATTTTCGTGATTTCGCCACCAGTGGGACGTCAAATGACGCAGCTAAATAAGTGATGATAATAAAAAAATACTTTTCGCTAATAAGATGATCCTTTTACTGTCAAAACGAACTACCTAAGTAAGTGCTGCGGACACCTTAATATATGTGCGTGTGACTAAACAAATATCTAGATTGTTTTTTTCGGGCTTGGATCGAAATACCGAAAGCCAAAATTCCGAATGCAGAAAACCCGAAAGTCGAAATCCCGAAAATAAATTTATCTACGCACATTAAATATTAGTAAAATTCATTTAATTTCAGTGTCAAATCGTTAAATATTAAATTTTTACCAGACTTTTCTTAAAAAAATATTAGGTAGGTACCTAGTCGAATACCCTACCCATATTTAATTGTAATGTAAAATATTCTCTACAATTAAATTAAAATTTTAGTTTTCACAATTTTAGTTTTCATGGGTAGTATATAAATATATTTGAGAAAGATTTTAATTAATTAAATGATCACCATCCTCCATAATCACTCAAAAGATAGAAAGAGGTAGCTGGTAAATAATTAGAACACCAATTTCAAATCGTTTTCCCAATTTGACATTATAATATTTTATTGAATGCGTTTTATATTATAATATTTAAAAAGAAACGAAAAATATTCATTTTCGGGCTTTTGGTATTTCGGCCATTCGGGATTTTGGCATTCGGGATTAAATTTAGCACTTGTGATCTTATTTTTCTCGTGCCATCGTGTATCGTAGTTAGATCACCATCAAGGTGATCTGCTACTAGAAATAGTTCCGAAGAGCTGCAATCACGGACGTTTTTAAACTAAGTAATAAGGTGTCGTCCTCAAGTATCTTTACCGTCAATTTTTCTTTGGGTAATGCTATACTTTTCTCCCATGTGGCTGATGTACTGAGTTTTCTGGTTTTGTTATTGTGCAGAGCTTGCCAGTCCTTTCTTATTCAACATGCATTTAGACACATGTCGATGCCTTGGTGTTCATACCGCTTTGCAATAGAACGATTGAGAAAAATAAAAGCAACCAATACGCAGCCTCAGGTCTAGGCTGGGGGGTATCTATTGTTTCGAAGGCGTCTCATTTTGAAAAAGGCATTGCTTGCTATTTCATTTCTTTTTATCGTAGTTAAACAAGTATACAGATTTTTAATAGCCAGGAGCCTACGACCTTTGTTTTGGTTTTCCTTAATCGGTTCGAGCATTCTTCGGAAAAAATATTTTTGGAATATTCGCATAGCATTTAATTACTTCTCCGCTAAACTCCAGGTTTCACTTCCATATAAAACTATACATGGCCATGGATAAACTTTTAGTGCTGAGAACGTACATTCTTTCTCTTCAGTTTGCTGGTGAGTTCAATGTTTATCAGGTTCTTTTTGGAGGTATTTGTTTCCAACTACTTAATTACAGACAAGTGCTTTCGTAAAGATAGGTTTTTATTGATGCAATAATATCATGAATACATCACTTAATTGTACGCCGCTGCAATCAGCAAAACGGCCTTTCCAAGTTTTATCTGTGAGATAAATATTTTCTCCTCTTAAAAGCTTTGTAATGGTTTGTATGGACAAAACCACCAGGGATTTGCTCATAAAATAGTCAATGCTTCAATCAAACATTCCGCTCATAAATACATTAACTTAAATGTATAATTTTAAATAGTGACACAAGTCATAACTATTTTTATTTAAATTATTGAAAATATTATGATGTTATGAAATGATAGGTTTAAAATTAAATAACCACATTTATTATGTTCTTTTTGCGGGTGTTTGTAAAATAATACATGTATTACTCCATGAATAGAAGTCCGTTGTAGAAACGACCGCAGTTTGCGCGGTTCGCGACAATAAGCCATGCGTTCTGACCGCTATATCTGGATTGCTCCATCATAAAATAGTTTCTTATGGCGAAAAAGAATGGCACGGTCGCAATATTTTATTACGTGAAATCAACCTTGTATAATATTATTTATATTTTATGTCATGACGAGCTACGCCGGAGAACAATATCAATGAAAATATCATATTGCCATTGAGTACAAATTATTTATTTACTCACGATAAAAAGTAATGGTTTACCTACTATTTTCAAATTAGGATAATGCGATAGAGAAGTTATAGCAATTGTATTGTAATATATATATAACATAATATGTATTTGATTTGTTTAACGGGCAACAACCTCGGGCCTTGTCAGCGTAATTATGATGGTGTGCAGGGTCTATAGGTGTGATATATGATGAAACATGATACTATATCATGTTTGTGGACGTGTTAAATAAGTTAAATTTATAATTGTATTTATCATTTTACTTTAATACTTTGCACATACTTTTTTGTTATTCTTATTGGTTGTTATTGGTAATTAAGTCATATTTGTAATTTGTATTTATTATGTATTTTGGCGCATTGGCCAATCGCTGTAATGGCATTATACTGTTTTCTGAATAAATAAACAAATATATTTAGATGAGGGTCGACTACCTCGAGCTTTATCTTCGAAACGCCGTCAGCAGATTTCCCAATTATGAACTACATCAATAATAAATGTCTTTTATTTATATAAATAGCGAGTCATAAGATTGATGGCTTATCTAAAATGCAGCCTCAGTATTACACCGCACAGTACTCACTCCCACCGAGCGTCAGACCAGCGCATTCTCTCGCCTCGCCTCGTCCGGAAGCATTCTCTCACCGTGCCTGGGACTCAAGCATCACTTCCACCGAGACTTGGACCACCAATATAACTTTTGTATCATTTACTCATGTACCAACTGTATACTGATACGCAGCAATACACTTTCGCTCCTCCATTAATCTGAGCAATCGCCAATCCGACTTTCATCTCTACACCTGTCATTCCGAAAGTGGATCTCGTCCCTTTACAAAGAGACCGCCAAAGTACTATTTTTGGATTGAAATATTGAAAGATAGCTGTCAAATAATTACGTTTATAAACAAAAATACCTAGTAATAAAATATGGTTTCGAACAAGCAAGCGATAATTATTATCTACTTAACACCAAACATAAACTTCTGAATAATTTTATTTTCAACCACTTAATGGATGAATATAATATATAGATAATTTATTAAATATAAATGAACATGGAGACCGTGTTGCCATTTATAAATAAATAAATTAATATACTAGGATTACATACATTATTCAAATAATACACCTACATATTTTGAAAACATCTCGTACATATACAGACTAGAAAAAATCATTTTGTAGAAAAAAACACGACACCCGACGGGACTTGAATCTGTATCTGCTGGATTTCGCGTCAGTATGCTTTTTTGAAGGCATTGTTGTAGGCTGTTCGAATGTATAGAAATATTTATATGATTATAATTAACTATTTTTTATTCAACGAATAATTCACAAGATTTAAGAATGTAGCATTCTTATTATTGAACATTCATAATTTTGATTCCTGCTGGGTGAAGTATTTAAAAAAAGCTTTTTTTCTATTCGTTCTTTATTATATTTATCTATAATTCCAAAATAGGGATTTTTCCCGTATATTTACTTTAATATTTTCAATTTCGTACGGTAGCCCAAGATGACATCACCGGAACGAACGGAATTTATTAGCATCGTAAAGGGAAGGTAAATATAAAAAAAACGTCTCCATTAAGAGACAGTGAAATAATAACTGTCAAGTCAATAATTTATTAGATGACAGGCTTTCCCCTTCATTCTATGAATTTACCACCAAATCGACACATTCTCCGATTCGCCTAACAAGAAATACGAGAGACCGACTAAGGTAGGTAGATGTTTTGAGCGTGATATACCGATAGAGTCCATTAATTTTTGATTGGACAGGCCGTAGTTGTGATCCAAGTAAGAATCATTCCGATGTTTGCATTACGAATTGACTGTTGACAGCGTATTGACAGCTGTCAACGTATCAGTTAATCACTGTGACATTGGGTTTATATTGTCATTTACTAGTATTGGGGTAAATACAACTAATATAATTGTCTTTCCCTTTTTAGTACTAATATAAATAATTAATTAACATAATAATAAATCACCCCTTCTTCTTTCGACAAAACATAATATAGGTCCTTCAATGTAGGGAGATATTATTACAATATTTATGGGAATTAATAATAAATTATTCTACAAATATTCTAAACTCTTTTTTAGAAGCGGTAAATACCGAGGAACGGAGAATGGCCTAGAATAATTATTATTGAGGTACCGACATGACGTGAATTTCATTATTTAGCTTCACAAGGTATGAATATTAATCAAATAGAAAATTAAAGAAATAACCTGTGTTTGAAAACAATTCGATTTTCCTGTTCTCACAGAATAATTATCCAAAACTTGCTTAATATAATAAATATTACGCTAAAAAAATACCATGTGGCAGTACCACCTGTCAGCCTTCTTGTCGATGCGCTTAATAATAGATACTATTAAATTATCAATAATACTATTTTTGGATATATTATAAAAAAAACAATATAGGGTAGGGAAGGCGTATATCTAAATACAAATATATATTGTTAGGTATATATTTCGATAAAGCCGGTGTATTTTATGCGGGTCTCATTGGTATTGGTAAAATGCATGTACGTTACTATGCGGTTAAGTGCGGTACGCATAAAAGGGCCGCAGCGTAGGTGTCCTATTTATGCGATCGCACAACAAAGACGCAAATTCTTTCACATTCAAATTTACGTACATCAGAGAGAGGGTGTATGTGTGTGTGTGTGTGGTGTGTGTGGTGTATTTTTGCGCTGTGTTACAAAAAGACGGGACAGATAAAACTATTAAGACAAATATAATAATAATATATTGTAATGATACGATATTTTTGTTTGGTATAACGTAGTTTATGTAAAAACTATTTTATAAATGTTTGAAGATTTTTTGTTCGCGTGAATTTTGACCAACGCGTTGTGCAATTAATTTCCACCGGTTTTTTTCATGGTGCGTTACAAAAAAATGTATGTTCAGAACATCTAATTAACAATGTTCCCTTCTCAATCGCATTCGACGGCTGTTTGAGCTGTTCTGAGCTGCTAATTGAAAATGTCCATATCAGAATCAGCCTTTTCCCGTGCCGGTCAATTGTTGCGAATCCCATATAGGATATCTTGTGTGATGAACGGCGTATATGATTTAGAGATAAATGTAGATCGTGGACAGTTTATAATAATTATTCTATAATTTATACATTTAAAATGAAGCAACCGACTGCCGTTACTTTCAATAATTCTTAGGTAACAGCAAGTGACGATACTATCTAATCGTAGTCCTCTCCTGGTATTAAGCACAGTTACATGTAAATATTACCTAAAACATTTCACCATGGTACAGTTTGCCGTGGGCTTTCTTATCGGAAAGAGATGACCGTATACTATTCAGTCCCCAATTATATTAGATTCAATATGAACATTATTTCAATTTTCATAGCTGATTTTGGCAAAATTCATGAATTCAAGAATGAAAACCTAACCTAACCTAACAATTAATCCAGTATATCTGCTATTTTCAAAATTTGTTTGCTGTTGGCATTCTGTAAAGTGTAAATCGATAAGAACCGTGTTTTATTTAGACATGAATTTTATGTTAGTACTATACGACCCAAAGAGGTTGGACGATCTTTAATATATGGCCATATTATATTTCCGATACAACATTTCACAGTGTGATTTGGCGAACTGCATAATATGTATAAGTTTCTGGACACGATTAAGCACTGCTGTGACCTTTTGGGAAATGGTTCTCTAAAATATTAACATACGTTTACCTGCACGTTACTATGTTACAGTTAATTAAATTTGTACAGAATGATACATACATGAAATATAACTTATTATTATTATTATTATTATTACGCATTAAAGCCTAAAAAATAGACATCGAAGCGTATGCATATTTTGTTGTAAATGTGAGTTAGAAAATTATAACAAGTTTTTCTTTTGTTTTTCATAAAGTATGTGGATTACACTTTGAATATTAATTTAGCCGATTAAAGTGACACCATAGTTTAAACCAAATCATCACTTTCTACAAAATGTACTTAACCTCAATCATTTTGAATTTAGAGTATGATAATGATTTAGTGATATCACTATGATATTAAAGCAAAGTTAGGTCGTTGGCTTCATGGCTGAAAATCGTGGCCACCAAGTAATTCAGTCATCTTCTAAGTGACTCTCCACCCCTCACGGTCATAATATGCTTCTCTCAAGACAGAGCGAAGACTGCCCGTATAAAGGTCTTTCTCTGCTTTGATTTGCAGGAGAGATACCCTAAACCCATATTCTCATTAAGTCATTGAATTAATACGTTAATAATAAAAATGTACCTACATGTATATAGCTCTTCAAAAATACTATAGATTCCATTTAATATTTATGGAAACCTAAAATGTTATCAGTATTATCAATGTAAGTCTATTTTAGCTATTTTAGAATATATAATCATATAATATCTATTTTATAATATTACTTTGGCGCCCAATGTGGGGCCCAAATCTACAACTCTGCGATTAAAAGTTTCATGCTATACCGACTGAGCTAGCCAGGTTAAAAAATTCTCGCACATATTCGCCATATTTTTAATTTGACTGATAGTCCAGATTTACCTCTTATACTGATAAATTATAATCGTACCGATAATATGATAAATACTATGCTGCCAATTAAAAAAAATATATATAAAAGTTCCCTTTCGATTTAATTGACACCTATTTTGTTCGGTATACGATACAAAACGTTTTATTGAATAGTTCACTAAAAAGGTGTTTTAAATGTGTCAATATTATGAACAATTAAAAAATATATTTAGAATGTAAAATTTGTCTTAATAGTATTTTTTCTATATTATTTTAATATCTGTAGTATCAGTAAAGGGATTACTTTCATCACTATCCATCCCAGCTCAAGCTCTAGAAAATAACATGGAAATCAATTAAAAGCCTCAGCGTAATCATATAATATACTAGGTATGAAGGTTTACTTACCGAGGGAGGTAGAGGTAAAATTACATTTTTAATTGAATTTACGAATGCGAAAAAATCTTTGGGAAAACGTACACCTGTCGTATAAAATAGATGGATTGGGTGTGGTTTTTATGGCCTACAAAACAAAAGATTTGAAAAATAATTATATGGTTTGAACACCAAAACGATATCACATTTTTCATTCTACGCAGTGGTTCAATGAAAAATCTGCATTCAATTTTTTTTGCACAATAAATCAGTATGAGTTTTTCTATTATGTTGAATCGGATTAAATTAAAATTTATTTATTTACGTATAGTAAACTTAACAAATCATAAATTTAAGATGCTTATAACGTGATATTTAAAAACAAAGAAATAATATTTAAACAGTATAAAAAATACACATAAATATTCGCAATATTAAAAAAAACAGTTTAGAAAGTAGGTAAATACAAAAATAATAAAGGAGATAAATACGCCGAATTAGCTAAGTAGACACTATTTTACAAATTTATAAAACAACGTCCACCTATATACTCATTCTCACGTAGGTGGAATATATCAACATCTGAAACTATTTAGTTGAACAGACTTATTGACTTTTCAATTGGCATCACCAATGGCAGACTAGTTTACACCTCGGGAGAACAAACAACTGATACTCCCGATTTATACGATGTTAGCATCAACAATTAATTTATAGGTACTAATAATAAGATTTCATTTACACCGCATTACATTAGTGATTATAAAAGTAAAAGTGAAGAACAATACGCGATAGTTTTTATTATGTATCTACATGTTAATATCACAATATTCTATTATTTGCATATAGTATGTTTGGTTAGGGAAACACGTGAACTTGAATAGAGTAATCGCTAACATGCGGCATTTGCAATTGCAATCGAACGCAATTCTATAAGCATTTCATGTAACTACTAATTAAAATCGTCGTAATTAACTAAGATGCACGTAGCTTAATTGTAGTAGTATATTGGCGTAAATCCAGCAGACACAGGTTCAAGTCCCGTTGGGTTTCATACTTTTTTCCACAAAATGATGTTTTCTAGTGTGTGAATGCATGAGTTGTTTTTAAATTATGTATATTTAAATTTATTCTATATATAATTATGAACTATTTTAATACATCTTGAATATTGTTTAAGAACCTCTTCATAATATTTGTGTTCTAAATTATTGATATCGTCTACTACATATTATTATTATTTATTATATTCAATGAATATTTTTTTTGGCGGTAATTAATCTATATTAAATGATGATACATATTTTTACTGTCGAACAAGAACTTTTTGTCCACATGTTAAAACTGTGAACTAAGAATCACTTCTAGTGCAGCTAATCGCACTTAAGTTTTCAAATGAGGAACGCTTCCATAATTATCATTTCATTTTGCGCTTCCGTGGTGTACGGATCTGTCAATTTACGTAATTTAAAGCTTTTTGTAGCTAATAAAATATGTATTAAACAATCAGGAAGTGATGGGAGAATTATTATTAATAAACTTTTGGTTTATTGCGAAGAAAAAAAGGAGTCACATCTAAAAGAAGAGCCAATACATTATTAAAATATGACTCTAAGATGTGTTGCCACCATGACAGTTAAAGTCTTCTACATGCAGCTAGACTGCTAGAGTAACTTTTTGTTATCGCCGATTTCTTGTTGTCGGACAATAGACTTAGTATCCGAATGTATGCGATTCATAATATGACCCACCAGTAACGAATCTTGAGTCATGGATGTGAGGGTTCACGTTATTTTCTGAATGATTGATAAAACAGTAGTTAAACTAGTTTACAGTTAAAATATGCCCGCCTGCATAGACAGACTGCCAACAGCCTTCTTCATAATGAATCAGTTTCATGAGTGTTTTGCAGAGCGCAATATGCTCCAACAGAATATCTCTCACGAAAATACATATTTGAAAAACTACGAATCGAATGCGTTTCTGCAAATAATCTGCATTAGTGATTAGAAAAGTGACTATAAAGAATAACATAGAATATTTATTTTTATTAGGTACATACATGTTAATATAATAACTGTACACGCGTGCATATTATGCTCCAATAGAGTAATCGCTACCATCCTCCACATAAGAGTTTATGTAGAGAAGAAGGAAAGTTTCAGTATACTTGGTGAATAGATATACAGAAAACTCCTTTAAAAACTATAAGGTTAACTTTACTATAAACCCACTTAAGGCAGCGTATACTTAAACTAAATACCTTCATTATTAAAGATTGAACATTTTGTGAAACAAATTACTTGTAAAATTACTAAAGTTTCCAAATATGCAACAAAATAACACACTCTTGCGCGAACAATTCATGTTAAGCATGTTTAAACTTAGATAAACAGAAGCTTTTAAAGTTATAAAGCTCCGAGAATTCCTGCGCATTTGGCGCTTAACGCAGCTTTCAGTTATTCGGTCGGTATCAAAATTTTAAAATAAACCAAAGTTTTGCGGCAAAGCGACGGCAAGCCGCGCTGCACATAGCGACAATTAAATGTCACAGCATTATAAAGCCTGTTTGTACGAGGTAAAGATAAGGTTTTAAGTGCCTACTTTGTTGTTAAATTGTACATACAAACAATTAATAGTAGGGTTGGTGAACGGTAATATTATCGTAATAATGTATTAGTCTTAACTATCTATGAAAGAAAACAGTAATTATTTCAATACAATGCTTTTTGATAAACTATTTTTTAATTCAACTAATAATTTACAAGTTTTAAGAATATAACATTAATTATTGTCCATACATCATTTTAAAGTAGTTACTGTGAGAAATATATAAGTACTACACCCAGTGGGATACGAACCCACGCCCATGTATTCTAACCGCTAAAGTATGTGTGTCCTATTCAATTGCGACAAAGTAAACTAGCTTAACTAAGCGGGTTTGATAATTCTCACTGAGGCGCTTTCTAAATTTCGTTATTATTTGGCAGTTGGATTTTGTATTTATTATATAGTATTAATCACCTTGATTACTAACCGGTGTCAGAATCTCTCATTTTTTGTTATAACGTACTCGCACTTTCTAATATCGAATTCAATAAAATATTTTTTTTATATAACATTTTTTTATTAAACTACATCATTTGAACAGCTCAGAGAAATATTATATCAGGTTACAAACACGCTCCCCTGAGACTCGCGCCCACCACGTCGCAATTAAATAGGATGCAAATAACTTAGTTGAAGAGCGCACAAAATTTGGTCTCCTCTGTTCTTTGTTCTTCTGTTACGAATCGTTTACCTTCGTTCAAGAGACTCATTGCCACTGGTGTTAACATAATATGATATGTTTACAAACTATATAGCACTTACTAATATTATATATTATTGAGATTATTTTATTGTAGCTATACCCTGGTAATATTTCACGAAAGAATTCTTGTCGCGTGTCAGGAATTTAAAACAGACACCTCTCTGGTTGAAAAGGGGATGTCTATACGATCAAAAAATATTTTTTCTATCCAATAATATATGACACTGAAGCGAACGGTTGACATTCAAAATGAAAAATTCCTTCTGAAGCATCGAGGGACTACCAAATAAAAAATATATATATTATGTGTATTCAACGGCAGTAAAGCGATGTGTTTTTTTCAAGCGTCGCATACTCTTTTTACTGCCTGCGTGAATTGTTTTATGAAAATTGTCACAAAACATAACGGAAAAAAGTATTTGATTCCTGATATATAGGTACAGCCATTCTGTATCTCAATCTGGTCAGAAGATACTTTCAAAATATATGTATTGCTACAAAAAAATACTAGACTAAATCTCATACATATAAACACTAAACATACAATTTTATTATTTGTTTGCAATTTTGACATTCATATTAGGCTTTTAATCATTGTTTTGAAAGCATTCATCTATTAGCACACATTCTCAACCTTTTTCGAGTCGTGACTTCATTTTATAGAAGCCAAGTGACCCACGACTCTGATAAATTGTAAAAAACTTTATTATGAAAGACTTATTTAATGCGGTGGTTGAAATTGTAGCTTCAAAATTCGCGACTGTGTTTTCGTTAATGGCAACCTAATTTTTCAACAACATTTAATTTGTTCTTGTTTTTGTTTTCAAAGGAAGAACTAAACGTAAAATTTAAAAAAAAAATAGTTTAAATAAATGTTCCGTGATATACTTAATTTGCATTCTAACGTATGTGCATTGGATGTGTAATACCAACTTTTAAAATAAGCCGATGCAGTTGAAACCTTGTAAAATTAGTATCTCCGTCAGATAATCCTGAAAATAAAATATGTCGTAATTATGGATAAGAAGAATACTTTCCCGACACAACTCAAAATGTCAATTTTGTTGGTTGCACTTTGTCATACTAGGGGTGCGATTTGGTAAAAATCAATATTTTTTTATGTTTACTGTTTCAGCCGGCGACCCCGCTTGAGGTCGCGACCCATAGGTTGGGAATCAGTGAGAAGTTCAACCCCATCTGATAACAATACCACCATAGCAACACCACAAAAAAAGCAGCATAGTAAACGAATCAAGAGCAACGTTAAAATCTAGAATATCATGTATAATAAATATTACAGTATTATTTTAAAACCTTGGTTCAATTTCACAGAGCTTACTGTTATTTACTCTGTTAATTAAAAACACACTTAGAGGACTACTGTTTATAGCAGGAAGTGTGTCAAATTTTCTGCAAAAATATTGGCGGGTCAGATAAATTTGAAAAAAATCAAAGTGTTTTTATAAAATGGTCTAAGTAATGTATATTTATTAAAAAAATATATTTTCTTAATTTTGATCAAACATTTTATTGATATATACCTAATTGTTGTTTGTCTAATAAATATAAATTTATTTATTTTCGGTTTATAAATTGAACACTTTTGTATAGAAAATTCTTTATAAGATAAACCTACACAAGGTTCAGCCAAAAAACTATGAAAACGAAGTTTTAGTTTTGGTTTGAAATAATTCATCGACGAAAATAGTTTTTCGCCGTCAAATATTACTAGAATGTCAGATATTATCTAAATATCGGTAAGTTATTTTTTTTATTGAATTAAATGTGTCAGGTAACGGGTTTCATTTACATTTTGCAATAGGTAATATTATTTTTTATTCACAAATATTTATTTGTTTTAATTCTATGATGTACCTACCTATATCGTTGCAAATGTTATTAAAATTATTGTGTAATATGCAAAAGCTTTGGTAAAATGAATTGTGATCAGATGAAGATGACAAAATAAAATATTTAAATTTCTAAACTTTTGTATAATATACAATTCGAACTTTAACCGCGTGCCACACGAAAATGGTCCACGTGTATCACAAGTGTCATATTATTATGTTTGCCATCCCTATTCTACAACAAAGTATTCAATACAAATAATAATTTTATAATGATATCTCTTCTCTGAAAAAATGAATAAAATATCACTAATACTTAGAACATACAAATGATTAAACTGATGCCAACAATATATGTAAACTTCTTCATGGATATGCTTTTATTATAATAAATTAAAACTTGTTTACAAGAGAACGGCATCACAACAAAGTGAGTACTTTGTTTGTTAAGTAACACTCTTTCTCTTTTTTCTATTTTTGTTCCCCTCTAATTAATAATGTTTGAAGGCCATATTTTCCACCCCTTATGTTGTACGGATATTAACAAAAGTTTGGTTATCATTATTTTACTTTTTCTTTTTATCAAAATCACATTTTTCTTTGCCCTATATTCTGGTCTTAGCTTGTTATAGATTGAGCTATCCCCCTTTTCTTTCGCTTAGTTTCCCAGATCTCATTTTTAAAGTTATAAAATATGAATAGATTTTCACAGTCCTCCTATTTTCTCTAGATCAATTTTGATACTTATTAATCCTCGTTTTAAATATGTTAAATGATGCTTTCGTTTTACAATTTATACACCCAGGGTATTTTTTCAACTCGTAGTTAAACTATAAGAAACGTGTATATTGGAAATAATGTTGTCTAATTGAGGAGCAAACATTCAAAAAGTGCCGTTTATTGTCAATTCTGATAGTCCATATTTAAATCTATGAAAAGAAACCAGAATCAGTGTTCAAAGAACCTTTTATCCTATAAAAAATATAATGCCTTGATTTTCATTCAAATAGTATTTTACCCACAAGTTTCATGCAAATCGTGTTTTGTCCAAATTTCAAATCAAAAAATGAACCACTTCCGCGAATTTTGGATTATACAAAATACCAGGTTTAAAATAAATTCTTTCCTTAAACAGTTTTATAATAAAAAAACCATTTTGAGTACAATATGTTTTTCTTGATTATCTCAGCTCAACATCTGTGTGACAAATCACGTTTTGAATGTTTGCTCCTCAATTGTAGTTCCTCAGTTGTCAACACAAAGGTGTTTTATATTACGTTTATATTGACACTATTTGACTTATCCCGGTCGCACATACAAAATCGTCTCGACTGGGACATGGTCATAAATAAAAACCGCCGGCAATTTTGAAAATCTCTTCCGCGCGTACAGTTGAGACCATGTCGGGACAGCGACATCACGTGGTTAGACGAATCGAATGAAAAAACAGCATCTGCACATGAACCGAACCGATATTTTTCTATTCTGCCTGCGGTCCATGTACAGTGAAATCTATTATATGCGACAAGCAGATATTTTTTTTACTAAAAAAGTCGCACCGACAATTATGTTTTGTGAATGACAACCAAATAGCATCTCGACGTGTTGTAGTAGAGTCGAGATTGTATATGAGACCGGGCTTAGAATTTCTTTTGAATGAAAGACAGCAACTAGAGTAGTAGAGTCAGTATTTCTTTAAAAAAAATAGTGGTAAATTACAATACGCAATTTTTCATGCGACCAGTATTATTATACCGCAGTGGTATTAACTGAAGCAAGGACTCTAAAATTACACAATAAAAAATACTATCTACATACTCGTACTATCATACTATTTTACGCCATTACAGTTAATTACATATATAGCTTAGGGCAGGGGTCGGCAGTTTGTCAAGTGAGAAAAGCCAAATTTTCAAGGAAACAGGATTACAAAGTTACCAGAGAGCCGCATATAGTATGTAATATACATATGTATAATTATGGATATGGATTTTTAGGGGGAAAAATAACGCCGTCTATGCATCATTTTTGATAATTTTACTATTACCTGGCAAATAGCTACTTATTTTTAAGTGAATACATGATTGTAAATTATCATCCATTATTCTGCTTCTAAGTTTATTTTTTATTTTGTTCATAGATAAGAATGTTTGTTATGTAGAGCCAAAGGGTCGTATGCATGAGATTCCCAAAAACCTTATAGGCTATATTATACTGTACGTTTGTATGCATATACAAACGTATTTAGCTATTAAGTGACGTCACGAATGTGATATCTCATGTGTCATGGTGTTCGTATTATAAAATTTCATTCCCCGATAAATAATTCAAAATTTTGAAATTGTAAATGTGTCTGAAAGTGTGCGAACGGTACCATATAAATTTAATAATTATACATGAATAATTATAATGAACTTTAAATAATTTATCAGCTATTTTATCACATTTATTTTATAATTATTCTACTGTACGAAAGGATAAAGTATTGCCAGTAAACTTTTCCATTTGGTGGCAACACTGAATACATTTGGTGGCAATACTGAATATTATTATGACTAACTTTACTTCAATAATTATGAGATGTCAAAACAGAATAAGAATAAATGACAGAAAATGAAAATGATTTAGATAATAATATGTAATGATCTCTGTATAATATTATCATTTATACCAATCACCGTATGACACTATTGATGTTTCCAGTGTATTTGAGAGTTGTGCCTTGTTTATTATCTTACAATAATTAACTAGGTAGGTAGGTACCATAATATTTTGAAAAATGCAGAATGCTTCCAACTGTATATTTTAATGCCAGATACAGCAGTAGGTACAAATTTTTGTGGTCGCTTAACGGAGATATTTTATCGTAATCTTACGTAAGTTCATCTTATCTCTCCATGAGAAATATTGCAAGCGAAATAGGTACGAGGCATTTTATCAGTTACCTACTATCTAGATTAGGACTAGGGATCAAAATTATACGTATTTTGTAAACAGCACGACCAGGAACTGTTTTTAAAGTTCGAAAATGTTTTACAGAGTCTACAAAATGATCAAGGGCCTCAAGCAAACGTTTGTTGCAATGAATGCAAAATTAAAATGACATTTGAAAGTGACAGCTGAGGCAGCCGTTTTGAATGGCGCTTGACGTCAGATTGCTTACGCCACAAACAGTGCTATAAGCTATATGATGGAAAATCGGTTAAATAGCTTATAAAGAATTTGGGAATCTCATACATACGGCCCACAATTGTGAGAATACCAAAAGCTAGTTTTTTTAACGCTTCATAATATGTTTCAGGCAAACTATTCCTTGTATCAAATTTTATTGTTTCTATTTTAGGCAGTTGTTTTATAGCTGTCCACTTGTGCTGATAAATCAAAATTCATAAGTTATAAGGCTGCTTAAGATGAGGTGAAATTGGAGTTTATATCTGAAGGGCCGAAAACGTATATGCAAAGAGCCGCATATACCGACCTCTGACTTAGGGCAAAGAGAATGGTTATATTTCCCTCCTCGCCCTGAGCAACAAAAATATGCTGTCATCATATTAATTTAAAATCTTTCATATTATCTATATAACCAGAGAACAATAAATTAGCTTCCAAACAGTCATATTATTTTGATTGACTAAAAAAGATTCAGTAAGTTAGTCAGCAACTCGCTTCTGTCCGATTGCGAAGAAACCTAATGGCTATTTTTTAAACCGCCTATCCCAAATTAACCAGACATGTTTAGGCCAAGTTATTCCATTAAAAATAATACATCTGTTTACAAGTCTCAACGATGCGTTATCATGATAGTAACAATATTTATTCTTGTGTTGATGGGAAATAAAATTTTCTTTTATATTCTGATGGTGAATAACAATCAATATCTGTCTTTCCCAAAATGATTTTCCTGTACATTTCCGAGATGTTATTTGCGAACTCGATAAATTCGGTTAAGTACACACCATCTAGCGGTGAAAATTCATTTTTCAGGATCAACAGCGCATTCCCTCACATCACTTAACACCTGAAAATTTTCCCGGCGATGTTTTTCACCTTTGCCCTTCTATGTACATATACACAGGGGTTGAATCTGTTAGAGTGAGCCTTCAACCCTCATTTGCCTTTAATTTCTACGCCACATTTACCACCCTCCTTTGCTCGCTTACATGCCGTGCGAAATTCTGTTCTTTGTTGTTCCTTCATCGGTGTTTATGTGTATATAATTTTGACATTTTCGGGTTAACTATTTCCTGTATTAAGCACACACCTTTTCTTTGCTATTAAATGTAGGTAACCTTAACAAAACTTCAAGCACCTTTATATTATTATGATGAATTTTAAGCAATTTTAAAAACAAGAAAGCATTCATTGTAGTACATATTTTTATAAAAATAATTATAATATATTTATAATTAGAAAATAGAACGAATGTTATATACCACACGTAGTTCTTTCCACATGTTTGTATGACAGTCATAAGTTTTTCACTGACATATTATTTTTCCGGCTCACTTAATTAATATGTCGATTTTCGTATACTATACACACATTCTCAAAATAATATCATTTCCATTGTTTAGGTTATTAAGGCAGCAGCTAAAAAAAGTATTGTTATATAAAAAATAATGTCGTAATTCAAAATTATTTTTTCATTAGATTAATTAATAAACGCATTATTATAATAATGCGAAGTATTTTCATTGCAATAAATACTTGTCACGTAATCTGACGCTACAAACCATTTAGGTATATGGACGACTGCACAACCGACAACCGTCCTCTAGGATCTCTATCTCAAGCTCAATCTTTCTCTCTCCAGTCGGTCACACTCAGCCTCACTGCGTTCCTCTTGACGTTATCCACCCATGTCCAACAAGAGTTGCTTCGTGGAGAACTTTATGGATAGCTCTAGATCCATCGCAACTAACAACTGCATTAGATATTATATGCATATATGCACTAAAATCATAGATGTAACTATATCGATTGTTCGCTTTTTATGAGAAATCCACACTCTGGGTCCAAACACACATACAAAATAAAACTCCAATACATTGAAAGAAACAACAGGATTTTGTCTTGTATAGGATTTGAATACGCATCCACCACTTAGAAACTTTCGATGTCGCATCTCCACCATGAATCTCACTAACAAGAAATTATAATATTATTATTAAAAAAAAAACTAGCCCACTGAAAAAAAATCTTCGATCAATATGCGGATTATTTACAAATTTTCTGTTTCAAATTTTTTCTCTTGTTTATCTTGACTGGGTGTTTATTTTAAAATTTACTGGGATAAACAATTTCGGCATTAATTACATTGGATTCTTTTCCGCTCTATCTCGCGCTGTATTTTTAAGAATATAATTAAATTAAATATCCTAAAATCTTTCACTAGGTAGGTACATGAAAGAATGTAATTAGTTTTAAAGCGAATTCTATTTTAAGTAACAAATTCTATCTATCTAATGAAACATTAATACACACTTCAGTGCATTCGAACAAATATTTTTCATTATTATTTCTTTCAAAATTCTACAAAATTTCATAGAACCAAAAAAGCAGCATTTAAATGTGAATGAACAAACAAGCAATAGGAAAACAAAAAAGTTTGTAGGTACTGATGCCATTAAACAAAATAAATTCCTAAATCCCCATCAATAATCCTGTAATTGATTGTATCTAATGCTTCAAATACATTATCATCACGTAACGCGCTGTCAAGTGCTGTTACAGCGACAAATTTAGTCTATGATTTCTTCATTCCGCAGAATAATTTGAATGATCACTATCTTTATAAATTCAATGATTAAAGTTCAAAATTCTTTAATGTATTGGTATTTTGATTTATTGTTTATTATTTATGCTATTTTAAATTAATTTTAACAGTTTCTACATGTGCATACGTTAAAATAACTTGCAATATTGCATACATACATAATATTTTGAACAGAAACCAACCAGGCAACCATAGATAATAGACGTAAACAGCAGATATAGATAATAATTTAATTGAAAATCCAAAGACAAAACCACTAAAAACAAAGAACGATGCGGGTCGAAAATGTGTAGGCCTACAGATAATTAAAAAAAAAAGTTCACTGGTTAGTGCGCTTTATGATGTAGTGCGATACGCGTAAGGTGACCTTATTATTGTTCTGGAGATTTCGGCAGATTTTGCTAACTGACAATGTTGGTTTAAAGGTCCAAAATGTGCTACGGGATGGTAGCATCAGTTTGATAACATTTAAATACCAAGAAAAACTACATTACCTATGATTTTCCCGTAGCGGCACCATACTGTGACAGCACATAGCGTAACGCTAATGTATTTGAACCATAACTCGTATGTTGTTAGTATAGTTGTAACTTTTAAATAAATAAAACGATCTAGGGATGCTAGACCGGAACGCACAACGAAACAAAGAATCGTGGCATACTGAAAAAGTACCGTTACTTAAATCTGCGTGGCAAGAAGGATAGAGGGTAGGTAGTCGGGAAATAGACTTTGAAACCACCTAACCTAATTTGCTACCTTCTTTTTCCGCCAAAGCGTTAATACTTCAATCAAAATCTATGTCTTATCTCGTGTGAAAAGCCAAATATACTTCATATTTAATTTCCCGGTTTTAATTAAAGTGAAAACAAACCCTCTGACATAAATCCTTCCATATCAGAACAAAATATCTCACATCTCTTCCATTATTTTCTGTAGTTTTGACTTGAAATTGAAATTATGATTAACTTGAAAACAACTCAGATACATATAAGAAATAATCATAGGATTAAAAAAAAATACGACGCCTGACGGGATTTGAACCCGTATATTCACTGGTATCGCGCCAATATGCTTTAACTAATTAAGCTACGGGCCTCATACTTAATTGCGATAATTTTAACTAGTAGGTCCAATATGAAATGCTTATCAAATTGCGTTATTATTGACTATCGGTTTTTGTGTATTAATAATCAAGGAATATTATTTACCTTAATTAACCAACGCCCGACTCTCGCCAAATATTTTAGTTATAAAGTCTACTTGAACTTGCTTTTATATATTATTATATTGAATATACATACATTTTTCAAATGTGATTTTCGTATTAGGTATATAATATCTGAGATGTTTCAAGTTATGTTTGATTTTTAATTGCTAATGATTCAATGTAAGGAAAAGAAATGTATAGTTTGGGATGTAACTGTAATGGATACATCCACGGCATCATACCTGAATATATCAGTTGAATAGTCAAGTTCAGCAGCTTTTAACTGAGTCTAACAAGGTCAAAAATACGACTGTCTCTACCCTGCGTTTCGAAACATTTGTACCCTGAAGGCCCTCTGCTTTGAAGACAGTGGCTGCAATCGGTCGTTGCCTTGACTGGTAAAACATATGAGTGCCATTGGGACATACTTCAGACAGCAAATAAGCATAGAAATCTAAAGACGTAATGCAGTCGCAATTTTGGGTATACTTGTGGTATCCAGAACACCGGCGGAGATATTTTACATACTAGGAGAAATCTAAGATATCAATTAATAATATTATGAATATTATTTTAAAATAATATAATATCTATTTATATCATTCAATTGTACACGTTCACTTTTACTATTTTGTTGTGTACCTATATTATATTAATATAGTTTTTCTCTATGGAATCTATGATTTTCGTATACTTTATTTAATATTGGTAATGTTAATTGGGAAATAAGATAGATCTATATACTGATATATTCAGCATGCTTAAGGGATGAGCTTGGGTAGGTGTTGTTTTAAATAATATATGTTTTCTTTGCACTTTTATGATTCTGTATTTTTGGGGGTCATACAGAAAACGCGTATTGTCCAGACAAACTAATAGTATAATAATCACGTTATTCGTTGGAAAGCATTTCGTGGAATAAACGTAGCCACAACAACTCAAAACATATTAAACTGGTAGGCATATTATGTCATAAAGAGAGTGTATTCTGTTATATAATATATACCTAACCTGCTCCCTGTAAACTGCAGTAAGTTAACACAGTGAGATTTCATGTTGGTTTAAATAATTTATTTTTTATAGTTAAAACTATTTAACTTTACTTAAATATAGTTGGTTCATTCTAGGAACATGTTTCTAGCCCGGAACAGCTGTCAATACCAAATGAATTAACCAACACTTTGTTTTTAATATACCATTATAAAGTTCTACCATTTTATCACCAATCAAACTAATAACTAAATTTAATTTATGCCCACCTAAATACTCTCGTTAAATGATATTTCTGGTTTTCATATGTAAAAAGTAAACATGACAGGCCCCTCAAGTGATAAAAATATTATAAAAAACAGAAAGGCACTTATGGATACAAAATGTTTTCCCATATATTTTCTGAAAAAAATAAATGAAAACTCATTTTCCAGAGAGACGCAAGTTTATATTAGTTTAAAAAACAACAACACAATAAATTCCCTAGAGACAAACAGCTGAGCGATTGACTTATATTTTATTAGGTACCTAATAGGTACATACATAACTAATATTCGTTATTTAAAACTTAAACACACATACGTCGATTTAAAAAAATATACTCTAACCAATTATATTATATTCGCTATCATTAATAAGGACATTTTACCATCTCTTCCGTAAATTTTCAATTCATATCTTATAAAAATGTTCCAGTTGTAAGTGTTAAAAACATCACTAAAATTTCGAAACGTTTTATTTTTGAGGGAATGTTCTATCGATTTAAACCATGGGTGGTCAAACATTTCAGCAGCCGGGCCAGATTATAAAAATGAGATTTCCTACTGGGCCGTCCAACCGATTTGTTTATTATACAAAACAAAAAAGAAATATATTTATATATATATATACATATTAATATAAAACAAAAATGAGAATCAAAAATATGTATTACATTAGACATTTTTTAAATAATAAAAAATAAACAAAATAACATGAAAATAGTAAATTTTAGTGAGAAGTTTGATTTTGTTTGGCAGAACTAAGTGCACCAATATCGATATCGAGTGAGGTTGTTCCTGCACGCAAACAGTTTTCCAAAAGCACATCAGTGATTCGTGTTCTCACTCGGGATTTGATATGCTTCATCCAACTAAAAAGCTGTTCACACGTGTAAGTGTTTTCAAATAGCGAATTCATCATTAGAACATGTTTGTAAAATGCAGGAAATTTCTCCTTTTCCAAATATGTTTTGTAAAACTCTTCCAAACCAACCTGATGTAATTTCTCCTTTAACTGTTCATCGCAACATATTTCACAATGTTCCATTTGTAAATTTCCTGGTAATAAATTCACGTCTACGGAGAATGGCCTTGCAAATGCAGCAAAAAGCACACGGTGCTTTTTAAAATCTTGAGCTAATATCGAATTTTAATTTGCAAAATTAGCACATCTAGCGGCAGCATTTGATATTATTTTTATTTTCTCACTGCTCCACGGGCCACAAGTTAACACCCAGTAGGCCGCAGGTTGGCCACCTACGATCTAAACTGAGCATGTCCAACGCGATTTGAACAAAAATGTATTAAGTATGTTGCTGAGGATACTGAGACGTTATAAATTAAACAACACTATAGCCTTTGTTACAAAAGTGATCTACGCGCAGCAGGTCTGGCATTGTAGGAGGCGCGAGAGCTGGCGATGGACCGACGGAAGTGGCACAAACTTGTGCTTGCCCTATGCCCCAATGCTGGAGTGAAAGAGAAGAAAAGATTATCTTTCACCATCACAAAGAAATATTCAATATTCAATTAAAAATGATAAGTTTATTGAAAAAAAAACTAATCTTCTACTATACAAAGAGCCAACAGCGTGGCAGTAGAAAGAAACCGCGCCTCGGTTTAAAGCGCGGGGATACACATTTTCTCTTTCTCTTACTCCAGCAACATGCCGTGAGTGATGAAATATGAGTCAAGTGATTCGAACTTCTGGATAATTAATTTGAAAATGACTTTCAAATAAGCTTATTGAGGAACTAAATAGGATCACAATCTTATTGTATTAAAACTGAAGGTAAGTTTACGAATTTTACATTTTCACAAGCTTTTGATGCAATCGACGCATTGGACCTCTCCAGTGTACTTGAAAAAGACAATTTTTCGGTTATGTTGGCATAAGAGATCGGAATAGCTCGAAGAGAAGAATTATCACTGGTAGCGGTTGAAGGAAACAAGACGCACCTGTGTATAACGGAGCGAATGAATTAATCATGACTGTAGCAATGATATCAGCGCAAGATTATTCCAGATGAAAAAAGACAGTTATCATTATCCTCAGTAATGTGAGAAATGATATGCAGTAATTTAGTATGGATTGTAAGTAAAAGTAGGTAAACGAAAATAATATATACCTACTAAGGCAAAACATGTAACGTGGGTACTTTCTACAGAATGGAAATTGGAATAGATGAACATACTTTAAAATGTTGTATAGTATGTATGTATGTATGTACGATGGAAACAACAAGTTTGGCTGGTTTCTGTAGAATATATAATGGTTTATTTAATGTGGTTGTTTACTACAAAATGCAACATGAAACATTTCGTGACCATTTATTTTGGATTTTTGCAGACATTTGCAATGGAATAGATGTTACTGATTTATTCTAAGTAATCATTTTTCTGAAATAATAAATTGGTAGTCGGCGTGTTCTGCATAAATAAATTTATTCATATTTTGAATAATAATTTAATAATATAAAACGGTCCTCATATGTGGCAGTATTAAAATATAGACATTACCCAAGATAAATGTATAACTAATATAACAAACGAAGTTTGAAAATTCCTCAAATATAATATTATACCCACTAAAAAAAACACAACGGCCAGCGGGTACCAATGTGCTTTACCAGTTTTGCCACCTACCTATATAATTACGAAAACATTAATTATTAATAGCCATGCAATTGAAATGTTTTTTTTTCTAGTTTCTTAAAATCGAAATTTAGTTAATATTGACGACTAGTTTTAGTAGTTTAAATCAAGATAGGTACCTAGCAATAAAAAATGTGCTTATGATTCATAGTCGGCATTTCGATTTCTTTAAATTTAAATCAAAATATTCTGCAGTTTTGTCAGCGTCATATTCCAAGTATGAAGAATCATCTGAGTAACCCAATTTCTGTTGAGGTTTCTCCGGTAAAATACAAAAATAAAATTGAAACTTTTCAGACCAAACCACTACAATCGGCTTTGACGGTAATTATTATAATGAACTATATTCTTCATAAAAAAACATGTTAATATAACATACGTTCCGAGGAAGTTTAAATGCTCTGCTTAGGAAAAACAATTATAGAAAAAAAGAAGAATAAACCCTTAAAACATGGTAGGTAGCTGTTTTGTAAATGTACGGCAATAGCATGCACAAAATATACGAGTTATGTGTTATCTGCTAATTTCCAAAATTATTATTAAATAGCTTTACATCCGTATTTGTGTAATAACATGCAAATATATTTTGTCCGAAACCTTCGAACCCGATAGCGTTATCTGAAAACTCGTATGATGGGTTTCGAAAACTCGCACATATATATAACAAATACGAGTATATTGCCTATCCTTACAGCTATATGACTCGGGCAAAGATTCTCTTTTAGATTTGGCGTACAATTTTCCACATCCTGTCAAATGCGTTATTTAGGAATTTAGTGCCATTGGCCTTTGTTTCCACGTAGAAACAATGTCTCCCTACGCTGGGAAATGGACGACAATTTATTTTTCAATTGTATCATTTAGGTACGGGTATGTTTGACAATCGGTTAACTTTGGCCCACGTTGTTTTCTCTTTATATACACAGGGTCACTGGCACTTGGGTATGAGGGGTTAAAAGCACACTAATAAATCTACCTTTCGCCATTTTTCAACTTGCAAGTATTTAATTATATTAACGTTCAACAACATAAACAATGATTTATTATTGTAAAGGTCATTATGTACAAAAAGGTCATATAAATACCAGATATTTTATTTCTCCTGGGAATATTTAGAATTCTAATTTATATTTTTTCACATTCTTTTGTATTTTCTAATTACCAACTCTTAATGGTTGCTCGTATCTCCGTGTTTATTTTGCATCATGCAATGCAGTTAAAAACGTTTTTTTATTTCCTAATAAATTATATCTAAAATAACTAATTCAGTCAATAATAATAAAATAATTCTACACATTTATGAGATAAAACCCAAGCCGTCTAAGTGAGAATCAAACCTCACTAAATAATCTATCAGCCTATAATATGACTAATGTGAATTAAATATAATTTACACATTATAGGAGGGGTATTCCAAAACTTCGTCAAAATGAGACCATAGCTTCATTATGTATATTCATTAAAAATATTCTAATTTATGCGTATCTATAAACAAATAAAAAGAAATAAAATTTTACAAATTTATTGTATTTTTTTTAACTTTTGAGTAGGTATAATGCATATTAGAAATCTTAAATTTCTAAAACCAACAAGTAAAAGGTCCATAGATATCTATTAAGGGGTTGAAAAATCTTAAATCACGTTTTCCTGACAGTGTTCTTTTTAAACACACGGTACACTGGCTCGAAGGTACAGATATATTTTGTATTATGCATTACTCTGTAACTTCATTATAATATCACGTGAAATTCAGCTTGCCTTTATAATTTTGTATTATATATAATTATTATATTGGGCTGGGGTTAAATTGGTAATTTATATTTTTCGATCTTGCAAAAATTCTTCACGGTGATGGATGTACGCAATTTTATATTAACTTAAACATCTAAATAATATATTCTTGGAAGTCATATTGTTTTCTATCTAAAATTGAGCTACTAAAACTCGTGACGTCAAAAAAGAAAATCGAAAAGCCATATCGACTGCTTTCTGATAACCAGCCAAATGCACCTTTGACCAAAAATGAGATTTTGATGGCATTTTGTTATAAAGCAAGTTTTCTATGCTCACACAAAATTTAAAACTTCTAAACCTATAACTACGTTGGTTATCGTTCTTCACATAAAACACCCAACTGCAGGTGCCAAATTTTCAATATCGTAAATGGAAAAACTCCGCTCTTTATATAAATTTTCTTTATATATAAAAGGGAAGCTAAAATAATATGTTAATTTATAGTGCAGCTTATTTGTAAAAAAAAGTGTATTTTTGGAATTTTTAAATTCTACACGATAATTAAATCATTATGATTTTTCTCCTTCCTGACCAATTTGCCCAAACGGAGTTAGCCGGTTTGCAAATAAAGCAATCGACATGTCATTGCTGACATTTTGATATATTTGATTTCAGAGATTTTTCAATGTGGCTTTCCTCGACATCTTTTAGTTAGTATAGGTACTGAATAAATTTAGTTTTTTGGACATTTAAAATTTATGAATAGAAAAATCTGGATAAGGTGCAGATGAAATTTCACTTACATTATAGAGACTACTTGACAAGTACCGTAGATATCTTAGGATCATTTATTTTGATATTTTTTGTAATATGAATTATGTTAATTAATACAGTATTTAATACATTGTACGATAAAGACGCGCCTAGCGTGTAACGATCAGGTGGCCAATCGATATAATTAGCATGATATTTAAATGTGATAAATAAAAAGTAATTATCTAGTCAGCAGTCAATGCGTTAAGAAGTATTATAATAGTGATAAATCCATTATCGTGGTATGACAAGTCAGGAAAATTTTATTTCAACGTCATCAACACTAGACCGAGCTACCGAGCGACGCGTCTGCTTCAAGGTCACTACAAGTAATAGGCCTGCGCACAAATGATTCGATGCACGTGCCATTCGGCGTGACCATTTCCCAAACTAACCTCTCTGTATATTTTTGACATTCATTGCACGTGTTTTTTAAAATTTAAATAATAAATTGTGTAGGAGCATAGAGACAATAAATTGTCGTTCAAATAAATTGTTTTATCGTTTGTTATACTTAACTATTTCTGGCTAACCTGTAATTGTTTACGACTATGAGACTATTTATTTAATTTAAGCCTATACAGGAAAATGTTATTTGGCTACAAAAAATATTTATGATACATGATATTGAATAATATAATATATAATTTGAAAACATCTCATGCATATACATAAATACACACTAGAAAAAATTATTTTGTAGGAAAAAATATACGGCACCCAACGGGACTTGAACCTGTATATGCTGCATTCGCGCCAGTGTACTTTTCCAATTAAGCTTCGGACATCTAATTAAATTACAAAGATTTAAAATAATAGTTCTTAGATGAAATGCTTATCGAATTGCTTTATAAAGATGGCTATCGGTTTTAGTATATTAAATTGAGGTATTTTAACTGAAGAGTATCAATTAATTCCTTAATTACTAACCGACGTCACGGATCACTCATTATTAGTGTATATATTCATAAAATATGTTCAAATTATGTATATCCAATATAATGTGAAATTCTCAAATCCTGTGTCTTATTCGTTGAATAAAAAAAATAGTTTATTATACATGATATTAATATTGTCATTGTTATCACAACCTCAATTGCTTATACTTAGGTAAGACTCAGAAGAAGACCCCCAAATATTATTCCTAGGCGTTATGAATCACACGTACGTCACTGGGGCAAAGTTATTGTTCGGATTTATAATCTGTTTTTGGCGTACTTGTATAAACGATGTGCCCGCGGGCCATTCTGTGAAAGATATTCTGATGATATAGTATAAATATTATAACTATATT
The DNA here is from genome assembly GCF_057557595.1 of Rhyacophila brunnea. NCBI lineage: Eukaryota > Metazoa > Arthropoda > Insecta > Trichoptera > Rhyacophilidae > Rhyacophila > Rhyacophila brunnea. The sequence continues at coordinate 14,711,608 of NW_028232806.1, forward strand.
TAAACGACATTTTATGGAATAAAATGGAAAACAGGTATGTACTAATATTTCCTGTATTACATAAATAATTATTATTATGTAATTTATTAAGAGAAACTTCTTTGGACATTTGTATTGACTGCCAGGCGATCAATTTTTAAAAATCTCAAAACAAAAACCTCGCTGATTTATCTTAAACGCATGGATTGTGATTCCAGTCATTATTTTTATGGATTTATTTAATCTAATAGATTGCGAAAATACGATAGGACAACAAGAAATGAAATACATTTTTTTATGCAAACTGAGTAAGTATGTATTTTTTCCTTGTTCTTTCTTCTTTTCTCTTCCATGTTTGCTTCTTTAAAAACAAAATTTCTGTCACACGCCAGTTTACTTTTAACTTATCAAATTCAAATTATAACCAAATATTATGGATTAGGATTATAATAATGTTACAATACGAAAACTCTTGTAGCGCAACCCTATACATTTTAGCTATAGAAAAAAGAGCTATCTAAGTGCTGCAGACTTCATTCACATGGACTGATGTGCGAACAATGGCATAAAATTGTGTTTTTAAGAATAAAACAGTTTGTAGCCGTCATCTGAATGCCAGAATAGTTAAATGATTAGCATATTGGCGCCGGTAAAATTAATGAAATTTTTGGAAAACTATATAATTGTTTCATTCTGATTTCAAACGCCATGTATCTGTCGGATGTAATAAAGTAAAAAGCAAAAGTCCTGGTGACGTTGACAAGTCGGTGGAGCCAAATAGCTTTAAATAGTATCCAAATAATAAAGTTAGCCATAGATTAGTAGGTGCTTTATATTGTATTTTAATACGTTCCTTGTAAAAAGACTGGAGAGAAGTCCAATTATCAATATGATGTAGAGAAGTATTTATTCGAAAAATACGACATTTACAGTGTGATAGATTACTAATTATTTCACGAATTATGAATCTAAATAATTCGAAATTAAAATTGAGTGAGCCGTTTAGCAAAAAGGCCCGTTCCGGTGCTACGTATGTTTGCACAAATTAGTACATGCGTCTTGACTTCTCGGAATTTGGCCAGACTAGGCAGGTAAAAAGTTTGTTGCCTATTTAAAGATATATACCAATACTTTAATAAAATAAAACTTGATATTGATTCTGTCTCCGTATAGTTATACCATCCAATGTTCAGTTTTGTTTACGGAGGGCTCTATACTTAACATCAATGGAGGTGTCACTAGCTACAGGAGAATATAAAATATACTCAGTTTATTATTTTAACTGTGTAAAAAGTTTGCATAAAATAATATTATAAAGTCGTACTTATATACAAAGTGGAGAGCGTAAATTTAAAACATGGCCGAAACTGAATAGAGTATGCATTGCATTATCTGCAAATGGGTCACAGAAAAAGTTTATGGTCGCTGTACACTATCCGCCGTCTGCCAAACTCTCTCATATAACTTCTTTTTATCGTGCGGACCGTGGATAAAGTTTGAGAACCGCTGTCGTACGTTTCCTCCACACATTCACACCGAACTATTGAATTATATTCATATATTAAAATATTGTCATACGTTATGGGGACTACATTTTCCGACAGTCTGGATATTTGAAGCTAAGCTTTGATATAAACTGCTGACTTCTGAATATAATATAATTTTAAGCTGTACAAGGTTTGACTTATAATTTTATTTTATTCTTTAAATTGATAAGAATTGTTTTTACTTTTCAACTGCAGTCGGTTTTAGTGATTCAGGCTAATTTAGTAATTTTATTTCTTATATTATATAGTAAATATTATTTACCATGCTATTATGTACGTATATGATTAATATTAGAAAGCAATACTAGTATTTCAAAACCAGTATCCCAATATTTTTAAATACCGGTATTAAAAATCAGAGAATACCGATATATTCGGTATTGAAAGTTGAAACAAAGTATTAATTAACATAATAGGTTTAACAGGACTGTAATTTATTTTCGACTTACGCGATATCTAGTTTACTTCCGATCACCCTTCGATATCCTTGATGAACAGTAATGACACGTGCAGATTTGCGAAATACATTTGCATGGTTAATTCCTTAATTTTAAATTTATCCTTATGTGTCCCTAGTCGCTCGCGGATTTTAGAAGTTGTCATGTTATTGTTAGATGTAGATGCCTGAAATCGAGGTAAAATACTATTTGTTTGTATAATCATTAGTAACATCAGCCCTAGTGGCACAATTTTTCATCTACTAAAGAGTAGTTTATACAATAATGGAGAAATATAATTTTGTTGAACAAAAATCTGAGCAACATGAGATTTATATACATATATTGCTATATACTGTTATTTTTCCAAATATTTATATTCCAAGTTTTTTTCAATCCATATATTGCAATACCTACTAGGACTGAATGAATTTCAAGACTCATGCACTTTTCTATCGGCCTGTGAAACTGGCGCCTAATTACAAATTGTGGAATTGGGTTTCTTAAAATCAATTTAAACTTAAATCACAAAAATGTATTGGTTAACAAGTCCTATCGATGTATTATGATGGTAACAGTATATACCACTCGCATGTTACTGAAGTATGTGTGCTTATAATTAACTGAGGACACTATTTTGGTTCAAAGTCGGTTAACTCTATATTTTGCCATTTGAGATAATCGCAAAAAACTGTCCAATATTTTCTTTTCCAACATTATTTATTGAACTTAAATAATTACAAGAAGCAAATAACGAAAAAATTAATAAAATAACATATTATCTAAAGTTGTTTAAAAGATACAAAGCATGGGGGTTGATAAATACCTATAACTGATGATGCCATCAACCTCCGGTTTAATATTATACGTACGACGGAAAAGTACTTAGGAGAACGACAATTAAGGAAAATTAAAAAAAAATCCTTTGAGTTATCCGACTTTGAAACCAAAAACCTTAACTTTTGGTATGCAGTTCAACAAACATAGCCTTGTGCACTTACTTTATTTATACATTATCTATCCAAAGCTTTTAGTTTTCCAGCATAATAATTTGATACTTACCTAGTTAATGTTTTCTCCATTAGTCGTATTACCACCCAACTGTATATAGTTAAATTGCACTTAGCAAAATCCGAAATAAACAATAAGTTACCACTCAGCTAATTATCGCATTCAAAAAGCTTTCTCAAACTTTCCCGGCTGGAAACTTTTTCCACCAACAGATGTCGCTAATGAAGCGGAAAAGTTTTGCATATGCTAATAATCTCTCGGTGGTCGCCACGTTGTCACCTGCTCTCGTCTGGCTCGAAATCCATTTTAAAATTACCCGAAAAGGTTCTGGGCCTGAATATATTAAAACTATTTCAGACCCTGTATAATTTCATAATATTCTAATCTGATAGATTACAATAAAAAAAACACAGTTTATGTAATTCGTTGATAGTGAAGTTTTTAAATATAAATATACATCGAAAGCAAAAATGTTTTGTAGAATGACGTTGAAAAATCGCTTCGCTTAAGATCTAATAGCGACAATATTTTATAATGTGAATGCAATGGCACTATTTTTGGTCCATTTTCTATCTAGCTCAATTCCATACATCATAATAAGCAATAATAACACTATCATACTATAATGGATTAATCTATCGTTATAATTAATTAATTAATGACTAAAAAAAAACAAAAGTTATCATGACTTATTCTATGCCAGGAAGGCAAATATGTATGTGTAGTTATGGAAAAATCAAAAAACCAGATTAGTTCTGCGAGGAATCTCCTCGTCCATAGTATACAATGTATACACACAATTCGACTCTCGTGGTACAGTGCGTAAGGCGCTGACATTTTTTTTCATCCGGGAGCTCCAAGTTCGACCTGGTGAGAACACAATATATTTGTGATTTTCTCAAAGCCTGGGTGTTTGTGATTCTTTCATCTCTATTACTAAATACACTACTGTTAAACTACACTATTGTCATTGGATCTCTAGGCATGTTGTAGTGTGAAAAATAATATGTATAGAATTTATAATCATGTGGTAGAATTCCATTATAATGTTTTTAAAGACAAAGTTTTTTGTTATATTGATATTACGTTTGTTCATAAGATATTATTTATATACAGCGCAAAACAGCTGTCTCGAAATAACTCTAGTGTCAATTTTCTACTTATTTTGGTGATATTTTTAATCGAAGATTGGTTGCCAAATTGCAGTGCATTTCACTATATTGAGCTACATACGGAGGCTGCATAACTATGAGAATATTCTGATGTCTACGTTCTACCTTTCTCTATATCATACTTCATAATATAATTGCGGAAGTGTGCAATATTAATTAATAAAAACATAAAAATATATATGTACATTATATTATAACTGTAGTCTACATTATATTAATTGAATTTGAATATAAAATAACGAGTGTTTGATAAATGGGATTTGAAGTGTTAAATTTGGCGTAAAAAGACGATTCGATTTTTAAATTTATTAAACTTGAATGGTTAATTTGTTTGAAGTGAAAATTTATCAAAAAAATCTGTGGGAGGCGTAGTTCGTAATAAATTATTTATTTTGTGACAGCGAACGGTTTTGGATTCAATAAAAAAGGTTATTTATGTCAAATATTTTATAATACGTCTTTTTCGTTTTTATGATTATTTATAGCCAACACGTTAAAAGTAGGTAATTTATAAATAAAAATATTATCGAGATTGCTAGCCGAAATAGAAAATTTCCAATTTCACAAACAAGAAAGTTGAAATAAGGATTTTATTGGTTCCATCCAATGAAATTTTATTTTTTTATACGAAGACGTCCTTGCATGAAAAAATCGTACAAAACCACTTTCAGGTTTGATTCATATGCAATAGCGAAACCTTATTGGCTGCATATTACCTAATAAAAAAATAAAAGGTGAACTATAATAAACGGCCCCGATTGATTTACAAAACATCAAATCTATGTGAATTTAGATAATAGTTTCTTCATTCATTTTTTTCTCCTACCTCTAAGCTAAGGTCGAGCTGCATAATGTAATGTTGAGTTAGATTAAATCTAATATCTTCAAAATTCTATGCATAGTATCAAAATAGAATGACAACTACGAGAATCTTAACTAGTGAAGCAACGTCGTATTTCGAAATATGAATTGTTGCCATTTTTTTCTAAATTTAAATTTTCCGTGTATTATTTAAAAAAAATTAACAACATAATATAACTAATATAATTAATTATATGATAATAATATATAATATAAGGTTAAAATACCAAGTTTAATCATGTTTTTAAATGATAAATTCAATAATTAGTTTCAGCAATGTGAATGCAATATACCTACAGTGTTATGTCTATATTTTCGTTTGTATATATTTTATTCGCATGGCAAGAAATTTATATATCGTATCAAGATGGCGTCTTTTGACGAAAGTATATAAACAGTTTTGATAATATAATAATAATATATAATACTCCTAGTCTTTCGTATTTTCGTATATATAATCGATATTCAAAATAATTTTCCTTTGTCGGAAATAAGTAAACGACGTTAAAAACTATGTAAGTATTATTTATTTTCTATTAAAAATATTACAGTTTTTAGATTTGAATGCACTTTTATATGCATCTTTATTCTAATGTAAAACTGCTTATTATTGTGACGTGGTTAGTAATATTCTGTATATTTGATATAATGTATCTCGGCTTAATTAGCTTAAATCCACAGGATACTATTTCAATTAATATATTGTTTATTTGATATAAAGCAGGAACATCGAGTTGAAAGGGTGACTACTAATAAAACATTATAAAAAATGTGTGTACAAGCCTATACTTACGTGAAGGTTCATGTACCCTGTCTTGAAGAGGAAAAGGTGATCTTGACTATCATTATTTACATACCGAAACAGAATTTACTTTGACTGTTAAAGCACTTCTCAAATCCCCATACGCGCTTTCCCATCGTCTGGGATTAATAAATGTATTTACATTCTGTTCAATTTGTTATTTATAAGGCCGCCTCACCTTTTCAACTTGCGCCGATCAAAAAGTTTGATATTTACCTCACTTTTGACCGAAGGGAAATGAATATCGGCAGTGTGGGAACCCCGCATCAATTTTTAAACAGGGAGTTAGCACAAGCGGGGATTTCCAGAATAAGGTTACTTACGAGTAGTATGTTGCCCCAATCGTATGAATGATCTGTAAGTAGACACTGATGCTTTGTAATATAAATATCTAGATGTTTCACCTAAAAATACGTAAATGACCATTTAAATCATTACAACAGAACTATTTTATTCTCAATAAGAATTAAGTACATAATAATAAACATAAATTAAAAACACTTCTGAGAAATATATTATTATAACCAATAGAAAAAATCTGTTTGAACAAATACGACACTCAGCAGGATATGAACCTGTTTCTTTCGGGAATCGCGCCCACAGCCCTGACCACTATGCTATAGGTATCTTATATAATTGAAATAAATGTTACTCTCTGAAGCGCTTTATAAGTTACGTTACTATTGGCAATCGGTTTTGGTGTTTTAAATCAAAGTAGGTATTAAATTACTTTAATTACTAACCGACTTCACGGATCACTGCAAGATTTTGTGTTGTAATGTAATAGAATAAACTTCCTATTAATTTAATTAACTGTTTTTTTTATTTAACGAATAATTCACAAGATTTCAGAATGTGACATTATTTTTATTGAACACACATAATCTGAAATCACTTCTGATAACCAATAGAAAAAATCTTTTCCTGCTGGGTGTCGTATTTTCTATTGGTTATATATATCTCTCAGAAGTGGTTTCAAATTATGTATCTTCGATAAAAAGAATATTACACTCTTAAATCTTGTGATTAAAAAATTAAAAAAAAAACTGTTGACGGACGGTATTTGTTGGAGTTTGAATTTAAACTATAAATTGATGCAAGTTATATTTTGAATCGTTCATTTTATTCCAGGTTTTTGCTTTATACATTTTCTTCTTCTTTTTCTTCGTATCGGCCTTAGTTGAGAGTTTTGAGACAAGGTCACATATTACGTCTCAGAGGCATATAGGAGAGGCAGGTAATACGCATGCTTTAAAAACAGTTTATTTTTCATCACAGAAGTGTTTACTAAATTACCAGAATGAGATAATGTTGTTATTTGCAAAAAAATACGTGATTAATGGTAAAAATGCTTTTCTTAAATATATTTTTAGACAAATAGTACGTAAATGTTCAAATAAAGCCATCAATCACCTCTATATACCCGCTAAATTTAGAAAAATTGACACCTGGGCTTATTTTGCATCAGCCGAATTTTTTTACGACCCTCCTTCGACAAATTTATTTGGTAATTTGCAGGGAGGCGAAATAAATTCGAGAATTTTCCAAATACTTACAAATTTCATTTTCAAAACCGAAATTGAGGCAGGTATAAAATGCGAGTCGTGAAATTTCATTGACTCAATTTGTATGTTGCTTTTCGTATTATTAAAGCTCGAGGAACGGGTAATGGCTTATGTACGGGTTACCATTATTACATTATTACTGCATATTTAAATAAGGAAACTTCCTTTTTCATTTAGAATTAAATAGTCATCGATACGCGATATAAAATAATATTGTTTGTTATAATATAATAAAAATACTTCGATAACTGTATAGCCGATAATAGACTATAAAAGTTCCTTTTGTCAAATATGATGTTTTATAGCATTTTCTTGAGTATTCTTTTATAAAAACACTAGAACGCATTTTATTACACTACGTAAAATATTTTATAAAAGTTAAGTTTAAAAAACGAACAACGAATGTATGTTGGCTTGTACGTATATTATTATGTTTCCAGTATTCTATCTTTATTTTTATAATTAGGGTAGCTTATTATTACCACGTTTTTATTAGCTCGTATTCTTGTTTGTCCAGTACAGATTTTTTCTTGTGCAGTACAATTTTTGTCTTATTTGTCCAAGATTTTTAACTAACTTCCCGACTAGCTAGACATTTGAAACTTTTAGAAAATATCAGAACACGACGTCAATGCATTCTTTTAATACTTTTGGCCATATTTAAGCAGAATTGAATTCATTTTCAGTTAATTCTGTTTTGTATGTTTCGAAAATATTCGTTAAAAGTAATATTTACTACTCACTATTATTGGTTGCTAGGTGGGTCCTAGCAACTAAATTATTAATATATACGTGCGTTACTATGGAAATTAATATGAAATGTCAAATTAACATTTCTGTATTCTATAATATTTATTAATATATAGAATTGTCAAGTTTATATGATTCAACAGAAAATTTAAAAACGTGGTATATGAAAAGTTCTTTTTATCTTGCAATTATTTAATATTATTTTCATGTTCTATAATCGATAATTTTTTAGTTAATTTCTTGCCGTCTTCCATTTTGCCGAATATTTTCATATTTATTTAAAGTTTCTAGTAGGTCTACTGATAACTAATATTAGGTTATAAATCAATCAAATTTGTTTGATTTTTTCAAGATCCTTTTTAACGAAGGGACGAAACACGTGTTAATAAATATTAAATTTATATAAAAAAATGTATATATGTATACTTGTATTATATAAAATACACATATTATATTCTATAACACTACAAAAGGTCGAGAGGCCCAATGACAGTAGTGTATTTAGTAATAGAAGTGAAACAATCATATACATTCAGGCTTGGAGAAAATCACATTAACATTCTGTGACTTCATCGGGATCAAACCCGGAGCTCCCGGATGAAAGGCCAGTGCCTTGCGCACTGCACCACGAGAGCCGCCTTTCTAAAAGCTACCAGAAAACGCGACGGTCCGTACCTCTGTGGCACAACTTCAAGGGTTCCGTCGTCATGGTTAACCTTCCCTCACTCTACTGCGGTGCTACACAACCGATCTACTCGCTGCAGGTCAGAAAGTCGGAGATGTGGCGATGAACGGAGGGAAGTGGTGCGATCTTATCCTTGACCTATGCTCCAATGCTGGGGCGTGACAGGGTAATGGAAGTAAGTACCTAATCTCATTTTAATCAAGTAAAGTTATCTGGCTACACTGCAAATTACTCTTTAACATAAACTAATCTTTGATGAAGGGTATTTTTTTGCTATTAAATTTTATAAAATATATATTATTCATATATAATATTTTATCAAAGGCTTTTTTGTAGTCTTATACTGGTCAAATTAAAAACCTTTACATTCATACATTAATATATTTTCACTATAAATTTTACAGTTCAAGGAATATAAGCCGCATACGGACTAAAGTAACCAATGCCAAGATTAATATGAGAAAGTAGAAATATTCGTATGATCCCACAAACTGCGAATGTGGCACTTAGGAAACCGTAATTCATTAGAGAATGCGGGTACATTTAACATTGAAAGATACTCTGTGTTTGTTTATACCTACATACCTATAATATATGGCTTATCTCTACTAAGCATAGCTACTTGACGCATGACAAGCGTGGTATAGTGGACCCATATAAATAACAAACTAACTAAAACGAATGTTTAATACACAGAGACTAACTGAAAGTTATAACGAATTAAAAAGAAGCTAGAGTCATGTATTTGAAGCAGATGTTTATGTAGGAAATTAATAAAAGAGATAAAGCATTTTCGTTTCCATTTTAGGGTTCCGTTTTTGTTTCTAGACACTAGACTAGACTCAATAAATAGTGGCTATACTAACTGTAGAAAGCCCTCACACAAGGTTAAATACTAACAAAGTTAACAAACTCAGTACAAATATACTTATTGGTTACGCTGATTATGATTCCAATCCAATCCTTACACCCGCAAAAATATCTCATACCTACTATCATTATCTATTATTGTCATCCAGGCGCTTAACTATGTAACGAGTAATCAGTCGCCAGGGATTGATACAAACGCAGTTATTTGTAGACCACGACCGTGTGTCAACTTGCAACAATGTGACCGTCGCCCAAGCAATAATTATTCTGATATGGTTTGAGCGAACATTGCGTCATCATCATTCATATTTATAGGTTTAGTGTAACAGTGAAATTGACACTTGTAACCATCCACCTACTAAGATGTGAGTGCATTAACCTGGGACCTGCTCCACCCAGACCCGAACAACATCAAGGTTAGTATCTGGATCGATTCCCGTTTAAACCGCCCTCCCAAAATCCAGATCCACAATCATCCTAAATTACTGTCCACTAAAAGCGCCGCCTTATTATTAAGAGCATACATAAGTGAAACGGCAAATAATTTTCAACAGTAGGTGGGACGAAATTTCGCACTCGTCGCCAATCGGAGACCGAGAGTCGAGGTGTGAGCACGTAAATTTGTTTTGTGATGGCTTCGGAGGAATATATTCTTAAATCGTTTAAAGATGAGTAAAAAACGTTACGCATGTACTTGAAAAAGAAAACATGTCAATGAATATACTATTGTTGTTACTAATATAACAATAAACATAACATTAAATAGACGCATGTTGATTTTTTCTGACAAATTAATTTCGTTCGACATGCGTCATTTGCACAATCCGCGCATCGCCTAGTCACGATCTTTTTAGTATGATCAAAATAGTATGTATGATAGACGTCTGCTTTATAAACTGCTATACTAACGATTGCACTTTGGTATAATATTCGATTAATAATAATTTATTTAAGATATGACGTCTGGGGATGGTTTTATTTGTGGTGAAATTTTATAAATAAAGAGTACCTAATGGATGTGAATAAGTGATGTTCTAGTTTTTCTCAAAAAAAAACCTTGATTTATCACCAGTGGCGTACCTAACAAAAATCACGTGCCTATGAAATTTTTCATATTTTCGTGAGACTTAGAAAAGTGTCTGTTACATCTTGTTACGGCACCGGCTCGCAAAATGGTTTATTATCCACTAAGCCAGGCGATATTTTATGCAAAAGCCGTGAAACATTTTGGAAGCGGTGAAGCTACTGATTTCCGATGCCGTCGGGTCTTAAATTTCGCTTTGTTATAATGAATCTGGAAATATACCTACCTACTGAAATTTCGACGCGCCTTGCCAAAAATATCTAGAATACTAAGATACCGTTATATAAAAGTTTAGAAGTATCTTGTAATTAAAATTCAATATCAAAGTTATATCTACTGAAATGTATAGAAAAAAAACCAAATTGTTAAAATGTGAATTATTATTTTTGACGGTTTTCATTTTTCCTTTTTATACGAGGACTAATCAGGAGGGATAGTGTCAAAGAGTGGCAAAGGGTGGAGGTAGGCTGTTAAGATCTGACATTAACAGTGCATACTAAGCATTGTCAGTCAAACTTATTTGTTTTTATTGAACTAAGACTACAATAATTATTATAGTGTTTGTTAGTTTTTTTTTTAATTTAATTAAACCTTGCCTAATCCAAGCTATAGTAAAAATAGTCAAAAAATATTCGTTTATCTATAAAATATCTATAATTATGCCATTAAACCATACATCATTTTAAATATTTTATGGATATAGGAATATTTTTTACCGATTATGATTTGGTTTGGGCAGGGCTTAATGCATTTCAAAAAAACTAACATACGCCATTATACTTAAAGTATTTTTAATTTAACAAAAACAAATAATTACGACTGAAAAGTATGCATTATTTTTGTTAGATCGCCCATAGCATACCTAAATATGTATGGTTTTTTTAGTCAAGTTTGAATTGAATTTTAAAAACAATTCAGCAACACTAGCTAATTGTATTCTTGTTCAAACAAAACAAACATGTATGACTGACAAAGCTTAGTATGCACTATATGTCGACTCTAAATAGCCTACCTCCACCCTTCGCCACCGGCCCCCTGTCGAGTTGGACTTAAAGACCTTGTGCGTCATACACTGGAAAAAAGCGGCTGTGGATGGACATGGATGAACACAAATGCTGAATGGGGCCAATACCTACACAGGGCTGTAGCGCCAGGAAGAGAAAAATATGAAACACAATCACAATAGTGTAGGTTTATTGCCTTTTTACATCACTAATAGTCAACGGTCAACACTATCCTAATTGGATGGTTTGATATTCGTTGGGTTGTATAGTTATATTTTCACCAGCTGTATCATTTAGAGCCCGTTTAAACTGGAATTTTTTAGATGCGCCAGAAAAAAAAAACGGTTAAAAAGTGGCGATACTATGTATGCGTTATACCTACTATGTAAATACATGAAAATAGGTAGCGACCATGTGTGGTGGACATTTTTATAGTACGTCTAAAAACGCTAATGTATAAACGCTCTAAATGCCATAATATAATACAGTCGGTAATACAGTACGCTGCATTACAATATTACCAATTACTAATAAAATTACTTTCTTGTTTTTTTAAGCCGTCGAAACAGTAGGTCGTCTAGTTTTATTCTCTATTCCAATAAATAATTAAACACATTTTTTATACGGTATTATTTTGAATTTTTAATATCACAATTATAAAACGGAATTTTAACTGAAATTTAAAAAAAATATTTACAAACGTACACATATTATTTTATTGAGGACTGTATTGATTTATTTTAAATTAAGCATAACGTAGGATTATTAATATTGTTTAAAGCCAATACTATCTAGTTTATACAATAGTAGTTTTATTATAACTAATTTTTGTAAGCGTTACAATGTTATACACGACATGTAACATTGTACGGATTCATGTCGCATACTTAAAAATCGATGTTGTTATGGATGTGGACGCATATTATAACAAAATAAATAGTCGTATTGAGTAGTTCACCCAACACTTTCACTGTTATCGTTCAATTTTATACGCCTTATTACTCTTTATCGAGATTAATACAAGGCCCTAAGGGTATTTTATGTATTACCAGTTTGATATTAAGTACCATTAAAACGACGGATAAACATGCTAATATAATAAATTAATAATACAAGGTAATTCGGGTAGTACCTCAGGTATTTTAAATTTCAATAAAAATAGTATGCAAACAAATTGAGTATAAAAGCTTGAAAAGGTACACAAATAAATCTATCGGAGGTAAACTTTTTGGTAAACTTTCTTGTTAAAAAAAAGACTATCTCGAGTTATTCGTGTTTGTTTGGCCATTTTGAATATATGAATAGCTTTTCAAAATAAATACGGATTAGCTTGAGACACAAAAAAGTGATATAGCACGTTTCTTATTGGATTTTGAGTCTTTTTAGTGCGTTTAACAATTTTATAAACCAAAAAAGCAAGTCGAAAGAAAACTTGTACTCCTTTATTAAAGTACGTACAAATTACGGATTGTCACTAGGATTTAAAAAAATGCACTAAAGTTGACAAACAAAATAACCAATATTTTGAACAGTGTAGTGATTATTATTAAAAATTATGATACACTGACGAAAATGTGAAATTATCAATACACATTAGCATATTCGTGGCGGAGCACACTGCAAGCACGTGCTTTTTACGCTTCTTGTACCACGCGCGTATCGCACGGCCACTCGCAGTGTGCTTTGGGCCTTAAAGTTACAAATTAATTATTTTTTAAGTTATTACATAAAAATTCGTGTTAGAAATAATAAACACTTAATTGTGTTAGTTTTATATATAATATATTATTGCAGTGGCGAGGTGGTGTCGAGGTAGGGTGTTAAGTTGTCAGTCATACTTATTTGTTTTCGTTGAACTTAGGATACAATTTTTAGATGCTGCTGGTTTATTTTTAAAATTCAATGAAACCCAGCCTAATAATAGTTAAAGTACGCTATGGGCGATTTGACAAAATACTACACACTTTTTCAATCATACTTATCTGTTTTCGTTGAATTAATAATACAGTTTACATAATATGGGTGATGGTTAGTTTTTTTTTAACTCATTAACCTATGCTTACCAATCCATGAAATATTATGCATTATCTATTGTTTAATGGCTTTTTTAGATATTGCAGAGATAAAAGAATATTTTTATGGATTGGATTAGGCAGAGTTTTATTGAAACTTTAAAACTAAAAAAAACTATCTACACATTGTAGTCTTAGGTAAATGTAAACAAATACGTTTAACTGCAAAGTTTAATGTGCAATATTTATGTCGGATCATAACAGCTTACCTCCACCCTTCACCACTGATATATTGTTACCATCGTTTTTGTTACCACCATTTTTGTTTAAAATTTGTTTTAACAAGATGTGCTGCTAAGGCAAAAATGAATAACATAGGTTTTTAGAATTCGTATACCTCAAAAGGGACAAGAGTTCAGTAAAGTTGTCCTTCGCCTTTACTAACACGAACAAGATTCCATTCAAAATGTAAATTTACAAGGAATGTTTTTTTCTGGCCAAAAGAGCGTGTTACATTCTCAAGCCCCGCCAATAAGTAAATTCCATAACTGTATAATTTAATTACCATATAAATGTGCTTTGATGCAAATTAGTATCAAAGTCAATGTGTTTTGTTGGACCCGACTATAAATAAAGTACCGATTGTCAATTACATATCCGAATTGAAATCATATCGAGTTTCCTGCCATTCTACATAAAGTACTATAAACCTAGTGTCACAATATAATATGTATATATTATTTTTTGTAATCATTTCTACAATAATTATATTAATAATAAAAAAAAACATTACTTTTATCCGTCGGTCTCGTTATAACTTATTATTATTAAAAATATGATTGTGGAAAAAAAGAAACAATAAAAAATATAACTAATATAATTGTTCTTTCTTATAATATCCCTTTACTGCATAGTGTCGCAAATTTGCGACATTTCAAACTAGATAATTTCAATATAGCCAATGCTATCTGTGTAAATTATCAAATAATACCTTTTTACGATGCCTAGAAAACTGTTTTACCATAAACATCATACTTTACCGATTTTTTTTGGACATTTCAAGAAATAAAGCATGTCTGCATTATAGTTTCTGCATTTCTGCTTTGACAGTTGACGAATTCGTATATACACAAAAATCCTCATTTGCATATAATAGATTGGAATTGGTCGAATAAAAATATTTACACATCAAATAAGGTGTGTATATTATATTTTATAGTTGTTATCATTTGGTTTAGTATTTTGTCATACTGAAATGTAAGATTTCCTAATGTCGTAAATCTGCGACACCACGCAGTAACATACAAAATTTAATGGAATTTTCGAAAAAAATAATATTATTTTTCCTTCATTCACCAGGCATTTTGACACCAAGAAAAAATAAAAATTTTCAAAAAAAAAAATCATGCAGTAAAGGGATATGATTTTTACCTCATATAATATCTTTCTTTATTTTCGATCTACCTTGTTTGTCAAACACAATAATATATTATTTACAACTGATTATTTACAGCTCATGCAACTTGATGTGGAAAGTTTGGTACTCACAGCTGTACTTAGTTTAAACTTTAAACCAATTAAATGTTTGCATTTTGTCGGTCTTTGCAGTAGCGTGTCATGGTACCTTACATACGCTGAGAGCAACCGTATAGCGAGCTTTGTATTGCGAACTTTTAAGTGTATTACTGATATAAGAGCGAACTTCCTGTCATATCGAAAGTGAAGTTGGAGCTAGCTGGACCACGTGCTACAGATACTTCAAAAGAGTATCAACTTGACTTGCCTATTTCTTCAGCATAGTACTGATAGTATTAATTTTCTAGTCTAGATTTTGAGGGTATTTAGTCCTCAAGGCTCCAGATGTCCTCCGAAAGTGACTCATCCACCTGTAAATAGCCGTTGGCTCTTCTAGGGGTCGATTTACTGAGTTGACACAATTCATGCATACATATATGTAATTTTACTGTTTTAGACGTTATCGAAACAAGGTTATGGTTATTGAAAAAGTTAAAATCAGAAGTTGCATTACATTAGATATATTACACATGGGTAGTTCTATAGATTTTATACATTGTAAATACATGTAGTTAAATATGATATTTAACCTGAAGAAAGTATATATTCAACCTGTCAACAGGTTATTATTTACGATAATAAAATACTTGATAAGGAAAAACAATTAAAACCTGCAAAGCTGATCACTACAATCTTACAGTATCGCTAATGTATAACAAATTTAATGATCCTAAATATCAACGCGGAAGTGACAATAAGCTGTTATAAATCACATAGTTTAACAATGTCCATTTTATTATGGTCAAAAACAAAGGAAACTTGCAAATTTAATAGGACATCAAAAATCATCCATAAAATTAAGAATAATAAATCTTAAGATGTGTATAGCTCAGCCAAACATCTAATCATTTCTTGTGTATCAATTTTTTTTTAGAGAATGTAACTGTAAACATAAAATTATAACATGTCATATTATGTAGCTATAGGTTACCAATTATGAAAAATATGTATTTTTTCTTATTATTTTTATAATCGTGAATCTTAAATAAATATTATAATAACAGTGTATAAATTTACAGTTAAATAGGCCTCAGCAGAGACTTAATAAAAATATTATTGAAATTTTATGGATATTTATGGAATACTTTTTTAAGGTTGTTCTACCGTGGGAGGTCGCAAACCATGCGTAGATAACCCCATACTTAAACAAATTTAACAGATAATAGTGAATAACGAACACCGAATTGTCGTAACAAAACTAATAACATAGGTACCTATTCTGAAGGCAACCAAGAGGCGCGGCGAATTGTATAAGCCAATGATGAATTATTTACTATTAGTTACAACAGGGTGCCACTAAGCTTCGCAAACAACTACCTCATTATTATTCTTAAGGGTTCATGCTACTATACCAATAAGCTTTATTTAGTTCAGCATTGAATTAATCAATAAACAAAGCTGCCAAAAAACATGCTATGAAATTGGCAATGTGTATTCGGTGGTTATACCGATATGGTTTTGTTAAACTTTGTATATATAAAAAAAAACTGAGATCCAGTTTGATATTATGAATTGTAGCTATAACTAGTCTACTGCATAACCTTGTAAGTGGCAATCAATCAAACGAATCTTATAAAAAGAAAAACCTCCTAACCACTCCAAATCACGCGTATAATACCGTAAAGTGTTGTTACGACTAAAATACAGTTAACTAAGTAAATATATTTTCACGCAGTGATTCTCAAAAAACAATATTATAAATTATGTAAGTTGGATCATTTGGATAATATAAAACTTTATAGTTGATTGAAAATAAATTACAAAAAAAACCTTAGAAAGATCGATAAGAAAGATTACATACTAAACAAAATGTTGAAAAAATCGAGGATTGAGTAAATTTTGTCGGATGTTTAACATCATAACATTATATACTTACTAATACCGTTAAATGGATTCAAACTATCTTTATAATGAAAATAATATTATCAAATTTGATTTATATAATATACGAGTATAATATTATTATAGTGGCAGGAGTTCTCAATTTTTTTGTTGTTACGGTCTTTAACATAATAATATGCACTCGGAAATTATTTGTACTTTTAATTGGTTTTTATTTCATTTATCATATAATATTACAATCACAAGATTTAAAAAAAATGTAGCATTCTATATTGATAAAACATAACTTGGAAACGGTCGGAAAACTATCTAATGAATTGGCAGCCGCGGAACACATAAAACAAGACATTTGTATCAAAATTTTATTAATTGTTTTTAAATATTATATAAGTATTTAGTCGTAAATTAAAAAAGTATGCACGTTTTTTTAATTGATACTATCCACTGCTATTTATTTCGAAATTAAACTTAATTTACAATAATTAATGAGAGTTTTGTATCTAAAGAGTATGAATCAGAATTTAACTACCTATCTCTCTTTTCAGTATTGCAAATATTGGATTGTTTTTATTGATAACTCATTAATTATCAATTATTGAATGTATTGAAACTAGTTTTCTTTGGTCTTACTTGGTGTTGACTAAAAATAAGATAAGATTACATAGATACCTAGTACCTATATAATAATATTAATTTGATCGATATTGATTTAATATATTGTAAATATTATCTTACGTTTAATAAAAAATAAATAAATTTATGCACACTAAATGTAAAACCTTTTATAAATATTTCCACTATCTCTAACCAAAAATATAGTCTTCCTTGTTATTCAAATATAAATGAAGTAAACACTGTTTTTCCGCTAACGATGACACGAGGTTTATTATGTTACTGAAAAGGCCATTGATGACCACTTAATCTGTCATGTTCCCTCCATTAGTTACTTATTAGTTTGACTACTTCTCGGAGTAAAGCCTAGTCTAAACTGACATACAATTGCTATATTAAAAAAAATGTTAAATTTGCATAAAAATATTTATAAACTGTATAGCAACTGTTTTTATGTAACAGACTTTTAGATGTCACAGTGGATAATAATATTACATAAGATGTAGGTATATAATACTGTTAGTCGTTCATATTTGCGTATTTAATCGATATTATAGATTGTACATACACACATTATATTCCAATGTATTTTGCAGTCAGAGTACGGACCTAATATGTTAAGCAAGTTGCTAACATCCATTTATCGTAAAAATAAAAATCTGATAATACAAAACCTCAATCTTCTTAGGATCGGGAATGGTCAAAAAAATAAAATAAAAACAAAATTGTAATATTTAAAATAATTGCAAGGCTTTTAAGTTGTTTTTGCGTGAATACTCCCAAGTCGTTAATGATAGAGCATAATAATATTATGCTGTCATCTGTCACTAATGTTATATAGGTACGCATCTTTTTCCATGCTCCACATTATGTATTGACATTTTTTTTCGTCATTCTCTGATTCCCGACTTAATAGCTAATAGTACTTCAAGACATTCCATGCATTGGGCATTTAGTATATTATAATAATTATATGAATTACATTTACGGTACTAATATTTTTTTTAACATTTCAATCATTCATTTTAGAAACTTACTGAAAGAAATCATTTTATGCAGGTTATGAGTCATTTATTATAAAATAATTCACTTTATAACATTGTACAGACCCCGAGATTGGAGCTTCCAAATTTGAACTCATTTGATTGTCATACTATCATAAACACATACGTTTGAATTAAAATATTCTGAGTATAAGGGAAATAGGCAATGAAAATAATTCTTAACAGCTTAACAGAATTCATATATGTATATGCAATTCTTATTATATATAATATATAGCATAGTCGGTAGAGTGGCTGTCACCGAAGTCACGGTTTGATCCCGCGGCATGTCAAGAAAAGCATCTTGTTGTTTTTTAATGAACTTATATTTCGGCCAGTACGAAGATCCAGTACTAATAAGTATTCCTCCTAAAAAAAAGCATTTGGTCTTTGAGTGAAATAGTTCACTTAGGAGCATTAATGTTAGTATTGACACAGAAACATCATACCTACGATGTAAAGAAGTAGTAATAAATAGATATATGCATAATTTATTATGTAGCTATATGATAGTAAACGTATTACATATATAGATAAGATAAACCTAAGGAATGGCCGAATAAACATAATTAATTTGGCAGAGTCCGAATCTCTGACCTAACCAAGTGGCCTATCAATCCATAACTCCAGTAACGACACTCTCACTGGTTCCCAAAAGTTTCTTGAAGAATGTTAATGGCCCGTGGAGTGCCAAAGTGTGGGAACAACTGGCCGGATATATTTTACTGGAGCAAAACGGCGCATAAAACTGGTCGCGGAGGGTTAACTGCCATAAAGATACCCACGAATCCAATAAATCGAGTCGCAAAATTCGCACAAAAGGTCAACGGAGTAACATTAAACTTAGCCACTAAAACAATACACTTTGTTTCATCCGAAGGGAACCCCGAATCCACAGTTTCAAAACACGCCACAATGAAAAAATATTATTTTTCACGCTACCTATATGAATAATTTTGTGAATAAATTAATGCTGAGTCATTTTTTTATCGTAAACAACTATAGTACACCAAGAATTAAAAAAAATGTAGAGAAACAATAATAATGATAAAAGAGTTAGACAAAGTAACTGACAAAAAGTATAAAATTAAACGATATAAGTACATAATATATAAACAAATAAAATAATAATAAAATAATAAAACTATTGATATACCTACTAGGTTTCCCCAAATATATAAAATACCTCCTCCAGTTCCCTGGATACATCAAGAGTACCTAAAATAGTAACAGCATTATATCTTTGGATACCTAAGCTTATTTCCTGTCTCAGTTACTTAATTGATCGGCACTCGCCTGTTTGATTTTGAATTTGATAAAAAAATAATAAGTAACATAAACTAAAATTAAACGTAATTTTCAGCTACAGACTGGCATGGGTCAGTAAAAACTAAAGAAATAAACTATTTTTATCCTCCAAATAATTAACAACATTTAAGAATGTAAAGTTCATAATTAAAAATAAATAATTTAAAAAATATGTGAGAAATATATTATAATTTAGTCACAATTAGATAGCAGTTAGTGCATATGGGCGCGAATTCCAGAGGGCGCGGGTTCAAATCCTATTAGCTGTAGTATTTATAAAAAAAATCTTGTGGTTATTGATATTTCTAATAGGTGTTATGTAATCCAGAAATAGTTAAGGTGGAATTGATATTATTCATCTACAATTATTAGAAATCTAAAATTGTATTTCTGGATAAATACGATATTACATCGATATTCTATCATAAGTACTTGGTAATATTCCATACATATTGAGAAAAATGCATGATTATATTATGTAAGAAAGAAGTCAAGAGATTATTATATTATGTAATTTCAAAATCATCTGCATTATTTTCAATAACGACGCTTTATGAGAACCTCAATATTTAAAAGTACTACGGTTGAAATAATTAGTATTTTTTTATTCTCTTCAATCAACAACAATAATAATAATTATCAGAACTCATTTTCTTCCACTTGTCACGGCTAACTAAGCATAAAAATAGAATAATCATAAATGCTAGATCTTAACATTGTCCATTCCTTGATTGTCTTTATTGTGTCATGCCACACGACTTACTCGAGCTCACACCTTATTCTGATAATAATATGTAGTTCTGATCATAATATCCATATAAGTGATTTAATTCACATACTTTATTCATATTTTATATCGATACCTACCCAATTATACAATCCTAGTATTAACAATATTATTACTGGCACGTGATTAATCATAGATTCTAACGTATTTTTAAAAAATAATATTATATTGTCGTTTAAATTTTATAGAAAAAAAACCATGTAACCAATATTGCAACTAAGCGACCCATATAAGTAAAATGAATTGTGTAAAATTTGGGTAGTTTACACTTAGATTGAGTGGGGGTACACTTTGAAGAACCTTTTAAAATCAGTGACGGCCTCTCTTTTTTTACTGCTATTAAATAAATCATGAATTTTACTATCTCACTGCCTCATGATACGTATTCATAAAATGCTAAGCGCTTGGTTGTTATGACAGATTTTCAGGTATCAGATTTACCCCATCTGAAATTATAATAAAATCTGATATTTATGTATTAATTATAAATATATTTAATAGTTTGGTAGCGAAAGATGTTTATATAAGTTGGAGACTCATTTGTATTATCCAAGCTCTTTAAAGTGTACCCTCACTTAATCTAAGTGTAAACTACCCAAATTTTACATAATTCATTTTACTTAATATGTGAGTTGTAACTTTTGGCTAAAATAATTTATTTAACATACTTAAAAGTATGCATCCCCTATGATATGCCTGGAAGAACTTCATATTATAAACAAGACAGATTTCACAATTTATTATTGCATACAAACAAACAAATGTATTATAATAAAGTGTACATGTTTTTAAAGTAAAGTATTTAATAAGAAGAAGGTGGAAATTTTAGATGCATACATCAATTAGAGATACTAGTGCATTAAATAAGTTATTTCTAAATCTTATGAACAATATATTATTACCACGATATTCCGACATTATCGTGACATGCATTTGTTATATTATGTCAATAGTGGCAACTTCAGCGAAAAGCGATACACATACCGCGTCACTACTAATAATTTAGTTATACACTAAAACCAAAATTTACTATTTTAAAATTTAATTAATTTATTTATTTACATAGTACATTGCAAAGAAGTATACCAAGTGAGCTAAATTTACCTATGATTTTGTAAAACAAAGCTCATCTAACTTACTCAAACAAAAATTGAAATAGATTGTTTAGCCAAAAGAGCATATTATGTAAAATTTTGCTTCTTGACGTGAGAGTTAATTAACATAATAATTATATCGAATATGTTACATAGTCTTCGCTAATTATCCTACTAAAAAATAGTTTCGCACTACATTGCAATGACGCTTTTCAGATGCTCCAAAGCCACGATGAACGAGTGGTAACGCGTCGTAAGTCCCAGGTATAAATCCCGGGTATGGTAAATCCACATTTTATTTTTCAATGTGTGTTTAGACGTAGAGTATGAACGTAATAGGTAGAGCAAGTGGCTAATATCCATTTCTCGTAAGAACAAACATCTACTCTGCGGATCCTCTGAGAATTATAAACGGTGATGTAATGTTTTTTTATCATGAAGCTGTGAAGTCTCTGCTAAGGCTGTATAGTTATATAAGATTCATGATTATATAAACAATATAAAAAATGCCTATTTTTCAGAATGGTTGGATAGATACTACTACATGTTAGCTACAACTATGTAATATTATAAGTCATACTTGCAGATTGAATTCTCTCAGATAAATTAGACACATAAAAATATTTTGATGTTTGGCTGAACT
Organism: Rhyacophila brunnea; assembly: GCF_057557595.1. Taxonomy (NCBI): domain Eukaryota; kingdom Metazoa; phylum Arthropoda; class Insecta; order Trichoptera; family Rhyacophilidae; genus Rhyacophila; species Rhyacophila brunnea. The sequence goes on from NW_028232806.1 coordinate 14,734,291, forward strand.
GTAAACATCTCAAAATTAAAATAGTAAGTAGTTGATTGTTTTGATTTTGTAATTTTCATGGAGTATTTGTCTTTGACCATCGGAAAGCGTATATTGCCAAACATTGTGATTTATATCTTCATTGTCGGTTACGCATGGACATTTATGATCGTTTTATTATGTAATGTAAAATAAAATTTGACTGAAAAACTTTGATTTACCAGATATTGAGTCAGTGTGTTACTCATCGTGCGTCAGTGCATTCAATTACATGGGTTTTATGATTTTGAACAAAATTACTTGGGTAGCGCTGACAAATTGAGATTGAATGGTTACTGTATGTAAAAGTGTTCGTCACTCGTTAGAAGATAAAGAGAAATACTACTACATTAGCTGGAAACATTGTTTTGCTGTCACACCACTCACGGGGATCGATTACGGCCGCAATAGGCCTCACTAACCGCCGATCGGACAGTCATCCGCCCCCGCCGCTTTTTCCATTCCTTCCGGCCAGCGAGCCGCATGATTGGACGGCGGGGAAAAGCCCCACTTGAATCGTGCGAACTTTAACACCAACAATCCCCCCCTCAGGTCGTTTGGACGGAAGTTCCGGGGTTTTTTTTTTGAAAAAATACCGTTTAACGAGAGGAGGATAAATCCGGCCCTGTTGAGGCTCACGGCCATGAGCTCGTAAATCAAACCAAATACTCCGTCGGGTACGTTATATTTTTTTGCACAGGTATTCTCAATTCATTGTACCTACAACACAAGTGGATTTTTCCATCACTCTAATAATAATCATCATCAGCCTAGATCAATCCGACGTTATATTATAAAGGTCAGTCCATTCCTCAGTACGTACACTTTATCATAACATTTCTTACAAATTAATTATCATGTATATAATATTTGACCAGCGATTATCTTTTCTTCTAGCTAATTGCCATGCCCATTTTCATTTATGGTTTTATCTTATGTAACTATATTATAATCCCTTATTATTTATTTTTTATCCCTCTCTCTCTTTCTGTATCTCCCCATAGCATTTTTTGATACTCTACTAAAATATAATACACATAAAAATATATAAATGTTCATGAGATAATAATATATACTTATATATTATATATTATTAACGGGCCCTGATAAAATTAAGTTATTTGAACGCATGTCATTAATACTAGGTGCCCGGTATTGCTTCTACAATGAGCAGGTATAGGACATGTCATTTTTTCATGCGTTGTTAACCGTTTTCCATTGTTATAAGGAAACTCCATAACTTATAATATATGTATACTTTAATTTAACATTTAAATATGTTTTAAAAATGTCTTTGAAGTGTGTATACTATCAAAATAATATATTTCAAAATAAGAATATCTGTTGTAACAAAAAACGGTACGTTTCTTCTTCGGCCATATATTCGGCCTTCGGTCTCTCTTTGACTTTAGCCGTATACTAATATTATTATGTACTTACTACAATAATATTTTGAACGAATATCACAAGTAGGAGAAGGTGGATTTTTTAAATATAGGTAACGGATTCTGTAATACTTTAATGAAGAGTCATGTACAATGAATGTTAGAACACAGGAAACCAACATAATGACAATGACTAAGTTTAGTGGATTTTTAAAAACGAGAGAGAAGCATACGAAAGAAGAGGTTGGTTAATATACGGAGAAAGATTTAGACTGCAATGTGCAAGCCTAAGTATTGGAGAAGAATGGAGTTATTGAAGAGGTAAAGAAAGAAATAAATTCTGATCTTGCCCCATGTAGAAGATTAAGAAATTACACTATTACGTTACAAAATTAAAGTAAAATATAAACATTGCCAATTATTAATGGTATTCTTTTTTCACAGTGGGTACAGAATATTGAATTGACTTCTTCGTGAATTCAAAACATTCGTTTTATACAATCAATATTATTAATATGTACTTTTAATATTTTCATCGATCCCACAGTAGCATGGATGTAGTATTTCATGATGCTGTCTATTGTACAGCGAAACTATTTTACATCACTATTAAGATTGATATATTTTATAAACAATATTTTATTTATTTGATCTCAAAAATAGTTGAAGTATTTTAACTGTTAATAATTTCGTTTATGTCTCACCAATAATAATTATCAGGTTTTATATATTTCGTTATCTTCATAAAATATTAATAACTAATCCTAATATTTTGCTAGTATTATACCTACATTCAACACCCACGGTGGCCGCGCGGCATAAGCGTTGGACTATCACGCTGTGGGTCTCAGGTTCGAATCCTGGGTCTGGCAAGTACACATATTGTTTTTCAGTTTGTGTGTGAGTCAGGGTATGGACCTAATAGGTTGAGCAAGTGGCTGACACCCATTTCTCGTAAAAAAACAAAACCTGTTAATACAAACCTCTACTATGTGGAGGCCCATATGATCCTATTAGGATCGGACATGGAAAAAAAAAAAAAAAAAAAAAAATACCTGCATTATGTAAAATTGATACTAAATTTTGTGTTTTGTGTTAACTTGCAATTTTTACTGTGTATTTTTATTACATGGGATTAGTAAGTGGCACATTAGCCGAAAGCTATAAAATGCCACAATAAATATATATAATACATACATAAACCTGTGAATTATCGATCTGTAATTCTGTGCCCTAACCTTCACCGCACAGTGGGAGGCCAGTGTAATAATATACTATTAATTTTGTTAATGGTATCCTAAATTCAATAATTATAAAGTATCGTAGCACTTCTGGCACATACCCGTAAAGAACATAATATTATCTTTCTACTTTATACTAAAAACTTTTTTATTAATTTAAAGATTAACCGATTATTAATAGCAGTATATAGCGAATGTTGCAATTATTTAAAACCTATCGTAATAAAAATAAATGTTATATTACATACTATCAGTGGCAGTCTAACAGAGGCATCTATTCGTAATATAATTAATTAGTTTTCGCGATATATCTTCTTACAGATGCGCTTTATCATTATATTCACCACGAATATTCGTGCGTTCAAAACTGTAATAATCCGTACGTAAATTTATAATGATTTTGTAAAGAATATTGTTACATCTACCGGAAAATTATCGTTACAGATTAGAGAATTTTAATAAAAGTCTTTACATAATACACCGTTAAATTATATTTAATATGAGATATGTATTTATAAAAATAAATTTCCTTTTTTGAAGGGCATAATAAATTTTAAAAACTTAATTTCACGATATTATGTCAGATTGACATTAGTATTTTCATAATATCTTCTTGAGTCACATAATAATGTCAGATAAGTACCTACCTATGCATTAGGACCCCCATAGCCTACCTAAGTATTTTACCAACATTACATTATTATTTAAAATTATTGAGGTTTACAAAAAGGCCATCAAACGAAATAACAAAATATGTTGCTATATGTTTGAGGCTCTATTTGAAATGAAAACGGTAAGCCCATATTTTCTACGATGCCACGATAAAGATTGTAAGGGCAAAATGACTTTTTTGCAAATCAGCATATCAGTTGTCACAAAATATGTGTGTAGTTTTTTTTATCTATTTTCAGTACGAATTGCCATATTATTTAAACGACATCAATCGAAGTCCGAATTATTTAGATTTAATATTTGGATTTAAATTAAACGTTTAAATCACTAACAACAAAACGATATAAAATATTATTAATATTAAAAGAATGAGAGGATAATATTTTTATTTTGTAAATAAGGGTATATTATGGTAATAACCTATTGCATCTTAAAACCAAAGCATTTCCTATATAAAAGGTGTCTTCGACGCATTCTGTGTTGGGAATTTTGAAAGCAGTTCGATTTTCAAATATAACAAATTTAATATTCTACGTGTGCTGGTATTTTTAACAATTTCACCATTTTTTTTATTCTATCGTGAGATCCTATAACAAAATGGCGCTTCGTAGCCTGGTTTGAAGTTTATTGCTTTGTTTACATAACCTAGCTACGTTGCGCATTTTTAGGTGTTTTATTTAATTATCAATTTAAATTTTTGCTGCCTATATACAATTCACAAATGAGTATCTTGCACACATATTTACGGCAAAATTTTATGTTTTAATATTTGCTTAGATACAGCAATGATAATATATGAAATGTAAAAAGAAATAGTCAAGTTGAATTATAAATTATCCCAATATATAAATTTTAATATTGAAAGCTTATTTTGGCAATTTCTGCAAATAGAAAAATGTATGACGTACCTACTTTAATTAACTAATCAGGTGAATGAAAAATTATAGGTAATATAATGTCAAAGTAAAAGTGTGAAGTTCTCTTCAAATGAACCTTCAATGCAGTCACTAATTACTGTATCTAATTTTATCAGTAGACCAGAGGTTTTTTTGTTTCAAATTTATATATTTAGGCTTTATTCAACATTTTTGGTAGTTACTTATTTTATTTGCGTTGAAATGTTTTTTTAGATTAAGTTCCGTAAGCATTGTACTTAGGTATACTATGTACCTACACGCAAAATTACATACCTATAGTATGTGGATGCGTTTTTACTATCACTTCACGTCGTCTATTATATACGATTATAAAGTTTTATATAACAAAACCATACAACATCCTTAACCACTAGTAATTTTGTAAATAAAAAATATAAAATATAAAGCTTTGAAAGTTTTCGCTGAAAATTTCGGAAATGATGAAAGAAAAATATTCGTGCTTAGATACTCGTATTTCAAATTTTGGCCGGTATTTCGGCTAAACTTTATTTCAAAATTTGTGAATTGGATATTTCGTTATTCCGTTACTTTAGCTTTGAATCATAAATAATATTTACGAACAAAGTAGTTTTCCGCGTAAGTAACTTTCATATAAAGGATAATTTTTGTAGAATCTCAACGGTATCATATATTATAGAAATATGACGACCACACCTAAATTGTTTTGGGATGCTTTTAGCTATATTATCAATAAATGATCACACAAAAATTTTCCTACCTGAAATAGACAAAAGAAAAATACCAATAAACTAAATCCAAACTTTCATAGTGTTATCAAGAGCTTTCAATCCCGCCTTATACTTGAAAAGCTCTGGCAGTAGTGTCGAAAAGCCAAAGTGTTCGGTGTTGTGAACCAAATCGTTTTTATCAAAGAATATTTTTTTTTTACAATTTTGTAGTTCACGCCTGGAGTGTTGTAAATTTTCTGTTTTGCTAAATCTATTTGGCGGGGAAATTTCATTCAGAAAGCGCACCTGGATTTTGGCAATTTCATTTCATTTATATTTTGAATGAAAAAGAAAATCGTTTATTGAAATATTCACAATTGTAATTGCAAAACGTTTAGATGCTTGTTATACCCACTATTCGTATATTTATAATTTGGCTTTGTTATTATTATAAAATTATTGTCTTTTGAGCAGATGTCAGATTTTTTTTGTTCTGATGGTCATATTTTTGAATCATTTATATAATTGAGAATATGAGCAAAACATGCGGTATTAAATATTTTTTCAACAAACAGAATATCATGTTATATTTTATTAACATATTATAAAAATTGGGTTACGTCATGGAAAGGAAATTTTTTAACCGTAATTACGGCCCGTGCACTCGGGGTAATCCATTTTGATAGATCCCGATTCAAGATCCGTAAACTGAGTAAATTTACATGTTGCCTTTTCAATCAACATGACAGGACATAATATTACGATCCAATGAATGCATATACTCTGTAATATACATACATTTATCGTCCCCCATTCAAACGCTTTAAATAGGGTTGAGTAGAAGCGTGAATTAAATACATTCATTCACTATATTTTTAAATAAATTCCTTATATTATTAATTTATTTATTTATTTTCCTTTTCACGTAATGTAACCACAGTGCTAATTTTTTATTAGTATTATTAATTAGAACACATAGTTTTTTAAAACTTCAGAAACTTTAAAATATATTAGAAAACATCCAACAACTATAAATAGTATTCTTCCCTCTTCCCACTTATATTATATAAAATGATAAAAGTAACTGGTAATTTATGACTTTACCATGTTTATAATATTAAAATGCAATCCATCAATCATCTAATATAATATATTTATTTGATTGAAACATGCACACATAATATCTCAGAATGTACTTTTTTCTCTAATGGGAGTAAGTTGTATTTCATACTAGATTACCTTCAGAGTAGCAAAATTACATTACTTTATAATAAATGAAATTTACGATATAAGAGCTTATGACCTTTTTAACTATTTTTTTTGAATTCCTTATTTTAAATATTAAAAAAAATATATAATATCCTCTTCTATTTGAATTTACATGAAACCATTATTTATACAAGAATTGGTATGTTACCATCGCTATCGTCTTTTAAGTTTTTTTTAATATTGCAAAAACACTGAGCGAAAGAATTTTAAACTAAACAAAAAAAAACAAAAGAAAGGGTTTCTATGTAATGTTGCGGTGAGATTCGCAACGGCGCCGACAAGTGAAATGAGCCGTTTAACTATGAACGCCAAGGCTGTTCGTTCGCCTTGAAACTTTACCATAGAGACGCGAGCGTTGCAGTAAAAATGTTTTTTACGTAATTTTTATAGCTACCCACCTCTCGGGGCGGGGAAAGTTTAAAAAGCTTTTTGGCGTTCCAGAAATGAACAAGTTTAAATTCTGTTACATCTTGGAAACACGGCTGGCTATGTATAATAATACTATGTACCCATATATATGTTCGTAAGTGCGTGAACGTCGAAATATTAATAATAAATGTTCAATATACTTATATTATATGGGTACTTACCCACGACGCGTTGAGTGTTTAATTTATCAAGATTTATTAACTTGTTAACAATATTAGAAAGCTATATAAAAGTTAATTACGAGTGAACGTTACATTAACACACTAGCTTATACGAGTAATAGTTTCTTAACATTGAAAAATAGAATATAGATATAAATATACTATGAATATAGAATAAAGATAAAAACATCCTTAAATTCAGTCATATTCTGATAAGCACAACAAAAAACGCATAGCTGTATAAAGCGTTAAAATGAGCCGCCCAAGATAGTGGCTCTTAATAAACTAGTATGATTTGAGAATACAACATTCTTTACATTCCAATTCTTGGATGCCTCAAGATATGTGCTAGAAAAAATCTTTTAAAAAAATACGACACCCGACGGAACTTGAAACTGTATCCACTGAATTCGCACAATAAATGTGCAAATGCATTTTAAAACAAAATAATATGTTTGATACCACTAATATGAAAGTTGCGTCGGCTATTGATATATTCCACTTACGTGAAAGTGGGTTTCAGTGGATATTATATAATATGGTCTATTAAGTTCAATCCATATGTATATTTATTAGGTTTTTATAGTTTTTTTCTTCAACAATACCTATGATGTTTTTTTTTGTAAAATTTTGAAGATATTTTTTTTCATGTAAAATTGTGAACATCCTGAATATATGATTTATATATTATATAATTCATCCAAAAGAAATAGAATTTAAAAAATGTTTAATTTGCAACAAAACTTTACGCCTTTCAAAACAATAACCTTCAAAGGGAGAAACAAACAACTCACAAATTTCGCAGATATTTTTAACACGCAGAAATTGTTTTTCCTATATTTTTTAAATCTCATAAATTTTCGTAAAAGTTGAAGAAGTACAAACATGCCTTTGTGAAGGATGACGTTGCATATTTACAAAACTCTATAAACAGCTCAAAACACTTTTCCACTAGATTAACTTTTTAAGAAAAATATTCAATAAACGACTAAACAACCATTCATCATCATCAATGAGGGTCGATCCACTGCTGGATGAAGACCTCCCTTAGCTATTTCTACTCTTCTCTGTCTCTAGTTCTTTGCAGCCACGTATTATGTATCCATCGAACTTTATGAATTAGTGTCTCCGGCGGGTTATATGGCGTCTCCAGTGAGCGTTTACTTTTTACCACTGTGTATGATGGCATTAAGTCCAGCTTATTGCCATTATTACTGCTTAGCGACCTCTATAACATTGTATACTCTTGTCTGCTTCATTATCCATTGGTTTCTTTGGTGATCTTTATGCGTTATGCTCAACATGCACCTTTGCATGCCACGTTGAGCTACTCATTATTTTCTCTTACAATAAGAGTATTACATGCATACGTGAGCATTAGTAGTATACATTCTGGTTGAGCACTTTCCACTTAAGATACAATATGAGGTCACTTTTGAAAATAGCATTCAGGTGTCCAAATGCACTCTGTGTCATTTAGGTTCTGCGAACAATCTCGTCATACATACCACCGTCAATTGTCATTCATTATTGTCCAAGATAAACATGGACTGTGGCTTATATATCGAGATAATATACACGTCACCGCGGTCGTTTCTGGAACTAAAACCGTTGCAATACCGCCAGCATGCAAAAAGCGCGTGGAATAATACAGTGATCACATATAGGGAATCCAATCCCGAGCCAAAATTCTGATCCTGGGATTTCAGGATTACAATTTGACAATCCCGGGATCCCGGGACTGGTCCCGGGATTGGCATTTTTTCAATTGTTAATATATTTTTTTTATATTTACAAATAACATTGATAAAATCAGTCAAAAATAAATCTAGTATAATTTATACTATTTAAGAAATTTATTGTTAATATTATATACGTTCAATCTTGGAAATACACAAGTTTAACGGAGTAAATAATATTGTAATTTAAATAATAATGTGAATTTAATAGGAGATTGCTGCTTCTGATAGTAAAGACTTAATAAATGGATTAGCAAGATTTAAAATAGTAAAGCAAATAATCATGGCGTACTTATGGCCTTTCCGCTTCATAAATCTAATTAGTCAGACAAATATGAAACTGCCGTAAAACGTATGATATCATGGTGGAATTATTTTGTTAAAAGTGCGAAGCATTGTTTTTTTCCAATCTTTTCATTTTTAATAATTTATGTGAAAAAATAAAATGAATCGGCAACCTACATATGGGTATAAATCAAACTTCATTCAAACTCAGTTTATTTCTAATGTAGTTATTTTTTATTTTAAAGTATTTTGTCTGTTATATTTTCGCTTTTATTTTATTTTCCATAAAAATTGATATAAAAACCCCGGGATTCATAGGTATCGAAAATAGCTCGGGATCCCGGGATCTCGGGATTCGGGATCCCGGGATTGGAATCCCTAATCACATACAGCGCCATAACGTAATATATAGAAAGAGAACAGTTGTAGTAATTAACCCGCTTGATTTGAGTGCCATTGATGAGTATTGCTTTTGGTTAAGCAAAAACCATTACTCTTAGAAAATCTTTCAATTATAAATGAGTTGCTTAATGCGTACGCATCAATATAAATAAAAACTAAATTAAAATGTCATTAAAATGTGAGTTCTTCGCCCAATAATTGATGTGGATATCGAATATTATTCCAGTTAGATTTAAATATAGGAACGGTGACTATTATTTTACCAATAAGAAAAAGGCAGCTTTTCGACAAAAATCACAATAGTCTACGGACAATGATCTACATAAAATTATGAATCATTTGACATAAAGTCAAAAACAGTATTAAATTTATTTTAGTATAAAAATCGACATAATGTTTTTTATTTTTTTCACGAAAACAGTAGTTATTCTTAACAAGAAGACAGTATAAAGCAAAAAAACATATACTGGTTTTTTTTATACCATAAATGACATAAATCAAAAGATGCATCCACATTATTGAAGATTTTCTTAAAAATGTTTGAAAAACATGAATGTCTCATTATCTCAAAATGTAACTTTGGCAAATAGCTGCCTTTCTGCTTATGGGGGCTGTCCATGTGACGGCAATTAATACCTCTCAAACAGTGTGGCATGTTATCATTGATATCTGCCGTAGTAGTGATGAGCTCTCGGAAATCTATTTAGATATTACAAGTTATTATGAACACTACACAAAATATCGAAATCTGTAGAAATAAAGCAACAATATTTTAATCTAAGTATTCACACTTAAATCAACTCGACAAACAGTTTAAATTTTGTTTAAAACCTTAATTAAACTTATAATTCCCCAAACTATTAATAACTATATATTAATATGTAACATGAGAACTACCAAAATAATAAATTAATTAAAAATAGATATGTATTATTATGCCTAGAATTTTGAAGATATCTGCAAATTTTTTCGATTTGTTTTTGTATCGGATTTCTAGTATCCGTATTTTTCTTTGGTTTATAAACATAGCATTCGTCTAAATATCTAAGAAGGTGAGTTTCACATCTTCTCCACACGTGAATACTCTTCGGGGCATATTGTTGGTTTTTGATTTCAGTTCTTCGGTTCGGTTTCTTTTCCTACTATCAATATTAAAATACCGTTAGCAAAGGCCTGTATTTTTTGTCTATTGTGAGAAAAATTTATTATAAATAGACTTGTCTATAACGTTATTCCACAAGTTATAATAGGTTTAGCATTGAATGCAGCCTTAGGTTAAGTCTTGGATAATAAATATATCAATGAACACCAGATTTCAAAATAAAGTTAATATTAGATTATTATTGTATTAAAGCAAATCTCAATATGTCTATACGAGTATAATAATAATATTATTTCTCTATACTCATGCTTTATCATCAATTGGCTCTACAATCCGGTGTGGATCTTGGCTGCATCACGAAGAGGTTTCATAACATTATTTTATACGAGAAATGGTTGTTAGCCACTTGTTCAACCTATTAGGTCCATGCTCAAGATTTACAAATACAATTTAAAAGACGCGAATTTTTGCCAGACTCGGAACCCTCAACCTACCAAGCGGATGCGATACCACTAGGCCATCGTGGGCGCTTATATAATACATATTCATATAATATATTGTGCAATATTCATAGTTCAACAATACGACAAAAAAATAACCACGTTATTAACAAAAGGATAATAACAATAATAATAAAAAAATTAACACACATATTTTTGTTCTTAATTTATTTTGTAAATTTTATTTTTTGTATATTCTAGTTTTTTTAGGCTACAAATCCATAACCCAATGATCTTAAAAATAATGATGCTACTGTAGTATCGGTGGATTGGTGATTGTTAAATCTCCCGATTTTTGAAATGTGAACGAAATACACATAGTAACAGCGCCTGTATACGTGCATGGATTTACTGTGCACCAATAGTATGGAAAACTTGTAATAGTTTTGTCCCTAGCTCCTCAATTATTATAAAGTTTCAATATAAAAAAATGTTATATTTTTTAATTATATGTATATCTACGCATTTTGTTTGATATTACAAGAAATACAATAATAATAACAGCTAGTTTTGAAAGGTTTAAAAAAAATAACATGTCTACCAACATCTTAAAATATTTTTTTAAATTGAAATGTTAAAAATTAAATTAAATTTTAATTTTAAAAGAAGTACCTATACCCATTTTAGTTTAAATCAAAACTACCAATAGTGAAAATAAAACAGAACGTAATCATATGGAAAATTAAATTCTAAGGAAATTTTATTTTAGCTGCTGCCAAAAGTCAAAACTAAATCAAATATTTTTTTTCATAGATAATGCAAACTGTCAAAATAGAAAACTGCTCAAAATTATGTTCTCTATTTAAAAAAATACCGCTCTTTTTAAAAAATAAAAAATAGTAATCATATGACATGGTACTAAAACTTTTTTAGTACCATGATTCAGTAGAATTCATTTATTATTAAGCAGTTACATAATTTCATGTTATTTTTTGACATTATTTTTGTAATGTTTAAGCTACCAAGGCTTATTTAGCTGTACATGTATATACACTGTTATTAGATTTATATAATATTAGTTATTACATCCACGATGGCCGCACGGCTTAAGCGTCGGTCTATAACGTAATGGGTCCCAGGTTCGAATCCTGGGTCTGGCAAGTACACATATTGTTTTTAAATTGGCATATGAGTCAGAGCATGGACCTAATAGGTTGATAAATTGGCTGGCATCCATTTCTCGTAAAAACAAAAATGTGTCAATACAAACCTCCACTCTGTGGAGCCCATTATTATGATCTTATTAGGATCGGACATGGTCGGAAAAAAGTGATTACAAAAACACAAAAAATACATATTCATAATGGGTAGATACATATTATATTATGTTAACATCAACCATGTGGTATTATAATTTTGATACAAAAATAAGCTTTGCTGCTTGGCTGAGCTATAAACATCAGACAATTGAATAGTAATTGATACTAGTATGATATTATGATGTTGTATTACTTGTACCTAATTACTGATATCATGCATTTTTCCATCAAGTAATCGTTAAAATGTCACTTAGAATCTATTATGGGGGAATGTTCCATTATATTATTGGACCTATACCCAACCCAGGGGTGGAGAAGAAAATAGAACAATGAACTATAATATAAGCTATACAATGACATATCTTTAGGATTAAGCCTTAAGCCAGCATATATTTTATATCAGGGTGCGATAAAGGGCGGGTTCATAAATGATAATTTATAACGGATAACGGTTTTTATGTTAAAATTAAAGATTCAAACAAAAGACACAAGTTAAGAATATGTTAAGTACTTTCAATATATATTATACCGAAGAACCGAAAAAAAGCCAACATGCCCGGCAGCAGCCCAAACCTAACTAATCAAGGTACTACAGAGTAAGGAAGTGTGGCCCAGTACATATTGTGATCTGTGATCTAGACAGGTAGTTTTTGTTACATATTTTATAGCTATTTTTGACATAAGACACATAATTACACAAATATTAATATATACATTGAAGCTACCTAATAGTTATGAGACTGTCAGAAGACGGTTGCTGCCTTATTTTTAAAGAAGAATCAATTTAGTTGATGTAAATAAGTGTCCGTATGTTATCACAAGGATGACGAGTCAGGCACATAAAACCACCAGAGATTTCAGGGTGTTAGAAGATGTTAGTGGAAGTCTAAAACTTAACAGAAGCTGTTCAGGACAAGGATTCTTGGAACTGGCTTTTGTAGGAGACGTGCAAGATTAGTACCTGAAAAAGAAATTTAAATAGGTAGGTACGTTTGTGAGATGAAGTTAAAAATAAAAAAATAAAACCTAAAATGTAATCCTTTTGAAATGTGGAAGTAAAAAAAGAATATAAGGTTTTAATTAAATTACGATCAAACAAAGTGGGTTTTCGTTTAAAAATATAAAATAATTATTGTAGAATGTAAATAACATTAAATGATTAAAGTAAGGCAAAGAAAATTGTATTTAATTATCTTCTGCGGTTAAACAAGTAACGACTTCTAAGAATAAACCTATTTCAATGTAAAATCTTTATTTTTTTAGCCCGTGAATTCTTTAATTTAATTGCTCGTTCAAAATCATTCATTTTCATGAAAGAAAATACCCGTGTTTACATAAATTGTTTTTCCAGTATTATTTTTTTGATTCATTAATTCCTTCCGCGGTGTTTAAAGTATTAGTAGTTCATACACTTGTCAATTTTTGGAAAACATTGGTACATTAATAATATTATCATGATCTATTTTTTTTACTCTTTTAGTGCTATGTCTACTACAGCATTTTATTTTAGAAATATAACGCGCTATGTAGTGATTCTGTTTCATAATTATTTGTGAATTAATTCTTACAACTACGCTATCCAACGTATTTTCAATACCGTCAATGAAAAACAAATTAATGAATTTTAACCTTTCCTTAACGATGCTAAAGCTAACAGCTCAGCTCGACTCAAGTGTTACATGTAAATTGTACGTATGCAGTTCATCGTGGGACACTTATTCATGTACCGCAGTACGAGAAACATGAGTTCGTATAACATTTTATCAAATGACGAGTTCTTCATTAAACATTTCACCGTGGAATACATTTGTACGTATTTTACAAAATGCGGCGATAGTTTGCAAATGATACTATTCCAATTAGATTAACCCTAACCTAACCTAACCTAGTAAATACATCTCCACATTTTGTAGCATACGAAAAACTTGTCATTTGATTGAATGTTACACGAAGTTATGTTTCACGTACTGCGGCGCACGAATAAGTGTCCTGCGGTGAACTGTTTACGTACAAATTTCCGGATACGCGGCTCAAGAGCTCAGGCTTTAAGAAAACTATATAAAATATTATGTCCTCACCGGATCGATCCCAGAGCTCCCGCATGTAAGGCCAGCACCGTACGCACTGCACAACGAGAGCCGCATCTCAAATCATATTCTATAAATTACTATAAATATATAATATTATTTATATATTGCGCAACTTAACTATAGCTTCTATTTTAAACGTTATATTATTACATAGTCTTTGTATATAGCAATGTGATCGCGATTTCCAATCATGTCCACTCTTTCATCTCCCAAACCTACTATGTTAATAATTCTTCTCTGTCTCATACTCTTACTCATTTTAGAATATTGACAGTCAAAGCGAATGTGGTAGGTACTAACACATAGAGATAAAATAATTAGGTATATACTAGAAACGCTGTGCGAAATATTTACAACACAATAGAACGAAACCAAATGCGCAGATTGATTAGGTACATCATGTACGTCATGCAATACAATAATAGAGAAATGATACAAAGAGATCATTTAGTTGACTTTGACTTTGTATTTAGATTCGAGAATTTTCTAAACGTTATTATCTAGTTTTACGTACTTGTAATATACCTACTCAATTCATTTAATTTTACATCGGTATATAATTTGAAAAGACATCAGAAACATTATTGTAACTGATATTATGTTTACTCCTGCCACGAATATAATTATGCATTCTCAAATTTTCTATATTTATTTATGTAATATTGACGCTCCAGAAGAAAATTATATCTACTTGAACGAAAATAAATATATACTGACAACAACAACGACATACCTATTGCAAGTGTGATGAATACCGATGAAAACTTCGCATCATCCACTTTAAATATAAACGTCATAATATATAATTATTTCGCGTGCCAGCAAAATTTCTGAGAGTGCACGCGTGCTATAGATTCAACACAGCTACTGGAGGTGGTGGATACTTCCAATGATTGAGTTGGTAGAATCCATGAAACTGTGGTCACAGGTTCGATGCCGTGGATTAGCAAAAAGGTGCGTTTTTTAAATGCGTGTTTGACTTCTTGCACGATTGCATGAGAAACGAACATGCATTCTTTATAAAAAAGTCATCTAGGTAATATAATTTCCATTGTATGTATGCTAATAATATATCACATTTAGAAGCGAAAATAGTAATTATTTTTTATACATATTGAGCGGCGTTTTTATACTATACGAAAACGAAACCAAGTTTATAAAATAGACGTAGATTGTTTATATATTATACAATCTTAATGGTACTAACTTATTAACGCCCTAAGTTATACCATGTTTTCGACTTCGGGAAAAATTAACTCTTTTAGCATATTTTCATATAAGTTTCGTCATTTTAGGCGTTGACGCAGGACCTAGACATAACATAAATCATTGTATTTATATTTCTAACGGGAAAGTGACGATTAATTTTGTCGCTGTTACGTTGTAAATATTTATGATTGAGAATTAATTTATTTAGAAAATGTGAAGCAGCCTCGGAGCGACTGTTCGGGGCTTTGTTTCCTTTGTAATGAAAAATTGTGACAGGATTTTAGAGTGGTGTTACTTGGTCACAGACAAGCTTGATGGCTTGTAAATTTATGGCGTTATAATGGAAATAAATTCATGTCTTCCAGGCTTCTTTTACCACAGAATAATATCCGGGAATTATAATAATAATAATAATCAGGATTTTAAAAGTAAAAATAGGAATGTCTTTATTTATAAACAGTTAATTTACATTGTAAGATTGCTGCCAAAAGGTCGTAAGTCTATAATTTAGATATTAGAGTTAACAACGGATTATGTGTCTATTTATAAAAATATGTTTGTTAGAAAAAAAATTCAAGGTTATCCGATATACTTACAGAAAATGCACATAAAGCACAAAGAAATTAACATTGTGCCTGATTTTAGAGAACAAGTCAACCTTCAAATTGCAATTAATGATTTGGAGATTTACCAACTTTTGGTAGTAACCCTACGATTATATAAAATACAAAATCAAAATAGATCACATACAATATAAAAAGAAAATATTACAATAATCATCATCAACTCGAAAAGTAAATAGTCAACATCAATGTAATTTTTTACATTAATTTATAACTGGAAGCTATTCATGAGAAATCGATTAGTAAAGACCCGTGATGGGCGAGCTGTAATGTGTCGGCTTACAATATCGTGGGTCCTAGGTTCGAATCGCGGGTCTGACAAAATTCACATGTTGTTTGTTAATGTGTTTTTGGGCCCAGAGTATGGAACAAATAAGTTAGGCAAGTGGCCAATATTTATTTCTCGTAAAAACAAAAAATCTGTTAATACAACCTCCACCCTGTAGATGCCCATAATAATATATAATAATATTATTAGGGTTGAAAATGATAAAAACACAAAAAAAGGATTATTAATTTTCTAATATCTTGTGATGAGAAGATAAATAGTTGTTTTTAATAAACTATTAAAATCTAAGTGCTCATGCAAATTGTTCACGTGGTTAAATTATTGTCCGGGTTCGTAAGAGAAAGGATAACGGTATTATCCAGTAATTTATCATTTGTCATTTCTGTATAAAGATAATAAAATGAATCGTAAAAAGTGTCTGAAATGAAATAGTATTATTTAAATAAAGCTTTAAAATGCATACCTAAAATGAATCCCTTCGGCTTTTTAATAAGTCAGTTCACCCTTTCTGGAGTCGTCCGTCTTTTTTTGTTGACGGTGGTTATATTATTAATTGTTTTCTAAAAGGCTCACCAGGGAGATTTAAGTCAGCACTTTGCTTTAAAAACACGCTCCCCTCGAAATAAAAGCCTCAAATCAAACAAATTGACGCTTAACTCAATGGCTATGATAATTAGTTGGAGGTTTCTTGAATGAAATCTTTTTTTAGCCTCGCTGAAACTTTGAATCGAAAATGCAAAAACAACCTAAATATATAAAATGGTTTTTCTATTAACAGTCATGGTATAATAATATATTATGTATTATTGACATATTAAACTTATTTATTTATAGGCATACGAGGACGCCACTGTCATAAGTTTAGAGCGAAGTAGATGTTAACTTACTATATTTCCTATTTGTGACATGACTTCTTAAAGCATTAATAATTGATGTTATAATTTTTTGTTATCTTTAAAATTTTGAGAATGAGTTTATAACCCAAAACAGTTGTTTATATAAGTAACTAAAATATAATATAGCTAAATACATATTTTGAAGTTCTACCATGTATATTATGATCAATTCATCAGCAAACGGTCCCAATAATGAATACATTTTTTAATTAAATATTTATATCAACTTTATAAAATTTAATCATTAAAAAACACGTTTCTGTTGATTTGATTCTAAAATATCTTTTTTCTCTAAAAATGCTGTACCTATACTCTAGGTCAGGCATTTCCAATGTGTCAATTGCACCCACAGGAATTGAGTGGTGAAAATGTAAAAGGCATAATATTATAGTGATACATAGCAAGCAGTTGTATTATAATATATTTACGGGTTTTGAAGTGAAAACATTAACCAAAACCATTTTTATTTACATGAAAGTTGTTTTTAAATTAACCATGAGAAAGCTTACGTTACCTCGTCATATCAGATGATTTGTATTGCATGACTTACATCCTGGCGCATAGAGTAAGAGAAAGCGCTTTCTTCGCGCTTTAAACTGTGGTGTAGTTCCTCCTTAATGTCACGCAATAGGCTCCAAAAGTACATCAAAACTTATAATTTTCACAACGAATAGGAAATTGAGTATTTATTTATCTATTTCTTTGTGAGACACATATTGTTATATAAATCGTAACGCAAATCAGGCGAATACAATACTTATGTTTAAATTATTCAATATAAATGGGGGAGTGTGGTGGATCACTGCCAGTTTTGATACTTTCCAGTAAATTACCGCCTACTTAAAGTTTTAGTAGGCACATACTACAAATTCATTTAAATTGTTTATTATAATATAATATTACAATTTATTTCCGTTGTGAATAATTCTCCATCTACACCAATTAGCACAACAAACTGCCTAATGAGTAAGTTTTATCCATTAATATTAATTTTATGTTTCTATACGATAATAATAATACGATATTATCATATGTCATAATAATATAATAGTAGGTATGCTTTATCTTCCAGAATACAACAGTATTATTTGCTTAATTGTAGCTTATTCACTTCGTAAGAATGTAATTATCATTAAGAGAAAAGTTTTGGTGAACGAGGCTCCTAATATAAAATTTAGCGTCCTTAATTACATCATCAAATAACTTTCTCCTTATAATAAAATGTCTAATTGTCTGCCATTAACTAGCTATCTGATAAAGCTGTGAGACATATTTGTAAGCCAATTGTTATTAAACTGTATTATCTTTGAACTTGCGAAAAATTTCAATAAGTTCAAGTATACATTATATATAAATATTTGGCGAGAGCCGGGAGTCCGTTAGTAATTAAGGTAATTAATATTTCTTGTTTTAAAACACAAAAACCGATAGTCATTAATAACGAAATTTGGTAAGCATTTCATGTAGGACCAACTAGCTTAAATAATCGTAATTAAGAACTCGTAGGAGAACGGTTCGCGTGGTGCAGTGCGTAAGGCGCTGGCCTTCCACCCAGGAGTTCTGTGTTCGATTCCCGGTGAGGATATAGTATTTATGTGTTTTTTTCAAAGCCTGGGTGTTTATGATTGTTCAAAGATACTAACAACTACCTTGGACGAAAAACCAAGGACATACTTCTAAAAATAAATAAGTAAGAGGCCTGAAGCTTAAAGCATTTTGGCGCGACACCAGTAGATATACGAGTACAAACCCGTCAGCCGTCGTATTTTTTTCAAATGTGATTTTTCTAGTACCTGTGTATTTATATATCTGTAGAGATATCGAATTACAAATTAAATGTCTATTTTTCGTAGTATCAAATTATATGACGGCAATAATAAATTCTCTGCTACTCTTATGTCCATTGACGTAAACGCGATTTATTCCCTGACTCCATCAAATAATTATTTACCAAATTATATTGTTTAGATATTATTTTGATTGTATAAATTACAGATAATAATTCATCGAAATGTCACTCGAATATAAGTTCCCGGGCTATTAGAATCTCATTCTCCGTATAGTCCCGCACAACATCTCATTTTACCGAGATGCGGATTATGTTACAATTAATATAACTACTGTTACATACTATTGTACCGACCATTACGCTGCAAATAAAACTCACTCCTGCATCCATCTTCAACTTCTTCATCATCATCCTCAACACCATAACCTACGATACGTCGACTACTCCCACCGTGGTAACCCAAATCGAACACCTTAATATCTGAAGTGTTTTCAAGTTATTTATTTTCAATATATTATGGAGTGTTACGTTCTCAAATCTTGTGAGTCAATCGTTTAACAATTTAAAATATTAAAATGTACCCATTTCTAGTCTAGAAAAATGGATAAATTAGCCCTTCTGTCAGATAAGTTGTGCAGCACTGTGCTACGGTATACAAAGGGAAAAAATGAACTAAGGAAAATTGCGCGACCTAGTGCTTGCCCTGTGATCCTTGTCTGCAGTGTAATAGGGCAAAAAGGTAAATAAATAATTATTGTTGACAGAGAAATTTAATATAATGTTCTTTCCAGATGCGCTTTATTCTGTTTCCGCACGAAAAATTGCTACAAAGAATGTGACAGGACTACGAAATAACGAAGCCATTTAAAAGACGCATGCGTCGAGCGATTCCGCTGCGGACTCGAGCCACAAACGATCCCAAAGCGAACCCGGAAGATTTATTTTATTTGCGTAATTTGCTCACTTGCCTACGAAGCTATGGCAGTCTACGAAAGTTGGCGACATTCCATATGCGTGGATATTTTTATGTCGGTACGTAGCCGGAATATTCTAGTTTCGGGATCGATAGATATTACTGGGATTTTGACCCGAATTGTTTCCGCGAGTATTTTCGGTGGAATTTTGTTAGAATTGCAGTATTTGCAAGTGCCGTGTTGAAGAATTTCTAAGGCTGTATTATTATGATTTTAGGGTAATACACGAAACTAGTAATACGAAATAATTGACGCATATATTTACAAATACCAATAAGTTCAGAATTTAATATTTGGGGTAAACGACGTTTTATAATAAATATATTATAATGCAGAATAATATTAAACATATACCTACTTTTTAAACATTTTTTTCATATTGTTTTCGAGGGTTTTGTTAATTATAGTCGGCTCTCATAGTCTATTTTGTAAAGTGCTCGCCTATTATCCGGGGGCTCCGAGTTTAATTCCCGGTCAGATCACAATATATTTATATGATTTTCTTAAAGACTGGGTGTTTGAAATTGTGTTACTCCTATTATTAACTACATTAGTTACTGTTACGCTACACTACCATCAATGAGACTATTGGTCTGTTACAATAATAGAAAGAATACATTTATATTTATATGCATGTATTTATAATTAATATATTAACAATATATTCCGTTAAATTACATATAAAATAGAGTTATAAGACTAGGTGTTAACGTATTTGCTAATCAATAACTTTATCTTTCAATACTTAATCCAAAGATCATTATTGTTAATCCTGGCAAATGGCGTTGCCTGGATTATGATTTCTGGGAATTGTGAGACCAAGTAAAATGTTTGTTACATACTTTGTGTCTAATTTTAGATATTAATTATACTATTTAAAGAAAACTAAAGGATGATTTGTAACTGTGCTGTTGTAGTCAACTCCTTGTTAGAAGACTTTCAGATACCGATTTTGGTGTTAGTTGTTTGTGGTTATATTTGAACATAATACTAGTTTTTAGAAATATATGCTGATTTTTTAAAAAGTGTTCATTTCAAAATCATTATAATGGAGTTAAAACGCATGTTCAGTTAATGAATGTAGTATCAATCATAAAAAAATATATGCCTACAAGAAAAAATAAGGACTTTTACCAGTTTTAGTACTTATTTGTTTTTTCAATGTTCGAGGCAGAAGATTCATAATAATATTATAGGACATTAAGTAGATACGTACAAAAAACAATATCTTTTTATTACAAAAAACGGCTTGATCCTAATAGTATGTCGGAAATCGACGATATTATTACTCGGTTTATTGATTTTGATAATAAATATAAAATGAAACAGATATATAGATTTCATTATAACAAACTAATTTTTAATGATATTAAATTGCTCAATAATATTTTTACACAGATTATTAATTTAACCCATTGGTAGCAATTGGCGCCAATTTGATGCCGCTTGTTGTTGCTAAGTTGTTTTATTTTTTGTTTAGATATTTATTCTTAAAACCCTAAAAATCTACGCATATATTTAGAAAGGAACTACGCAAGTTATAATAAAAAAGTTAGAGTAATTTTATTGTCGTCAAATTTCCTACAAAATTTTATCGAGCTTTTGGTACAATTTTTGAAGTAATACTTCTTTTGGCGCGTTTAGGAAAACAGATCAGAGTGTATTTTTGGCGTGTGACGAAGTTGCACGCGCCGATGTAACACATAATTTATTATTATGATTATATTCATGTCGGTCTCAGGGGTGCATGCGCATCCGCATGGTATCATTTAGTTAGTCGTTCAATACAACCAAGTAAAGAGCACGTGTTGTAAATATAACCAATATTGTGTCATAATAAATATATATATAATATGTTTATAAACAAATTTCTGGGCACTACCATTCTACACTTTTAATTTATATTCATAAAACTTTATTTATATTAGAGTGTATATATATTATCATTGTTAAGATTGTGTATCAAGATTTGAGGCTATATTTATGTAAGTATTGTTTATGAGTACAATAAATAAATAAATTTTGTTAATTTTGAGTTAGTAAATAATTTAAAAAATAAATTAAAATTTGATTTTTTATTAATTCATCATGGACACTTCGGAATCGATTATAACCGCTGTATGGCAAAGATGAGTTTTGGTCGAATACAATAATTATATTACAATAATTATCATGTGCTATATGAGACACAGATAAATCGCGTACGTTTTCATCAACCTAATCCACTGTAATAATAATATACTCAGGTAACGGCTTATTTTGTTATATAACGCCAATGAAGTATAACTTCTAACGCACGTACATAAGTACACACACTGATTTTTTTTATCATTATAAATAATAATTCCGACCGAGTCCGATCCTAATTTGATCATATGGGCCTCCACAGAGTAGAGGTTTGTATTAACAGATTTGTTTTTTACGAGAAATGGATGTCAGCCACTTGCTCAACCTATAAGGTTCATACCCTGACTCACACACAAATGGAAAAACAATATATGTACTTGCCATACCCAGGATTCAAACCTGGAACCCACGGCATTATAGACATACTTTTAGTTTATACGTGGTATACGAGTAAAACGTATGCCTTTCAATTCATTTACTGCAGCTTTGAATATCATGTCTGGTTATTTTAAATGCTGTTTTTTTTTTTTTTGGAGCAAAGGCATGGATTTAAAGAGGTAAGAGTATTATAATAAAGGTACGTGAGGTTTAAATTTACTTCTCTCACATGAGTAGATTAGTCTGTAGGCGTTTTTGCCAGCACCTAATTTATTAGTGCCTTCAGGTGGTAATTAAATGTACTGCTTTTGCATTAGGAAATTATACAAAGTATATTTTGGAGTAGGCAAGAATGACATCATACGAAAAAGGGTTTCAAACGTTATAAACATAAATTTCACGAGTAATATTGAGTACAAGTTACAATTAATATTGTGTACATTCATGACTGGTCAATTAGTAAACTTTGAGGTACCAAGTAAGGGTTTCCATCCCGAACAGAATTTTTAATCCAGGATATTGAGATTAGCATTTTTACCCCGGGATTATTGAAAACACGAAAATATTCTCATAATTTTATTTCCAGTTCATACCGAATTAAATAGGTTTTTAGGTATTATTGCTTATTTTTTTAAAATTATGTTGACATAGTGGTGAAAAGTTATATAAATAGTTATATAAAAAAATACGATCCTGCGATCCCAACAAAATAAATACATAAGCATCATACTTTATATTTTTATATATATATATTTATATTTTATATTTTATATTTTTACTTAGAAAGCACTTTAACGTATTTTTTTAGATTTGAATAATTCAAGAAAATATGTATTTTTTGGCAAAAAAATACAATCCCAAAGATCTCAATTGCCGTATTTTTAACCCCGGGATTTTGAAATTAAGTAATCGAGCGAGATCCCAAGATCACAAGTATCAATATTGAACAAGTATCTACTCATATCATTTTTAGTAATCGCAGTTGTATGCCAATTAATAAGGAACTCATGGACCACATTTGGTTTTAAATCTAAAAAGAAATAAAACTACAAAGGAAAAATGGTTATTCAATGAAAAAATGCAATGCATAATATTATGGTGAAATATAACAATCAGTGGTAAAGTTTCCATACCAGGTGATAACTTAGAGCCTGCTTTCTTAAGAAATATAAATTTAAATAAGTCTAAGACATTTCAAATGTAAAAAAATATCAACAGAGATATTTTTATTTTCTAAACAACACAGCCACCACAGTCTTTAATTGAGAATTAACAAACACGTAGATAATTAGCTCTATTAAAATCGACTGAATATTCATCTAACACATGCAAATAAATCCTTGGTATTATCCAAAGTTTTTGTATGAACGTTGATGGCGTTTATCCTTGAGATCGATAGAGGACTGTCTACTTCAATACTTCACATAAATAAAATGGGTAATGCTTTCATGACAACGCCTATTATATAACTTAGCGCATTGGCTATGTTATTTTGCACACATTACGACGTAATATCCCGTTGGTTTTCTCGCCAAGA
Organism: Rhyacophila brunnea; assembly: GCF_057557595.1. Lineage (NCBI taxonomy): Eukaryota > Metazoa > Arthropoda > Insecta > Trichoptera > Rhyacophilidae > Rhyacophila > Rhyacophila brunnea. Next base: position 14,758,271 of record NW_028232806.1, read on the forward strand.
AGTCCAACTAACAAATCCGTAGAATTTTTAGCGCTAGTCCGATTCTCACCTTTTTTGGAAAATATTTTTTTTGTGCATGTTATTTTAATTTTTTCATTAAAAAAGTAAAATATAATACGTTATGTTCAGTATCTAAATAATTGTATAAGGACAAAAAAAGAAGATAATACAAAATTCAAATTCAAGTCCTGTAAATATTGACGTTTAAGGACCCTTTTTCAATTACCTATCGTGGTCTACCTTCCTTAAAAAGGTATCGTTTGCAACTGAAGTTTGTGTAGTAGATCTTTCTTCTATTTAACAAAAGAACCCGCAATAAACTCAGAGTAATATTACTATAATAAATGAAAAAAATAATTAATTTATTATTTGGCGACTTCTTTTATCATATCACTTTGTATTTTTTAATAACCAATATGATGATGTACATTATTACGTCGTCAAAGTTATCTTTTACTCGTTTTGTCTACAGGTAAATTGGTCTGTCAATTCGTCCCACCCCGAGAAAAATTTGCGAGAGACGTAGCAAAACAATGCACACACGGAATTGTATGTTGTTTGACAAAGTAAATTCAAACTGAAACAGAAAATGGTACGAGATTCTGCGAATTCAAATCCGTACTTCCAATTAGCTACAGAGAATCGTTTAAAAACTGGTATCATTGAAAATCTAAAATGTATCAACCGTTGAAACAGTGGCGTAGAATGTATAATAATTTGTGTCATGAAAAGAATGCTGATTACTATATTTATAAAAAATATTAAATATAACTACACAATAATTATAAATACCGCGTTTAGCATTTATATAATATCAAGCAAACTTTTTAAAAAAATTATAGAAAAAAGACTAAAGAAAAATATTGTTCATTTTATTCTAATAATGTTCTTTAAGGAGTTTTTTTTTACCATGACCGATTTTATCAAGAATATAAATGGGCTTCCACAGAGTGTAAGTTTGTATTTTTAGTTTTTATTACGAGAAATGGATGTTAGTCACTTGCTCAACTTATTGGGTCTATTCTATAACTCTAAACACAAATATGTATATTTTTCAAACCCAGGATTTGAACATGGGTTCTACGACATTATAAGCGGACGCGTAAGACGCTCGGTCATCGTGGGCATACATGGCCTCTGAATAGTTAAAGATAAATTTACAATTTTTTTTTATATAATGTCAGTTAAAGGACTCCATTTAATTATTTAATATTACTTCATGGTTATCTCTACTATTAAAATTTGGTTTATTATGTTTACTCTGATGTATTGAAAAGATTTTTGACTAATTAATCGTTAAAAAATATAGATTTTAAAAAACAATAAAAATTTAAATCTCTTTTTTACATCAAATCATGGTCCTCACATCCAAACAGCCCTTCCCCCTACGTATTGTTAAGGTAACAAACAGTTTAATATTGTATAGTAGTGTTCCCAAATAATATTCCGTTGAATCCCATGTTTTTGCGAGGTAAAACTTAAGGCTATTCTGTGTAATATTACCGATTTTTTGTATTTTTAAATAAATCCACTTGAACATACATAATTTGAAAACACTTTTGAGAAATATATAACCAATATACACGCAGCAGGATTCAAACATGCATCTCTCGGGAATCGCGCCCATGTGCACTGATCATTATGCTATAGGTAAGTATGTTATCTAATTACGACGAATTTTAACTTATGATTCTTACAATACACTCCGCGCGTCTATTCTATACACAAGACTGCTTTCCGGCCTCTACGGCAGCTATCTAGGGTAGGTTTGTATAGAAATATTAGCACTAATTGTAACAACTAATTAGTTGTAATTGTTACAATAAGTGCTATGTTTTTACACCACCTCTCTTGGCTGTGATAATTTTAGAGAGGGATAGACAGTTTTGACTGTTTAGACGGCTAAATTATTGTAACAATTATAATACCTCAATACATAAATATAATAAAGTGATAATATTTATCATTTTAGCGGTCGATTTAGTATAGAATAGACCCATAGATCGTTTTAGATATATTTTTTTTATAAAAAGCTTCAAATTACGTAAATTGATAGATTCGTACACCGCGGGAGCGTAAAATGAAATTATTAATTTGTGCAATTAGCTGCACTGGAGGGGATTGTTAGTTGCCAGTTATAACACGAGGGCAAGAAGTTCTTCTTCGTCAATAAATAAAATAGTGACACAGGTGACTTTTTTACTATTTGAGAAAATTTATGGGGTGTGTGTATTTCACTTAACTAGTCGACCCGCCCCGCTGAGGCCCTTTAAGCTTTGTCACCTAGTCTAGAGCCCTGTCAGCTATTGTTCTGGTAGAGACCATGGTCACGATATTGAAGCTTGACTTATGCTATGTAGATTTAATAGAATTAATTGTTTCTAATAGGCATTGGTATGCCTATTAGGTTATCCTTAATTATAAGATAATCATACTACGACCGCAATCTCTAAGTAGAAAGCAACTGAGTTTTGTAGAAATGAAGGATTGAGGAGGTCAGGGATTTATTTTTCCTGTTGAAGTGTCTGTCGAAAAGTCTTTTAATGAAATAGTTTTTCTCACCCATTGCAAATGATGTAATATATTATAAGACAGTAGGTTATTCGATAGGAAGTTAATAATAATATCATAAGCCTTTATCTGCCTGACTCCAGATATATAGAGCCTCATTCGGATTTGATTAGTTGCAAGAAGCAAGAGGAAAAACGTCTGCAAAGGCTTCGACGCTATTTGGAGTGAATGAAAATAGCTTTATTTGAAGTTTTCATTATTATCTCTCGCAACTGGAAAGTTGGTCATTCAAAAGCTATTAACGAACCATTCACAAACACCTTAGCGAGCGGAATCAATGGGTTTTTGTTAAAGCGAAGTTCATCGAAATGTCTTTAGCACAATGATCTAGGGTTAGCGTGTAATAAATTTAGAATATTGTCTGTCTAAAACCAATGGTAGTGCAATATTTCATCAAAATCTTGAATAATTATTAGTTAAAATAATCGGTTTTCGATAATTAACGTAGTGTTAAAGATAAAGACATAATTCAAAATATTATGATATGAAAAAAATATACTTACTTTGCTTGACGAAGCCACACTTGAGCCTATTGCAAAAATCATGCACCCAGAAAGACAATCCATAGAAGGTATATTTTTGATTTCTTTTATAGCGTTAACTGTCAAGTCATGGTGGAACTGTATTGTACTATTTAATTAATTATTTGTTTAATTAAATAAAACACAACTTTATAGTACTTATTCCACATATTTAATTAAATTTTGGAACGGTTTCGTCCTCCTCAAAATTTAATTAAAAAAGTGGAATAAGTACTATAAAATGGTGTTTTATTTAATTAAAAAAAATAATTAATCAAATAATAGTATATTTTTGAAGCTATTTCAAGTTATGTATTTTTAATTAGGAATGCTACATTTTAATATGTTTTCGTGAGTCAAGAATAAATAAAAAGTATATAATATGTTAATTAAGTCATGACAAAATGACCGCCCGTGTGCGCGGAGAGCGTTGCAACATTGCCGACAGTTTTTATTTATGACCATGTCGCAGTCGAGACAATTTTGTATGTTGCGACTGGGCTAAATTTTATAATATATAGACATGACGTTTATAGTAAGTGCGTCACTCTGCACACTTGTAATAAAGCAACATGGATCACATTGCCGTGGCCGACCTTTCCTCACCCTGTAATGGCGCTGCAAAAAACAATCTGCGTACTGAAGAGGATTTGAGTAAAATGGCGCGATCTTGTTCTTGTCCTTTTCTCAGATGCTGGTAAGTAAATAAGTTTGATATGTAAGAACATCTCTATTTAATTCAGATATAATTTTTTCCACAATTGATTCTTTTTCACACGAGGTTTGAACATATTTTACGTGTTTTTAATGACTAACTATCTTAGTTATTGGTATCTACCTACGCAAATAAACTTTGAAATATTATCAGTTGAAAATGTGTGGTTGGTTATATTATGTTTATACGTAGACTACGCACATTACTATATACTTAGAGTGAGTACAGCCACTACCACTAATCGTAGCCATTTCTGGAAACTACAGACTGCCATGTATACTCATATAATGATTCGGCACCACCAACTGAACAACGGGAATCTGGATGTGACACGGGTGAATGAAATGGACTACTGAGTACACACTACATATTATGCTGCATATAATTTAATCTTTTCTCGTCACTTCATCGGAAAATCGCCCATAAAACTAGAAAATCATTATTAGACCACGTCACTCCACGCGGACTCATACTTAACTTGCGCCACAACCAATCAGTGTGCTATGTCATTTTAGTTGGTATTAAATACTAGAAAAACATTACCGCCATGTTACGTGAGCTCATGTGATATAATTATGTGAACATTCCATAATAAAAACTGACAATCTAGAAAAATACAATATATTGCGTCAATAGCCTGTAATTTGTATCTCCCTTACAAACCACTAAAATAAAAAAATACTTGATATCATATTATTATGACTCAAAAATGTCTAACTCTACAGTCTACTACTGACAATGACTCGTTATTTATATAAATGAATATTCGGTAAATAGCGAGAGTCTTCATAATTATAGTTCACAATTAGGAAATCTGCTGACCGTCACATCGTTGCAACTTCGAGGCGTCTCGATGACAAAGCCTGAGGTAGTTGACCCTCATTGAAGTATGTCACACCTGTAGAATTTTCTGACCGTAGATACCTCGCTAATTAATGCGTCATTGTAATAACGCTGACCTGTCCTGCGGTTGTTAACCGCCATAGGTGCTACAAATGAGAGGTCACAATATTTTTGTTATTTGTCAGTTTTTATTATTGATAGCATAATATAAACTGACGTGATAAAATGAAAGTGTTTTTTCTGCTTTAAAAGTTATATTCAATAAATTGTTTATCTAATAAATAAATACTACAAATACTTTGAGAAATAAAAGCGTTATCTTCAATCCATTGTCATAATAAGGAACGAATTGACAAAGTTTTGGTTTACGTTGATGGATACTTACCGAATGTATTGATTAAACATTAAGTAAGAGATAAATCTAAACGTTTATATCTTGTTCTTATCAAAGATTGCCCCTTTATCAAGGCCGTCTTATCGCATAACCTACATTATGTCCCGAAATAAAACGAAGATTAAGCTAGTAAAATAAAATTAAAAAAAACATACACGAAAACGTTTGACCATACGGTTTTGAATGGCCACAATAAATACACGCTTGGCTTCAATAGCCTGAGTCCGGAATGGGGTTTTGTATGCCTACGGAAAAAGTTCTCCGTCCTTAAGGCAGACAACTATATCCTCTTCCGCGTGGAAATTGTTTGGCTTGTAAATGCGATGAATAGAAGAGGATCCTTCAAAGGAATGAATTCTAACGAAATATCTGCCACAGAAAAAAGCGAGTGGCGTCTACATAATATATTTCAAGGCACACCTGATACAAATTCAATGCAGTGTGTACATACTATTTTTTTAAATTTAAGCAGCTCATACGGGGGTAAGTATAATATTATGTATATACGAATAGTATACTAAATATTATGTTATATAACACAACACACTTGTATTAAGCATATTTTTGTAATTAAAATATTTTTTGTCGATTGAAATATCAATATTATATACTACTAATTTGTCATAATATGACGCAGGCGCGGGCACAGAAAAACGTAGGAGGGTCCATTTAAATTTTTTAATGACTTTTAAAGCGGTAGAAGAGGCAGGGTTAACAAAATCTATTAGGTGGCATTGACTTCCACATTCACTCCGGCCGTGAAATATCGCACATTTAAAGTACATTCACCATACCCAGATATTCCGTATTTGAGTCTAGCTATAAAAATCTGACCTGCAGATTGACGAGCTATCGCATTCATTAGTGGTTATCAATGCTGCGTGGCTCAACGGTCATAAATATTAAGATTGTAGGTGTATGTTTGTGTTGTCGGCGCCGTTTTGTCTTTTGGACATGCCGCATAAATCAAAATGTTATATGCCCCAGGTAGTTGCACCAATCTACGAGTGCTACAATTTCTCCAGTGGTCACAGGCCTTGCGTGTCGTATAATACTGATAGGAGTGTGTGTCAGTCAGTTGAGAAGGATGTCATGAAATCTTGAAGAAAAATAAATAATATTGCATTTATCGGAATTATTTATCTTTGTCTGTTTCTGGGCTGGGGCAGACCCGAAAACGGCTTGTGTGCGCGCTAGATAATATGACGTATTATTACTATATACTTACGAGTATTTTAAAACCAGCTATATTCCATTGCATCGGCTTATAAATTTTCCGATTCAAATTCCGGGTCTGAAAAAATCACATGTTGTCTTTCAATGTGTTCAAAAAATAACTAAATTCCATTTAATGTAAAATAACAAATACATCTATTAATAAAACCAATATGATTTTCGTAGGATCGAATATGGTTAAAAAAGTACTTTTTCTGTTACTAATCAAAGTTATCTTTCTTCAACATGCACCTTTCGGCACTGGCTTTTTTGACGTTTTTGCTGCTCATAACCTAACTCTGCAGTATGTGTTTTAGTATGTCATACTTCCCATATCGGAAAATATAACCGAAGTAAGCAGTTTTCTTTCGCTTGACAGTAACTATAAGTTCTCGTCCCTTTTGCTCTTCTTAACCTTCCCTTTACGATGCAAATAAATTCCGTCCGTTCTGATGATGTCACCCTGAGTTACCATTTGAAATTGACAATAATACAGTAAGTAAAAGTAAAATGCATAGTTTGACAACATAAATACATCTAATAAGGTTTCACAATAGTTATATGCTATTTTATTTTATCTATAACTTAATTATAATCATACTAGTATTTCTATACATTCTTAGAGCCTAAAAGTCTAATACCATCGTGATTTTGATTCTTACTTACATATTATAGCTTTCTTATAAATGATTATGTATTATATCTCTTTGTGTCATATTTTATTTTAGATATAACTCTTTTGTTTGTAATGGAATACAACGCTCTGTTCGCAATGTGCATTTATAATTATTTATAACAGATAGATAAAATCTGTCGGATATTTATCAATCATATATAGGTACTGGGTAATGCTATCAATTTTGAAAAATAATAACATTTTAATAAAATACAATAAATGTAATTATATGAATGGCCAAAATATGAGGATGACGAAGTGCACAATTTATTGATATATTTGAGTTTAATGCGCTGGGTAACTTAAGGTGACATTGCTCTGTATGGGAGCATTAAAACCTTTTGATCGATAAAATAATTAACCCAATATATATATATATCATTAGTACAGCCATACCATTATAATAATAATTATTATAGCTGCAGACATTTTAACGGCATTTTTATAGAAACATAATACTGCAACAAGATAACTTGATTTTCACTGTTTTTGAGATAGCTATTGAGTAAATTATGATTTTACATTTCCTACAAAATGATAAAACTAGGTAAGTCACAAGTTAATAGGAAATTAATTTTGTGTTTGAAAATATTAGATAACTTTAAAACCATAAATGCAATAAATAAATAGAATAATATATCTACAATATTTTTTCATATAATTGAACATTATTCAATTGTTCCCAATTAACGACCACAATTTTTCAATTTATATTTTAAATAACAATAACAGCCTAGTTTAATGTTAATCAAGTAAAGTTTAATTTTCCCAACAATGACTAAATCTGAGCTATCTAGTTGTAATATTGATGTGAGAATATTAGTATATATTATGCCCTTGTCTTCCGTTATTGTTTTATTGAGTGCTACTTTATCCTTTTTGCATCTTCTTTCAGTACGATTAGTTCCTCCGCACCACACAAATCTCATTAAGTGTGGACATGCCCCGTTTAAAAAAAAATCGGTTAGGTACATGTTATTATTATAATTTTTATCGTAAATATTTCACTATAATAATGTCGACATAAATTATACTAATGGTTTTATAAATGCGTTTAAAAATTAATAAATATAACCCGCTGCACCGCTGCACATGTATGTACTGAAATATGACTATATTCTAAAACATTAGAGCGAGAGGTTTAAAAAAATACTATTTTATGTAATACAAATACTTTATGCCGTCATCAAATGTTTAAAATAAATATAAAGGATAATAAGGCTTCAAAACTATATAAATATATTATATAAGTACAACGTTTAAGGAATGTCCAGGATCATGCTTTGAAAATACAATAAAAGCTCAATTTTGACCAACGCTGAGCATGTCCCCCTTAACAGTATATTTTTCCCGATTTTTTTCCCGACTATGTCCGATCCTAATACGATCATATTGGCCTCTACAGAGTGGAGGTTTGTATTAACTTTCGAGAAATGGATGTCAGCCACTTACTCAACCTATTTGGTTCATACTCTGACTCATACACAAATTGAAAGGATTTGATCCTGGGACCCGCGATACTATAGGCCGACGCTGAAGACGCGCGGCCATCGTGAGTAAAATTACCATTTCAAAACGAAGAAAAAAACGAGTTGAGGTCGCATGCGGCCCACGGGCTATAAATTCAACAGGCCTGCTTTGGAGTATCGAGTATTTATGTACTATACATATTATTATTATGTATTTTATCTGATTTTATACAAAAAATAAATAATCTGATGAATTAAGGTCAATAAATTCATAATATTCCATTCTTGTTTTTTTATGAGCTCTATCTATATAATTATAATGATACACGTAAGTGCAATTAGTTATATTATTATGAACACTATTTTTTTGTTGTTTTATTTTAATTATGGTATGATAATAATGATTTTTGAACTTTATGGAACTAATCGCAGAAATATACTATAGGGTATCGATAGTGATACAATGATTTTACGATACACTGTTTTATTTAAAAACAAAATATATGTTATGCTGTCATATTATAAATCTACATAATATAAACTAAAGCGATTACTATCTAGATATTCAATATTTTCATTTCATTAATAAACGATTTCGAAAGGTTTTTTCCACACAGCTAATATATCGCACCCTCGCAACTAAACTGCCACAATCCAAAAAAACGTCAAACAGAGAAAATCAGTTTTGAAGTAAAGTTTTTACATTTTGCATTTTTGTACTGTGTTTTTGAAATATGTTTAGATATTGAATGAAGTTTTGACTTGAATTTTTTGACTTAGAGATATGAAATTTTCGGTACATATATTATGAACGATAGACAATGAAACGTAGTAATTAACTCAAAACACATAATTTGGACTTGTGGCGGTTTAGTTGCGAGGGTGCGATATACCCTCATCGAAGAGAATATAATATGGACGTAGCGGAAAAAATAAAAAATTCATGACGATTTTAAATACGTACAAACAAGAGCGTACTTCAGTAAAACGGCAAATAATTTTCAACAGTAGGTGCGACGAAATTTCTCACCCATCGCAAATCTGAGACCGATAGTCGAGGTGTCCGCACGTCGATTTTTTTTCTCATGGCGTCGGGTAAAAATATTCTTAAATCGTTTAAAGATGACTAAAAAACTTTACGTATGTACTTGAAAACATGTCAATGAATATACTATTATTATTAGTAATACAACAATAAACATAACATTGAATGGACGCATGTTGGAAATTTTATGACAAATTATATTTCGCTCGGCACGCGTCATTTGCACAATCCGCGCATCGCCTAGCCACGATCTTTTTAGACCATGCCTCAACTGAAGCATGGGCAAGTTGTTCCTCTGGACAATCTCCAGTTTTAAGCATTTTCGATTTTTTTCTCAAAAACAATAAAAAAATTAGGAAAAAAGTTTAAACTATTTTTTTAAACTCTAAATTTAAACTCAGATAAATGTATTTCAATAAACGAGATATAGACACTCTTATAAAACTTCCTAAATTATCCAGAAGAATATGACGATGTATGTTCCTTTGGACATAGGGTCATTTTCTTCTGGACAGTATTGTTCCTCTGGACAGCATATTATAATCTATCATTTTTAAGTTAAAAATAACCTATATTTATTACTCAAAATGATTTAATTTAAATTGACAATAAAAATAATATATTTTTGTTATACATAAGTACTACTTAATGAGACAAATTTATCTCTTAGTAAGTACATCTGCAATTAATAGACACTCGCTACTAAAAGATTTGTCCGATTCATTATTTCAAATATAACACTTTTCACACACCAAAAAACCTTACTTTCTCTATGATTCTTAGCAACACACTACTTGTGAACGTATTTCTGGCGTGTATCATCACATTTTATTACATTAGCTTCAGTACCCAACCTTTTACAAATGCCACAAGTAACCATTAACTCGTTATTTAATATCTCTCGATGCATGTTTTGTGGCCATTTGGCTGATACCGAGATAGACAGAATCAATCCCCGTCAATTACATGCGTGGTCGCAGCCATGACCTATTTTAGGTGAAAGCTGTTTCCTCATGTCAGGCTCACCAAGCACCAATAGGGAGGGCTGTGCGGCTGGTCAATGCACTCCCTAGAGATGTAGATATTTTTGGCGATCCAATATATATTCTGTTTTTTAAATTCTATTTTATTGTTTAATTTGTATTTTTTGAATTATTGTTGTTTTTTTTTAATTTTATTTCTTTTCTATAAAACTATTTTTGCTTTTTTTTCCTCCACCTTGTTTTTTCTGATTTTCTGAATTGATTACTTGTAATTTTTATTCTAAATGTCATGTTGTGAACGTCCTGAATTAATAATTTGTTATGTTCTCAACGTGTTTTTTTCAAATAAATAAATAAATAATTGTATCCCTTTTTTCAGTTTTAGTTTTGGTTTAATATATCTCGTATTATTTTGTTTTTAGATTCCTTTTTTATGTTTCTTTGCAATGTCACTGATATTAATGCATTTTTCTCTGGTGTGTTGGTCAATATCCGAGATATTCCTGGTTTACTACCACGAACGATTTTCCTTGGGGGTGCTTTTAGGAAAGGACTAACTATTTCAGGTAATTTTCTTGAATGCACCATTTTCCTGCAACTCGAGGTAAGAAGAAAATGCCTCATGCATCTGCTCAGTTGGCATCTGAACAACTTAGATTGACTCAGAATTCTTTGTTTTCATGACTGAAATAGAGTCGTCCTCCTGTTAGTCTATTATAATTGGTTCAAGATTTTGCGGACGATCTTACCGTATGGTGATAAAAAATCATCTTCTGTAAAAAAGCATCGTTGACAGGGGCGTTACCTGTTACTTAAAATTGCTTACGACAGATTGTCAGTAAGTTATGATCCACCAGGTGATCCCTTTTCTTTCCAAATATGCTGCATGGCAATGAGATACGAGTATTAACTGGTTGGAGATTAAGTTACTTTGTCCAGAAAAATATGATGCATTGTGCCTCTGGACGTGTCCAGAAGAACAATCAAATATTTATCCAGAGGAACATGACATGGCAATTTTTAACGGTTTTTAATGTTATACTTTTTGGGGTTAAGTTATCAAAGGGGTAATTAGCTCTAAAGCATTCTTAAACAATACACCATTATGTGACATTAAATAGTGCCATTAACAAGGCGTCTTTACAATAAAAAAGTCACTTGATATTAAACAAAAATACTTACTTTTTCATAGAAAAAAGACAAACACTATGATTGACGTTCACTTTGAGACATGAGAATAAACGTCAGGCCAGTTTTGCCTCGTGTAAAAATGTGCGTTCCAATGTGTTGAAAGATGAAAAATATGATTACCCGTTTACGATAAAACACCACTGCCCAGAGGAACAATCGTCCAGAGGAACACAACTTGCCCCTATAGCCTTAATGTGCAACAAAACAATAAAGAAGTATTATTAAAAAAACCCAAAAATTTATAGTTGAAACAATCAAAACAACACAATAATTTACGTTATTGTCTCCTATACAGAGTTTTGATCTGTAATATTAATATATCAATTGTTTAATTAGAGATGTTCATAATCTTTTAAGTGTAAATACAGTTAATATGAATTAGAGCAGTAGCCTTAATGAGTAGGTATTTATATATTATTAGGTGCGTTTGTGTATTTAAGTAAGACGTTTATTATATTATGTATTTTAATATGAAAAAAATGTCTACATTGAAATAGTCAGTCAGTATTGAGACTCATCTTAATGTGTACTAATATGCATAATATCAACTCAGTGCGTTTCTGACATTCAAAGTTACAACATGAGAAGTGGGTTCATGTGTGAAACTACTAAAAAAATCTTAATTTGTGATAGCGTTTAGTGATAAAATATTTTAACAAGAAGAAAAAATCAAAAAAGAGGTAAATATAATATGCATTATAGTAATTTTCTAATCTCAAATTAAGAAAACAAATTTTATAAAAATAATTTAAAAATTTTTTTCGATATGATTAACAACGTCATCATTCGCTGGTATCGATACAATGCTGGTTAAAGACCTCCCCTAGCTTCCTACACTCTGAACTTTATGAGGAGTTTGTCCATCCAGCAGGTTTTATGGCGTCCTTGTGGATGTTAAGTGGCCCTTGGGTACCACTTATGATGGCATTTATCCAGCGATCGTCCACTTGCAAAGCAACATGTCTAGTCCATTACCATTTAGTCTACTTAGCGATCACTATCATATTACATATCTACCTTTATCTGCTTTCTTATCCATTGGTTTCTTTTGCAATCTTTTCGTGCAATGTTTTGCTACTCGTAATTTTTAGATTTCTGTTACATTAAGATTCACGTTTCACACGCATACGTGTGCGTTGGTAAGACACATTGGTTGAACATTTAACACTTAAGACACAGTAGGAGGTCACTTTTGAAAATATTATTCAGACGATCAAATCCACTCCATGCCAGTTGGCTATTCCGAACAATATGATTTATATTTGGTTAAAATTTAGCACTAAGTTAAACTATTGAATTAAAAAAAAAATAATACTGCCAAATGCTGATAGGTCAATAATTTTGGTAAACAGTGTTATTAACGGATTATGTGTCTAAATATAAATATATATGTTAAAAAAATCAAGGTCATCCGATTTATAGAAAGTGCCATTAAGCACAAAGAAATTATTAGCACAATGTCTAATTTTAGAGAGCATGTAAAACTTCAAATTACAATTATTCCATAACATAATCATATTACTTACGAGACTTACCAATAATTGTTGGCAGTAACACCACGAAATAAATAAAAAGTAACTAGGTAGTAGGACGAAATAACAATTAGTCTTTAAATTAATATTTATATTTTTTTTACCTTATTGCCGATTTTTCCAGTCAAGTCATTCTCCCGCAATTAGAATCTGAAAGAAATTAGACGATATTAAAAATAATAAACATAGCTTAAAGCTTATATGACTAAAATACGCTTTCAATATTAGAAAAAAATATGGACCATACAGAAGATTTGTATTTTTTTCGTTTTATGCTTGGGAGCCGTAAACCAAACCAGTCATATTGATTTTGGCATATGGCAACTGGCTTCATATGTTATATTCTGTGATTACATTATATTTATTTGGATTCAAATAAGTACCTACCTCCTAAGAATTTAGCTGAGTTATTGAGAAAATTATCTGGTTTTCGTTTTTTTTAAACACCCGGTTAACCAGTTTCAGCTAATATTCGTTTCATTTCAATGTGTTCTTGTGTGATATGAAATAGTGTTTAAAAATCAATTGCGCATTGCAACATTATCATTTGATTTATGTACCTACATCTGCTGTGTTGTCATTATTACTAACCAATATATTTATTCGGTCATAAATATTTTTGTGTCACAAACAATATAATGGTGGGAAAGAATATTTTGGTGGGCATATTATTTGTCATACTGCTTTTAGCTTCATGTTGTTTTTCGTCACTATCTAAAGATATTTTGAAAAATTGGGTATGTGAAAGAAAAAAAATCATTATCTTCTCTAAGTTAAGCTAGGTAACCAATCAGTGTAAAGTATTTTTAAAACAATTGAAGTGTTTAGTTTTAAAAGGGACCAACTACATTTTTTTGATATTTTTTAAATGTTAACTAGAAATAAATGTGGTACAAAAAATCTTACGACGCACAAACTATATTCATAGTTTTTAAAATTTCAAATAAATTCATCTCTATTGAACTACTCTAAGTATGCTTGATTCAATATATAATCAAATACTGTAAAATTTTCAACCACGTTGATCCAGGAAAAGAGGCAAACTGGTATTTTTCCAAAAAAACACGCATATTTAATTACGCTATAAAATTTGGGTGTAATTAATATACTTTCTAAGATAATTGAAATCCAATCAATGTGTTATAGTAATTTATACCAATTGGTGTTCTAAAATTTTCATGATAAATAACTAAGTCCCGTTATGTATAATATGATATTATTAATTTATTGGTTGGTTGACAGTAATAAAAATGTGTATCTTCAATATCCGTTTGATTCAGACTCATTGGGTTGAAAGTATTACTTTTTTGGAAACACTTAAATATCGTGATGGAATATTTTTGTCATAATAATCATAATCATGATTAGCATATCTCGAATTATGTCTATAAAATCAGTCCATTTTACGACTAACTTAATATTCAAAGGTAATTAATTATAATATGAAGATTGTCTTTTTACAACGTATATTAAGGTAAGGTAACGTCATGTACGGTCAATAACACGAATGTCATAAAAATGAAACAATGACGCCTTTTACATATTAAATTATAATAGCAAGCGACAATCTAAAAGGTGCCTTTACTCAAGTATATGCATAACGTAAAGCATTAAGAATTTTGTTACTATTTCCACGTAAGTCATTCCACTGATATATTAACCCATCTCATCTCTGGCGCGTGCGTTGATTTAACTAAATGAATAAAATATTCTTGATCAGCCTTTTTTGACATTTTTAAAATATTACCATAGTACCTTTACATGGCTGGGGGTGTGGGATGGGGGATGATTTTAAGATGTTATTAAGCAAAAATAAAGTATTTTTTTACTGTTTTCAGGGCCCTACAAGATTAATATTTTCAAATTTTACGATTTGCAAAGGAAGGAAACAAAAGAATTTGGTAGACTTACATTTAACTATGATCAATGATTCATTGGATAATAGTACACTAGTTGTTGGAAATTATACATTGGCAAACGATGCAAAGAATGTGGGGGTAATATCTATTTTTTTTTTATTATTTTACTCAATTTCATGTCGCTACAGGTTTTCCCAAGACGACATACATTATAAAAATAAATATTACACAAAATAAGAAAGAAAATTATTTAGTTGACTAATTTAGTTGACATTTAAATTAAGGTATTTAGGTATTTAAGGCTATACTTCAGCTGGCGCACGGTCTAAAACGATCGTGACTACGCGACGCGAAGAATGTGCAAGCGACGCGTGCAGAACAAAACATAATTTGTCATAAAAATTTAACATGCGTTCATTTAGTGTTATGTTTATTGTTCTATTTGTAATAATAATAATATATTCATTGACATGTTTTCTTTTTCAAGTAAATGGGTAATGTTTTTAAGTCTTTTAGTTTTTTAGTAGTAATTACCCCGACGCCATCACAAAACAAATTGACGTGTTCACAGCTCAACTTTCGTTCTCCGATTGGCAGCCGGTCCGAAATTTCGTCGCACCTATAGTTGGAAATTATTTGCCGTTTCACTGAAGTATGCTCTTAAATAAAACTAGTTTTATTTCAATATAATTACAGTTTTTTTAATAACAACATAATATCACAAAAAGCTAAAATCTACACCGGATTATCCCTAGTACCATTGAAAAAATCTGATGTAAAACACTTCAGATTTCCAACACGCCTTTTTATTATTATTGTGTCTGTTTATATTCCTCCACTCTATGGAGGCCCATATGATTCTCTCAGGATCGAACATGGTGAAGTGCATGGCCCCCACATCCTTAAGCGGGCCCTTAGGCTAAAATCTTTGGTGGGCCCCCTTACCTATCGCTAAAGTTAAAGGTAGTCCGATTATCTACATTTCTGTATTCCAAATAGTGTTCTTGGTAAAAATTAGGGTATTTTTTTTAGCGATTTTTGTATTTTTGCAATTTTGTGATGTGTGTTTATCTCACTTCGCTGGTCAATTCAACAGGCCGAGCCCCCCCTTAAGCCAGTGCCCCCAGATTAGAGCCCTGTCAGCCCCCCCTTGTGGCGGCCATGGTGAAGTGTATTTACCATCGGTGAGTGCGAATAGTGCCTGGCAAAATAATGACTAAAACAGAATAGTGGAAAACTAAAATCAATATAATAAGAATAAAATTTTCTCATTTCAGATTGAAATCATAGCTTCTCATTTAGAAAAAAAAGGTTTTCGAAAACTTGCAATGTTAAGCGAAAATAATGTATGTAGTCCTGGTAGTGATTTAATTCTATTCCTTACGCAAAGTATTTCCAATATCGACAAAAAATGTGTAGTAAAAAAGGTTAGTACCTCTTCTCTGATATTAACCCAATGTTTACGGGCTCTTTTAATTAATTTTTTAATTAACTTGTTAATTTGCATTTGAAAAGCAATTAGCAAAAACACAATTTTGTGCGGCCTGTAAGCATTGGGTTAAGTTAATATACTCGTATTAATAACCGATGCATAATATATTTTCAATACGCTTTAACTCATTTTCCACTTAGGAACATATTATTTTATGAATTAGATGTTGGCAGCGCTTTTTAGTGGACTGTACTTGTGGACGATAATTGTGGACCTGGATGCTGGGGGAGGGCGGTTTCAACGAGAGTATATCCAGGCACTAACCTTGATGTTGTTCGGCAGCCTGGCTGGAGCAGGTCTTGTGTCATACACTCGCGCACTAGTATGCAGATGGTTTTGTTTATAAGTCGCACAATACACTGGGGTTTAGGAATTAATGATGACAATCGAATGAGTCACCCTGTATGCGTTTACGGTTGTTAAATCACCAGATCCGGTATCACAGCCGAATTGAATTATTGCTTGGACGACGGTCACACTGTATCAAGTTGATCCGGGCGTTGTCTACGAATAACTAACTTTATCAATCACAGTCGACTGATGATCCGTGATTGGGTTGAGTGCCTGGGCTTGCTACAATAATTTGAATTATAGGTAGGAGTAAAATATTGGGAGGAGGATGACCATAATTGAGCCAACCGGATGTTGAAAAATTCATTGAACTATAGATTATTTTAATAGTTTAAATCAATTTTTATATTAAATTACTTCTCACATTCCTGTTTTTTTTTAATTGAGTTCTTTCAACACTTTTTAATATAATATAACAAACAATATTGAAAAAAAAATAAAATTTACTATAGTAAGTACAATAATATAATATGAAATACGATTACTAATTTTACTATAGCATTTTCGTCACCCAACAAAAATAACTTAAACCTCCCAACGAATCTTCAACCATACAGTACAAATTAAAAAGTTTTCAGCTGCTTGATCCAAGTACATACATTGGTTAAGGGGGGACATGCTCGTCGAAGGTCAAAATTGAGTTTTTATTGTATTTTCAAACCATGATCCTGGACACTCCTTAAACGTTGTAGATGATCTATTTATATAATTTTGAAGCCTTATTATCCTTTATAGTTATTTTAAACATTTGATGACTGCATGAAGTATTTTTGTTACATAAAATAGTATTCTTTTAAACCTCTCGCTCTAATGTTTTAGAATATAGTCATATTTCGGTACATAACTGTGCAGTGGTGTTAAGATTTTTTACATTTATTAATTTTTAAACGCATTTTTAATACCATTAGCATAATTTATTACGAGATAATTTTTGTAAAAAATTCACGATAAAAAATTATATTGATAATCTCTGTGATCCCAAATTTGACAAGAATTAGGCATTTTACTATTCAAAAAATCGGCAAGATTAACACATTTGAAGATGATTCTAAAGTTATTTATTACAGGCTATGTCTTTGACCATTCAAGTGTGATAAAAATCTTATGAATAATGATTGCTTTATAAGAATTATTGACCTAAGAATAAGGTAGTGTTTTTTTGAAATACGCCATTTCTTTTGTCATTCCCCAGTAATTAAGCTACAACATACGGCCGTAGCCATAAATTGACAAACTATAATTGAAGTAGGGAGTAAAATGATATTGACGCGCGTGTTTGAACATGTACCGTTTAAAAAAAAATTAAAAAAAAATCGGTTAGGTATATGTTCAAACACGCGCGTTAACATAATTTTATTCCTTACTTTAATTATAGTTTGTCATTTTATGGCTACGGCCGTATGTTGTAGCTTAACCACTAGGGAATGACAAAAGAAATGGCGTATTTCAAAAAAACACTACCTTATTCTTAGGTCAATAATTATTATAAAGCAATCATTATTCATAAGATTTTTATGACACTTGAATGGTCAAAGACATAACTTATAATAAGTATCTTTAGAATCATCTTCAAATGTGTTAATCTTGCCGATTTTTTGAATAATAAAATGCCTAATTCTTGTCAAATTTTGGATCACAGAGATTATCAAAATAATTTTTTATCGTGAATATTTTACAAAAATTATATCGTAATAAATTATACTTATGGTTTTATAAATGCGTTTAAAAATTAATAAATGTAAAAAATCTTAACACCACTGCACAGTTATGTACCGAAATATGACTATATTCTAAAACATTAGAGCGAGAGGTTTAAAAGAATACTATTTTATGTAACAAAAATACTTCATGCAGTCATCAAATATTTAAAATAACTATAAAGGATAATAAGGCTTCAAAATTATATAAATAGATTATCTACAACGTTTAAGGAGTGTCCAGGATCATGGTTTGAAAATACAATAAAAACTCAATTTTGACCTTCGACGAGCATGTCCCCCCTTAAATATGAGTGTTCAAATTTTCATGTTTTATAATAATGGGTTGCAATTTTTGATCAAGAGCACATTATTGTTCAAGAAACTAGTGGGGGCCATATTTTGCAACATAATTTCCATATATTAGGAAAGTGGAACCATACCCGTATATAAAATTATACATATAACTTACTGGTACTACTTACTTAAGGTTGCCCCTCGACACTACTTATGTTTGTTTAGAAATATATAGCAATATTTTGAAAAAAAAAACAATTTTCTAATGCGTCTATTAATAAAGATGTAATCAATACTAAAAATAAAGGGTTGTAGATGTTGTTCAATAATGAATTTATAATATTCTTTTAATGTTTTTAAGATATGTATGTCGAGCTATCTGTCAAACCACTTATGTATATAATTATTTTGTTCTCTTTGAATACTTTTTTAGGAGAAGGACAGACAGGTTCGTTTCAACTTGACAAAATTGTTTCACATTGCCTTTGTTGGCCATACTTTCTACGGATTCTTTAAATATAAGGCCCAATCATTTACCCCGAAAGGAAATCTGTTTTGTGTATCATTTATTGTGGAAGGTGTTCCGATTAAGAGTTAATATTAAAAAAAAAACATTATTCATTTTACTGTATCAATATTTATAATAAATAATTATAGTATTGTTGGTGCTTTAATTTCAATTACTATCTGTTATAATTAACAATAGAAAACGTTTTATGTATAAAACTAATTTTACTATAAGGTTATACAAAATAATAAATCTACTTGTAACTGAAAAATACTACTAACTGGGTTTTGGGATAAGAAAATAAAATAATTGTTTGGTGGGTAGAACATAATAAATGTTATTTTTATTATTTGATGTGAATATTATAATTTAAAATCTGCTTTATGTGATTATTTATATGTTAAATTTAGTATTAGTAATAAATATATTTCAAATAAAACAAATTTGCGAAACTGATTGTGAATCTACTTGACGTTATGTTTGCCATTATTATTTTATTTTGAAATTTGTGAAACAATATGACAAACAGGGATTGTTTTGAGATCGACTGGAATTTTTGATCCTAAAAATTATTTACTTCATATTATATTATGTACCCATTTAACACGTTATTTTGGGGGAAATACTGTTTTGGAAATAAACGTTAGTACAAAACAATTTTGACGTTTAAATGCTGCCATATAACAAAAATATCACAATTTATTGGAAAAAAATGTCGTATACGTATCGTTGTTTGGTTTTTCTGTTTTTATCAAGAATTCATAAAATTTAATTATTAAGAGACCAAAAGCGACCGCGTAGAGGATAAAGAAAAAATTAAGCAGATGGATGTTGAAACCATTCTACGAACTCGAGAGAAAAGACAATACGTACAACTGAACATAATTTTGGATGCTTTCGATTTACTTGCCACAAAGGGGAACAATATATAATTTTTTAACTCTTATAAAGTTCAAATAGAAATTCACTGCGGACCAGTTAATTACTATTTAATTACCACATGTAATTAACAAGCTAATAGTATATAATGGCCATCTAATTGCAACGCATCAGTTGCATTGGACGCACGTATACGAGTACCATGAGAAGATATTGATCATAATGGGAGCAGATCATAATAATTATATAAAGAAAACATTGCACCAACTTTGCGCAAATATGGTTTCATTTAGATTTTAAATTGTACAAAATACATGGGACAAATTGCCAGAATATATACTGATATATTCCTACCCAGGATAACGGTTTGTAGTGTGCGGGAATACTTCATCTTAGGGTTAAAGTAGAGGGAGGCGGAAAAACGTCGTATATCAATGTATTTGATATTTCTGTTTTTATCAAGAATTAGTAAAATTAAATTTTATATTATTATGTTTAGTATGAAAAGTGACTATGCAGAGGACAAAGAAAAAAAACCCAAGTGGAGAGCCCGGTCTCGGAACTCCAGGGAAAATATAGGGAATAGTACATACAACCAAACATAATTTTACATGATTTCGATAATATGTATGCCGTATGGGAAAAAATATGTAATTTCGTACTGTTTGTTATAAAAAAGTTCATACTATAAATAATCTTTTATGATTACTAAGAAAAGATATACATACCTATTTATATTTTATTGTTTAACGAGATACTTATTTTAGGCGCGAAAATATATTTTGCTAATTTGTAATAAAGCAGGTAGCTTAAAAAGAATATTTCATATTATTATATTCATCTACGTCTTTATCAACTAGGATCCACTGCTAGATGAAAGCCTAACCTAGATCCCTCCACTCTTTACGGTCGTTAGTTTTTTGCTGTCACGTACATGCACCGAACATTATGAGTTTGTCCATCCAGTGGGCTTTAGGGCGTCCTTGTGGACGTTTAGTAACCTTCGGTATTACGGCATTTGTCCAGTGGTTGTCCAATCTCCGAGCGACATGTCCAGCCCATTGCAATTACATCAGCTTAGCGACCTCTATCATATTGTGTAATCTTGTCTGCTTCTTAACCCATTGGATAATTTTGTGATCTTTCCACGTTATGCCCAACATACATCTTTTCATGCTGGAATACTCGTATTTTTTTCGTAATTGAGCCCATATACGGAAAACGAGCGTTATCTCGATAACGCTGTTTCCCAGTAAATCAGTTTAAATTACGCGGCATACACCTATGCATGCACTTACCCAATATTACCATGATATTCTAATAATAGGTGGCAGTAGACAGTCAAAACTGACCGCGCGGGGTACGCTGTTTATCCGTACACCATAATGTCTATGCCGTACACGACATACAGACAATAATTCATGCTTGCGGATTCTATTTGTTATTGTGATAAATTTGTTTTTTCTCTTCAAAGTATTACAATCTGAATCTATTTGTTCAAAAAAGGCGTGTCATTAATGAAACTAATTATTACGTTAAAAAGGAATAGTCCTGAAACTT
This sequence comes from Rhyacophila brunnea, assembly GCF_057557595.1. Taxonomy (NCBI): domain Eukaryota; kingdom Metazoa; phylum Arthropoda; class Insecta; order Trichoptera; family Rhyacophilidae; genus Rhyacophila; species Rhyacophila brunnea. Next base: position 14,780,069 of record NW_028232806.1, read on the forward strand.
TTAACGGAATGGATGTTACCGTGAAAATTCATAGTACGATTATTATTTATATTATATTAGTTATACTGAAACTACCTTTTCTTCACCAGAATGAAATATTTTCTAAAATGAGTATCTCCACAACAATCAACTGAAATGTTTAACTGCCAATATCTCTGAACAACGTTTTCAGAATAGCGCTACTTATCCACGTTTGGGCTCAATTTTGATATATCTTATATTAAAAGTCCGTGTGTTATACGCATACACGAGGATTGATAGTGCACATCGGTACTCTTTACGCTAAAGACAGAATGGAAGGTATTTTGAAGATACTATGCAGGCTCCCAAATACACTCCATACCCGTCCCCCATCTCGTCATACATGCCATTCTCAATAATTGACATTGATGAATTGACATTGGAGTGCCATTGATGAGGATCGCTTTTGGTTTAGAGAAGAAGTAGTTTATTATTACTGTTATCTTCGAAAGATTTATCTTTAAGCCTACTTTGCGGCTTTCATGGGCAAGCTCCTGCATCCTTTTCAGAATATTCTCTGAGCCGTTTGCAAAGACATCGATACCGTCTGAAAATCGCAGGTTACTGAAGTATTCGACGTTAATGGCGATTCCAATATTCACCAGTCAAATTTCCTGAATAAATGTCCTCGAAAGTTTGGTTACGGCCTCAATGAAGAATTCTTTTGCCAAGGAGTCTATTAATATAAAATATTGAGAAGCGATAGTATATTAGACACCAACAAATCCTATCCCCAGCCTCCATGCGGTATCTTTGGGAAATGCCAGTGTGTGTCTTAGGATATTCTAGCCCACCTTAGCTAATTGAGAAGAGTGAAAGGCAAAACTCTATCGCCTCAAAACGAGAGATATTTGGCTACATGAAGGAAAAGCCAGACTGAAAACCACACGCCAACCCGCCCGGACAGCATGGTGAGCTAAGTCCATTTACCTCATATAATTATTGGAAAAAGAGCTACATATTGTTTTACATTGCAAAATAACTGCAAGTTAATTTTTAATATTAATATATTTAGTTAATAAAAAAACTTGGTAAGTTAATTTTATTAAAAAAAATCGAATCTCATGGCTATTATTAATTGACACATTGTTTTATAGTGGATTTTTTAAACCAGAGAAAGAGCCCGTTGCATTGAATGAATACCTAACTAAATCGCAAGATACTTTTACAGTTGAGCCAAAAACGTCAAGGAAAAAAGACGAAGATTACATTAGTGAATTGACGGGATTTTCTCGTAGATTTAAAAACAAAGAAATAAAAATGGATTAGAATATGTTATGCTTCCCTATGGGCATAAAATTTTTTATGGACCTATGGTTAAATCGACCAAAACTCATACCGGGTTTCAACGAGTTGAATAAACCTGCTTTATTGTGTTTTGAATTTCAACTAAAATGACGAACATAATATAATATAATAGGATGTGATAGTAGTAGTACAATGATGTCATTATAATATTCATATTTTTTTGAAAAAACATACATTTTATTGGTCCAACCATTATTATTAATTGATGTAGGTAATATAATGAAATAATTGCAATGTATTTAAAGTAATATAAGGGATCAATAATGATTTATTATGAGATATATTAAATTTCATTTGAACGGAGAATAATATGACGTTTGCTTTGCCAGTATCACAATGGCACACAAGTGCACTATGTACTGCTCTACGATGTAAAAATACAGTGTTTTTAGTTTTATCAAAATGAGAACCCAAGTTTTAAACTATCTTTGCTCTTATAATATGTAAAATTATCGTATTATTTTGACATAATCTTTTAATAGACAATGTATATTTAGAGATTGTGTCAAAACAATCCAATGATTGTACATAAGAGAAAATGTAATTTAAAACTTGGGCTCTCATTTCACTAAAACTAAAATACTGTATTTTCACTTTGCAGGATATTATAATAGTAGACCTACCTGATTCTGTGTTATTTGTTGTTTTATATTGAGCGATTTCAAATTTCTGAAGAACTGGGTGAGTCTATCATTTACAGATTTTCTTTTAACAGGTTTGATTCTAAGAAGATCAAGGTGGAGATTGTTTTAGCAATTTTTTATACGAAATATAAATGTTAGCCACATGTTTAGATCCACTCAGTGAAGGCCCATGAGGATCGAACATTGTAAAAAATAATAATATTATGTGGAAAAAATTCAAATAGTTATATCTCGGGAATGAAAGGATACGTTTTTGTACGTTGATTTACATACATTTAATACTGATTAAAAAATCTTCAGTAAAACTTTCAGCGCTCTAAAACAGCGCTTCAAAAATGATAACAATACCCATAATATGTGTATCTTCATTTTATCGAATGAATTTTTTTTTTACAGATTATGTGATATTTAAAAAAATAACTTATACTAAATAACATAGCCTCACTACCCGTGTTTATTTTTTATTACCAGTAATGATGAAAATGCTGTTTCGCATAGGAATGTTGTCGCAATTATGTCAATATAAATTTTGTATAATATTTTGTTTAACTAAAATATCTAAATAATTTATAACTATAAGTAGACTATTTATCCGTATCTGATAAAGTATTGTGATCGTGTGAAAATTCGACCTCGAGATTTTGACTGATTTGTATCAGGTATCGTTCAGTGATATGATATTTTTTTCAAATACTGAACTATTTCGCGGCACCCTGGCAGGAGCTTCAGGGCCCCTTAGGGGCCGCGCCCCCAGTTTGAGAAGTACTGATCTAGGTGACCTAATAATAAGGGTAGCGGGTTACATTAATAAACTTATACATGATGTGTTAAATTAGTTAAAGAATAGTAGTTATGTTATTAGAGTTTGTCAATCGAACGAAATACGCTCTAAATATTAGAAATAATAGTTTTTAGGACAATACGGTTGTTTTTTATTTCTTGAGTTTGATGGCCTGACCGTCTTTAAGTCATGTACATAATCTTTCATATACGTTTTGGAATATAGGAACTGGTTTCTCTTTCTTTTTAAGAGACAATGGGAGGTCACTTCTGAAGATACTATTCAGGCGCTTAAATGCACTCTATGCCAGTTTGGTTTTGCGAGCAATTTGATTTATATGTGGTTGAAATTTAGTACAAAGTACTATTGAAATTTAAAAAAAAAAAATAAACTAGTATCTGGCAGTACGAAATAACAATTAGTATTTACATTAGCAATATTTTTTACATTATTGCAAATTTTTCCAGTCAAGTCGTTCTCTCGCAAATATAATCTGAAAGAAATTAAACGATATTTAAAATAATATACATAGTTTGGTACTGTGATGGTAAACGGTTATAACTGCAGCTGTTTACACAATTTTACTGGAGATAAAAAACAAAATTTTTGAAATCAGTCTGACAAGTTAGTTTATAAGATATATTGAAGTATTTTATATCAAAATGAGCGAAATTAGTATTTCAACATAACTCTTTAATCATTTCATTAAAGAGATAGAAGTTTTATTGTTATTTTTCATTTTAAGCAGATATATCTTTTTGTGATATTATCAACTTTTTCACATTTGGTCAGATGCAGATTTCTTTGTATATTACTGTGTGACCAATAAATTTGTAGCGATAATTGATTTGCCACATTAAACAATGTGCAATTTGAAACATATTATGAAAAGAAACTTAAAAAATGAAAACACTGCAGTTATAACCATCTGCTATTACAGTACCAACTGTTTCAGACATATGTGACTGAAATAGGCCTTCAACATTGGAAAAAAAATGAGGACAAAATAGAGGTTTTGTATTTTTTCATTTTATGGCTTAGAATTAGTAAAAAAACTGGTCATTTTGATTTTGGCATGAGGCAACTGGATTTATATTTTATGTTCTGTGATAATATTATATTTATTTGGATCCAAATAGCTACGAAGAATATCCGGTGTTATTGAGACAATTACGTAGTTTTAGATTTTTTTTTAAACGACCGGTTAACTAGTATCAGCTAATATTGGTTTCATTTAAATATGTTATTATGTAATATAAAATAGTGTTTAAAAAGCAGTTGAGCATTGCAATATTATCATTAAGTCAAATATTTTTATTGCCTCATTTGGTAAAATATACTAAAATGATTTCCATCTGTTGTGTTGTCATTTATAAACCAATATATTTATTCAGTCGTACATATTTTTACGTGAAAAACACAATGGTGGGAAAGAATATTTTGGTGGGCATAATATTTGTCATAATGATTTTATCTGCACATTATGTTTCGTCATTATCTGTAGATATTTTAAAAAACTGGGTATGTGAAAAAGAAACATTATCTTCTATTATTATGTAAAACTAGGTAACCAATCAGTACAAAGTATTTGTAATACTACATTGCCCTAAAAATGAACGATACAGAGTACAGCTGCGAATGGCGGATTTCTTTGAGAATGTCGATGACTTGAAAAGTGCGCTGGCGGTGGGTAGGATGAAAGAGCTTGGCAGAATTGTAAAGTTCTTTAACAGAATTAGAGTGAGGGCCTGATCGGCCGTTCCTCTTCTAGATGAGAAGAAGCGATATGACAGCGAGTCGCAGTCAAAGCCTCGGTAAAATCATAAAAAAAAAATATAACACATTCTATAATTGAGATGTACAGTTTTAAAAGGGACCAAATACTGTTTTATTAAAATATGTTAACTAGAAATTAAAGTGGTGAAAAAAGTATTATGACGCACAAATTATATTAAAGTACTATTCATAGTTTTTAAATTTTCAAATCAGTTAACTTTATATCTCATTTCTACGGAACTACTTTAAGCTAGTATACTTGATTCAACATAGAATTAAAACGGTGGAACTGAAATTAGACATGAAATGGTATTTTAAAAAAACACGCATAAATATAGAGACCTCACGTTAAACTTGTCGGTCTCTAACATTAATTGTGTTATGTAATTAGCCTGTAATTGATCTACTTTCTAAAATAATTGAAATCCAACACTGAAAAAAACTACTTTCTGTGTTAAAGTACTTAATACCGATTGATGATTCTAAAATTTTCATTATAAATTAACTCCAGTTATGTGTTTATATGATATTATTTATTATTGATTGGTACTTATGTGATAGTATAGTAATAAAAATGTGTATTTTCAATATGCGGTTGATTCAGACGAATTATTCATTCGGTCTGTAAAGTCAATAACATAAATGCCACAAAAATGAAACAATGGTAAATCCACAATGACAACGAATATAGTTAATTATAACTTATATAACAAATTAATACAATAAAGTAGGTAAAAACTTCATTACCTACCCATTGAGTCAAGGATTACAATAAAAAATATTACTAACAAATTATGCACAGCTAAAGTGCTTGTAAAAAACCGAAACCTATCAATAATAATTCATAATACTTATACAAGAGTATAAATAGTCAAAAACCTAATGAGTAACTATAAACAATAAAAATATCCACTCCTGATTTATGACATCGTCCATTCTCGGAACAATGGTAATGTTGAGAATTTAATGGATTAAACCAATGAGATATATTATCTATGATAAATAAGTCGTTAAAAATTTATTAAAATTCAATAATATTATTACCTTCTACCTATTTTTTTTGTATTTTATATCAATGCAATTCCAATATATAGTCCCGTATGTACAATATCATATAGGATATAGCAATGGGCTATTTGAAAAACTAAGTTGATCATTCAAGATAGGCAAGCTCTGCTGAACTGTGGTCTATTTATATCTTATATTTCTTGGTAAAATAATTGAAAATCACCCGTATGACTGTAAAGTAATTTTGCACCTTGTTTATTGTCAAACGTATGTTTTTTATTTAGTAAATGGTTTGCAAATGTTGACGTATCCTTCTCCAATCTTTGGGCTGCTAAATGTTCTGAAATTCTAATATTATTTACTTTCCTCGTAGTTTTTCCCACGTAAAATTTTAGGCTTTTGCTGCACTGTAATCTAAAAATACCGGATTTATTTTTAAATACTCTGGGGTCATTATTGTTTATCAATAATCTACCAACTGTGTTATTGCAAAAACGACTCAAATGGAATAGTACAAAACTTAAATCCATTAGAAATTACCACATTACCTTTTCGGGGCAGGGGGAGGGGGTTGATTTTAAGATGTTGTTGGATAAAAATAATGTTTCTACAACTGTTTTCAGGGCCCTACCAGATTAATATTTTCAAATTTTACGATGTGCAAAGGAAGGAAACGAAACAATTTGGTAGATTTACATTTAACTATGATCAATAATTCATTGGATAATAGTACACTAGTGGTTGGAAATTATACCATGGCCGATGATGTAAAAAATGCGGGGGTAATACATCTTTATTATTTTACACAAATTCATATCACCACAGGTTTTATTAAGACAACGTACATTATGACAATAGATATAATGCCAACATAATATCTCATGAACAGCCAATATCCACACCGGATTGCAGAGCTTATGAATGTATCTACTACGCGTTTTTCCAAATACTTCAAATCCTTCTTTTTTTTCATCTTCGGTCTTATCCACCCCTTAGTTGAATAGATGGATACCACGCAGCGCCTTCAAGAATCCCTATTGCATCCTGTAGATCTACCTTTTACACTATATAGATAGTATTTAGCGGCTTCCCCGGACGCCAGAACCTGGTTGACTTGAAGAATACGCTAGCCAGGTTGACGTTTCCTTCAGCTGGCAACTGCAGCACATGGACAAGACAAGTCCAACGTCATCTTTTCACTCGCAGCGTGATGGGAGGCTGCTTCAGATTTTGATTCAGAGATATTAAGTATATTTCGCTTGAAAAGTAACAATTAATTACTAACAACGTTTGTAAACGTACGCTTTGGCGCGAAAAGGGTGGCAAATTGTATTTTTAAAGGCAACGTTTAAGGCTCAAGGGTAGGTTACCGACTGACCATACTACTTACTCTCGACCCTTCGTCCGCCCAGAAACAGATAACGGTAACTTTCTTTTTCTTTGTTTCGCTGCGTATCCTGGTCTAGCCTTGACTCATTTTCAATTACAATAATACCATTATATTCCCAACTCTGTCGATTGGACGATTTTTGAACGGGGTTTTAGGCATAATGATATTTGGTATCAGTAGTTACAATGAACTTCATAAACTGAAAAAAATAGTTCTTTTTCTATATAGTGAATAACATTTCTCGTTTCAGATTAGAGTCGTAGTTTCTCATCTAGAAAAAAAAGGATTTCAAAAACTTGCATCGTTTAACGAAGACAACATAATATGTAGTCCCGGTAGTGATATAATGCATTACTTAATGGAAAAAGTTGAAAATATAGATAAAAATTGTGTAATAAAAAAGGTTAGTACGTTATCTCATCTCTGATATTAGGTATTATACTTATTACATATTATGTATTAGGTCCACACGTATTGTAACGAATGCATAAGATATCTTCAATGCGCTTTAACTTATTTTCCACTTAGGAACATATTATTTTATGAATTAACCGTTGGCGGCGCTCGTTATTGGACTGTAATTTGGAATTATTGTGGATGTGGATGCCGGGAGAGGGCAGTTTCAACGGGAGACGATCCAGGCACTAACTTCGATGTTGCTCGGCTGTCTGGCTGGATCAGGTCCCGGGTCATGCACTCAGGCACTAGTATGCAAAAGTGTGTGTAATTTAACAAGATAATTAAAAAAGTTATATAAAAACTATTATTAATTATGGAATAAAGCAAGAAAATAATTTTCAACAAGCGGTACCCAAATAGGCAGCGCTTTTTCTTGAGTGTGTAATTTAACAAGATAATTAAAAAAGTTATATAAAAACTATTATTAATTATGAAATGAAGCAAGGAAATAATTTTCAACCAGCGGTACCCAAATAGGCGGCGCTTTTTCTAGAGTGTAATTTAACAAGATAATTAAAATAGTTATATAAAAAATATTTAAAAATATAATTATATAATTTTTCGCAACATAATTTCCATATTTTTAGGAGAGTAGAACGATACCTGTATATAAAATTGTACAAATAACTTACTGTCTGTTTTAAATTTATATCGAACAAATTAATGAAATTTTGAATATTAATTAAAATAGAATATGGGAAAAAGTGAACGAAAATACAGTCATACCAAAATCATAATATATTAGTTTTTCGTCATAAAAAAAAATTTGGTGCAACTTATCAACTTCATCGTATTATTTATGAAAAAAAAACCTTGGATAAAAAAAAACATTGAAAGTATCAGACAATTAATAACAATAGAAATTATAATTACATGCATACCCAATTAATTAAATACATGTAATCAGCATTTAATTTTATTGCCTAGAATGTCTTTCAGACGCGTATGTTCATTAAGAAAAATAAAGCCTTATTTTGATAAAATAAAATTGTCTAAATACCTCTATTAATAAAAATTTGCTCAATGCTAAAAACAAGAAGTTGTAGATGGTCTTCAATAATGAAAGTGTAATATTCCTTTAATGTGAAATGTGTCAAGAAATGTGTGTCGAGCTATTTTGTCAAACCACCTATGTATTGTAATTATTTTATTCACTTTGATTACTTTTTTAGGTGAAGAACAAACAGGTTCTTTTCGACATGTCAAAATTGTTTCATATTATCTTTGGTGGAAAAACTTTCTACGGCTTCTTTAGGTACAAAGTCGAATCTTTTACCCCGAAAAGAAATCTGTTTTGTCTATCATTTATTGTGCAAGGTGTTCCGATTAAGAATTAATATCTTTAAAACAATTATTCATTTTACTACATCCATATTTACATTAGAGTATTGTTGAAGTTTTATATTTTTAGTACTGTCTGTTATAAAAGCCAACAGTAGAAATTGTCATAATAGTAAGCGTACTATAAGGTCATACTAAATAATATAACTACTTGTTACTGAAAAATACAACTAACTCGGTTTCTGGATAGGAAAATTAAATGTTAATTTGGTTGGTAAAACATGTTTTTTTTATAATTTGATTGTGAATATTATTATTTTAATATTTGCTTTCTGTCATTATTCATTTTTAACCTGTTAAATATTTATCGGAAAAAAACTAATATTGAGATGACGTGGAATTTTGGAAATAATGCAATTTTTTTAAAATATATATAAGTAGTATAGGTATAAAATGTTACTAATATGATTATAAATATAAAATTAATAATAGTTGTTTACTTTGTATTATATTATTATGTACCTTTTTAACACTTTAACATTGTCTTTGGGGAAGGTAAACTGTTTTGAAAATATAGATTATTATAAATTTATAAATATTTTTTTTTTTAGATTTTTCATTTATAATACCAAACCACACAGCATGTTTTAATGTAACACGCACACGCTACGAGTTAGCCATTTAGACCATTCATATTCAGATGTCAACATCAGCGTCCATAGTGCCAGATGAGGGCAACAACATTTACTGAAATGAAAAATATCCGAGTATATTGCCTATACGAGGAAATGTCTCTAATTGAAATATGAATCCAATATTTATATTTACTACTTCAATTTCTGAGGTATCAATAATCTGTTTCAGTGTCTGATTTTTTGCGTTTGACTACTCTGACGTTTTAAGAGGATATGCGCGTCGCTGTCGCTAGGCAAATTGCTAGGAAAAATAGGTGCTCAATGCTTTGGCATTTCACTGCACTCAAAGGTGTGGTCATCGGAGAACCCCCACTTCACCATGTTGTCTCGGGTGCGCCCTACCATGGTTCTCAGTCTTTTTAGGGTTTTCCATATGCGGTACTCGAGACTGGCTCTGGGTGGGAGATGCTCTGCTGGCTTTACCCTATTTTCCAGACGCACAGAGGCTTGGTTCGCCTCTCATGCGGAAAATCTATCTTAAAAAAGATCAACGTAAGCATAGCAAAGGACGGCGTCGTGAAATCTGCAGATGACGGAATTTCGAAGTTTAAGGACCTACGTGATTGTTACGAATGCAGTTCCACTGAAATGTTCCGAGTGGAAAATGATAAGGCAAAGATTGCACTGACGGTGGCCAATCTCTGCTAAGGGATGGCTTGATAAAAAGAAGAATCGAGGATCAGTCTGGAATGATGCCTTCCAAGTCATCAATCTTATGGTTAGACCAAATACAGAATTTAAATCAATTTTTAAATCACAGCAGTGACGTTTCTAGATAAAATGCCGCCCTTACGCAGCGCCAAACTGCCGTCTCATTTTTTATAAGCACATTATTTTTATCATCCTTTCATGAGTCCAATATTTAAGAAATGTGTTGTATGGATACATAACTAACGAAATATCAGACTAATTATTCGCAAATCTGCACGTGTCGTTTCTGGTCACCGAGGACGTCCGAGGGCAACGAAAGTAAACTAAATATCGCAAACCCGACAAAACCAGTGAGTTGAATTTTTTAATGGAAAAATATTTTCAAACGTTTTTGTAACTATTTCAATATATTAAAAATGATTTTCCTCGATTTGCCGCCCTTCGAGTAACTACCGCCCCCAACTGACACTCAATCTGCCTACCCCCACGGGATGTCACTGAATCCCAGGATTAAAATACATTTAATACAGCTAATTTAATCATGTAAGTACCTAAGTGTTAAAGGTCTTTTTTCATTGTTTTACTATAAAAAAAAATCTTACGGCTATTCTAAATTCACACGTTGTTTTTACAGTGAATATTGGAACCCAGAGAAAGGTCTATTGCATTGAATGAATAGCTAACTATTGCAAGATACTTTCGCAGTTCAGCCTAAAACTTCAAGGAAAAAAAGATGAAGATCACATTAGTGAATTGATGAGATCACGCAGATTTACTAGTGGACAATTTAAAGAAGAAGTAATAAAAATGCATTAAAATAGGTAATACTCACCAGCTATGAGCACTAAATTACTATGAATCTATGGTTAAAATCAACCAAAGTCCATCACAGGATCATTGCATTGAACATGCCAGCTTTATTGTATTATGAGTTTTGAACTAATGACGATTGTATAATTTAATGGGATCATGATAGTAACACAATGATGTCGATATAATATTAAAAATATATATTTTTAAACAAACATAAATTTATCGGTAGGTAGGTATTATTATTATAAATTGATATGTTAGAGTCAGATTTACTACATTTTACCGATTAGTGACTCTAGAATTTGTATTATAATATAAATTCCAGGTATGTATATTATTAATTATTAGTAGGTATATTATGTAATTATACAGTAATACAAATGTGTATTTTGATTATACGTTTGATTTAGACCAGTTGGTCAATGGATTAATAAATAAAACTTTTTTGGAAATACTTATATTAAGGGTTGGTATGTACAGTAATACAAAATGTGTATTTTAAATAATATGCGTTTGATCCAGACCAGTTACTCAATGAATTGAGAAAATAACTTTTTTGGAAACAATTAAATATTACGGAAGAATTATTATCATATACTTAATCATGATTAGTAAATCTCAAATTATTTTTGTAATATCAGTTAATTTTCCGACTAACTTAATATTTAAAAAATATTATGGAAAAAAAAATTGTACAACGATTGCAAAGTAGCTCCTAATCTCGTGTACCTACTACAACAGTCAAGATTATATCACAAAAATGAAACAACAACGCCTTTTACACCATAATTATTGTAACGGCAAGCGGCAGTATAAAGGCGCCTTTACTCAAGCATACGCATAATAAAAACCATCTAGGATTTTGTTACCTACTGTTTCCATGCTATTACATCATTTAGAGATTAACCCATCTCCACTTTGGTGCATGCGTTGATTTAACTATGGATGAAATATTTGCGTAACTATTTATATAGCTTTTTTCTCATGTTTACCACGTTTTTCTTAGCTCGTATTCTTGTTTGTCCGGTGGTTGTTTATTCAGTACAAATCTTGCAATCGATTTTTAATTAACTTCCCGACTAGCTAGACATTTTAAACTTTTAGAATATATCAGAACACGATGCCAATGCATTCTTTTAATTCTTTTAGCCATCTTTAAGGCTATACCTCAGCTGGGGCACGGTCTAAAAAGATCATGACTAGGCGATGCGCGGATTGTGTAAATGATGCGTGCCGAACGAAATATAATTTGTTGTAAAAATCCAACATGCGTTCATTTAATGTTATGTTAATTGTTATATTACTAATAATAATAGTATTATCATTGACATGTTTTCTTTTTAAAGTAAATGGGTAACGTTTTTTAGTCATCTTTACACGATTTAAGAATTAATACCCCCGTCACCATCATGAAACAAATTGATGTGTTCACAGCTCGACTTTTGCTCACCGATTGCCAGCGAGTCCAAAATTTTGTCGCACCTATAGTTGAAAATTATTTGCCGTTTCACTGAAGTATGCTCATAAGCAGAATTGAATTCATTTTCAGTTAACTCTGTTTTGTATGAAAAGTTATTTCGGAAGAAATCCGTATAAAGTAAAATACTATTATTGGTTGCTAAAGGAGTGGTCCTAGCAACTAAATTATTAATATATACGTGCGTTTTTATGGAAATCAAAATAATATTTCAGTATTCTATATTTTTTTGTTTGTTGCAAAATAGCAAAAAAATGATTTGTTGACAATTGCCTTATTTGTCCGAAATTATTAATACATAGAATTATTGTTAAGTTTATATGATTCAACAGAAAATTTAAAAACGTGGTATATAAAAAGTTATTTTTATCTTGTAATTATTATTCAAACATTATCACCTTTTAAGATGTTTTAGATAATAATAATGTTTTTTGCAACTGTTTTCAGGGCCCTAGTAGATTAGTATTTTCAAATTTTATGATTTTCAGAGGAGTGAAACAAAACAATTTGGTAGATTTACAGTTAACAATGATTAATAATTCATTGGATAATAAAACGCTAATTGTTGGAAATTACACAATAGCCGAAGATGCAAAGAATTTGGTGGTAAACTTTATTGTTTAATTCAAATTCATGTCACTACAGGTTTTACCAAGACGACGTTTACTGTAACAATCAATGACCTAAATGAAATAGTAACCATTATTCATTTCACTGTATCTATATAATATATATTACAGTATTGTTGAAGCTTCCTGAGCCGAAATCAATCCACTGCTAGATGACGGTCTTCCTAGTTTCCTCCATTCTTCGCCGTCCTCAGTTCTTTGCTGCCACGTGCATTCACTGAAAATTATGAGTTCGTACATCCAGCAGGCTTAATGGCATCCTTGTCGACGTTCAGTGCCCCTTGAGTACCACTGTATGACGGCATTTGTCTAGTCCATTCCCATTCAATCTGCTTAGCGATCGCTATCATATCGCATACTCTTGTATGCTTCCTTATCCATTGGTTTCTTTTGTAATCTTCCAATGCCACGTTGTGCAACTCGTAGATTTTTGTCACATTAAGAGTCACATGCATACGTGAGCGTTAGTATGACACATTGGTTTAACATTTTTAATACTTAAGACACAGTGGGAGGTCACTTTTGAAGATACTACTCAGGCACTCAAGTGCACTCCATGCCAGCTTGGTTCTGCGAGGAATATGATTTATATTTGGTTGAAATTTAGTATAAAGTTGCACTATTGAATTAAAAAATAATAATAAACGAAAATTAAAACTGGCAGTACGAAATAAGATTATCCTTTACGTTAATATTAGAAATAAATTTTTACCTTATTGTGGATTTTTCCAGTCAAGTTGTTCTCCCGCAAATAGAATCTGGAAGAAATTAGACGATATTAAAAATAATATACATAGTTCGGTACTGTGAGGGTTAACAGTTATAACTTACTGTTTACACAATTTTACAGGAAAGCAAAAATAAAAAAACTTGAAATCAGTCTGACAAGTTTGTTTAGGTATAAGATATTTTGAAGTATTTTAGCGAAATTAGCATCTCAACACAAACCTTTAATCATTTCTTTAAAAAAAATAAGTTTAATTTTTATTTTGCATTTGAAGCAAATATATCTTTTTGTCATATCAACTTTTTCACATTTGGTGAGATGCAGATATCTTTTAACGTTACTGTGTGACCAATAAAGTTGTAGATATAAAATGTTGCTAAATCAAAGAATGTACAATTTGGAACATATTATGAAAGTAAACTTAAAAAATGGAAACACTGCAGTTATAACCGTCTGCCATTACAATACAGAGTTTCAAACTTATGTGATTGAAACACTCTTTCAATATTGAAAAAAATATATTCAGGACAATACAGAGGTTTTGTATTTTTTTCGTTTTATAGCTTCGCAGTCCTAAATCAAAACGGTCATATTGATTTTGGCATTATATATGGCAACTGGCTTCATTTGTTATATTATGTTCTGTGATTATATTATATTTATTTGAATTCAAATAGCTACTAAGAATTTGGCCGAGATTTTGAGAAAATAGTTTTCGTTTTTTTTAAACACCCGGTTAACCAGTTTCAGCTAATGTTAGTTTTATTTCAATGTGTTCTTTTGTGATATGACATAGTGTTTAAAAATTATTTGCGCGTTGCAACATTAGCATTTGATTTATGTACTTACATACATCTGTTGTGTTGCCATTACTACTAACCAATATATATTCAGTCATAAATATTTTTGTGTCACATACAATATAATGGTGGGAAAGAATATTTTGGTGGGCATATTATTTGTCATACTGCTTTTAGCTTCATGTTGTTTTTCGTCACTAACTAAAGATATTTTGAAAAATTGGGTATGTGAAAGAAAAAAAACATTATCTTCTCTAGGTAAAGCTAGGTAACCAATCAGTGTAAAGTATTTTTAATACAATAGAGGAGCTTAGTCTTAAAAGGTACCAACTACATTTTTTTGATATTTTTTTTAAATATTAACTAGAAATAAATGTGGTAAAAAAAAAAATCTTACGACGCACAAATTATATTCATTGTTTTTAAAATTTCAAATTAATTCATCTCTACTGAACTACTCTAAGTACACTTGATTCAATATATAATTAAATACCGTAAAACTTTCAACCACTTTGATCCAGTATTAGACGTGAACTGATATTTTCCAAAAAAACACACATATATCTAACATTAATAATTACGCTATAAAATTTGGGTTTAATTTATATACTTTCAAAGATAATTGAAATTCAATCAATGTGTTAAAGTAATTTATACCAATTGGTGTTCTAAAATTTTCATGATAAATAATTAAGTCCCGTTATGTATAATATTATTATATTATTAATGTATTGGTTGGTTGACAGTAATAAAAATGTGTATCTTCAATATCCGTTTGATTCAGACTCATTGGGTTGAAAGAATTACTTTTTTGGAAACACTTAAATATCGTGGTGGAATATTTATCAAAATCATAATCATGATTAGCATATTTCGAATTATGTCTTTAATGTCAGTTCAATTTACGACTAACTTAATAATATGCAAAGGTAATTAATTATAATATGAAGATTGTCTTTTTACAACGCATATTAACGGCCCACATGGTCAGCGTACATCAAAATGGTGCTTTTATGCTATTTTCAAAGCATGGTCCTGGACATTCCTTAAACGTTGTAGATAATCTTTTTACATAATTTTGAAGCCTTGTTATCCTTTATATTTATTTTAATCATTTGATGACTGCGTCAAATATTTTTATTACATAAAATAGTATTCTTTTAAACCTCTCATATATAGTCATATTTCAGTACGTCCATGTGAAGTGATATTAAGATTTTTTATATTTATTAATTTTAAAAGCATTTATAAAACCATTAGTAAAATTTATGTCGACATTATTATAGTGAAATATTTACGATAAAAAATTATATTGATAATATCTGTGATCCCAAATTTGACAAGAATTAGGCATTTTATTATTCAAAAAATGGGCAAGATTTACACATTTATGAAATAGCTTTATAATACATATATGACTATAATATGTGCTCACCTTGGATAAAAAATATTAATAAGAAAACATTAAGAATATCAGACAAATTAATAATAATAGTTTAAATAATTACATGAATTCACAATTGAATAAATTTTACAGTATTTTATTTCATTGCCTAGGTTGCCCTCGACACTACTAACTTAATTATGTTTGTTTAGAAATATATAGCAATATTTTGAAAGAATAAAATTTTCTAATGCGCCTATTAATAAAGAAGTGATCAATACTAAAAATAAAGGGTTATATATATTTAATAATGAATTTAGAATATTCTTGTTATTGGGATATGTATGTCGAGCTATCTATCAAATCGCATATGTATATAATTATTTTGTTCTCTTTGGATACATTTTAGGAGAAGTACAAACAGGTTCGTTTCAACTTGACAAAATTGTTTCACATTGCCTTTGTTGGCCATACTTTCTACGGATTCTTTAAATATAAGGCCCAATCATTTATTCCAAAAGGAAATCTGTTTTGCGTATCATTTATTGTGGAAGGGAACACCTTCCATAATATAATAACGCAAAACATTTTTTGATTTTTTGTAGTCGGCGGATGTGAAAAGGTTAAGAAACATTGGTATATCCCACCTGTGTAGCTAATAGAGAAGAGTGAGAGGCGAAACTCTAGCTAGCGCCTCTAAACGAGAGAAATTTGGCTACATGAAGGAAAAGCCAGACAGAAAACCACACACCAACCCGCCCGGACAGTGTAGTGAGCTACGTCTATATACCTCATATTGTGGAAAAAAAGCTACATATTGTTTTCCATTAAAAAATAACTGCACGGAAAAAAATCGTAAATAAATTTTATTAAAAAAATCAAATCTCATGGCTATTCTTAATTCACACGCTGTTTTATAGTGGATATTTTAAGCCATTGCCAACCAAACCAAAGCCCGTTGCATTGAATAAATACCTAACAATATTGCAAGATACTTTCAAAATTGAGCCAAAAACGTCAAAGAAAAAAGACGAAGATCAGATAAGTGAATTGAGAAGGCATTAAATTTCTATAGATCTGTGGTTAAATCGATCATAACCCATCCCGGGTTCAACGAGTTGAACAAACCTGCTTTATTGTATTTTGAAATTTCAACTAATGACGAACATATAATATAATAGGATCGTGATAGTAATACAATGATGTCATTATAATATGTATTTTTTTTAAAACATGCTTACATACATTTTATTGGTCCAACCGTTATTATAAATAATTGAAATAAAATAATAAAATAATTGCAATGTATTTTAAGTATAAGAGATCATTTTATTTTGAGAAATATTAAATTTCATTTGAACGGAATACTATTAGGTTTGCTTCGGCAGTATCATAATTAGACACCAGACATCTGGAGTCCTTTTTTTTTGGGACGGACTCGAATATTACAACATTTTTTAATTAAAAAATGCGTTAATAATTTATGGAACCTATGTTTTTCAGAAAAATAAGTTGTACGATGTAGTAGGTACAATGAAATATGAAATAAATGATATTGATAATATGTGCAAGAGACTTTATCGATACTTAATTATACAGAAACGCTGCTATTAGTAGGTAGATATACTATACTATTTAGAGAAATTAATGAAGCGCTTACGTATAGAGTGGAAAAATTAGTTGTTAATAGTAATATCTATAATATTTAATAATATTCCACTTTTTATATACATACCTATTATTGTAATCAAAGTTTAAAATTTCTACTAAACTACTTTTATTTTTACTATCAAATAATAAATCACACTTGCTCCCATAATGAGAAGGACCTGACAGCTAGTGTATTATTAAAATCGTACCAAATCTGAATGATTTCGTATATTATGTTGATACTACGAAAATATATAATATGAAAACATATTATTATATTATATGGATTTATGGATGGGTAAAATGGGGAATATCAGACCTATGTGGTTAATGAAACCCTTTAGAAAAAGTTTCGTACGAAAGATACTTCAAATCGTACTTTTGTGTTTCAAGCAAGTGGTTGGACATATTGAGATATTCAATTTTAATATATAGGTACTGATGTTGTAATGTTTTTTTTGACATTTTATAGGCCATTTTCAAAAACTTTATATTCATCATGCAAAATATGTAAGTACATGCGTTTTCTGTTAATTGCTACTCCCTAATACTATAAATTATATATCATAGTATTATTTCAATGAAATATATAAACCCGATATAATTATTTATTTCGGAAGTTATCAAAATGATACAATCATAATTAGTCGACATTGATACATTGTGTATATATAGTACCTAATACCATTGATAATAAATTATTTTATCAAGAAAATATTAGATATAAATAGGTATAACACAGTTGCAGTGCCTACCATTTGCCTTAACAAGTTGACCTTGGTTCTAATAGTTCATTGATTTATCCAATCTGGGAGTTCACACATGAAACTATAATTTGATGTTATAGTAATATGGTAGAAAAAACAAAAAAAACTTAACCTGCGCGTTTGTTAACTGATCTACGTATTTTCTTAAAATCCGAGATCACTTCAGTTTTGACGATTATGGATTATAGCTTAAAATTGTTTATTTGTTTTTATTTAGTGAGTAGGTATATTTCGTGATATTTCACATTAGCTGGTTCCATTGTTTACGGGAAATGACGATTTAACGGGCTTACCTATTGAATGTATTAATAGTATGTAATATATTCATTACGGGTTTTTCACAAACACTTCAGATAATCAAAATTTGTTTTTTACTTGATCCTTTACTAATAGGTAAGAAGGTTTTAACAATCTTTTATTATGTCAATGTGCATTTACGATCGGTGAGTGCGCATAGTGCACGAAGAAGCCAGAAGGCCATAAGCCAGAAGGCATAAGCCGGGTCGTAAATAATGACTAATAGAATACCTAGTACAAAACATAAATCAATTAGAATTTATTGATTAATATTTTTGCCACTCGTACCCGTTAGATATAGGGACCATTATACCACTTTCCTCTAGAAGGTGTATAAGGTACTTTTAAACACTTTGTACATTTTGCATTTTTGTTTATTGTTATTAAATCTTAGTTGATATTATTCTTAGATAAAAATAACAACAATGGATGAAATATAATATTCCTAAATATTATAATATGTCACATATATAATATTGTGTAGGTATATAATATATAATTATCAAGCCTCGATAGCGAAGGCTGCGTGACTAGCAAATGCACTTACGACCTATGTAAACCTGCCGCTTTGTAATTTTATTCTTGTAAATCCACGGTATTATAGATGGTTGCACTATTATATCTAAAATGTAAACATCAATTTATATGCAATATTGGTATATACTACAGCTGATGATGATACATACTATCGTATGGAAAATAATTCATTTTTAAGTTGTGGGTTTCTTGTACGTATCATGCGACAAAAGCAATAAAATCGTCTTCAAGTTTTTGTCATTGGTCGGGAACCTTTTTTGATACATACACCTACGGCAGGTGAATTTTAAACACAGCAAATTTTTCACAGTTTTGAAGTTACGCTATTTCTTAATGTATATAAACCAGTCATTTAATAAATAAGGACAGATATCACCAACAAGTTAGTTCAAGTAAACAATCGACTCCCACGTCCTCTATACTTAATTGACTTTTTATGCAATAATATGTACCTACCTATATTTTGTACTGTTATTCAATTGAAAATGTCCATTAGGATAAAATCGGTTGAATATCAACATTATGGAATAAATGTGGAAAAAGTACGAAAGTACATATTATAAAGTGTTTTAATGAAATATGTATCTAGGTACCAGTCGTTTTATGTGATGAATAGTTCTTTACACTTTATAATATGTAAGTATTTAAATCAAATACATAATATAATCATATATCAGATAATTTCTTTTTAATAACAACATTTAAATATAATGCTAATTATGTCGAATGGCCACCTAATCGGCGCGCCTTTAGCGTACAATGTATTAAATGAGACGGCGGGACTTTTTTTAATGTTACACACCTACAAACTTACCTGTAGAATGGCCAAAAATGGAACTACGAATTACCATAGGACGCCATTTTGAAAATTTCATTCGAATGTCAGATTTTGTCCAGTTACTAGTCTTGATTGGGTAGTTTTCGACAATGGCTCCATTTTTTTTGTAGTACTTATTCCACTTTTAATCAATAAATTAGGACCGGTTTCATCCGCCTCAGAGGGACATTTTCAACTGAATCTTCCTTGTTCGGTTGAAAATGTCCCTCTGATGCGAACGAAACCGGTCCTAATTTATTGATTAAAAGTGGAATAAGTACTACAAAAAAATGCGTTTTTTTAATTAAACAACAATAAATATTAACGTAATACAATCACTAAGTGAAAATCTGAAGTATTACATGGGACGGCGGGACCTTTTTTTAACGTTACACACCTACAAACTTACCTGTAGAATGGCCAAAAATGGAACTACGAACTACCATAGGACGCCATTTTGAAAATTTCATTCGAATGTCAGATTTTGTCCAGTTATGAGTCTTGATTGGGTAGTTTTCGACAATGGCTCCATTTTTTTTGTAGTACTTATTCCACTTTTAATCTATAAATTAGGACCGGTTTCGTCCGCCTCAGAGGGACATTTTCAACTGAATCTTCCCTTGTTCAGTTGAAAATGTCCCTCTGATGCGAACGAAACCGGTCCTAATTTATTGATTAAAAGTGGAATAAGTACTACAAAAAAATGCGTTTTATTAAATTAAACAACAATAAATATTAACGTAATACAATGACTAAGTGAAAATCTGAAGCAATATTATATTGCAAAACCTTTAGAAGAATGCAATTACGGCTTACGCAATACATAATATTATAATAGTAGGTTCAAACGAATATTTTCAGGGATGTCTCGCATCTACAGATGTACGCCACTGGTATTTTGAAGATGAAATTTTTTACGATCGATTTGATGAAATTCTTCAATGTCAATAGTTTATAATCAAATAGACCAGTTTGGGCAGAGCATCCTCAAAATACTTAAATATCTAAAGAAATAAACAAGTAGGTATGTGACTTTTTTATCGATATGTAGGTACGGTATTGTTGCTTGGTAATACTAATAGGTATCAATATGATACATTTAGAACATAAAACGGGTCAGCGGACAAAATCTTCCAATATTTGTATTTATATTAGTGGTAGGTACGCAAAAGCTATTCGATATTTAATTATGAAAAAACATATTCTACACGCATTTTATAAAAATGGTTTACCATTACTTACCTGCAAAAAAACAAACCATCAATTTTGTAATGCGATCTTTTTAATTGCATTTTGCGAATTTGAATTCGTTTGTCGTAGCCGCAAGTCGCGTTATAATATTGGCAAGACGATTATCTTAATTACAATAATTACCATCGCACCTGAGCTGCCAGAAAAAACAACTGACTAATTGTAGAAATCCATACTAAGAATCATTTGGGCAAAAGTCTCCTTAGGATATTGGATTCGTCCACCATTTTAATGTGTTTTTTTATGGGTTGACGGTTAAAAACTTGAAAGATCCGGCCTTTAATCATAATACTCACAATGGCACATAATATGTGTAATGTAAAACTGCCCTGAGATGTAATTGGAAATGTAAATGGAATTGTGAAAAACTTATTAGAATTATAAGAATTTTAATTATACATTGAAGGAGCCTTATACAATATTTCCATTATGATATTTTGAAATTGTTTAGTACCCGCATGAAGCATGGTTGAGTTGGTAAACTTCACAAATACTAATATCGCTCAGTTGTCATTCCGATTTTTGTACTGATGTAATCGCTGTATGCTCATTATTATTATTAAATTTACGCTTTACGACTATTATTCCAATAATCATTGAGATTTCCGAGAAATCACGAAATTATTATTAGACAAAAATAATAAAGAGAAAAGTTGAAATCGTCGTTGAAAAAAAAATGAGGGATAAAAACTAAAAAAATCCTTGATTTTAATACTTAAATATATATAATATATATATTATATTCGGTATATCATAAATTTCCCCAAGATATATTTTTTGGCACGGAGTTAAAAATAAAAAAAACTAGAGAGTTTTTGAAATTCTCGACAAATCAATAAACCTATCTCAAATTCTGAAGAGAAAAATATTCTATAATTCAAGAATTCTCGAGAAATGAAAAAAAAATGAGAAATCACATAGCTAACTAACTTCAGTACCTTTTGCTGAAATTTCAAACACTGTTGTTCCATAGCCAAACACTTGATAAGTTGATGGCAATTCAGTTACACATGGCCACCTATTTATAGTTGCAAATGTAATATTATGTTTTAACGTTATAGATAAATTTGAAAAAAATAAAGAAATAAATCAATGTGTTTTGCAGTAAAATTTTAGTGAATCTACAAATCATGTTTAGGCACAGATTTTACATGAGATAATACATAATTAGGTAGTTCTAATGATCTTCATAAAATAAAAAAAATAATACTTTATGTATGTAGTGAACACAATTTTCTCATTTCAGATGAAAATCGTATATTTTTATTTTAACAGAGGTGGATTTCGAAAACTTGCACGTTTAAGCAAACCCAACGTGTGTAGTAGTCCTGGTAGTGATATTATTCTATACATGGTCGAAAATCTTACTAATTTCGATAATAAATGTGTAATAAAAAAAAGTTAGTACCACTTCTCTGTTATTTACTTAATATATTATAATCAACGTATAAAAATCTTCAATGCGCTATGACTCATTTTTCACTTAGGAACATATTTTATGAATTCGATGTTAATAAATAAATAAATATAAATATGTATTTTTAGTAAGTTTTCTTATTAAATTACCTCAATTATTCCTTAAAAAGATAGAATTCTCTCAAAACGTATTAGTACTCGTATATTAGAACATTTACTACACTAAGTACAATAATATAATATGAAACAGGTACGCTTAATCATTGCTAACGCAACAAAAATAGCTTGGACCTTCTAACGAATCTTCAAGCATACAGTTACACATAAAAATAATTCCAGCTGATTGATCCGTTGAATTTGAGTAAGAAATTCTCGTGCTTTTGATAATGGATACTCAATCAATTTTTATTCAAGAAAATAGTGGCTGGTTTCGCAATAAAATTTCAATATTTTAGAATAGTGGAACAATATAATTATGTATTTTAAATTGTACAAATAACTTACGGGGGGACATGCTCAGCGTAGGTTATTTGTACAATTTCAATTTCAAAAAAACACTACCTTATTCTTAGGTCAATAATTATTATAAAGCAATCATTATTCGTAGAATGTTTATCACACTAAATGGTCAAAAACATTGCTTATAATTAATATCTTTATAATTATTTTCAAATGTGTTAATCTTGCCCATTTTTTTGAATAATAAAATGCCTAATTCTTGTCAAATTTGGGGTCACAGAGATTATCAATATAATTTTTTATCGAAAATATTTCACTATAATAATGTCGATATAAATTATATTGATGGTTTTATAAATGCATTTAACAACTATGAAATGTAAAAAATTTTAACACCGCTGCACATTCATGTACTGAAATATGACTATATTCTAAAACATTAGAGCGAGAGGTTTAAAAGAACACTATTTTATGTAATAAAAATACTTTTTGCAGTCATCAAATGTTTAAAATAAATATAAAGGATAGTAAGGCTTCAAATTTATATAAATAGATTATCTATAACGTTAAAGGTATGTCCAGGATCATGCTTTGAAAATTAAAAAAAAGTTCCATTTTGACCCACGCTGAGCACGTCCGCCCTTAACTTCTCTTTCAAATTTCGACCGAGCGAATACAATTTTGAATATTAATAAAAATTTGAGTGTTTCTAGAATATGGCAAACAGTGGCCGAAAATTCAGTAATACGAAAAATATTAGTAATCGGAATATAAATGTTATAAACTTAATATCAAAAGAATGTTATTTAAGGAGATTATTATTTTAACGTAAATTGATGAGGTTTGAATATACTTTTCTTGTAAAATAATAAATATGTAAGCACCAACCACAGTTTTTTTTTATTATAAAAAAATATGAATAATATACTGCATTCAGTGTAATTAGCAACTTAACATTATAAAATGTTTATATATTCTAAACAATGTACTCTTGGATAAAAGATATTAATAAGAAAAAAACATTGGAAATAACAGACAATAATAATTAATACAAATATATAATATAATATAAGAATTATTAATATTTGAATTATTTTATTGATACAGAATTATAATATTTACTTGGCTAGAATGCCCACCAGGAACTCTCGAAAGTCATCGAAATATAAAAAAAAAAATTCAAGGAATAAATTTTATAATAATTACCTTAATTAATGAAGGTGTGATCAGTGTTAAAAAATAAAGGGTTGCTGATATTCTTTAATAATGAATGTATAATGATCCATGATGAAATATATGTAGAGCTATTTGTTAAACCACTTTTATGTATAATTATTATGTTCTCTTTGATTACCTTTTTTAGGTGAAGAACAAACAAGTTCGTTTCAACTTATCAAAATTGTTTAACATTATGTTTGGTGGAAAAACTTTCTACGGCTTTTTTAAATACAAGGTCCAAACTTTTACCCCGAAAAGAAATCTGTTTTGTTTATCATTTATTGTGGAAGGTGTTCCGATTAAGAATTTATATTTTATAAACGATTATTCATTTTGCTGTACTTATCCATATTGTCATGTTACATTTCACGTGACATGTCTACATTTCAAACGCAGACTCAAATAAATAATGTTAATTAAATTAACAACAAAATTTGGCACAACCTTGTTAAAAACTATGTGTCAACCTTGTTTCTAAAACAATGATCGTTAAAAAAAATAGGCCAATGGGGTTTCTTCCCGCCTTTTTGAAAGCGTCATATCAACAAATAACTTATTTCCGCCCAGAAGATTTCACTCCAAGATTAGATTCAGTACAGATAGGACGTGCTCGGTTAACATAATAGAAACAGTTTCAACGCAGGATGACGCTTTCTTCTTTCGGACGGGAAGGTAGAAGACAAGGCGGCAGATTCCAGCCAAAATGAAGTTCCAGCCATCATACTTTAAACATAAAGCTAAGTAATCATTACCATCTTACAAGAAATTCTCTATGTCCATACCAAGGAACGCTTCTCAAATTTGTATTAAAATTTGTATTTGTTTTCGTATCATTTTAAATTTCAATGTAAATTGGTTGTGTGTAATTAAATAACACTTTTCACGATAAACCTGTGTTCTTATTTTTATACTGTTATATTTAATTTGTAAATATACACTCTTTTAAGGCGCCCAAAAATTATAATTTAATATTTCAAACGAGTTTACAAGTGACATTTATTTGAGGTAGATAAATGATTTATAAAGCATTCTTTACGGAAGGTTAAGTTGGCAGAAAGCCGAATCTCATACGCTGTGAGATTAATAGTACTAAATATTTCATGTTTTATTGATTGAATTAGTTGGCACTCCATGTTTAACGATTGTGCATTACAATTATTAAACTTCTTTTACTATTATCATTCTAACTATTTACTATTTTACACCTTTTCCCCTTTATAAATTTGACGATTGACGCTACCAATGCGTGGTGCAATTTTTTTAGTTTATGATGTAATAAAATTAACCAAGAAATATTGTGTTTTTGTTGACTTGATCTTGTATGGGGAAAGTTTTTTTTTCATTTCATAAAATGTCACGGTAAATTCGTTTCGACTTTTAAACTTTGAGATGTGTTGCTTGGTACAATTCTATTAAATTAATTATTACCTATTATATTGTATTATATTTTATATTATATTCCATGCTATATTTCATTTATGTTGACAATTTGCTTATTATTGTATATTACCTATTGCATGAATTTTATGTGATTCATATTTCTTTTACGTTTTTTGACATTCAATGCATACCTACCTACTTTATAAAAACTTATTATAAAGTTTGTTTTGCTACATACTTTTCATTAAAACATGAAAAGTGTGATGTAATTCGATTTAAATGTTAGCTGGTTGTTAAATTAATTCAAATTTATCAAATTCGATAAGAATTAGTTAATTTTCAACTATTTTAGTACTATTATTAAATATGATATAATTACTAAATTTATGGTAATGTTTAATAGCTGCCATTAAAATTTTAAAGCTATTTCCGTTAATAAGGAGGTAGCCATTTTCTGAACTAAAAATTACTATGATTAGTAATATTATAATTATAAAAGGTTACGCCATTTTACTTATGAGTCCATTTCAGTTTGTGCCTTCTTACAAAACACTTGAATTTGAATAGTCAAATGTATTGTTTTATTCAAGAAATTTCACATTGAGTACTAAAATTAAATAAATCTATATGGAATTTCATAATATTCAATATATTATGGATGATAGTTCTTCTGTTATAAAAACATTCTTATTATTAGTCTTATTACCTACCTTGTTATTTCTTCTCACGCGATAAAACGTGGGTTCGTAAATAAATATTTTTCCGTGTGCGTATGAAACACTCGCGAACAATCAAATCTTTGTCTTTTGTGTTGGTATTAATTTTGTCAATCGCTTGTTCATAATATTTACGCATTTTTTGTCTGACGCGCCACAATAGAATCGTTGTGTTTCAAATTGTTTCAAACGTATTTTTTTTGTTGTTTCAATACCGTGTCAAAATAATGCATTGACTTCAAATCACGCATGTGTATATTTCTTGTAAACAATATTATTTTATACAAATGATATTGTTGAGTTAATTGTAGAAGCATTTATAGATGTACCTACTTACATAAATTCCCGCTAAAAAGTTGTACCTACTCGATTTGTCTTCCAAGTTTTTTGCTTGGAAAAAGATATAAATGAAGAAAAACCATTAAATCTTATCTTTGTGTTTTAGGGAAATGATCAAACAGATATAATTTCATCGTAATCCGGGTAAATAAAGTCATATTTTTTTCAATTTCAAATCAGTCGATATATAAAAATTCATTATTAATTTTGTTAAAATATTTTCATAAAAGAGAAATTAACTCCACCATTTGCAAAACTTAAAATTTGTTAAAATGCCATTATTTTAATGGAAAATTACCAATTTACAATGTTGCCAAATTTGTTCCATAGTAGGTATATACCTACATAAATTAAAAAAATTTTTAGAAAGAGAAGTCATAAATTTTGTTGTCTCCTTCTAAATTATCCTATGATAAATAAATTCGAAATTAGAATCTTGCATTTGTACATACTTTTTTAGCTGTATGCTTATATGGTTAGTAAGCTAGTATATAATAAATAGTAAATAATAAACCCGGCTGAAGTACATAGAATGTCCTGTTGCTATCCCAAACACACAAATAAGTGAGTGTTTGAGAAATAATATATTTTACTTTTGTGGATTGATTTCTTTTCATATCATAAATGTTTGGTTATTTTTTTCAAGATATGGGAATGATTAATAATCTTGTTTCAAGATAATGGAGTATTTATATATTTTTTAAAGCAAAAAAATGCCTATCTAAACAAATTCAAATTATTTAAAGTTAATTTCTCAATATTTTTTTTTGTAAATTTATATTGTTTTAGTGTTTTTGAAATTAATGATTTAAAACTCGTTATTTTTAGCAAATCACTGAAAAAAGCTATGCCAAAAAATGTTTTCAGGGTTTTTCAACTGTTCGTATTGTGATTGATGAGACAACGAGATCATCGACATCGATACTACAACTACTTCTTCACTTCACTACTTCTTCACTTCACTACTACTTCACTCCTTCACTTCTCTGCACTGATTGGATCTTCGATCTTGAAGAGAAAATCTACATTTCTCAGCACAACTGGATGAAAAATAACTGAAAAAGCCAAGTAAATTGAAATAGAATTGATTTAAATTGTTTCTATTGAACTTTTAGTAATGCTATAATAATTTTTTTCTCTCTCTCAATATTAAAAGTACCTACCCATATTTAAAATTAATTACTAAAATTACCAAGCAGAATAATATTTGTTTGTTTAATTATTGATAGTTTTACAATCAATCTTTTCTTATAATTCACATTTGAAATTTTTAAGCCTTGTGATTTTAATTCTGTATTGAAATTCATTTAAGTCCATTGGTCATTTAAACAATTTCAACAAATTTTATTAATCTAGTATAAAAAAATTGTAATTTTCAGCTTATATACCTACTTAATAATTGACAACCAGCGAAATATTTTAATTTTTTGTGTACGAACCAATTTTATTCAACATTTTTGAATAGGTTTGTCCAAGCTGTTGTGAAACGAAGTGTTTCACAGCTATATTTAATAATATTGTACATATATTCAGTACAATAAATGATTTGGTTTTACTTTAGAGTGTATACTAAATTAAAAAATTCTGGTTTAACAATTAATTTTACGAAATCCGAATTTTGTAAATCAGAATTAATTTTTTTGAGTTTTATTGCATATATAAACGGACTTGTGTGTTATTGTCACTAATACACATGGAAGACTGGCAATTAAAATTATCAAAATATCATAGTAATAATATTATATGCAAACGGACCTGTGTGTTATTGTCATCACAAGACAATACACATGGAAGACTTGCAATCAAAATTATCCAAATACCTATCTTATTAATATTATATGAAAACGGACCTGTGTGTTATTGTCACTAAAAGGCAATACACATAAAAGACTTGCAATCAAAATTATCAAAATATCATATTAATATTATATTAACCCGGACCTGTGCGTTATTGTCACTAAAAGACAATACACATGGAAGACTTGCAATTAAAATTATCCAAATATCTACTAATATTATCTAATATATCCTTATCTACTAATATTATATCTACCTATATATTAATATTATTATTTTATAAACTGATTTGTAAACTTTCTGTTTGCAAATATTTTCTATAGATTTAATTGGACTTTTCCAAGAACAATTATTTAAAAATTTCAATAACGATGCAAAACGTTAAAATTTAACAAAAAAATCTAATCAATATAATACTGGTGACATTGTTTACCGTTAAAACGCTATAAATTTCTTTTGCTGAAATAAAGTACTTAAAAAGATTTCACCTGTAATGTGTATTCTGGGAGATATGAATTTAAGACCACTTGGAAAATTCCACATAAAAGATATTAAAAAAAGTATTTAATTGTTAATTTCACTCTAAAGAATTAATGATTGAATACATTAATTAATGATTTAAACTATTTAAATTAAATAAACTTACTATATTTTTTTATAGAAATTTATTTATTCCTTTCTATTCAACAAAAGGGGTAACTCTATACTTTGTATAGACACTTATTTTTAGATTCATTGTTAATACAAGTAATTTTGTATTACTAACAATTCTATGTGTATGTACTGATGTAAAAGACTAAAAGTCTGTCTATTAAACAAAACTATCATTCTTGTTGTAATAATCGTTGCGCTTTTGCAACAATTACCTAATCATTTCTCCGTTATTCAATATATTATAGAAACTTCTTAATATTGTTTAACTCTAATTAAATAAATCTTCTATGTAAATTGTTTAAACTGTTTTAAACTACATATATTTGTTTTTTTATTCAAGGTTGATAATGTCGATCCTGAAGTACTATGAATGAAGTACAGTCTACTTGTGGATTTCAAGGTAGCAGCTTTCCGGCGCTTTGACTATGGAATTGCAACCTGATACAAATTGTTGTCCTAAAAAATGGTATACTTTGCTTAATGAATGTATAAAAAACACTTATAAAATAATGTATTTCAGTATATTGACAGGTATCGGTTTTAATTGCTTGGTTGTAGTTGTTGAGAGGTTTTCTGCATGGATTCTGACAAGTACGATTGTCAATTTTTTGTTTTGTATTAACAATACTGTTATAATCCTAATATTGTTTGGATTATTTCTATAACTTACATTATATTCTGAGAGAAAGGTTTAATTTTGCTTATGGGTTAATTTTCTTTATATTTTTTAAAACTGTTAAAAGTTTTTTTTTGAGAGTAGAGAGCTTGACGTGGTCACCTAGATTCGTGGGTATTTTTTTTTTTTTTTCTTTTTTTTCTCGTTCATGGTGATAATTTCTAGTTATTTAACCTTATTGAACGAGGTTATACAATTTCTCTTCTGTAGCTCGGCATGTCGGATAGACTGGTGTAACTTATGTTAGCCAGCGCCTTCGTGTATTTTCTATGGATTGTTTGTTTAACTTGTAAAGTCGCGAAATTTTATTAAGTTGCAACGATTCTATTTCTTACCATTGAGTTGCGAACATAGAAAGGGGATTTTTTACTCAATGGGGCATATATTACGTGACCTCACGGTATGCTATTTTTTCGAGCTCAGAATAGGAAACAAGCCTGAGAATTGGTCACTAAATTAAGTTCTTACTCGAAATGTTTTTATTGTAAAAAGGCATAGTAGAGGCTTGAATGCTTCTTATTTTGTGTCACTAAATTCGTTCTTTGCAAAGAGGTAACAACATGACAAAGTGTTTGTTGTTTCGAATTTCGCTGGTGGAATTCAAAAACTTAATTACAAATTAACTTCTGACGTTTAATGTAATGTTTTTGATTATTTTTGGGGGTTCAGATGATATTTTCATAGCTTTTTTTCTTTAGTTTCTTTGTCAATTATACATTCTGATTGATTCAACGACTAAGGTTAAGAAAATTTAGTAATAGAGTTGAATCAGGAAGAAGAATATGAAATACTTTGAGATCTCTCTTTGTTTCGATTGATCTTGGCGTAGCTAGTAGCGGTGGAGCAACATAAGATGATGAATAAAAGAACAACCAATGATGTATAAAAGGGGTTGTTAAAGTATGGTGTGATGTATGGGTATTAGTGTAATCTTGAAGTACGAGCCGTAATTATAAGTTGTGTCCGAGTCAATTAGAGCAGATGATGACATTATTATTGATTAATTTTTGTATGTATAATAACCTCAGTGAAGGTTTTGTTTTGTTTTATCATGCGAATATCATGATAATTTTATTAGTCGTAGAATGTCTAATCGTTTAGGAAATGTTGTTCGATGCTATTGAGAGTAACTGAACTATTCATTGCGTTAATCTCGGAAATGACACAAAAGACCACAAACTCATCTAAATATTTTGTTGCTATGTTAACTATTAATTATAAATGTACGGACTGCTTGCTAAATGGTAAGTTAGTATATACCGTCGAGTTGAAAACCCTAAGTCGAGTTATTCCTCTCACTAAATATATGGGCGTTTCTTTTTTTTCATATTTTCGAATATATTTTTTCTCTTTAAATATTTTACAAGTGTAAATGTTTATAAATTGCAAGTTAGTACTGGATTGTGTTCTTTTTGTAGCCTGTAATTGCCTTCTGTGACCTGGAGCAAAGGGAATATCAGTTTAGTACTTGCTTAATCTTCTCAGACACCCATATGTTTGGTACCTTTTCCAGAATTTCTATTGAATTAACCCTGTTGAATTTTATCGTGCTTTTTTCTCTAATAAACGTATATTTGTAATGAATAGTCATATTTTACACGTTGATTTGCAGTTGTTTTCAAATAAATACTTAATCAATATGAATATAAACATATTGATTTCTCTTAATTGTGCATAATAATTAATTATTGTATAATTTTTCTTCTTACAAATTGTAATTTGATGATATTTAACCTGTAAATTAATATGGTTAAAAGTAAAATCATTTCTTATTAAATTAAATTACAATGCAACAAGAATGATTGTAAAATTAAATGTCTCTTTAAAAAATAATTTATAGTATAATTCTATAAATTTAAATTTTCTTTTCGTCCAATATAACTTGGATTGTATAAAGTTATTGTAAATTTTTTTGTTTTTATTGTCAATATTATATATTATAATGGTATAGCATGGAAGCAACTTAATCTCTAAATCTTTTATCTTTATTTCCATTATTTGAATGATATTTAAATGGAAGCAACTGGTATTAAATAGTATTTCTATATTTTATTACCAATGTTCAAATAGTATTAAATAACTATTATTTCTTGATTTTATTACTGATATTTACATGGAATATCGTGGTAATTATAATTATAACTCAAAAAGGTATTGTTTGATAAGATTGTGGCGCTTTTTTTAAAATTTTTAGGCGTTCTTTTCATAGAACCACCGTAAATCGCCACAATTTTGTTATAACAACTAAATATTATTAATGATAATGGAATTCTAACTATCCAAAAAATGTTATCACTATTTATATAAAAAAAAATCCTGTAATTAAAGTAAAAGATTGTGGATTTCTTGTTCAAATTTGTTGGCGTACTTTCCAAAAGTACTACCGTAACTTTCCACAATTCTTTATTATAATAATATTATGTTTACTATGATATGTTATCACCTAAAATGACTGATTAACAATAAGTATTCCGCTTTTGTTATAAAAGAAAAATGTTTAAGATTGTTTCTTTTTCAAATTTTTGGCGTTCTTAGAGAACTACCTTTTTTATAAACAATTCTTAATTGCATAATTAACTATATTTACAATTTCCTCTAAATTTTACCATATTTTAAAAATTTTGTGTGTACTTGCAT
This sequence comes from Rhyacophila brunnea, assembly GCF_057557595.1. Taxonomy (NCBI): domain Eukaryota; kingdom Metazoa; phylum Arthropoda; class Insecta; order Trichoptera; family Rhyacophilidae; genus Rhyacophila; species Rhyacophila brunnea. The sequence continues at coordinate 14,812,524 of NW_028232806.1, forward strand.
GTACATTTTTATTACCTGATTTATATGTGATTATTATTATAATTGTATATCTTTTTTCTTCGATTGGTATGGTACATAGAGTATAATATATAATTTTTTCGACGACGAGAAGAATAAATATAATTTCAAGTTCAGTGCAAGTGTAGATAGTTCCTATTGAAGGAAAAAAAGTGAAACCTTAGCTAGTTCTAAACAAGAATGAAAAGCGAAGACCTGAAGGATGACACAATCTTCTCCGATGTACGACACAATCTTCTCCGATGTACAAAATGATCTTCTTTTGAAGGACAACACTACCTTCCTTTTTCCTCACTACATTATTCTAACAATCTGTTGGATACTGCTTCCACATGAGGTGCCTGCGACTACTGTCGACTGACTTTGGACACCCTGGGGAGGAGTTCCAGTTTTTTTCATCTATTGCGGAACGAGGGTATTGTCATGTTACATTTCACGTGACATGTCTACATTTCAAACGCAGACTCAAATAAATAATGTTAATTAAATTAACAACAAAATTTGGCACAACCTTGTTAAAAACTATGTGTCAACCTTGTTTTTAAAACAATGATCGTTAAAAAAAATAGGCCAATGGGGTTTCTTTTCGCCTTTTTGAAAGCGTCATATCAACAAATAACTTATTTCCGCCCAGAAGATTTCACTCCAAGATTAGATTCAGTACAGATAGGACGTGCTCGGTTAACATAATAGAAACAGTTTCAACGCAGGATGACGCTTTCTTCTTTCGGACGGGAAGGTAGAAGACAAGGCGGCAGATTCCAGCCAAGATGAAGTTCCAGCCATCATACTTTAAACATAAAGCTAAGTAATCATTACCATCTTACAAGAAATTCTCTATGTCCATACCAAGGAACGCTTCTCAAATTTGTATTAAAATTTGTATTTGTTTTCGTATCATTTTAAATTTCAATGTAAATTGGTTGTGTGTAATTAAATAACACTTTTCACGATAAAGCTGTGTTCTTTTTTTTATACTGTTATGTTTAATTTGTAAATATACACTCTTTTAAGGCGCCCAAAAATTATAATTTAATATTTCAAACGAGTTTACAAGTGACATTTTATTTGAGGTAGATAAATGATTTATAAAGCATTCTTTACGGAAGGTTAAGTTGGCAGAAAGCCGAATCTCATACGCTGTGAGATTAATAGTACTAAATATTTCATGTTTTATTGTATGAATTAGTTGGCACTCCATGTTTAACGATTGTGCATTACAATTATTAAACTTCTTTTACTATTATCATTCTAACTATTTACTATTTTACACTCTTCTACCATTTTTATAAATTTGACAATATTTATATTATAGTGTTGTCCAATTTATATTTTGATGTACTAAATGTACTAAAATAATTACAATAGTTATGCTTTCCATTATTATTTATTTTGAAATTTGTGAAACAATATGACAAACATGGATTGTTTTGAGACCGGCTGGAATTATTGATCTTAAAAATTATTTACGTTGTATTATATTATGTACCTATTTAACATTGTCTTTAGGGGAAGTAAACTATTATAACGATTTTTCATATAACAGTTTTTACAGTAACTATTCTAACCCAGAGAAATACCCGTAGAATTGATAGCTTACTATTGCAAGATACTCGTACTTTCACATTTCAGCCTAAAACATCAAGGAAAAAACCTTAAGATCACATTGGTGAATTGATGAGATCATGCGGATTTTATCGTGGATAAATTTAAAAACGAGGAAATAAAAATTCATTAGAATAGGCAATGCTTACGTATGAGCAATAAATTTCTATGGACCTATGGTTAAATCAACTTAAATCCATCACTGGATCAACGCGTTGAATATGCCTGCTTTATTGTATTATGAGTTTTGAATTAATGACGAACGTATAATATAATAGGATAATGATAGTTAGTAACACAATGATGTCAATAAATATATATTTTTAAGCAACATAAATTTATTGGTAGGCAGGTATCATTATTATAAATTGGTAAGTAAGGAAATAATTTCGATATATTTTGAATAAACATGATCAATTTATTATGAGATATGTCATTTCATATTATGAATGCAGACGATGTTTGCTAGGTCAGTGCCATAACGGAACACTAGTGGACTATAGTTGGCATTCCATTCAAGAATCCATATGTCTTTTGTAGACTCTACGTCTCATTAATGCGTAGCATTCTTATAGATGTATGATCTTGTGTCGTTTGGTGTGTGTATATCCAAGATCTATTAATTGTTAGTAGAAGGTTGCGTCGTGTGTGAGATGTTATATGTTCGGGGCACAATAGAAATAAGACACTGTGATGTATTTTCTTGGGTTTATATTGTGGCACCACATTTTAGATTGTACACGGCTTTAAAGGAAACTGTCACATTGATATTGAAGGTTTTGTTACGTAAGATTTACATTATGATTTTAATTGAATCAGAATACAGATCAAGACCGAATATGCGACTAATTTGTGAGCTCTCGTTTCCGCTTAGTATTAGGCCATCCTCCCACGGCACAACTGAAATCTGATGGAACTGGTTTATGAAGGAACTCATAAACTGACCAATGTGATGCTTCGCACACGGCGCTACTGAAACCCAGTTGAAATAATAATCACATAACCTCAAACTGTCAAACTCAACTATCAACCGTGTTGTACAAAAACTGACAACACGCGCGCTGCAGCGTTTACATAAGGTTATTTTGATTTTCCAATTAACATTTAACCAATTTTGGTAAGAAAATATGATTTTTCACCGAAATCTAATGATGTTGGTACCACTGTTTTACGGTGACTGGAAACTTCAGAGACCGCGCGACTAGCATGTCGCATCTCTTCGCGACCGTTTTGAAGCTGAGAGATTCCAGTCTCGCCGTCAGCGAGCCACCATTGAAATACATTAGCTAGATACTGGCTGGAATTTTAGTTTCAGTTCCGACCGACATAAGTTGCGCCGTGGGAGGATGGCCTTATTGTCTGAGCCATACAAATGACCACAGACAATAATACGTCGGTTGTAGAGTTGGGTAAACCTCTACATTCTTGAATATGGGTCGATAATCTGCTGTCCTTATGAGGTTTCCTATAAGCTTATTTTAGAACGCGTCCAGGAGAAATTTCTTCAATGTCTTTATTTTAAGACATATAACTATTTTCCTTTCGATAATTTGTCAAATGATTATTTTCCTACTGCCTTTATACAAGGCATGCTTACTTTTCACTCTCTTGAATCTCGTAAGTCTCTTCTGCTCTTTAAACACTTGTGCCTGTTATCGCGAGGGATGGTTTCCAATCCTGGAGTCCTCATGAATTTGAATTTACATGCGCTTGTCAATTACCTTCGTGGTCACAGCCATGATTTATTCTGGATCGGAACCATTTCCTCGCGTCAAGCCTATCAAGTACCATTAGCGAGGGGTTCAAGGCTAGTCAATACGCTCCCTAGAGACATAGATATTTTTGGTGACGTACTATGTATTTTATCGTAGTATATTCTTAGGTTTTCACCGTGTCTCCTTCTTCCTTCTTTACTCGACGTTTCGGGCTCGTTACAGAGGCCATTATCAAGAGATATCTCTTGATAATGGCCTCTGCAACGAGCCCGAAACGTCGAGTAAAGAAGGAAGAAGGAGATACGGTGAAAACCCAAGAATATACTACGATAAAAAACAACCGTGAAAGCCTCAAACATTACTATGTATTTTGTATTCGAAATTTTATTTTTTTCTATAAAATTGTAGGTATGTTTTTTGTTTAAATTAAAATTATCTGGTCCGTTCGAAAAGACATCGATACCATCTAAAAATTGCAAGTAACTGAGGTTTTTCACGTTAATGGCGATTCAAATGTTCTACCAGTCAAATTTCCTGCATATATATCCTCGAAAGTTTGATTACGGCCTCAATGAAGAAAACTTTTGCCAAGGAGTATATTTATATAAAATATTGAGATGCCATAGTATATTTGACACCAATAAATCTTATTTCTAGCCTCCGTAGAGTATCTCCGGGAAATGCCAGTGTATGTCTTTGGATAGTCTAGTCCACATGGAGATTATAGAGAAGAGTGAAAGGCAAAACTCTAGCGCCTCAAAACGAGAGACATTTGGCTACAGGAAGGAGAAACCGGACAGAAAACTACACACCAACCCACCCGAACAGCGTGGTGAGCTACGTTCATATACCTCATATTATGGAAAAAGAGATATATATTGTTTAAGTTTACAAAATAACTGCACGGAAAAAAACTTGGTAAGTAAATTTTATTAAAAAAATCGAATCTCATGGCTATTCTTAATTCACACATTGTTTTATAGTGGATATTTTAACCAAGAGACAGAGCCCGTTCCATTGAATGAATGCCTAACTATATTGCAAGATACCTTAACAGTTGAGCCAAAAACGTCAAGGAAAAAAGATGAAGGTCACATTTGTTAATTCACGAGGCATTAAATTTCTCAAAACCTATGGTTAAATCGACCAAAACCCATCCTGGGTTTTAACGAGTTGAACAAACCTGCTTTATTGTATTTTGAATTTTCAACTAATGACGAATGTATAATAATATAATGGGATCTTGATAGTAATACAATGATGTCATTATAATAAATATATTTTTTTAGAAACAACACTAATGACGAATGTATAATAATATAATAGGATCTTGATAGTAATACAATGATGTCATTATAATAAATATATTTTTTTAGAAACAACATAATACATTTATTGGTCTAACCATTATTATAAATTGATGTATTATTATAATGAAATAAATGCTATGTACTTTAAGTATAAGGGATCACTATACATTATGTGATATATTAAATTTCATTTTAATGAAGAATAATAATATGACGTTTGCTTCGCCAGTGTCACAATGGCAAACAATTGTACTGTATCACTGCTAAAAAGACAGCGTTTTTGGTTTTATCAAAATGAGAGCCCAAGTTTTAAACTATATTTTCTTTTATATTATATAAAATTTTTGTATTATTTTCACATAATATTTAACGGCTCACATGCGCCACATAGGTCAAAATGGAGATTTTATGATATTTTCAGAGCATAAGCCTGGAGATTCCTTACACGTTGAATATAATCTATATAATTTTGAAGCCTTATTATCGTTTATATTTATTTAAACATTTGATGACTGCATAAAGTATTTTTATTAAATAAAATAGTATTCTTTTAAACCTCTCGCTCTAATGTTTTACAATATAGTCATATTTCAGTACGTCCATGTGAAGTGGTGTTAAAATTTTTTATATTTATTAATTTTTAATAATATAATATAATATATAATAAATAATTAAAAAACTATTAGTAAAATTTATGTCGACATTATTATATTGAAATATTTACAATAAAATATTATATTGATAATCTCTGTGATCCCAAATTTGACAAGAATTAGACATTTTATTATTCAAAAAATGGGCAAGATTTACACATTTAAAGATATTTTTAAAGATACCGAGTATAAGCTATGTCTATTACCATTCAAATGTGATAAACATTCTACGAATAATGTTTGTTTTATAATAATTATTGACCTAAGAATAAGGTGGTGTTTTTTTGAAATACGCCATTTTGTTTGGCATTCCCCAGTGGTTAAGCTAGAACATACGGCCGTAGCCATGAATTGACAAACTATAATTGAAGTAGTGAGTAAGAACATGTTAACGCGCGTGTTTGAACATGTACCTAACCGAAAAACATCGTTTTGAAATATGACTATATTCTAAAACATTGGATAGAGAGGTTTAAAAAATACTATTTTATGTAATAAAAATACTTTATGCAGTCATCAAATGTGTTAAATAATTATAAAGGATAATAAGATGTCAAAATGATATAAATAGATTATCTACAACGTGTAAGGAAATTCCAGGCTTATTCTCAGAATATACCATAAAACCTCCATTTTGACCTTCTTGTGGGGCATGTGGGCCCTTGTATATTTAGAGATTATGTCGAAACAATCAAATAAATATTGTACATAATATAAGAGAACATGTTACTTACTTAATTATGTACCTACTTAGCAGGGCAATATATTTAATAATATACATAATTACCAGATTGTCCGTTATTTGTTGTTTTAAATAGAGCAATCGCAAATTTTTGAAGACCTGGGTGAGTCTTTAATTTATAAATTTTCTTTTACCAGGTTTGATTCTAAGAAGATCATGGAAGAGTTTGTATTAACATTTTTTTATACGAAATATGGATGTTAACCACTTGTTCACATCCACTCTGTGATGGCCCACGAGAATCAAACATTGTAAGAAATATAGATAATGTGTGGAAGAATTCAAATAATTATATCTTGGGAATGAATGCACACAACGTTTTTGCGCTGTAAATACTGATTAAATTATCTTCAGCAAAACTTACAGCGCTCTAAAACATGATAACAATAGCTATTTGGCTATCTTCATTGCCACGAATGAAAAATTATTATACAGATTATGATAGATTTAAAAAAATTAATTAAGGGCTATTATTAAATTTAGCCTCACTGAATTAGGGTAGAAATGATTTTATTTGCATTCACGGAAATATAACAATTACTATCATTTATGTAAGAACTAATAGGGGCTATTACATAAGGGAACTATAATTTCGTAAAGGTCTGCGCGATGATAATAAATTAAATAAGTAACTACCTTACTTTGCGTTAATCTATTACATCTTGGTGACCCAACAATGGGTAGCGGGTTACATTTCTAAATTTAAACATGACGTGTTAAAGAATAATTATTGTCTAAGAGTTTGTCACTCGAACGAAATACGCTTTAAATATTTTTAGGACAAAACGGATGTTTTTTATTTCTTGTGTTTGATGATCTGACCGTCTTTTTAGTCATACACCTAATCTAAAATCTATGTTTTGGAATAGGTATGGCATCTGGTTTTATATTTAAATCTTATTCTACGATTATATTTTTTCGTTTGATTCAAATATTATGTTCTAAGAATTTCGCTTGGTTATCAAGAAATTAATAAAATATCAACAAAAAAAAGACTGGTATACGTTTATTTTAAATATCCTGTTAACCGGATACAACTTATTTTCGTTTTGATTTAATGTGTTATTTTATGATATAAATGATAACGTTTACAATGCATTTGCACAATACAACATTATCATTATAATATATTTATTATATTTTTACTGTCATTTCAAAAAATGATTACCATCTATCAAATTTTTGTAATTGTCACACCAATATAATAATATTTATCTGTTCATATATAAAATTAAGTTCGATCATGATGGTTGCAAAGAACACTTTCGTACGCATATTATTTGTGATCCTATTTTGTGCATCATGTTGTTTTTCGCTACTATCTAAAGATATTTTGAAAAATTGGGTATGTGAGAAAAAAATATCAGTAACTTCTATATAATTAAGTAGGTAACTACGTATAGGTATGAAGTAGTTATAATACCATATTATTATATAATTATTGTACTTTTCAGTTATAAAAGGGAGAAAACATTTTTTTGAAATTTTTGAGTTAGAAATACCACCTAAAAATAAATGTTACAAAGAATTTTTTAAAAATCACACTTTATATAAAAGTGGAACATATGAAAACTTTTAAAATTTTCCTATGAGTTACCTTTATACCTCATTTCCACGGAACTACTACGTATACTTACTTCACTCAATTTAGTATAAAATACCCCAATTTATTATCAATCACTGTGTTAGACGTCAACTGTTATTTTTTCCCAAAGAAAATACGCATATATCTAATATTGATAATGCTTAAAAATTTAGGTGTAAGTAATTGATATACTTTCTTAGATAATTTAAATCAAACACAGAAAAAAACTTTTTGGTTTGTGAAAGTAATTTTTACCGATTGGTGATTTTAGAATAGTTATTTTATTAAGTCCAGGTATAAAATATTATAATTATTGGTTGCTATATAATAGTACAGTACGAAAAATGTGTGTTTTTCAATATGCGTTTGATCTTGACCGGTTATTCAATGGATTGATAAAATGACTTAAAAATCACAGATGAATAATTAATAATTAAATAATTATCACATTATTAGATAAGTAAATCTTAGATTATTATTTGTGTTAGTTTATTTTGCGACTTATTTTATTTAAATTTTTATTTATATTTATTTTTATAGATTTTTCTTCCAACACTAGGTTCAGAATTTCATGTATAGTCAATAATAATGCCGCCAGTTACATTATATTGTGTCAGCCTTTTTTGACATATTTTAAATATGGGTAATATTTATTGATTGGTTTATAATAGTACAGTAGTAAAAATGTGTATTTTTCTATATGTGTTTGATCCAGACTAGGTACTATTTGAATTGTAAAAAATACTTTTTTGGAACACTTAAATATCACAGTGGAATAAATAATATCGTATCATCATGATTAGTAAGTCTTGGTCATGATTAGTAAGTCTGTTATATCAGTTAATTTTACGACTAACTTAGTATTCAAAAGTTAATATTATGAAGAACTTTTTCTTAAACACTTGTTAAGTAGCTCATAACCATATTGTGTGCAGTCAATAGTAAAACTAAACAAAGACGCCATTTACATCATAATATGACGGCGTGTAAAAAGTGCCTTTACTCGAGCATACGCACGATATGAGCTATTAGGGATTTTCGTACTGTTTTCTTGTAATCACTTACATAAAGATATTAACCTATCTCATCCCTAGTGCATACTTTGATTTTACAGTGAATGACGTATTTTTTCTGATCAGCTTTTTGAAGTTATACTTATTTTGGGACGTTGTGAAATTGAGAAACCGTATTGAGAAACCGTTATGGAAGTAGAAATGACGTCGGCCACGCTAAAGAGTAAAAATAAACCAGCGGCGCTCCAATAGTTCTAGTTTTGTTTTGTTATTTTTGTTTTGTTACACCAAATAAGTATAAATTCTAACGCGCAAAGATAAGTACTCACACCGATTTTTTAACATTTTTTTTTAAATTTTACCACTTTACCTTTTACGAGGTGGGAGGGGTTGATTTTAATGTTTTTATAGAAAATTAATATTTTTCAACTTATTTCAGGGTCCTAGCAGATTAGTATTTTCAAATCTTACGATCTGCAGAGGAATGAAACGAAATAATTTAGTAGATGTAAATGTAACTATGATCAATAACTCATTGAATAATAATACGTTACTTGTTGTGAATTACACAATTGCAAAAGAGGCAAAGAATGTGGGGGTAATACCTAAATCTTTATTATTTTACTCAATTTCTTGTCGCTACAGGTTTTACAAAGACGACGTATGTATAAAAATAAATATTATAATACAAAACAAGAAAAAAAAATAGTTAGTTGATTAATTTAGTTAAATATTTACTATTTTTATTTCAATATGATTACAGCTTTTTAAACAACAACATAATCATAAACAGCTAAAATCCACACCAGATTATAGTACCATTGAAAAAAATCTGATGTCCATACTACGGGTTTTTCCAAACACTTTCATTTTCAAACACGATTTATTATTATTTTTGTGTCAGTGTGTATTCCTCCACTCTGTGAAAGCCCATATGATCATATCAGGATCAAACACGACGAAGTATATTTACCATCGATGAGAGCAAATAGTGCCCGGAAAAAAACCCGAGTCACAAACAATGACTAAAATAGAATAGTGGAAAACTACAATTATTTTTTTTTCTTATTTTCTCTTATGATGTTTTGAAATTATTTAGTATGCGCAGGAAGCATGTTTTAGTTCGTAATATCCACCAATATAAATATCACATTCCAATTGTAATACTGTTGAAATCGCAGTCATTTAAATGGTCGTTGTGATTATTAAATTTACGCAAATGCAGATAGAAATGGTTTTTTATTGTGACGGATTATCATTTGATTCGCCCTGCTAATATTGAATAATAAATATCATAGTAGTAGTGTGACGTTCTTTTCAAATGAACATACAATGCAAAATCACTTGTAGCTAGAAGTTGTGATCAAAAAATCTCGCCTTGAGAATTCTCAAGTAATATTCAGAAAAGGAAGGGAAAATTATTAAGAGACCTCTCATTTCTTGAAAACGTAAACTAAACCAATCTCATATTCTCGAGAAAAAAACTACTTGAATTCAACAAATTGTCGAATTTCGAGAAATAAAAAATGCCGAGATATCACATAGCTAACTTCAGTAGGTACTATTTGCTAAAATTTCATACACTTAGGTTTCATCTTAGCCATAGCCAACACCTCGATCAGTAATTGATGGCAATTCAGTTACTTAATATGCCTACCATTTTATGATTGCAACCGTATTTTTTAACGTCTTTGAAGTTTGAAAAAGGTAAAAAAATAAATCATTGGTTATTGCAGTAAAAGTTTTGTCTACAAATCCAGAGTACACCGAATTTACATGAGGTAATAAATAATTATGTAGGTACCTAGTTATAATGAAATTCATTAAATTAAAAATTATTACTTATTAAATTTTCACATTTCAGATTAGAGTCGTAATTTCTCATTTTGAAAATAGTGGCTATCGAAAACTTGCATCTATAAACGAAGCCAATATATGTGGTCCTGCAAGTGATTTTATTCAATACATAGCGCAAAATATTGTCGATAAAAATTGTGTAATTAAAAAGGTGAGTCCGTTTCTCTGATATAAGCTTAATATTTATTATAATCAACGTTTAAAATATCTTCGATGCGCTATAACTCATTGTTCACTTAGGTATATAATAATGCATTGGGTATTGGACAATATTAATTCCTTTAAATATTCATTATTTAAAAAATCAGTTTTCATATTCAATTACTAAATACTCTAAAAAATAACCGAATTTTCCATGCTAAGTACAATAATGTATATGAAAGAGTATTGCTTATTGATTTGATGGCGCATTTACGTCACCCGACCAAAACAACATGGGTCCAAAAAAATTTCAACCATATGACATATAGATTCATATAGACCTATAGACCATATAGATTCAAATGAAAAACTGATTGATTCAAGTACTTACATTCGTTGAATACGAGTGAGAAATTTCAATGCTTTAGATAATGGGTTCTCAAACAGTTGAAATCAGAGCATTATTGATCAATAAAAGAATGACGGGCTTCTTTCTTCGTAATAAAATTTATTTGTTTTGGAACAATACCTGTATTTAAAATTGTACAAATGCACAACTGTCTGTTAATGAAAAGTAGGATGGTTCTAGAATATGGATAATACGCTAGCCTACTATTGGTTTGTGACACAGACCAATTCAAATAACTTCAAGTATTAGCGGGAAACGAGCATTACATGTACACATGCTTACTACTGCGATTGCGTTTGGTTTAGAATCAAACTTTCTGTTGGGATGTTATTATATTCAGCTATATATCTTATAAATAGTGATTTTACATGGCACTTATACACCGTAATGCTTTATTTTAAGTTTTTGTTATGTTCCATATCCACAAAATGCACAATGTTTTTCGTTTTTGTGGATATGGAACAAATTATGGATATGGAACAAACCAAGATAATATTTTTTCCTATTTTTGTATTACAACGCGCGTATTATTTCATTGTAACTGTGTTTTTATCAATAATAATAAATACATTATAGGTCATTATATTTATCATTTAATGCGATAAGAAAAATTGTTACAATGTAAACATTAAAATAATCTTGGTAGGTAGGTAAAGATTGAAAAATGACATAATATAAATTTCTAATAATAATACAATATCATCGAAAAAAAATAGGAAATATAAAGGGAAATAAGGCAATTGAACGAATTATACAAAGGTTTCCAGAAAAAAATGTCATTAATTAATGCTTACAGTGCAAATAATGCTTTGAAAAAATCTTTATCATTTTGTGACTTAATGTTAACGATTTTCTTGTTTCCTGTTGGAACATATTTTTTAAAAATAGGAATTTGAGGTAAAATATTGCAATTACTATTTTGTAGGTATACGAAGTGGAATCCATTTTTTTCTAGAGCTACTGGAAGGGGTAATTATATTATGACGAATCAAATTAATTTAAATGAATTGATCATTGAAATCCTTTCGCCATTTCACATTGGACAGATGAGATCGTTTTTCGTATTGTAAATGCTTTAATTTTGTGAATTGAATATTGGTAAAAGCATAAGAGGCTGCAATGACTTCGTAGTCGAAAAAATCAGCCTCCAACATCTGTAAAACATAAAAAAAAACATTTTTTCCTATGAAATTTTCAATATATCTAAGTACTTATCGAATCAATGAAAATGGAGAATAAACCTCCCAATTTCTTAGGAAACGTTCAATTATTACGGTATGAGCAGTATCTAACTTTTGTAATGTTCCATGCCCAGGCTCAGAAAACTTTTGTTCAGTTACGTTTTTACGGATTTTTTTATTTTGAGGTACCTACCTACACATTTATCCGATCACAAAATTATATACTTAATTTTTATGGTTGGAATGTCACGAATGATCTGTGTCAGTATTTTGATCAATGCACTTGCCAAAACATTTCCAGATCTGCCATTTAGGAATTCGTGCCAAATACAATAATTGTATACAGTTTTATTTATATTGCAATAAGCTGTAAAATTAAAGACATTCAAAAAAATTTGATACGTTTGCCTTTGGAAGAGAAAAAAACATTTTCTAAATCAAATGTTATCAGAAATTCTAGGGGAGATGGAGAAAAATCCATTATTTACTTTAAAACTTATATTTATAATAATACAATACGAATCACAAACAAATTAAAGCCAGTCAAACGTTATGCATGACCTAACTAAATGTAACTATGACTAAATAAACTGACGAATTTGCGTATTGTTTTGTTCTTTGTCCACATTCTTCCAGGTAAAATGCGCAATGCCATTGGTCGAAAAGGATATGGAACAAACCAATACAACTTATAATATAGCGTAGCGAATTATTAGTATTGGTTTGTTCTATATCCGGATATGGAACAAACCAATCCAATCTTTTGTGTTATTTTTATGGATTTGGAACAAAAATATACTTACAACTAGTTTATTTCAATATTTTTTGGACTTTTTTCACTGGATATGTAACATAACAATACTCAATGACCGTTTTACGTAAAAATTTTTTTTTTGATAAAAGTGGTCTGTGTCACAAACCAATACTAAGCTAGCGAATAGTCGCCAAAAATGCAGTACAACCAAAAATATTTTTGGATTTAATATTCGTTTTAAGGAGTTAAATGTTGTGAGATATAATAAATTGTACGTTCGACAGATAAAAAAATACATTTTTAATACAAGGTTTGAATATATTTTTCACATATTACGTAAGTAAAATATTGCTTTCTTATTAAAAATTACTAAGTAGTTGTTATTTAGATAAAATGATTTTACAGTAATTAGCAACTTCTTATTTTTAAAATACCTTTAAAGTATATTATGTGCTCATTTTGGATAAAAATATTTAAAAAAAAGATTGCAAATAACCGACAATCAATAACAATTAATTGTTGAAATAATATATGAATTCATTTTTGGGTAAATTGATACAGCATTAATTCATCGTATTGGCCATAGCCTTCAAGAAAATTATGTTTATTCCGAAATATAAAACAATATTTTTAAGGACTGAAATTTTCTAATACCTTTGAAATTTTAAAGATTTGATCGATGTTGAAAGTAAAAGGTGCTTGATATTTTTTTAAAAATATAGGTTTAATGTTATTGGGATATGCGCGTCGAGCTAAAAGGGGTTATTTCAAAAAATTAATAAAATTCCATCGCAAACATTGTTAACTTCCTTTTTTTTACCATATTTTTGATACTGGCTATGTGTTTAATAATTTTTTTTCTCTGTGATTACCTTTTTTAGGCGAAAAATAAGCAGATTAATGTCAACTTATCAAAATTATTTCATATTATCATTGGTGGAAAAACTTTCTACGGCGTATTTAGATATATGATCCAAACATTTACCCCGGAAGGAAATCTGTTTTGTATATCATTTGTATTGGAAGTTGTTCCGGTTAGGAGTTAATTTTGAAAAAAAAATCAATATTCGTCTTACTGTATCCATATTTATATAGTATTGTTTATGTTTTAATTTAGAAATACTGTATATTGTAATAACTAACAGTAGAAAACGTCTTATTCGTACTAAGTGTACTATTGGATCATACAAAATATTAAATCTACTTGTTACTGAACAACACGACATAACTGGGTTTCGGGATAGGAAAATAAAATATTAATTTAGTGGGTAGAACATATGTTTTTTTATTATTTGATTGTGAATATTATAATTTAAAAATATTCTTAAAATGTATATTTATTTTCAAATTGTAAAATATTTATACGGACCAATAAAATATTATTGAGACGACGTGGAGTTGACTTCATATTAACTATCATATTATTTCCTGAAAATAAAATTTCCCGACTATGTCCAATCCCAATAACATCATAATATATGTTTTCATGGTGGAGTGGAGGTTTGTATAAACAGATTTTGTTTTTATGAGAAATGGATGCCAGCCACTAGCTCAACCTATTGTGTCCACAAGTTTAAAAACAATATGTATGCGTATTTGCAGACCCAGGATTATAATCTGGAACCCACATAAAATATTAATTTGGTAGGTAGAACATACGTTTTTATTATTTGATTGTGAATATTATAAAATAAAATAAAAGTATGATCCTGGACATACCTTCAACATTGTAGATAATCTATTTATATAATATTGAAGCCTTATTATCCGTTATATTTATTTTAAACATTTGATGACCGCATAAACTATTTTTATTACATAAAATAGTATTCTTTTAAACCTCTCGCTCTAATGTTTTAGAATATAGTCATATTTCAGTACATAAATATGCAGTGGTTTATTAATTTTTAAACGCACTTATAAAACCAACAGTATAATTTATATCGACATTATTTTAGTGAAATATTTACGATAAAAAATTATCTTGATAATCTCTGTGATCCCAAATTTTACAAGAATTAGGCATTTTATTATTCAAAAAATGGGCAAGATTAACACATTTGAAGATAATTCTAAAGATCTTAATTATAAGCTATGTTTTTGATCATTCAAGTGTGATAAACATTCTACGAATAATGATTGCTTTATAATAATTATTGACCTAAGAATAAGGTAGTATTTTTTTGAAATATGCCATTTCTTTTGGCATTCCCCAGTGGTTAAGCTACAACATACGGCCGAAGCCATAGATTGACAAACTATAATTGAAATAGGAAGTAAAATGATGTTAACGTGCGTGTTGGAACATGTACCCAACCGATTTTTAAATGGTCCAATTCTTGTCAAATTTGGGATCACAGAGATTATCAATATAATTTTTTATCGTAAATATTTTACTAAAATAATGTCGATATAAATTATACTGATGGTTTTATAAATGCGTTTATAAATTAATAAGCCACTGCATATTTATGTACTGAAATATGACTATATTCTAAAACATTAGAGCGAGAGGTTTAAAAGAATACTATTTTATGTAATAAAAATAGTTTATGCGGTCATTAAATGTTTAAAATAAATATAACGGATAATAAGGCTTCAATATTATATAAATAGATTATCTATAACGTTTAAGGTATGTCCAGGATCATGCTTTGAAAATAGAACAAAAGCTCCATTTTGACCTACGCTGAGCATGTCACCCCTTAAGAAATATGTTTTCTGTGATTATTTATTTTTAAATTGTAAAATATTTATACCTACCAACAAAATAGTATTTAGACCACGTGGAATTGACTTCATATTTTGTATCATGTTATTTCACATTAATTAAAAGAAAATAACATAACTTTAGAAAATACCATGTTATTTTGGTGAGTTATAAATATATTCCGAATAAAAAATATGCAAAAGCGATTCTCAGTAGGTATACATAACATGATGGTTTCATTAGTTAACTTAAACATGACGTGTTGAAGAATCAATATGTTATTAGAGTTTGTCGTTCGAACGAAATACGCTTTCAATATTAGAAATAATATTCTTTAGGACAATACGGATGTTTTTTTATTTTTTATTGCAATTGATGGACTTACCGTATTTTTAATCATACACCTAATCTAGCATCAATGTTTTGGAATATGGCAACTGGTTTCATATTTATATTTATTCTACGATTATATTCTTTGGTTTGATTCAAATATTATGTTCTATGAAGAAGAAGAAGAATTTCGCCTGGTTATCAAGAAATTTGACTGGTATTACGTTTGTTTTAAATATCCAGTTAACCGAATACAGCTTATTTTCGTTTTGATTTAATGTGTTCTTTTATGATATAAATGATAACGTTAACAATGCAACATTATCATTATGCCAAATATTTTTACTGTAATTTCAAAAAAATGATTACCATCTATCATTTTTTTTTAATTGTTACAACAATATAATAATATTTATTTGGTCATATATATTATTAAGTTCGATCATGATGGTTGTAAAGAATATTTTCGTAAGCATATTGTTTGTGATACTGTTTTGTGCATCATGTTGTTTTTCACTACTATCTAAAGAAAGATATTTTGAAAAATTGGGTATGTGAGATAAAAACATCACTATCTTCTTTATATATAATTAAGTAGGTAACCATCTATCGGTATAACATAGTTGTAATACCATATTAATATATAATTAAAAGCGACAAATACATTTTTTTGAAATTTTTGATTTCGAAATACCACATGGAAATAAATGTGGCACACAAATTTAAAAACACATTTTATATAAAAGTGGTAGAATTACTTTTAAAAAATTCCAATGAGTTTCTTTTATATTTCATTTTTACGGTATTCTTAGTATACTTCGTTCAATTTAGTATAAAATACCTCAATTATTGTTAATCACTTTGTTCTACGATTAGACATCAACTGGTATTTTTTTCCAAAGAAAATACGCATAAGTAAATGAGCCAACATTGATAATGCTATAAAATCAAGGTGTAAGTAGTCGATAATACTTTCTGAGATTATTTAAATCAAACAACGAAAAACAAACGGTGTGTGAAAGTTATTTACGTTTTATACCGACTAGTGATTTTAGAATTTTATTGTATGGTATAAAATAATAATAATTATTGGTTGGTACATTTTTACCAACCATCACATTGTGTGTTTCAATATGCGTTTGATCTAGATCGGTTATTCAATGGATTAATAAAATGAATTTTAAAATGACTTAAAAAACATAGTGGAATAATTATCATATATCATATAATTTTTATCGTAAATATTTCACTATTTAGCTAACATTAATTTTACTAATGGTTTTATAAATGTGTTTAAAAATTAATAAATCTAAAAAATCTTAGCACCACTGCACATGGATATACTGAAATATGACTATATTCTAAAATATTTGATTGAGAGGTTTAAAAAAATACTATTTTATATCATAAAAATACTTTATTCAGTCATCAATTTTAAAATAAATATAAAGGATAATAAGGACAAAATTATGTAAATAGGTTATCTACAACGTGTAAGGAATGTCCAGGAGTATGCTCTGAAAATACCATAAAACCTCCATTTTGACCTACGTGGGGCATGTGGGCCCTTGTATATTTAGAGATTTTGTCGAAACAATCCAATAATTATTGTACCTAATATAAGAGAGCATGTTACTAACTTAATTATTTACTAGCAGGGCAATATAATTAATATTATACATAATTACCAGATTGTGCGTTATTTGTTGTTTCAAATAGAGCAATCGCAAATTTTTGAAGACCTGGGTGAGTCTTTAATTTATAAATTTTCTTTTACCAGGTTTGATTCTAAGAAGATCATTGAGGAGTTTGTATTAACATTTTTTATACGAAATATGGATGTTAACCACTTGTTCACATCCACTCTGTGATGGCCCACGAGAATCAAACATTGTAAGAAATATAGATAATGTGTGGAAGAATTCAAATAATTATATCTTGGGAATGAATGCACACAACGTTTTTGCGCTGTAAATACTGATTTAAAAATCTTCAGCAAAACTTCAGCGCTCTAAAACATGATATCAATAGCTATTTGGCTATCTTCATTGCCACGAATGAAAAATTATTATACAGATTATGTTGGATTTAAAAAAATAAATTAAGGGCTTTTATTAAATTTAGCCTCACTGAATTAGGAAAGAAATGATATCATTTGCATTCACGGAAATATATCAATTATTATCATTTATGTAAGAACTAATAAGGGCTATTACATAACCGAACTAATATTTCGTAAAGGTCTGCGCGATGATACTAAATTAAATAAGTTACTACCTTACTTTGTGTTAATCAATTACATCTTGGTGACCCAACAATGGGTTACATTACTAAATGTAAACATGACGTTCTTGTGTTTGATGATCTGACCGTCTTTTTAGTCATACACCTAATCTAGAATCTATGTTTCGGAATAGGTATGGCATCTGGTTTCATATTTAAATCTTATTCTACGATTATATTTTTTCGTTTGATTCAAATAATATTATGTTCTAAGAAGTTCGCTTGGTTACCAAGAAATTTGACTGATTTATGTTTATTTTAAATATGCTGTTTGTGATATAAATATTAAGGTTAACAATGCGTTTGCACAATACAACATTATCATTATGCCAAATGTTTTTACTGTAATTTAAAAAAAAATGATTACCATCTATCAAATTTTTATAATTGTCACACCAATATAATAATATTTATTTAGTCATATATAAAATTAAGTTCGATCATGATGGTTGCAAAACACATTTTTGTAAGCATATTATGTGTGATACTGTTTTGTGCATCATGTTGTTTTTCGCTTTTATCTAAAGCCATTTTGAAAAATTGGGTATGTGAGAAAAAAATATCACTAACTTTTATATAATTAAGTAGGTAACCAAGTATCGGTATGAAGTAGTTGTAATACCATATTATTATATAAATATTGTACTTTTCAGTTTTAAAAGGGACAAAAACATTTTTTTGAAATTTTTGAGTTAGAAATACCACCTAAAAATAAATGTTACATAGAATTTTTTAAAAATCACATTTTATATAAAAGTGGAACGTATGAAAACTTTTAACATTTTCCTATGAATTATCTTTATATCTCATTTCTACGGAACTACTAAGTATACATACTTCACTCAATTTAGTATAAAATACCCCAATTTATTATCAATCACTGAATTCTACGGTTAGACGTCAATTGGTATTTTTTCCAAAGAAAATACGCATATTATATCTAATATTGATAATGCTTACAAATCAAGGTGTAAGTAATTGATATATTTTCTTAGATAATTTAAATCAAGCACAGAAAATAACTTTTTGGTGTGTGAAAGTAATTAATACCGATTGGTGATTTTTGAATAGTTATTTTATTATTATGTCCAGTGGGTCTATTCTATACTTATCGACCGCTAAAGTGATAAAGTAAGAAATATTATCAAACTTAGGGTAGGTTTGTATCAAATTATTAGCACTTATTGTAACAATTACAATACATTGGTTATAATTGTTGCAATGAGTGCTATATTTTAACAGCAGCAAGAGATGTGCTGTTAAAATATAGCATTTATTGCAACAATACAACCAACTTATTGTAATTGTTACAATAAGTGCTAATACCTTGATACAAACCTACCCTAAGTTTGACAATATTTATCACTTTATCACTTTAGCGGTCGATAAGTAAAGAATAGACCCACTGGTATTAAATATTATAATTCTTGGTTACTACATAATTAGTACAGTACAAAAAATGTGTGTTTTTCAATATGCGTTCAATCTTGACCGGTTATTCAATGGATTGATAAAATGACTTAAAATCACAGTGGAATAATTGTCATATAATTAGATTAGTAAATCTTCGATTATTATTTGTATTAGTCTATTATGCGACTTATTTTATTTAATTTTTTATAAAGATTTTTCTTCCAATGCTAGGTTCAGAATTTCATGTACAGTCAATAAGAATGCCGCCAGTTAAATTATATTGTGTCAGCCTTTTTTGACATATTTTAAATATAGGTAATATTTATTGATTGGTTTATAATAGTACAGTAGTAAAAATGTGTATTTTTCTATATGTGTTTGATCCAGACTAGGTACTATTTGAATTGAAAAAAATACTTTTTTGGAACACTTAAATATCACAGTGGAATAAATAATATCGTATCATCATGATTAGTAAGTCTTGGTCATGATTAGTAAGTCTGTTATATCAGTTAATTTTACGACTAACTTAGTATTCAAAAGTTAATATTATGAAGATTTTTTTCTTAAACACTTGTTAAGTAGCTCATAACCATATTGTGTGCAGTCAATAGTAAAACTAAACAAAGACGCTATTTACATCATAATATGACGGCGTGTAAAAAGTGCCTTTATTCCAGCATACGCACGACATGAGCTATTAGGGATTTTGGTACTGTTTTCTTGTAATCATTCACATAAAGATATTAACCTATCTCACCCCAAGCGCATACTTTTATTTTACAGTGAATGACGTATTTTTGTCTGATCAGATTTTTGAAGTTATACTTATTTTGGGACGTAGTGAAATTGAGAAACCGTTACGGATGTGGAAATGACATCGGCCACGTTAATGAGTAAAAATAAACCAGCGGCGCTCCAATAGTTCTAGTTTTGTTATTTTTGTTTTGTTACACCTAATAATTATAACTTCTAACGCGCGAACATAAGTAGGTACACACACCGATTTTTAAACATTTTTTTTTAAATTTTACCACTTTACCTTTTTCGAGGTGGGAGGGGTTGATTTTAATATGTTTTTATAGAAAAATAATATTTTTCAACTTATTTCAGGGTCCTAGCAGATAAGTATTTTCAAATCTTACGATGTGCAAAGGAATGAAACGAAATAATTTGGTAGATGTAAATATAACTATGATCAATAACTCATTGGATAATAATACGCTACTTGTTGTGAATTACACAATCGCAAAAGAGGCAAAGAATGTGGGGGTAATACCTAAGTCTTTATTATTTTACTCAATTTCTTGTCGCTACAGGTTTTACAAAGACGACTAACATTATAAAAATAAATATTATACAAAAAAAGAAAAAAAAATAGTTAGTTGATTGATTTAGTTGAAATTTAACTATTTTTATTTCAATATATTTACAGTTTTTTAAATAACAACGTAATCATAAACAGCTAAAATCTACACCGGATTATAGTACCATTGAAAAAAATCTGATACTACGGGTTTTTTGAAACACTTTCATTTTCAAACACGATTTATTATAATTTTTGTGTCAGTGTGTATTTCTCCACTCTGTGAAAGCCCATATATGATCATATCAGGATCAAACATGATGAAGTATATTTACCATCGGTGAGTGCAAATAGTGTCCGGAAAAACCCGAGTCACAAACAATGACTAAAATAGAATAGTGGAAAACTACAATTATTTTCTCTTATGATGTTTTAAAATTATTTAGTTTCCGCATGAAGCATGTTTTAGTTCGTAATCTCCAATAATATTAATATCACATTCCAATTTCAATACTGATGAAATTGCTGTCATTTGAATGGTCATTGTGATTAATAAATATACGCAAATGCAGATATAAATGGTTTTTTATTGTGAAGGATTATCATTTCATTCGCCCTTATAATATTTATTAATAAATAACATAGCAGTAGTGTGATGTTCTTTGCAAATGAACATTAAATGCAAAATCACTTGTAACTAGAGGTTGTGATCAAAAAATCTCGTCTTGAGAATTCTCAAGTAATATTCAGAAAAGGAAGGGGAAATAAAGAAACCTCGCATTTCTCGAAAACGTAAACTAAACCAATCTCATATTCTTGAGAAAAAAATACTTGAATTCAACAATTGTCGATTCTCGAGAAATGAAAAAAGCCGAAATATCACATAGCCAACTTCAGTAGGTAATAATTTGCTAAAATTTCATACACTTAGGTTCCATCTTAGCTATAGCCAACACCTTGATCAGTAATTGATGGCAATTCAGTTACATAATATGCCTACCATTTTATGATTGCAACCGTATTTTTTAACGTCTTTGATATTTAAAAAAGGTATAAAAATAGATCATTGGTTATTGCAGTAAAAATTTTGTCTACAAATCTAGAGGACACAGATTTTACACTAGGTAATAAATAATTATGTAGGTACCTAGTTATAATGAACTTCGTAAAATGAAAAATTATTACTTTGTGTATCTAGTAAACAACATCTTCACATTTCAGATTAAAGTCGTAATTTGTGGCTATCGAAAACTTGCATCTATAAACGAAGCCAATATATGTGGTCCTGCAAGTGATTTTATTCAATACATAGCGCAAAATATTGTCGATAAAAATTGTGTAATTAAAAAGGTGAGTCCGTTTCTCTGATATTTGGTTAATATTTATTATAATCAACGATTAAAATATCTTCGATACGCTATAACTCATTGTTCACTTATGAATATTATAATAATGCATTTGATATTGGAAAATATTATTTCCTTTAAATAATCATTATTTAAAAAATCAGTTTTCATATTAAATTACTGAATTCTATAAAAAATAACCAAATTTGCTATACTAAGTACAATAATGTATATGAAAGAGCATTATTTATTGATTTGATAGCGCATTTACGTCACCCAACCAAAACAACATGGGTCCAAAAAAATTTCAACCATACAGATTTACATTAAAAACTGATTGATTCAAATACTTAGGTACATTCGTTGAATACGAGTAATAAATTTCAATGCTTTAGATAAGGGGTTCTCAAACAGTTGATATCAGAGCATGATTGATCTAGAAAAGAATGACAGGCTTCTTTCTTCGTAATAAAATTTGTTTTGGAACAATACCTGTATTTAAAATTGTACAAAATGTACAACTGTCTGTTATTAAAAATTAGGATGTTTCTATAATATGGATAGTAAAAGTCGCCAAAAATGCACTAACACAAAAAAAAAAATGAATAAAATATTCGTTTTAAGGAGTTAAATGTTGAGTGTGAGATATAATAAATTGTACGTTTGACAGATAAAAAAATACATTTTTAATATTAAAAGAATGTTGTTTAAGGCAATTATCATTTTAACGTAAATTAATAAGGTTTGAGTACATTTTTCTCATATTACATAAGTAACCGCCACAATATATTTTTTTCTTATTAAAAATTATTAAGTACCTACCTTAGTATTTATTAATTTATTTAGATAAAATAATTTTATAGTAATTAGCAGCTTCTTATTTATAAAATACCTTTAAAGTATAATTATTATGTGCTCATTTTGGATAAAAATATTTAAAAAAAGATTGCACATAAAAGACAATCAATAACAATTAATTGATAAAATAATATATTAATTCATTTTTAGGTAAATTGATACAGCATTAATTTATTGTATTAGCTCTTGCCCTCTAGAAAATTATGTTGCATCCGAAATATAAAACAAAATTTTTAAGGAATGAAATTTTCTAATATCTTTGAAATTTTAAAGATTTGATCGATGTTGAAAATAAAAGGTGCTTGATATTTTTTTTTTTAAATATAGGTTTAATGTTATTGGGATATCCCATGTGTCGAGCTAAAAGGGGATTATCTCAAAAAATAAATATAATTCCACCGGAAACATTGTTAATTTCCCTTTTTTACCATATTTTTGAAACTGACTATGTGTATTATATATTTTTTTCTCTGTGATTACTTTTTTTAGGCGAAGAACAAGCAGATTATTCTCAACTTGTCAAAATTGTTTCACATTATCATTGGTGGAAAAGCTTTCTACGACTTATTTAGATATATGGTCCAAGCATTTACCCCGGAAGGAAATCTGTTTTGTATATCATTTATGTTGGAAGTTGTTCCGATTTAGAGTTAATGTTGAAAAAAATCATTATTCATCTTACTGTATCCAAATATATAGTATTGTTTATGTTTTAATTTAAAATACTACCTATTATAATAACTAACAGTAGAAAACGTCTTATTCGTACTAAGTGTACTATAGGATCATACAAAATATTAAATCTACTTGTTACTGAACAACACGACATAACTGGGTTTCGGGATAGGAAAATAAATTATTAATTTGGTGGGTAGAACATAATATGTTTTTTTTTTATTATTTGATTGTGAATACATGTGTGAATTTATTTTTAAATTGTAAAATATTTATACGGACCAATAAAGCATTATTGAGACGACGTGGAATTGACTTCATAATATTTTACGTTACTTGAAAATAAGATTTCCCGACTATGTCCAATCGTAATAAGATCATAATATGTGTCTCCACGGTGGAGTGGAGGTTTGTAATAACAAATTTTGTTTTTACGAGAAATGGATGTCAGCCACAAGCTCAACCTATTAGGTCCATACACCAAACACAAATTTAAAAACAATACGTATGCGTATTTGCAGACCCAGGATTATAATCTGGAACCCACATAAAATATTAATTTGGCAGGTTGAACATACGTTTTTATTATTTGATTGTGAATATTATAATTTTGAAATATATTTTCTGTGATTATTTATTTTTAAATTGTAAAATATTTATACGGACCAACAAAATAATATTGACACCACGTGGAATTGACTTCATATTTTGTATCATGTTATTTCACATTTTTTTAAAAGAAATAAGATAACTTCGGAAAATACCATGTTATTTTGGTGAGTAATAAATATATTCCGAATAAAAAATATACAAACTTGATTGTGTATAGGTATAACAGCTACTTAACGGTATGTTTTATATTATTATTTATTTTAAAATTTGTGAGACAATATGACAAACATTGATAATAATTATTGTTTTGACATCGACGAATAATAATTGATCTTGAAAATTATATTAGTTTTCATCATATTAGATATTTATTTTATATTTTAACATTATATACAAAATGTTATTTAAATTAATAAATATTTTTTTGTTTCCATTCATCATACAAAATACCCAACCGCATAGCATGTATGTTAAGTAGAGCAATATAGTCCAAGTTTGCAAGTACGTTTGTTTTAAATATCCAGTTAACCGAATACAGCTTATTTTCGTTTATATTTAATGTGTTCTTTTGTGATATAAATGATGCGATAACAATGCAACATTATCATTTTGCCAAATATGTTTACTGTAATTTCAAAAAATGATTACCATCTATCATTTTTTTGTAATTGTTACAACAATATAATAATGTTTATTTAGTCATATATATTATTAAGTTCGATCATGATGGTTGTAAAGAACATTTTCGTAAGCATATTATTTGTGATACTGTTCTGTGCATCATGTTGTTTTTCGCTACTATCTAAAGATATTTTGAAAAATTGGGTATGTGAGAGAATAACATCACTATTTTTTTATATAATTAAGTAGGTAACCACCTATCGGTATATTATTATATAAATATTGTACTTTTCAGTTTTAAAAACGAGAAAAACATTTTTTTTTAATTTTTGAGTTCGAAATACCACATGAAAATAAATGTGGCATACAAATTTAAAAACAAATTTTATATAAAAGTAGTAGAAAAACTTTTAAAAATTTCCAATGAGTTACCTTTATATCTCATTTCTACGGTGCTTTGAAAAAAATCATTAAAATTGGTCGAGACGTTTCGGAGGAGTTCGACCACAAACATCGTGACACGAGATTTTTATATATACAGATTGATTGGTACATTTTTACCAACCATTACATTGTGTGTTTCAATATGCATTCGATCTAAACCGGTTATTCAATGGATTGATAAAATTAATTTTAAAATGACTTAAAAAACATTGTGGAATAATTATCATAATATAATTATGATAAGTAAATCTTGGTTTATTATTTGTATTAGCTTATTTTGCGACTTATTTTATTTAAATTAATTAGATTTTTTTACTATGCTATTATTTAAGGTAGAGTCTGTCTTCTAGCACGAGGTTTCACCCCAGCATTCGGCAGTACATTCCTTTTCCATTGAAAACTTGCAACAGTCGAACGCGATGACACAATGCCTTCTATCGTGACGTGAACGACATCTCATAGAATACCGACTCTAGTTCAGAATTTCATGTACAGTCAATAACAATGACGCCATTTACATCATATTGTGTCAGCCTTTTTTGACATATTTTAAATTTATAATACAATAATAAAAATGTGTATTTTTCAATATGCGTTCGATCCAGATCAGTTACTCATTGAATTAAAAAATTACTTTTTTGGAAACATTTAAATACCACACTGGAATAAATATCGTAACATCATGATTTGTAAGTCTTGGATAACGTCTGTTATATAAGTTAATTTTACGACTAACTTAATATTCAAAAGATGATATGATACAATTTTTCTACAACACTTGTTAAGGTACCTAGGTCATAAGCTGTGTGCAGCAGTCAATAGTAAAACTAAACAAAGACGCCATTTACATCCTAATATTAATATTGCGTGTAAAAATACTTTTACTCGAGCATATGCACGACTTAAGCTATATGGGATTTTGTAACTGTTATCTCGTAATCATTTCATAGAATTATTAGCCTATCTCATCCCTAGCGCATGTTTCACAATGAATGACGTATTTTATCCGATCACCTTTTTTTACATTTTTTAATAATTTTACCACTTTACCACTCTTCCATTTTTGGGGAAAGCAAGGAGTTGATTTTAATATGTTTTTTAAAGAAAACTAGCTGAAGAACCCGGCTTTGCACAGGGTTGCTTCGTGGTTATATTTATCTTAGATATTTAAAAAAATAATTGACTCTTATTAAACTATCTGTGTAATATAATATGGCAAAATGAAAATAATTCTAATAGGAGTAAATGTCAAACAAAACGTTATTAATATTATTAATATGTAGTAAAAAAAAATCTAAATTGGATGGAACAAACAAACAACAAATTTTGAATTTTATATAACACTAATTTAAAAACCTTCGCAGGTGTGCGCACAACAATTGACAAAAGTTTCATCGCAATCGGATGAATGGCATAGGAACGCATGCGAATAGAAGAAGAAGATGATTTTCTAATTTATAAATCTTTGTGGGCAAGCGCACAAAAACTCACCAAAGTTTCATTGCAATCGGATGAATGGTATAGGAACGCATACGAATAGAATAGAAGAAAAAGAAGAAAAAAATGGTTGTATCAATTCAGAAACCTTTGCGGGCGTACGCACTACAACTGGTTAAAGGTTTCATCGCAATCGGATGAATGGTATAGGAACGCATACGAATAGAAGAAAAAGATGATTTTCTAATTCTTTCTAATTCAGAAATTTTTATGGGCATGAGCACGACAACTCACCAAAGTTTCATTGCGAATAGAATAAGATAAAATTGAAGAAGAAGAATATAATTGTACTAATTCAAAAACCTTCACGGGTGTTGCCACAATTACTGACGAAAGTTTTATTGCAATCGGATGAATGGAATAGGAACGCATACGAATAGAAGAATATAGGATAGAAAGAGAAGATGGTTGTACTAATTCAGAAACCTTTGCGGGTGTTACCACAATAACTGACGAAGATTTCATCGCAATTGGATGAAACCATATGAATAAAAGAAGATATAATGAAGAAGAAGAATAAGATGGTTTTACTAATTCAGAAACCTTTGCGGGTGTTGGACAACCACTAATGAAAGTTTCATCGCAATTGGATGAATGGTATAGAGAACATACGAATAAAAGAAGATAGAATGGAGAAGAAGAAGAAGAAGATAGTTGAACTAATTCAGAAACCTTTGCGGGTGTTACTACAACAACTGACGAAGATTTCATCGTAATCGGATGAATGGTATAGGAACCATACGAATAAAAGAAGATATAATGAAGAAGAAGAAGATAGTTTTTCTGGTTTAGAAACCTTTGCAAGTGTGCATACAATAACTGACGAAGATTTTGTTGCAATCGGATGAATAGTATAGGAACCATACTAATAAAAGAAAATAGATTGAAGAAGAAGAAGAAGATGATGATTTTTCTAATTCAAAAACCTTTGCGAGTGCGCATACAACCACCTACCACAATTTCATTACAATCGGATGAATGGTATAGGAACGCATACGGGACAGACAGAAAGACAGACAGACAGACATTCATTTTTATATAAAAGATATAGCCTATACTATTTGCGCAAGTGCAAGCAATAAGTTGACAAAGTTTTATCGCAATCAAATGAACGGTTTGGCAGCGCATAAAATACGAACAAACAAACAAACAAACAAATATTGATTTTTATATTATAGATTAATATTTTTTAACTTTTTTCAGGGTCCTGCCAGAATAGTATTTTCAAATCTTACGAAATGCAAAGGAATGAAACGAAATAATTTGATAGATTTAAATATAACAATGATCAATAATTCATTGGATAATACGTCAGTTGTTGTGAATTACACAATCGCAAAAGACGCAAAAAATGTGGGGGTAATACCTAAATCTTTATTATTTTACTCAACTCTGACAAAGTACAATATAAAAATAAATAATATGCAAAACAAGAAATAAAATTATTTAGTTGATTGATTTAGTTGATATTTAAATTAAGGCATAAGGTATTAAAAAAACTCGGCGCTTTGCACCTCGCGGGGAGGCTCCACCCCCTGGGCCCCTCAGATGATGGTTACTTAAATCCTGATGGCTAAAATTATTAAACATGAAACATGCTTTGCCTACTGATTCTCTGAATGCTGGTTGTCCAAATTCAAAAGAAAATTTATCTTTCAAAGTAACCGTATCCAAAGGTTTCAAACAATTTTACTTTTCTGAAAATTATGTAATTACGATAGTAAAAATAAAGTAGTAATAATAACAGACAAACAATACGTCACGCAGAATGTAGGTACTGAGCATAGACTAATTATATACTATCTACTGAACGTAAAATAATCGGCGCGTGTAAGTAATCGGGGCGGAGCGTGGGCCGCGGGCGGACGCAGCCTATAGTTATAATATATACCTATATTTTTCATAGTGCACTTTCATAAGTAAAACATGTTCCATGTTAAAAAAAAATATTTCAATATAATTAGTGATTTTTTAAAAACAACATATCATAAACAGTTAAAATCCACACCGGAGTATTTATAGTTCCATTGAAAAAATCTGATGTATATACTTCGGGTTTTTCCAAACACTACAAATTTCCAACACGAATTTTTATTATTTTTTTGTCAAAGTGTATTCTTCCACTCTATAAACGCCTGTATGATCCTCTCAGGATCGAACATGGTGAAGTGTATTTACCATCGATGAGTGCGAATAGTGCCCGGAAAAACCCGAGTCACAAACAATGACTAAAATAGAATAGTGAAAAACAAAAATCAATTGAAAGTAAAAGAGTTTTGAGTATACATCAAAGGAGCCAATATGCTTTTTTCTGTTATGATGTTTTGAAATTATTTATCCATCCAATTATGCATCCGCATGAAGCATGGTTGCAGTTGGCAATCTCCACTTTTATTAATATCACTCAGTCATCATTCCGATTGTAATACTGGTGTAATCGCTGTCACTTTAATGCTCATTGTGTTTATTAAATATACGCAAATGCAGAAATAAATGGTTTTTTATTATGATGGATTGTCATTTCATTCGCCCTGCTAATATTGACTAAATACGTATTATAGCAGTGGTGTGACGTTCTTTGCAAATGATCCTACAATGCAAAATCACTTGTAGCTGGAGATTAAAATCAAAAAATCTCGTATGGAGATTTCTCAAGTAGTATTCAGAAAACGAATGAAAAATTACTAGACCTCTTATTTTTCAAAAAAGCATCATTGAGATTCTCGAGAACACAAGAGGTTGTTACTAGGCAAAAATAAGAAAGAAAAATTTCAAACGGAAAAAAAAGCTGCTAAATTTTAAAAAACCGAAATATACCCTCGACTTTAATAGGTACTTCAAGATTATACATATACGAGTAGCTACCATTTAATGATTGCAACCATAATTTTTTTTAACGTCCTTGATATTTAAAAAAAAATCCATGATGATGCAGTAAAAGTGTAGTTAATCCAGAAATCTAGAGGACACCAATGTAACATACGGTAATAAATAAATAGATAGTTATAATGAACTTCATAAAATGAACAACTATTACTACTTTGTGTATCAAGTTAACAAAATTTTCCCATTTCAGATGAAAATCATAATTTCTTATTTCGAAAAAAGTGGCTATCGAAAACTTGCATCTATAAACGAAGCCAATATATGTGGTCCTGCAAGTGATTTTATTCAATACATAGCGCAAAATCTTGTCGATAAAAGTTGTGTAATTAAAAATGTGAGTCCGATTTTCTGATATAAGGTTGATATTTATTATTATATAAAATATCTTCGATACGTTATAACTCATTGTTCACTTAGGCATATTATAATAATGCATTATTTGATATTGGAAAATATTAATCCCTCTAAATATTCATTATCTAAAAAATCAGTTTCAAGTTAAATCACTGAATGCTATAAAAATAACCAAATTCGCTATACTAAGTACAATAATGTACACGAAAGAGCATTAATTATTGATTTGATAGCATATTTACGTCACCCAACGAAAACAACATAGGTCCAAAAAAATTTCAACCATACAGTTTTATATCAAAAACTGATTGATTCAAGTACTTAAGTACATTCGTTGAATACGAGTGATACATTTCAATGCTTTAGATAAGGGGTTCTCAAACAGTTGATATCATGGCATGATTTATCTGGAAAATATTGACGGGCTTCTTTCTTCGTAATAAAATTTATATGTTTTGGAACACTACCTGTATTTAAAATTGTACAAAGGTACAACTATCTGTTAATAAAAAGTAGGATGTTTTTAGAATATGGCAAATAGTCTCCAAAAATGCAGTATAACACCAAAAATATTTTTTAATATAGTATGCGTTTTAAGAAGTTTAATGTTGAGTGTGAGATATAATAAATTGTACGTTTGGCAGATTAAAAACTACATTTTTAATATTAAAAGAATGTTGTTTAAGGCAATTATCATTTTAACGTAAATTAATAGGGTTTATAAGGGTAAAAGTATGTCTTTCCTTAATAAATTCGTAAGGGGTTCGTTGTGTTGTTGAAGGTGTAACTATGGTGAAACCTAAGCTCGTGCCTGGCTCACCACAATAGCTCACTGTACACTGATAGGGTAACGGGAAGCCGTGTATACCGTTTTCAGAGTAAGCAAGACTACTGTGTTGAGCTAGGTTTTGCTAGAATAGCTCACTGTGGTCTGATAGGATTACGGAAAGCCGTGTATACCATTTTCAGATCAAGCAAGACTACTATGCTGAGTCAGGGCCAAGCTGGCCCAAAGTTAACTGATTTGTTCATGTTATTGTTGTTATGGTATGGTTCGCGTATAGGGTCCCGGGGCTCTGCCCCCTGTCTCTTTCATCTGAATTTTGTCGTTTGGTAGAAATCTGCTCTATGTAACGGATTTAGTTACTTGTTGGATATCGTTTACTGTGTTTTGTAGGATGGCGATGATGAATATCAAAAATTAAAAAAGAAATTTGTCTCCTCCTCGTTTCTTCTCGTCTTCTGGTTGTGACTGCTGGGCTTCAGGTCGTGTCATGTTGGTTTATTTTATGTCTGTCAGCTTGGCAATCATTATGCTTGCGCTTTCAATTGTGTTTTTCAGCGCAATTATCATGTCTTGTATCTGTTTGAGCTGGAGTTTCTCTTGCGTATTCACCCAGGCAAGCCTGAATGAGTATCTGTCATTGGTTTTTTCTGCCTGTCGTTTGTCCGCCTCAGTATACGCTTACCTTGCGTGCTTAGAGTGCCTTGAGCAGCCTCTGTGATTGGCCGGATGAGGGCCTCAACAGTTAGCACACGTAGCTGGATCTGTGGTGTTCGGTTTCTTGAAATCCGCTGTGAGGTGATCGCCTGCACAGCGGACGCACATCGGTTTGGCGTGGCAGCAGGAAGCGACGTGGCCAAAGCCTTGGCGGCGATGGCACTACCCGTGCATCGTCCTCCTGCGTAATGACTCCACTTGTATTGATAGCCTAACATAGCACATATAGGACCAGCGGTATATGTTTCTTCCGGTGGCCTTGCGTCATTCGCGCATGTACGCGCTCTTTATAGAGTATCCTAGATCTACGAGCTTGTCGCAAATTTTTTCGGTGGTCGTTTCTTCTGGGATGCCCCTGAGCACCACTTTGAGGGGTTTCTCCTCGAAGTGGTTATATGAATGAAACTCGATGTTTTTGGAGTGAATATCTGAACGGTTTTTTGTAGGACTCTATCTCTGTGATGGTCAGAATTATCCCTGACTTGATGTTCTTGGCATCAGAGATATATACACTTGCCTCTTCTCTCTTCTCTTTTCCTCTCAGTGTCGTCATGTTCTGTCTGTACGCCTTTTTATCATACAGGATGATCGGGGGTATTTTTTGAGAGCCCGTCCGGTCCATGTTTTTCTTGCCCGGATTTTTCGAGGGTGGGTTCGCTCTTGAGTCCTTCCTGGGTATAGTCTTCTTTGCGTGTGCCGGCTCGTCAATGAATGGCATGTCTGGCTTTCTTGGCGCAACCGTGGCAGGTTTTTTGGCTGCATTTTGGTCGGTTAGGTCGGATGCTTGCTGTTTTGTCGCCTTTTTTCCAGGGTGTCTTTTGTTTTAGTCTTCCGGTTCCACGCAAGAGAGGCTTTCATCCTTTTTATACAAAGATTTGGCTGCAGCTGCTTATGACTTTGGAGGAGGATCTGGTTTGCCGGTAACAGCAGGTTTCTTTGGTGCGGTAGCACGGGGGTCTGGCTTATTGGAAGTGGCGGGCTTCTCCGGCGCGGCTGCGCGGTGGTCTGGTTTTGACGGAGCAGATGTAGCCGCCGGAGTGGTCTCCATCTGTTTATACTGAGCGGTAGATGCTGGTATGCCGCTCGAGGTCGGTACCTTGGCTGTGGCCGCGGCGGGAGCTTGGGCTGGTTTGCCGTTGATATTGTCGGCATCATCGGAATCGTCGTCAACAAAGTAGTCCGAGTCGTCAAAATCTAAGTCTTCGTACTCCTCATCGGAGGCAAATTTGAGTCCTGAGTCCAGAGCATTGATTTCGTCCAGGACCTTTTGATAGTTTGATATGTTTTTGCTTTTTCTCTTCCTGTCCTGTGTATCTCTTGTTCGTTGAAGGTCTGGGAGTGTCTCGTGGAGCTGAACTCCATAGGTTAACGTGAGGAAGCCGTAGATGTAGGCGAAGTCCGCCACCTTCAGCTTCCTCTTGAGTCCAAGAAAGTTTAGCAGGTCCATTCGAATGTGGTCGTCTACTTGTTTGTGGCACTCAGGTACCAACAAACCAACGAGCGAAGGTATTTTGCTCATTTTTGTTGATACTGTTGACAGGCGTCTTCGCTATGATGGCTTACAGTAGATTCCTGGGGTAGTCGGCCGTCGTCAATTATCTTGATAAAGACTTATCAACGATGGTGGATTTCTGCCAAGAGTCTTCTGATACGGCGAGGCAGTAAAGTCTTCGGGTCGGTATAGTGAGCAGACAGGAGCGCGATGAAGGTGATGTTAACTCGACGAGTGTCAGTCTGTGAGTAAGAGGCCATGTATTGCCTTATACTGCAAACTAGGCAACCCCTTCCTCATTCACAGATTGATTTGTTCAAGGCCGTTTATCGCCTTATATTGCAAACTAGGCGACCCTTTCCTCACCGTCCAGCTGATAAGGTCGGTGCGCTTTGGTGGGGAACGTCCGATAGTTAGAACGCGCGGTGGTGGGGGCGCCCGCGTTGACTATAGGTGACGACCGATGTGTGAGCGAGAAAGTATTCGGAGACCCCGCGCTATAGGTTTGAATAATATATTTTTCTCATATTACATAAGTAACCGCCACAATATATTTTTTCTCATTAAAAATTATTACGTAGTTGTTATTTAGATAAAATAATTTTACAGTAATTAGCAACTTCTTATTTGTAAAATACTAATACATTATTTTGTGTCATTTTGGATAAAAATATAAAAAAAAGATTGCACGTAACAGACAATCAATAACAATTAATTGTTAAAATAATATATAAATTCATTTTTGGGTAAATTGATACAGCATTTTATTATATTGGCTCTAGCCTCTCTTTAAAAATAGAGATTTAATATTATTAGGATATATGTGTCGAGCTAAAAAGGGATTATCTCAAAAATAAATAAAATTTCATCCGATTATTACCATTTTCCTTTTACCTTTTTACATATTTTTCAAACCAACTATGTGTAATTTGTTCTCTGTGATTACTTTTTTAGGCGAAGAACAAGCAGGCTCATGTTAACTTGTCAAAATTGTTTCACATTATCATTGGTGGAAAATCTTTCTACGGCTTATATAAATATATGGTCCATGCATTTACCCCGGAAGGAAACCTGTTTTGTTTATCATTTTTTTTGGAAGCTGTTCCAATTAGAAGTTAATATTTAGAAAAAAAAAGCATTATTCATTTTACTGTATCCATATTGCGCACCCTCGCATCTTAACTGCCACAATCCAAAAAACGTCAAACAAAGAAAATCAGCTTTGAAATTTTTACCTTTCGCATTTTTGTACTGTGTTTTTGGAATATGTTTAGATATTAAATGAAGTTTTGACTTGAATTTGATGACTTAAAGATATGAAATTTTCGGTACATATACTATGAATGATAGACAATGAAACGCAGTAATTAACTCACAACACGTAAAGGACTTGTGGCGGTTTAGTTGCGAGGTGCGATTTATAGTATTGTTTATCTTTTAATTTGGAAATACTATATATTATAATAACTAATAGTAGAAAACGTCTTATTCGTACTAAATAAACTATACGATTATACAAAATAATAAATCTACTTATTAGGTACTGAACAATACAACATAATTGGGTTTTGGTATAGGAAAATAAAATATTAATTTGGTGGGTAGAACATATGTTTTTTTTTTAATATTTGATTGTGAATATTATAATTTACAAATAATTATGTTTTCTTTGATTATTTATTTTTTATAAAAATGTAAAATATTTATACGGACCAACAAAATAATAATATTGAGACCACGTGGAATCGACTTCATATTTTGTAACATATAATTTCACATTAATTAATGGAAAATAAAATTTCTTTGGAAAATACCATGTTATTTTGGTGAGATATACTAATTAATATATTCCGAATAAAAAATATGCAAATTTTATTTTGTATAAAGACAGTTACTTAACGCTGTAATTTATATTATAATTTATTTAAAAATTCGTGAGACAATATAACAAACATTAATAGCTAATTATTGTTTTGGCACCGACTGTAATTATTGATCTTGAAAATTAATAAGGTTTTATCATATAAGTATGTATTTAATTTTTTAACATTATAATTATTATATAAAAGGGAAATATTATTTTTCAAATAAATGTTATTTAAATTTATATATATTTTTTTTTAATTTCCATTTATCATGTAAAATACCCAACCCCATAGCATGTATGTTAAGTGAAAGAATATAGTCCAGGTGGAAGGCGAATCTGACTATACATAAAAAAGGGGAAGCAGGTTATTTTGTGATTAATTTACCGGAGACCCCTCACATCTGTATCTTGGTACTACAAGGGCACCGCGCGTACGCCTCATTTTCGTATGGATATTATGACAGATAGATTATATTGCGATTCGTCTACCTAAGACGATAATATTATATACAAAAAGTCATAGTACCAGCACAGGAAGTGGTTGTGTATCTCACATTTTGTGTAGCGCGAAATATAATAAATGGTAGAATTTAGAAGTCATTTTGCTTATTTGAATGCTTTCATTAGATCATGGAAATAATACTTTTACATAAACAGATAGTAGAAAAATGATCATGGCATTAGATACAATCTTCATAGAGGGACTTATGGTATTCTTATTCTAGTAGTTTACAATATTCACATTATATAATTTTACGATATTATAGTACGTTGACATAAGTGTGAATCTATTCATCAGTAGTATTATCATAAAATTATAACCATGCATGCTCCACCTATCACAAGCATCTAGCGGAAAAATATAAAGCTTGCAATTTGAAACAATTTATATACAATTTATATTAAAAAGTGTTTTAATTAAACAATTAAAAAGATACAAAAGAAAAATACATATAATTTTATTCAAAGATAAACTTATAATTTAAAAAAAAACGTGAACTCGTTAAGAGCCTCCGCACACAAAGCTATAAAACGCGGCCACTAGTGACCACAAACGCCTGGGTTGAGCCTCCGGTGACGGCCACTATCTGAGTTCATTTGAAAACAAATTGACAAAGGCCGACGTGTGTGAAAATGGAAAATTGTATCATTCTACTCAAAATTCGTAAAGAATTTCATACATAGTTCTTCATACGTTCGTGTTTTTTTCTCTATCGGAATATAAATTCGAACCGATATCTCAAATGACAGGATAATCTTGAACATTCGCAATAAAAATTTCCGTATCGAAATTTTCCATTACGTCGGGTACACAATTCATATTATACACTCATAATACACGCACTCGCCTTTCAACTCTCGGAGCTAGAATAAGCCTAGAATAAGCTATAATAGCCCTTGCGTTTCTGCCTAGTAAGTGGGTGCAGGTGCTCTACCACCAACGTTTGCCACTAGCAGTAACTACCGGTGTCTGCCACAGCTAGTGGACCGAACGCGTCCACTCAAGCGCCTAGTGTATGAAGCGTTCATTGAAACCCATAGACAAATAATAATTAGACCGCAGCTGAACGCGTCCACTAGTAGCCTAGCTGTAGCCGCGTTGGGTGGCTGTGTGTGCAGAGGCTCTAAAGCAGCGGTGCCTAACCTTTTGGACCTCGCGGACCACTAAACTCAAAATCTTGAATTCCGCGGACCACTACCACGTATTTTTTCACACTTGTTAAAAATGTCAATACATATAATAATAAAACAATTATTAACACAAAACAATGCAAAAAAACTTTTCTTTATTTACGGAAAATAAGAATTCTAACAATGACAACACTTTTGACAGATTATAGTGGTATTTTCATGCTATCTTTTGTTAAAAACGTTAGCTTATTTCAGGTGAAAGTAATAGTTTATGATTTACATAAAAATAAATATCAAAAGCTACTGACTATAAATGACGTCAACGCATATGCACGAGAAAATGGTTTTATTATCATGGTTAGAAAACAATTTGCCATCATCGAAAAAGAATGTATAGTTCGAAAGGTAAATATGATTACAGACTGATCAAGCAGATTGCCGATAATTTATGTTCAAAATAAAATTCAACATAACATCTTTTCACCACTAAATACCTACATGTAATTTAGTGGCTCGAGACTGTATTGGCACCTATAAATTACCATTGTAATCGAGTAGAAAAAAGTTATTTTTTCTTGCCTCTTTCAATATAAATTGATTGAAAACATACCATTCATAGTAACTGGATAAAAAACGAGGTATATTGATAATTATATTGCCAATCTATTTTGTATTTATGTAGTAATCATATCACCCAGCATTACATGTGTAACACACTTCGATATTCATGTTTTGTTTTCAAAATAAATAGGAGTGGGGGTACGATTGTCAGCAGTTTTCTTAATCATAACACCATCATCACCACCAGATTGCGGCTCGGTCTGAGCACCTTAAATCACCGCGATTCTCTGTACCGTTATCAAATTATCATATTCTGACTATTGTTACTCTCTGTACTCTGCATCAAGATAATAAACGCTACACCCATCTCCACTACTGCTGTTTTTATCACATCATCATTCTCCACCTCATCGATCCCCATTTTTTTTTTATTCTCAACCAATCGTTTTTTTTATTTCTCCTTTCACTGTGTATGATTAATTAGTTAATTACAGATTAATTAATTATGTTTTATTTGTTTGCCTCTCAATTATTGATCATAATATTAGTTGACGTTAAAAAATCAGTAATTATGTAATAAAATTATCTTAAGTTACATAACAAAAGATGTGATTTCTTTATAATGAGACTATGACAATAAAAATTATATATATTTTTAATTTTTAAAAACAGTATGTATGCTCTAAAAGACTAAAATATACTGATATTTTGTAATGAGGCTGGGTTTTCCTTGTATTCTGTTTGGGTGATATGAAAAAAAAAATGTAGAATATTCTTCTTAAGTCTTAAGTATATTCTAAATTTATTGACAAGTGTACTTGTTCTATTATATTGTGGTGTTAATCTCAGGCAGTGTAAAGGGTGTCGTAAGGGGAAAAGGCTGTGGCGCTATCAACGTGGAAGAATATTAATTAATGTTTTTTTTAGGAGAATGACCATTTCGTTTATTTCAACCTGACAGATTTATTTGACGATTTATACAAAGGAGATGATTTTTACGGGTTTTTTAAATTTGTGGTTGAAGTATTCACATCAAAAAGAAATTTTATTTGTCTATCATTCATAACTCATTCCAAAATAGACAAAATTCTTTAAAAAAATAATTTTAATACAAATTTAATTATTGCGTAATATTATAATATAATATTGAACAATCATAAAACATATTATGTTAAAAATAACCTTCTTCTTTAGAGGTGAGACTAAATGTATGAAATTTAAGCAATAAGGGTGATACATAGTCCAATGTCTAAGTTATCTACAAGTCCATCTCTAAAATTTTCCAACATTTGTATTTGTACTTAAAACGCTTATGACTTTTTTAAGTTCTGTAAGCTCTAACGAAATTTGAAAATTCTATGATCAACATTGTATTTTAATAATTATGTATGATTCAAAGAAAATTATTCATTACAGGAAAACCAATTTTGATGGTAATGTTTCGTTTACAGAGAATTAGTGCACTTTGATGAATAAAGATGTCATTGACATACATTTCAAAGATAATAAATGATATTTAAAGAATTACAATTTAATTATGAGCCCTGTTTTAATCCGGTACCGAACGGTACGTTTTAAACTAGGTACCCACTCATAAAAACAATTTATAAACAATTAAAACATAACCATCTTATTTTATGGTGATTATAGATTTTTTTAAACACAATATTTATAAGATAAAATTTAAAATATTTTTAATTTATTTCTAAAAAAATAGCAAATATGATAAAAATATTACAATCTAAATTCTAAAGGATTGAAAAAGAGTAATCTGATGGAAATAAAATATGTATTTAAAAATTAGTGCCGATAGTTTTACTTATTAACATTGAGTTCGTCAATACCACAAAACTTGTACAAACTGTTTAGCAGTTATCTACAAGATAGGGAAGTAAAACTTAAGTATGCAGGCGAAGAAATAAAACAAAACCAAACCCAAGGTTGCATCCAAGGCTCAACTTGTGGCCCAACACTATGGAATATCGCTTTAGATAGTCTATTAACAATATTCTTAACCCACAATACACACATACAAGCCTTTGCTGACGATGAGTTAATATTGATAGCATCAAAAGACACCGACGAACTGGAATTAAAAACCAATAGCGTGCTTCGAAAAATAAACTCGTGGGGAGAAGACGCAAAACTAATCTTTTCAGATATTAAGACGAATGTAATATTTATCAACAAAAGGAATATACGGACACCAGAAATCCAGTGGAAAAGAAAACCGGAAGAGTTAGTTGATTCCTTTAAAATTCTTGGCATAATATTAGACAGGTACATCAATTGGGCGAAACACATCGACTACATATTATGTAAGAAAGCAGCTCAAATGTGAAAAATATTTTTAAAAACAGCTAGAGCCGCGCTTCCGCGCAAAGAGTTTTTGCAATATCAATTTGCAAGGAATATTGCACAATATCACCAACGTCAGCACAAGTCCTCGCAGGCATAGTGCCAATAGATATAGAAATACAAGAACTTACATCAATATTCCAAGTTAAAACAAGCCTCATACTTCCCCGACACTCAACTTCCACATCCTGGTATCGGACATCTAGAAAATATAGAACACATAGAAACAGTTGACGAATACACTAAAACAAAATACAACATCACGGAATTGGAGATCTACACAGATGGCAGTCTAATCGATGACAAAGTAGGGGTAGCTTTTGTAGCCTACGAAAATGGAACATTAATAACCCCCCCAAAAATTTAAGTTCAAAAGCTACTGCACTGTTTTCTAAGTAGAAATACTGGCTATCAGAGAATCTCTCAAGTGGATACTATTCCACAGATACAAGTATGTCAACATATTCTCAGACAGCCAATCCAGTCTGGTAGCTTTCCAAAACCCATTATCCACACACCCACTAGTAAGGAACATTTTAACACTATCAAACAGCTTCAAATGATAGAAAGAAACCCTAGATTCTTCTGAATAAGAAGTCACACAGAGATAACAGGAAGCTAATAAATACGCTAAACAAGCCACGACAGATAAAAGACCTTAAACCTACACACACTTCCCTCTAAGTTACGCAAAACAAAATCTAAACGAAGACACAATAGAGCTATGGAACCACATATACACAATATCCGCCACAGGATAAATAACGCAGAATAAATAATTCATTCCAAACATAAACACTGCCAGGAACATAAAAATATCACATGAACACACACAGATACAAGCCACTGAGTGGTGCGAGTCTATCTAAAAAGATTTAAATTGAAGGGTTATGAATGCTGTCCATGTTACGGCATTATATTTCAAACTATGTGGCATGTCATCAACGACTGCCCTATACTATAAAGGGAGCGATGGACTTTCAGGACTAGAGTGTAGATAGCGTAATCATGAAATTGATCTCCAAAATCCTCACGAAGTACTAAGACTAAGCAATAGAACAACACAAGAACACTACACAAAACATTTAATTCTGGCCATAAAGAAAATTAAAGATATAAATCGAGGAAAATAAATAGCCACACATCAATCCAACTAACCCTCCCAACCATCTTGTACGAATAACCAAGGGCATGGTCATTTATAGTAATAAAAAAAACATTGAATTCGTTCCTGTAACATTGTTCGTTTGTTGCATAGCAACTGAAAAAATTGACAAACAGACATTTGCTTCAGCTATCTTGTTAATATATCTAAATAAGGCTCTATTCTCCATAATATATACCATATATTTTGATGTATTTATACATAAGTACAGGTATAAAATATAAAATACAACGACGTTGAAAGTTTTCATTTTCATTTAACATTATGGAAAAAAGATTGTTATTGCTAAACTTTGCCTTATTAATTTATATTAATTTTGTGGATAAAGAGATATTTTTAATAAAAGAAAAATATATATTCTGTATTCCTTGATCCTGAAAATGGATATTGACAAACCAAGATGCTTAAACGCCGAGATATTATTAATAATATAGTGAGCGTTGTTTCAAGATCACTACTATAAATCCACGATCGCCATCGATGGAGGTTGTTTCTATCAAAAATTTAAAGCAATTATTTTTTGGAAATAAGCGGATGATGGTGTGATGAGAAGATGAATGAAAAACTGAAGTAAGATTGTTGAGAGCAGTTGCGTGTCTATTTCCAAATTGATAAGTACATTTTACATAGGTCTAATAAAGTCAATAATAATAATACGATATGAAAACAAGTGAGATATGTAGCCCGAGGCTTGGCAATACTGAGTGACTGTTATACGATCAAGATAAAAGCAGAGTGAGATCTTCATACAATTATGATAGCCTTTATAATATTGAACTCCTCATAATTGAATAATATTTATACTGCGTATTCCATACGGTGATAAATGCATTTTAAAATAATAACTAATAATAATATTACTGTGGTAAATGATCTTATCTGCAATTGGTAACTCGATTTATGTGAAATGCTTGTGGTAGACAATTTTATTTTTCACCGAGTAAGCATTAACCAATATGCTCATGGTCTGTGAAAAGATGTATATATTATACAAAATATAATTAAACAATATTTCCGTCATCGCTTTGTATGTGACGGATTTTGCTAAAAATCCTTATTCTCAAGGACTCGTTGATCGCTACACCAATGTGTAGCATCTTACCACTGAACTTGGATTTACTGAAGTATTACTATATTCTAAAACGTTAGATCGAGGGGTTTAAAAGAATACTATTTTATGTAATAAAAATACTTTATGCAGTCATCAAATGTTTAAAATAAATATAAAGGATAATAAGGCTTCAAAATTATATAAATAGATTATCTACAACGTTTAAGGAATGTCCAAGATCATGCTCTGAAAATACCATAAAATCTCCATTTTTCCCTACACGGCACACGTGGTCCCTTAATAATTCGACTATTTTTAGAATAAAATTATCAATATTAGGTGTAATTAAAATATTATTATTGTCAAAATCGATATCATTATTCAGTAAAAATAATTAATATATTATTAATATCCGTCAGATTTAATTTACCTGTCATAGATTATAAATGCAGATTGCAAACAGAGCGTCGTATTCCAATTACGAACAAAATAGATAAATCTAAAAGTATACGCAACAAAGAAAGACATACCTACTAAAATGTGAGAACGATATATGAAAGTAAGGGGTAGTATTATGACTTGTAGACTGTAAGAATGTATAGAAATACTCGTCTGATTATAATTAAGTTTTGATGCCTTGATTATATTGCTATAGATAAAATAAAAAATGATGATGATACCTTGTTTGATTTATCTATG
This sequence comes from Rhyacophila brunnea, assembly GCF_057557595.1. Classification (NCBI taxonomy): domain Eukaryota; kingdom Metazoa; phylum Arthropoda; class Insecta; order Trichoptera; family Rhyacophilidae; genus Rhyacophila; species Rhyacophila brunnea. The sequence goes on from NW_028232806.1 coordinate 14,855,168, forward strand.
TTGCCAAAATAGATATTTTCCTTTAAATTCCTTTGTAATATTGTCAATTTCGTACGGTAACCTAAAGTGGCATCACCAGAATGAACGGAATCTATTAACATCGTAAAGAAAATGTTAACTGTTTCTCAAAAAAGCGTAGCTGCACTCATACGAAAATACTTAAACCACAAAGTCTGGTGTCATCTTTTGCTCTAATATACAGTATACTTTTACTTTTTCATACTCTTGCGATGTGACGCAGTGACGTGCAATGATGTTAGATCATCCACGATAATAGACATATTTATGTATGCTAATATAACAGTGTACTTGTCAGTATATTTACAGATTGTTTTAATGGTCGGATATCACAAATATATTATACTAAAATGATTACAATCTACAGTAGGTAAGTACTATTATATAAAAAATTAATTAATGATATTTTTGCCTCGTATATTTATTATTTTGCACATCAATCGTAATGGTGGGGAAGACGTATATTTTTGTGGGCATATTATTTGTCACAATGTTTTGCGTTATACGTTGTTTTCCGCTGGCAAATAAGGATATTATGAAAAATTATGTAAATGATAGATATTAGGTACATTAAATCTATTAGGCATTAATTTTGGTAATCATATGCCAGTATTATTATTGTAATCCCTGATATAATTTTACTCACGATTTTTTAAAATTATATGCACACTGGTAAAATGTTGCCTAAATATTATTTAATTTTATGCTCTGTTATCATAAAAAATAATCTACAATTATTATGCTAGCGAAAAAACCTGAAACAAATAAAAATAAACACGTATTGTTTTGATTTAGTTATAGTAAGGTTATCCCGCTTTTAAACGTGGTGGATGAATAATAGATTTTTTTTCATTGCATTGCAACCTCACCAAAATACCTATTCAGATTAGTATGAATGAATATTAAAAAAAAAAACCTTATCATTACAGATGTTCCTCTCCTATATTTCTCTCCTAAGACTATTTTATTACTCAAATATGTTTAATTTCTTCAAAATAAATCTTTATAATAGGTATAGTATAATAAAAATCTGCAACATCAGAGTAAAAGTGCATAAGTCAGTTTGATTGCAGCTGAGATAATCAGCTTAGAAATAAATTACATTTTTCAAAATACTCTCGTTTAGAAGTTAATTAGTGTATTTTTTTTATTTCTTTTACAATATTTATGTATACTCAATTAAGTTTTTGATATTGTGTAATGTTCAACGTTTTGAATAAGTAATTTTATTTTAGTAAAAAATGATTTTCTTAACCCAAGCTATTTCTAAAAATTGAAATATCTATTTATTTTGCTTACATGTGACAAAATTTAAACACAAAAAGAGCATTCTTTATACATATTAGCATTAAAAATTCGTAAAAATGCGACATAAGCCACAGAAAATTGCTAAAAATTTAATGAAATAAATAAGAGTACGCCACTGTTTGAAAACGAGGAAGAAAGCAAGTTTTACCAATACACATATTCGCTTTATCGTTTATGACCATTTTAAGCATGTTTTTTGCCTTACGTAGACCTTTCCAAACATGGGTTTAAACCCCTGAATATCTATTAACATAAATATCATAGAATATTAACAAGAAGATAATATGACATTGCATAATCTCAAACGTACATGCATTCAGACATACATATTTATTCGATAAATCTCACTAGGTTAGAGAAACACGTGTGATAATGTTATATTTATATCGATGCCATAGTTATATAAAAAAAAACTGAAAAACATTGTTATAAGAAAATGGCAAATATTCCCAAAAATCATCATTTTCAAAATAAAAATGAATTTTTATAAGGCTATATAGAATTTAGCAATATACAATGAAAGTTGATGTTGTAGTTCAATAAGGTATAAACCCAGATATTCTCAAATATAATATACCTACTTGAATTATTAGTTTCAGTTCCGGAAAAGGATTATTCGACTTCATGACACATTCAATCAATTATTGACTAGTTTTTTATTGTTTTAAAAATAATAGTGATATTTCTCTATCGATTGGCACCATTAAGTATTAAAATCTTAAAGATTCAAATTATTTTCATATAGAAAGAACTAGACGATAGCACGCACGCCAGATGCGTTACATCGGCGCGCGCAATTTTGCCATACGCCAAAAATACACTCTGATTTGTTTTCCCAAACGCGCCAAAAGAAGTATAACTTCAAAAAATCGGTGTGTTGAAGTTATACTTCTTTGGCGTAACAAAACAAAAAATAACTTCAATAACTGAAACGTGATATTGGCTTTTATGATGAAACATAATAAGTATTATTGTGTTCAATTATTATAAACTGCTTATAAATAAATTGACATGGGATATACGACAAATATTTTCCTAAACTGTAAAAATATGTATTTTTGTGTATAAAGTGTCTAAATATTGTAAATTTACAACATCAAATCAAATCAAATTTATTTATTTTACATATAATGAACATAACAAATTGTAAATTCAAAGCGTTCACGACATGACATAAAATAAGTGTTAATAATTTTTAGAAATAAAAATACAGAGAAAATAAGAAAATAAATATAATAAGTAACAAAATAAAAGTAGATGGAAGCACATAGAGTGAACTTTGATAGACCCTATCTTAAAAACTTATAAAACAACGTCCACCTAAATTCACCCTCACGTAAGTGGAAAATATCAATATCCGAAACGTTTTCATTAAACATGGTTACTGCCCTCCCAATTGGCATTACTTATGGCAGCTTAGTTCTGCACCGTGGGAGAACAAACAACGAATGCCCTCGATTCCTAAGGTAATTATCAGAGACACACAAGCCAACACCACCAAGAATGGCAGAGTTCACATTTACGCCGCGTATAAGTCTGAAAAAATATGTAGCTAAATAAATATCCCTTCTAAATTTTAAGCTACAGTATGTAAGTAAGCATCCCTAAAAGAAAATCAGTCGGATAGAGCCACGGATAATATCCATACAGCCGAAGGTAAAGGAGTCTTAAAAAATTTTTTGGACTCTCTCCACCATAAGGCACCCACTCTCAAGTCTGCTTCTAACTAAGGAGTTATGGAGAATTTTTAGTACCGTAACATCCGAAAAGACCCGGGAAGTACCTACGCAAGACAAAGCCCAACATCTTTAGCGCCTTTTTACAAATGGTATCTATATGACCACTTAACGTCAGTTTACCATCAAACGTAATTCCAAGATCTCTTACAAATGATATTCGCGAGAGAACTTTTCCATGCATCGAGTACTGGAAAAACAATACTCGTGAGGCTTTAGTAAACGATGAAACATTGCATTTATCAATATTGAAGTCCAGTTTGTTACGCCTGCCCCAATCTAACATATTATCTTTATCAAGCTGGAGTTAACGACAATCGGCCAAGGTGACAATTTCCATGAAGAGTTTCAAGTCGTCAGCAAACAACAAAAACATAGCATTTTTAATTACCAATGCTATGTAATTTATAAAAATCGTGAACAACAATGGCCCTAAGTTTGAGCCCTGGAGGAGACCAGAAAATGTGTAAAAGGTCTGTGACTGATAAAGGCCGTACAAAACGTATCGTTGACGATTCCTAAAATAACTCCCGAATAGCTTCAAAAATCGATCCGACAATCCAATATGTTGGAGTTTTTCCATTAGAATATCGTGATCGACTCATACCATTGTTTGAATTATTAACCAATGCAACATACACAAAATGTATTTATTTATTGATATTTAATTTTACTCATAAATAATACTTACATAAATCGTGAGAAAAACTTGAGTTGTGACACTTTTTTATATAAGTTTAGGGAATATTTCAACAAAAAATATTCAATTCGAATTATGACAATATAGTCACCTTCCACTTTATGACTTTATTAAATAATATAGTATCTCAAATTTTGAGATACGAAATACAATACGTATACACACCGACGCTTCATAAAGTCAAAAATGCCATTGTTCGAGAATAAACACCTTCAAATTATTCTCAATGTAATACCATCACAATTCCATCTAGGGGTTTTAATATTATTATAAAGCTAAAATAATTATGACTACTTTTTAGCAGATGGAGAATTTTTTTTTGAGAATATTTCTATATTTTTAAATCAAAATTGTGTTTTTTTGACTTATGACTCTATTTTATCAAAACTATTAAATTTAACCTGGCGCATATGTGACATTAATAATTGTTCTTCATGAACTTTCTCATCTAGTCAACACATAAAAAGGCATTAGCAAATTGTTCCTCTGGATATGTATGCAATAAAAATCCACTGTATTGAGTGATATTAAATGTATCAGAAGCGGTAATGTGCATATTTCATTCGAAAATTTATGGCCATTTATTGAAAATGACATTTTAGTTATGTATTGTTGCCTCGCTTGCAGTTATTTATTTTCTTTTGGATTTTTTACATGGTGCCCCATATCCTAGGAAGCTTTTTTTAAAGCGATAAATAGGTTTATTAGTGAAATTAAATCAATGAGAGAGGAAGTGTCAAAGGAACACCTGATCATTGAGTCCCAGAATTTAAATATATACATAATTTGAAAAAAAATGTGAGAAACCACTAAAAATGTTTTTGAAAAAAATACGACACCCGGCGGGATTCAAAGCCACACCACCTAGTATTCACACATAAGCACTTGATTGCTAAGCTATGTGTGCCTTATCAAATTGTTATGGAATTAACTAGTGATTCTTACAAATCTCAATGTAACATTCTTAAATCTTGAGAATTATTAGTTGAAAAAAAAATAGAATTTTAAATTATTTGACCAATAAGTTGTCCCACCATACATTTTAATTTTGCTATTAAGCCAGGAAAAAACAATAATATTATGTATATATATTTCATTTATAAGAAATCAAGACATGTCTGATTGATCTCAAATATATTAGGTAACTATGAAAATACTAGTAATAAAATCTATAGAGTTGCACCGATAAAAACATGTTGTATGACATTGTCTACGTACAAAAAAATGAATCATCATCATTACAACGAAATATTTTAATGGGTAAAATAAAAAAATCAATTATGCTGCAATATTAAATATTACTATCTATGTAAAATACTTTAAAGTGTTCATAATAATAATATAAACCATGACGTTTTTTACCATGAATACATTTTAGACCTGAATCACAATGGCGTTGAAGGATATTTTGGTGGGCATAGTTTTAATAATATTTTGCGCCACGCAGTGCTTTTTGCAGGATAATAGGGATATTTTGAAAAACTGGGTATGTGAGAAAACATGTATTTATCTTCTCGACTATATAATGGTAATAAATCACTTATCAGGATTGAAGATCACAAGCCTTTGCGATTAGATGCAAACCGCTGATTTTTTTATCGATAATTTATTTTTATTGGGTATGATTAATACGCCCACGACGGCCGAGCAGCTGACGCGTCGGTCTATAACTTCATCAGTTTCAGGTTCAAATCCTGGGTCTGTAAAATATAAATGTTGTTTTTAAATTTATATTTGGAAGCAGAGTATGGATCTAATAGGTAAAGTAAGTGGCAAGCATCCATTTTCTAGTCAAAACAAAAGTTTAGTAATACAAACCTCTACTCTGTGGAGAGCAATATGATCCTATTAGGAACAAGCATGGTCGAAAGAAGAAGAAAACAGAAGAATACAAAATGCAGGTGAAAATGGTTAGTTTTTCTGCTTAGACCAAACAATAATAGACTGTAGAGATATGACAAAAATAATGCACACTTGTCGGTCAAACTTATTTGTTTTTAAATAATACATATTGCAGATGGATTTTAAAATTTGATTTAACTCTGCCAAAACCAAAGACATGTGAATAAAATTTACATCTGCAATTTATATTCTTAGTTTAATAAAACCAAATAAGTATGCCTGACATTGTATGGTGTGCACTGCATTAGTATCTAAGTGTTTATAATTATTGGACTATAATAATAATATTGTACATGGTCTTAAAACCGCCACGTTTTGCACAAATACGATATGAAATTCAAAACAATAAAAAAGTAATTGTATTTATTTATAATATATTATATTTTTTCAGGGTTCTTACAGACTACTATTTTCTGATTTTAAAATTTGCAAAGGTGTGAAGAATGAAAATTTGACAGATCTTCATTTAACTATGAAGACGTTAAAAAATAAAAGCACAATTGTTGTTGGAAATTACACATTAGCCGGAGATGCAAGGAATGCGATGGTAATTATGTTTATTTATTTACATTAAAACATATTTGCAGATGTCATTACGGCTTTCATCAAAACGCAAATAGTTTATTTGAGTAGGTGAGAAGCAAAAAAGCTTCTTACCATTTTTTTTAAATATACAGTCACTATATGAAATGTTCAAAGTAGAATAACTATCTTTATTTTTTAAAATTTCAACAATGAAAGGTGGGTTAGTACCTATACTCTACTAGGTTTATTGATATTTTTTCTATGTTCGATTCTTAGAGGATTGGAGTTAAGGTTTGTTTTAATAGATTTTTTTGTAGTACACCTACCTATATAGATAAACGTTTAATGTACCCACAAATTTCTCAAAATTATGCACACATTTATGCGCATATTTCAATTTGTAAGTGATGGGGGAAGTTTTTTTGCTTTTGACTTATTCATTTTCATTACAGATTTTTTTTATTAAAAACAGAATAGGTTTTTCTATGCAAGATTTAAGAATTTTACAACCTTAATATTGAAGATATATAATTTTGACAAACGTTTGAAATAAATTAAATATTTTTTTTATTGTTCACCATTCATCAATTAATCGCCTTCTACACCATATGCTATTTCTGCGGATGCTTAAAATAAAGTTTTCAGATTAACACGTAACGGGGAAGTATTTATTAATTTAAATTTATTCTTTGTTCCATATTGCTTATTTTATATTGCTTTATATATTGTGTATATTGTTATATTATATAGCAATCATACCACCCGCATACAAGTCTGACACACTTCAATATTTAAATTTTGTTCTCAAAACAAAGCGATTGTCAGCATTTGGTCAATCACATCCTAGATCAATAATATTTATAATGATATATTTAATTGCAACAATGTCTCTTGTAATAAATATGAACTGCATTTGTATAAATAGCAAGGACGATCGATAACTCGTTACTCATCATGAGCCCGGTCACTCGACACAGTCAACCGTCATTCATTTGAGTCCATTCTTGCGGTCCTATTAATTAATAAAACATCATGTCGACGCAATTCGTATCAGCTAGCACACTTTAATTGCAAAACGTGCCAAATTTTTTTTTGAAAGAAAAGTGGTAGAAATTACTGGTAAAATAAATATGATAAAACTGAATACGTTAAAATTATAAAAAACATAAATTAAAAACAGTAATAATTTAATTAAACACGGATACTTTATTATGACTCTGACCATAATATATTTTGAAAGCATGTAAAATTTCAATATACACACAGCGTTGCCAGCTTAGCGTTTTCTTATCAGATCTAGCATTTTTGAGTATGCATCTCTCGTAGCTTGCAAAATTCACATCTGGCGTATGGCGTTAACGTTTTTCGACAACGCATACAGCTTAAAAATTTTCACAATAAACCAAGAATATTATACCAAGTTTTCTTGAAAATCAACATGCAAAAAAAATATTTTTAAATTTTTATTACAATGTCCGATCTTAATAATGCCTATCATAATATTATGGGCCTCCATAGAGTGAAGGTTTGTATTAACGAATTTCTTTTTACGAGTAATGGAAGTTAGCCACTTGCACAACCTATAATATCCATACCTTTATAAGATACATACCATATTTGCTAGACCCAGGATTGAAACCTGGGATTCATGACATTATAGGCCGACGCTCAAGCTGCTCGGCCATCGTGGGTAAATTATTATAAGTATGTATTTTTGAAGTTATACTTTTTTAGGCGCGTTTGGGAAAACAAATCAGAGTGTATTTTTGGCGTGTGACAAAGTTACACGCGCAAACGTAACGCATTAATTTGGCATGGGACGGAAGTTTTGCCCGCCGATGCGACATAAATTATTTTGCATGGCAACTTTCGAGTGTTCTAAATGCTGTAGGTTTGTAATTTTCAGCTGTGGGTTGGGCCGGTTGGGTAAAAACTGAATGTTGCAACTTTTATTATGATTATTCATTTTTAATTTCGGTTTCAAGCGTACATGCGCATGCGTATAGTCGTTCAATACCTACAATCAAATAAACAGCACGTGCTTGAAACATAACCAATATTGTGTCATAATAAAAATATATATTTATAAACAAATTTCTGGAGACTAACATTCTACACTGTTATTTGATATTCATAAAACTTTATTTATATTGAAGTGTATATTAATTTTTCTTTGTAAAGGTTGTGTATCAAAATTTGAGGCTTTATTTATGAGCAAAATTATATATCAATAAATAAATAAATTTTCTGAATGTTGAGTTGGTAAATAATTCAGACAATGGTATGTTGTAAATTTACAATATTTAGACACTTCATACACAAAAATACACATTTTTACAGTTAAGGATAATATTCGTCGCATATTCCATGCCAATTTATTTATTAGCGGCTTATAATAATTGAAGACAATAATAATTGTTATGCTTCATCACAAAAGCCAATATCACGTTTCAGTTAAACCATTAAATAGGCTACGTTTTACTTTTGATTTGTAATAAATTATAATTGTTAACGAAAATAGTTGTACAGTCATCTGTTTAAGCAAAGATGGTTGAAAGAGCGGTTTACCAAATATTTCAAACACAGGTTTTGAGATTTTTTAGTAGTAGGTACATTACATTCTGCAATAATATTTTGTTTTTTGAAGTATAACTTCTAACGCACGTAGGTACATAAGTACATACACCGATTTTTTTACATGAAACATGAATTAAATAGATAAAAAATACGTACATGGTAAAATAGTTTACCAGTGAATTTAGAATAGATTCACCAATCTGAATGACGCCAGTTTTACATGACGTAACATACAAATATTTCATTATGACCATTACCGTAATAATCTTCTGATATTTAAAAAAAAAAAAAAAAATGATTATTTCAGTAATTTATAATCAACAATTAACATAATTATAGATGTCCCAATCTAAAAGACATGGAATACACTTAAAATAATAAAATATTATGTCGTAACATATTAGGTAGTTTATAAAATCAACATCTTTTTTTTAATTTCAGGTGAAAGTAGTACTCTATCATTTGCATAAAAAACATGATTTTATTGTAAATGTAGCTAAAAGTATTGCGGATATAGATGAAAAATGCATTGTTAAAAAGGTAAGCAGGGATTACTTTTCTAGTAGTAAATAAGTGTATAATATAATATGCCGGGTTCTCATTATCGGGTCATAACTGTGACCGTTGCAAATTAAGTAACCAATATGGACGCCAAATAGCGAGCCGCGAGCCTCAAAATAATTATTTTCCATCTAAAGTTGATTACAGTATCTGGAACGGTGATAGTTACGGCTCGCTAATGAGTAACCGGCTTTACAGATCATTACTATACTTCCCTTCTTAGGAAGAAGGCAGTAACTGACTCTCACACACTTTCGAGATAAATGACATAATGTGGTTTTTTTTCAACTTTAGTATTGTGGATTAATAAAAAACGGTGATAATTTTTATGAGTAGGATGTTAAAATACAAATAAAGTAATAATAAACAAGCAATACCTGCAATAAATAGGTGCAATTACTGGCTTTTTGCTAAGAAATTTGTATTGGTATTTTAGTGATAATTCTGATTTTAAAGTGAACAGAATATTTATAGCTTTTAAAATTACCTAACGGATGGCATTCATAACTCAATTTCACAAATTTTGCGAGTTACTGTCTTCTTCCTTGGAAGGGCAGTATAAAGATGTGGAGGTGTATAATTATGACGAGTTCGCCCAAAGAGCCAATTTAGAATGGAACTCTTTATGTGTGCACTCGAATGTTATCTTCATTTTTTTTCATATAAAAAAATGGACCCTAAATGTAAACCTTTAATGAAAGTAGTCACCTAACCTTATGTCTAGTGTAAAGTGATCAACCAATGTATGTTATCAATTACATCAATACGCCATTGAAATAAGGAAACAACTAAAAGGTTTTTAAGGTTTTGAGTTAATAATGTCATTCGTCGTAGAAAGGTATTCTCTTTACAATTTCGCAAAAAGTCATAAATTTCTTAAATAAATCATAAAATTAGAAAAACCGTTCTCAGATGAATCAATGATTCGGATATTTAGGAATTTCTGAGCAAATTCAATATTCAATTGAAAATATTTATTTTTTAAATCAAGGCTTTAAAATTAAAATATGTGGGTAGGTATATCTGCAAAAAATTCAAACGAAATTTTTTATTAACTATTTCTTTTATTCAACGAATAATTCACAAGATTTTAAGAATGTATCATTCTAATTATTGAAAATACATAACTTTGAAAAACACTTTCTGAGAGAGTATATTATAACCAATAAAAATCTTTTTTGAAAAAAGTAAACCAACCCGACGGGGAATCCAACCCTGTATCTCCCGGGTTTACGCCTCATCGGCGCATTTACCAATATGCTACGGAGTGACATATTATGATGAGTAGGTATTACTGATGAGTAGGTACTACTCTATGATGAGTAGGTACTACTGATGAGTAGGTATTAAAATTGACCAATAGTTAAAATTTGTCGCAATTAGTATGTCACTCGGTAGCATATTGGTAAATGCGACGGATAGGGCGTAAACCCGGGAGATACAGGGTTCGATTCCCCGTCGGATCGGTTTACTTTTTTCAAAAAAGATTTTCTATTGATTATAATATACTCTCTCAGAAAGTGTTTTTCAAAATTATGTATTTTCAAGATTTTTGAGTTGTTTTCCTATTGAAATAAAGTATTGACATGTAAATTATGGATTCTTTCTGTATTTTTTTATAAGATAAATCTATCACTGATGAGAAGTAGAATATTATAAGAAGAAGGTAGAAGACAATATTGCGATAATTGACTCCAAGTTAAGTGGATCGATAGTGTTACTAACAGTCATAATAATGATACTGAAGAGACACTAAGGTTTACGAGCTTGCGTGGCATCAAGGTATCAAGGAGAGTTAAAATGCCCAAATGTAGACAGGGCTAGACATGATAAATATAATAGTTTTATAGTCGTTTTACATCCTTAAAGCTGGTATTTTTGCAATTACACTTCATTCGAAGAAAGTATTTATTCGCGTAGATGTGGAAAGCAGAGCTGTGAGTCTTAATATGAATGAATTTTTGAATGAATAAAAACTAAATCGAGAACAATGCACTTTAAAGATTGGAGATAGGTTAAGATTTATTACAAACCCAATATTTTGCAAAAAAGACGTTAATGGGTGAATAAATATCATAAAGGCAACAATGACAGATTAAGGAAACGTATACTATAACAATAGAATAATGTTTGCTTCGTCAAGAATACGATCTTCCGTATCTTTGTCAATGGTGTTAAGACGTAAACCATAAATGAAAATAATAAGGATGTTAGATTTTGATATCTTTAAAATATGATTTTGTGGTTGCATGATACGAACTCCATAGCTGATGATAAAGAGGAAAGATATTTCCGTTATGAAAGGAATAAATGAAAAACGCAACTCGCCAAAATATGTCTCTAAAAGATCTGCAATTATTTGACCACTTAACCAGAAAGAAAAAAAGGCTCATTTGTATCGTGGGAAACTCGAATGAGTGAAGGATGCTATGAGTACCTCAAAATTTTCGGTAATGGGAACACTGGAATGCAGTGATCACTGAAAAAAAATAGCTCAGACATTTATGGAGGCACAATCATCAGTAGTAAGATGGTACCAGAAAAAAATACCAGATAGCAGTGCCATTCTTCGATATGACTTTGTTCTGCATCTGTTAAGCTATTACGAGAGTTTTTTTTAATTTAGGTTCTTTTACAACCCGATTAAAATAAATGATTTATTTATTTTCGTGTCAGTTCATTTATCAACTTTCAAATTCGCGTGGACGTGTATCTTTTCATTCATGTATTCTCCTTTTTTGCTTTCTTCTACACATGTATTTATTATATATATTTTTCATGCGTTACAGATAAATCAAAACAAAAATAAATATGAAGTTATATTATTAAATACTGAAAATATAATATTTTCAAAACACTTCTAATCAATAATAATATTATCAGTGAGTCGTTATTATTATATTGTATTGTATTTTTTCAAAGCATAATTTATTATTATTTTACTCATATTTATTATGTCCCTACTTTACTTTTAGGCAACGGAAAGAGGTGTATATTTTGACTTATCAAGTTTATTTAACTTTACACACAGAGGGAAAGGATTTTTAGGCTTCTATAAGTATGTGGTGCAAGCATTTACACCGAAAGGAAATCTTTTTTGTTTATCATTCATTTTACAAATTATGCGAAAGTAGATAGTCATTGTTGATTAGATTGTTCATTAGATTACAAACAGAACACATCATATAAAAATAAAGCATAATATTATTATAAATAAATGCTGATAACCTTGTAAAAATACTCACTGGCAAAGAATAAACTAATGGACAAATAAAAAAAATATGGAAAGAGTTACTTATTCCCTACAAAATATTAGTGTTGTTGTAAAAGTAATTTTAAATATTTAAAGTTAAGTATTTATTGAACAGGGAGGAGGATGTTTTTAAACAATAAACATAAAAACGAAAAAAGCTTAAGGGGGGACATTCTCAGCGTAGGTCAACATGGAGCTTTTATTGCATTTTCAAAGCATGATCCTGGACATTTTTTAAGCGTTGTAGATAATCTATTTATAAAATTTTGAAGCCTTATTATCCTCTTTATTTATTTTAAATATTTGATGACTGCATAAAGTATTTTTATGACATAAAATAGTATTTTTTTAAACCTCTCGCTCTAATGTTTTAGAATATAGTCATATTTCAGTACATAAATGTGCAGTGGTGTTAAGATTTTTCACATTTATAAATTTTGCATTTATAAAACTATCAGTATAATTAATGTCGACATTATTATAGTGAAATATTTACGATAAAAAATTATATTGACAATCTCTGTGATCCCAAATTTGACTAGAATTAGGCATTTTATTATTCAAAAAATGGGCAAGATTAACACATTTGAAGATAATTATAAAGATACTTACTATAAGATATGTATTTGACTATTCAAGTGTGATAAACATCCTACGAATAATGATTGTTTTATAATAATTATTGATCTTAGAATAAGGTAGTGTTTTTTGAAATACGCCATTTCTTTTGGCATTCCCCAGTGGTTAAGCTACAACATACGGCCGTAGCTATAAATTGACAAACTAAAACTGGAGTTGGTAGTAAGATCATGATAACGCGCGTGTTTGAACATGTACCATTTAAAAAAAATCGGTTAGGTAGACTTGAATGGTCAAAGACATAGCTTATAATATTATGTAATGTGAATTTAATATGAGATTGCTGTTTCTAATGGTAAAGACTTATTGAATGGGTTAGCGAGATATAAAATAGTAAAGCAAATCATGGTGTACTTATGGCCTTTCCGCTTCATAAATCTTTAGTCATCCAAATATGAAACTGCCGTAAAACGTATGAGACCATAGTGGAATTACTTTGTTAATAGTGGGAAGCATTGTTTTTCCAACCTTTCTCATTTTTATTCCCATGTCATCCCATGTCTTATTTAGATTTAAGGGGATCCTTATACCAGCAGAGACACTTAGCGAAATAATACGAAGCTTGCAATTTGAGACATTTTTTTGATAATTTACAATTTCAACTGCATTAATTAATAAATATGTATCTGAAAACATTAAAAAGATTTTTTTAAGTCAAAGATAAACTTACAATTATTCTAAAAAAAATGTGAATTTGTTACATATTTATGTCACGTCTAACGTTATTCTTTCATTATATTTATGAGCATATTTATTATTAAAATTTGGTTTATTAAGTTTTCAATTTTCACCATGTAGATTTTTGATTAATTCATCGTTTTAATATTTTTTATATTTATTTTAAAAAACATTGATTGTTATAAAAATATAAATGTGTATAACTTGAAATCCTTCTTATTTACTTATTTAAAGCTGTCAATACTTTCGATGGTTTGACCTTCGCTAACTAAATGCCAGCCTTAACTCTAAAATATATTATTAATAAAATATCGGAAAACAACAGACTATTGCAGAAAAGGGCTACTTTTGCAATAAATTATCTCCACCAACTATATAATATTATTCCTATTTCCGATTCTGCATAAAAACTGTAAGTCTATATCTATTTGCACTCATTTGAGACAAAATAACATTTTTTTAAAATATACAATTATATAAATATACACAATCTACTAGACAAACACAAAATGTATGCTAAGCGACCAACTGTACGTATTCAATGTCGCCCATTATTCCTTTACAGACTTACAAATTTATCTAAAGAATTGATGGGGAGCCACTGTCGAAAACTACCAAATCAAGACTCGCAACTGGACAGAATCTGGCATTCAAATGACGTTTTCAAAATGGCATCCATATTGTAGTATGTAGTTCCATGTTTGACCGTTATTTAGATACGTTTGTAGGACTATACGTTGTACGTACGTACCAACCATATTTGAGCTGATGAACCAAATGTATCAAAAGCGGCCACGTGTATATTTCATTCGATAATTCGTAACCATTTATTGAAAGTGGCATTTTGACTACGTGGTCTCTCTTGCAGTTATGTATTTTTTTAGGATTCTTTTACCGAGTGCCCCATATCCTTGGCAGTTTTTTTCAGTGCGATAAGTACGTCTTTTGGTAAAATTAAATCAAAGAGAAAGGAAGTCTCAAAGAAACACCATATCATTAAAACCCAGAAATTTAATATCCATAATTTTTTGCATTTTGATGCAAGCTATCCCTGTAATATGTAATTAGTGAGATTATAAATTCATTGTTATTATCATTAAAAATTGTGTAATGTTGTATATGTGTCGCTAGATTTCAAAATCAGCCAAGTTCCCTTTTGGTATTTTTGACTTTTTTGTAAATTGCTTAAGAACTACTGCTTTCTAATATTTCTGTATCATCAAAATGTGAAACTTATTAATTTTAAATATTCTATACTCGAAGTAATATAATCTTTCACCCTTGTGACTGCACGTAAGTAAACACAAATAAATAACAATAGCTGTAGTGTTTTATGGTTCTATTTTAAATCATATACATTTAATAAACTTTAAAAAATTACCATATAGGAATAAAATATATATTTTTGTTACTTACTGTTTTTATTTGGTGTTTTTCTTCGCTTTCTGTAAAATTGAGTTTTGCATAACATATACTTAATTATGTCCTTTATAGGGACACCTACAAATTCGTAAATATAAATAAAAATACGTAAATTTAATTGTGCACATCTTTAAGTCGAGCAAAGAGTTCCGTTATTTTTATAAACATCATATATAGTATACTATACTTGAATGAAAATGACTAAAACTTCCAATAAAATTTGCTTTGTCAACATAATATATAATGTAATATGTAGGTACGTTTCAAGTATTTTACCTACTTATATTTTTTGCAATTTCATAATCTTCAAAATACTTATTTACGGATAATGTACACATAAAGTTCAATTACAATTACATGAAATTGAGAAAACGCTGAAAGATATTATTTTCACTAACCAATTCATTTTTAATATTTGTTTTTTTTTTATATGAATAAGAATACACAATAAATTACTTAATTATGCACATCTTCAAGTTCTGATGAGGAAAGAATTCTTTTCTTTTTATAAACAGCATAAAGCATGAGTAATAAGTATTATCAATCATAATAGCAATTTGTTGAGCGCAATAATGTATTAAATACAACCACTAAGTAGATAAGAGCATATTAAAGTGCCGTGTCTACTTTCTCTACCAAGTCGTTACCTACGTCTTTTCCAATTGGGCCGGCGTCCGATCGTACCGGCGGCCAATAACCGGAGGCCAATTGCTCGAGGCCAGTTTACGGTGCCAAATCGTCCTAGATCCTATTAATTTAATTGTAACCACAAAGAAAATTATATACGTGATTAGAGGAATGACTATAATTAATTGCACACTTCACCTAAAAACAGTAATCGAGCAATATTCTTACAATATCATCGTGAATGCGAATATGTAAATGACTAAAATGTAACTAACTTTTTCATCCACCTTGTACTAATTTATAGCACGTAAGTAAATTTAATTCTATGAAATAGACACTGTTCGAGGATCACCTTGCCATAGATTCCAAAAGATTATATGAGGACAATGCACAAAGCAATTACTATTTTCGGTATATTAAGTTTTAAAGTACCAGACTGGTAAGCCGAGGATAATGTAAAATAAATAAATAAATTAAATGTATTATATTATATACTAGTTGAAGTAGCCGGCTTCGCACAGGGTCGCTTTGTGGTTATATTTATCTAAGATATTTCAAAAATAATAAGAGGTTATTAATTTTTTAATATTAAAATATCTGTGTAACACAATATGACAATATGAAAAAAATTCTAATAGGAGTAAAGGTCAAACAAAAGAACACTAAATTTAAATCGAATTCAAAATATGAAAACGTTATTAATATTATTTTTTTCGACTATGTCCGATCCTAATAAGATCATATGGGCCTCCACAGAGTAGAGGTTTGTATTAACAGATTTATTTTACGAGAAATGGATGTCAGCCACTTGCTCAACCTATTAGGTCCATACCCTGACTCACACACATATTAAAAAACAATATGTGTACTTGCCAGACCCAGGATTCAAACCTTGTGTTGTAAAAAATCAAAATTGGATGGAACAAACAAACAACAAACTTTGTATTTTATATAATACAACTATATAATACAAGAAATTTTTGCAGGTGTGCGCACAACAACTGACAAAAGTTTCATCGCAATCGGATGAATGGTATAGGAACGCATATGAATAGAAGAGAAGAAGATGGTTGTACTAATTCAAAAACCTTCACGGGCGTGCGCACAACAACTCACCAAAGTTGAATTTCAATCGGATGAATGGTATAGGAACGCATACGAATAGAAGAAGATAGAATAGAAGAAGAAGAAAAGGAAGATGGTTGTATCAATTCAGAAACCTTTGCGAGCGTGAGCACAACATTTGATCAAATCTTCGTTGCAATCGAATGAATGGTATAAAAACGCATACGAATAGAAAAAGAAGAAAGTGGTTGTACTAATTCAAAAACCTTTGCGGGCGTGCGCACAACAACTGGTATCGCAATCGGATGACTGCTATAAGAATCCATACAAACGGAAGAAGATAGAATAGAATAAAAATACGAAGAAAATAGTTGTATCAATTCACACACCTTTGCGGGCGTGAGAACAACACTTGATCAAAACTTCATCGCAATTGGATGAATAGTATAGGAACCATACGAGTAAAATAAGATATAACGAAGAAGAAGAAGAAGATGCTTTTTCTAGTTTAGAAACCTTTGCGGGTGTGCGTACAATAACTGAAAAAAGTTTCGTCGCAATCGGATGAATGGTATGGGAACCATACGAATAAAGGAAAATGGAATGAAGAAGAAGAAAAAGATCATGATTTTTCTTATTCAAAAACCTTTGCAGGTGTGCATACAACCACTTACCAAATTTCATCGCAATCGGATGAATGGTATAGGAACGCATACGGGACAGACAGACAGACAGACAAACAGACAGACATTCATTCTTATATAAAATATATAGCCTATACTCTTCGCGCAAGTGCAAGCAATAAGTTGATAAAGTTTTATTGCAATCGGATGAACGGTATGGCAGCGCATAAAATACGAACAAACAAACAAACAAACAAATATTGATTTTCATATATTAGATTAAATCTCAAAAAACATATTGCCTTATCTATGTAAAAATATAATCAAACAATCTATTATATTATTATGCGTATCTACCGATAGATTATAATATTTTCATAATAGTAGATAGGATCATGATCAGAAAATAAGTGCGCAATTATACTAAAATTATTAGTATTTAAACGTATGTACCGAAAAATGTACCCATTTAATTATCCATGTACCTATATATTTTTTACACGTCAATCATAATGGTCGCTAAGTATATTTTGGTGGGAATAGTGGTCATAATATGTTTCACCGTAAGATGTTTTTCGATGGAAAATATCGATCTTATGAAAAAATGGGTATGTAAGAAAAGGGGTTCTAATCTTTTATATAATTAAGTAAACAATTATCTTTTATATTAATTGAAGACTGTAGTAACCGCAGACAGAATTTTTAACCACCGTTCTCCTGGGATTGGATGCAAACTAACAAAATTTATTTTTAATATGCGTGATTAAAATTGATACAAATACAAATTGTACCAGAAAATAAAAAATACTTTATGACTAAGTGTTTAGAATTATTACAGTAGTAGTAAGTGGGTCGGTTTATATGTAAATACATATTTATATTATTATATAGTTTATTATATCTCTTATATATTATTATCCTAAGAGAATTTGGAAAACGCAACATTTTTTTTTATTTAAATACCATTTTGTTGATTTTTAAACTATTTCAATTCATTTTTTAGAGTCTCGAATCTACTTCCTTTTAAATCCGGCACAATCTGATAAAACATTACACAATCACAAATAAAATCATTTCTAAATCGCGTTTTATATCCGTCACCATACATTTTTGCGTCTTGCTATCCATCTACCACAAATTAATTATAATTTCGCTTAATACTTTCTATATAATCGATATTTCACAAATCACTGATAATTCTAGAAAACTATTCAAATTTGTAAGAGGCACATTGGCGTACTATGAGTTTTAACAAGAAATAAATGCAATATAAAAAGAAATAAAATATAATCCAAAAATCCGTCACTGTATTTAATCTGTCAAACTGATAGGCTAATAATTGTCATTTGTTTTCTTTCGCGAACCGCCTATAACAAGTAATGTTTGACGTGTCAGAATTCAAATTTGTGAACATGTGACATCAAAGATGTGACATTTCTATAAGCACCCATAAATAATCAATTTCAATCAAGACATTTATAGTAAGATGAAGATAATTGTCATACTGATCAATAAATTGAATAATGTCAGACTTACGAGTAATATAAGAAACAACATATTATATATATTACGTTCTTCTCAATATTATAGTAAGTGTCACATACTTCCATATAAAATAGATTGGTAATTATCGTGATTCAGTAACAATTGTATTATTTTACATTTAGGTAGGTAAATAAAATTCATGTGACGTTTAATACAAGTACTTAATTAAAAATTAATGATGTTTATATATTTTATAATCATAATTATATATAAAATTACAGTAACCTTTCTTTTTCTTCTATAATATCATTAGTAACTATTAATGCTCAATAAAAATTAGATTGCAATAATGTTTCTTTTAAAAAAATACATTATGCATGTTGTTTGCTATTTTATTTTTGATCACTTCTAAGTAAAATATGATATATTTATAATTAAATATAGTCAATTGTGACCTATTTACGACACAATTAGGTACAATTAGTGAGTATCTGCTACTTTTTTCCATTTTGTACATGATACAAATAATATTTTTTTTATTTCTCCGCCCAGATAATTTGTTAACCAGTTAAGTGCCCAGAGCGTCTTTGGACGCCTTAATTACACCGATTCTTATGTTAATTACTATCAATTAACTAATTGCGGCATAGAAAGGATTAAATAATAATTTGAACATGTTGGAATTTATTCATTAAGTAGTATATAATAGTACTTACGAATTTTAAAATATTATATCGTTTTTGCTCCTAAACAAAGCATATGGACACACCCCTTCAAAATGGTAATTACGAGTATTTTAAAAGACTTATTATGAGAAATAGTTTTTCAATCTAATGGGATCTTCCCCATTGAATAAATAAAACGTATTATAACGCTATAATCTAAATGTATGAAAAATAAGACTATCCTGCAATGGTGATGGGTGGAGGTAGGGTGGATCCACCATAGATAGTACAGACTAAACTTTGTTAGTTATGCATATTTGTTGCATTTAAATTAGATTAGAGAAACATTAAAATAAGACTACAATTTACAGATAGTGTTAGTTTTTAAAATTCAATTTACCCTGGGAAACCAAGCCATAATACGCATCTGTCTATAAAATATTTAAAATTATGCAATTAAATCATACTTCATAATCATTTTGGATATTTAATAGATTGAATAATATTTTTTACTATTATTTTTTGGTTGAGGCAGGGTTAAATGAATTATAAAAAACTAACCAACAACATATGTAATATGTTTTCTTGTTTCAACGAAAACAAATAAGTATGAATGAAAAAGTGCAATATATAAACTATATATTCAAATATCAGTAGTAACTATCTATTCAAATATCAGTAGTAGCAATCGGCGTTTGCCAGTTGTTCTGCTAGGCCTATCAGCCTGAGGTGGTGTCAGACGATATTGTGAAAGCCAGACTCTAGAATAAACTACGCATATGATTCTAAATTTATATTGGCATTGACGACATGTAAATCGTAAATCTGATAAATCAGCAAAATGTCAAACTGTCTGAGGTGAAAATCTATCCCAAAGGGAAATCTAGGGTGCCGATTATGCATACTTTACAATTAAATTAAAATCCAACACCGTCAAGCCGTCTGCAAGACCTAGCGAGACAGACTGGCGACCGCAAGCTGGTTCTGCTAGTAGTATATCATATGCATTAGCTATTCTGAAAGATCAATTGTGACGACTTGACTAGGATAACAGAGGAGTCGCCCAAACGGTGAATACCTCAGTAACTGCTTTGCAGTTGACCTTGTTATCTTTGTAAACGACCCATAACAAGATACAGTAGCTTTGCAAATGAAAGCCGAAAAGTTTTCATACAATTAATATACATTAGATTTACCAATGTACGTAATGCTGTTTTTATATTCTAAAATCAATTTACGTGAAAATGCTAAAATATATTGATATATAATATTAACAGGTTGATTTTATATACAAAGAAATAAATAAAAACAAGTTATGTAAAACGACCTTTATTTTTGGTCAGTAAAGGAAGACATTAATTTATCGATCAAGAATATCTAGTGTCACAGAGTTTGCAACGTGGGCAGACCGATTACTTACTGAATCATTGTAATATTATTTGGGTTTGCAATTTTTTTCTATTTTTTTACTATGGGAAAATTTGGTGCTTTAATATAATATGCTAATTTACGTTCAATTAAATAAATATAAGAAAAATATATTCTGTAAGTATAGTAAATTTTATGAAATTAAATTTTTTTTTCGATCATGTCCGATCCTAATAGGATCATAATAATATGATCCTCCACAGAGTGGAGGTTTGTATTAACAGATTTTGTTTTTAGGAGAAATAGATGTCAGCCACTTGCTCAACCTATAACGTCCCATACTCAGACTCATCAAATTTAAAAACAATATGTGTATTACAGAAATACAGGAATTGAACTAGGAGCTCACGACGCTATTGGCTGAGGCGTTAGCCGCTCGGTCATCGCGGGCATAGATGGCCGCTGAATAGTCAAAGATAAACATTACTACAATTAAAAAATCTTATACCGCGGCCATCGTGGGTGTATCGTAAAAGTATACTTACAGCTAAACCCACAGAAGCAAATCTGATATGTTGTGGAGTTTTCTATTTAATTCTATTTACTAGTAATAAATAAAAGTGGTGTAGTGGACATTTTAAATTCTGTTTTCAATATATACACCTATAAGTGGAATGATATAATAGAATAATAGATCTATCAAAGTTGTTGCTCAATGACATACTGTGTTATAAGGGGTCTAGGACGATTTGGTGACAGGACAACTGGACGCCACGCAATTCAAAATTAAATAGATGTTAGGTACTTATAGGTACTTTTAAAATAATATTTAATAGTATAATTTATATTTAAATTATTATATTATGATTTAAGAGATGGTAGGAATCTAAATATGCACACGTAAATAATGATTTAATCGTGCATATTATGTTTTAGTTCCAACGCAATTTTTTCATATAAAGCCATAGGCATGGTAATTCTCAATCCGCAAAAAAAAACATTATGTTAAGAGTAAAATGATTTAAAACTACTAAGTAGTAGATAGAAACTAATTAGAATTCTTCGTCTACGTTATGTATACGTGTCTACGACAGTGCGGCGTCCAATTTTCCTGGCGTCCAGTTGTCCCATTCCCATTGTAGGGACGTAGTATATTATACATAATAATATGCTCTCTTAATGCTATTAAGTCTCTTCTCTAGGGTAATACTTACTAATATGATTGCAGTATATTATTATTATGATAGGAATTTAGGGTGAAATGGTGCTTTATAATGTTATGTATATTATAAAAACGTAATATTTTTATAAATATTTTCAGGGGCCTGCCGTATTTTCATTTTCTAATTTTAGCGTGTGCAGCGGAGCGAAGAAAAAAATTTTGACTGATCTTCATTTAACCATGAAGACGTCAAAAGACAATCGTTCAATAATTTTTGGAAACTATACAATGCCCGAAGATGCAAAGAATGTCATGGTAATTGATGTTTATTTTATTTATACAATATATAGGTCACTACAGCTTTCACTAAAATGCGAAAAAATATTTTTAATTTTTTTTTTATAAAATATAGAAGTAACACAAAAATCAAGGAATATTGGACCTTAGAAAACTATCATATTATAGTGGTTATATAATAACTTATAACCACCAGAAAAAATCATTTTTTAAAAAATGTTCAACCAACTGGATATCGTTGTTACAATAAGTTAGCCATCTAGACCAATGTTTCTAACCCTTTTTACATCCGTGGACCACAAAAAAATCAAAAAATGTTTTGTGGACCATCAACATTGGAATAAAATAATAAATATTTATATTTACACTATTTTTGAAACAAATATCGAAATATAATACAACCCCACTTCAAATGTTGGGTTCCTAGGTAAACCATGCCCCCATCCTTCTATGAAACGATTTATGACTATAATAAATTAGCATATTATACAATAGTGTCATTCATTCCGGAAATGACTTGTCAATTCATTGTGAACCCTTGTAGGTGCACGAGTTCTGAAACTTATTTATTATTTGAAATTCATTAATTATAAGCTTATAAAAATATTTTAATTTTGCGGCTCACCCAAAAATCTACGCGGACCACCGGTTAAAAAAATATGGTCTAGAGTCTAGACTGTCAAAACTATCTATCTTACTATAAAGTTAACACAGCCAAGAGAGGGGATGTTTTTAAAACATTTTGAAGTACTATTTGATAGTTTAGATGGTTGACATATTGTTAAAATTAAATATGATAAGCTACCGTCGATATCCGCCAATAGCCGCTTTGGGGATAGAATAGACCCACTGGGATAGTTAATATTAAACCAAAAAATGCATCACAATTATAAACAAAATACAAATTTGAAATAGTAACAATTCAGTTACCGTGATATTTTTTATTAATATAAATTAATGTATAATTCAATAAATTAACCAGTCTGAAAGATAATATTTATATTTTATTATAATATATTTATTATAATTTAAAAATATTTAATAAATTGTAACTAGATTCTTTACATGAATAATCAATACCACCTAGTGAGTATTTTTCTCATTTCAGATTAAAATAGTATCTTATCATTTATATAAAACCCAGTACTGAAAACTTCTTACTATAAACGATGCCAATATATGCAGTCCTGGAAGTGATTTTATTGTAGATATAGTAAAAAATATTGTCGATATCGATAAAAAATGTGTAGTTCAAAAGGTGAGCGGGATTTTCTTTTCTTAATTCTAATTTTCATTTTTTTTAACAACATTCAATCCTAAGTGTATCATAATATGGGCCTTCTCAGAGTGGAGGTTGTTTTATCATATGTTTGTTTTTACTATAAATGGATGTCAGCCACTTGTTCAGCATATTAAGACCATACTCTGGTTCCAAACAACATGTGAATTTTTGCGAGACCCGGGATTCGAACTCGGGACTCACGACATAAATCAAATTAAAAGTAAATAAGATTTTATTTATTTTACATATGCTTAGTGAACTTTACAAATTAATAATTTATTACGTACACAACATGACATTTAACATTTAACAAGATATTTAACAGAATTAAATACAAATATTATAAATTAGACACACGGAAGTACACCGAATAAGCTAAGTAGACCCCGATGCTTAAATTTGCATGGAACGCATTATTTGGACACCTGCATTATCTTTAAAAGTGATCTCTTATTTTGCACTTGAGAAAGTCCGAGAATAAATCAATATGCGTTACATCCGCAGATGTCCATGGTTAAAGTACTTTCTAAAATTATTATTTTGTCAATATATGAGCATTATAATATCTTCAAGTTTCGTTAAATATAACATTATGTTATAGTACAATATTTTATTCGACCAATTCTTCAGTGACAAGACAAGGAAGGTATCATGACGACATATACCTATATTATGTATTTCTATAAAGTCTACAAATTACTTAGGTTTCCATTCGTTCCATTGATGTCATCTTGGGTTACCAAATGAAATGATAAATGCTTATTTTACATGAAACAACAAAATAATATTATTTGCTATTATTTGTTTTATAAGCCTAATGGAAAAAAAGGCATCAAAACTTACTTATAATCATACGAGTAGGCAAGTATATCTATACATTCTTACAGTCTATAAGTCATAATAATATCTTGACCTCACCCCTTACCTTAATATCTCTTTCTCACTATGCATTAGGTACGTCTCTCTTTGCCGCATATATTTTTAGATCTATCTTTTTTGTTCATATTGGAATGCAACGCACTGTTGGCAATGTGCATTTATAATAATTTATTTATGATTGGTAAATAAAATCTGACGGATATCAATTATATGTATTTATTAGACAGTGTTATTAATTTTAAAAATAATAACATATTAATTGGGTGCTATGTTGAGGAACAGCTGAAATATGAAGATGACGAAGTGCATATTAACTGAACTATTTTAAGTTTAATGGGCTTGGTAACCTAAGGTGACATTACAATAACGGGAGTGTTATATGTTAATATCTATGTAGTTGTTCAAGATTCCAATAATGACTAAACAACATAATTGATATAATTTAATATTATATTCAACCACAGATTGAAGTCGATATAATATTTTTAAAACACTATTTTCATAATCTTTTTGAGTTGTAATTATATTTTGTTTACATTTTTTTCAGACCATAATAAATTATTACTTTACTCACACTGATTGCACTTACTTTTTAGGTAAAGGACAGAACCGTTAATTTTGACTTGACAAGATTATTTCAGCTTATTTACCGAGGAAAAGCATTTTACGGCTTCTTTAAGTTTTTGGTACAAGCATTTACCTTGAAAGGAAATCTATGTTGTATATCATTTGTTATGGAAAGTATTCCAATGAAAAGTTAATATTTTAGAACCATTGTTTAATGCTTTGCATGAATGTTTCTTTAATTTCAAAAATAAACACATTATGAATGCAACAAATAAGAATTATTAAGACCGTTCACAACATAAGAGTTTTATTTAAAAAATGTTCTATTCCAGTGATGACACGCGAGATAATTTTGCATGGCACTTGAATGTTTTACTTTGGAAAGAGGAAAAATACTTATAATAATTTAAAAGATATGGAGCTAGAAGTAGTTATTCTGGCAGACAGTTTCAAAATTGGTGGGCCGAAGTACTTTAGCGTTTCGTTGAATGTTTTCTGAAATCTTCAGGTAACCAGCAAACAAATGACAATACTATCAATGGCACTGTAGCCAATAAATTTAGTTATTATTGGAAGTTGTGTTTGTTATTGGTTAGAATAATAATTATTAGATCCAGCTGATATTTAAATTAATAGAATGAAGCAGCAGAGACTTTCAAAGTCGGTGGATTGATGAGTATGGCATGAAAAATGAAGGCAGTTAATTTTGTAGTCTGGGACAGTTACATGCAGAACAGAAGTATTATGAGACAAGCCATAAATCACTTCTTGAGAAAATCAAAGACGAACAAAAAGAATTTTTTCATCGGGCAATTATAAATAAAAATATTCAATCAACAAACGGCTGGTTGTTATTTTGCCTCTAACATAATCGTTAAAAATAGAAAACCGTTTAGTGATGGGGAATATAATATGAAAATACTCCTACGTAGTCTTCCAACATTTTGAAAAAAAAAAGAAAAAATAATTCAGAGAATAAAAGATATGCCTTCGGCTAGAAACACGGTGAAAGATAGAATCTCATGAATTCAATTGTAATTTTTAAACTTTAAACATATAAAATTCTTAAAAACTGTTTTTTTTATCATTTTTTACACCATGAAAAACTGCTTGGCACGACCAGTCGAAAAATATAATTTGAAAAATTTTTGCACGTTACACCCCCGAATGGTCCCCATTTGGGGATGTCTCTGTGTATCTGGAGAGGCCCGAGTCATTTAGAATATATTGACGTAAATATGCCTTGCCGTTTCCAAAATAATTCCGGTGTATTATTAGTTCACCTCCAAGTCCTAAATCCAGACGAAAATCCATACAACGAAGCAAAGGGACAGAGTGTTTTCACTTTTGAAAATGGAGGGAAATGACACTACGTAAAAAGGTTCTAGTCAAACAGGTTAAATAAAAATACGGTTATATACGCTTATCCTGGATACAGCGGCAAACACATTTTGAAAATAGCCGATATACTGGATTATTTGTTAGTTTAGGTTAGTTTAAGTTAGGTTAGGTTAGGTAAGGTTAGTAACAACTCCCCCTTCAGCGAAACGCGTATGACCCACGTTGGATCGCGCCAAATTAACAACTCCCCCTTCAGCGAAACGCGTATAGCGTAGTTCGTTGAATTGTCTTAGCTCAGTCGGTGAGGGGTTATTAATAATAAAGATGTTTTCCTTTTTGAATGAGAGTACGGTTATGACTCTGTTTATTATTTTCTCTGCAAATATACACGTTCGGTTTTCAATTACAGCGTACAATACTTCGGCAATGTAGGTGAAGGCGACAGACACATGGGTTTTTCGAACGAAGCGCGAGAAATTTTCTTACCCGTAGGTAAACGGGATAAGATATTTCGCCGGGTAGTACTTCAGCGTTCAAGAATACGAAAGGATGCGCGGCGAGACTGATGAAACTGGTCCAGAGTGTTTTGAAGAGAGGCTGCTAGTAGAGAAGATGCTGTTCCCGAGGGATAATCCGGTAGACTGATTAAAAATCTCTCGGATGCGTCCTCTTTTATAGCAGCATCCCTTATTCTAATTGGTCCAAAGAGATAATGAGAAGGGGTGACCAAAGATTCTACTATTATCGTTAGCTCGTCCTACATGTTATTTCTTGTTTATTTAATAAGAATTTACTGGATTGTCAGAAGGACCAAGTATCAAGAGATAATATATTTTGTACACGTGGATGGATATATTGACGTTATAAAATATCGTCTATCTAATTCTATGGATTTTATATGAATTTATCTAGAGCAGTTAAATAGCTATCTCTGGCATAAACTTGCGGTTTTAGTCTTATGCCAGGAGTAAACACACGATTCTATTTGCGTTTAAATTACAGGCATTTACAACTACTTACTAGGTACCTATTGACATAATAATAGGCCCGGTAATTGTCCTCCACCGACCTTCACATAAATATCTGTGATTTTATGACGTAAACCTGTCTGTTGCCTTTACCTTTAACAATTATACATGTATGATAATTTCAATTTAGTCTTAAAACTACGTCTTATACAGTAATATGAAATAATATTTTACTATTTCCCAAAAATAGCAAAATATTACTTCTTCAAAGAGGTAATTCGCAATGCAATGTGCAAGGCCATACCGATCGGCGGCATGGTCCCCGCATTGCCCCGCTTTATATTGCTGTCTCTTTCCCGCGCAACTATATAAAGGTCATGATTTTAATTTATTTTGTTAGAAATCGGCGGAGCTCACGTCGGTTGTCATCAAGAATTTATTCTTTCTTAAATATGCGAATTTTCCTATGATTTTTATTACAGACGACAGATACAAATATGATGAACACAAAAATCGAATAATATTTCCTAAAAGTTGAATTTAAGACTCTATGATGCTATTTGTTTTTCTTTTCGCGCGCGAAACATTTTTGCATACTCACACCTATGCATACACATACCAATGCATTGGCTGGCCGTTGGGTTTTAATTTATGCCCTCAATTTGGCGGTTGCTACGCGCTCAGTTACTATGCGGTTTGTTGGTGTTGCCACGTTATAATTGTAAGTATGGCCATTCGCAGCATTCTCACATACTTACACCGACGCGCACACATACCCACGCGTTGGCTGGTGTTGCCATGTTATAAATTAATTCTATAATTATTAGTTTACTATTAACGATTTTACGGATTGAAATATTATTCGATTAGTGTGTCCCACAAGACATATTAATTATTTACATACACTTTTAATACTAATCACTCGCTCCGCGTTCTTCTTCTTTCATACTATTACATTATATATTAATTCAACTTATACCTAACATTTTATATTGACATTTTTACAGGTTTTATCGTACAGAACAAGGCAATTTAGCATACATCATCTGTCATTCGGTATTACCTTGTCCGTTTCAAATTGTGTCCCGTTCGATATATTTACATACCGAACGGTGACGTAAACCTGTGAACAAATAAAACAATTTACATATGATTAGACAAGGAAGCGTATAGTTAGAGATCAGGTTTATATGTCGGCTTATTACTAATTAATTTACTAAGCGTATACGCCTACCTACCGGTAGGTGGCGACATTAGGTTAGGTAAGGTTAGGATAGGTTAAGTTAGGTTATTCTAACAAATAATCGAGTATATCGGCTATTTTCAAAATGTGTTTGCCCCTGTATCCAGGATAACCGACTTGTACCAAAAATAAATACTAATCTAATATATCATAATAGCAAATATTATTAGCCTTAAAAGAGTGAAAAAAATAAAAACATAAACAACGAATGCTATTAAATATACAGCATATTACTAAAAATGTATATGGCACTGGTAAGCTTGGCATTAAGAAACAGTTCTGACCCAGAAGAAAGACGTCATGCGACGATGTAGATAATTATTGACGAGTGTATGCAAATTCAAATTATTTATGACATTAGGATTAGAGACCATCTCTCGTGAGAGCAGGCAAATATTTCATGAGCAGAACTGATCTACAAGATTGAAGAGAGTAAAAAGCGAGTATGCCTTGTAAAAAGGCATGATCGGAAAATAATCGTATGACGAATTATCGAAAGGAAAATAGTTACATATAATATGTCTTAAAATAAAATTTCTTCCGAGCACACTTTAAAATATGCTTGTAGAAAACTTCATTAGTACTTCAGTTTAATAGACCCATATTCAAGAATACTACGCATTAACGAAACGTAGAGTGTACGTATGACATTTGGATTATTAAAAAATGGTTTAATTATTTGTCTCATGATGCATCCCAGAAGCTTTATTGTACGTAGAATTGTAGACATTATGTGCGAGTTAAATGATTATTAAGAGTGCAAAATTATGCCAACAACTATCGTCTCAGATTTACGCTTTAATGAGCTTTTTGGCATTATATAATTATATTTAATCGAGGATCTTGTCCTGAAAGTAATACAAAAAAATTTGTCAGTAATAATAAATTTAATAGAAGCTCATTTTTTATTAGTAACTTTCCAGTGAACACAGATTTCTTTGCAATTTGTGTCAAACCGGCTCATTGTGAATTGGTGTATATAATTTTAAATCATCTGCAAATTTTTTTTTTTTATTCCGTCCATTGACTTCACAACGGCATTCACAAAAAAAATATGAGGAGTATTGGCCTAAGATTTGATCCTGGAATAGTTAGAAAGACGTCAGATGCACACCAAGCATACTCAATTTATTGACAGCAATGCGAAAAATATGATTTGACGTAGGTATTTAAATGGATAGCTTTCCTGATTTCGATGTAGGAAGGGAAAGATGTGATTTTTTTGATTAAATATATTTTATTGCAAATATTACAAAAATAATGAAATACACTAATATACAATTAACAAACGCATCAATATGACTAATATATATTATTTTTCAGATTTTCTGAAAATAAAAACAGTGGGTACCTTTCTTCAGAGTTAGATTACCAGTGAGGTCACGTTACATTTATGTTATTTTACAAAAACCTTGGTGTTTTTTTGATTGATTCACTTGTATTTAACTACACAACAACTGACTCTGGGCCTCGTAGCATATTTTAGTAAGTATTTAAAAATATAATAAGTATTAATTTGCAGCGCCTAATAACAAAACGTCCAGGATCGTCCGGGATGGAGAAAGTCTTTCAAAGAGGCAAAGACCCGCCAAGGATTATAGTGCCATAAATGATAATGAATAGCAAAACCAATAACTTTCAAATGCAAAAATAGTGGTAAATCCTGGTTTTGCGCTAAGTAATTAGTAAGATTCTTTATTATATCATATTTTTGTCAGAATATAACAATATGCATATTTCAATTAGGTAGCTGATTAATCTCAATTGCAATATATTCATGAAAAATAAAACATAACCTATCAAAATCTATTTTTATTTATATCACATTAAATAATCGTTCTAGTAAATCGTCATGGTAGGTTAGGTTACTGATTTTGTGGCGTTTTAGAAGTTATAGATCGTTAAAAATATATTGTCTGAAATTGCATGATTATAGATTATTGACGTCTTAGAGGGTTTTACTCTATTTGAACTTATTTAATTTTTGTTAATAGATGCCATATATTATTATGTAATATAATATTATTTTATATACACAGGCATGCGCCGAGCGGGGGACTGTCGTGGTGCAAAAAAAACAGGTGGCAGGATGCAGGAGTTGGCGACAGACCGAAATAGAACATTTTTTAAACGATTTTATTAAAAGTAATATTTAATTACCTACATAAACTGAATATTAGGGTAAGATTTATTATGAAATACTTCTATACATTGCCAACTGTCAAAGGGCGGCGTTTATCGTGGGGTTAAAACTAAATAGCTAATGACACGTAGATATAATGAAGAATGTTAAAAATATGCCACATTTTTTTTTATGGTGTGAGTATACAATAAAATTAAATTATTCTAAGTTTTCTGTAGATCGTTTTTTTATATTTTGCGGGGAGCAATTTTCGGTTGATACCCTGGCTTGAATCACCCCTGTATTATAATAGTGATATTTAAAAATAATAAATACTGATAAAATAAAAATGTTAAAATTGTGTTATTTTCGCGTTGAGTAAGTTCTTAGTTATAAACATTAAATTTAAGTTGGTGCTATTCAATATTTACAAAATAATCCGCGATAGGCTGCGGACGATAATGCACGAATGTAAGAATAATGTACCTAAGTAAAAATCAAAATATTAAAAAAAACAATTCTTAGTATGTTTTATTTTCTTGATCCATATCGTCTCCTTAGGTGGAGCATATAGTCACCACGCGGTGGTCTTGAAAAATCTTACTTCAAAAACATTGCTATGTAATGATTGTAATACATATACCAGATTTGGTTATTGTGATTTTTGTGTTTTGTTATGTCTGCTATGTTTGCTAACTTTACAATGGCAAATGGAGATAACCAGTTTGACTTCTAAAATACCAGTCAATTTTTGACTGGCCACGGTGGATTCGCTGCCAAGTTCGTTGAGGTTGAACTTGACACCCGACCACTATGTCCATGTGGCGGAGCAGAATGCAAACCAAATTTTCGGGAAGTGTTCCAGAATCTGCTCTGAAAGGTAAGAGACGCTTAAGTTGGTCCAACTAGCTGTTAAGCATATCGAGTCATCTGACTTGGTCGTCACAAAGGCCAATTTTATGGCGTTTAAAATAGCGGCGTCTTATTGCAGGCAAAGATTTTTTTATTGTTTTGTGATTTTACCGAGGCTTTGACTGTGACTCGCTGTCATATCGCCTCTTTTCTTCTAAAAGGGGATCCGTCGATCAGGTCCTCACTCTTATTCTGTGAAATAGCTTTATAATTATATTGCCTAGCTCTTCCGTCTTTCTTTCTTTCTTCTTAAGACGCCAGTGTTTTATGCACCAGAATTGCTCTCCTCGGTATCCATCCCCTCTGTATTTTCGATACATCGTGTAATCATTGAATTTTAGATAGTCTAATTCAGACCTCAGCCAAGTCTCTGAGATTAATGCTATTGTTATTTTTTGTCTTATTGAGTAAAGTTATTGTCCGAAATTTAAAGGATTTTAAGGATTGTCACAGGAATGTCTGTAATTTATATGGCTTGCGATATAATCTTTTGCAATGCTATTTGTGTCCGGCAACCTCATAAATATAAATGAACCTAAATAATAAATTTTGACGCTTTTTTTGCAACTGTACTTCTGCTAATATTTTTTAACATAATTTTCACTGATAGCAGATCTCACTGATCGCACGCCCTGATCAATTTAATAATCATGCTTTACCTTTTCTTCTCAACCAATAAACACCACTTTTTTTAATATTACAATCAATTATAATAATTGAAACGAAATATGGAATCAAAAATCTTCTTTTATTGAGTACAGGTTACCGTATTTCATTCGGAGATAATCAATTATTTGCACCGCTAATTAAAAATTCAGTGCTATGGCTTCATCTTTGTACCACCATACGTTTATTTTTTTACGCGCAAAGCCAGGAATTAACTAAAATATTATATTATTACAAACATTAAGTATTATTTTGTAATATTTATAAATACTAACAAAGATTTTTTTGTCTGATTCATACGTTATGATACTTAACTAATAAAACAGAAAAACTCATAAAAAAATATTCATATCATCAATATTATAAAAACATTATTATTTTAATGGGTTAAAATAAAACCATTAAAATCACACTGAAATGATAACTATCTACTTCAATATGTTCATAGAAAGTGAAATTACGGCGCCATCAACGCATATATTTTTTTATTAGATTTAACCTATAATATAAAGATCCACCACCATGTCGCATTGACGTCAAACTGTCTGCAAAACCTAGCGAGACAACTGACGATCGTACTAATATTATAGTGTTACTCAGAACATAAGAGATACCGGATATTCAGAATCACTTCAAAAGTAATGAAGAGGTTGGAACGAGACAAAAACACGCCGACCTTATTCACACCTAACGTAAAAATTCGACAATGGAACTAGAGTGAATATTTATATACCTAGCAGTGATTCTGATAAATACTACAGTCTACCTCAGGCGCGGGAAAACTGCGGCCCGCCGCGTATTTTTTTGCAGTCCGCGAGCAATATTATATTTTTGAAAAAGATTCACGTTTTTATCTTTTAACACCTTTCTCAACTACAAAATTATCACCTGAATTTTAAAAAAATGTTAAAAGACGTGACATAGTTCTATTCCTCTCTTTAGATTGTATTTTTTTGTTAATAAATAGTTTACATATAAAGATGGTATTTTACTTGCAGACCGCCACTATTCCTGAATTTTGGCCCTTCATCCGAAAAGCTTGCCCCCTCTGGTCTACGTCGTTACTATTTTCTACAAGTAAATATTATTCTGATGTGCAATGCCACTAACTACAATCCCCATGGCTTATTATTATGACAGAGCTATGGGGCAATTTGTCTGCTATCTCCCTCCTCGGGACAGTAAACATTTTTTAAATCATCACACGCTCGTCATTTAAATTAACCGGATGAGAGCTATCCATGTAATACGTAATAATGGGATTATATACATTCATTATTATTACCATTAAACATTGTGAATTTTTTTAATAATTTGTAAATATTTTTGATAGTAGTCACAAAATATAATAATTAAGTACATAATAGATATCCCGTGGTTATGTTTAATCAGTTTTTATCTGTCATCTTTATTAAGCTAGCCGGCTCTAATAGATGGTTCAGTGGAAATACAATCAAGAGCAGTGTTTCTTAACTATTTTGACCCGTTGCCCCCTTCTGATTGTAATATTTTATCTGTGGCTTACCACCCTTAATAATTCCTCTAAGTAAAATGAAAAAATAATTATTAGAAATTAGATCGCTTACTTATAAATTGAAAAAAGTTTTTAATAAAAAAATATTATGTAAGTACATGAAATTTCTTATAAATTACATTTTATTTTGTACTTATGTAGATTTTCGATTAAAAAAAATAATGTTTTACAACTTATATTTCAATTTTCAATTTCAATTTCAATTTATTTTACATATTGTGAACATTACAAATTATAAATTTAAGACGTTCACAACATGACATTTAGGAACAAAGAAAGATTATTAAAACAGTATTATGTAATACTATAATTATGCAATATTAAGTTATTCTACAGTATAAATATGTAAATACAAAAAATATGAAGTATATAGGTACAAGGAAGTACACCGGATGAGTTAAGCAGACCCTATTTTAAGAATTTATAAAATAACATCCACCTATACTCATTCTCACGTAGATGGAATATATCAACATCCGATTATGTACTTGTGTAGTGTGATTCTTGTTAACTTTCGAGAGCAATCAAATAAATAACCTGAGTTTATCTAGATGCATCAAAATTAGGTGTAGGGAATGCAATAACAATATCATAAATATAACCTTTTCCAGGATGGGCCATGAAAATTGACTCATCTGTTATTTAAGTCTATATCAAAAAATTGTCTTTTTTTGTTTATGGTATTTACTAGCTTCTCTTCACTAACTTTACTTCAAAACTCTTCAAGTTTTTCTATTTATGAACTGTTATCCAAACAGAAATATTTTCTACCAGATCTCTTGAGTGGAAACTCAAAAGACTAAAGACTGTTAGTATATTTTCAGTTTTCAGATAGCCAATCCCATTATGGTAGCTCTCCAAAACCCATCATCAACACACCCACTTGTAAGATACATTTTAACACTATCAACACAGCTCCGAATAATACGAACAAACCATAGATGCTTATGGATAATAAGTCATACAGGAATATGAGCAAAGCAAGGAACCTGACAAGCCACAACAGATAAAAGACTTAAAACTTACAAACTCTTCCCCATAAGCTACGCAAAAAAAACTAAAAAAGATACAGCATAGTTACGAAACAACATAATATTCAATTATCTGCCACAGGATTAATAACGCGGACATTTATTTCAAACATAATCCATGTCAGCACTCTTGTCAGGAACATTGAAACATCACACGAACCCGCACAGATACTAACTGAGAGTCTATATAAAAAAATCTAAATTGAGGGACAATGACTGCTATCCACGTGACAGCTACACATCTCAAACTGTATGGCATGTCATTAACGATTGCCAAATTCTAGAAAAGGAGTGATGGATTCTCTGAGCTCTGTGTATACAAAATTATCATGAAATTGACCCCCAAACACCTCACGAAATACTAAACATCAAAACAACACAAGATTGCTACATAAAATATTTAATTGTTACCATAAAGAAAATTGAAGACGTGACACTTCGCCTAAAAACTGTAATCGAGCAATTTTTTTTCAATATCATCATAAATGTAAATGACTAAAAATGTAACTAGATATTTCATATACCTTGAACGAAAAAATTTAATTATTTAAAAAAAAATCTTAGAGAATTTAATGCTCGTAAGTAATTTTAATTCTATGAAATAAACACTGTAAGAGAAACGCCTTGCCATGGAACCCAGAAGTTCATATAAGGACAATGTACCAAGCAATTATTATTGTGAAGTTTTAAAGTACTTGACCAGTAAGCCGCAGATAATGTAAAATAAATAAATAAAATAAATATATTGTAATATTTATATTAAATATGGAAAAATTTATTACCTTATCTCGTGGTGCAGTTCGCAAGGCGCTGGCCTTCCATCCGAGAGCTCCGGGTTTGATCCTGGTGAGGCCAAAATATATTTACATAATCTAATATGGAAATTCTTGAAGCCTGTGAGTTTTTCCACTGTACTTAGGCTTGACAACATGTTGTGGTGTTAAACAAAAAAACAAATTTTAAAAAAAGTATGTAAAATATAATCAAACAATCTATTATAGTGTTGTACCTACCGATAGATTAAAATATTTTCATAATAGTAGATTGGATCATCATCATTATAAAAATATCTTAATGGAATAATAAAAATACGTACGCAATTAAACTAGAATTATTAGTATGTAAAGGTATGTACCCATTTCGTTGTCTACGCATATATTTTTTACACATCAATCATAATGGTTGCTAAGTATGTTTTAGTAGGAATGGTGTTTATAATATTTTGCATCGTAGGATGTTTTTTGGGTGATAATATGAATATTTTGAAAAATTGGAATAATAAAAAGAATAATCTTCTATAAAATTAAGTAAAAAAATATCTGCCACTATCGAAGCCTGTAGTGTCATATCTGGGATTAGATGCAAACCTATAAAATTAATTTTTCATGTAAGCGATTTAAAAAAAAACATAGTCTATGACTTTGTGTTTTAGTGTTTAGAATTATTAAAGCAGTAATAAGTAGGTAGGTTGGTTTATAAATAATTATTTATAATATATAATATACACTAGCTGCTGTTTTCGTATTCTAAAATCTATTCACGTGAAAATGGTATTTTGTTGTACAATATTAACAGGTTGGTTTCATATAGAAAGGTATACATAAACACATGTTTTATAAAACTACCTTTATTTTTGGTCAGTGAAGTAAGATATGCATGGATCAAGAATATCCAGCGTCACAGGGTTTGCAAAGTGGGCTGACTGATTTCTTCTTGATTTTAATACACTGATAAGTAACTAATTGTATTTATGATTTAGGTTTATATATTATTTCATATTTTGTTTGTGTATGAAAAAATTGATGCTTTAAATATGCTATTATGCGTCTTTTTTTCCTCTAATCAAATAAATCTTATATTTTATTTAACTTACAATAAACTATACGTAATTGTAATGAAATTAAATTAATAAATAATAAAAAAACCTATATAGCAGATAGAAACTACCACCACTGAAGAAAATATGAAGTTGGTATCTGATTTTCTATTTAGTAGTGATACCAAATCTTAGGGGTACATTGGTACGACCACGCTACAAACACTCGAATTTGTGAGTGGGCACAGCAGCCCTCAATGATTAAGGTAATCACAAAGAGACGCTTTACGTGACTAACGGCTCGTCTTATGCAGGCGAACGCGATCGCGACGCGGTTTGAAACAAAATAAAGCGAAACGATGCGAAGCGGCAACGTTACCCAACGTGGCTTGTCACCAGTCGTCATCGCATATTATGCATCATGGGCACACGCAAGGGATTTTTTTATTTGAAAATTCATATTTTTTAAATACAATTTTTTACAGAATTATCTATCTCAAAGGAGTGGAACTAATATTATGAATTTAGAAAGATACATTCATGGAGAATTTCATCATTTATATGAAGATATTCAATGAGTATCTGCCGCGCGCCGCGTTCAGTTCGCGCAAAAATATCAAACCTACTAATCACGTCGCAGAAGCCATGCGCCGCTTCGCATCGCTTGCCGAGCGTAATCTGCACGGGGGCCACTGATTTGGCACTCCATGTGTTTGCTATTTACGTGCAGAGCCGTGTCGCATAGCGTTTGCATCGGCTTTGCCCACGTAAGACACCGCGTTAGACATGTGTTCCGATTGCCACCAGAGAGTGCGACACTTCGTACCCTTGTGGCACAGCCTCAAGAATTCCATCGCCGTGGTCGGTCCTCCCTCACCTTGCAACGGTGCTATTAAATTAATCTACGTACTGCATATCTGGCATGGCAATGGACTAAGGAAAGTGATGCGAACTTGTCTAACTTTCAATATGCCCCAATACTGGAGCGTGACAGGGTGAAATAAGAAGAAGTGATAAATATTAAAAGTGACCAGTAGAAATTTTAAATTTTGTTTTCAATATTATAATATAAGAGTGGAATGATATTAAATATATCTATCAAAGTTGTTATGCTCAATAACATATTGTGTTATACGTAGTATGTTATACATATTATGCCAAGTCTTCTCGTTAGGGCAATACTAATAATATGACTGGTGTGTGTTATTATTATATTGATAGGATTAAGGGTAAAATGGTGCTTTATAATATGTACATTATAAAAACATTTTTATAAATATTTTCAGGGGCCTGCCTCATTCAATTTTTCAGATTTTAACGTGTGCAGAGGAGTTAAGAAAAAAAAATTGACTGATCTACATTTAACCATGAAGACGTCAAAAGATAAAGGTTCAATAGTTTTAGGAAACTATACAATGCCCGACGATGCAAAGAATGTGATGGTAATTGATGTTTACTTCTTTTCACATATAGGTACTTAGGTTACTTTTTTTCAGTTTTTATATTTAATACAGAATAACCCAGGATCAAAGAGTATTGGATTCATGATTTTTTATGTAATTTGAAAACACCTCAGTGAACTAGAATATAACCACTAGAAAAAATTCATTTTTGAAAAAATACGAAATTTAGCAGGTCGCGAACATGTGCTTCTAAGGTTTTGCGCCCATGTGCCTTGACTATATCATCGCTGTACATGCCAATTGCGTATCCTTCAAATATTAAATTATTTAGGAAGTGAAAAAAACTGTGGGCATTGGATTTACTTATTATTTTATATACATTATTTTATTACAAATTGACAATTTTCTTTTATATACTTACCAGTGGCGTGTGTTTAGAAGGTTACAGTATTTGGCTGAAATATTTTTTGCCAAGTTACAAATGGCTTGAAAATAGTTTCGAAATATTTTTTTGGGATTTATGATCTTTGGCTAGTTTGCAATTTTGTATATTTTGAGATAAATATACCAAATGATTTAAAAGGCATTAATCTATATGTAGAAACATAATTTGGTATCAAAAAACACTTTAAGCCAAGTAAAAATCGTTAACAAAATTGACTGTTGGTGTCATAACTAACAGTTTTCAATGAATAATGTTAGTATTGTCACCAAAGCCTTGCTAACCAATCAGGGAGCTCTATTTTTCATAGTGTACCGTGTGTCTACAGCCTTAGGAGCATTATATATATTTTCAGAAAAATAATGTTAATCGACTCACTCAAGAATTAATATTCAAGGGACCTCAATGCCTTTCTTAGAATTATTACAAAAAACTGTGCTCTGGTGGTTTTTTGCGATTATTTCAAATCTCGATTTTTGGAATATGTGAGTTGTGACTCTAGGCAAGTCAGTGGCGATAAACATTTATTATTATCTTATCTACTTGCGACAAAATAAATAGTGGTTTTTACAATACTCTGAAGAAAAAAATCCAATTGCTTTATTTTTGGCAGTCGGTTGTTGTATTTCAAATCATAATATTGATAATTAATTAAGTACCTTGAAAACTAACCAGTATCGGAATCTCTCAAAAGTTTTGTTACTGTACATGCACTTTTTAATAATTTAATAAACAATTTCTTCTATTCTACAAATAATTTACAAGATTTAAGAATGTTACATTTTTATTGAACATGCATAATTTATACCTCAGAGAAATATTATATTACGACTAGACAAATGTTTTTTGAAAAAATTTACAACCTGCCGGATGTCGTAATTTTGCTAGATTTAAGAATGAAACATTCTTAAATCTTGTTAATTACCTATTCGTTGACTTAAAGAAATAGTTTATAATTTTTTTATTAAAAAGATATAATTAAAAAAAAACTGTTTGAACCAAACCGAATAGAAAAAAATAAAAAAAAGTAAATCATTCTCTAATATTTCGCCTACTATGCACTATTACTGTTTTTGTGAATGAATTAACAACTCTATCCAGGTTAACGCTACATATTTATTGTATATTGTAATATCATATTGTTTTACATTTTATGTAGGTATTATTCGTATTATAATATAAATATATTTTGTATCAGCCAGTAGAATAGAGTAAAGATGTGTGACGTTCATGTATGACTGATTTAAACTACACGAGTCAGAGGTTGCCTATGAAGCAGTGACCAACTATAATGCAAATGCAACATACAGCTACATTACATCATAAGCAAGATTTCATTATTCACGGCTTAATTACATGATTGTTCGACATCATGTCTCACTACGTGATGAATGATGAAGATTAAAAATGAGATTCACGTACTAAAATGCTATTGCACAATATGACCATGTTTTCAACTGACTCAAATACCTAATGACTCTAATAAACTAAACAATCAGAACGAATAATCATCTCAAACTGAACGAAAGTTACTAGAAGATTTACAAAGGACAATAAAGTGATGGTAATTACTGATCTCGTTAATATTAGACAAACTAATTTCATCACAATTATAAAAAAAAATGGTTGGGCAAATTATGGTCGCCTTCACACCAATATTTCCCTCCTACCTATAATCAATCAAGTATAATCGCAAGTCCAGGCGCAACTCTGTTAGGTACGAGTCATGAGTCGACCGTTATTAATACATAAACTTCAGTTACATCAGGAGAACGATGGCGTCTAGGCTTGTTACAGCTTAACCGTCGTTAACGAGTAATTCAAAGCACATATAAAGTGACTTAAAAGTTAAGAGCAGACCACGAGCATGTAGAGTGTAAATTTCATGGAAGCAATAATTCTATCTTCCAAACTCAGTAAATCAAACCAACATCAACTCGTGTTACCGGCACAAGGTGTATTTTTAATTTATCATAATATAAACCCAAATGTATCGTGCGAGTGCCTAGGACGTGAGGGCATGCACCAGAGACCAGCTTAACATTAATATGGTTAGTGTATTGACTAACTCCCGTGTTATCGCCCAGGATCCATATCCACCGTAACAATTATACAAAAGTTACGGTCCACTGAAAAGCGTCACCAAATTATAAATAGTAATAATTCAGTTATAGTGATATTTTATATTATTATAAATAAATATATAAATAATGTATAATTCAATTGATTAACCAGTCTGAAAGATAATATCCATTTCGCATGATATAATAAATCTATATTAATATATAAAAATTAATATTTGTTTGTTTGTTTGTTTGTTTGTTTGTTTGTTCGTATTGTATGCACTGCCATACCGTTCATCCGATTGCGATAAATCTTTGTTAACTTATTGCTTGCACTTCCGTAAATAGTATAGGCTATATCTTATATATAAAAATGAATGTCTGTCTGTCTGTATGCCTGTTTGTCTGTGGTTGTATGCACACCCGCAAAGGTTTCTGAATCACCTTCAGCTTCTTCATCATTCTATTTTCTTTTATTCGTATGGTTCCTATACCATTCATCCGATTGCAACAAAACTTTCGTCACTTATTGTACACACACCCGCAAAGGTTTCTAAATTAGAAAAATTATCTTCTTCTTCTTCTTCCTCATTATATCTTCTTTTATTCGTACGGTTCCTATACCATTCATCCGATTGCAATGAAACCTTCGTCAGTTGTTGTGGTAACACCCGCAAAGATTTCTGAATTAGTACAAGTAGCTTCTTCTTCTTCTTCTTCTTTTTCATCATTCTATCTTCTTTTATTTATATGGTCCCTATACCATTCATCCGTTTGCGATGAAACTTTCGTTAGTGGTTATGCCAACACCTGCTAAGGTTTCTGAATTAGTACAACCATCTTCTTCTTCTTCTTCATTATATCTTATGGTTCCTATACTTTATACATTATTCTTTATACTTTATACATTATTCGTATGGTTCCTATACCATTCATCCGATTGCGATGAAACTTTGGATAGTGGTTGTGCCAACACCTGCAAAGGTTTCTGAATTAGTATAACCAACTTCTTCTTCTTTTTCATTATATCTTCTTTTATTCGTATGGTTCCAATACCATTCCTCCGATTGCAATGAAACCTTCGTCAGTTGTTGTGGTAACAGCCGCAAAGATTTTTGAATAAGTACAACCATCTTCTTCTTCTTCTTTACCATTCTATCTTCTATTATTTGTATGATCCCTATACCATTCATCCGATTGCGATGAAACTTTCGTTAGTGGTTGTGCCAACACCTGCAAAGGTTTTTGAATTACAACCATCTTCTTCTTTTTCTTCATTATATCTTCTTTTATTCGTATGGTTCCTACACTATTCATCTGGTTGCAATGAAACCTTCGTCAGTTGTTGTGGTAACACCCGCAAAGGTTTTTGAATTAGTACAACTTCTTCTTTAATTTTATATTCTTCTATTCGAATGCATTTCTATTCCATTCATCCAATTGCAATGAAACTTTTGTCAATAATTGTGCCAAAACCCGCAAAAGTTTCTGAATTAGAATAACCATCTCTTTCTTGTTCTATTTTATCTTCGTCTATTCGCAATGAAACTTTGGTGAGTTATCGTGCGCATGCCCA
Source organism: Rhyacophila brunnea (assembly GCF_057557595.1). Taxonomy (NCBI): domain Eukaryota; kingdom Metazoa; phylum Arthropoda; class Insecta; order Trichoptera; family Rhyacophilidae; genus Rhyacophila; species Rhyacophila brunnea. The sequence goes on from NW_028232806.1 coordinate 14,897,624, forward strand.
CAAAGATTTCTGAATTATAAAATTATCTTCTATTTCTATTCGTATGCGTTCCTATAACATTCATCCGATTGCGATGAAACTTTTGTCAGTTGTTGTGCGCACACCTGCAAAGGTTTCTTAATTAGTATTATATAAAATACAACCTTTATTTTTTGTTTGTTCCATGCAATTTTGATTTTTTTTACTACATATTAATAACATTAATAACGTTTGCATATTTTGGATTCGATTTTAATTTAGTGGTCTTTTGTTTGACCTTTACTCCTATTAGAATTATTTTCATATTGCCATATTGTATAACACAGATATTTTAATATTAAAAAATAATTACCTCTTAATATTTTTTAAATATCTAAGATAAATATAACCACGAAGCGACCCTGTGCGAAGCCGGGTACTTCAGTTAGTATATTATAATAAATTGTGAGGTTATTTACAGGAAAAATCAATACTACCTTAATATGTTATTTCTTATTTCAGGTGAAAATAGTGATGTTTCATTTACATAAAACTCAGTACCGAAAACTTCTTACTATAAATGATGCCAATACCTATCTTATGTAATCCTGATAGTGATATTAGTATATATTTAGCAAAAAATATTGCCGATATCGATAGAAAATGTGTAGTTCAAAAGGTGGGTAGAGTTTACTTTTCTCGAAATATTTTTTTCCCACGTTCGATCCTAAGTAGTCATATAATTGGCCTCCACGGAGTGGAGGTTGTATTACCGGATTTTTGGTTTTAATTTGCTTGGAGTTTAATTGCTTTGGACATTATCAAATACAATTCAAATTAAAACAAATTTTATTTATTTTACAGAATATACCAAGTGAACTTTACCAATTATTAATTTAATACGTACATGACATTTAAATTGAATAAAACCAGTATTAAATAATTATATAAAAATGCGGTATTAAGTTATTTAACAGTAAAAAGAGTAAATACGAAAATTATAAATTAGATGCAATGAAGCACACCGAATGAGCTAAGTAGACCCTGATGCTTCAGCGTCCGGCCATTGCTGACAGAACCAAATTTGCATGAAACGCATTATTTGTACACCTATAAATATTGTCTTCAAAAGTGATCTCCTATTATTTTTGATGCTGTTCGCCTACATAAACCACCAGATTGTGATTGACATGTTGAGTTTGCCTCACCGTACGCCTCTCGACGCTGTATGAGCCAGCCGGTGAGGTTTGCCTGCACAAGGCATAGAGAAAAAACGCAACGTCTAGTAGTTATGTCAGCGTATAGCTACTAGACTATAATACTCCCCTCAGCTGTGACCTATATTTACCTAAACTTGTTGACCAAATTCTTATTTTATGAGACCCACCTGTAATTTTTACACTTTTCACGAGGGACGTCCCTCTATGCCGCATATACTTGTCCATGTATTTTGTTCGTAATGGAATGAGATGCTCTGTATAAAATGTGCATTTATTATTTATGAGAGGTAAATGAAAGCTGATGGATATCTATCAATTAAATGTATTTACTGGATAATGCTATTCATTTTGAAAATATTAACATTTCAATAAAATGCAATATTGATGATTCTAGAAATAACCGAAATATGAAGATGACGAAGAGCATATTAATTGAAATATTCTCAGTTTAATAGGCTAGGTAACCTAAGGTGACATTACAGTAACGAGAGAGTTAATATTTTTTAACATTTATATGGTTGTTAGAAAAATAAATTATTAACTTAATCACTGTGATTGCACTTACTTTTTAGGTAAAGGAAAGAAACGTGCATTTTGACTTGACAAGATTATTTCAGATTATGTACAAAGGAAAGGCATTTTACGGCTTTTTTAAGTATGTGGTGCAAGCATTTACCTTGAAAGGAAATCTATTGTGTGTATCATTTATTTTGGAAAGTATTCCAATGAAAAATTAATATTTTAAAACCATTGCTTAATGCATTGTATTTTTTTTTATTTGAAAAATAAACACATTTTGAATGTAAAAAACGAGAAAAAAAACCGTTCATCACATTAGAGTTTTATTTAAAAAAATAAAAAATGTTCTATTCCAGTGATAGCAAACCTATGGCACGCGAATGATTTATTTTAAAGAGAGGAAATATACTTATAATAAATTAAAATATATTTTAGTAGTGGTCGTATAATTTCAAAATTGATGAAACAAAGTACTTCAGCGTTTCGTTGAATATTTTGATGAAACCTTCAAGTAACCAGTAAAACAATTACATTAAATATCAATGTTAAATATCATAGGATTAACATGGCTAGTAGAGATAAGCAGCAGATTCTTTCAAATTCGGTGGACTGGGGAGAATGGCATTAATATCGAAGGCAGTAAAGCAGTATGTGTTTTGTGTTCTGGGACAGTTGTATGCAGAATCTTGTCAAAAAAACTGCATTATGATACAAACATAAATCACTTCTTGAGAAAATCAAGGACGAACGAAAAAAATTATTGATCAGGCAATTAAAAATAAAAATATTCAATCAACAAATCCAATGAAATTTATCGGTAGTCATTAAAAACTTAACAACTGCTTGTTAGTTTGCTTCAAACATAATCGTTAAACATTGAAAATCGTTCAGTAATGGGAAATTAATATATTATGAGAGAAGTGTTGTGAAATTCTCCCACGATGTCTTTAAACATAGAAAAAAATAATAATTTAAAGAATAAAAGATATTTATAGAAACACGGCAAAAGAAAGAAATTAATAAACTCAATTGTAATTTTTAAACTTTTAACATAGGTATAAAATTCATAAAATCGTTTTTTTTACCGCACGAATAAGTGCTTGGCACGTCACAGTTGAAAAATAATATTTAGAAAATTTTCGCACACGTACCTACGTAAAAGGGTTTACCAATCTTCCATTCAAGCATGTAAAATAAAAATACATCATAATTTTATATAAGTGTAAACAACGAATGCTATATAATAAAATAAAACAAAATTCACAGCATATTACTAAAAATGTCTATGGAACTGATAAGGTTCGTACGAAGAAACAGTTCTGACCCAGAAGACGTCATGCGACGATGTAGATAATTATTGACGAGTGTATACAAATTCGAATTCTTTATGACATCAGGATTGGAAACCATCTCTCATGAAAGCAGGTAAAATATTTCAAGAGCAGAACTGATCTACAAGATTCAAGAGAGTGAAATGCGAGTATGCCTCGCAGAAAGGCATGATAGGAAAGTAATCGTTGGACGAATTATCGAAAGGAAAATAGTTATTTATGTCTTTAAAAAAAGAAAGAAAAAAAAATCTTCTGGGCGCACTCTAAATATGCTTGTAGAAAGCTTCATAATAACTTTAGTTTAAAAGACCCATATTGAAGAATACTACGCATTAACGAAACGTAGAGTGTACGTATGACATTTAAATTCTTAAAAAAATGGTTTAATTATTTATCTCATAATGCATCTTAGAAGCTTACTTGCACGTAGAGTTGTAGTTGTAGAGATGTTGAACATATATTTTGTTGCAATATGTGGCAAACCGGCTCAGTGTGAATTGTATTGTAATTTTAAATCATCTGCAAAAATTATAAATTTTATTCCATCCATAGACTTCACATTGGCATTAACAAAAAATATGAGGAGTATTGGCCCAAGATTTGATCCTGGAAGAGTTTGAAAGACGTCCGATGCACACCAAGCATACTCAATTTATTGACAGCAATGCAAAAAATATGATTCGACGTAGGTACTTGAATGTACAGCTTTCCTGATTTCGATGTAGGAAGGGAAAGGAGTGATTTTTTTGATTGAATATATTTTATTGCAAATATTACAATAATAATGAAATACACTATTATGCAATTAACAAACGCATCAATATGACTAATATATATTATTTTTCAGATTGTCTGAAAACAAAAACAGTAGGTACCTTACTTCAGAGTTAGATTACCAATGAGGTCACGTTACATTTATGTTATTTTACAAAAACCTTGGTGCTTCTTTGAGTGATTAATTTGTATTTAACTACACAACAACTGACTCTGGGCATCATAGCATATCTTAATAAGTACCTATTTAAAAATATATTATATTTGCGGCGCCTAATAAAAAAAAGTCCAGGATCGTCTAGGATGAAGAAAGTTTTTGAAGGAAGCAAAGACCCGCCAAGGGTTGTAGTGAATGTAAATGATAATACCTAACTTTAAAATGAAAAATTGGTGGAAAATTACGTTCCTGTTCTAAGTAATTAGTTGGATTCTTTATTATATTGTATTTTTGTCAGAATATAATAATATGCATATTTTAATAAGCTGATTAATAATTTCAATTGCAAGACATTCATGAAAAATAAAATCTAACCTATCAAAATATATTTTAATTTATATCACATTAAATAATCGTTTCAGTAAATCATCAGGGTATGTTAGGTTATATTATAGACCATTAAAATTTACGACGTTTTTTAACATTAGGATGAGACGCTACACCACCATTGTCAGCTATTTTGATACTAATGTCAGTTGAAATAAAACGGCACTTAGTGCCTATTTTCAAACTAATCGCGCTGCCTCTTACACCTAGAGCCATCTTTAAATATCCATAAATGTTCCAATATTTTTTTTAGCACTTAGGCATGTATTTAGGATATTGGCGATGGCACACAAAATATTTCTGCATACTCACATTTTTTTCGATTTTCGGGCACTTAGTGCCTATTTTATTTCATGTATTCAAATAATATTGTGTGAAATTGCAGAATTTAGATTGTGGACGCCTAAGATTGTTTCACTCTATTTGAACTTATTAATTTTTGTTAATAGATGCCTTATTATGATGTAATATAATATTACTTTATATACACAGTCATGCGCCGAGCGGGGGACTGTCGTGGTGCAAAAAACCAGGTGGCAGGATGCAGGAGTTGGCGACAGTCCGAAAAAGAACATTTTTAAATGATTTTATTAAAAGTTATATTCAATCACCTACATAAATTGAATATTACGATGAGATTTATTATAAAATATGTACATCTGTACGTTGCCAAATGTCAAATAGCGGCATTTATCGTAGGATTAAAATTAAATGTGCCATAAATTACTACATTTGAATAAAAGCAACTTGTCTTATAAGTTTTTTTTTATCTCTTCCCTTTTAGATATATTTTTAATAAACTATGCTCAATTTGGTTATTTTAAATAGCTATTTACACGTATAACAAAGAATGTTAAATATGCCACATTTTTTGATATGCTGTGAGTATACAATAGAATTAAATTATTATAAGTTTTCTATAAATCGTTTTTTTTTTTATATTTTGCATTCAGCATTTTTCGGTTGGCACCCTGGCTGTAATCACCCTTGCCGCACCCCTGTATTATAATAGTATTTATTAATTATTAATTATAATATTAAAAAATAATAAAAACTGTTTAAAATAAAAATGTTTAAATTGTGTTATTTTCGCATTGAGTAAGTTCTTAGTTATAAATATTTATTTTATGCTATCCAATATTGACGAAATAATCCGTGATACGCTGCAGACGATAATGCACGAATGTAAGAATAATGTAAGTAAAATTTAAAATATAAAAAAAAACAATTCTTGGTATGTTTTCTCTTCTTGATCCATATCCATGTGGCGGGGCAGAATGCAAACCAAATTTTCGGGAAATGTTCCAGAATTTGCACTGAAAGGTAACAGACGCGTTTGTTTAACTAGCTGGCATATCGAACCGTTACGAAGGCCAATTTGTGGCGTTTAAACAAATTGCGGCGTCTTATTGCGGGCAAAGAATCATTGCCCGAACTTAAAAGGATTGTCACAGGAATGTATGCAATTTATATGGCTTGCAATATGATCATTTGCAATGCTATTTGTGTCCGGCGCAATAAACGATTAAAAATGCATTTTTGACAACCTCATAAATGTAAATAAACCTAAATAATAAACTTTGACGCTTTTTTCGCAACTGTACTGCTGCTAATATTTTGAACATGATTTTCACTGATCGCACGCCATGATCAATTTAATAATCATGCTTTACCTTTTCTTCTCAACCAACAAACACCACTCTTTTTAATATTACAATCAATTATAATAATTCTAACGAAATATGGAATCAAAAATCTTCTTTTATTGAGTACCGTATTGCATTCATACATAATCAACATTGATATAATTGCATAATCAATAATTTTCACCACCAATTCAAAATTCAGTGCCATGAATAGTATAATAATAATAATAATATAGTCATCTTTGTACCACCATACGTTTATTTTTTTACGCGAAAATTCAGGAATAAACTAAAATATTATATCATTACAAACATTAGGTATTATTTTGTGATATATATAAACACTAACAATGATTTTTTGTGTGATTCATACGTTATGATATACTTAACTGATAAAACAGAAAAAAATACAGAATTGTACATAATAAATATAATTATAAATAATAAATAATTGTCATATCATCAATATTATAAAAACATTATTATTTTAATGGGTTAAAATGAAACCATTAAAATCACACTGAAATGATTACCATCTACTTCAATATGTTCATACGTAAACAAACATAATTTTTTACCGATTATACATTATTAGACTTCAATTGTAATGGTGGTTGTAAAGTATTTTTTGGTGGCATTATTATTTGTCATAATATTTTGCGACAAACATTGCCTTTCGTTCGAAAATATGGATATTTTGAAAAATTGGGTATGTGAAAAAATATGTTTATATCTTCTCAACTATATAATGTATGATTAGGTAACAAATCACTTACTAGGATTCAAGATTGAAGACCACAGTTTTTTTGCGATTAGACGCAAATTGGTGATATTTTTCTCATAAATAATTTACTGTAATTCTATTAAATTAATGAAACAAAAATATTATTAAACACTTTCATAGAATGATTAAGTTTGTGCAAATTCTTACAGTTAGTAGTTATTTAGGTATTCGTGTAAATAGATATACACGACACGCATATTATATTATGGGATTTTAAAATCGACTCAATTCACTCCCCTTTAGAGATTAGACCAAAAGTGGCTTCTAGCAGTGGAATGGCTGCGACGTTACACAAATAATGTTAATAATACGTTTTTTAATATTGTTAAAAATACCCAAGATTAGTTATAAAGTATGAACTAACATTTTACGTAGTCCCATAATTCTGAGAAAGCGGGCCTCATGTAAATAAAGTCAACCTATCTTGGCGCGTGCTGGGCACATAAATACTTAGTCAGTCGGAAGCTCCCACTTCATCGGCTGGGGCGCATTATATCAATATTTCTTTAATTTATGAAATAATAGTTAATTTTTAACTCAACTTGTCAATTATTGAATTTATCAACTTAACAGTAGTATATTTATATCAGCGCTAGAATATTTATACATGTTTATAAGAGGCCATACATAGTGGTTTTGAACCGTGTGTCATACTAAACTTAATTATGATTTCTGTTTATGGAAATATATTTTTACGAAATACGTTTTAAGTATATGAGCGTATAATATGAATACGGATAAGGTCAGATGCTAATATATACTAAGTTAGTGTGTGTTTATGTGTTAATTGAAATCATAAGCTGTTTAGGATGGTACGCGGTCCAACACTACATCCGGTTTTGGTCTACAGATGGCTTATAACACGGTTAAGTTTTTTTTCCAGGTATTTACGGAATAAATAAAAAAGTGCCTAATATTTTCACAAATATTTTTTCAGGGTCCTCACAGACTAATATTTTCTGATTTTAAGATTTGCAACGGAGTGAAGAAAACAAATTTAACTGTTCTACATTTAATTATGAAGACGTCAAAAAATAACAGCACAATTGTTGTTGGAAATTACACATTACCCAATGATGTAAGGAGTCCACTGGTAATTATAGTATTTATCTACATAAAAACCTACCTATTACGTTATTACGGCTTTCATCAACATGCCAAGAGTAGGTAAGAAGCAAAAAGTCTTCTCTCAATTTTTGAAATCCACAACAGTCACTCTTCACAGAGGTCAAAACCGGAGCTGTTGGATGGCATTTGGATAGATTTCATGCAAGATTCTCTCGTGGAAAAACCATTCATTGTGCACCAAACTTGAAATTCACCTCACAGAGACTGCAACACTCTCCCCAAACTAATATTGCTTCAGGCCGGATAAATCCACTAAGGATGCGATACAAAAAGTTATCAACTACCATGAAACAGCAAGTAAATATTACGTAATATGCATTCTTATAAACATAACGGGTGTCTTTGACAGTGCCTCTTGGCCATAAGTATTGAGAAAGCTTCAATTAAAACTTCTCATAAGAGACAATCCGAAATTATTTAAGTGACAGATCCAAACTATATGATAATCTCAAGGAAATCAATAATGGGGTGTCCCCAGGGATCATTCCTTGGACCCTGTCTGTGGAGTACCCTCATTGTTGACCTTTTGTCGGTCCCAAATCCATACAACTATAGTATTATTGTCTATGCCCACCATCCGTATGGGTAGTACTTAGTACTACAGTTAAAGTCAAAGATAAGGTCACGTCTAGTCATTTTACTGGTTGACAAATTATCATTTCTGCACCACGCCAAGATGTCGGTGGTTAAAGCTAAAGCATGTAACCATCGAATCTCCTGGCCAACTGAAAGTAATTGGGACCTTAATTTACCATGTAATTACGAGTATGGCTGGCTATGCCGCCAATATGTGGTATCATAGATGTAAGTTACTGTCCATCCGGAAAAAATCTTCTCAGCGGCCAACGCGTAGCATTACTTGCCCTCACTAAGGCTTAAAAGACAACTTTTACCGACGCATTGCCAGTCCTTGCTGAAGTTCTTCCGTTAGACTTGCACGTCAGGTCCGTGGTCCCACGACCGCCTTGATCGAGGGTTAGGGGGCGGGGTTTGGCGAAATATTAATTCGGTGCGCTTGAAGAAAAACGAGAATATCCTTTATATTTATTTTAAATATTTGATGACTGCATAAAGTATTTTTATTACATAAAATAGTATGCTTTTAAACCTCGCGATCTAATATTTTAGAATATAATCATATTTCAGTAGGTACATCTACGTGCAGTGGTGTTAAGATTTTTTAGAATTATTCTTTTTAAACGCATTTATAAAACCATTAGTAAAATTAATGTTAAGGGTGGACATGCTCAGCGTAGGTCAAAATGGAGCTTTTATTGCATTTTCAAAGCATGATCCTGGACATTCCTTAAACGTTGTAGATAATCTATTTATATAATTTTGAAGCCTTATTATCTTTTATATATATTTTAAACATTTAATGACTACATACAGTATTTTTATTACATAAAATAGTATTCTTTTAAACCTCTCGCTCTAATGTTTTATAATATAGTCACATTTCAGTACATAAATGTGCAGTGGTGTTAAAATTTTTAACATTTATTAATTTTTAATCGCATTTATAAAACCATAAGTATAATTTATGTCGACATTATTATAGTGAAATATTTACGATAAAAAAATATATTGATAATCTCTGTGATCCCAAATTTGACAAGAATTAGGCATTTTATTATTCAAAAAATGGGCAAGATTAACACATTTGAAGATAATTCTAAAAATACTAATTATAAGCTATGTTTTTGACCATAGAAGTATGATAAACATCCTACGAATAATGATTGCTTTATAATAATTATTGAGCTAAGAATAAGGTAGTGGTTTTTTGAAATACGCCATTTCTTTTGGCATTTCCCAGTGGTTAAGCTACATCATACGGCCGCAGCCATGAATAAGCAAACTATAATTGAAGTAGGGAGTAAAATGAGGATACGCGAATTTGAACATGTACCGTTTAAAAAAAGATTTTTTTTTCGGTTAGGTACATGTTCAAACATCAAATGTTCAAAATAAATATAAAGGATAATAAGGCTTCAAAATTATATAAATAGATTATCAAGAACTTTTAAGGAATTTCCAGGATCATTGAAAATGCAATAAAAGCTCCATTTTGACCTACGCTGAGCATGTCCGCCCTTAACATCAATAGTGAAATATTTACGATAAAAAAATATATTTTATTATTTTTCGTATTATTAGTATTACTTTCGTCTTTTATATTTTATTATTTTAAGTATACGTGTGATATATTCTGTGAATTATAGATAGAATATCGTCATTTTTTTAATAGAATTTTTAAAAACTATATTTTCCTCATGAAAAACTGCTTGGCACGCCACAGTTGAAAAATAATATTTGGAAAATTTTGGCAGGCGTACATAAAAAAAGGTTCGCCAACTCTGAGCTGTCTTTGACCATTCAAATGTGATAAAACATACTACGAATAATGATAGTTTTGAAATAATTATTGACCTACGAATTATGTAGTATTTTTTGAAATACGCACATACGGCCGTAGCCATAAATTGATAAACTATAACTGAAGTAGGGAGTAAAATCATATTAACGCGCGTATTTGAACATGTACCTAACCGAAAAAAACGATTTTTTTCCAGTTAGGTACATGTTCAAACACGCGCGTTAACATGAGCTTACTCCCTACTTCATTTATCGTTATTTTATTATCTATTCTATAAGGAAGGATAGATTTAGTGTTAGTATATAGGTAAATAATTATATAATAAACAATCGACAGTTTTAGATTTTATCATCTGGAGAACATGAAATACGCATGTATGTCGTAAAGTAGTTTATAAAATAAAGAATAATGAATTTTATTTTCCGATTTCAGATGAAAATCGTTATTTATCATTTAGAAAAGAAGCATTACCGAAAACTTCTTACCATCAGGGATACCAATATTTGCAACCCTGGAAATGATTTTATTGGACAAATAGCGAAAAATATTGCTGATATTGATACAAACTGTATTGTCAAAATGGTTAGTAGGTACGACTTTTCTACTATTAAATAAGTGGTCATGTACCATTACTACATAGGTATGGAAGTGTGTATGACGAGTTTGCTAAAATAACTAAATGGAAATAAAATACAATAGTTGGGTACCCGAATATTATCTTCATATTTTTTTTCCTATTATGTATGCTTAAAACGTATTAAACCAATTTCTGCTACCAGTTCTTCCGTATTCATATAAAATATTATGGACCTTAATGTAAATAATATGCATATTGGGCATACCCCTAAAATATCTCAAAATAAAACAGGAATAAAGTTAGGAATTAAACAAGACAATACAATGTCACATACCATAATGCGTATAATAGTGTTCAACTACTAAAATATACTATCAGTGCTCACGTTTATAATAATATAAAAACTATTAATTCTTTCTGTAACAGTGCCACCTGTCAATGTTCTTGGATTTGGCTTGATTCTGCATCAACTGTCAAACTATTGTAAGAGTATTCTATCATTTGGTCTCTTTCACGACCCGATTAAAATTAATGATTCCTTTATTTTCGAGTCAGTGGTATTTTTCAAATTTAGAATTTCCGTTGACGTGTATGTTTTCTTTCATTTTACCCCATTTAAAACGTTTTCACCCCGTCTCGCTCTCTATTACACATTAATATAATATGTTTTGCTTATTCGTGACAGATAAATTAATGAATAAGGTAAAATAGTAAAGCCATGACATATAAGTAGGTAGGTAATGATAATTTGACACTAAAAATATATCGGGCGGAACTTTGTCTAAGAAGGTAGCTGGGTAGCTGTATCTCGGTTGATTCTAAGATATCTAAAAAATGTAAATACTTAATTAGTATTTTAAAGCGTTGTGAAGAAATTTTTAACACTCGCAAGGTGCCGCGAGACGATAAAGTTTGAAAACCACTAAGTTATCCAGTAAAATCTCAGTAACGCCACAACTTAAGCCTATTAATTAGAACGGGAATGGTAAGATAGTATTTTTTTTCAATACTACTCTATGAAGAAGTGGAATAATAAAATCACTATAATTTCCGGTAGTCCAAGCTCTGATAATAGAAACTACTTCTTGGAGGAATATTAGATTGGGTTAAACTCAGCACTCCAACTCAGCTCTCTAGCTCAGCTAAGAATATCGACAGTTTTCTTTAATACGTTACAGATTAACAAGACGTATATTATCTCTATAAGGTTATATTAAATAAAATAATATATTTTCAAAACATTTCTATTATTATTTATTATTATTATTTAATCACATCTTATATGAACTTTACTTTTAGGTAACGGACAGGGAAATCTATTTTGACTTAACAAGTTTTTTTTATTTTATACATAGAGGAAAAGGATTTTATGGCTTCTATAAGTATGAGGTGCAAGCATTTACATTGAAAGGAAATCTTTTTTGTTTATCATTCATTTTAGAAAGTATACGGAAGTAGATAGCCATTGTACATTACATTGTAATATGCATGTTTTATTTAGGAACATTTTTACTAACAGAACACTAATTTATATAATAAGTAATAGAGTATACTATTATAAATAAATGTTTATCACACCTCTAACAACACTTACAAAGAATAAACTAATAGACAAATAAAAAAAATATATCGAAAGAGTTATTTATTTTCCTACAAAATATTTGTGTAACGTAATACAGTCGTCAACATTTCTTGGACAGAGAGGAGGATGAATGATTTTTAATAATAATAAGGAATGTGAGGATACAAGAAAAAAACTAAAGTTGTCACATTATTGTCTTATGACCGCAGTAAAAATGGCTCTATCAAAATATAAGTCGAAAATCAAATATCTCCAAAAAATCGACCCCGTCAAATTTCGAAAATCTAAATTCAAAAAAACATAGTGTGATATTCTAAAAATGTAATTGTTTAATTACGGTGTATTTAATGAATTCATAATAAAATTCTTATACAAGATGTATTTTATTAGTACGGATTTTCATGTGGGAAAATAATTTGTTGATATCTGCACAACACTGCAATAAAGGATTATTCAAGATGGCGGCTGCCTCCCCAGTCGTATTTAAATTTAAAAAGCATTTTTACTTATATAATTATACATTAGGTATTTGTATAAAGAATTGTGTATTTTTTTTATAATATAATAAAACACGCAAATGGCAGGTCCTTAAAAGACTATTTTGACAAACTATTTATGATCAAATTATAATTTATGTTCTTTAATTTCAATTTACTTATTTTTAACATATTGTGGACATTACAAATTATAAGTTTAAGACATTCACAACATGCAATTTAGAAACAAAGAAATATAAAACAGTATTACATAAAAAAAGAGATAGATTAGTATAGAGATAGATAGTAAGTTATTAAACAGTAGAAATGTGTAAATACAAAACATAAATATATTTATAAATTAGATAGGTACAAGGAAGTACACCGGATGAGTTAAACAGACCCTGTTTTAAGAATTTATAAAACAACGTCAACCTATACTCATCCTCACGTAGGTGGAATATGTCAACACCGAAGCGATTTCGTTGAACATAGTTATCGCCCTCCCAATTGGCATTACCAGTGACAGGTTAGTTTTGCACCTTGGGAGAATAAACAACTCATGCTCTCTATTAATTCTAAGATAGTTAGCAGGGATACACAGGTCAACTGCCAAGAATGGCAGAGTTCTCATTTATACCTCGTATAAGTCGAAAAAAATACGTAGCTAAATAAAAATTTCTTCTAAATTGCAGACATTCAGTATGTAAGTATACCTAAGAGTAAGTCAGTTAGATACAGCCACGGATAGTATCCATACAACATCAAGTAAAGGAGTCTCAAAAATTTATTATGAACCCTCTCCACCATAAAGCCATACTTACTTCAACTGATGTGGTGCACAAACAATAGACCCACTCTCAAGTCTGCTTCAAACTAAAGAATTAAATAAAAATTTTAATACCGTAACACCCAAAAAGATCCGGGAAGCACGGATGACGCAGCCCAATATTTTAAGCGCCTTGTTACAAAAATGGTAACTAGGTATATGGCTAATAAATGTCAGTTTACTCTCAAACGTAATGCCAACATCCCTTACAGATGATATTCATGACAGAACTCTGCCATGCATTGAGTATTGGAAAAACAACACTTTTGAGGCTCTGGTAAACGACAAAAGATTTCATTTATCAATATTGGATTCTAGTTTGTTACGCCTGCCCTAATCTAATATATTATCTATATCAACGACAATCGTCCAATGTGACAACTTCAAAAAAAAGTTTCAAGTCATCAGTGAACAACAAAAACATAGCATTTTTTATTACCAATGCTATGTCATTTTTATAAAAATTGTGAACAGCGACAGCCCTAAGTTTTAGCCCTGAGGGACACCAGAAAATGCGTAAAAGGTCTGTGACTAATAAAAGCCGTACGATAGGATTGTTGACGGTTCCTAAAATAACTCCTAAATAGCTTCAAGAATCAATTCGAAAATCCAATAAGTTGGAGTTTTTCCATCAGGATATCATGATCGACTTTGTTAAATGCTTCCGAGAAGTCATTGTAAGAACGGTCAACCTGGTGGCCTCTATCCAGTTCCGATGACACATAATCGGTAAATACGAGTACCATCAGGTTAGTTTCCGTTGATCGGCCTGATCTAAATCCATGCTGTTCATTTATTATAAATGACTCAATTTTTGGAGAAATCATGTTGTGCACTACGGAAAATGTAAAAAAAATATTGTTAAAAATATTTTTCAAATGTGTTTGCAAACTGAAGCGGTGGGCTGGAAGTTTGTATCTAAAATCCACTAAAAATAATATCATGAATTGATCTTTTTAATACTGACGCCTGTAAATCATTCACATGCCTGTATTCTCACACCATTTAGGAATAATATTTCTTCTTCAAGGCATATTATATTTACATTAATATTTGAAGAAAACTATGCATATAAATTATTTTGTTTATCCAATTAAAATTATAATTAAAGAAGTCTTCACGAAAACTAAAAGTCTGATACATTGCATTTCTTTCATCTGAGAAATCAAGATATCATAGATTAATATTTTCTAACACATAATAAATAATTTAACTCCTACCACATGAGATCGAAATACAAACAAAGTGAATAGTACGACCCAGTAATATACCAAAATTTAATCAACCTTCAGTGACATAGTGCCACAAAATCGAAAACTCCCTAGAATAAAAAATCTAAATCTAAATCTTCTAAAAAAAATTATAGAAATCTTTCCCGTTGTAACCAATAATGTAACCATAATAATCACCCACCTCTCTCATAATATGCCTTTAATAACAATGCTTTTATACTCGTAATAATAATAAATCCAACACTGCGTAGGGTTAATAAATTATAAGTTCGGTGTTTATAATATTTTCCCCACTTTTATAAAATGACAATTCACCTATGTCTCTCTCACACCAAAAGGCTCAAAACACTCCAACTCTACAACGTTTCTTCATTCGCCTCCTTCGGAGTTACAATGTTTAAAAAACTACAAAAAAAGTTACCTTACGTAATTACGTATTTAGGTAATATAATGAGGATTTTTGCAACATTTTAGAAATACAGCAATCAATATTATTAATGTATTCCGAAAATCTGCACGTGTCTGAATATCAAATGTGAATATCGTGTATCTGTTAAGTTTACGAGCAAGTAATAATTGAACAAAAACAAGTAAGTATTATATCACAATGAGAAACACAAACATATACCTCTCCAAACCAAGCCGCCCCGCAGTACACTCGGTATTAATTGGTGGTATCACGAGGCCCTACGTTTGGTTGTGAAGTATCAATATTTTTTATGGCTAGGAATGTCTTAGGAGAAAATACCCAAGACTGGGGTTGCCATGAACTGTATTTATCTCATATTTAAAATTATTATACGTATTTTTCCTCTCTTAAAAATAAAACATTTGCGTGGCATGCAAAATCATCTCGCGTGCCATAGGTTTGTCATCACTGGAATAGAACATTTTTTAAATAAAACTTTTGTGTTGTGAACAGTCTTAATTCTCATTTATTACAATATGTTTTCAATTTTACTAAAACACATTAATTAGCAATTGTTTTAAAATATTAACTTTTAATTGGAATACTTTCCATAACAAATGATAGACAAAATAGATTTCCTTTTAAGGTAAATGCTTGCACCAAATACTTATAGAAACCGTAAAATGCTTTTCCTCTGTACATAAACTGAAATAATCTTGTCATGTTAAAATTAACGTTTCTGTCCTTTACCTAAAAAGTAAGTGCAATTAGTGTGAGTAAAGTAATAATATAAGTATTATAATCTGAAAAAGATCCAGAGGTTTAGAAAAATACTATTTTATGTAATAAAAATACTTTATGCAGTCATCAAGTGTTTAAAATAAATATAAAGCATAAAGGCTTCAAAATTATGTAAATAGATTATCTACAACGTTTAATGAATGTTCAGGCTAATGCTTTGAAAATACCATAAAACTCCATTTTGACCTACGTTAGACATGTGGGCCGTTAATATTAGTTAATATTGCATCACTGGATATTTCTTTTCTTTATAATATAAATATAATATTTCTTTATTTTTAAAATGCCATTTTGGTAAAGTTCACTTAGTATAAATTATGTAAAATAAATAAAATATTATTTAATTTCAATTTGATTTGATTATGTCGTGAGTCCCAAGTTCGAATCTCGGGTGTGGTAAAAAATCATATGTTGATTTTAAGTGTATGTTTGGAACCAGAGTATGGACTTTATAGGCTGAACAAGTGGTTGACATCCATTTATCCTAAAAATAAACATCTGGTAATACAAACTCCACTCTGTGGAGGCTCATATTATCACGATCTACTTAGGATCGAACATGGTTTAAAAAATAAAAATACTTGTAGAAAAGAAAATCCCGCCCACCTTTTTAACTTCACATCTTTCATCGATATCGGCAATACTTTTCGCTACGTGTACAATAAAATCACTTTGAGGACTGCATACGTTGGCATCATTTATAGTAAGAAGTTTTCGGTACTGAGTTTTATGGAAATGATATATTACTACTTTGGCCTGAAATAAAAAAAAAATGATCATGGTAGTGTTGTTTTTTCATGTTTTCAACAGAATTATTACTACTGACTGTATTTTTTGTATGATTGTGCTGGTAGATGTGGATGCTGGGCGGTAACACGGGAGTTAGTCCAGGCACTAAGCTTTTCAGCTGTCCGGCTGAAGCTGGTGCCTGATGCATACCCTTACTCCTAGTAGGCACTCGCATGTATACTTGGATTTATATTATGATAAATGAGGACCAACATTGTGCCGGTAACACGGTTTGACAGGTGGTTTGATTTACACGGAGAGTTGTAATTACTATTAATAATTCTTAATGTTTCCACGACGGTTACACTGTATATGCTTGTGGTCTGCTCTTAACTTTTTTAGTCACTCTTTGTGTGCTTTGAATGACTCATTAACGATGGCCAAACTGACAAGCCTAGACGCGCTCGTCGTCCAGATGTAAATTAAGTTTATTTATTAATAATGATCAACTCATGACTCGTAGCTGAATTTCGCTTGGACTTGCGACAATACTTTGGATTATAGATAGGAGGAAAATATTGGAATAAGGGGGACCTTAATTTTCCCAACCACATTTTTTATTTTGTTTTATAATTGTGATGCATTTGTTTGTCTTATATTAACTAGAGCGGTAATTACTACCACTTTGTTGTGTCTTTTGTAAATCTACTAGTAATGGGAATCGAGTCACTCAGTAGTGAGTTTCATTTAATTTGAGGAGATGATTTAAACTGATTAATAGTTCATTTAAGTCACTAGATCTTTGAGTCAGTTGGAAATTTGAACGGATTGCGCAATAGGATTTTAATCATCATCATTCAGGATGTCTCATATTTTCGAAGAAACAATTATATTATCAAGCCGTGAATTATTTCTTACCTATGACGTCAGTAACTGTATGTTGCAGTCACATAAAAGCTGGTGACTGCTTCACAGGCAATGATAGTTGTTAATAATTCATTCACAGAACGAGTGATGGTGCGTAGTAGGTGAAATATTAGAGAATGATCAACATTTTTTTTAATCGTTTTGGTTCAAAGGGGCTTTTTTAATTAAGTATATATTTTCGATAAAAAATCATAAACTATTACTTCAACGATTAATTCAAAAGATTTAAAAATGTAACTTTTTTATTGAACGCACTTGATTTTACATGTCAGAGAACTGACTGACATAAGTGCTACAAATTTTTTTTTTAAATACCTCATCCAGCAGTTTGCACATTCTTTTCATTTTTTCTAGTCGTTATAATATATTCATCTGATATGTTCAATTATGTATGTTTAATAAATAATGTTACATTCTTGAATATTGTAAACTGTTAGTCGAATAAAAGAAATAGTTTATTAAATTATTAGCAAGTGCAAGTACATTATAAGAAAAATTTGGAGAGATCCCGACACCGGCTGGTAATCCAGGTAGGTACATAATTATTATTATCAGTACTTTGATTTAAAAAAAAAAAGCCGATAATAAATCAATTAGATTTTTTCTTCAAAGAGTATTGTAAAAACCGCTATTGATTTTTTTCGCAATTTGATAAGATATTATGAATAGCTAAATGGTCAGGGCACGTGGGAAGCAAAATCCGAGAGGCATTTCAATAATATGTTCGTATCCTACCTCATTCGCTGCTGACTATGTAATGAGATTTTAATTAGCACCTTAAAAATGCACGTTAATTACATCGATCGGCCGCCCGGTCATTACGCGCATGTGCGTCTTCAGCAAATATTTTGATCTTAGATATAGCTTTTAAGTCTTAAATAATAAAAAAAGATAAAACATTTTTTTGGCATTTTAGCGAAAACTGTAGTGACCTGTATGTGTAAATAAATAAACATCAATTACCATCACATTCCTTACATCTTCGGCCAATGTATAGTTTCCAACAACTATTGAGCCTTCTTCTTTTGACGTCTTCATGGTTAAATGTAGATCAGTCAAATTTTTTTTCTTCACTCCGCTGCACATCTTATAATCATAAAATGATAATTTCGCAGGACACTGAAAATATTTCGTTTTTATAATGTACATATAGATTTTAAAGACACACGAGTTCACCCTAATTCGTACCATAATAATATACTTATAGGCCATCCATGGACTGAAACCGTATGCGGTTTCGAACCGTGTACCATACTAATCTTATCTTTTCTGTTCATGGAAACATATTTTCACAAAGTATATTTTAAGTATCTGATCGTATCCGTTTATACCATACAGTTACACTTACAAATTCAGTGAAAATATATTTTCATGAACAAAAATCATAAGTTTAGTATGGCACACGGATCTAAGCCGCATACGGTTTCAATGCATGGATGGCCTCTTACTACAGTCATATTAGGTCACAATAACCCCTTACCTCGAAATATTTACTCTAAAGAAGAGGCTTGGTAGAATATACAAATAACCAAAACAATTATTTTGATAAATCTATTAATAAGTATATCATTCCACTTTTATGTAATATTTTTAAAAAATCCAATACACCACTTTTATTTTTCACTACTACACATCAACTACGACATCACATCACATTAAATATGATGTGATGTCATGGGGGTAGTTCCTAGCTGCTAGTATATTTTTAATTTCATAAAATTTTACCATACAGAATATATTTTTCATGTAAGGTATGTAATATATGGAAATAAGGATTTATTTTATTAGAAACAAAATAATATCATATTGAAAGCAACATTTGTTTCCCATAGAATTAAAAAATAAATGTACCTAAATCTAAATCATAAATACAATTATTTAAAAAAAAAAAACATCGTGTTAATAAGCTACTTATCAGTTTATCAAAATCAGGAATAAATTAGTCTGCCCACGTTGGAAACCCTGTGACACTGGATATTCTTGATCCATAAATATCTTCTTTCTTATATATGAAACCAACTTGTTAATACGAGTATTGTATAAAAATATACCATTTTCACGTGAAAAGATTTTAGAATAAAAAAACAATATTACTTGAATTGGCTAATCTTATGTTTAATTAACTGTATTAACATAGTCACCAGAAAATCGCAGGTGACTGAGGCATTCACCGTTAGGGGCGAATCCACTGATCTCTCAGTCAAGTCCCCACAAATTGATCTCTTAGAATAGCTGTCTATAATATAATATGTTAAATATTATAAATATATCGTGTACATTTATTTACATAGAAACCTACATACTCCAAATATAATAGATCTGAACATTATGTTATAAAGTATGTTTTATTTTCGATAATTTTTGTTTTCATCAATTTTAATCACGGACATAAAAAAAAATATATAAATTTGCATCTAATCCCAGAGGTCAGTGGTTAAAAATTCTATCTAGGGTTTACAGCTATCGATTGTGGAACCCCTTTTCTTACATAATACCTACCCAATTTTTCATAATATTCATATTTTCACGCGAAAAACATCTTACGGTGTAAAATATTATGACCACTATTCCCACCAAAATATACTTAGCACCCATTATGATTCACGTGTAAAAATTATATGCATGGAAAACGAAATCAGTTATTTTTCCGATGTATATATGCGAGCATTATTACTAATCATTTCAGTATAATTGTGTACTTATTTCAATTAATCTATTAAAATATGTTATTATAATGATGATGATCCAATCTATTATGTATGAAAATATTTTAATATAACGATAGGTACAATTATTATAATAGATTGTTTACAATATAACATTATATATAATGTGCTCGTATTTCTTTTATGTCATCCTCGGTTTACCAGCTGATACAACAATAATTATTGCTTAATTTATTGTTCTCATATAAACTTTTCTATAAAGCAGGGGTGGCCGCACGTTTTTTTTCCTAGAATCAACTAGCTCATACAGTGCTGACGACACGGCTCCCATGTCGGCATTAGTATGCCATTAGATATAATTAACATGTTATTTGAATATGGTTATTAAATATTAATTAACTGGTACGCAGTGAATGAGTTATTAATAAAATTATTTATGACGATCGACTGATAACGCTTGTAATTACAATATCATGCGAGAACAATAAATTAGAAACCCAATTTTTATAATTCAAATATGTATTTATGTAAAAAATCTAATTAACGACAATAATATAATCATTATGTATTTCACTTCTAAAAAAATACGTAAAATATATTTCACCATCATTATGATCGACGTATAAAAATTATATGCATGGAAAACGAAATCGGTATTTTTTTCGGTACATACATATTATCTAGTCATTTCAGTATAATTGTGAATTTCAATTAATCCAATAAAATGTTTTATTATAATGATGATGATCAAATCTACTATGTGTAAAAATATTCTAATATATCGATAGATACAATTATGATAGATTGTTTTTTTAATATTCAAGTCAATTTTCAATCCCCGATTTAATGTATAATTATATAATATAAAGCATTTATTTTATGCCATCGTCGGTTTATCAGTGTGATACTCGAAAACATAATGCATCAATAATATTATTGTTAGATGCACTGTCCTCATATAAACATTTCTATAGAGCAGGGGTCGACACAATTTTTTATAGGATCGACTAGTTAATAAAATTATTTATGGCGATCGACTGATATCGCTTGTAATTATATCATGCGACAACAATTATTAAAAACCTAATTTTTATAATTCAAATATGTATTTATGGTTTCTATGGTAAGGCGTTCCTCAGACAGTGTTCATTAAGAATTTAATTTACTTACGTAAAAGAAATTATTACGTAATCAAAGATTTTTTTTTAATTACCATGCCCTTGCTTTTTCGTACAAGGCGATTGAAAGAATTAGTAAAGTTATATTTAGTCATTTACATATTTGCATGTATGATGAAATTTAAAAAAATGCTCAATTACAGTTTTAGATAAAGTGCGTAGTTAATTATATTCTTACATTTAGGTAGGTACGTCTTTAATTCTCTTTATGGCCAGAATTAAATATTTTATGTAGTGGTCTTGTGTTGTTTTATTGTTCAGTATTTCGTGAGGTGTTTTGGGGTAAATTTCGTGATAATTTTGTCTACATAGGGTTTCGAGAATCCATCAATCCTTTAGTAAAGGGCAGTCGTTGATGACATGCCACTCGGTTTAAGATGTCATCGTTTAAGAGTCATCGTCCCTAAACTTAAATCTTTTTATATAAGCTTTCAATGCTCCGTGGCCTGTCAGTATCTGTGTGAGTTCGTGTGATATTTTTATGTTCCTAACAAGAGTGATGGCATGATTTATATTTGAAATACATTTCCACGTTATTAATCTTATGGCGGTTGTTGTACAGTATCTGTTGTCATAACTCTACGGTAACTTCGTTTAGTTTAGGGGGAAATATGAGTAAGTTGAAGGTCTTTTATCTCTTGTAATGTTCATTCTTGAATGCAGCCAACTCTTATTTTTGCATCTATTTTCTTAAAATACCCTAAGAAGGGAAAAGAAAGAAGATAAAAGTATTGCGCACTTTTTCAGTGATACTTATTTTGTTTTCGTTGAATTAAGAATAAATATTACAGATGATGTTGGTTAATTTTTTAAATTCATTAAACCCTGTCAACCGAACCATAATCGATAAAAATATTCTTCTATAATTCTATAAAATACCTAACATTATGTAGCGTATGATATTTTATTATTTCCTCTATCGCTTTACAATGTATGTCAAGAAAAATTAAGTACAATTTTTTTTCTAATGTACTTATGTAAATTACTGTACAATTGCAATAATGAATAATAAGAGAATTATGAAGATAGGTATATATTATTATTTTAATATAATTTACTTTGTTTAATGTGAAATTATTTTTTAGTATAATGTTTTTAATGTTATAAATTTATGTTAGAAATGCCACATAAATTTGAAAGTTTTATTACAATGGCAAATTCTAAATTTAAAAAATATACTGTCATGTCAAATATAGGAATCGCCTATAATCGAGTCGCGAAAAAAAATTAATGAGAATCGTTCTACTATTAGTAACTTTTACAGTGAAATACCTTTGTCGTGTTTTCAGATTGTATTTTTCTAGTAATTAGTGAGGAAATGTGCATTATTTCATGTTAAAACTTACACTTACTTTAAAACGAATAATTATTGTGATTTATGATATTTTATATGGTGTAAATATGAAATGACATTACAATTGGTTTGTGACAGATTGACGGAAAAAAATAAAGAAGCATAGTGGCGAATAGAGATACATGATTTTTACAAAGATATATTTCTGATTATGTAAATCTCTTTAAATCAATTTTTTTTTTTTTTTTTTTTTTTCGACCATGTCCGATCCTGATAGGATCATATGGGCCTCCACAGAGTGGAGGTTTGTATTGACAGATTTTGTTTTTTACGAGAAATGGATGTCAGCCACTTGCTCAACCTATTAGGTCCATACCCTGACACACACAAATTGAAAAACAATTTTTGTACTAAAATAAATGGAGATGAAAATGCTAACAATCTACAAAATGTCGTTCAATTAACAACTTAGTGCATTATCTAAGATATTTTAGCATGATTATTATTTATAGGGGTGATATTTTCAAAAGAATATTATGTTAAATAAACAGTTTTTATTGCTTCTTATCTAATATTTTAGAACGTTTTTCTTAGCTCGTATTCTTATTTGTCCGGTGGTTGTTTGTCCGGTACAAATCTTGCAATCGATTTTTAACTAACTTCCCGACTAGCTAGACATTTTTGAAACTTTTAGAATATATCAGAACACGGTGCCAATGCATTTTTAATACATTTAGCCATCTTTAAGTAGAATTGATTTCATTTTCAGTTAATTCCGTTTTGTATAGAAAGTTATTTCGGAAGAAATCCGTAAAAAGTAAAACTATTATTGGTTGCTAAGTGGGTCCTAGGTCACTAACGTGCGTTAGTATGGAAATCAATATGACATTTCAGTATTATTTCTATCAAGTACATTTTTTTTTGATCGTGCTAGTCAAGTCAAGTTTATATGATTCAACAGAAAATTTAAAAACGTTGTATATAAAAAGTTCTTTTTATCTTGTAATTATTTAATAATTAATTATGAGTTTATTCACATTGATCAATATATTTATGTTAGACGATGGACAGAGATGTTTATTTTGACAAGTTTATTCGACTTTATATATAAAGGCAAAGGATTTTTTGGTTTCTATAAGTATGTAATGCAAGCATTTACATCAAAAGAAAATCTGTTTTGTGTATCATTTATTGTAGAAAGTGTTCAAATATAGATGTAATACTTTACTATTTATTATATTTTATCCATGTATTATTTAAGAATAATTTCAATGTTATTTTTAATAAGGATAATATAGATATAAAGATATTATATAGTTTCAATAAAGGTAAACTACATTAAAACTATATATTCAAATAAAATATTAAAATAATATTTAATAATAATTTACCGAAATTACTTTTCTAATATTTATAAATAATTGGCTGACATTATAAATCGATTATGAATAGTAAATTAATGATCACTATCTATTTTATTATACGCATATTTTTATCAAAACGGTGATGAAAACATTTTGGCATATCGATCAAAATGGCGGTGAAGTATAATATGTTAGTAGGCGTATTTCTCATAATATTTTGCGTCATACGTTGTATTTCGCTGGTAAATATAAATATTATGAAACATTGGGTATGTGAGAGAAAATATCATTGCTATTATTACCTTATATTATATATATTTTTCTTGATTAATCTATAACGCATGAGGAATAACATATGTAAATATATAGAAAAGAGCCAGATACGGAGTTTTAAATAAGGTATGTAATGAATAAAGAATAACACTCACCAGAACAAATTATAAATTAAAAAAAATAAACTGACATGAAAATAAAAAATCGTTTATTTCAATCAGTTCGTGAAAGAAAACAAAAATGGTAAAATATTCTCATAATAGTTTGAAAGATGCAAAACTATAGCACATTCAAGAATATTCACAGGTTTTTATATCTTTTTATATAATTAATTCCGTATTGTACGTAAAATTATGTGAAAACCAGAAAATATATTTCGGTGTGATTCTTAAGATAAATGCAATGCCTCCAGATATAATAAGAACATGGTATATAATTTATTTATCGTGTCTGAAGCAACAGATTAGAGTGAAAAAATTATCATTTAGTTAAAATAATATAAGGTTTATTATATAAAATGTGTGTAATGTCATAATATGTTATTCTGTTGAAGTATTTAATATACAATATAATTAGTTGATCAGGTAATAAGGGATTGCAATACCTAATAAAAGTGTAATGGTTGTCCTCCCGAATTAAATAAACGTTTAAAAATGAATTTACTTTATATAACTTTATTAGTTTATTATTATATTTATATCGTAAAGGATGTTTTCAGATGTTAAGTTAACTATTGTAGATTTGTATACCTAAGTATATTGTTACATCGAATGGTGGTTCGATAATGTTTTTATTTACTTTTTTATTTCTTGTATTATTTCCACAATATTCTAGTTGCTCTCTTCTATACACAAGGTGGCTATCGGCAGTTATCGACGGTATTTTAGCATATTTATGTATTGAGGCGGTTAATAGTTACAATAAGTTAACCGTCTAAACTATCAGTGGGCTGAGTTCCGTTCTACTAAAGCGAATAAGCATAGACTTACAGAGGTCTAAGGCTTGCAGTCTCTGTTTGAGGTACACCTAAGGTATCCATGGAATTGGAGGAGGTATTTTATATACAAATAATTACAAGATAAAAAGAACTTTTTATATACCACGTTTTTAAACTTTCTGTTAAATCATATAAACTTGACAATTCTATGTATTAATAAATATAGAATACTGAAATGTCATTTTGACTTTTCATATTGATTTCTATAGTAACGCACGCAAATATATTAATAATTTAGTTGTTAGGACCCACTTAGCAACCAATAACAGTGAGTAGTAAATATTACTTTTAACGATTTTTTTCCGAAATATACAAAATAGAATTAACTGAAAATGAATTCAATTCTACTTAAAGGTGGCCAAAAGTATTAAAAAATGCATTCCCGTCGCACAGTAGGAGAAAAGCCCAAAATCGTGGCCAAAACCTGAAATGACCTCTGATTTGAATAAAAATTGACATACAGAGGCTTTGAAGGTCGTTAATTACGAATCTGAAAGCCAAATGATCGTAAACAAAATGGCCAATCCAATATGGCGGACATGGATGTTAAAAAGGTACCAGATCTTGACAAAAATTGTTATATACGGGTTTTTAAGATCGCTGATTACGAATCCGAAATCTAAAGTATTGTAAACAAAATGGCAGATCCAAAATAGTGGACAAAAATGTTAAAAAAGTGTCAGATCATGACAAAAATTGGTAAATGCGGGTTTTGAAGGTCACTGATTACGCATTCAAAAGCTAAATTATAGTAAACAAAATGGCATATCAAGCACAAGACAAGCACAAGCACATTTTCGTCGGTTTAGCAAGTCAAGTCAAGTATAATTCCCATTTCGAAAATTCATTTCTGGGGTTTTGGCCAAGTTTTTGGGCTTTTCTCCCACTGTGCATCGTGTTCTGATATATTATAAAAGTTCAAATGTCTAGCTAGTCGGGAAGTTGGTTACAAATCTTGGACAAAACCTGTACGGGACAGACAAGAATACGAGCTAATATAAACATGGTAATAATGTTACTTATGAAATAAAATCTTCCAAAAGTGAAGTTAATCTCTTTCATTATTTTCAATCCCGGGTTTTTGGAATAAAAAAAATCAGAAAAATTTTACAATTAAATAACCTTATTAACATCTCACAAATAATCGTACTTATAAAAAAATAATACAGTATTTTTTATATTAGATATAGATTACACTTGCTATAGATTAGAATGAACTAGATCCAAGATGCTATACCAATGTTTTCAGGGGCCTATCAGAATGGTCTTTTCTGATTATATGTCTTGCAATGGATTAAAAAAAAGAAATTTGACAGATCTTCATTTAAGTATGATCAATAATACACAGGATAATACCACACTAATCGTTGAAAATTACACATTGGATGAATATGCAAGGAATCCGCTGGTAATACATGGTTAATTTATCACTACAGATTTTCCAAGATGACGTACCGATATTAACACGCTTGCAATGCAGAGAGGCGCCGTGAAATTTTCTCAAAAATAAATACGTATAAAATATGAGGTGGTCAAAAATATCGAAAAATTAGAATATTCGTCGATACATTACATTACCTACTCTATCATTCTACCTTTTGCACGATAATTGATACTGTTAACAAAATCACTGCTAACCTTTTAATTACCACATTTAAATAGCACGTGAACGACTCCAATCGCGACAATCGCGGTGTTACCACTAAATGAGTTAATATTGTATGGTACTAAACATGGCCTCGCTTGGTCATAGCCATCGCTTGATGCGGCCCCAGGCTAGAAATATTTGGCATTCCCCTTCCCCTATAATAAGTTAAAGGCAGCATTTTCCAAATTATATTCTACTTTTTTTATATTATTCAATAAATCCACTTAAATTATTGAATAGTCAGTACTCGGCATCAAAATAATATCCCCTAATGACCCTTTGCCATTTTGGATAAATAGCTGTTTTTATTAATCGGGAAACACAAAAATAATTATAAAATGAAATTCTACCCGTAAATTATCGTTTAAATCAATCACTATAATACCGGACTTTTTTTTACTATTAGAAAAAAATCATGATGTGTGTTTATCTCACTTAGCTTGTTGAATGCCACGCCGGGCCTCCAGGCTAAAGCCCTGTCAGCCCTCGTGTGAAGGTCTTGGTACTGACAATAATACTGATTGTGTATGTGTAGCTTTAGAGATGATGTCGCATTTTCCTTCATACTTCGGATTTTGATAGTCGGTATATATTTTATAGTAGGTATATAATATAATTTCTGTATTAGCATCTGAAATTTAAACATATAAGAAATAAATAATATGTTATTACAGTTATTTTTTTATTTATTCATCTTTCAGTCAACATGTTTTTTTTTTCTTTTTTTCAGATGAAAATTGTAATTTATCATTTAGAAAAAAGTAACCGATATCGAAAGCTTTGTACCATAAACGATATAAATATATACAATCCTGGAAATGATTTTGTTGGAGTAGTAATGAAAAATATTGCTGATATTGATAAAAATTGTGTAATTAAAAAGGTAAGTACCACTTACCTACAACTAATTAGCATTTAATTACCATTATTATAAACGTAATCAACGATTTTTTCGTGGATCTATTTTATTATTATATACACAAGTCAGGTATCGACGGTTAAAGTGATAAATACTACCACCTTATCACATTTTTGTATTGAAGCGGTTAATTGTTACAATAAGTTAACCGTCTAAACCGTTGTTTCCAAACCTTATTTCTGCCAAGCCCCACTTCAACGCTTCAAAAATCTCCATGCCCCCCCCCCCTTCTATCAAAATTTTATAGTTACCTAACTAATTCTGAAAAAAAAATAATGAATTGCTTCAAAGAAGAAATACACATAGGCAATACTATTTTTAATTTAATTTTCGTTGATAAATATGTAAGTATATTACGTTACATGTACAACACAGAAAAAATAATAGTCCGATCCTTGTGCTATGCTTCGTTTTCAAATGATTTTCAAGATGACCTTTTTGCCCCCCAAAAGATCCAAATTGCCCCCCGGTGGGTCGTACGCCCCACGTTGGGAATCACTGGTCTAAACTGTCAAAACTGTTTATCTCGCTCTAAAAGTAAATACAGCCAAGAGGGGGGGGGGCTATTAAAACATAGCACTTTTTAACAGTTTAGACGGCTAATTTATTGTAACAATTAACCACCTCAACTACCGTCGATAGCCACATTGTGTATAGAATAGCTTCGGTAGGTATAAATGTGAAAGATGTAGCATTCAGAGTGAAAGTAACGGTTTATTAAGATATCACCAAGTTCATGAAATAACAATGGGCTGGGTTTATTGCGTCAATTTTTTTTCAACGGGCTATAAACGACTACAAGACTAGTATAAATTTGACTACATCGCCAAACACACCAATTTTGGCAAACTTACGTAGCAGTAAAGTACTAAAAATCGATGAGAGTGGCACGAACTTTAAGACGCCTTCATTCAATAGTAGATCGACTCCTGTTCATGACGCTGATGGTGAATATAAAATATCTTCAATCCGCTGTTAGGTGAAAATACTTCATGTTTTTAAAAAAAAAAAATAGTCATAACATTTAATATTTATGTTACCCAATAATATTGTTATGTTTTCAGAGTGTAAAATTTATTGTTACCAAAGAGGTTTTTTTTTTCATTTTCCACAAAAATCATACCAAACTTAATTTTCTGTTTTTACTTATCTACATCTTAGCAAAATATACCTCATACTTTATGAGATTTATAATATATCACATGTTCAATTCTTGTTTGACTTTTCAATACAAAATTTCGAGTACTTCGAGGTTCGGGTGAAAAAACTACAGATACGCAGCACAAACATATCCGAATTTGACCGAAGTCTGCAAATAAGAGACGCATTTCACATGACATGTCTAACTAATTTAAATTTTTGCCGTGTTACGAATTTACCAAATTATTGTAGATAATAGCCGATAACCGCTGATAACCACCTAGTGTGAAGAATTGCTTCCATATTAATTTGGATCGATAAAAGTAACAAAAATACTCTTAAGTGTTAACTGATGAGAATAGCTGTGCAGGGGTGGCTAAATTTTTTGTTGTTGTCGTCAACTTATTGTATATAAATATTGTACAAAAATTTTACTCGACATGTCATATTGATTTCCATAGTATCGCATGTATATATTATTAATTTAGTTGCTAGGACCCCAGACCCCTAGCAATCAATAATGGTGTCGAAATAACTTTTTATACAAAACAGAATTAACTGAAAATGAATTCAATTCTACTTAAACATGGCTAAAAGTATTTACAGAATGCGTTGGCATCGTGTTCTGATATATTCTAAAAGTTTCAAATGTCTAGCTAGGATGTTAGTTAAAAATCGATTGCAAGATTTGTACCGGACAAGAAACCACCGGACAAACAACCACCGGACAAATAATAATACGAGCTAAGAAAAACATTATAACAAAAATGGGCGAAGAACGCATTAATATGGTTATGTACTATTTTGTATGTATATTTTTTTCAGAAAATAAAGTAACAATGCGCACCTATTTGAATGAACACATCCCCAATGAGATGGGTTTTTTATGATGTTTAATTTTATAAATTTTGAGATAACCTAAAAACATGTTATATACTATTATTATAGGTACTCGTATATTTTGAATTCTTATTACGTCCTCCATAACGTTTCCAATTCTACAGCTTATTTATATATATTAAAATAGGTATTATTAAGTGAGAAAGAAGTTTTTATTAGAGATTGTTGATAAATATTAAAAAAATGATATTGATTAAAGGCTACTAACCATCTAAAATCTTTGATACAGTTTTACACTCAAATTTCTCAGTGATTATCGTATATTATACATCAGCTGTTAAGAGAATTGTACACTGAGATGGATGTTGTAAAATAATACTTTCAAAAAAAATATCACCCCTGCAATCTACTAGTTGATGTAGATCGACCTGTTAATTAATTAATATAATTAATTTTTTTTTTAACTTATTTTAAGTAAAAGAGAGACAGGTTCGCTTTGACTTGACAAGTTTATTTAAATTCATCCACTGAGGAAAAACTTTCTATGGGTTTTATAAATATGTGGTCCAAACATTTATAAAGAAAGGAAATCCTTTTTGTGTATCATTTGTTGTAGAAAATGTTCCGATTAATATTTAATACTGTAAAATCATTATTTATTTTACTGTTTTGATTTAAATACTATCTCTATTTCACTTACTATGGTACCTCATAAAAATAGCTATAAACGTATTCTTACTCACTTACGAACCTGAAGTGCAAATTATATTATGGTGCATGTCGCTGACTATCACGTGACGTCACAGTAAGCTGCCGCTACGGGAAAAAAACTGTATAATAACGTAATTTTCTTGGTGTTTCAAATGTTCTCAGACTGATGCTCCCATCCCGTTACACATTTTGAACCTTCAAACTAACATTATCAGTTGGAAAATTCTGCCAAAATCAACAGAACAATAATTAGGTCACCTCACGTTGCACGTCTGCACTGTGTCAACGCCTGCATGACTAAATGAACGTTTTTATCATCTTCTACGTGCCTACACTTTTCGACTGTCATGTCAATATCACGTTCGTTTTGTTTTTAGCGGTTGGCACCATATATTTTCTATTATCTATGGTCTGTGGGTTGGTTTCTGTTCAAAATATTACCTATGGATGTCATTTCGCAAGTAATTTTAACGTACGCACACGTAGAAACTGTTGAAATAATTGAAATTAGCATGAATAATTCAAATTACTAATGCATTATAGTTGGCACTCTTCATCAATGTCATTCTTCAATGAATTGACAGAGATGGTGATCGTTGAAAATATTCTGCAAAATGACGAACCATAGACCAAATTTGTCACCGCGACAGCGTGATAGTAGGCGACATGCACATCAATTTGATTCTCGCTTTAGTTGGTTCGCATATCGGTTATGGATAGTATTATTACGAATGCTTTAATATATTACCTACACACCTATTATTGTCTCTTTTAATATTACTATATTGTTTTAATCGCATGTGCACATATATTTATTGGTCACGAATTCCTCAAAGACAATCGAGTGGACAGACGAAGAATGCATGTTATGTATTATTATAATGGTTTTAGTGTACTTAGTAGTACATTGAAAATTATCGAAATTTTTGTGTTGGTATTAAACAATTATTAGAATATTTTCTTTTTAAGGTTCAAGCATCGACTTCTTAACGGCCACATGCTCAGCGCAGGTCAAAATGGAGGTTTTATGGTATTTTCAGAGCATAACCCTGGACATTCCTTAAACGTTGTAGATAATCTATTTATATAATTTTGAAGCTTTATTATCCATCAATCATCAATATAATTTTTTATCGTAAATATTTCACTATAATAATGTCGATATAAATTATACTGATGGTTTTATAAATGCGTTTAAAAATATATAAATCTAATAAATCTTAACACCACTGCACATGGATGTACTAAAATATGACTAAATTCTAAAACTTTAGAGCGAAAGGTTTAAAAGAGTACTATTGTATGTAATAAAAATACTTTATGCAGTCATCAAATGTATAAAATAAATATAAAGAATAATAAGGCTTCAAAATTATATAAATAAATTCTCTACAACGTTTTAGGAATGTCCAGTGTTATGCTCTGAAAATACCATAAAAGCTCCATTTTGACCTACGCTGAGCATGTGGGCCCTTAGTCACTTTTTTTTAAATTTTATTATTATAATTGCAATCAAATACCTGAAATTTTTGCTATGCTTTGACATAAAGTAACTCGACGGTCTCGGTTTAAAACCCCAGGTCTGGCAAAATTTACATGAGTGATATGAACCCAATACAGTGAGCAAGTGACTAACATCCATTTATTGTAAAAAAATATATATTAAGAATCCTCTCTGTGAGGCGACCCAAATCCACACATTATAGAGTTAAAAGAGAATAATATATTTACTTAACACCAATATTGAGAATAATTTGGAACATAAGTGGAGGCTCAACCTTTGGAGTCTATAATTTTAGTTACTCAATCTTCACCCGTCATGTACTAATATGCAGTCACGATTTGTACACGGCCGCCTTCCGTGACGTTATAATCGTGTCAAAATGAAAAAAATTTAGTGCCACACTTCCTTGTTTCAAAACGAAGGTGCACGGGACTGATTTAGCAACCATGCACCTTAGTTGCTCTACCGTTATTTATCTTTGGTGACATGGAGTATCCTCTGTGTACGTGTACTGAAACTGTGCCAAAACAGAGGAGTCAGGAGTTGAAAATGATGAATCTTAGGAGGGCTTGGAATTATTTCATCTACCATATTATGACGCTGCAATCTTTTCAAATATCTCAATATTGGCCTTGGATGATATCAATAGTGGGAAATTGGGTCCATATGTGGATGGATCCTATTAAACAGTTCCGCTTGGTCGGATCCCTAACATAATATCTGAATACCAGATGTAAGCTATCGTAACTCCAAAAATAATGAAAAAAAAAAGTTATTGTTACTTCATTACTTATCCTGCATACGTGGTAAACACCTGTAAATTATACTACTCATATTATAAAAGTTAAAAATGTCATTGTAACTCCATAACTATTAGAGGTAAACAAAGTAAGAAATCATACAATTCTTTTGATGAAACTTATAATCCGACTACATCGGTAAACAATGGTAAGTCCATGTTACCATTGTTTAAGCCTCGGAGCTTATTTGCACAAAGCAATGCTTATATTATAATCTATTGGAAGATTGTCATAATGACGGGAGAAAATTGAGCTAGAGCTCTTAAGGTTGCATAATATGGCGCAATATTTATGGGGATTACCGGTTACGCCTCCAAGATATGGTACCTTAGGATAAAATCATTATCTAAGGAAAGATGTTCTCGGCGGCCAACGACTCTTTCTGATCTCGTTGACAAAATCCAACATAACGACGTCATCAGATGCACTTCCTGTCTTGACAGAGTTGCCTGCCTCTCAATCTGCACGTCCAACGTATTAACGTCATTCCAACAAACATATCGTATTTACTCAATATGAAGATTAGTTAGGTACCTATATCATAACCAACAATAATCATTGACGAGTTGATTACAAAAACGCCATTATTTTGTCAAAAAATATGATTTTTCAAGAAAGAAAAAAAAAGTTTTTATAGAAACAACGATTTTTCAGTCTTACATAACTAATTATGTTCTGACCCATGCCATATTTGTAAAATTTAAAAACAGGGATATAGGCAGAAATCGTAAACGCTTACAAGATAACATTCAAATGATGATTTCTATAAAAAATACTTATTATATCATTTTTTGAATCAACTCCAATTGCGGATAATTAGAAGAATGTTTTTTTTATTTAAATGTAGGTACCCATATTTTACGGTGCACATTTATCATTATAAAAATATAGTGAAAAAAATTACCTCAAATTACAAATACTGTAGTGATTTAGAGTCTATATTTCATTACTATTAAATTTCATATCTTCCTATAATCTAAAATACATGTTGACTAGCATAGTAGTTTCACATATTCATCATAATGATGGTCAAGAGGATATAAGTGGGAATGCTTCTCATAGTATTTTGCGCTGGTTTTTCTCTAACAAATAAAGATATTATGAAAAAATGGGTAAGTGACAGAAAATGTTTTATTTTATAATAGAATTAAGTAATCACCTGTCAGTATTAGTCATTGCAATCCTTCAATAGGTAGACCATGATTTTCCCGGCTTAATCGTTGTATAGTTCTGATGGCATTATTATAGAAAATGTGAAAAATATAATAATTACTTTATCAAACCTAAAAAAAAGTATTTTGTTACTATCAATATACTCCATGTTGATTTCACTCGAAGTGTATAATATGTATATCAGTGGCGAAGGGTGTAAACAGGCTGTTAAGATCAAACATAAATAATGCACGCTAAGCTTTGTCAGCCATACGTTTTTGTTTTCATTGAATAAGACTACAATAATTTACAGATGGTGTTGGTTGGTTTATAAAATCCAATTATTTAACCTTGTGAAAACCAAGCCATAATAGATAAATATAAATAGTCAACAAAATACTCATCTACCCATAAAATATTTAAATGTATGCCATTAAATTATACATTATGGTTTGGTTAGGCAGGGTTTAATGAATTTAAAAAAAATAATTGACAACATGTGTGTAATTTATGTATTCTTAATTCGACGAAAATAAATAAATATGAATGAAAAAGTGTGCACAATTTTATCGGATCTCCCAAAGTATTCACACCATAACTATTATGATTTGGTTTAGACAGGGTTTGATTTTGAGATATGGAAAATATATATAATATATTTTTTTTCAATGTGTGTTTGGAGTCAGAGTAGGGATTTTATAAATTAATCTATAGTAAAAATTAAAAACTGTTAAGACAACTTTCATTCTATGGAGGCTCATTATTATGATCCTCTTAGGATTAAACATATTGTGATATATTGTAACAATATATCATTTGAGACTTTCACGGTTGTTTGTTAGCCTATCATCCATATTAATATTGTTAGGATCACTGTAGAGAAATATTGGGGAATGTCCTCTGCAACGAACCCGAAATGTAAAGGAAAAAAGGAAAACAAATACTTGGTCACCAGGGAATCCAATCACGAGCCAAAAATTTTATCCCGGGACTGATTTCGGGGTTGATATTTTTTTCGATGATTAATATTAAATTTCTATATAATATACAAATTTAATAACATTGATAAAATCGGGTAAAAATTTCTAGCAGGTATAATTTATACTTACTAGAAATTATTATTGAATTTAACGTTTTGCATTTGTAGAATATTTTTCTATAAAGAAAGCCTAATTTGATTTATGCAGAATTTAGAAAAAAATGTTATATTATGCATGTTGAACACAATAAATAATTGTCCAAATGAAAATTGACTGCTTTTTGCATAACTAAAGTCTGATTGGAATGAATTAAACCCAAAATGATCCAAATGTAATTATTCGACCAATGTTTTCAGGGTAGTGTCAGAATAGTATTTTCTAATTTTTCGACTTGCAGAGGAATTAAACATAAAAATTTGACAGTTGTCCATTTAACCATGGTCACTTCTCTAAGCAATAAGAGTACATTAGTGGTTGGAAATTACACAATAAATGAGGATGCAGCGAATGTGATGGTAATACGATTATATATTTTTATACAATTACAGCAAAATTATTATGGCTGAATGCTTGTTTTTCTGGGGAAAACTTAAATATTCAAAGTATATTTAAAATTCAATACATCATATTTAATATACTTTATATAAAGGAGCATGGAAAACCAACTTTTTTCAACATCGAGTGTGTCAACCGCTTCAAAGACATGGGGGTACACATCACGAGAGATGACACTTTGCAATGAGAGACCGCTGTCCGAATGGAAATAGCTGGAGCTTCATTCGACTCGATGATGAGTGTATTATAGGACTCACAACTATACTCGGTTTAAACAAAATGCTGCATATTTGACACATGCATTATGATGGTAGTGCTTAAGAATATCTAAACATGGCAGCTTACGAAGGCTCAAAGCAACCGTATACTGAGCTTTGGGAACAGATTTTTGTGACAGATACTGGGTGTGTGGTGATACGCCTGAGAGAGAAGAGGCAACGCTGGATGTGGCTTGACCACATGCTGCCTGTAGATAATTTAAATTTGGTTTTCCTGTTTTTCAAGCCAACTGAATTCCGGCGTCGAGTGAGGCCGCTTAATTTTATTTCCAGTGTGTATACGGCGGAGTTACGGAATGCAGGTTTAACATGGAATGATGCAGAAGACTGGCAAGCGACAGCGATTCCCGGAGGCGTTGTGTGGTGCTCATATGCTCCAACTAAGGCTCGGACATAATGGAAGAAGAATATATAGACAGGAATTATTGGTTGCAACTTGGATAAATCTTAATAAAATATTTTGTTGAATTCGACAACAAACTCATAATAATGTATATTATGGATTATTGCAGTCATTTTTAAATATCTGGATCAAAAATCTGGAATGCACATACTTCACATGAGTCATTGATTGTAACGGTCTTCATTAAATTAAAAAAAATTATTTAAGTATCTACATGGTTAACAAAATGAATATTGTTTCAGGTTAAAGTCGTAGTACACCATTTATCTAAAAGAGGGCCTCTAAAAATTGTAACTATAAATGAACCCAGCATATGCACTCCTGGAAATGATTTTATGGTCCACATATTTAAAAATATTAAAATTGATAAAAATTGTGTAGTTCAAAAGGTGAGCACCTATATCTTATGAATCAATAGGAAATTCGATTTATATTATTGAGTTTCTTTCAAATTATTATGCATGGAAAAACGACATCGTGACTAAAATTACAAGTAAACGGTAGGAAAACTATTTGACAATGTTTCTCAATCGGGACCCACAATCAGGTCGAACGTTTGACTGATAGTTACAAGAATTTCGCATCGTTACATACCGACTTATTTGACATGCACACTATTTTTGTAATTACGAAAATTGCATCGAATTCTGTCCACTTAAAGCTCTTTTATTACCGTGTTTAGAGATTTTGCTACCTTTATTTTTTTTCAAATTATTATGAACATTAGTTTTTCGCACACAGTGTTTCTCTTATTACATAGATACTATATATTATTGAGTACTGAACTGTGACATTAATAATCCTAATAATTATGACCCGCGCATTCGAAAATCACTTGTGGATGGGATAACTCGCAATTACTTGTAAA
Source organism: Rhyacophila brunnea (assembly GCF_057557595.1). Classification (NCBI taxonomy): domain Eukaryota; kingdom Metazoa; phylum Arthropoda; class Insecta; order Trichoptera; family Rhyacophilidae; genus Rhyacophila; species Rhyacophila brunnea. The sequence goes on from NW_028232806.1 coordinate 14,935,040, forward strand.
CAAATACTTTTGGTTATACCTGCAGACCAGGTGTTTATCAATAGACTCAAAGTGCGAAGTGTCTGGATGAGGGAATTTACCAGTAAAAGTGATTTATTCCGTGGTTAAAGCGACGATAGCTATAAGTAGGGTCAGTAACACCTGGTAGATTTTCTTAAACCTCCATCCCACCGCCTCAAAAATCATTAAAAAATACTATAAATATTTTTGAAAATTCACTCCCCAAACCTTTTTTATGTGCGGGCCTGGCCTGACATTCACCATTTATATATTTAATTTTTAATTACAGAATAAGATAATACGTTGTGTAGAATTATTGTGTTATTTTATTGTTTTGTATTTTCACTACTTCCTTGTTCATTTTTCTTCTTATGGAAACAATTAAATAAAATTAAAAAATGAAATGAATTATTATAAATAGTTTTAAAATTTCATTGATTTGATAAAAAAAAATATATTGTGTCATTTTTATGTAAGTAGGTATATTATATTTTTTTTTCAATTTGTTTAAATTTTCTAGGTCAAAGGCAGAGTCATACGTATTGACTTAGGAAGTATATTTAAATTTTACTTCAATGAAAAAGGATTCAGCGGCTCCTTTAAATATACGGTCCAAGCTTATAAGTCCAAAGGAATTTTCTTTTGTGTAAGATTTATAGTAACAAATTTTCCGATGTAGATTTATTACTTGAAAACGATTGCTCATTTACAATGACACAAACATAACAATTAAAAATAATTGCCAAACTACGCGAATTGAAAATAAAATCTATAGAAAAAGGTTTACCCCTAAGCAACTTAAATGTATCCCCAAACCTAGGCCGATATTTCGATGGAAAGAGAATGAAGTGATTAATGTTGACAAATTTTATGTATACGGGTTGAAAATATTAATTTATAAAAATGTTATAATATCCCTTATATACTATTAGTCTAGGTGTGTTACTAAAAATCAGTAGCCTGATGCTGAGTACCTCCGCTACATGGAAGTACATTAAAACATGTATCTGTCTGAGAGCGATTACAGACACATATTCACATTTCAATGTACTTCCATTAAGCGGAGGTACTCAGCATTTAAAAAATTAATTTGGCCATAAAATATAATGTAATAATAACATAACCGGGGAATTACATATGTAACAAATTCATATTTTTTTACAACTATAAGTATATCGTATTAAGTAATTACCTATATTTTATTTTAATAGTCACGGCGAGCGGTAAAACATATGCATGTTAAAAAGATTATAATATTGAAAAAAGAAGAAAATATAACCAGATTTTTTATTTTTTGTAAACATTACTTACTAAATTTGTGTTTCAAACATTGTTATACCTACCTAATATTTACACTCCATAAATAAAAATATTTAAAAAAATTTGTAACTTTTTTTCTCAGCCATTAAAATTGTATACAGACCATGTACTGATACGCAAAAAATACATTTATTCAAAAATTTGGGGCGGTCCGGTACTCGAAGTTTGTTTTTTTTTATCAATAAATTTTACGTGGATGATTTCCAAAGAAAAATATAAAAATAACTTTGGTTTCGTCATCTACTTTTCGAGATAATTGTATTTAAATATTAGGTATAATAGTTTGCACCGCGGATCAGATGGCAAGTGATTGGGTCCGATGCGATTGTAGTCAGGGACCAGTAACATATGAGAGAAGACTTAACCTGTTTATTGGGTTTGGTATATTCACCTGTTATTTTGTTCGATGTGTTTTTGAATACAGCATAGACAGAATTTTCCGGTAAAAAAACATTATCTATTAAAAAGCGCTTTCACATCGAATTGTAGAGTCAAATAAAAAACTATTCACCTTAAAGTACATTTATTGTTATGCCGTAATAAATACTCATCAATACAATAATATATTTTCATTGACCGAAATAATTTAGTTCGCTATATTATTTTATTGATGTAATTCTTTTAAAATGCATTTTATTATGACGTATTCTCATAAATTGATCGAATTGACTTGATTACAATATATTTCAATGGTTTCAATTACCTAATTGAATACATTTAATTAAATTATATTGTCAAAGGAATTTTTAAATGTGTACCATTAGACCTACAGCAGAGCGTTAGAATGGTGTACAAAATAGGATAAGTTCTATCATTGTTAAACGCTGTGTATTTTTTAAAGGTGGAAAACTTAAACATTTTGAAGAGCTATGTAAGTAAAAGTTTAAATATACTAATTAATTCATTTGGACCCTCACGCATACCTTATCTATTATATTATACATATCATATTATGAAATGATTTGAATGAGAAAAAGTACTACAGGATAACAATACGTCATGATACATCGCAATACAGACTAAGTTTTTTGCAAACTAGCGATTGCCTGCAAATTCATAAGCATGTAATACATAAATAAACAATAGTGTTTAATGTATCTACACAAAGAATTATCATTCTTATTCCACTAGCACCTCACTTCAATGTTCACTTATTGCTGCAATGCCGACTAATTTACCTACTCGTGGATAATACGTAAACTCACTTTTCGAATATATCGAATAATCAAATTGAAGTTTCATTAATATTGGTTTACTAGTTTTTGAGATATGATATAACTAGTAGCTGTAAATACGTATGGAAAAATTCCATTTGATTAATCAAGCGACAAAATAAAAAATGTTGACGTCTTCAAAGGAATTGATCAAAAGAACTGAGAAAATCTGCGTAGTTTCAAAACAAGAAATCTACAGCACCCCAGCAACATTATGTGTGGACAAAGGTACAGTATTCCCCAACTTGTTGTTCATAGTAAGATCTTTGATAAACGTAGCGAAAGATTCAGGGTTGAATGACCACTTTTAAAGGATAGCATAGTTTTTGAGTTGTGGAGGAACAAATAGCCAGGTAGACAACCAACAATTTTAAAAACTATATTTTTGCCTATGATAAATTCATAAGTCAAAACGTAGATCAAAGGTGATAAAATCAAGGTCAATCAGGTCAAAAAATAAATAAACACTTTAATTTTATTTATAACGTAAAAAATATAATAAGTAAGTATAACAATAATACATTGATTTGTATGATAATATTTTTTTACTATTCAATATTACGGATCGGTCTAGTGCTAAATGCCCATTTTAAATACACTTTTAATATTTAAACATTCTTATTGTTACCCACCTAAACCATATTAAGTTTGACCTAGCGTTAACGTGTCGAGTTATTATGTCGTGGGTCCCGAGCTCGGGTCTCGGGTCTGGGGAAAATTTGTTTTTCAATGTGTGTTTACACACAGAGTATAGACCTAATACGTCGAACAAATGGCAATATCTATTTCTAGTAAAAACAAATTCTGAATCACTGCTAACCTTTTACATAATTACCAAATTTAAATAACATGCTTATTATATCTAATGGCCAATTACTCCAGACGCGTCAGTCGTGGTGATAGCACCAAATAAGTCAATGCAACCTCCACTCTGTAGAGGCGCATGCTTTTATCCTATTGAGACCCGATCTAATGATAAATTAAATTTGTGTAATTTCTATGCACATATTGTGCACAAAAAACGACCGTATTCAGATGTAGGTGGAATAAAATATATAAACGTAGCTTACTCAAATTTAAAAATTCATTCAATATCTGTATAGTTTGCCGTAGAAAAATCCTGAAACATCAAAGGCGTCGTGAACCGAAATAAATTGGTAACCCACGACTTACTGTACGACAAGATTTTCTTGGCTACGTGTTAAAAATGTGAAGCTCCTCCCATTTTTAACCGCACTCCGATTATAGCGACGTCTAGTTACCGACAAGTAAAGTTGTCCACGTGTTAGAACTGTGAACTACGAGTAACATGCTCCTCCTATTTAGTTGACGACAGTGACTCAAGACTATTGCCCAAATCTTCTTGTTGGACAGTACACCTTGTCATCATAATTCAGTGAAGATACCTGCCATAGTTATTATTTCTAATAAAAAAGATTGCTAAAAGTATGGTATTCGAGTAAACGTTGCGAAATAAAATACAAAATTATTAATTTCAGTCAGTTATACAGTTATAGTAATCGATTTCGTTAAATACAAGAACAGGAATATTTAATATTAGGTGAAATAATAATAATATTGTGAAAATATGCATTACGTCCGTTTTTGTAAATTACTAGAGATTGCTTAAACTGATAAATTATTGCACCACAATGTCAAACAAAATATTACTTTATCGTTAAAAAATAATAAGCTCTCATATCATCATTGAAAATTTATTATATTTTTGATACTTAAGTTAAAAATGAATCACAAATTAAACTGGCAGATTTTCACGCCAATCATCCCAATGGTAAAATGTTATTTTGGAACGTACCCTGGAGTAGTTGCCAAAATAAAATATTTCAAGGGCGGACGTGCTCAGCGTGGGTCAAAATGGAGCTTTTTTCTATTTTCAAAGCATGATCCTGGACATACGAGTACCTTAAACGTTGTAGATAATCTATTTATATAATTTTTAAGCCTTATTATCCTTTATATTTATTTTAAACATTTGATGACTGCATAAAGTATTTTTATTACATAAAATAGTATTCTTTTAAACCTCTCGCTCTAATGTTTTAGAATATATTCATATTTCAGTACATAACTGTGCAGTGGTGTTAAGATTTTTTAAATTTATTAATTTTTAAACGCATTTATAAAACCATCAGTATAATTTATATTGACATTATTATAGTGTAATATTTACGATAAAAAAATATATCGATAATCTCTGTGATCCCAAATTTGACAAGAATGAAGCATTTTATTATTCAAAATATGGGCAAGATTAACACATTTAAAGATAATTCTAAAGATACTAAGATATCAAGATATGTCTTTAACCATTCAAGTGTGATAAACATCCTACGAATAATAATTGCTTTATAATAATTGTTGACCAAAGAATAAGGTAGTGTTTTTTTGAAATACGCCATTTTTTATGGCATTCCTTAGTGGTTAATCTACAACATACGGCCGTAGCCATACATTTACAAACTATAATTGAAGTAGGGAGTAAAATGATGTTAACGCGCGTATTTAAACATGTACCGTTAAAAAAAATCGGCTAGGTATATAATAAAAAGGATAATAAGACTTCAAAATTATATAAATAGATTATCTAAAACGTGAAGGTATGTCCAGGATCATGCTTTGAAAATAGAACAAAAGCTTTATTTTGACCTACGCTGAGCATGTTTCCTCTCGTGACTTAACCGATGATTGCTGAATGATAGTTATAGAAAAGATTGTTTAAGGGGGGGCTAAAGAGCGTGACATTCAAATATAATTTAGTATAAAAGGACCTCGGCGTCGTAAGTACGTTAATTTAAATCGATCTTTTCGCAAAAATCACTAACCATCGGAGATTTTATTTCAAGAAACATTATTAATATTATTGATATTGTCTGCCGCTGAACATTATTATTATTTTATAAACACCTGTAAGATGTACGCCGATCAGAAAACAGGGCTGTCAAAATAATATTATGAATTAATATTTTTTAAATGTTAATTTCATCATAGTTTTTAATCAAACCTGTGCAAGTACGTACTGATAACTTGGGTGGATTTTGTAGCAAACATTCTATTGATATATATACGGGTATATTATTATTATAGCCCAATTCAAATAGAACATAGGTTGATACTCAAATACTATTATAGTATTTTTATGATTTCGAGAAAATAATACGATGGTATAATTAATCCATATCAATTATTTGAAAACATTAAATTCGCACTTTGCAAGATAACATAAAAATGTGTATATACTTATCTAAATGAGTACCTTGGTATCAAAGTGGGACATAGGCCATTTACAAAATTTTACAGTAGACTCACAAACATGTGAGAAAAGTGTCCGTTTTTTCATATAACATACCAACAAACTCAAAAATCTCCATGAAAACTACCGTTTTTGATACTTTTTGGTAGATTTTTTAAAAAGAGCATCACTTGCACTACCATAATCAATTAAAACATGAATTTAGTGGGAGGTGGCGTTTGTCCCACTTTGATACCAAGGTACTCAAATGACGAATGACATTCATGAGTGAGCACGGCTGAAAGCTTGAAAATGTGTTTTTTTCTATTTCAAAATCTTTTAATTGTGTATTATTTTATTACAGATTCAAGGCCAACTTCATATAACTAATAAAAAATACTGTTTTTTGTGTAAAATACGTAATATTTGTTTACGCAAAATCGTCGCTTGTCAAAATGGCGAATTTGATTGCCAGATTTTACTGCAATGAATCAGTATGTTCCTTCTTGTCTTTTTTTATTCGTAGGTTTGTTTACTATGTACACCGAGAAATTTCCATTTATCAAATCGGAAACGATTTTTACAGAAGAGTTTTGGAATATAATGCAACCAAAACTTGAAAAAATTCTATCATGGGTGTTGACTTCCTGAATAAGTTAACTCAAGGTCCATGCCACTACGTGAACCATAGTGGATATTAAGCCATTTCCACACTAGCAACAGGTTGCTGGCAACCTCATTAAATTTTACGATACTTACCATAATTGCTTAGGAAATTTTACGATAATCTCCAATATATTATTATCCTACAGCTTTGCTCGTTTTTGCGAGCGATTGTGTGCTCTATTCGTTATGTTCGATGGGTTCAAACGTCAAACACACTAATTAAATGTTCTTAATTCAAAACGGTCGAATAGAGGTTGAAAGAAAGGGTTTTCTGAATTTAAGATATCTTGCGATATAATATTGATGTTTCTCTAAAGCTTACCGGCACGAACGTCACTTTATTTACAATATGGGAATTTATTTTTTCACAATGTTTGCAACACTCAAACCAACTAAACAAAGATGACCACTTTAAATTTAAAATGCGTTTTAACCGATATATACAATCAATTTTCACAAACTAATCATAATAAGATTAACCGATAAACATATTAGAACTGATTTATTTAAATTTTTATGAATTAAGTTCTTTGTTTAAGTTAAGTTTCTACACCTCTGACGGAAAGGAAGTCTTTTGACACTGCGCGTATTTATCACGCTATGTATACTAAACTACGGTATTTCAATTGACTCACCACATATTTACTTAGCAGATGAATTCGAGTAACTACAATTTGAAGTGAGCACAATTTTGTAAAACTTAACACAGTCACAAAAAAATCACTTTTAAAAACTAGGTACCATCCGTCATTTGTTGTTTATGTCAAAAACGAGAGGTGATATTATTTACGTCTCATAATGATTTAAAAATGCACAGCACTATATAATAACTCACATTTATAACAAGTACCCATAGATAACTATAATTATTCAAATAAATACTAACATTTATACGAATTCCGATTAAAATTGATCATTTCATTGAAACGTGGGCGCACGAAATGTCGGCGTTTTAACTTTACCAAGGAATAATATTTCAAAATGTAATGTCACTTTTTTTTTTTGTACGGCTGTTGAATGAATTTTTTTTTGAACCAATGAAACTTATATACATTTAATTAGCTCATTATATAACCAAAAAATATTTAAAAGTGTTGCCAACTAAAAGTTCAGTAGATTTTTTGATTTTTTCTTCAAAACATCAGTAGATTGACAAAAATGTAAAAAATTCAACAATTGTGTTTGGTGAAAGCGTGCATATTGACCTAATCTCACAAGTATCTTTTAAAAAATCATGTAAAAAGTTACTTTTGTTGATCACAAATATCATAATTTCTTCTTTTCCTGACAAAAACTTCAGTAGATCTAATGAAATTCCAGTATACATGGCAACACTGACTACGCGATCAACCCAGTGTTGCCAAGTAAAAATTTAAAAAGTCAGTAGATAGACATGGCAACACTGACTATGCGATCAACCCAGCAGTGTTGCCATGTCTACTGAAATTTTAGTAGATCAACTGATATTTTTTTCCAATATACTGAATTTTTGATTTTTTTTCGAAATTTAAGAAATCTACTGATATTTGTGTTTCTCCATAATTGTAAATTAACTGATGATTCTTTTAATAATAAACTTGAAATGATTTACGCATGACCTTTTTCGATGTTATACACTTCTAAATTGATATAAAAAGCATTGTAACTCTACCCAAGAGCGCCATTTTACACATTAATATCATCATTATTTACAGTAAATTAATATTATTAGTTATTGTTATTCTTATTATTTTTAAATCATATCTAATAAACCACATTTTTCAAAATCTACTGATATTTTATGAAATCTACTGAATTTTTTGTCAAAATCTACTGAAATTTAACCTGACCTGAACCAATCCACTGCTGGATAAAGGGCTCCCTAGCCTAATTCTACTCCTTTCTGTCATATGAATTGCTGTATTAATCAAAATCGGTGATATTATATTTATATAAATATTCATATCGTCATCATCATCATCATCATCATCAACCAGGATCAATCCACTGCTGGATGAAGGGTTCCGCAACCTCTATTCTACTACTATCGATTTAACGAATTTGTGATATTATACCTATTTCTATCGTCATTATCATCATCGACCTGAACCAATCCACTGCTGGATAAAGGGCTCTCTAGCCTAATTCTACTCCTTTCTGTCATATGAATTGCTGTAGTTATCAAAATCGGTGATATTATATTTATCTACATATTCATATCGTCATCATCATCATCATCATCAACCAGGATCAATCCACTGCTGGATGAAGGGTTCCGCAACCTAATTCTACTATTATCGGTTTAACAAATTTGTGATATTATACATATGTCTACCGTCTTTATCATCATCGACCTGAACCAATCCACTGCTGGGTAAAGGCCTCCCTAGCGTAATTCTACTCCTTTCTGTCATTTGAATTGCTATATTTATCAAAGTTGGTTATATTATATTTATCTACATATTCATATCGTCATCGTCATCATCATCAACCAGGATCAATCCACTGCTGGATGAAGGGTTCCGCAACCTGATTCTACTACTATCGGTTTAACGAATTTCTGATATTATACCTATTTCTATTGTCTTTATCATTATCGACCTGAACCCATCCACTGCTGGATAAAGGCATCTTTATCCTGATTCTACTCCTTTCTGTCATTTGAATGGCTGTATTTATCAAAATCGGTGATTTTATATTATATATATTTATAATACCATTATCATCATGAGCCTGAATCAATCCAGTGGTGGATGAAGGACTCTCTAAGTTATTTGTATTTTTGTCGGTCATATGAATTGCTATATCTATCAAAATTGCTGATATTATATTTACCCATTCATAATATCGTCATTATCATCATCATCTGGATTAATCCACTGCTGGATGAATGCCTCTAAGCTGATTCCATATCTTTGAGTCTTATAAATTCCTATTCTAATCAGAATTGATTTATTCCTCTCAGATGTATACATTGCTTCATTATTTATCAACATTTCTTTCAAAATGAATGTCCCGCACCAACATTGAAACAAAATAATGTTAAAATTTAATTTTTACATTCCTTATGTACCTTCTTCTATTCTAAATGAGCCCCGCGGGAGATTAATATTCACGTTATATTGGATCGTTATTTTCATGATAATCACATATTGCTTTGTATTCGAGCGGTTCAGATGTATAATTCATCATATTTAAATGCACGTGATTTAACGAAACATTCATATTACCTATAGGTACACATATTATATCAAAATGTCAGTGGTAGCAATCGGTGATTGCCAGCTGTTTTGCTAGACCTAGCAGCCTGAGGCAACATTCTGAAGGCCAGACTCCAGACTAAACAACGCGGATGACTTCAAATTTGTATTGGCAGTGACAAGGAAAAACTATGGCGTCGTCTATGTATTCTTCACAAAAATTGTATTCAAATCCAACACCATGTCATTAGAATGCCAAGCTGTCTGCAAGACCTAGAGAGACAGACTGGCGAGAGCCAGTTGGCTCAGCTAGTCATCATAATTATCGTAAAATCTATCGAGGTTGCCAGCAACTTAACTTTTTGCCAGTGTGGACCCGGCATTAGATACACATAACTTAAATAATATATATTATAAATAAAAATTTAAAATTATAAATATTTATGATTTATGTCTTCGACAGTCATGATGAAATATGAGTCGGATCGAGTCATAGAGCAAATTTATTGACACAAAAAACTTTGACACGACCTTTTTATATTAACTAGTAGACCAGATATTATGGACCACATGTTAAAAAATCATATTTTCAATTCTCAATGCCAATTCTGTAGAACGTCCCCTTAAGGCACTGAGAATATACGAATATGACTGAAATAATCGTGAGCTTCCGAATAGGATCGCATGGCGCGTCATGTCTTTAGCATGACACAACGCATGTTTTACGTGGATGTAATGAAATTTGACCGACTTTATTCATTGTTTCAATAGATTAGCAGAGCCAGCTGACGACAGCTGCCTCGCTAGGTCTGTCAGACAGGTTGGCGTCTTAACGATTTGGCGTTGGATTTTAATAGCACGGTGAAGTATGCATAGACGGCGCCGTATTTTTCCCTTCCGAATGGATTTTTATTCACCTCAGACAGTTTAACAAATCGCAGATTTGTCAGTTTTACGATTTCCATGTCGTCACTGCCAATATAAATTTGGGGTCATATGCGTAGTTTATTCTGGAGTATGGGCTGCAGAATGGCGTCTGACACCACCTCAGGCTACTAAACCTAGCAGAACAGCTGCCAATCGCTGATAGCTACTTGATACAACATATGTGTAGGTATATGAATATTTCGTTAAACCTTTTGCATTTAATATGATAAATTATGCATCTCAATCATTCGAAGCAATTCGAGCAATAGGTATGTGTTATTATCATTAACAGCGATCCAATATAACATGAATTTTAATTTCTCGCGGGTCCCATTTAAATAATATAAGAAGGTTAGCTGTGCAAAAATAAACTTAAAAATTAATTTATTTTATTGTATATCTATAATATAAAAATCAATATTTGTTTGTTTGTTTGTTCGTGTTTTATGCGCTCCCATACCGTTCATCCGATTGCGATAAAACTTTGTCAACTTATTGCTCGCTCTAGCGCAAAGAGTATAGGCTATATCTAATTTATAAAAATGAATGTCTGGATATCTGTTTGTCTGTCCGTCTGTCCCGTATGCGTTCCTATACCATTAATCCGATTGCGATGAAATTTTGGTAAATGATTGTATGCACAAACATGAAGGTTTCTGAATTAGAAAAGTCATCACCTTCTTCTTCTTCATTATATTTTATTTTATTCGTATGGTTTATATACCATTCATCCGATTGCCACGAAACTTTCGTCAGTTATTGTACGCACACCCACAAAGGTTTTTGAATTAGAAAAAACTATCTTCTTCTTTTTCTTCATTCTATCTTCTTTTATTCGTATTGTTTTTGTACCATTCATCCGATTGCAATGAAACCTTCGGCAATTGTTGTGGTAACACCCGCAAAGGTTTCTGAATTAGTACAACCATTTTCTTTTTTTTCCTGTTCCTATTCCATTCATCCGATTGCAACAAAATTTTCGTCAGTAATTGTGCCAAAACCCGCGAAGGTTTCTCAATTAGTACAACCATCTTCTTCTTCTTCTATTCGTATGCGTTTCTATACCAATCATCCGATCGCAATGAACTTTGGTGATCTGTCGAGCGCACCCCCGCGAAGATTTCTGAATTAGCAAATCATCTTCTTCTTCTATTCGTATGCGTTCCTATACCATTCATCCGATTGTGATGAAACTTTTGTCAGTTGTTGTGCGCATACCTGCGGACGTTTCTAAATCAATATTATACAAAATACAAAGTTTGCTGTTTGTTTGTTCCATCCAACTTTGAATGTTTTTCTACATATTAATACTATTAATAATGTTTGCATATTTTAGATTCTATTTTAATTTGGTGTTCTTTTGTTTGACCTTTCTTTCTTTTTTTTTCTTTCGACCATGTCCGATCCAAATAGGATCATATGGGCCTCCACAGAGTAGAGGTTTGTATTGACAGATTTTGTTTTTTACGAGAAATGGATGTCAGCCACTTGCTTAACCTATAAGGTCCATACCCTGACACGCACAAATTGAAAAACAATATGTGTACTTGTCAGACCTTTACTCCTATTATAATTACTTTCATATTGCCATTTTGTAATACACAGATTATTAAAAAGATAATAACTTATTTTTTTTTTAAATATCTAAGATAAATGTATCCACGAAGCGACCCTGTGCGAAGTCGGGTACTTTAGCTAGTAAAAAATAAAAATGCTTGCAGCTTTAGAATAAAATTTATAAAATTAAATTTTGAATTAAAATTTAAGCTTAAACAATAATAGTTTCCCGGTGTTGATATCGAAACAAAATTGTTGATAATTATTGAAGCAATGCATTTCTGAGAGAAATAGATCAATGCTTATAAGAATTGGAATAATTTATTAGACCAAAAGGCGTGGAATCAGCTTAAAAAGGCCTTCATTTAGCAGTGGATTGATACAGGTTGATGACTATAGAATGATAATGACGATATAAATGGGTAGGTATATAAAATCACAAATTTTGAAAAATATAGCAATTTATATGACCAAGAGAAGTAGAATCAAGTTCGGATAACTGTCATCCGACAGTGGATTAATCCAAGTTGATGATAATATAATGATAATATGAATAGGTAGATATAATATCATCAATTTTGATAAATATAGCGATTCATATAACTGACCGGGATACAATCAATTAGACAACCCCTTAGCCAGCATTGGATTGATACAGGTTGATGACGATAATGACGATATAAATGGGTAGGCATATAATATGGTCATTTTTGGTAAATATGGCAATTCATAATATGACCATAAGGATTAGAATCATGTTGGGATAACCTTTATCCAGCAGTAGATTGATTCAGGTTGATGATGATAATGACGATATAATAACACCAACATTAATAATTATAGCAATTCATATGACCAAGAGGATTAGAATCATGTTGGGATAACCTTCATCCAGCAGTTGATTGATCCAGGTTGATGATGATAATGACGATTTATTAACAATTATAATAAATATAGCAATTCATTTGACCAATTGGAATAGGAGTAGTAGGAGTAGATCGCAGTGTATTGATCCAGGTTGGTGACATAAATAAAAAAATAATATCACTAATTCTGATAAATATAACAATACACAGGACCGGGAAGAGTAAATTGATCCAGGCTGATGATGATATTGATTAAAATATGTATAATATACCACCAATTAATTGTTGAATGACTTTTAAATATTTTTGGGTTATATTTATTAGCTAGATAAATTTAGATAATTTTCATTGGTTCAAAAAAAAAATAGAATAATAACCATACAAAGCAAATGGATATCTATGCATGTATACATTTTATGACATTATATTTATTTTTCGGTTATGGGGATATAATTTTTGAGGCGATGTTATGAATTAATTCTCATTTAAAATTTCCATCGCCACCCAGTATGGCAAACATGTGATTTTTCCCCAATCGAGCGCGTGTTAATATAGTAGCATGTTAAATCGGAACCCTATTGGGATACAATCATAAATGACTGTATCCGTAAAATCCTGTAAAAATATTACATATATGGGCACATCAGTTGACAGTTCGAAAGATTTAAATTGGGCAGTTTGAACTGATCTGCAGTGTGCCCACTAACGTACAGTTATTGCTCGTAGTATTGGACGGAAGTCAAACACGTTGAAAATGCCGAAAGGCGCAACCTGGGCTTAACTATACAACTCAAATGTAATACCTGGTATAAATCTCAAATTAATTATAATTTTAATTCAAACTCACTTCATACCCGGCGCGCACGAGAAATTGTGCATGAAAGTCATTCACAGATGTACAGGTAGATGTCACGTGGCCATTGACGTATCCGTTTCAATTATGCGATACAAGCTTCGAGAATTTATAGTAATATAACATTTATTGTAATGGCGTATTAGTGTCATGACTCATTGCGTTAGAAACAAATTCTCGGTTACTTACGACTTCTCGGAGATTAGACGCAAGTGAGTCCAGCAAATCACAGGCGACGGACTGTCCAATGGTTCCTGTCATTCAATTGCATTGAATAAACATTCATCAATATCTTAAAATGGCATTTTATAAATAATAAATAATACTAACACATGCAGAGTGATATCCCATCTTTCTTGGAGTGTTTAGTAGATTTTTTTACAATTTTCAACTAAACACATTGGCATTTTGTAACATAATAATAACGGTGGAGTCGAAACCTGACAGTCAGAAATTTTGTATGGGCAGACCCAGCAGTGTGGCCAGACCGTTTGCAAGCAGAATGTTCATTTGAGCGTAGGATACCGATATTAAAATATGAATTTCGCCATCCGGCAGACCCGACACAAAGTGAGTGTCATTTTATTTTCTAGATGCTTCGTCCATATTAATGTCATTGCCATCAATAAACTGTTCTAACATTATGCAGAAGAAACTACGCCTCAGCAGAGAGATTTACATGTCATCTTTCTCTTACTTCTACGGATACGTCGAAATCACACAACATAATTCCTCGTGATTCTATTTAAAACAACTTTCAAGTAAGCTGGTTAAAGAAATTTGTAAGCTTCTTCAAATCTCAATTAAATCATTGATATACTCGTACTATAAAATTACGTACACGCTTTTTAAATTGTCACAATCGTGATCTACACATTCAATATGCCTGCCATAGCATAAAAGCTTTCCATTTTAACTTGTCTTATATTTTCTTTTTAATTGTATGGCAATATTACATATTATTACAAATTGAATTAATAGGCGACAGTGATCTTTGTATATCTGTTCTAACCTAGTCAGTTATTAGCTGACTAATTATTACATAATTATTAGTTGATAAAATAATAATTAGTACATCACGATTGATTGAAAGAGAATAATTATTCGATTATAAGTTTTCGAATCTCTGTGGCAAATTCTGCTAGGATATGGTGTCCCACGGAAACTGGTCGCCGTGATAAGTGCTCTCTACACCAATACAGAGTGTCGCGTGAGAGCAGCCGGAACATCCTCTGACCTCTTTGAAATCACGTCAGGAGTCAAGCAAGGATGTGTACTTGCGCCCTTTCTTTTTATCATCATGATGGATTTCATAATGCGTAAGACGGTTTGCCCCGACAGTGGGATACGCCTACATCATGATGACACAAGCGATCTATGCGAAGAAAGACTGTGCGACTTGGAGTATGCAGACGACGCAGTCATGTTTGACTCGACGATCGAGAGGTTGGAGGTGACCGTGAACAGGCTAGCCGCGAACTCGATGCGTGTGGGTCTTCATCTGAATGCCGCTAAGACCAAATCCATGTGCAGTGCTGCTTGCATCGACGCCGACACTCCTCTGCGGGTTTCTGGTCTGCCCGTCGAGCTGGTGTCCAGATTCAAGTACTTGGGTGCCACGGTTGCCGATGATGGTGGTATTTCTAGTGAGCTTGGAATCCGCATGGGTGTGGCGGGCTCTGCGTTCAACCAACTTGGAGTCGCATGGAGGTCAAGGCTGTATTCTGTGAGGACCAAATGTCGTTTGTTTAACGCGTGCGTGCTACCTGTGCTCCTGTATGGCTGTGAGACATGGCATCTTACTAAGCTTCAAGAGTCTCGGCTTTTGAGCTTTGAGAATCGATGTCTCCGCAGAATCTTAGGGGTACATTGGTACGACCGCGTTACAAATATCCGAGTTCGTGAGCAGACACAACAGCCTTTGGTGATTGAAGTTATCACGAAGAGACGATTCACGTGGCTGGGACATGTATTCCGGATGCCGCCAAAAAGTGCAGCACTTCGTACCCTTGTGGCACAGCCTCAAGGGTTCCGTCGCCGTGGCCGGCCCTCCCTCACCCTGCAGCGATGCTACAAAAGCGACCTACGTGCTGTAGGTCTGACATGGCGGGAGGCACAGGAGTTAGCGATGGACCGAGGGAAGTGGCGCCAACTTGTGCTTGCCCTATGCCCCAATGTTGGGACGTGACAGGGTGAAAGAAGAAAGAAGATAAGTTTTCGACAGAAGCACATCGCTCTGTGCTGTCAGTAGATTCACTGTTCAATGTATTCAAATTATATAAACCCTCACTTTTCCATAATCACGACAACGACTTCTCATTTTTCCTCGTCACAACACCATTGGCCCTCACATCGACGACTCCTACAACTATATATTTAAAACTATTTATATTACCATGCAAATGTTTGAAATTGTCAAATAATACCTTGTCTTCAATCGCTTTACTTTAATGCATTATACTGTTATATTATTGTGTTCATATTGCATACAGCAGTTTACCTTTTAGTGTTATATTATCTCTATTGTCTCTATAGAGTAATATATTAAGTTTTAAAAATAACAAATATCCAGAAAAGGTAAAAATACCAGCAGAACGATAAATGCTAAATATAATATAATCGTGAAAATATGGTAAAGTGTATATTATGCCATGTGTCCACACTGACTGATGAGGTTGCCAGCAACTTGTTGCCAGTTTGGACCCAGCAATATATTCCGGGGCGAATAGAATTAATTTATTAAGTATAATAAGTCTCAAAAAATGATAATATCCCCTTGAAGAGGACAGACCCGGTACAAAAATTTTATTAAAAAGTTGAATAATTAGTAAAAAATTGTGTTTTACCGGTAGTCCCAGAAGTACCCGACCTGACACATAGATAGCAGTTGTTGTTAATGTTAATTAAAAATAATGACAATGATAAAAAGTACCAACCTTATAAAGCCTAAGTTTGTAGTTTGACATTGCTACGTTGTTCAGTAATTATTTGTCAGCCATCAAAAGTGAACGCTCTCAGTGAATTTGTAAACATGGAAAAAATTAGTCATAGTTATGTGATACAATACTTTCATTTGAAAGGCTTCAGTCCAACCAATATCAAAGCGGCGCTAGATTCTACTCTAGGAATGTCTGTTCCTTTGCTTACAATAGTAACATATTGGGTGGCTCAATTTAAACAAGCTCGGACGAGCTGCCAAGACGAACATCGCAGTGGTCGACGAAATGGTGACAAAAATCCACAAAATGGTATTGGATGAACGTCGACTGAAATTGCGCGAGCTAGCAGATATGATAGGCATTTCAAAAAGTGCTGTACATCACACATTGACTGAAAATTTAGACATGAGAAAGCTGTGCGCATGGTGGGTGGCGCGATTACTCACAATGGAACAAAAACAGCATCGTGAGGATGTTTCAATCGAGAATTTGGCGAAGTTTCACAGCAATAAAGCAGAGTTTTTTGCATCTATTCATAACCATGGATGAAACATGAGTCCATCACTTTACACCTGAGATGAAATAACACTCAAAACAATCGACTGAAAGGGGAGAATAGGCTCCAAAGAAGGTAAAGACTGTTTCATCTGCAGGCAAGGTCATGGCTTCAGTTTTTTCAGATGTATGTGGGGTAATTTTCATTGATTATCTTCAGAAAGGAAAATCAATCAACGGCGTGTATTATGAAAACTTATTGCAGCGTTTGAGTGATGAAATCGAGAAAAAACAACCGCATTTGGCGAAAAAGAAAGTTTCGTTTCATCAGGACAATTCATCAGTTATCACATCCGTTATCGCGATGGCTAGAATCAATGAATTAAAGTTTGAATTGCTTCCTCACCCACCTTATTCACCAGATTTAGCCCCCTCGGATTATTTTCTTTTTCCGAACTGAAAAAATGGGTCGGTGGTAAAATATTTGCCTACAAAGAAGAGGTGGGGTCTGCAATTGATGGCTATTTCGAGGAGCTCGAGGATTCTCACTATAAACAGGGTATCAAAGCTATTCAACATCGCTGGGAAAAGTGTATCGACCTAAAAGGAGACTACGTAGAGAAATATAAATATTTTTTCCCAATTTTTTGTGTTTTCTTTGTTAGGTCGGGTACTTCTGGGACTACCATCGTATTGTGTTGGCAGCTACCATTATCAAGTGTTGAATTTGAAAAAAACATACCTCCAGTTGTCCATAGCACTTTACACCCAAAAGTGACAAACATGCTATGTCGCTATAAATTTACGTGCATTATAAAAATATTTTTCCTGGTTCATCATATTGAATAGACTATGACGTAAAAACCGAGTTTTGTCACATAGATAAAGTTGACGTAGAGTTCATATGTGCGAACCCACTTACTACCTACTTAGTAAAATTATATTCATAGTTCTAGGCTAGAGATAATAACTTACTGGTCATCTTTGTAAAGTTTAATGAAAATGATTTGGAAATCTAGCAGCTCAGGTTTGCTATCCACTTATTCTTATCCTTTCATAACTATAAATAGTTGGTGAACAGATTTAAAATTTTGACATTTTTAATTATACATACAAGCATAGGTATTATTTTTCCTGTGTACCTATTTGATATTTAATATTAATAATTTTGATTGTTTTTTTAGACGAAGAACAGAGATATCAATATTGACCTGTCAGGCATGTTAAACTTTACATTGAAAGGAAAATCTATCTACAGTACCTTTAGAAACGTTTTTCAAGTATTTAACTCGAAAGGAAATCTATTTTGTATGACATTTATCGTAGAAGGTATTCCGAAGAAAATGTTATATTTAACCCTTAAATTCATGGTGTATTCATACGAATACATAGCATAATATGGCATCTATTGTCTAAATCTTCCAAGATTTAGTGTTGACGTAATACTTTTAATCATTATCAAAGTCTATGCTTCCATTTAGTTTCACGTTTGACAACCAAATGACACAAATTTATTTTTTACTAGCTGACCCGGCAAACTTTGTACCGCCTCTGAATCAAGAAATCTTGTGTTAACTTATTATTAGCTGAATTTAATTCAGTTTTTATGAATACTCAAAATTAAATAAGTCCAATAAATGTGTAAAAATCAAATCAAAATGAAAAGTATTTTAATTACATTTAAATGAATGTAATTCACGTGGCAGCAAGGCATTTGCTTTACTGAAGCGAATAGATAGGATACGCGTAGCATTGTTGCACTACTTTCTGTTAAACTATTTGGTGGATGGGTTGCACTCGGGTCGATTCCCTTCATTGAAGTAACTTGTGCTATACGACATTTTTCGTTTTGTTGTCAAGTGCGAGAACGAACAAAGTGGATGGTTTGCCGACACGTATCATGCTACGTACAATTGACCGTGAGAGAAACATTCATTTTCTAGATTCAGGCCACAAACACTCAAAGATTGGCTTTGTGATTTGTTGATCGTGGTTAACAATGATGTTCGGGAACACTTTGTTGATGAGTTCGTCCTTCGTTGAGACGAAATTGCAAAAATTCAGCGGAAATGAAATCAATCCGTTCGATTGGTCGACAGGAACACGGCCGTTACCGATAGTCAGCAATTGCTTGGAGAAATCATCGGCAGATGGATC
This sequence comes from Rhyacophila brunnea, assembly GCF_057557595.1. NCBI lineage: Eukaryota > Metazoa > Arthropoda > Insecta > Trichoptera > Rhyacophilidae > Rhyacophila > Rhyacophila brunnea. Next base: position 14,954,463 of record NW_028232806.1, read on the forward strand.
GTTTAGCAATGCAATGCATGTTTGTCGTCAGCTGAAGTTTCTTCACATAGCGCCACAGAGTCGATGATTTGAGGCAAGCGTTTATTTCATCGGCAGTGGTCGATCTTGGAATGACTGGTAGTATTTGGCGGAAATCGCCAGATAGTAGAATCATTGCGCCTCCAAAACATCTTGATCGCAGATCTTTCATAGTTCGATTGAGTGCTTCCAATGCGCGTTTGTGCGCCATTGTGCATTCATGCCAGGTGATGATTTAACTTGCTTCCAAACCTTTAGCCATTGTTGAGTGTTTAGCAATGTTGCATGTCGGTTTTTCAGTCGTTTGAAGGTTTAAAGGTAATTTCAACGCTGAATGAGCCATTCAGCATCCTTCTAGCAACGTGGCCGCTATCCCGAAAGAAGCAACTGCTACATCAATTTCGGATCTCGCACGAACAGTGGCGAAATCATGAACATGAGGAATGTCTTTCCAGTTCTACCGGGCGCATCGAGGAAAAATAACCCACCATTTTCATCATTAATTGCCTTCATTAACGTATCGTACACTTCCTTTTGTTGGGGGTTCAACAGTTGTACATTCGTTCGAACTGATTGGTTCAATTATCTCAATAATATTCACGTTCCAATTCTAGATTGAAAGAGTCGTTCATTCCACAATGTGGCGATGGAATTCCTAACTTTACTAACAAACTGCCGTACATGAGGTAACACATGTCTTCGATCAAAAGCAAAGCCTGAGATCGGGATCCCCTGAACTGACACGAATTTAATGTAAAATATCTTCTGACAAATTTCATCCTTGTACTTGTTTCACAGTTCAGGTGGATTCGATGGGAAGCATGTCGAAATAATGCTGTACATGGGAGGTAAACTACACTATGTCAAAAAAGACACTTTTTGACAATGGCTGTTTAAAGTTTTTTCGTAAAGTTTTTGTTAGAATACTACCTATTTTCTTATACCTCTTGTTATGATCCTTGATTTAATCATACTTGAGGTGTTTTTCTACAATATCCAAGAAACAATTAAAAGAAAATGCATTTGAAACTTAAAATAAATGATGTTTAATGTACATAGTGCTGTTTACCTCTAAAGTTTTACACATTCAAATTACATGGTGCAGAATTCTCTCAAAAACTTTTAATGCAATCAAAATACCTACCCATAAGAAAGTGAAAAAACCATTCGATTTGCGTAATATTAATAATTTCGAGTATTAAAATATAACAAAATAATAATTTTTAAATTTTATTAGGATTATAGTGATAGTAAGTATCAGAGTATGAAAAATTAGACAAAAAATTGGTATACACAAAAAAATATGATACATAAAAATATTGATAATAAATTTAATCATCCTCCGTGAAATCTGGAGTCTGGTCTTCTTTTTGCAGCGTCTTATATAATTTGTGACACTCACTAGGTATAAATGGTAGAATTGCCATCAAATCGTTGTATTTTGCCGAGTAAATAGGCTTTAAAGTATTTCTACGTGGCCCCAAAGAAGCTGGAAATCTTCCAGACCTTCTTTTTAACGAAATTGTTTTAAATAATTCTTTTTCATTAAAGAAGTTTTACGAGTATAATGGAGATCTCCTATATTTTCCTGACGAATTTGGAGATGAGTGCACTGAGATAGTAAAAATACTTCCTCATCATCATTCACTTTCCTGTTAGCAAAAGGTGAGTATGCACCATCAAAGAGAATTTAAAAATTTTAAATATCACTAAATTCTAAATTATGTACATAGAATTTATTAGAACAGCCATTTATGAATTCTGCCAATCCCATGGTGTCATTATGGAGAGATTGTTATTTTTTTTTTCTTTTTCGTTCGATTACGGCCATGAACTGTATCAGCCTTCATGTGGGTGTGACCTTTTAATAAAAATTTATGGTTGATTCTCTTTATCTGCGGCCATTTATGCATGATCCAGAAGAAACATGATATTAATATAAAAATTTGTTTTGCCCATAACAATTATCTGACCATATTGTGATATTATCAATGGCAGATGTTGGTACTACTTGTTCTGCCCATCTCAATAAATCCAAAGCCATTTCCTCACCACCTCGACCTACTTTTGTTTCATCCCACATCATACATTGGGCTGGGCCTGTTGTATCGTATATAGTGAAATTGAATGTCCACAGCTTTCTCTTGTAGAAACTTGTTCCACATGTGACACTTTTGCAGATCCATCATTATAACAATACTTTTTGCTGTTATAGAGCCTGTGCTTTTTAATTCATATCTTATTTGCGCATCATTGAGATGAGCAGAGTGAATGTGCTCAATGTTTTCTTTCTCATTATCTCCTATTTGAGAGTCCTTCTTTTGAGCCAAATACATGTCGCATGTGTCGCATGTATCATTTTGTGGAGGCTTAAACGAAAGCTTGAAATATCTGTTGAAAATATTGCCATAAACCTACTTCTTTGCTCTGTGTTCTACATCAACGTTTTCTGTTTCACAATAGGCCAAATCAAGTTGGTGCATCTTTTCAATAGACAGTTCAGAAGACAAATATTTCCTTTCAGATCTCTCCCTTCAGTAATGGCTCTCGAATGCCGGAAAGCTGTAAATGTGGCTTTGTACGTTTTCCATAACAACTTGGGGAGTTTTATTAGAAAGTATCTTCTTTCCCCTTTTATCCTCCTCTACCAAATCACCAACTTGGCGTTTATTTGATGACTGTTATGACAGTAGAATTAGACACACATAATGTGTTTAAAAACATAATTTTACATACCTTTATCGAATTGTTATTTACTAAAAATTTATAAATAAGGGAGTTTTCTTTTGGTTTTGTAGCATATCTCCGAGTCGTCTCAGTGGGTTTGGTCTCAACACAAGAAACAATGAATTGGCGTTTTACATTGTTATTCTTTTCGGAACTCCAATAATTATTAAAGATTTGTAAACTTTGGGCTTCGGTAATTTTTTGAACGCATAGCATACTGCAAGAGCATGGTGGTTTCAATGATTTTGCGGATTTTTTTCCCTTTTTGTTTGTGTAGCCTTCTCCCGCAGCACGACTACATTTCCTTTTGTTTCACTTCCAATCACTAGTATGTGCTACTCGTTTTTTGCCTATTTGTTTAAGTTTCGGTTTATTTTTTACTTTTCTGGTACCAGACAATATCTCATTTGTTGAAGAGTGAGGCACCTTAGATGGTTGTAATTCAATGTCAGACTCAGTAAAATCTTCAAAATTTGGAACATAGTTGGTATCGGTAAAAGAATTATCCAAATCTCCGTCCAATAGAGATGTAGAGGCCATTGGTACATTCTCCGTTTCATCAGTGCAAAGCATTCTTTCCTCTGTGAACAATAAAATACATTGAATGAGAAACTGACATAATGTAAAAACTGAATAATAGCATGTTTTTAATGTGTCATAGTAAACTTACGTATAGGCAATTCCAAAACCTGCTAAGAATCCATTGTTACAAAACCAAATTTTTCGTTGGTTAGGATCCTTTCCTTTGTAATCAATAAAATACATTGAATGAGAAACTGACACAATTCAAATACTGATTAATATCACACTTTAGTAAACCATAGTAAATTTTAATATTTTTTAAGCATAGTAAAACGCGGTAAAAATACCTAATCTAGGTAACTTATTATTTAAAGAAGAAGGTAAAATATCATTTTCAAACACAGGAAATAAATCTAGAACAATTAATAATATTTTTATCTAAATTCGAGAATGAGTGCATTGTTATTTTAATTTACAATAAAGATGATAATTAAAAATTAGCTTACCGATTACTCTTGCATTGTTTATTTGTTCTAAAGCTATGAGAAAAATCTTTTACCCTCTTGAACCCATGTCTTAAAAAGAAAAAAAACCCTTCAAACTCAAAAACACACACACGAAAGACTGGAGAAGTAGTGACACGCACTTTATTTGTTTTTTGACATTTAATTTTGAGTTTAGAATCTTGTGATTGCCAGTGGTCAACTGCACCAAGTCGTTTCGGTGTTGTTTCCCTCTAACCACTTATCACTTAGCACAATGGGGTAATGAGCACCATATCTTCTTGGTGTTCTATCCCTCGGATATAATACATAACATAGTGTAATATTCCTTTCATTATATTTGTTTCTGGTAGGGTTACGACATAGTTGAGTATATCACTGGAAAGAGCGTCGCGACGTATGTAAAACTATGTAAAAATTTCAATTTTGCCAAAAATCGACATAGTGTAGTTTACCTCCCATGCACAGAATGATAGCAAATAATATGCGTGTCTGATTTGGAGATGCAGAAACAATAATTACTTCAGCGATTGTCATGTCCCAATGAGTATCGTTTTTAGGTAAATTGAGCCGTTGACATGCAGTACGAAATATTGGGCACACTACACCATTGACAGTTTGAAGTGATTCAAATGATGTCGGCCCACAAACATTCACCGGCAACAACCGCAAGTAGAAGCATTCGTCATTCTTCGGATGAACTGTGTAAATGCGACCAAGAGCATCAGAAAAACGCACATCCGTATGATCAGGAACTGCATCGCCTTGCTTTCGACATTGAAATTTCTTCGATGAAGCGTTCCAAGTGTAATAACGTGGCATCTCAGAGTAGAGCAACGTTCGTGCAAACGGATCGTTTTAGCAAATCGAAAGAAACTGGTCAATGTTGTCGCTGGAGGTGTTTCAGCACGTTCAACAACATTCTATGCATTGAAATAAATTTGTTGACCATTCTCCAGATGCACCGCCAAATGTACAACAGTGTGATGACGTTCATGAATGGGGAATGAGAAAATACGTCAAATCGCTTCATTGCAGCTCACATATCGACTAACTTGATGGTGCGTGATTTTATCGTTGGTATTGGGAGTTTGAACACCAAAAACCGCCATATCGCTGCCTTTGGTGACATATTTGCAGGTGTATTTGATGGACTTCACTGAATTGCAATACTCTACGTTGCAATGCGCCTTGAATGTTTTGGAAAGAAGTGGCAAATACGGAACAATCCAAGTGCTGTCAACCACGATATCGTTTCCTTTCACTTTCGTTGTGATAGTTCTACCGTTATCATCGGGTGATCGACGCCGATATAGTGGATAACCATCGTTCGCAGTGATAGTTTCCGCCGTCAAATTTTGTGGATAACGCTTGTAACACTTGCCGTCGACCATGCACGGTGATTGGGGGTTGATGGCGCTACACGGTCCGTGAATCATGTTAGTAATTACAACATCATGCAGGTCTGGATTGATTTCGGGATCAGGAATCTCGTCACATATATGATTTCATCTATTTGGTCTGGTCGAATTCTTTCAACTAACCAAATAAGAATGTGTGCATGCGGCAAGCCTCGTTTTTGCCATTCAATTGAATACATCCAGCATCGAGTATCTCCAAAGACGCGATGATTAACAATGTAGTTCATCAGCGACAGGATTTTTTATTTGAAGACACGTGCGGTGATGTCGTGCTGATCATTTGATGTTTGTCCGGGGGCAGCAATTGAACAATTTCTATCCATTTCGGATTGCACGTAAAGGTGATAGATTTGGACGACCGTAATGACGAACATAATATTATGACATTGCATATTGCGCATATTCATTCATGTGACGCGAGCTGCCAATGTACGTCGCCAGTAGAATAGTCAATCGACCAACATTAGCTGCATCTCCTTCGGTGCTGTTTGCATCGCGTAAATGAATATTATACCCCTCCGAACGCAGTTTGGCTTGGTTCAACCGAATGAAAGTGAAGCGCTCCGTCTCGATTTTGACGTACAAAACGAACAACAAATGACGGACAAAAAAAATCATCGAAATCAGTTAATCAATTCTCGAGATATCATAAAAAAAACCGCTCCATACGAAATGTATGAGAAAATGAATTTTCTTCACAATTTTTTCCCCGTGATTTTTTCGATGTTTTAATAGTTATTCTGCCATTTGGGGTGAAAACAAATGCAACAAATTAATGATCATAAAAATCGGTCCAGCCGTTCTTGAGTTATAAATGGTGTAACTCGTATCGTTTTCAAGCAAATTGAGCTGTTGACGTGAAGCACGAAATGTTGGGCACAATATACACCATTGACAGTAAATTTAGACTATCATTCTTTCTTTTACTTGTTTGTTTCTTGCTTATTGTTTCTGTCATGTATCAAAAATGGCGTTGTATATGGATTTAAATTTTTTGTGATTTTATTTTATTTTCAAATGCGCGAATGGTTCATTGTTCAAAATGTCATAATGTATGGGAAAATTAATTTTATTCATAATTTTCTTTTCCGTGAATTTTTCCGATGTTTTAATAGTTATTTTGCTATTCGGGGCTGAGACAAATCCAACAAATTAAAAAATGTAAAAATCGGTCCAGCCGTTCTCGAGTTATAAATTGTGTAACTAACCCGACTTTCTTTTATATATATAGATTACGCTTTAACCACACCAATCTGACATTTCATCGTATCGTGACGATTTTCCATGTTTGCAGTGCTATATCTATGAAATAATAGATCTTCCAGTCATATAAAAAACCATTTTATACTGAATGAAGGTCAGTCAAGCAAAGTTTTATAAAATATTTTAGATTTTTTTGTATATTTCTCTAGAATAGTGTGATATTTACGTATGTAATCATTCGAATACACCATGCATTAACGGGTAATATTTACCACACAGGAAGCTAATTTTTGTGAATATATTTTGGCCTTTTTATATCAACCATGGCTCGTCGACACTATATAACTGACAAAGAACTTGAAGAGTATGCTAACAACTTATCTGACAGTGAGGATGGAATGGACTTCAGTGACGATGACAGTATTGGGGATCCAGAATTTCGACCGAGATAGATGGAGGATGCAAGATGACGAAGCGGAAGTTTCCACTTATGATCCAAATGACGACCCACCAACCAATATCTTCAACTTCAAGACTTCCACCTTTAAAAACTAATCCCCTAAAACTATTATGGAAAAGGAAAAATATAACACTAGATGAAGCCTGCTTATTTTTTTTAGACAGCACATCACTTTTTCAAGAAACATTAGATCTCAAAACTTCTAAACAACTCTTCAATTATTTTTTTACCGATGATATAGTTGAAGAAATAGTTGCTCAAACGAATTTGTTTTCGAGAAAAAGACCCGAGTAAGTCCGTGGGAGTTTCTTGTATTGACATAAGGCAGTATTTAGGTATAATTATTTTCGTGTCTGTCTTTCGATATTCTGGCACTCGTTGATATTGGTTGATATTGGTCAGATGTATATCCGTTTTAACCGATAAAATCAACAATGCCTATAATAAATTTGAAAAGATTCGTCACTTTCTGCTGAACCAAAATGCTACGCTTCTTCCCAGAACTGACTCTAACCACGATAGGCTACATAAATTAATTAGGCCTATTTATGGTAAATTAAATCAAATGTTCTGTAAAATTCCTGTGGAGCAGAGGTTGTGTGTAGATGAACTTTTGTGTTCGTCAAAAATTGGGCATTACATGAAACAGTACATGCCTAAAAAGCCAAATAAATGGGGCTTCAAGTTGTTTGTGCTGTGTGATGTGTCAGGCTTTGCTTACCAATTTGAGATATACTCTGGACAAGAAAATGAGGCAAAAAACAGACTTCCGTCTGAACCAGGCCTGTGAGCAAGTGGGAATAAGGTAAGAGGTACAATCGTGGGCCACCCTCCAGTGATGGGCCACTCAGCAGTAAAACACAAAAAATAGGCATTTAAAAACATAAGTTATGGGTATTTGTTCCTATATGTGACTCACAACATCATATACTTCGGTTATAGCACATTATTTCCTGTATTAGTAGCAGGACTGACCCTCTAATTGGCCATTTTGTATACCAAGTCACACGTTTTGCATTTTGTCAGATAATTGCTTAACTTTTTGTTAAGGAAATAACATACTTTAACTATATTACTAATTATACTTTTTATTTAATAATCGTTATGCTATATATTCAAACATATAATTATGTTAAGTCTACGACTATTTTAAATTAAAATGACACATCTAGCTGGGTGGCCATTTACTGCACTAAATATATGTAGCAGTTGTATGATGGGCCGGGCTGGCACATGACTGAAAAAATGGTTTTTTAATTTTAGTTAACTTTTTTATGCTAAATACAATATTTATAATGCACTATGGTACCTGCCATTTTTATGTTATTTTAATTTTAGACAGTCGTTGGCCACGTGGCCGATCACTGAATTTGTACTGACCGATCACTGTATTTAGAAACATTTAACTTCCCATTTCTTTCAGAATATCAAAATACTGAATAATTTAAGTTTAAATATGATGTTAAACTATAGATAATGCTGTTGCATACTTTTATATAAATGGGGGATCACTATGTGAAGTTGCAAAAAAAAAAATCGGAGTGCCACCATACACAATACATTGGAAATATTTTCTATCCGAATCTGGTTACTCTGTGAATAGAGTTTCCTATATTATTTATCGAAAGGCATAAATCACATCTTATCTACCAAGTTAGTGAGCTTTGTCTAAAATTTTATTTGAAATAAATCTTATAGCACTATAATCCTAATGCATATAGGATTCTTCAGCCTATAGATATAACTGTTTTCCCTCCAGTTAAAGCTGCAAAATATCGCAAAATGCTGTTTTCATCCTTAAAAATTTAACGAACGTAGTGGGCAATTAAACAGAAGAAAAGCTTAAAAATATTCAAAATACTAGCTGACGTAAACAGATAAAACATTTATATACCATACCTACCGATTGCGGAAAAACTTAATCAAATTAAGTCATTATCTGACAACAGCAAGAGCATAGAAAATATAACCCAATCAAATATATCTAACGTGTCAGTGCCGTCAGAGAATGCAACATGGAAATAGATACTGAACGCATGGAAGAAATAAATGAACATATAGTTAATATATCTACAGTTCTAATTCAAACATTATCATGGCCTCAGATACCAAAAATAAACGATAAACATGTTTTACAAAGAGTTCCATTCGACATCACTTTGCAAAAATATAGAGATATTTAAGATCGAAAAATGGAAAACAAGAAAAGTGCAGAGGAAGATAAAAAGAATAAAGGCAAAAACCACACATTTTAATGAGGCAATTGAAAGTAGAGGCAATCAAAAATAATAAAGTTTAATAAATGGCGGCCAAAATCGTTGTGCGATTTGTGAAATAATAATAAAACATCTTATTAAATTAGAATGTTCAGTATATAAAGATAGCTTCCATTCAAATTGCGTTCCAAAATCTCAGCAGGTCCATGTCCCAATTGAGATTGATGTTTTATTTAGTGACTCAGGTGATGAAGTATTCAACAGATAGGTCGATAATTTTCTAAGACCTTAGAATACACTCTCTGTCACTCTATCCTCTTTTATTACATCAACGGTGAGATAAAGGAGTATGTTTGTTGATTATATCATAAGATTAGACACATTGATTCATTATTTTATTGAAAAGTAAGCCTTAGTTGTTTAATTTATGCAGAAAAAGACGGGTGGCCCATCACTGTCTGGAAAGTGGCCGATCACTATCTGAGCGTGGCCCATCACTGTACTTTTTGCGATTTTTTTTTCATTTATATTTTTTGTAATAACCATGTTTAGTATTATAAAATATGTACACATATATATCAATATACATGCTTTGTAAACACGAAAAAAATTGCATTTCAATAAAACCGCATTAATAAGCTTGTTCTAACCAATCAAAGCAAGCCATTCGTTCAACTGGCCCATCATTGTACCTCTTACCCTACTGTCATCAGATTATTAAGAAATGCTTCAAAAAATATTAATCATATCGTGTATTTTGATAACTGTTATATAGGACAATCTAGAGTATATTGTGAGAAATGTGGAATTGTATTGTGCTTTAATCAAGCAAAAAATTGCTTTAAATTATTCCATAATGTATTATAAATTGTTTTGTTAGTAATTATAAGAATTTGATTTAAAATTATAAGGTTTTAATTAGGTCTTTCAATTTTTCTATTTCATGTTGTAAACTTTCACTTTTATGAGCTAAATGCATGGTGTATTCATATGAATACAAATGGTTTTTATATTAAAATTTGTCCAGTAAATAATTTTATTTTTTTTATTATTTTCCCCATGCTATAGACAATCAACTACATATGAATATATTTTTTAAATCAAAATCGGAAAAATCATGCATTTAAGGGTTAAAATATTTTGTAGTCGTATATTATTTTTATTTTATTAATATTTATTATTTTACTCTGAAATCAAGTGCATCATACATTTTATTACACTATTTATATATTATGTTTTAGCGGCTATAAATATAGCGGCGGTAAATAAAATAAATAAAGCACATTGAAAACATAGTTATTTAACTTAAACATAGTATTTCTCAATATAAATTTTTAATAAAAAATGGTAATAAAATTAAATATTGTGATTTTAGTGGAATAATAATGTAAAAAAACATTATTCATAAATAATTTAATACAATTTAACTAGTCCAACCTAGTCTAACCAGTCCGCATACATTTTTTTGATTGATTAGCATGCCTCATCCACGATTCAATCGAAAGGATAAAATCATTCACTCAGACAATGAACATGCTGTGAGTTAGAATACTACACGATTATTTTTTTGTTTTATGATTTTTTCCAATAAATTCTTTCTCAAAATTATATGTTTAAAAATAAACAAAACTGCACAAATTGAATGATTTGAGGACGTTATTATGAAAGTCTTTTATCTTCGTATTTTACTATTTATCGCAAAAAACCGTCTAGCATTTATGAAGGACTGCAAATAGAAAATTTTCTTTTTGCAAATAGTAAACAATTAAAAAAGCAAATAGCGAAATGAAATTTGTCATTCAAAATAATAAAAAAATTTTGTGTAAAGTTAGTAGTAAAATATAAAAAAATGGCGACTGATTAATATAAGTGACTTTACAATTATTAATAGAGCTGGATTTTGAATTCTATGAATATAGATTTATGATGAGGGAGTCGAAAAGGTAGAATTGAAGGTTACCTTAGCTTTGAAACTTGTAGCCTCAAATAATAGCTGATATCACATCATATTAGGCAAACAGTATTAACGTTTATTTATTTTACATAATTATTGTGAACTTTATTATTATATAAATTCATGACATTTTTACTATGCCATGAAAAAAATTAATTAAATAATTGTTAAATGAATTAAGAATATTTATACAATAAACAATCTAATCAGAAGAATACATCAAAAAAATATAATACAGTACATAGAAGTATGAAGTACTAAGCCCTATCCGGAAATTTGTACGTAAACAGTTCACCGCAGGACACTTATTCGTGCGCCGTAGTACGTGAAACATGAGTTCGTGCAACATTTAATCAAATGACGAGTATTTTGTACGTATGCTACAACATGTGGCGCTAGTTTTCTGTTCCAATTATTAGATTCAATACAAATTTTATGAGATGTCTTTACTGGTTTTAAATAATTTAATGATGAAACTACATAAATATAACTATGATATGATAGTAATTCTAATTTAGTTACCTACTTATTTTCTTCTGTATTTCCCTTATATTCCGATGGTTTATAACGTATTTAAATGTAAATTTAAATAGTATTTCATATCAGGATGATGTAAAATTTTTACGAAAGCCATCATTCAGAGCACAATTCGTTGACATCCTTCTAATTAATGAGGGCATCGTGCTTAGGTTTATTAAAAAAATTAAAAATCTTTGGGACCGGATACTGTCCCAATATATTGTTAAAGGGGTGTATTGATTTTGTCAAAGGGCCACTTTCATATACCTGTTATCAAGTAATGGAGATGGGTATCTTTCCAGAAGAGTGGAATATATAAGAGCTTAGCAGCCATTTGGTTGCCTTTTGTAACAAGGCGCAATTATACGTATTGGGTTTTTTTTTCGGATGTGTAGGATGGATTCATTAGATAATAGCACTAGTTAAAATACGGCATACCCACTTATAAAGAGGGTTCGGAAGAAATTGTGAGACTCCCATACTTTAGGCGGTAATATGGATATTATTATTAATTAAACTGGCAATAAATTAATAAATCAATTAATTAATTATTGGCAATTAAATATAACAATAGTTACGTCTATCTCATAATATAAATTACACTTAGTCACATTTATTATTTCAGGACAGTCAGCGCGCTTTAAATCATTTGGTTTTATGGCTAAAAATAGTAAAGCAATCCTTTCTTTAAAACTGATACCTTGTAGAGTAAGTCAGTTCCTATTAATTTTGTAAACATTGGTTTCAGCCGTACAACAAGAGCCACACTGGAGACGTGGATTTATAACTTGCCTGTTCTACTGTAGCTGACTATACGGATAATTCTTTTGATTTCGTTTTAATGGTTTATTGTCTTCTTCTTTTTGAACCAAACATTTTGTTTTGACGTTTGTCATAATATCGACGGTCCCTACGTAAACTCGGACATCTACAAAAACGAAATTTTACAGGAGAGCTATTTGAAGTAAAAATAGATTGTTTTCTACTGAACTTCTATTTTTTATTACTAGGTACCTGAAATTCCCGGAGTATTATAAATACTATACACAGTTTATTTACTCATTATTACATTCTTTCTAAATTATATACTTTTGGTAGAACTAGTAGTTGTCCGACTTTACGTAGATTTCCGTTAAAGAGACAACTACCACATGTCTCACTTTACGTGGGAAAGAATATTCATATTCATATCAATTATTAGCAACATTACTTATTACTATTGAAATCCTCATAATTTTAACTATTTACAAGAATATTGTTTTCCTATTAGCTAACATTTTATTTAAAAAATCTTCTTTTATCAATGATAATGTAGATTTTCATCTGCTTTATCAACATTTCGACCCTAAGCAACAAAACTCGATCGAACAGGATGCTACCGGGGATGGATTACGTTTATGAGACTAGTTAAGTGTCTAAGTATCTACCTAATTGTTGTTTTCGCCGACAATAATGAAAAAATATCCACGCATATGGTTGAAAAATCCAAGGATTGTGAAGTCCGTAGGTACCTACCAGCGTTAATTACAATAAACAACTTTTGTAGTTTATGAAGGCCATGCTTGTTTCGGTGATTTTTACGATGGTTTTTAGATTTTTTATTTTCGACTTTTTTTGCTATGTGACCGCTCATTTAAATATACCTATTCTCGGATATAACGAACGAAAACAGTCAAAATAATACACCTGCTTTTCTAACGTACTTTGTTAACGGTCACCTGCATAGAGTATATAAAGACAACTGGCCACCTGCACGACGTACATAAAGACAACTGGCATTTATCTGTTGATTGTCTGGTGTCCGATGTAAATACGGACATATTAACATATCCGTGTTAACGCTGTTCATTTAATAAAATTACAGTATTTGTCAGTTTTTATGTACATTTTTTTTCCAAAAATAAGTGAGATATTTTTTCTCTTAATTTCATATCAAAGGGGAAGTTATTTGAAGTGTTTTGGCAAAAAAAAAAAAAATGCTTTTTTGGTAGATGTCCGAGTTTACGTAGGGACCGTCGATATAATAAGAGCCAAAACCCATATTCCGACTATATTATATTGAAGGTTATAGAAAAGTTGAAGCAATCGAAAACAAATTACATATTTTTAAACATGAATGATTGTAAAAAAAAAATTAGATTCTAAATAATTAACTTTTTTTTTTAAATAAATTTAATTTCTTTTATTGGTAGCAAGATTGGTACTTTATTCCAGTAATTTTCAAACTGGGGGGGCGGCCCCCTATGGGGCCCTAGAGCTCCTGCCAGGGAGCCGCGAAATATTTCAGTATTTGAAAAAAAACATAAAAATATGATCACTGGACGATACTTGATGCAAATCAGTCAAAATCTCGATTCGAATTTTCACGCGATCACAATACTTTATCTGATATCGATAAATAATCTACTAATATTAAATTTATAAATTAGTTAGATTTTTTAGTTAAACAAAATTTATATTGACCTAATTACGACAACATATCTATGCAAAAGAGCATTTTCATCATTACTGGTAATATAAAATAAACTCAGGTCATGTCTTTCAACGAAGACTTTGGAGCAAAACCTGCGAATTATCAGTTCAAACATTGTACCGGATATTGATTTATTATGTAAAAATATGCAATCATTCCATTCCCAATAAATTGTGTCTAGGCTGTGGCTGTCATAAATTTGAAGTAATTTTTTTTTTTTTTTTTAATTTTTGCTTTAAAAGCAAGTACGTAAATGAATTGTTCTATTTTTTTTAAATTAAATGTACCTATAATAATAAATTAATGGTAAATAAAGTATTTTTGGTTACTAAAGACTACAATTTTTTAGGGATGAGAGCCTTGGATTATTTTTTTCTGATTTTGGGGACCGTGGTATGAAAAAGTTTGAGAACTACTGCTATATTCTATAAAACGTAAAACCGGTGACAAAATCTACAAAAGTTTAGTGTTAAAAAAACTGTATACCTAACTACTGTATATTATTTTTATCATTATAAATGCATCATTAATATTAGGATAAAATATTTTAGTGATCCATATTACAAATCGATTAGACTAAAATGGTTACATACTGTCTATATCTATTACATTTATATTTAAACCAAGATAAATATTGTTTTATACCACGCATATATATTTTACACGTCAATCATAATGGTAGTGAATTATATTTTTGTGGGCATTTTTGTTACAATATTTTGCACCATACAGGGGTTTTCTATGTCTAATAATATGGATATTATGAAAAATTGGGTATGTGAGAAAACATATTATTCTTATCTTACATATAATTATACCGTTACGTTAAATACCGTAACGCTCCTTTCACATTATAAGGTTTTAACCGTATGGCAAAAAATCGAACGCTAAAAATCCGAATCGGCATTAGTTCACGCTCTTTTCACACTATACGGCTTATGCACAGTTTTTTTTCCATCACAAGCTCAGTTTGTGGTGCTGTTTTGTTATAATGAATCGACCGACCGCACGATTTAAAACCTGTCTAATGTCAAAGCCAGCATTAGGTCACGTACACCACTAAGTCATCGGTGACCGTCCGGGTGTCGTGAATACAGCGGCTATAGACGGCTGCTATACGGCGCCGTCTCGGTTTTTAACCATCGCCGTATAATGTAAAAAGGGCCGTGCTCTACTTCACGCCACTAAAGAAATGTCGCCGTTCGATTTTTTTCCGTACGGTCAAAACCATATAATGTGAAGAAGCGTAATTCCACATAAAAAAATTCAACCATACCGCGACATCGCGACCTCGCAAGGAGGTAGAATTACATATTTACTAGTTTGCTTCTGTTCCAAAATACACAACAAAAAATAGTAATATAATAATATTATGATGTCATTCCATATGCGTAGCGTGGCATACTTCCAATAGCTTTCCGCCTTTCGTGTATACGGGATTCTATGGATCAAAATATGTTTTATCGATTATCAAAATACTGTCAAGAAT
Source organism: Rhyacophila brunnea (assembly GCF_057557595.1). NCBI lineage: Eukaryota > Metazoa > Arthropoda > Insecta > Trichoptera > Rhyacophilidae > Rhyacophila > Rhyacophila brunnea. The sequence goes on from NW_028232806.1 coordinate 14,969,968, forward strand.
TAGAAATTTATACACTTGTTATGATAGCTCTTTGCCTGGTGCCTAGCAAATAACATAATAATATCATCTTAACAATAAACCATCTACGTACATTATAGCATAGCACCTGGTCGATGTTAAAGCATTAGTTACTATTTCCATCACTCCACTGACAAACTTAACAAACGCCTTTTTGCCTAACGCAGGGATAGCGAACCTATGGCACGCATGCCATCAGTGGCACGCGAGATGATTTTGCATGTTACGCCAATGTTTTATTTTGAAGAGAAAAAAATGACCTATTAAAAAAACACAAAATATTTCTACAAATAATTTTAAAATAATGACGACATCGCCATGCCTATTTCCTTCGGTTTTTAATATAATTTTTACAAATAATATTGACCTATCGATGCGAAAACGGAAACAACGAAATGCGTAAATAACAGATCGCACTGTATAAAAAATAGCATGCAAATACTACAAATTTCAAGTACGTTTTTCATTACGTGGTAAAATGTAAATATAAAATTGTATAAGTCGATCCTAAGGCTTTATGCGTCACATATAATATTATCGCACTGACCTCATCAGGCAGTAAGAGAAACCGTCTCGTGAACTTCTGATTTTGATCAATTTACAATGCTTGAGACCAATCAGGGGATTAAAAATGAAAATATTCAATCAACAAACCTGATGAAATTTATGAAGGAAGAATATAATATTAAGGAAGCGTGGTTAATATGCTTCCACGATCTTTTTCAACGTGGAAAAAAAATATTCAAAGAATAAAAGATATTAAAAAACTAGAAACACGGCGAAAGATAGAATTTCGAGAACTCGATTGTAATTTTCCAACTTAATAAGAGAATTCTTAAAAATATATTTTTTTCATTTTTCCCTGTCACACAGTCGAAAAATAATATTTGGAAAATTTTGGCACGCGTACGTAAAAAGGTTCGCCATCCCTGGCCTAACGGATTTATTGCGCATAACGTTTTACGTGTAAACACCATAAAAATGTAATCTTTTTACAATTGTTTTCAGGGTCCTATGACAGCAAAGTTTTCTGATTTTAAGATGTGTAGAGGTGTGAAGCAAAAAAAATTGATGGATCTATATTTAACTATGGTGACGTCAGAAGATAATAACACTCTACTTATCGGTAATTACACATTATACGAAGATGTCAGCAATGCGTTGGTAATATAGCAATATGATTATTTAATTACATAATGTCATTAATCTGTTAAAACCCCCGATCATGCGAAATTGAAGTTTCACAGGTGAGGCAAAAACTGGGTACTTTACAAGCACCAATATATTATATCATTTACCAATATCGGCTAAAATTGTATTCGCCAGGTACGTTTAAATAAATATTTATATATGGGTATATTATATTATATTTGATGACCAAATCTATCAAAATTATAAAACTATATATTATATAATCAGTAGGTACTAAGGTAGTAAGGAAATTTTCCTATGACTCTGAACAATATAATTTATTTAGCCTCTGATATTTAAAAATATTATATATTATTCCAATAATTTTACTGACTAGAAAATTTCCAGTGAATTGCAATTTGTTTAATATACCTTATAATATACAAATATATATTTTATTTAAACTACAACAGGCCATGATGCCCAATGATAGTGGTGTAAATAATAATAGAAGAGAAATAATCACAAACTCCCATGCTTTGGAAAAATCCTTACCACACCTTTCCGAAAATGAACCTCCCCGCCCTCAGTTGAAAGACTATCGCCTCACGCACTGAACCACGAGGAGCGTTTTTTTATACTTCAATTTTTAGGCTAAAAATTTTATGAGATAATAATATACATTATGTGATAACTAGGTTTATAATAAAATAAAAAATCAGGAACTAATAAACAAAATTTTCTGGTTTCAGATTAAATTCGTAGTTTACCATTTACATAAAAATCATTTTAGAAAACTTTTAACTATAAACGAAGGCAATATGTGCACTCCTGGAAGTGATATTATAGGATTATTAACAAAACATTTTGTTTTCGATAAATGTGTGGCAAAAAAGGTCAGTAACACTACTAGGTATATCAGTATTTGAAAATATTAAGTAAAATGCTTATTTTAATTAAACTATTAAATAAAATAAACAAGTTCTGGGTGACTAGTTGATCGCCAAAACTGCGACAGAAAAAAATGTAAAAAAAAAAATGTTTATTTTTTTAATTAAATAGGTAATTATTTATTGTTTCCACAAGTCATACCTATATAAAGTTGCATTCCTTACATATTTAATTTTATTTGTCGATTGTTGGTAGGTATATGATAATTATTATAAGCTGAGTTAGACAAGATTGTTTTAATTGAAATATTGACCTAGACAGCCCCATTCGAATCGCCGAGGCCGTTTCTGGCCAATATGGAAGTTCGGGGCTACATTCCAAATGTGAGCTCTCTACCACGGAGGTCCACTACACTTAAGGGCGGACGTGCTCAGCGTGGGTCAAAATGGAGCTTTTTTTCTATTTTCAAAGCATGATCCTGGACACACCTTAAACGTTGTAGATAATCTATTTATTTAATTTTGAAGATTCAATATCCTTTATATTTATTTTAAACATTTGATGACTGCATAAAGTATTTTTATTACATAAAATAGTATTCTTTTGAACCTCTCGCTCTAATGTTTTAGATTATAGTCATATTTCAGTACATAACTGTGCAGTGGTGTTAAGATTTTTTATATTTATTAATTTTTAAACGCATTTATGAAACCATTAGTATAATTTATGACGAGATAATTTTAGTAAAATATTTACGATAAAAAATTATATTGATAATCTCTGTGATCCCAAATTTGACAAGAATTAGGTATTTTATTATTCAAAAAATCGGCAAGATTAACACGTTTGAAGATAATTCTAATGATACTAATTATAAGCTATGTCTTTGACCATTCAAGTGTGATAAACATCTTACGTATAATGATTGCTTTATAATAATTATTGACCTAAGTATAAGGTAGTGTTTTTTTGAAATACGCCATTTCTTTTATCATCCCCTAGTGGCTAAGCTACAAAATACGGCCGTAGCCATAAATTAACAAACTAAAACTAAAGTAGGGAGTAAGATCATGATAACGCGCGTGTTTGAAAAAAAAAAAGTTCGGTTAAGTAACATCCTAGAAAGAAATTTGGGAGTGTTTGGCTCGCATTCATATCTTTCACTTTCCATGTTAGTACTCTAACCTTTAAACTATCGATCCGTTTATGATTCATGAGATTTTTTCATTATTTGAGGTAGGTATTTCATGAGAAGGCGATTTTAAGGTTTTGTAATCAATTACCGACGTTCGACATTAACAGGGTTGAACGTCAATATGTATCCGCACACATGTTTTCATTCCCCACACAGTCTTCACACAAATATATTGTAAAAGAAAGTAAGTTTTCTTTGCCATATTTTAAATATGCTCGAAATCACGAAAACAATTATTCTTCAACTCATTTCTCGAAAGGCGGAAGGCTGAAATTAATAAATATCTTAAAATATATATTTTAATGAAAAATTGTATGTGTGTGTTTGTGGGAGGGGGAGGAGGGTGTGAGTGGGGCCTTGGGTGACACCAACCCTAGTTACGCTTCTGATCAGATGCGTTGATGATCCACACACACAATAGAAAAGTTAGAGGGAACGTTGTACACGACGTCATGTACTCAGTCAACATTTTTTTCCATGATTTTTACTAATAATGAGGTATTTTTATGAGGTTTTGTATATTTATATAATTACTGGCTGACCCTGCAAACTTCGTACTGCCTCAGAATCAATAATCTTGTGTTAACTTATTAGCTGAATTAAAATACTCAAAAAGAATTAAGTTCAATAAATGTGCAAAAATCAAAATGAAATACATTACATAGTTTTGGTTGGTTCAGATTTCGAAGCATGAAAACTACCAAGTCAATCTTCAGTTGTAAATTGTGCGGTGGCAAGCCAGGCAGATTCAATAAGTTTAAAAATTCAGTTGGATAGTTGGTTGCTTCGTCTTCGTTTATTACACAGTTGATAGATTTGAAGGAATGCATTGGACCAACGATTTGATTTTGAATTGTGAAGTTTAAGCGATCCACATCTTTGTTCTTTGCCGCAAAAATTGCTCGTTCACTCAACCAATTGTGATTTTTGTGGTTAACAATGACGTTCGGGAACACTTTGTTGATGAGGTCGTCCTTCGCTGAGACGAAATTTCAAAAATTCAGCGGAAAACGAAATCAATCCATTTGATTCGTCGACAGGAACACGGCCGTTATCGATAGTCAGCAATTGCGTGGAGAAATTTTCGGCAGATGGATCGTTTAGCAATGCAACTCGCATGTTTGTCGTCAGCTGAAGTTTCTTCACATAGTGCCACAGAGTCTATGATTTGAGGCAAGCGTTCATTTCATCGGCAGCGGTCGATCTTGGAATGACTGGTAGTGTTTGGCGGAAATTGCCAGATAGTAGAATCATTGCGCCACCAAAACATCTTGAGTAATTGCGCAGATCTTTTATAGTTCGATTGAGTGCTGTCAATGCGCATTTGTGCGCTATTGTGCATTCATCCTAGGTGATGATTTTACTTGCTACCAAAACTTTGGCCATTGCTGAGTGTTTCGCAATACTGTCGGTGTTTTAGTCTTTTGAAGGTTTAACGGCAATTTCAACGTAGAAAAAGCCGTTCGGCATCCTTATAACAACGTGGCCGCTATCCCAGAAGAAGCAACTGCTACAGAAATTTTGGATCTAGCACGAACAGTGGCAAACATCAATGACATGAGAAATGTCTTCCCAGTTCCACCAGGCGCATCGAGGAAAAATAACAAACTGTTGCATATGAGAAAACACATGTCTTCGATCAAAAGCAAAGCCTGGTTATGGATCTCCTCATTCACTTTGAGATCGGGATTCTTTGAACTGACACGAATTAGATGTAAAATGTCATCTGACATGTCATCCTTTTACTTGTTCCACAGTTCAGGTGGATTTGATGGGAAGCATGTCGAAATAATGATAGCAAATAATGTGCGTATCTGACTTGGAGATGCAGAAACAATTGCTACAGCGATTTTCATGTCCCAATGAATGTCGTTTTCAAGCAAATTGAGCTGTTGACATGCAGCACGAAATTTTGGACACACTACACCATTGACAGTTTGAAGTGATTCAAATTATGTCGGCCCACGAACATTTACCATCAACAACCGCAAGTAGAAGCATTCGTCATTCTTCGGATGAACTGTGTAAATGCGACCAAGAGCATTATTAGAATGCACATCCAGATGATCAGAAACCGCATCGCCTTGCTTCCGACGTTGAAATTTCTTCGATGAAGCGCGTCAGAGTTGAACAACGTTCGTGCAAACGGATTGCTTTGACAAATTGAAAAGAAACTGGTCAATGTTGTCGCTGGATGTGTTACAGCACGTTGAGCAACATTCGATGCATTAAAATAAACTCATTGACCATTCTCCAGATGCATCGCCAAATGTACAGCAGTGGGATGACGTTCATGAATGAGGAATGAGAAAATACACCAAATTGCTTCATTGCAGCTCATATATCGACAACTTTGATAGTGCGTGATTTCATCGTTGGTATTGGGAGTTTGAACGCCAAAAACCACAATATGGCTGCCTTTGGTGACATATTTGCAGATGTATTTGATGTACTTTACTGAAATGCAAGACTCATGTATCAGAGATGGCGGTGTATACGGATTTTTTTGTGATTTTCTTACTTTTCCAATGCGCGAGGAAGCTTCTCGAGGCCGAGACGAATAAAAAAAAATTAATCGAAACCAGTCAATCAGTTCTATATCATCAATTAATAGACATCATCAAAAAAGCCGTTCCATACGAAATGTATAAGAAAATTATGTTCTTCATAATTTTTTTTTCCGTGAATTTTTCTGATGTTTCCAACAGACAAATCCAACAAATTAAATATCATAAAAATTGGTCCAGCCGTTTTTGAGTTATACAATAAATGGTGTAATTAACCCAACTTTGTTTTATATAGATAGATAGATTAGATCTTCTGGCTCGCGGCATTGTAAATAACACTGGAAAATTAATCACATAATTCAAAATTACATAATAAAGCAATTATTGATACGCGCACACTCACAAATTTGATAACCTCACAAAGTAAACATTTTAGAAGGCAACTTATAGTTTGAAAATCACCATCAAAATCACTATTTGTCTAGAACAAAGTCTTTCGGTATTATCTGAGGCTGAACTGAATCAACTGTCAAAAACGCCATGTTCATACTTTCTTTTGTTTGTTTGTTTCTTGTTTATTGTTTCTGTCATGTATCAGAGATTGCGTTGTATACGGATTTAATTTTTTCATGATTTTCTTTTATTTTATAATGGCGAGGTTCATTGTTCAAAATGTCAAAATGTATGAGAAAATGAATTTTCTTCATAATTTATTTTTTCCGTGATTTATCCAATGTTTTACTAGTTATTCTGCTTTTCGGGGTGAAGACAAATCCAACAAATTAAAGATTATAAAAATCGGTTCAGCCGTTTTTGAGTTATAAATGGTGTAACTAACCCGACTTTGTTTCATATATATAGATTATTCTAATGGATTTAAGTCAAGGGTCACAATAAAAAATTTATAACAAACAAAAATTATGAATAGTTTAAGTGTTTGTAAAAAACCCCAACATAATCAATAATAATACACTCGATAAGCGTATATAAATCGTTCAGGCCTAATAATAGATCATTAGTAATTATAAACAATAATGCTAAAATTAAAAATTGCCGGCAGGCGAAACCCGGATTGCAAAAAAAGACTCAAATCGAATTGTACAAAACTTAAATCAATTAGAATTTAAATTCAAATTATATACTAAAGAATCTAACATTCTTTAATCTTAAATAAAATTATTAGTTATTTATATCGATTGGTTTACTTTTTTTAGGTAAAGGACAAAGAGGTTTATTTTAACTTGACTGATTTATTTAACTATATAAATAAAGGGAAAGGATTTGCCGGCTCCTTTAAGTATGTAACACAAGCATTTACACCGAAAGGAAATCTGTTATGTGTATCATTTATTATAGAAAGTACTCTGAAGTAGATTTAATACTTGATAACCATTGTTTATTATGTTATTTTTATGTATTATTTTTAATATTTAATAACAGAAAAGATTCTTTTAAATATTTAAACTAGGGTTATAAAAAATGTAGGTACTTGTTACTGACTGAACAAAATTATATTATAACAGCAAAAATTATATAACAATCTTAAATAAGTGTCGCAAGATTTCTGTATTACAAATAAATCAAATGTATAATATGTTTTTTTTTTATTTATAAAATATAAACACTTCCGGTTTTAGTATTTATTCAGAGTTCACAGTGATTAATCAACAATGACAGTGAATACTTCAAGCGGCACACGAAAACAGATTAACAAGATAAGATGACTCGCTCGACCAAATAACCAGATGAACTTGCCAAAGGGTTCGTTCTGTTGAGGTAGGTATCACATTTGCCTATTATATTTGCATATTCATCTGAAAGAGATATCAATTAAAGAGTCAACATAGAGGTTAATTCTAATCCGCCTACATAGTGCTTGCGGCGTCCAGTCAATGGGCCGCGCTATCTATGGGTCTCTTTTCAAAGTCACGCCGCTATATATATATATATATATATATATAGTTATATCCCAATCTGTCTACATAGCGCTTGCGGCATCCAGTAAATGGGCCGCGCCAGCTATGGGTCTCTTCAAAGTCACGCTGCTATAAATGTTATTATTTATTATAAAAAAACAACACATCATTTTGAAAAATATAACATTTCAGGCCGTCAGGAATTTCCATTACTTCACTTTACTGTCTTCATAATATATTTATTTTATTATTGTAAAATATAGAGGGAAAAAACTGCACAGAAAATTAAAAGTAGATATATTATTAATTATTTACTGTATATTTTTTTAACGAAATAATGGATAGCCAATAAAGAATTTCAAGAATCATTGTATATTTTTTTATCGATGTATTCTTTAGGATTTTTTAATTATAACACGACTTTACTCTGTAACCCTTTTCATTCCTAACAAATGAATATGTTGGGTTACCAGTCATAGCTTATGGATACCAGTTACAGACTAGTTACAAGTTGCAGGAACAGTTTGAACTATTTGAATGTAGTACACAGAAGAAGTTTACTTACTTGGTCGTCACTTACAATTATTAATAACACAGAACTACTAAATCAGATGAACTCCAAGGTCTCTAAGATACGTTAAAATAATCAGTTTTTAACGAAATCTGAAACAAAAAATGTAACGGAGGAAAATAAGGATGTAAGGTGAGTAGGATTGTATGAAAGAAGGAAGGGATTATGAAGAAACGGCAGGTGCGCCTGAGGATAGGAAGCTTGGATATTGGATAGAGGATAGGATAGGATGCGGCAGAGTATGAGTCGCGGGATATAGGGTTGTGGAAAGGTTGACATGCCTCTAAAGCCTAAGTTACCTGTCGGCTGCGTTTTTCATTTGGTTACTGCTGTAATAATAATTGAAATACAATAAGAATAGATTAGTTTGAGCGCCACTCTATGAATTGCATAGAGTCAATAAAAAGGTTATTAAATAAAAACGCGGGTATTAAATTTTAAAAAAGGTATAATTGAAGTATAGAAATATAACAAGCAGGCGAGAATGTAAATATAAAACAGGTGCAAGATTAATTAGGTGTTGACGAGCGCCTGCATATAATAATTTAGTTAATGATATCACAGATTAAAGGGGCTAGTTTGGTGGACCGTTACGTAAATGATTTACATAAATACCATATTAAAATAACCTCAGTTCTTCTCGTCCTTGATTCCGTCCAAAGCGGAATCGAAGGGTGATCCTCCATCGCGTGTCGTCAGGATTTTAGAGCCATGTTCTTCCGTTGGATTCTATAGACTGAGAGAGATGTTCTTCGGCTGGAGGCCAGAAACTGAGAGCCATGTTGATCGGCCGGGGCCAGAGACTGAGCAAGATATTCTTCGTTCGGAGGCCAGAAACTGAGAGAGATGTTGATCGACCGGAGGCCAGAAACTGAGAGAAATGTTCTTCGTTTGGAGGCCAGAAAAAGAAAGAGCGATAGTTGCTCCTTCTTTACATTAAAAAACGTGCCCGTTTGGCACCGGAAATAGTTCAACAAACTTATTTAAAACTTTTCGACGCGCGCATGCGTCCTTATGTTGTCTTTTGCGTCGAGTTGCCAGCATAAAAAGTGTGGTCATGTAATAATATGACAAAAATTCTATGACAAGTGAAAAATATAGACGAGTAAGTAAAATCACTATATATGTAACAATGATATGTCATCCATATACAGCAACGGGAGGGGCAAGAATAGTAGGACCAATCGTCGTTGGTAAGTTTCTGAATGTTTCGGCTTGTAAAAGAGTTGGCTGTAGTCGAATGCATGGACCCGTAGTGACTTGTAAAGAACTGATTACACCAACATACTCAACCAGATTCAACGATCGTCGTAAGAAATCGTCGATTTAAAATAGGTAGCAATTATGTGGAATGATTCAGCTACCAACTCGATCGTGTTGACGCTTGATTTGATTGATTCATAAAATCCTTAGTTGCTAATGTTAACAATAATAAGTTAACCAAAAGAATCTATTAGTCAACTTGGCGGCAACACTAAACAGTTTTCTCTCATTATAATGTCACTTTAAATATCTATTAGAGATGATATTTATAAAAGTAACGAGTTGCCGATTGTATTTACTAGGATATTGTTTATTTTGGATTTTTAATTGTCTTTTAAAATAATCATTAACAAAGTCCGGCACCGTTCATGTAAACATGAAATTCGTGCTGTTATGTTAAACGTATGATATGACACGCAAGCGCGGCCACTCTTCGAAACTGGAGGTTATATTTCGGATATTTTCGTACGTTTTCGGTAACATTCGACACGATCGTGCTGAAAAATATGCATTGTTTACGTTTTACGGTTCTTCAGGGTACAACTCAAAAATGATTTTCCACGATCAGGCCAGACGATCCACTTAAAAATCTGCCACGTTATGGATTTTTCTAATTTTTAGTTTTAAGGTACTTGCACTTTCTAATAATTATATAAGAAAACAGTTTTTTATTCAACAATAAACAATAAAGCCAAAATTATTATTTTAAAATAAGTAAGTATATTTTAATAATAGTATCCTTTTTCTGGTACCTACATACAAATTAACCATCAACCGGTGACTAGTTTTTGCATTGTCAAAACAAATCATTACCATGATATCATTTTTATTAAATGCGCCTTTTGGACAACGCAGACATATTTATGATATCTCTTTTTCCCTTCTAAAATAGTTTTTTTTGGATTTGCAGTTGCTCGTAAAGATTGGTCAATGTTACCAGCACTGCTTCTATTTTATTCCATCTTCAGATATGTATAAACTTGTTCTCATTTTATGCTACACATGAGATTTAACTTTATATAACAGTGTAATTCTAGGCACATTTTGTAGCTGTTGTAGTTGGAAGGCTTTGCCTCATCATGTATAGCTGCCTCCATAGCTGCTTAAAGCGTCAATTACATTGAGCTTCTTTACGAGCTGTTTGTTGGCGAATTTATAATCTGCCTGTAAAGTCGCCCAGTGTAATCATCGAACATGTTAGCTTGTTTTGATTTGTTTTAATTGATACTTCAGTGAAACGGCAAATAATTTTCAACTATAGGCGCGACGAAATTTTGGACTCGCTGGCAGTCTGAGAGAGAAAGTCGAGGTATCAATACGTAATTTTGTTTCGTGATGGCGACGGAGGTATTAATTCTTAAATCGTGTAAAGATAACTTAAAACGTTACCCATTTTAAAAAGAAAACATGTCAATGAATATATTATTATTATTACTAATAGAACAATACACATGACATTGAATGGACGCATGTTGAATTTTTATGATAAATTATGTTTTGAACTGCACGCGTCGTTTGCACAATCTTCGCGTCGCGTCGTCACAATCGCTTTAGAAAGTGCCCCAGCTGAAGTATAGCCTTAATTTATCCCAAAATAAGGTTTTCTACACAATTCAAAACAAAACAGAACTTCATACAGCCAAACGATATAGTCGTGAAAAACACACTCCAAAAAACAAAATATCTTTAGAGGTTTTGCACGACATTGAAATGTTTATACCAAAATTACCAGCAGTTCCTTCGCACTACTGTAGAGCAAGCACAACACGAAAATATTTAAATGCAGAATTATTGAAGAATACAACATTTGTTTACAGGTTATACAAAGACGAATGTAAGATACACAATTTTACAACATGTTCTGAGAAAGTGTTCAAAGATGTATTTCGCACAAAGTACAATTTAGGTATCCACCATCCAAAGACAATAATGTAATTACGAGTACATGTGAAAAACTAAAGAATATTGCTGAAGAGAATATGACAAATGTAGAAAATGATTTCTACAAAAGGCACAAATCTGAAGCCGAGTTTTTCAAATCTATACACTGAAAGGAACAAGATTTAGCCAAGGGAGAACAGGATGGGCATATGGGAACTAATGAAATTTGTACAATTTTAAATAACTACCTATTTGAATATAGTTGATGAAAGGGGTTCAGTGAGCACGGTGTCGCTGTACTGTGATTCATGCCCCGGGCAGAATAAAAATCACCAAATTTTGGCCTGTATCATTCGGTTTATATGAACAGCAAAAAATATTGTAAATATCAGCATAACATACCTTGAATCTGGACAGACTTATATGCCTGTTGACTCGATTCATTCAACAATTGAAAATAATTTAAAGAATAAAGTTATTTGGACCTCATCTGAATGGCCAACACTAATAAGTTATTCTAAAATCAACCCCACACTATACAACGTAATAATAATGGACCATGGAGACTTTTAAGACTATTAAAGTCTCCAGAATGCAATTCTCCCCAAATTAAATAAAGCAGATCAAAAAATAATGTTTAAAAAATATTAAAAAGGCCTGGTTCTCCAAAGACTCTGACCACATGCTTTTTTCTTATTCATTGAACCCTAATGCGGAGAAAAGTACCTTTACATTTGCTAGAGGAAGGTCTTCCCGACGAATATCTGAGCCAACCGTATTGTGATGCCTATAAATACGAAACACCAATTTCTATTTCAACCGCCAAATTTAAAGATCTGTCTTAACTTGTACAAAATAAAATAATTCCATCCAGATACCATGAAGAATATTTGACAATGGGGCATCACAGTGCAGTTGGTGATATACTGAATAAAACAGACGAAGAAGATGAGCCACCTAATAATTTATAATGTTATATTCTATGGATAGTTAACTATAATACATTATTTTTTATATCATAATTCTTGTTTAAAACTTTTAGTAAAACACAGCATTAGTTTTTAATTATAAGGTACCTACCTACCTATATGACTTATTGTTTTATTATGATATCATAATTATATTTTTTTTGAATTTGTTTTGTCAAAAAATATGTTAATAATTATAAATTTGTTTTATTTGTAATTTAAAAATATAGTTAACAAAATGTTATGTTTATGATAAATAAAGTCAAATGATGTAACCCATAAGATATCTCCTATCAAAATGAGATATTGACAATAACTGAACCATCCAATTGATGTAACCCTCATTTTCAAATTTGAATCATTTTTTTATGTAAAACTGGTTTAAAATACATAATATGTTTTAGTAAATAATAAATACTTCAATAATTAAAATCGTATTAATTATATTTTTTTTTATATACCTCATAATATAATATTTCCGATAAAAACAGTTTTTACTCTCTCCTGAACAATTTCAATTTTGAGGGTTACATCAATTGGCCAAAACACCGTCGAATTATTATTAGGCTCATATATTAGCTACTTCTTTAAAATTGTATATTATTAAATTTAATTGTGATTATAATAAATGTAGGTAACATAGATGAAGATAGATAAACATCTTGAAAAAATAATAAAATAAAACGATATACTACAATACCGACATTATGTATACAACAATAGAAATATCATACCTACATTATAAAATGAAATAAAATTATATTTTTATAAACATTTATGCATATTATGCAGTGAAAAATAAAGCATCGGAAACTAATTATAAATACTTATCTACAAACTTTAATATATTAATATATACTGTTGTGTAGATATTATCATAAAAGAAAATAATATAAAAATACAAATAAGAAATTAATATTATTCAAATTCCCGTACTATGTCATCTTCATAATAAAACATAATAACATTAATTAGGTAGGTACTTAGGTATGATTTCAATTTTTTTTAACTCACTGAAACAGTTAACAGTATGTTATGTATAGTAAAATTATTATAAATTGATTCAAATTATTTAAAATATACCTATTATCTAAACTAAATGGTGGAAAATATGTATCACTGATATTGACGGACTATTTAGAACTTCCAAAAACTAAATGATCCTCCAAGGTATACCATAATATTTAATAATAATATGTATATTATGTACTTAAAACTGTATTTTGTTCCATTTATCAGTTTAAACCTATCTGGCCACTTAGGTATCTATTTCTTTTCAACAAAAGTATTTACACTCATAAAGCGAAGTCGGTGGGATTTTTGAAAATTCTATTTGCATTCTACACAATATGTATATTAGTGACCACTATGGTATAATAGCAGCTCTCAGTAATATAATAATAATAAGGATATTATTGCTCCGAATGATTAACAGTATTTCATATTTGTCATGCCGCGCTGCGCAGTGATATTTACAGAATTCAATTTTTTTATTCGTATAAATAACTATTAAGAATTTACCCAGTTACGCGTAAAATTACCCAGTTTTCGGTTAGTTTAGAAAGCCGCGGTTATCCGGTTAGCTGGTTTCGGTCTAAACTGATTTGGAAGCTCTACCCTGATTTACATAATTTTATTTATTGATTTAAAAAGACACAATGAGCACGCGACAAATTATTAATTCAAGACATTCACATGACATTTAGAATAAAAAGTACAGGAAAATTTACTCAGTAAAGAAAAAAACAAAGCAAAAAATAATTTCATAACGAAAGAAATAAAATAAAAAACAACAATAATTCAAGAAAAATACAAATGAGGATACAAAGATCGATACATCATAAAGTTAAATTAAATTTGTATTATAGAGAATTGGTATTTCCGGAGACATTTTCTTTTGGTACCGTATTTTAGGATCAGTTTTTAATACCTTGGGCATTGAACCAATTACGGAGGGTACATAGCCAAGAAAAACTCTTTATATTTAAGCTTCTGCTGCACTTTACCTTTCCCTGCATTATAAATAAAGGAAAATCATTCGTCTCATTACAAAAAATGTGGCTGAAGTATACAACTTTCTTGCGCTTGATGGTAGCAAGAATTTTCTTTATCTCGTTGGAATAATAAATAATATTGATCATTAATAATTGTCAATAAATCCTTAAATCATTATTTGGGCAAAAAAACTTTTGATATTTCGTATAATGACATGCCGACTTCAATCGTAGGTCGGCCACTGTCAGGTTAATTTTCATTTTCTTAAGTTGGATGCTCCACCTAATAGAGGCACCTAGCCTTATTTAAGACGATATACAATTAAGAATATTAGAATGTTTCGATTACATAATCATAGCATATGTAAAAATATTAAAAAGAAAACTATTTTTTTAAAGTCAAAGATAAACTTACTACTGTAATATGTAGATATTGAAAGAGTTTTCTGCTTACAGTAGATACTGGTTGTATAGTATGACTTCAAAAGTAACGAAAAGGTACCGAAGATACAGATATGAATACTATATTCATAACTAAAGTTAAAATGTACATTGTGCACACTCGTGCTAGGGATTAGGTGATTACTGTTTTTTATAGTAAACGGGATTCCGCCGTCATAAGAGGTCACTGAATAGATTTGTAGAGGATTTACCAAACTCCATAACCGACATGTTATTGTATACGCTCATTTTTAGAGGATAGACAATAACGAGACGGAAACGTCAGTTAGTAGTTGTCAAAGACAGCTTCACAAATTTAGACGTTACGAGACGCTCTTCTTTTCCAATATAAAATTAAAAAGAGTTAAGTAGTTAAATAAACCTGTAAGTGCACACCATACATTAATATACTTTTTGCATCCAGCAATTTAATATCACCAGAAAATTGTAATTGTGCTTTGTACAAAACACAAAACGATATAAATACCCACACGTGTTTTCTTAATAGAGACCCATATAATATCACATCACACATCCAAAGGCAACCGTCTGAATACAATGTATTAACGGGGTAAGATGACAGCCCCAATAGATTACAAATATTGTATACTGCAGAAATGCTGGCATGACCTGGGAAAATGCAAGAAAATTGACGATAGCGTGTAGCGGGAGTCACCGACATGTCAGAATTTACTCCAAAAGTAGTAGGCAGGATATTATTACATGTTATCAATATTGTGTATTTTACTTATTGGATAACAAAGCATGCGTGCAGTGTCCACCCTACCCATTCAAATGAAAACCACTAAACAACAGTCCATTTAAATTATTTAGTCATTTTTGATGAATCTACAATATACCTACAAATAAATCAACAAACTTAATACCGAATGAAAATACCAATACCGGCGTTTCCTACTGAATACCGGTATTCGTGAAATATGGAAAAAAAACAATATCTACCAATATATATATATACATCTCTTTAAAATATTAATATTTTATAGTAAAAATATCTAAATATGTATATGTAAACCTTTACAAATAGGTAAAGGTAAGATATCGTAGAGATACCGTTGTTTACGGTCATCAATTCGGTAATAAATTTATAATATGAATAATCATAATAATTATTATGTATGTGACCTACTAGTAGTTCCACCTGTTTTATTAGTTTATTGCACTTTTTACACATAGCAAAATCTTTACTATCCCGTAGGAAGTAAAACCAAGCACAATGTTGCTCACTTTGGTTCAACAAAATTATATTTCTCCATTATTGTATAAAGTACTCTTTAGTAGATAAATATTGAAAAATTAGGTACAGACATCATGAAATATTCGCTACTATGGTTATTAATTATTATACAAACAAATAAAATTTTACCGTAATTTCGGATATTTAAATCTAAATATTTACAAGATAAAAAAGGACTTCTTATATACAACGTTTTTAAATTTTCTGTTGAATCATATAAACTTGACTTGACTAGCTTAAACGATCAAAAAAATTTGTACTTGATAGAAATAATACTGAAATGTCATTTTGACATTCATATAGATTTCCATAGTAATGCACGTATATGTTAATAATTTATTTGCTAGGACTCCTAGCAACCAATTAATAATAGTGAATTGTATTACGGATTTATTCCTAAATAACTTTTCATACAAAACAGAATTAACAGAAAATTAATTCAATTCTACTTAAAGTTGGCTAAACGTATAAAAAATGCATTGGCATCGTGTTCTGATATATTCTAAAAGTTTCAAATGTCTAGCTAGTCAGGAAGTTGGTTAAAAATCGATTACAAGATTCATACCGGATAAACAACCACCGGACAAATAAGAATACGACCCAATAAAAACGTTGTAAAATACACCTGACATCTTCTAAAACTAGCGAGCGACTGGCAAAATATTAGGATAAATTTTAAATTAAGGAAGTAACTAGGTACCTATAATGCAAATATATTTCACATATCTGCAAGTACACTAGACGTCGCGTAAGTCGGCAAACAAATACAGTTCTGTTAAACTTTTTATGTTAATTAATACATTTTGTTTTAACTTTCAATACTGAAAATATCGGTATTCAAAATCAAAAATATTGGGATACCGGTATTGCAATCCTTACTTATATCATATTGTTAATCGACAGAAATTTACTAATAAAAAATTTAAAAAAAATAATATTAAATTGGATCATTATCAATATGACAAAATATTTTAATGGCCTAATTTCACAAATACATACCGACTACTCTAATGTAATATTAAAACCCATTTTTCTTTTGCCAGCATACATTTATCAAACATCAATCGTTATGGGAGTGAAATGTATTTTGGTGGGCGTAGTTCTCTTAATATTTTGCACCACAAGTTGTCTTTTGCTGGCAAATATAGATATTTTAAAAAATTGGGTATGTGAGAAAAAAGTTTCTTAAATTTTATATAATATAATTTTATCGCAAATGAATAATAACGTAATATTTTAATCACATAAATAATTTTAATAAATACGTGAATAAAAAAATAATAATAATAATAATAAAAGAGTAAAACAAGATAAGTGAGAAGTACATAATATTATAATATTATAACCCAATGAACTAATAATATTTATAAAACTATTAATATATTTACTAGGTTACCCCAAGTATATAAACTATCTCCTCCAGTCCCCTGAATACCTCAAGACTACCTACAATAGTGACTGTATTACCTCTTTGAATTTATATGCTTATTTGCTGTCTGTTTTATCGGTCAAGTAACGACCGATCTCAGCCACTGTCTTCAAAGCATATGGTCCCTATGGACCAAATATCACGAAACCCAGTAGACAGACGATGTAATTTAGTAACAGACAGTCATATTTTTTTGAATATGTTATATTCAGCCAAAGAGTTGCTGAACCTGACGATTAAACTGATTTAAATAACTAAATAAATATTTTAATAAGATACGGTAACAAACCACATGCCACTTACGATTAAAGATTGAGAATTGAGGCCCATGGTCTTCTGTGATTAGATTAAAAATTGCATTTACTTTAACATGTTCACGACATGAGTCATTTGAAAATTTATCACTGTTTCTACGTGTGATCATTCCACGGAGAAATTCATAGATCCCCTCTTTTTTTTCTTTCCATCTCTCTGATATTACTTATATTGAGAGGGCAAATTTATATATGTACACTATAAAAATAAAATATGTTTACAAAATAATACTTTCAGGGTTCCATGGAAATAACATTTTCTGATTTTAAAATTTGCAAAGGAGTAAAGAAAAATAATTTGACAGATCTATATTTAACTATGAAGACGTCAAAAGATAAAGGCTCTATAATTGTTGGAAATTACACTTTGGCTGAAGATATGAAGAATATTTTGGTAATAAATATTTATTTACTTTAAAAAATATTGGGCACTACAACAGTTTCAGCCTAAAAATAATGAAGATTTGGGAATGCTAGAATATATTATAAAATATAATATTATATTCTTTTAAAAAGTCTCAGGCATAACCCGATTAGAGAAAACGGTAAAAAATAAGAATCCTAATAAAATTCTTGATATATAATTTTTCCGTTTCTGTGAATGCAATAACTGAGATAAATTGCTTCGGATATTACACCTGCGTGTGAATGAGTTCGGTTGACATATTTTATAATTTTTAAAAATAATTACTTATAAGGTATAATTATTGTTGTATATTATAATATCCTTTGTACTCTTTATGTAGGTACCTACTTACTATTTGTCTAATAAGCACTACATGATTTTTTTTAATTTTTAATACAATTTGCTTATTTATTTCATATCATCGTAAATTGGTTTGTAATGCTCACTATTTTTACAAGCTAGATTAAAAATTTGAATTACAAATTGTAATACCCCGTTTACACGTGCATAGATTTACTGCTGATAGTACGTATTATCGCAGCCATAACAAGAAAATACACGTCTAAATACGTATTATCGTGCAAATTGCAAGATTGCATACATAGATCAAAAGAGTTCAGAAGGTAATTGGAACTTGCATAACGTATGCGCATGCGCATTAAAAAGATAGTGGCGAACTCGCCGAAAAAATACAAACCACACCGCAAGAAGCATTTTTGACGTTTACCATATTTCACAACCTATCAAATTTAATAGCACCATACAATGACAACAACGTGTGTCGCTTACGCTGGAAGAATGAGATTGGCGAGACAGTGAGCACTATTGCATGTAAACAGTTAATATAGCGATAGTGTAATGTATACACTGTTGGTGCGAGTAAATACATGCACGTTTACAAGTGCTATAAGATTAACGTAACAGTAAAATATCAATTTATTTCAGTACTTTACATCAGACATGTCGAACGCGTCGTTCCTGATCAATCGTGGAATTGTTTTGGTCAACTGAGTCGCTGAATCGCATAATCTGCCCTGGACATTTTGCAAAACGTGCTCCGGACATATTTACAATCTTTTTTTAGAAACTTCACGTCATTTTTGTGCGATTTTTGGTGCAAATCATTGGCGTTATATGCCATTATAGATTAACGCTGGAGGTGTGAAATAGAAATTGTATTTTGTGACTTCTTCTTAGGTAGAAAAAGTCGTCAGAGCGGATATGTGATTTGACAACTCAATTGCACTATACGTAACGGAGTCGTGAAGATTTAAAAAGCATGTATAATATAGCATTAACTATTTATATTTACATTATTTTGTGCCTGCTATATTATATAATATTATATTCGTTTACATAATCATAATAATATTGTGTATGTATTATACACAGTACAGATTACTAAATATAATTCAGATAAGCTATTACTCAATACACTACATTTTGAAGCAGGGTTTTGAATGTACTAATTTTCTACGAAAATTGACCACACATTATAGACGTGCAATAGTGTGTGTTTCAATCTTCAAATTTACAAATATTGAATGAGCGTCAGTGCATAAACCGAGAGCAGTTGTCAGAACGAAGCACAAGCTTATAATGACGTATTATTGACTGTTTAATTTATCCCATATTCTTCCATACTCGAGATCGGTTGCCTGTTCTCCACATCCGTTAAGTATTTCAGTTTCCATTAAGTCTGTGTTCTCTGGTATTAATTATATTTTATACATGTCGATTATACTTACGATTTATAAATCATATTATTATGAAGATTTTATCGTAAAAAACGAGTGGGAATTTCTAGTATGGTACGTAGATATCAGACGATCAAAATGTATCAAAATAATGACACAATAGAAATTAAAAATAGTAATATTTCAGTTAGATACGGATCAATATCATTATGACTGTGAACGTAATAGTTAGATAGGTTCATCAACATATTTTAAATACATAATGAAACATAGTAAATTCTAGTAAATTTCCAATGAATACATCAATGTAGATGGCAAGGATTGTGACATTATAGTTATTAATATTTTGTTATGAGGTTCATTAAACTATGAATATTAAATACACTATTTACTAAATATATTTGTATTATTTCAGATTAAAATAGTCGTTTACCATTTAGAAAAAAATCAATTTCGAAGACTTCTTACCATAAAAGATGCCAACCTATGCAATCCTGGAAGTGATTTTATCGTACATATAGCTAAAAATATTGCCGATATTGATAAAAACTGTGTAATTAAAAAAGTAAGTATAATCTACTTTTGTAATGGGTAGTTAATTAGTGTTGTGGAATTAGGTATGTTTGGTGAACTCGCTCGTCAATTTAAAATAAATATTGATCATTAATGTAACCGTTTATAAGAGAAATTAAAAAAAAAACTCAAGTTGAGAAATAAATGGCCATTTTAAGCATAAGGCATAATTGTTTTTAAATTAAAATAATAATATGGTAGCATGAAATTGATTTTTAGCTTCTTAAACGGGGTTCGAGATAACAGCATGCTCTTTTACCCCAAACGATAAGTCTGGGGAAGCTATATTTAGAATCGGATGCTCAATAGTCTCATTGAAATGACAACTGATAAACTTTATCAGGTATCTATAAGAATGCAAAAACGCTTATCTTAGCCGCTTTTGCTGGAGCGTAGCACGCGTACGAATTAAAAAATCTGGCGCTACCTTGGTCAACTAATCACGATTACAATAATACATCGGTTCACACGTTTTACCGATGTATTATTACGATGGTAATATTATCGACCTATACTTGGTACATAGGTACAGAAAATTATATTATTGTTATGTGTCATATTATGTTTATATTTATAGTGTAAATAATAGTTTACTTATAATTATCGATTATATATTTTCTATATTTTCCCTTTTAGGTAAAGGACAGAGTTGTTTATTTTGATTTGACAAATTTATTTAACTTTATATATCAAGGAAAAGGATTTTTCGGCTTCTATAAGTATGTGGCGCAAGTATATACGTCGAAAGGAAATATGTTTTGTATTTCATTTATTATGGAAGGTAGTCGGTTGAAGATTAATTGATCTTCTTCTTCTTTCACGCTGCCATGACCCAGCATTGGGATATAGGGCAAGCACAAGTTCGCGCCACTTCCCTCGGCCTATCGCCAACTTTTGCTTTTCTCGCCATTACTACTTGAAAATTATTGTTTATTCTATTGTATCCACCTTATATACGATAATTATTTTATTTCCCAATTTTAAGCCTGATAATATAAGCAGGTTTATTGCGCTGTTTATTTTTTTACGTTATTTAAAAATATATTATTTGACTACAGAATAATATATACCTAATAAGTATTAATATATAGATGTATCTATAGTCTTAGTATATAATCTTGTCTCTCTTGAATCTCGTTGGTCTCTTCTGCTTTTGAAATACTTTTGCCTGTTATCGCGAGGGATGGTTTCCAACCCTGGTGTCCTAATGAATTTGAATTTACATGCGCCTGTCAACGTGGTCGCAGCCATGATTTATTCTGGACTGGAACCGTTTCCTCGTGTCAAGCCTATCAGGCACCATTAGTGAGCGGTGTAAGATTAGTAAATGTGGTCCCTAAAGACATAGACATTTTCAATGATGTACTTTGCATTTTGTTTTTGAAACTGTATTTTTCTATATTAAATTGTATGTTTTTTGTTTTCAAAAATTATGTTTTTCTTTAATAAATTGTACTTAAGTGTGTTTTGATTTTTTTTGTATTATTATTGTTATTTTTTTTCTATATTCTCTTCTCTCTTGTGAGGGTAATGTTTGACTTATAATCTAAATCACATGTTGTGTACGTCTTAAATTTAGATTTGTTATGTCCACAATGTTTTGTATTCTTAAATAAATAAAATAATATATGAGAGATGAAAAAACAAGCGATAAAAATCGTTGCTGTCAGTCGCATTGCGCACCGAAAAAATGGTTTTTAAATAAGCCATTCGTGCATATTTAAATACAATGGAACATTTTACAAAGCATGAAAAACAATCATTGGTTGGGTTTAGAGACATTAATGACTCAAAATATGTTCCAAATTCCCATTGAGTGCATATTTGATTGATAGTAATACAACTAATGTTATAAACAACCACATGAATATGGCAAACACAACCAGTGGCGCACCCAGGATTTAATATTGGGGGGGGGCAATGAAGAGAATGTAAATTAGTCCTATATGCTCTTTTTCTTCTTCACAATCTAATTTCTCGTTTATCGGTCTTTTGTCTATTGCACTCGGTGTACCTACACCATGGTCCCCACATCCTGAAACGGGCCCTCAGGCTAGGATATTTGGCGGGCCCCCCACCTACCGCTAAGATTAAAGGCAGTGTGAAACACTACATTATCGTTTTTCAAAATTGTGTTTTAGTTCAAATTAAGGGTACCACACAGTGAATTATTGGCGATTTTTAATACATCTACTTTAATAATGGAGCTGTCGAGTATCGACACATAATAATCAAAAAATGTATTGCACAATTATATAAGTAATTGAAAATGTTCATAGCCATGAAGTATAATACTTTTTTTACTATTAAAGCTAATTTATGATGTGTGTTTATCTCACTTATCTGGTCAACCCGACACGCCGAGCCCCCCACAGCCCGGGCCCCCAGGCTAGAGCCCTATCAGCTCTCCCCAGCCATGACCTACACCACTCTGTAATTCGGGTGGACACTGAGGATTTTTTGACAGTTCCATTAGGGATTGGGTTTCTAAAAAAACCTGACATTAGTGTTTCGAAATTTTTGGTTAGAAATTAAAATCTAAGAAATTTTTCTAAAAAGGGTGCTGGAGAAATATTACAAATCTTTTTTTTTTGGGTGTTTTTATTATATTTATACTACTCAGAAAACACCAGACAACTCACCAAAGTTTCATTGCAATCGGATGAATGGTGTAGGTACGCATTCGAATAGAACAAGAAGATGATGGTTATACTAATTCAGAAACCTTTGCAGGCGTGCGCACGACAACTCACCAAAGTTTCATTGCAATCGGATGAATGGTATAGGAACGCATACGAATAGGAGAAGAAGAAGATGGTTGTACTAATTTAGAAACCTTTGCGGGCTTGCGCACAACAACTGGTCAAAATTTCATCGCAATTGGATGAATGGTATAAGAACGAATACAAATAGAAGAAGATAGAATAGAAGAAAAAGAAGAAAAATGGTTGTATCAATTCAGAAACCTTTGCGGGCGTAAACACAACACTTGATTCAATTTTCATTGCAATCGGATGAATGGTATAGGAACGCATACGAATAGAAGGAGAAGAAGATGGTTGTACTAATTCAGAACCCTTTGCGGGCGTGCTCACAACAACTGGTCAAAATTTCATCGCAATCGGTTGAATGGTATAGGAACACATACAAATAGAAGAAGATAGAATAGAAGAAGAAGATGGTTGTACTAATTCAGAAACCTTCGCGGGTGTTGGCACAATTGCTTACGAAAATTTTATTGCAATCGGATGAATGTAATAGGAACGCATACGAATAGAAGAATATATAATAGAAGAAGAAGAACAGATGGTTGTTTTAATTCAGAAACCTTCATGGGTGTGCATACAACCACTTACCAAAATTTCATCGCAATCGGATGAATGGTATAGGAACGCATACGGGACATACAGACAGACAGACAAACATACAGACAGACAGACGTTCATTTTTATATATTAGTATAGCCTATACTCTTTGCGCAAGTGCAAGAAATAACGATGAACGGTGTGGCTGCGCATTAAATACGAACAAACAAACACACAAATATTAATTTTTATATATTAGATAAGCCCAAAGGTATAGTTTATTGGCTTTCAATTTCAATGTTTTTTAAATCATTCTGATAATTTTCATTTTTGGGGGGTGCCAGGGCCTCTTGCCCCCCCCCCCCACCCCCAAAAAAATATTAAAATACATGTTAAAAGTAATGAGATAAAAAGTACAGAGATATATAAAATATAACAAATATAAAAAAATTGTGTTAAAGTAACGAGATATTATATAAAATGTAAAATTATAAAATATAAAAAAAATATATATAAAAATGATGTGTTAAATTAATGAAATAAAAAGTACAGAAATAATTTAAATTAATATACTATTGTAAAATAATAGTATACTTACATTATATTGATATGAGACTGTGAGAGTGTCTATCTTGCGTGTTGTGTTATGTTTGTGTTTATGTCCCTCCGTTTACTGACATTTGAAACTTTTAGAATATGTATGTATACCAGAACACGATGACAATGCATTCTATTAATAGGTACTTTTAGCTATCTTTAAGCAGAATTGAATTCATTTTCAGCTAATTCTGTTTTGTTTGGATAGTTATAGATAGGTGGCGCTTCGATCGATTTCAATGCTTCCACTTTTTCGTAACGGCGCTCGACGATTTTGAAAAAAGAATTAACTCGCTTTCTTGTTTGTTTGTTTTTTACTTCATATCAAGTACAAGTTTTAAAAATCTCATATATGTTATTCAATGAATAAATGTTTGAAAATTTCTTATAATTGCTCTCTTTATTACGCATTTCATCATTTTCTTTCAAGTTGATGAGATAATATATAAAAAAAGCATTTATTAAAACATAATAATGTACTCGTATTATAATATATTACATTATATTATATTGTACAATTACATTATAATTGTCGAGTTTATATGATTCAACAGAATTTAAAAACGTGGCATATAAAAAGTTCTTGTTATCTTGTAATTATTTCATAAGTCATATTATAAAATAGTTCATACTTAAGCAACCGGCATTTTTCGTCCGATAAAAACAGTATATTATGCAGTATAGTATAATTTTTACCTATAATTAATAATCTTGCATAATTTATAACCTTTAACGTTTGTAAACCCGAATATTATTGTTTTTGGGAATTATTGGGAATATTAGTCAATCATTAGTGTCACAGAACCTAGAAATCCAAGCATGGCAAGCGTGACTATTGAATGTTTAGCCTTTATCACTAACTTGAGAGTGGGACAAGCTGTTTGACTGGGTTATCGAACATTAATTATGGAATCAATAAAAGATTGCATTCGCAAAAATCCTAACTTGTTTTGGGATTATATTACATCGTTAAGAAGGAATGGTGGATTTACCAATTGGATTACTTGGAAGGGCAAAGATGTCACTGGACACAAAATGACAGAAGCATTCACTGTCGTCTACGTAAGTTTAGAATTCTGTATCTCGATGGTAACGTCAAGAAAGCCATTATGCGGTGCAAATCTATTGACATCTTTTCAATTAATGAGGGCGACGTGCTTAGATTTATTAAAAAAACAGAAATATGTACTGGTTCTTTGGGACCGGATTATGTTCAATGCCAAAGGGCCACTTTCATATACCTATATGTTATCTAGCAATGGAGACGGGTATATTTCCGGAACCATGGAAGATGTCAGAGGTCAGTAGTCATTTGGTTACCTTTTGTAACAAGGCGCTACACAATATGTTGGGCTTCGTCCTGCATACTTGCCTAGTCTTTTCGCATGTGTCGGATGAATTAATTTATTAAAAGTATTTCTATTGTCTGGGTCCTGCATATGGAGGACGGAATAATTTTGATACCTCCTTAGATTCATCACTTTCAACTCCTGACTCCTCTGTTTCGGCAAAGTTTCAGTACACGGGCACAAAGGACACTTCATGTCATTAAAGATAAATGACGGCAGAACAAGCCAAGATTATTTTTATTTTCTAAAACTCTGTCTTTGAGCACTAAGATGCATGGTTGCTACATCAGTCCCCAGCAGCATCGCTTCGGGACAACGAAGTGTGGCACTAAAATCTTTTCATTCTGGCACGTTTATAGCGTCATGGAAGGTAGCCGTGCATAAACCGCGGCTGCATATACATGGCGGGTGGAGATGGGGAATGAGAGTAAACTGACATTTATTAGCCATATAGTTACCATTTATAATAAGGCGCTTAAGATGTTGGGCTTCGTCATGCGTACTTCCCGGGTATTTTCGGATGTTACGGTATTAAAACTTTTGTTTAATTCTTTAGTTCGAAGCAGGCTTAAGAGTGGGTCTATTGTTTAGGGACCGCATCAGTTGAAGTATGGCTTTATGGTCGAGAGGGTTCAGAAGAAATTCTTGAGACTCATTTACTTGAGGTTGTATGGATACTATCCGTGGCTTTATCCAAATGACTTTCTCTTAGGTATGCTTACATTCTGCAGTCTACAATTAAGAAGAGATTTTTATTTAGCTACGTATTTTTTTTGACTTATAAATGAGAATTCTGCCATTCTGGGCAGTGTTGACCTGTGTGTCCCTGATAACTATCTTAAAAATAGAGAGCATCAGTTATTTATTCTCCCAAGGTGCAGAACGAATCTGCACTGGTAAGGCCAATTGGGAGGGCGATAACTATGTTCAACCAAATTGCTTCGGGTGTTGATATATTCCACTTGCGTGAGGGTGAGTTTAGGTAGATTATTAAAATAGGGTATCCTTAGCTAACTTGGTGTATTTCTTTGAACTACTATAGATGTATAATTGTATTTTCACTGCGTTTGTATGTTTATATTATGTTCTCTTTTTATATTTTCATTTATATCCCTTGTATTACTTTTCATTTTTCTTTCTTCTTTATAATACTGTTTTATGTCATGTTTTGAATGTCCTCAACTTATAATTTGTAATGTTCACAATATTTCAAAAAAATAAATTCAATTGAAATTGAATTGAATGATAAAATGATAAAAATTATGAGACTACTTTATTTTAAGCTGTTTGGATAATATTAATCATATTAATGAAATAAAGAAATTAATGGGAGCTAACATGCCGTACCGGGTGTAGTATAACAAGTTCTCGATTGTGGAAAAAAGTGGGATACTTTTAAATACGACTTGTTAAATATTATATCGTCGTTAAAACTAGAAAATTGTGTAACTCCAAAAACACTACTTTACAGGAGAGACAAAAAACATTATGGTTTCCTATACAAATGTATGGTTTTGGAGTGAAATCATCCATGATTTAACAATGATACAATTTTTCTGGAATTACAAAATTTGCAAGACGGATAGATATTATCAACGGCCACTAGATGGCATTCAAAGTCAATTTTCGATTAAAACGGAGTTACACAATTTTCTAGTTTCAACGACGATATGTTATTAACAGTAGTTATATCTGTCTTAAAGTATGCATTAAAATAGTCGGCGCACTTTGAACCTCCAGGTTTTATGGCCTAAAGTAGTAAAGCGAACCTTGCTTCAAAATAATTGACACCACGTAGGTAGCGTAGAGTAAGTCAGTTCCTATTAATGTTGTGTTTTGGTTTTAGCCGTACGCCAGGTGCTTCACCGGAGGCTGTTACTTGGATTTAGTACATGACGGCTCTAGCTGATTATATGGCTAGTTCTATGATTTTTTTTCTTCCTTCTAAACATTTTTTTTTTAATTTTTTCATAACAATACCTAGCCGAAGTTCAAATTCCGACTAAACTATTTTTATATACTGAAGGTTGAACCCATCTAAAACATATTATTTTTAAACATTAAAATTATTGTAAAAAATATAAAATTATAAATGTTATGATTAACTATTTTTTTTAAATCAATGTAAATAGTTTTATTGGTAGGAAAATTGGTACTCTATTCCATAAAAAGTAAAATAGGTTACGAAATCAACAAAAGTAGGTATAGCGATAAAAAAAATGTATAACCACTCAGTATATTAATATTTTTGTCATTATGAGTGCATCATTAATATTAGGATAAAATATTTTAATAAAATAATGAAAATATTACAAATCGATTATACTGAAATTATTACGTATTATCTAGATCAGCGTTTCTTAACCTATGGGTCACGATCCGAAATTTGGGTCGATTGGTATATTAAGTGGGTCGCGAAATATTCTCAACAAAACAATATTACTAAGCTCTGTAGTATTAAATAATGAATCATTGAAACCAAATAAATTTAAAAGACATTTTGAAACGAAGCTTAAAACCTTTACGTTTTACTGGTAAAGATCGCAGTTTTTTTGAGAGAAGACAAGAACAGATCAAAAGACAGCGCTTATAATATCGTCCATTCCGTTCAACAAGCTACATTGTGAAAATCAGGATTTTCTGCTTTGAGCATAATGAAAGCCAAATTTTAAAATAGACTGCAGCCAAGGCCTGAACAAAAACGATGCATAAGTGCGAGTGGGAAAGTATTCGGCACCCTTATAATCTCTGCGACACGCGCTAGAGGTTCGCAAATGTGGACACAAATCTTATCTTATTGCTTAACTAAGTGTCGATAACCGTGTTGCTAAAATTGCTATTTTTTGTGTTGAACATAAAGTCAGTGGTAAATATTTTTAGTTAATTAAGTAGAAAAGATGGTTTTGTGTGTTTTATTAAAATGTAGTAGCCGTACTGATAAGCAAGAAGATGGTATTACGTTTCATAGGTAAGTTGATACATGTTCGTGATAATTTATGTGTATATTATTATATATTTTGATATCAAGTGACCGTGTTTCTTTAAAATAACTTAAATTATGGATTTTTACCTAATGGTTGCATTTTGACCGCTTAGAAATATTAACGTTAATAATATTAGTAACGTAAAAAAATAGAAAAATATATTTTAATTCTGAGCGTCTAGTGCGAGCACGTTGGGCGAGCACTAGCGAAATGGTCTATGGTCTCGAACATTTGTAAACGAATACGTTCGCTCGCCCATAAACCAAACGCACGGCACGCAGCTTCATTTAGCAATGCAATGAGTGGCGTCTAGATGTATCTTTAGTCTAAGACTGCAGCCAAAATAAGACCTGAGATGCAGCCTGTCTAATATAACACCAAACTTTGATGAGATCTCAAATCTTATTCAAAGCCAAGGTTCACACTTATACTTACTTATCTACAAATATACCTAATAAGATTTATAATATATCAGATGTTCAATTCATGTTTGACTTTTCAATACAAAATTTCGAGTAACGGGTGAAAAAACCACAGTTACGCAGCACGAACATACCCGAATTTAACCGAGGTGTGCAAATAAAAGATGTATTTTACTTGACATGTCTACTTAACATAAATTTTCGCCATATTACGAATTTAGTAAATTATTGTAGATAACAGCCGATAACCGCTGATAACCACCTATTGTGAAGAATTGCTTCCATGTTAATTTGGATCGATAAAAATAACAGAAATATTCTTAAGTATTAATTGATAAGAATAGCTGTGCAGGGGTGGCTAAATTTTTTGTTGTTGTGGTCAACTTTTTGTATATAAATATTATGGTCGCGAGCTACATGAAAAAATTGCATAAAAATGGGCGAAGAACGTATTAATATGATTATAACAGTGGCGAATGGTGACTTTTGGAAAGGGGTAGGCTGTGGAGATCTGATAAAAAGAACACACTTGTCAGGTATACTTACGAGAAATACGAAGATAATACGATATTACTACTAATGAATAGGTACACACTAATGACAATGACACACTAGTTTAATGAAACTACAAAAACTCACTGACGACATAAAATTAAGCGATCAGTTTAAATTAAGTATGTATTTTTTTTTTAAACACACACATCGAAAATCATTAGATAAAAGTTCTTTTTATTTTTAAAAATAGTCTATATTTATTTATATTCGATTAAACAGCATAGAAGTTATTTTTTTAAATTATCTAATTATTAATTATTTAGTTGTAGGCTCTGCGATCGGAGCTTACCTTAGTCCATTCAATTTGATAGACTGGGCGGGCCTACGTGACGTAAAAAAATAAGAATAATCCGACCTTTATTTACGTCAAGACAGATGGCGCGCTGTGGTATATTTTTTAACACCTTTGCAGATTATTTTGTAACTATCTGTGTAATACATTCCTACACATACGGCATCTCTCGTTGGCAAAATAAATTATTTTATAGAATAAAATATAATCAAGTGATTATATTATAAATAAGTCAATATGCAATTAAAAAATATTTTTCTTAAGAAGGTAGGCTTCAAATAATCGCCTGGTATGGAGTCTTTGTTACTGGATTATAATATACTAATATGTATATTTTATATTTTTTGTTGCAGATTAGTTGAATGATATATCCCAAATGAGATGGTTTTTTTCCATGATGTTTAATTTTATAAGTTTTGAGACAACCTACAATCATGTGATATATATATTGAATTCTTATTCTCGTCCTCCATAACGTTTTACATTTTTACAGCTTATTTTTATAAATTAAAATATGTATTGTTAAGTGAGAAAAGGTTTTTTTTATTAGAGATGATTGATAAACATTAAAAAATAATTTTGATGAAAGGCTACTAACCATCTCACTGCGATTGTTTTACCATTTTAATAGTTTCACAATAAAATTACTCAGTGATTGTCGTACATACTACATATGTTATTAACATTGTTCACTGATATGAATGTTGTAAAATAATGGTTCCTAATAATAAAACTATCATGCCTGCAATCTACTAGTTGATAGAGATCGACCTGTTGGCCGTGTTGATATATATTTTATAATGAAATTATTTATTTTACTTTTTTTGGGTAAAAGAGAGACAGGTTTGCTTTGACAAGTTTAATTAACTTCATATTATATAGAGGAAAAACTATATATGGGTTTTATAAATATGTGTTTTAAACATTTATAAAGAAAGGAAATCAGTTTTGTGTATCGTTTGTTGTAGAAAATGTTCCGATTAATATTTAATACTGGAAAATCATTATTAATTCTAATGTTTTGATTTAAAATACATTCTCTATTCACTTACTATGTTAGGCACCTAATAAAAGTAGCTAAAAACGTATTTCTACTCACTTACTTTTCAGTAAATATTCGGTTAACCTAAAATATTCATTTCAAACACTTAACAATACTTTATAAAACCATCGGAAAGACAGAAGAAAATAGTAAGTAACTAAATGAGAATTACAATCATATCATATATAGGTATTTATGTAGTTACAGCATTAAATTATTTAAAACCAATATAGACATCTCGTAAAATTTGTATTGAATCTAATTGGAATATTATTGTTTGCAAACTAGCGCCGAATTTTGTAACATATATTATACAGATTATACTCCATGGTGAAATTTTCAACGAACAATTTATTCGTCTTTTGATTAAATGCTATACGAACACATGTTTCAAGGACAACTGAAAACGACTCATGAAGAAGTGTCTTACAGCCAACTTCATACGTACAACTTACATGTAACCGATATAAATTGTTTTTTATAGAGCACGCCAAGCCTCTAAATCTAACATAATATAACCTATTTGAAGATTGTCATAATGACGGAAGAAAATTGAGCTAGAGCTCTTAAGGTTGCATAATATGGCTCACTATTTATGGGGATTACCGGCTACGCCTCCAAGATATGGTAACCTAGGATTACATCATTATCTAAGGTAAGATGTTCTCGGCGGACAGCGACTCTTTTTGATCTCGTTGACAAAATCCAACATAACGACGTCATCAGATGCACTTCCTGCCTTGACAGAGTTGCCTGCCTCTCAATCTGCACGTCCAGTGTATTAACGTCATTCCAACAAACATAAATTATTTACTCAATATGGAGATTAGTTAGGTACCTATATCATAACCAACAATAATCATTGACGAGTTGATTACAAAAACGCCATTATTTGTCAAAAAATATGATTTCTCAAGAGAGAAAAAAAACTTTTAAAACATAATTATGTTTTACATAAATTACGTATTACATAATTAATTATTAAATAATGAAATGAAATCACAAATTACTGTAGTGATTTAGAATCTATATTTCATTACTATTAAATTTCACATCTTCCTATAATCAAAAATACATGTTGACTAGCATAGTAGTTTTACATATTCATCATAATAGTGGTCATGAGTACATTGGTGGGAATGCTGCTCATAGTATTTTGCGCTGGTTTTTCTCTAATAAATATGGATATTATGAAAAATTATGTAAGTGAGAGAAAAGGTTCTTATTTTATAATAAAATTAAGTAATCACCTGTCAGTATTAGTCATTGCAATCTTTCAATAGGTAGACCACAATTTTCCCGGCTTGGTCGCACACCTGTTAATAAAAAAATATTTTTACTGTATATTATATTAATTTATCTAACGAGAATAAATTGATGCCAATAAAACGAATCGAAATATGTAATTTTATAAGTACTATATTGTTATAATTAGGTACCTATATAAGAAGTCGTACATATACTGTTGTATAGTTCTGATGGCATTATTATAGGAAATGTGAGAAATATAATAATAACTTTATCGAACCTAAAGAAAAGTATTTTGTTACTATCAATATACTATATGTTAATTTAACTCAAAGTTTATAATATGTATATCAGTGGCAAAGGGTGTTAAGAGGCTGTTAAGATGCAACCTAAATAGTGCACGCTAAACTTTGTCAGCCATACGTATTTGTTTTCATTGAATAAGACTACAATAATTTACAGATGGTGTTGGTTGGTTTATAAAATGCAATTAAACCTTGTGAAAACTTAGACATAATAGATAAATAGTCAACAAAATACTCATATATTTATATAATATTTAAATGTATGCCATTAAATCATTTCATATTATGGTTTGGTTAGGCACGGCTTAATGAATTTATTAAAAAAAATTTGACAACATGTGTTATTTATGTATTCCTAATTCAACGAAAATAAATAAATATTAATGAAAAAGTGTGCAAAATTTGGTCGGATATCCCAAAGTATTCACACCAAAACTATTATGATTAGACAGGGTTGAATTGACTTGAAAAAACTAATTAACACCATTTGTAAATTGTAGTATTAGTTCAATAAAAACAAATACGTGCCAAAGTTTAATGTACACTATTTATGTCAGATCTTAACAGCCTACCTCCATCGTTCGTCACTGACGTATATATTATTATATTTGTGGAACTGCCAAATTTTTCCGCTAATTTAGAGACACGTAATGCGATGAAAATACATTAAATTAAAATGTCGTGAGCCACAGGTTTGATTTTCAGATATCGAAAATTTATATATTTAATATATTTTTTTTCAAAGTGTTTGGAGTCAGAGTAGGGATTTTATAAATTAATTTATCGTAAAAATTAAATACTCTTAAGATAATTTCCACTCTGTAGGAAGCACCTGTGGAGAATAATTATTATGATCCTCTTAAGATCAAACATGTGATATATTGTTACAGTATATCGTTCGAGACTTTCGCGGTTGTTTGTTAGCCCATCGTACATATTAATATGGGTAGGATCACTGTAGAGAAAGATTGGAGAATGGTCTCTGCAACGAACCCGTAATGCAAAGGAAAGAAGGAAGACAAATACCTGGTGACTAAGGAATTCAATCCCGTGCCAAAATTTTTATCCCGGGATTACAATTTGACGATCCCGGGATCCCGGGACTGATTTCGGGATTGACATTTTTTTCGATAGTTAATATTAAATTTCTATATAATAAACAAATTTAATGACATTGATAAAATCGGGCAAAAATTTCTAGTAGGTATAATTTATACCTACTAGAAATTATTATTGAATTTAACGTTTTGCATTTGTAGAATATTCTTCTATAATGAAAGTCTCGTTTGATTTATGCATAATTTAGAAAAAAATGTCTTATAATGCATGTTAAACACAATAAATTATTGTCCAAATGAGAACTAACTGCTTTTTGCATAACTACTGTCTGATTGGAAAGAATTGAACCTAAAATGATCCAAATGTAATTATTTTACCAATGTTTTCAGGGTAGTGTCAGAATAGTATTTTCTAATTTTTCAACTTGCAGAGGAATTAAACATAAAAATTTGACAGTTCTCTATTTAACCATGGTCAATTCTCCAAGCAATAAGAGTACATTAGTCGTTGGAAATTACACAATGAATGAGGATGCAGCGAATGTGATGGTAATACCATTATATATTTTTATACAATTACAGCAAAATTATTATGGCCGAATGCTTCTTTTTCTGGGTAAAACTTATATATTCAAAGTATATTTTAAATTCAATGCATTATTTTTATTATACTTTATACATAGGAGCATAGAAAACCAACTTTTTGCAATCTGTCTAGCGACGGGCAAAACATACGGATACTGGGTGTGAGGTGATACGACTGAGAGAGAAGAGGCGACGATGGACGTGGCTTGACCACGTGCTGCCTGTAGATAATTTAAATTTGGTTTGCCTGTTTTTCAAGCCAACTGAATTCCGGCGTCGAGGAAGGCCGCTAAATTCTATCTCCAGTGTGTATATGGCGGAGTTACGGAATGCTGGTTTAACATGGAACGATGCAGAAGACTGGCGAGCGACAGCGATTCCCGGAGGCGTAGTGTAGTTCATATGCTCCAACTAAGACTCCAACGTGGTGAAAGAAGAATATACAGACAGGAATTATTATTGGTTGCAACTTGAATAAATTTTAATATAATATTTTGTTGAATTCGACAACAAACTCATAATAATGTATATTATGGATTATTGCAGTCATTTTCAAAAATCTGGATTGCACAGATTTCACATGAGTCATTGATTGTAACGGTCTTCATTAAATTATAAATCTTTATTTAGGTAGCTACATGGTTAACAAAATTTATATTGTTTTAGGCTAAAGTCGTAGTACACCATTTATCTAAAAGAGCGCCTCTAAAAATTGCAAATATCAATGAAGCCAGCATATGCACTCCTGGAAATGATTTTATGGTCCGCATATTTAAAAATATTGCCGAAATTGATAAAAATTGTGTAGCTCAAAAAGTGAGTACCTATTTCTTATGAATTAATAGGAAATTAGATTTATACTATCGAGTTTCTTTCAAATCATTATGCATGGAAAAACGACATCGTTACTAACATTATAAGTAAACGGCAGGAAAACTATTTGACATTTTTTTCAATCGGGACCCACAATTAGGTCGAACGTTTGACTGACAAGTGACAAGAATTTTGCATCGTTACATACCGACTTATTTCACATGCACAGTATTTTTGTTCCATATTTAAAATTGGTTTTTGTGAATATCAGTGCATTAAGTTACATAGATAAATTGTAAAAGCGAAAATTGCATCGAATTCAGGGGAATGGGACAATTGGACGCCGCACTGTCGTAGACACTTATACAGAACGTAGATGAGGAATTTTAATCAGTTTCTATCTACTACTTAGTAGTTAACATAATGTTTTTTTTAATGCGGATTGAGAATTACCATGCCTAAGGCTTTATATAAAATAAAAAACTCTTTTTTCGTTGGAATTTAAAAATCTTGTGTTATTTTATTGTTTTGTATTTTCACTACTTCCTTGTTCGTTTTTTTTCTTATTGAAACAAAAAAAAGTTAAAAAGGTATATTTAAGTAATGAATTATTATAAATAGTTTTAAAAATTCCTTTATTTAATAGAAAAAATTACATTGTGTTATTTTTTATATAAGTAGGAGTGGCAACCAGTGGGTTATTTGACTAGGATTTCACTTTTTTTTAAAGTACCTATGTAACTGTTCATTTGTATGAGAAATCCATTCTTCTGTTTTTCGTAGACATAAATTCATTCTTTTTTGGATACTGTGCATATATAATGCGTTCAATCTTGATTGCGTGATGGTGTTTCTGCTAAAACACTTGATCCGTTTGAGTGTGGAGAAACATCTTTCACTTTCCACTGATGTCATCGAAATAGTGCAAATAATTAAGATTTATAGTAAAACCGTTTTTGTAAATATGTGTCAATAAGATTTTTTCTATTAAAATATATAATAATGCTGAGGCAACATCAACATTATAAAAAAATATCCAAACTGTAAATAACAGACAATTACTAATAATATGAATCCGCTTTCGGAAGGTTTTACTGGGCGTCTAACGTGCCTTGAGCGGCTCGCGCAACTAAAACGTATAACCGTTTGTGAAAATGTTCGTAGACAGAGTATTTTTTTGGCTATACGTTTAAACGGTTCGAGTACGGAACGTGCTTTGACGAGCTCTGAGCGACGCTCGAAGAAGTATTGCTATTTCACGCTATCATCTACAGACAAATATTATTGCTGTCGTACTCATTCTCATTAGAAGGCATGATTGCTTAAGCAATCGAGGTAACGCGCTCCTGGCGAGGCATTTGGTAAAGCGAAACCTACACAGGTGAGTTGGCGCGACGCGTAAACATGAACATTGTATATATTTAAATTACTCGGTTAAAAATACATACTTATTAGAATTTGTTTTTGTATATGAATTAATGACTACATTAATAGATTAGAACACTTTTAATAAATCAAATATAAATGAAATACTTCTTTAAAAAATAAATCTATTTGCATAAATTGAGTGAGTGGGTGTGCACCGCTCCAGTGCTCACAAGGTTTCAAGCTCTAAAGCTCTACTTCAAGTAGGTATATTATAAATATTTTTTCAATTCGTTTATTTTTTCTAGGTCAAGGGCAGAGTCATACGTTTTGACTTAAGAGGTTTATTTAAATTTTACTTCGATGAAAAAGGATTCGACTGCTCCTTTAAATATACGGTCCAAGCTTATACGTCCAAAGGAAATTTGTTTTGTGTAAGATTATAGCAACAAATTTTCCGATGTAGATTTATTACTTGAAAACGATTGCTCATTCACAATGACACAAACATAACAATTAAAAACAATTGCCAAACTACGCGAATTGAAAATCAAATCGATATGGAAAGGTTTACCTCCAAGCAACTTAAATGTATTCCCAAACTTAGACCGATATTTCGATGGAAAGAGAATGAAGAGATCAATGTTGAAAAATTTTATGTATAAGGGTTGAAAATATTATTTTATAAAATGTTATAATATCCCTTGAATACTATTAGTCTAAGTGTTTTTAACTAAAAATCAGTAGCCTGATACTGAGTACCTTCGCTACACGGAAGTACATTGAAACATGTATATGTCTGAGAGCGATTGAAGACACATATTCACATTCCAATGTATTTCCATTTAGCGGAGGTACACAGCATTTACATAATTAATATGACAATAAAATATAATGTAATAATTACGTAACTGTAACCGTAAATATTTTAATACGCTGTTTTTTGTCGGCAACATTCAACAGGTGCGTAGCTCAAATTATAAAGCGCTCGCTAAGCATGCGAGAGGTACCGGGATCAATACCTGGCGCCTTCAAGGTATATTTTTTTTTTAATAGTACATATCCATGAAACCAACAAATTTTACATACTAAAATTACGCATCAAACTAAAAATCTAACAAAGAAAAAATAATGTAATTATTATTGCGTCAGAAAAATTAAATATAAATATAATTAATTTGTCTGTGAACTTTCTCTTTTTAAGACAGTTGAGGCGAAATACATTGAGAAATAATAAAATAAAATATAAAAATATTTGTCAGCTGTGGGATTCGTAAGTTAAGCGGTCACCATTTAACGAATATCCGCGCGCAATGTTGCTTAACTTCAGTGATCGGACGAGAAACGCTTGGCTGGTAATATTCTGCGTTACGTTTGAAATTTGTGCACAGAATTTAATTTTAATAGTCACAGCGAGCGGTAAAACATATATAAAGAAGAAAATTTTAGCAGAATTTTTTTTTTTGTATACATTACTTACTAAACTTGTGTTTCAAACATTTTTATACCTACCTATCTACACACCATAAAATAAAAATATTCAACAAAATTTGCTTCTTTTTTCTCAGCCATTAAAATTGTATACAGACCATGTACTAATGCGCTAGAAATACATTGACTTAAAATTTTGGGGCAGTCAGGTATTCTTATCGATCTGAAACGTTAATCAATAAATTCCACGTGGATGATTTCCAAAGAGAAATATAAAAATAAACTTTGGTTTCGTCAATCTGCTTTTCGAGATAATTGTATTTGAATATAAGGTATATTAGTAGATCAGATGGCGGGTGATCGGGTCCGGATGCGATTGTAGTCAGGGAGCAGTAACGTATGAGAGAAGATTTAACCAGTTTATTGGGTTTGGTATATTCACGTGTTATTTTGTTTGATATGTTTTTGAATACAGCATAGACAGAATTTTTCGATAAAAAAACAATTATCTATTAAAAACCGCTTTCAAATCAAAATTGTAGAGTCAAATAAAAAACTAATCATCTTAGAGTGCATTTATTATTATGCCGTAATAAATACTCATCAATAATATAATAATATATTTTCATTGACCGTAATAAGTTGGTCTGTTACAATATTTTATTGATGTAATTGTTTTAAAATGCATTTTGCAGATTTTATTACGTATTTCTCATAAATTGATCGAATTGACTTGATAACAATATATTTCAATGTTTTCAATTACCTAATTGAATAAATTTAATTATATTGTCATAGGATTTTGTAAATGTGTACCATTAGACTTACAGCAGAGCGTTAGAATGGTGTACAAAATAGGATTAGTTCTAACATTGTTATACGCTGTGTATTTTTTAAAGGTGGAAAATTTGAACATTTTGAAGAGCTATGTAAGTAAAAGTTTAAATATACTTAATTCATTTTCATCCTCACACATACCTTATCTATTATATTATACATATAATATTATGAAATGATTTTAATGAGAAAAAGTACTGCAGGATAACAATACGTCATAATACATTGCAATACACACTAAGTTTTTTGCAAACTAGCGAAAACCTGCAAATTCATAAGTATGGAATCTATCTATCTATATATTTTATATATAAAACAAAGTCGGGTTAGTTACACCATTTATAACTCAAGTACGGCTGGACCGATTTTTATGATCTTTGATTTGTTGGATTTGTCTCCGCCACTAATAGCAGAATAACTATTAAAACATCGGATAAATCACGGAAAAAATAAATTGTGAAGAAAATTCATTTTCTCATACATTTTGTATGGAACGGTTTTTGATTGATATCGATGAATTTGAACGATGAACCTCGCACATTCGAAAAGTCAGAAAATCACAAAAAAAATCCGTATACAACGCCATCTCTGATACACAAAAGAAACAATAAACAAGAAACAAACAAACAAAAGAAAGAATGATAGTCGAAATGTCTAATAATACTGTCAATGATGTAATGTGCCCAACATTTCGTGTTTCATGTCAACAGCTCAATTTGCTTGAAAACGATACTCATTGGGATATTATGACAATCGCTGAAGCAATTGTTTCTGCATCTCCAAGTCAGATACGCACATTATTTGCTATCATTATTTCGACATGCTTCCCATCGAATCCACCTGAACTGTGGAACAAGTACAAGGATGACATGTCAGAAGACATTTTACATCGAATTCGTGTCAGTTCAGGGAGTCTCGATCTCGAGGTGAATGAGAAGATACATAACCAGGCTTTGCTTTTTATCGAATACATGAGTGTTACCTCATGTGCGGCAGTTTGTTAGTCAAGTTAGGAATGCCAACGCCACGTCGTGGAATGAACGACGCTTTCAATCGAGAATTGGAACGTGAACGTGAATATGATCGAAATGCATTGAACCAATCAGTTCGAACAAAATGTACCACTGTTGAACCCCCAATAGAAAGAAGTGTACGATACGTTAATGAAGGCAATTGATGATGGAAATGGTGGTTTATTTTTCCTCAACTCGACCGGTGGAACTAGGAAGACATTTTTCATGTTATTGATTTTGGCTACAGTTCGTGCGAGATCCGAAAATACTATCCTTTAGCAGTTGCTTCTTCTGGAACAGCGGCCACGTTGCTAGTAGGATGCCGAACGTCTCATTCAACGTTGAAATTGCCCTTAAACCTTTAAACAACTGACAAACCGGCATGCAACATTGCGAAACACTCAGCAATGGCCAAAGTTTTCGTAGCAAGTAAAATCATCACCTGGGATGAATGCACAATAGCGCATTAAAAGCACTCAATCGAACTATGAAAGATCTGCGCAATGACTCAAGAAGTTTTAGAGGCGCAATGATTCTACCATCTGACGATTTCCGCCAAACACAACCAGTCATTCCAAGATTGACCGCTGCCGATTAAATAAACGCTTGCCTCAAATCATAGACTCTGTGACGCTATGTGAAGAAACTTCAGCTGACGACAAACATGCGAGTTGCATTGCTAAGCGATCCATCTAGGTACCGAAGATTTCTCCAAAAAATTGCTGACTATCGGTAACGGCCGTGTTCTTGTCGACGAATCGAACGGATTGATTTCATTTCCGCTGAATTTTCGCAATTTCGTCTCAGCTAAGAACGACCTCATCAACGAAATGTTCCCGAACACCATTGCTAACCACAAAAATCACAATTGGTTGAGTAAACGAGCAATTCTTAACTCATTAGTGGCACAGGTGTTCATATGGACACATCAATTTTGTTGATGGTGTGACATGAATTTTTATTTGTTTTAAAAATTGTTTATTTACATTTTTTATGTATCTGTAATATAACAGAGAATGAATAGGTAGTGAAAATAAAATTTTCATATCGTTTTTAAGTTTTGAGATAATAGCCGTGTCCATAATATGGACACGCGTGACATTTATGTTATCATTTTTTTTTTTGGATTGTATGGTTTATTAGTAGAATTATTATAAAGTATGATAGTTTTCAATACACATTACACACAAGCTAATATTGTATTTTCTTAACTGCGTTCTGATTTCAGATGTTTCTTTTTCTTTCAAAAATCAGTCACAGTGTCTATTTTTTCTATTTTTTTGAATAAAATAATTTAACCCATTAAATCGCATATCTGCTAGAACCATTGATTTTGATGTACATGGTTTTGAATATCCATCCTATCAAGATCCATCAGCGTTCTTATTTTCCACATTTTTCCCGTAAAATTGATATTTTGTGAAGCTAGGTGTAATTGCGTGTAGAATCTTCTGTTATAGTATAAAATATCAGGTTAGTCTATCTATGTTCTTGCATTCCTAGATTTCACTTGTGTATCTGCTTTTAATTGTCTATGATTTAAATTATCGATTGTTCCACCACCATCCTCATCTGTTAAAACCGCAGGATCTGGTCGGTGGTGAGATAAATAATAATATTAT
The DNA here is from genome assembly GCF_057557595.1 of Rhyacophila brunnea. Classification (NCBI taxonomy): domain Eukaryota; kingdom Metazoa; phylum Arthropoda; class Insecta; order Trichoptera; family Rhyacophilidae; genus Rhyacophila; species Rhyacophila brunnea. The sequence goes on from NW_028232806.1 coordinate 15,011,244, forward strand.
ATTCGTCGACATTATCATCATCACTAGCTTCATAAAGTGCATTCAATGCATTATTTACCAGCATTTCTCTTTCTTCAATCTTAGACATATCCCAGAAACTAAATACTTTGACAAAATGAGAATAATATATTTTATAAAAAATATAGTGATAACACTAATAACAAATCATAATTTAAATTTGTAGTGTTAAGTGGCACGCGTGTCCATATGGACACGCATTAATTCATTATGCAATAACACCACATAAACAAAAATAATTCCATTTCGTAATTACATATCATGAAACTGAACACGTTTATTATGCATTCAATGACAGAAATATTATTCTTTGAAACAATATAATCAGAAAAGGTTATTAAATGAATGGCCACTTTGACACTTGATATTAATTTTATTATGTCAGCTAGATCATTCAAATGACAAACAATTGAAGCAGTGTAATTATTTCAACTGATTAATGTTTATAAACCAAATTATTATTTTAAAATAACAATTAGCCAAAGTAAACTGTACTACAATAATTGCGTGTCCATATGGACACGGGTGACACTAACGTGAGCAATTGGGTCTGGCACTAAAGAGTTAAGGCAAAGAACAAAGATTTGGATCACTTAAACTTCACAATTCAAAATCAAATCGTTGGTCCACTGCATTCCTTCAAATCTATCGACTGTATAACAAACGAAGACGAAGCAACCAACTATCCAACTGAATTTTAAAACTCATTGGATCTGCCTGGCTTGCCATCACAGAATTAAAACTGATGGTTGGCTCGGTGGTCATCATGCTTCGAAATCTGAACCAACCAAAACTATGTAATCTATTTCATTTTGATTTGATTTTTGCACATTTATTGGAATTAATTCATTTAGAGTATTCATTTTAACTTAATAAAAAACTGAATTTAATTCAACTTATTAAGTTAACACAAGATTATTGATTCTGAGGCGGTATGAAGTTCGCCGGGTCAGCTAGTACATAAATAAACAATAGTGTATAATATATCTACACAAGGAATAATCATTCTTATTACACTAGTACCTCACTTCAATGTTCACTTATTGCTGCAATGCCGACTAATTTACCTACTCGTGGATAATACGTAAACTTATTTTTTGAATATATTGAATTATCAAATTAAAGTTTCAATAATATTGGTTTACTAGTTTTTGAGATATGATCTAACTAGTAGCTGTAGAGACGTATCGAAAAATTCCATTTGATTAATCAAGCGACAAAATAAAATATGTTGACGTCTTCAAAGAAATTAATCTAAAGAACCGAAAAAATCTGCGTGGTATCAAAACTATAAAACTACAGCACCCTAGCAACATTATGTGTGGACAAAGGTACAGTATTCCCCAACTTTTCCATAGAAAGATCTATGGTAAATGAAGCAGAGGATTGAGGGTTGAATGGCCACAGTTAGAGGATAGCACGAAGTTTTTGAGTTGTGGAGAAACAAATAGACAGGTAGACAACCAACCATTTTAAAAACTATATTTTTCTTATGATAAATTCATATAATAAGTCAAAACGTTGATCAAAGGTACATATTTATAAATTATAAACGTCACTTTAATTTTATTTATTAAGTATAAAATATAATAAGTAAGTATAATATTAATACATTAATTTGTATGATAATATTTTTTTACTATTCAGTATAGATCGGTCTAGCAGCACTCCAGGTTTCATCATCTGGCATATATTAAATATAATTATATGATAAACAACCATTGTAAATACACTTTTGACATTTAAACATTCTTATTGTTACCCACCTAAACAATGTTAAGTTTGACCTAGCGTTAACGTGTCGAGTTATTATGTCGTAGGTCCCGGGCTCGGGGGTCTCGGGTCTGGGGAAAATTTGTTTTTCAATGTGTGTTTAGACCCAGAGTATAAATAGACCTAATACGTCGAGCAAATAGCAACATCTATTTCTAGTAAAAACAAATTCTGTATCACTGCTAACCTTTTATTTACCACATTTAAATAACATGCTAATAATACCTAATGGCCAATTACTCCAAACGCGTCAGTCACGGTGTTAGCACCAAATGAGTTAATACAACTTCCACTCTGTAGAGGCGCATGCTTCTATCCTATTGAGACCAGATCTAATGATAAATAAAATTTGTGTAATTTCCATGCACATAAATAAAATATTATAGTTAAATATAGAAAATATTTTTTGCTTACACGAGAGGATACCAAAGTGTAGGTACCTCAAACATGGGCGTTACTATGATCTTACTCCCTACTTCATTTATCGTTTGTCAATTTATGGCTACGGCCGTATGTTGTAGCTTAGCTACTGGGAAATGCCAATAGAAATGGCGTATTTAAAAAAAATACTACCTTTTCTTAGGTGAATAATTATTATAAAGCAAACGTTATTCGTAGAATGTTTATCACATTATGTATTCATAATAATATATTAAACATATAATATTTTTTGGTTTTAATAATATTCATTTTGTAGTAGCATTTTTAGTTATGACAACTTTATATTAAAAATAAGTATATACTTGGTAAAGAATTTTAAAACCAGCTTAGTTATATTTTTAATGCATAAATGGTTAATATAGAATAAAAATTTTACATTTTTGCATTCACTGGCGTTTAACAATTAATAATATACCTAATATTTTATAAATAAGAGATTTTAAGATTAAAATCTTCTTCTTCCACGGCGCTACATCTCGCGGTGGGATTTGGCCTCCTCCACAACCGCTCTCCACTCACTCCGGTTTCTCGCCACACTTCTCCAGTTACCGGGTCTTCCTATATAAAGCCAGTCCAGTTCTACGGCGTCAGCCCATCTCCTTCTTGGACGGCCTCTGGGTCTCTTTCGTTGGAGTAGCCACTTCGTCATGATCCTTGGCGCTCTAACTTCAGGCATTCTCTCCACATGTCCCGCCCATCGTAGTCTTTGGGACTTACAGTATCTTATGATTGTTTGCTGTTCAATCAGCTCTTCCAACTCGTGGTTCATTTTTATTCTGTAGTTCCCATTTTCCAACTTGGGTCCAAAAATTTTTCGGAGTATTTTGCGCTCGAAGACAGCTTATTTGTTTTCCTCGTTTTGATTTAAGCACCAAATCTCACAGCCATAAATGATCACTGGCCTTATAATTGTTTTTTAAATTAGAAGTTTACTTCTTCGTCCTAGAATTTTCGACCCCACCAGTCACTTGCAGGCATGCCAGCATTTATTTCCGGAGATAAGGCGGATTTTTATCTCCTCTGCTGTCTTATTTTGGGTATTTAGGCTGGATCCGAGATACGTGAACTTGTCCACCCCTTCATATGCATGCTGTCTTATGTCTATATTCTGCAGCGGTACCTGATCGCGTGTGCTGACCATATACTTAGTTTTTGACTGGATTATTTGCAGCCCAGCGTTTTATGCTTTTATATCCATAGTGCCACCATGGTCAATCATCCTTTTTGTTTTAATTCCTTAATTTAAGATTAAAATAAACTTTTGCAATCAAACGTTATGGCATTGAAGTAATAAGTTTAAAATATATTATTAATTGTATTCATTATTTTGACATAATATAGCGGATGTTAATTTCACACTTGAAATTAAAAAATAGTTTCCAAAATACTCTGTATTAAATACTAATACTGTATTATGTGTATGTTTTATTTATCATACATTATTTTATTTTACTCATTTTGATTATTTTTTTTAGGTAAAAGACCGAAAAGTTGATTTTGACATGACAATTTTTTTTAACTATTTGTACCACGGAAATTTTTTTTATGGTTCCTTTAAACTTGTCATTCATGCGTTTACAATGGAAGAGAATCTGTTTTGTTTTACATTTATTTTAGAAAGTGTTTTAAGCAGTCCTTAATATCTACTCCAAAGATATTGCTCATTTTATTTTATATTAGGCATTATGTAGGAATTACTGGTGTTTCAATTTAAAATATGTTCTCTAATATTTTTTACTGGCTGACGTATATTTAAGTTTGCTTTAGTTCCGATAAGTGATTATAACTAATTAGATTATCATGTATTATAAGTTATTATAACATAACTAATTATGTTATCTTGAAAATGTCCCTCTGAGACGGACGAAATGGGTCTAGATGTTAATTAATTTTATGTGGAATACGTACGATAAAATATTGCGTTTAATTAAATTAAATTATTAATACATTACATTTCCGCCATGAACTGACAGACAGTTAACACAATAAAAGAAATATTATCATGAATACAAACTCAGTTTTAATTAAACAGTAGTGGTGGTTCATTGCGCAGGACATTTTAATACCTCTATGCGCAGGACCCTGCAGTCATTATAGGAGGCGGTAGTGTACATGGAGCCACTTTCAAAAATAAGGTTGGTTAAATTAAAGGATCATAATCATGTTGAAATGTTAAAAAATATCTTGAGCTTGTATACTCAAATACATTAAAATTATCAATAAAAAAACACACGATATTAATATTTACAATTCTTTCTTCAAATATTAAAAAAATCCGAAAGATACGTGTCGCAATAAAATGACCTTATCTAATATTTAATTCTATTTCACCTAAATATTTAAATAAAAAATAAAAATTCCAATTTCAAATAAATTTTGCACCCACGGTAAAAAAGGTCACCTTCGACGCTGTTTTACTTAGTAAGGATGTAAATTAAAAAATATTTTGCTTGAAAAGAATTTTATGCTTGAAAAGACATTTTATTTGAAACTTTTAGGTTTTATTGCGGTTAAAAAAAATAATATAACCATGCAATATAATATTCGAAAGATTATTTTTTTATGATTTTAATTTGCAGTTCCTCTATCGTCCGTCACATGGGGTTTTGTAGATATATGTATCTTTATGAAAAATAAATAATATATATAATTATTTATATTAGTTTATTAATTATATAATAATTATAATAGTTATATTATTTTTTAATTAACCTCAAAAAAACAAAATAATATACAGTAGGTATCAAAAATAGCGACAACAAAGACCAATACCAGTTTCTGTTATTAACAGTGATTGAACGTCTGACATACTATAAAGGAACATAAATCAATGGTAAATTGGACCAGGGTTCAGGAAATACAAACTAGATGTGAGATCGCCTTGAGGTGCTTTTGTGAAAATGAGACGCCTCCATAGCAATCGAGACCTTAACCAAGGTCTGAGACTACGTAAGGTGCGTTGTCATTTTCTCTTAATTTTTTTCTATTCTATTGAGGTGCTTAACTTTATATTGATAACTTGATATTTTACGGAGAGTTAAGGCTTTCGAGATATTAGCTGTATAGTATCATCAAAATTCCTTGAACTATCCGGGCAACAAATATTGATATTTTCAATCGATTGGTAATGCAGCGAGAAGTTTTGCATAGTATTTAAACTAGAAAACTATAGTAACTCGGCCATATTATTACCACAAAAGTACAGCATTCCCCATCTTTTCAACCTAGGAAAGATTAATGGTAATCGTGGCAGAGGACAACGCCAAAATTTGTGGCTTAAGAGCCTCCTTGATTGTTACAAGTTAGTGTAGCTAAAGTAAACTATACCGGGTAGCAGACGATAAATCAAAGTTCGCCCTGATGGAGGCTCACCTCTCTTAGAGGATGGCATGGTAAGAAGAAAAGAAGTATTTATTCAAATAAATATGATTTTCGTATTTTTTTCGTACTGATAACGGAATTTTACGTATAAATGATAATTTGTATAAAATCACTTTTATAAAACAATGTTATCTTTACATACTTTTTCATGGAATCGTTATTATCAAAATATTATCTATTTCATTAATTTTATAAAAACATATAAAATTGTAAAATAACTATAAATAAATAAGAACATTACTCTAGTAACCAAACATAGTATTGCATTTCATCAAAAATACGTTTCATTGTATTTTTAAATACATAATCTCCTAAAACACATACCTACCTGTATTGTTTAAAATTTAAAAATTGCTTCATTTTAGAACAATTCAATATTCTAGCAACTACGCCATCCTAGAGCTAAACTGTTTTAGTCAGTTAGAGTCTTAGTTAGCTAGTTTTAGTTAGTTAGTTATTAGTCTGTTAGAGTAAAAGCAAAAAATGCAGTTTTGAGTTCTATACTTAATTACAACTTTTATTAAACGGTAAAACTGCCGTAAATACAATTTTATTCAGGAATTATTTACAAAAATACAGTTTTTCTTTTAATAGAATAAATATTCGTATGCACTGGAATAAACCATAGTGAAATATCAACTAGAGTTTTGCCATTTCTTGAAACTTATAACTTTTAAATTCTACAGAAATTTACTGTCAAACATTAGTTTTATCAGTGAGGTTTCTGCACTCTCTGGTTTTATTTTACCAAGTTGTTTCTTTATTTTGTTAAGAATTCTGTAGTTTATTTATAATCTTTGGATTCAATTACCTTATAACTATGATTTTTCACAAACTACTGTCTAGGTTTATGATAACGATGTTATAAAAATATTTATTTAAGTATACAATTATTTTAATATATTTTCAGGGTTAATAATATTAAATAAATTATTTATTGTGAAATGCTTTTATAATAGGTATTATTTTTCTACTATATGTATTTTTTTTTAAATTTGGAATACCTAACTAATGATTCTTTAATCGTTTTAAACGAAAGCTATGATGCTAAATTATATCTTATCTTTAATCTTTCCATTTTCTTTACCCCTTTTCTCCGTTTCCTTTTAACAGCTTTCATTATTTTTTAATTAGGATCTTCCCTTTAATCTGTAATCTGTTATTTCTAATTTGAAAATGTTTTTTATTTACTTTCTCTTTCTTCCTTAATTGTTTGTTTTAAGCCTTGGGTGATTTCAGTAATTATTATTATAAATTTATATATAATTCTATTTCATATTTTATTTTAAACTAGGTACCTACTTATAAAACAAAGTGTATCACTCTATTTTCAGTCTAAATGGAGCACAATTTCATCAAAAATGTGAGTTACTTGACAGTAAGTACCTACTCGTTATAAGTATGTATGTGTTTATGTACTATATTGTATTACTTATACATATTTTTCATACATATTTTTTAACGTAACCCATTGAGGATACAATAGAAATTAACAGACAAATTTAATTTTGTAGTGAATTTGACAAGAGTTTATTAAAACTGCTTAATTTAGTTAATTTCAATATTCAAAAAAAGTTTAGTTACTAAAATAGTTTAATTTCTTTTTAAGTACGTAGATATTTTTTCAGAATTTTAAGAAATATATTATATAAAGAAAACACCAATGACAATAGGCGTCAAATCACCGCCGATTGTCCAGAAACAATTGGTCAGCAATGGCGTCAAATTTACATAGATTGTCTATGTACAATATCCAATGCCATGCTGTATACATAATATATTATTGAATTAAAACTTTGCAATACCCACAGCATGTTTAAGAAAATAACAATATTTAGCGCTAGAATTAGTTGTTAAGAATCGTGCAACACGTGCATTAAAGAAGCCTTAAGCCACTATGATTGCCAATAGTAACTCAATTATTAAGAAAGCGCTTCAGAGAATAGCATTGTGGTCAATGTGCGGGGGCGCTAATCCCGAGAGATGCAGGTTTGATCCTGCTGGGTGTCGTATTTTTTTTCATTGGTTACCTATATATTTTCTCAGAAGTGTTTTAAAAATTATAATACATAGGTATATTATATACTTACATTTATATACTTATAAATATTATACGATAAGCCTAGTTACAGCAATATTTTGTTAAAATGAAAATAAATCCAAGGTTACTTTAACTGATTATATAAAATAATAAAAAAATACTTATGTTTTATTTGTACTCTATTTAGTCATAATTTTATAATAAGAGTTTTTAAAAAAATATTTTTATAGGTGACGTTGAAAAGCGATCACTGAAAGCTACGTCGATGTTGGCGCGACTATTGCCTTTTTTGAATTAAAAACTTCTACTATAATTAATAGTAATACTAAATATCTACTATATATTTTTTTTGTTTCTTAAACTAAATAACTTGATTTAAAATATTTTTTTAATAGAATTATCCCACTCGTTCTGAGGTTCCAAACCTATGCTAAATACTGTTTTTGTTTGCGAACTTCGTTTTGTAAATTAAATAAATTTTGCTTACAATATAAATGTTGAACTTGATGTCTTTATGACGTCATGTCTTTCAATTCCTAATTAAGTTAGTAATTATTTAATTAATCCCCTTACTGCGATCTCACTATCCTTATTCAAAGTCCAAACTGACACATAGCGGTGGCCTATTCAACAATCTAATTAGTGAAGCCATGTTATTGTTGTACACAGGCATTATTAGTATACATGGTAACCCACAATAATTGGCTGATAACCCATTGTACAGTAAATACGTAACCAAAGAGAAAGTAGACAACATATTAACTGCATCTGACGAATGCAATACATAGACATCATTGACATATCTATAAGATACATTATTTGATTTATAATATTCGAACAGAAAAATGCGTACTTTTTCCAGAAAAGGTTAAAGACATCTTACAAAAACTTGCAACTCTATTGAGTGACGTCCCGTGCGGGTAGGCAGATTGAGCGTCGCTTAGGGGCGGCAGTTACTCGAAGGGTGGCAAATCGAAGAAAATTATTTGGAATATATATAAATAGCTACCTAAACTTAGTAATAACGAAAATATCTTTCCATTAAAAAAATATCTCAGTGGTTTTGTCGGGTTCGCAATATCTAGCTTACTTCCGATGCCATTCGACGTCCTTAGTGACCAGAAACGACACGTACAGATTTGAGAATAATTAGTCTGATACTTTGTTAGTAATGTATCCTTAGTCCTTACAACACATTTCTTAGATATTGGACTCATGCACGGATGATAAAAAATGAGGCGGCATTTTATCTAGGGACGTCACTGCCTCTATTGTAATTAAATTCAAGTCCAGTTTTAAGTAGATATTGTTACTGTCAAAAAATTACATCAGTAAGACGAGTAAACCAACATATTATTATTATCGTAATTAAATGACATCTGCAGAGCCAATTTGATTTTGCTTCAATGAAAAGGATGACATAATATTATTATGTCGTAGGTATATGCAATGAAGGAAATTTAACCATTTTTCTACTAATGGGCCGATTGTGTTAGTTACCATCTGATTAAAAGTGTAACTTTCGCTGACTTGTTTTTAGTGCAATTAAACATGTTTGAATATTGAACCTTATTCAATTAGCTAAAATCAATGCCATATACCTATATAACGATCATATAATTGTGGTTTGTCTAATAAATGTGTAAAATAATATCAAAATAAATTAATAACGTGTTTGGCTCGATCTGACCCTATATGAAGTAGGTGCCTGTTATCAATTACATAATATACACTTCTTCAAACCAACACTGCGAAAAGTTTCTGCTATTCACTACAAAGTACTAGTTTTAAGTACTAAAATTAACTTTATTATTTTATTTTAAACTAAATAAATCATAAATTGATATATTATACATTTAACGCGTTTTAGGAATTGACCCATATTAAAATACAGTTACAGTTCATTTTTCAGTCAGTTTTATCTGTATTTATCTCATAATTATATTGTAGACTTATACCTACCATATTTTATGTACTCGTAATTAAAACCGGGACAAAACATTATAATGGATTTTTTTTGGTTTTACCCCCAAAAGCAATTCTTTTATGCAGTTTTTTTCATTAAAGAATTTAAATGTAAGGTTATTATAGCATAATGCAGCGATTTCCAAACTGGGAGCGCTAAAAGTTTAACACGATAATTAATGTGGCCACAGGTTAGCAAATGCATAGTTTATAAAACGGCCGTTTGTTATAAACTACAAAAAAACAGTCCTATAAAAAGTTGTTTGCAAACCTGTCTAAAATTATGGAGACTGATTTTAAAATACCTAATTTCTATACTATTGTGGAAAGCGCTCTCTCATCTCGCGATCTCATGAAAAAATGAAATTAAAGGGTCAAATCATAATGTTGAAATTTGAGGCAACTTTGTTTAGGAACGATAAATTTTGTTGTTAAACTTGTCTATTTGATTGAATATAAAAAAAAATGAGTGAATAAATCAATGCAAGGACCACTAATGCATTCACTGATTTAAAAGGTCAAAGTAAATGCATTCATAAAAAAATGGAGCTCTGGAAATCAAAATTACAAAAAAAATAAGTTCGCCATTTGGAAACACTTTTAAATGATATTTTCTGCGCCAGATATATTAAAGCAAACAAAAATCTATTTACTAACTTCTTGCTCCATCACTTTCAAATTATTTTATTAATACTTTGGACGCGGAAGACGCACACGGTGCGTAATGACCAGGCGGCCGATCGATGTAATTAACGTGCATTTTAAAGGGGGCAATTAAAATCTCATTATCTATTCAGCAGCGAAAGCGTTAATAGTAAAAAAAAGTCGCCTGCTTTATTTCAGGGCTATTAAATATTTTAATTATGTGGTTGTGCGTTTCAATTTGATGTGATACCTATATGATGATTGATATACGTAAATTATAACTCCCGTGTATAATTCAGGAAACACTACATTAGAGCACGACACTACCCTTAACCTAAGTGATAGGTAGGTGGGCCCGCTTCAGGATGTGGGGCCCATGATAGAATACATTTGTAAATGAACGATTATGAATTTAGATTGACTACTTAACTATTGAAATTGATTGTGCTGTTGTGTGTGTAGCACATTCATCGCATGAAAAACAAATTAATTTAAAAATGATTGTAGGTAATATAAGTAGTAAAACCTAATTAATAAAAATGTTTATGTATTTTTATATTTTTTTTTCATTTTTGTATTGGTAAGTATATTGTTGACTAATTAAAAGGGTGTCTGTATTATTTAATGAAATAAAGGGGGGGAGGCGCCAAGATTAGATTTTTTTAAAAGGGAGGCGTAGTAACATAACGTTTGGAAACCACTGGCATAATGTATGAATGTTAAAATAAAATTATAAATGTGTAACTACATTATTTAAAAATCTGGAGGCCGTCCAGTACTAAAAACATGAATTATCCACACAATGTTCTTAAAGATTTTTGTTAATGCTCCCATCGATCTGAAAGCTTCATTAATATATTCTTAACGGATGGATTCCAGATAAGATTCTTTTTAAAAGTGTTTTATATTTATTTTTCGAGATAATACCTACAACATAAAAATTGCATTAGTGCACGTCGTTGTTTTGTTGGTGTAACGAGTGATAATTAATGAGAGTGGCGGTGATTGAAGGCAAAAGGTACATTAATAAAAATATGAATAAATTGATTTGTTTGATAGACAAATAATATTACTTGATGATATAGGTAATTCAAGCGCAATGCGCATTGAATTACACCTACAATAAAATCCAGCGTGAAAATAATAATTTCGTTCGAAATATTCGCATTGTAAAAATCCAATATCAAAGGAGCGCAAGAGTAATGAAAAATAAAATATTCGAAGAACGTATGGAGGCCGGCTATTCTCTTGGGCAAAATATATCACGGAATGTTATAAAAGAGTGAAAAAAAAATTATCCACATTGACTTGTTAGCACATATTACAATTGAGACACGCGTTGAATAATATACTGATGTAATATTATATCATATATATGTATATATATACAAGGAATGGGTAAGTATATCATTCTTGCTTTTTTGTATTCTGCGTGGCGAACAATAAAAAAAACGACGGATACCAGGAAACGTTTTAATATTAAATTTGGGACTTTAAGTGATCGATTGTGAATTGATTTGAGAATTTTACATTATGACAATTTCTTAGAAATTTAATGTAAGAGTGGAGGGAAATGAAATTTTATTAAAAGTGTCTTTAAAAAGATACCTATAGTATATATTTTTTTACAATAAATCAAAGCTTTTCTTTTCGAGAAGCTCTATAGGTACATACTTTGATTGTCTTTGTGTGAAAGATATTGTAAAAAATCTCGCATACCATTTAGGAAATATATATTCTTCTTCTCTGAGCTTTTGTTGTTTTTTTTGTTTGTATTGAATGTAGTTAGTTCTAAATAATATTTTTTATTTTTTCAAGGTGGTGGATTTGAAAAAGCTTTATTCGGCATCCATAGAGTGGAGGTCATATACAAAGATTTTTATGTAAAATAGATGTTAGCCACTTGCTCAACCTATTAGGTGCATACTTTAGGTGCAAACACCCTGTAAAAAATAACATATGAATTAACCAGACCTACGACATTCTAAGCCATCGTCTAACTGCGTGGTTATCAAATTCAAATCAATTTTATTTATTTTATACATAATGAACATAACAAATTATAAATTTAAAGCGTTCACAACATGACATAAAATAAGTGTTACAATTTAAAAAATAAAAATACAAAGAAATGTAAGTTAATAATACAATAAGTAATAAAATAAGAAAGGAAATAAAATAAAATAACAAAAATAAAAGTAGGTGGAAGCACACAGAGTGAACTTTGATAGACCCTATTTAAAAACTTATAAAACAACGTCCACCTAAATTCACGCTCACGTAATTGAAATATATCAATATCCGAAGCGATTTCATTAAACATGGTTATTGCCCTTCCAATTAGCATTACTAATGGCAGGTTAGTTCTGCACCTTGGGAGAACAAACAATGGATGCCCTCGATTTCTAAGGTAATTATCAGAGATACACAAAACAACACTACCAAGAATGGCAAAGTTCACAGTCATCATGGGTACAATTCATCATTTATGGCACTACAACTCTTTGTGGGTCTTGGCCTCCTTAAAAAACTTCCTCCATTAGGGACGATTCAGCACCGACACTTTCCTGTTGATTTGATCGAGCATTCTTAAATCTCCCATGGTGCGGTCAAGCCATCTCAATTTCGGCCTTGCTGGTATATTATTTGGTATTCTATGCACTTGTTTATACCAAATATTATAAAGAAAAAAATTAATTTTAAATGTTATGATTATTCTTATCCGAGCACAATATTTTACAAAATCCCATGTTTATTCAAAGGTATTTTAACAAAAAAAATGACCGGGTGTTTACTCCTAAGTATAGAAAAATGGCCTATAGACGTAACAACTAACTTCACATTACTGTTCACATACAAACATATTGAAAAACACATAAAAATTCAAATACTGGACAAAATCACACAAGCTGAAATATCTGTGGTTTTATAAGTGGAAGAGTGACTAATGAAGAATATTATTTATTTATTGACGAAATACCATTTTAATCAAGTGTTTGTTCCTAATAATATTATGAAAACTATCAGTCAGCCGAGTCTATCTTCAATCGCAGTATTGCTAGTGTCATGAAAACTCATTAAGAGTATTTTTTTAAATACTTATACGTCTTATGTTATAAAATTAATTTCATGAAATACAATTTATTCGTGTGCCAGAAAAAAAAATCTGCGCATGTCTTAGGTTTGCCACCATTGCTACGGTACAGGGATTGCAAACCCATAACATACGTACCATTTTCGTGATTATTTTTTATGCAAATGTTTAGTACCTAGTTTTTTTTAATTTGTTTAATATTTGATTTTTTTTCAAAATAACTTCATCTAGCAAAACTGGCTTGACATTATACTGAAGACATAATAAATTGGGTATGCAACAAACTGAATAATATTAATTAACTATTTTATTTTATTCAAAGTATAATTTACAAGATTTAAGAAGTATTCTTAGATTTAAGTAGCATTATTTTTATTGGACATACATAATTTTGAAAACACTTCTAAGAAAATATAAATTAACCCATAGGATCGAACCTGCGTCTCTCGGGCTTAGCGCCCATGCACATTGACCACAATACTATAGGGATCCTATCTAATTGCGACAAATTTTAGCTAATGGCTCTTACAATAACTCTTTGAAGCGCTTTCAAAATTGAGTTACTATTGGCGATCGGCTTTTGTATTTTAAATCTAAGTAGGTATTCATCACTTTAATTACTAACCGGCGTCAAGGATCACTCCAAGATTTTTTTCTTGTTGCAACTTATTTGAACTTGCTAATGTTCAATAAAACGAATGTACGAATAATTCTTAAATCTTGAGAATTATTCTTTGAATAAAAACTATAGGTAATTCAATTTTTTTCTACTGGTTATATATTTTCACAGAAGTGTTTTCAAAATTAAAGTGAAAAATATTTTTATCGTTATACCGTTTGTGATTAAGAATTAGTCTGTGAGCGGGATTCTAACCTGTGCTTGCCTAGGTTTTGCGTCCATGCGCTCTAAGGTGTTATCAAATTATATATGTGCAATAAAGGATGTTAAATTCTGAAATCTTGTGAATTATTCGTTGAAAATAAAAATAGTTTATTAAATTATTTGTAATATAAGTAAAACATCGCTTTGCTAATAGTTTTAATGAAACACGAGTAGGTTTTTCTTATAAACATCGTTTTAAATTATCTTCAATAACCTTAGAAAAAATTGACAGCAGATAAACAGCTGTAAATATCTCACTGAACTGTAAAAAAATCTTATGTTTTTATATTCAGTGCTTGCATTTCGAAAATAATTAAGAATTTTGTTTTTTTTTTATGTTACGAACGCGATTCTTCCAAATTATTTGCATATAATTTGATACACTTGTAAAAAACAGATTCGTTGTCCCTGCCTCTCTTATCTCATTGTTTTATTGTTGTTTTGATATCAACTTGTTAAGATTAATTAAGCTCAAATTTTTTGTTTTTGAATTGTAGCATTGTAGCATGCAAATAAATAAATATCAACTTCAATCAATTTAAATTTGAATCAATTTTGTATCTAGGTACTATCATATCAAATATTTGAAACAAATGTAATTACTTTCTTTTATCACTACTCAACCTTGAATGTGAATGGATGACTATTACAGACTATTATGGTATCAAAATGTATCATTAGAGATGTCTGATCACCCATACAAAAAATGTGTAGTACGTATATATTTTACCCTAAAAAGATAATATTAAGCAGTGAATTTAACACCTGCTCGAATAAAGAGAGTAATCACGCTTTATGATATAACACTTTCGTGAATATAAAAAAATATGAAACTTAAAATTTTCCTCGAATCTACTTGGAGTATATTATTATCATATTATGGGTAAATCCGATATCTAAGGCAATCTGACAAAACAAGTTTTATTTGGAACGCGCTTTTTTACTTATAAGAAAAAGTTTCGGCGGCTCTAGAGCTTCTTCAAAAGCTTCGAAGTATTAAAGTTGCAAAAAATTCTATCGTTAATGGCAAGGAAATATATATCGCCAACGATTGCAGACATTTAAAATTTAAACGATTAGTCTACGTATCGATTTATTACAAGATATTATATAATATTTTAAAGATTTCTGTATATTTATATTACATACAAACTAAAGAATTATATTTCAAAGTTTTTATGCTTTTTGTCGTTCTGTCTTTTCTTCTCTGTTTATAACAAAAAACAACAACACATATTCAGTCATTATCATACACTCTCAAGCTTATTCTATTCTTCCCTTTCAAAGTTTTTTTCGCTGTAGTGGTTTAAACTGCTCTGTACGATGTAAATAAATTTCGTCCATTCCATTGATGTCACAATTGAGTTAGTGTACGAGATTTTGAGAGAAATGCATATTTAAAGAATATATTATATAAGTTTAATAAGGTCTCGTCATCATTAATTGCTAGTTGTTTTATATATAAATGAATGATCAAAAGGCTTCAAAACATAATTATAATCATATGAGTTTTAATTATACATTCATATAGCCTACACTTCATAATACTTTCTTGATCTCAACCCTTACTTTCATATTTCTGTCTTACACTTGAGTATGCCTCCCTTTGTTGCATATACTTTTACATCTATCTCATTTGTATTGCAAAATATGGGTTAATCAGTTTTTAAAATTTGCATACCTACCCATTGTTCTAATTTTAAAATAAAATATGATCGAAAAATAAACTAATGTCAAAACCAATTGATTACGCCTTGTTGGACAATTATACGTACCAACTAAAGTATATTGCATAATATATTTATATAATATTATATTTTAATATAATTAGTATTTAGAATGTTTTGGTACATATTATTATAACCTTTTCAAACCATTATTATGACAATTTTATTGTTAATATTAATATAAAAAATATACATATTAAATAAAAGGATAGCTTGTTGATTTGCGTCTATAATAATCCTTGTCTTTTATATTAGTGGAATAAATATAAATAAACATTGTCACTCACTTAGATCGGCAGGTTTCATTCTCGAGGGAGTTTTTGTGTAACGCGCGTAGAAGTTTCATTTAAAAAAATCTTCAACGCCAATTAAAACGACGCTAATACTAAACTATAATTCTTTTAGTTTTCCATCTCTGTCCGAGATTAGCAGTAAGCTTAGTCCAAAGTTAAACAGTTGTTTCCAAGCATTCTTAATTGTTCATTTTACATTTCGAAATTGTCTTACGATTTAGCGTAGGCATGACCTATCGTTTCATTTTGAATTTTGTCTGACAGGAATTGGGTGTAACTTTTAATGAAAATCGTATAAACAACGTTTTTCCTAGCGGAAGAGAAAAATGTTTTAGGCGGCTTCAAAGAATATCCTACTTTCTGCTGTTTTGTTTTGCTCTCTAAGGCGGGTGTAATTGTGTAATTTGTCTTCGACCAAACGGATGAAATCACTTTGAAATATATTAAATAAATCAACGTAAATAATGTTTGAATGGTACAATAAATACTTTGATTTACGATCGTATTCAACAAATTGATTTAGAATGTTGAGCCTGTAATTACACATCTGTACCTCAGAGCCAATATGTGTTTAATCCGATTTTGCTGTGAAATTTTGTATTATAAATAACAAACGCTTAAATAATACGTATTTGATATTTTATATTTCATAATTTTTCTATAATAATAATTATATAGTTTAATTAAGATGGGTTTCATCGTAAAGGCCATATTCACTTATTTATATATTAAAATGTGGATAACTCAAAATTTGAGAGCATATCTGATTATACACCTTTGGGAATCAACATCTTCTAAAAAAAAAGAGAGAAGATCCTCGACCCTACCAAGAGACCGAAGAGTAGAAATGAAGCGTTCTTTGCACTGGTACAATAGACATTCAGGTCCAATCTGTTGTTACAATAAACAAAATTCAAGGTTCACAACATATACCACATTATCGTTAAACCTGTAGCCTAACGGATAAATAAAAGAATGCTATCCAAGTAAATATTTATAAGAAAATTTTCCCAAGAATACTTGGACCGATTAAAAAAAAATATGGCACATACAAACAGATGCTTAGCTCTGCGAACAATTTAACCCCAATATAGTAAATGTCTTGATGGCGCAATGACTCAGATGGACCGGTTACATTGTTAGATTCGATGGATCTAGAGTTCTTCATACAGTTTATGAATGAACCCCTGTAGGCACTCGGCCCCTGGGCAGCCCTCGGAGGAGATGGATGGATAACGTCAAGAGGGTCGCACAGAGGCTGATTGTGACCGATTGAAGAGAAAGAGCTTGGGATAGAAATTCCTAGATATTTATAGCCGGCCATGGACCTGAATAGTCTGTAAGTGTATTAAAATAATAATTGTGTTAATCAAACCGGTCTTATTTATTCATGAATAAAAAAATGAAAAAATATGGAAAATGAAAACGTTAATAATATAGTGTTTATTATATTATAATACCATGTCTATATATTTAGTATTAACCATGAAAATATTTAAAATATTTTGAGATATAAATTTTGTACCTAAATTATCATATTATTATTATCTCTCTTTGAGTATGAGTATATTAATAAAAAAAATCCAAAATATCTATAACCGTAAAGCTGTAAGTAAAAAAAAAATATTTAAGATATTCATAACATGTTAGAATACAAACAACAGGTGTATCAAGTTATAAATGAAAACATAAACCAAAAAAATAATAAAAAAATAGATTTTTCTAAAAAAAATTATACTGAAAATAAATTGAACGGTAATACATAAACTTAAAAAACAAAATACATACTGAGCATTATTAAAAATATCTACATTCGAATGGATTTAAGTTTTGTACTATTCCATTTGAGTCGTTTTTTACGACCCGGGTTTCCACTTTCGGCATCTTCAGGCACTATGTACACCACCAAAAGGCAAATACACACTGACAACGAATACTATTAACTCTAACCTAATATAACAAATCAATGCAATAAAGCTGGTAAAAACTTTTAACTTTTATGTATTAATAAATACTTTTTTTTGTACTTGATAGAAATACTGAATAAATATAAAATACTGAAATGTCATTTTGACATTTCATATTGATTTCCATAGTAAAGCACGTCTATATTAATAATTTAGTTGCTAGGACCCCCTTAGCAACCAATAATAGCGTTTTACTTTTTACGATTTTTTTCCGAAATAGCTTTCCATACAAAACAGAATTAACTGAAAATGAATTCAAATCTGCTTAAAAATGGCTAAAAGTATTAAAAAAAATGCATTGTCGTGTTCTGATATATTCTAAGAGTTTCAAATGTCTACCTAGTCGGGAAGTTTGTTAAAAATCTTCAATCGTCCAATACAAATCTTTAGACAAACAAGGAAAAATTTGTACTGGACAAACAAGAATACGAGCTAATTAAAACGTGGTAAAATAATACTACGTTTTCATTCGACGAGAGAATAATGTTGCATTATGAATGTAACATTATTTATTTAACATAATTTGTATTTTATTCTGAGTATTTCAAATTATTTATGTATTTCAATAGATTTATCTTTTCACTATCTAACCATGTAGGAATAAAATTGTTGCCATCATAATAATACATCGATGTGTGAATTATTGATATAATTGCAATTGTGACTAATTGACCAAAGCAGTCCCAGTTTGATTTTATAATATGCAATTGGCGTGTAAACCCCAGTAGCATAGTACCTACACACTGCGGTTTCTTGGGCTATGACTTCCTTTATAACGTATTTATGAGTGAAATGAATAAATATGTCAGGTGGTATTATTATAAATGAATTTCACAACCAAAGATACAGTAAGGTACATGTTAAATAGACCAACGCAACGTGAAACCGCGTGAACAAAATGCTATTCTGGCAGAGTCGCAGTTGATATTGTGGAGTTGTTGCGCAATGTATTATTTGGGACATGTAAAAAAAATCAAAACCTTACATTACCTAAAATATGAGAAAGCACTTGCCTAGGTTACCTTTGATTTTTACATATTGTTTACAATTAATTGTATAATATGATGTTGTAGTATCTACCTACCAAAGGCACCTAGCGGAAAAATATGAAACTTGCAATTTGAGGCATTTTTTTGATAATTTACATAAAAACAGAAAAATACATTTTTATTTACAGGATTTAAGGATAGTAAAATGTTTATGCCATACTAATCAATTGTATTATTGTGGCAATAGGAAAAAAAATGTTTTAATAATCTAAAATAATCCATTGTACATATTATTATTGCTCAATGCCGCCGACGTGAGACGACTGCTTTTGTGTGCTCTCCTCTTATCCTTAAAATTGACTGAACTTAATTCATTTAAATTTAGAAATGTCGACTGTAAACAAAACAGTTCAGTGCAATGGCAAAGATCTCGTGTCTGCTGCACCAAATCGTGTGTTAGTGATTGTGGAGTTATTGCTAAAAAAAGTTGAAAAATTAGAAGAACGGTTGAATAAAACGTGTACCTGTCAAATAATGGTGTGCCCCCCTCCGGCCCCGCGCAATGCACCGCCCGCCGCTTTACCGAGCAAGCCAAAATCCAAATTGGTAACTAGCGGTAATGCGCCAATTAAGGAATTGAGTGTCAAACAGAAATCAACAACAACAACTGCGACTCTATCTAATACGATGACGTCCCGAATAACCAGGTCACAGAAGGTTTTAGATAACATCAATAAAAAGTCTACGACCAAGATCCCAAAAACGCGGGAAAGTACTTCTAATCCAGAGCGTGACGTCATAGACATTTCGGCTGTTGGACAATCTACTGAAGACGGAAAATGGTCTACAGTAGCGAAAAAGAAGCGACCAGCGGCTGTCCGTGGCATCTTAGGCGGAGGAGTGAAGGGGAGCGATGTAGTTAAAAACTACCACTTCTACCCATTTCACCCAGAGACGTCTACTGCGGATATCTCTAATTATTTTTAAAAAAACTTGCAAATTGTAACGCCGAATTTACAATTGCAAAGCTAAAGTCAAAAGGGGACTACGCATCTTTTAAGATAGGGATCCCTGTTAAACTGAGTACGTTGATTCTAAAGCCTGATAATTGGCCACGTTACTCATTCATTAAAGAATGGGTGTCAAAAATTGAAACACCACGGCTGCCAACCAGCTGACTTAACAATGAAAATAATAATTGCCCAAGGCAATTATTGTTCTAGTACCAAAATGTACGTGGCTTAAAGACAAAAGCTGTCGATTTTTTGAGAAATGTTTTGGCTGACGACTATGATGTCATAGGGTTAACTGAAACATGGCTTAATGACAGTGTTTTTACTCGCGAATATTTTGGAAGTGATTACTTAGTCTTTAGGAGGGATCGAGATTCCGGCGTAGGCCACAGGCAGGGTGGAAGCTGTTTTTTGGGGGTTAGAAGCATGGAGGGGTTGAAGGCCGAACGTGTCCATGCTTTAGAGACTCCAAATGAGGACCTTTGGGTGAAACTAACCTGTAATGGAGTCACTATTTACGTTTGTGTTGTATATTTTCCTCCAGCCAGTGACGTGGAGGTGTATAAATGTTTTGTTGAGAATATGCTATCTAGTGTCAACTTGATTGGAGACAGAAGTATTATTGTGATGGGAGACTTTAATCTTACTTCAGCGCGCAACAGTGAAAGGGTCAATAATGACCTGGAATTTATGTGCGCTGTTTTTGGATTTTTTCAGTACAATGATATTTCTAACTCTAGTAATGGGCTTCTGGATAGGGTATTCAGCAACATCAATTTGTCAGTTTCCCGATGCATGTCCCCTCTTGTACGGGAGGATGACTATCATCCTACTTTGGTTTTTGTGCTCAGGTTTCGGTTGATTTGCCCGCTTCGAACTGAAATACCCTCACATGAAACCGATCGGTGCAGGGGATGGAAGTTTGAAGGTGGAAACTTCAAGTTACTTTACTCATTAATGAGTGAAGTGGATTGGAGTGAGTTGCTCGGGATTTGTGATGTAAATGAGGCGGTACAATTCTTTTATAATATTGTATATAATGTGTTTGATGAATGTTTTTCAAGGAGGTCGCCATGTCGTGGTGGAAGGCGATACCCGAGGTGGTTTTCTCGAGAGATTATTGGGGACATTCAGATCAAGCATTGCTATCACAAAGCTTGGAAGGCTGAGCATGGTCAACGTGACTATGAAATGTTTAGCCTTTATCGCTTGAGAGTAAGGCAAGCTGTTCGAATGGCCTATCGAACATATATGGAATCGGTAGAAGATTGCATTCGTGAAAATCCCAAATCGTTTTGGGATTATATTAAATCATTAAGAAGGGATGGCGGGTATGCCGATTCGATGAGTTGGAAAGACGAAGAAGTGACCGGACATGGATTGGCAGAAGCATTTGCTGGTCACTTCAGGTCTGTCTACGCAAGTAGTATTCCTTATTTGGATGTTGCCTCCACGTCGAGACAGCCATCATGCGGTGCCCAGTCCATTGATATTTTTCCAGTTGATGAGAGTGATGTGCTAAAATTTATTAAAAAACTAAAAAATACTCACTCTTTGGGACCTGATAACGTCCCTACATTTTTTTTAAATGAGTGTGTTGATTTTGTCAAAGGCCCACTTTCATATATATATAATCTTACAATGGAGACAGGTATCTTTCCGGAAACGTGGAAGATGTCGAAGGTTACTCCAATCCATAAGAGTGGTACAAAGTCATCAGTAGAAAATTACAGGCCGGTAGCTGTTCTCTCTGCACCAGCAAAAGTTCTTGAAATGATCATGCACAACATGATTTCTCCAAAAATTGAGTCATTTATAATAAATGAACAGCATGGATTTAGAGCAGGCCAATCAACGGAAACTAACCTGATGGTATTTACCAATTATGTGTCATCGGCCCTGGATAGAGGCCACCAGGTTGACTGTTCTTACAATGACTTCTCGAAAGCATTTGATAAAGTCTATCATGATGTCCTGATGGAAAAACTCTAACTTATTGGATTGTCTGATCGATTTTTGAAGCTATTCGGGAGTTATTTTAGGAACCGTCAACAATACGTATCGTACGGCCTTTATCAGTCACAGACCTTTTACACGTTTTCTGGTGTCCCTCAGGGCTCAAACTTAGGGCCGTTGCTGTTCACGATTTTTATAAATGACATAGCATTGGTAATAAAAAATGCTATGTTTTTGTTGTTCGCTGATGACTTGAAACTCTTTTTGAAAGTTGTCACCTTGGACGATTGTCGTCAGCTCCAACTTTATATAGATAATATATTAGATTGGGGCAGGCGTAACAAACTAGAATTCAGTATTGATAAATGCAATCTTTTGTCGTTTACCAGAGCCTCAATAGTGTTGTTTTTCCAATACTCGATGCATGGCAGAGTTCTGTCACGAATATCATCTGTAAGGGATCTTGGGATTACGTTTGAGAGTAAACTGACATTTATTAGCCATATAGTTACCATTTGTAACAAGGCGCTTAAAATGTTGGGCTTCGTCATGCGTACTTCCCGGGTCTTTTCGGATGTTACGGTATTAAAACTTTTATTTAATTCTTTAGTTCGAAGCAGACTTGAGAGTGGGTCTATTGTTTGGGCACCGCATCAGTTGAAGTATGGCCTTATGGTGGAGAGGGTTCAGAAAAAATTCTTGAGACTCCTTTATTTGAGGTTGTACGGATACTATCCGTGGCTTTATCCAACTGACTTTCTCTTAGGCATGCTTACATACAGCAGTTTGCAATTTAGAAGAAATCTTTATTTGGCTATGTATTTTTTTCGACTTATACGAGGTATAAATGAGAACTCTGCCATTCTGGGCAGTGTTGACCTGTGTGTCCCTGATAACTATCTTAGAAATAGAGAACATCAGTTGTTTATTCTCCCAAGGTGCAGAACCAACCTGCCACTGGTAATGCCAATTAGGAGGGCGATAACTATGTTCAACTAAATTGCTTCGGGTGTTGATATATTCCACCTACGTGAGAATGAGTATAGGTGGACGTTATTTTATAAATTTTTAAAATAGGGTCTGCTTAACTCATCCGGTGTATTTCCATGTACCTATATAATTAATATTTTTGTATGTACATTTATTTCTATTGTTTAATAACATATTATCTATCTTTTTTTATGTCATGTTGTGAACGTCTTAAACTTATAATTTGTAATGTCCACAATATGTAAAAATAAATAAATTGAATTGAATTGAATTATTAGGTACCGTACTATCATTCTAGAATGTCATCTTTAGCGCCCCTAAAATACATCAGCAATAAATAGTTATTCCGTGACAAACCTAATACTAATAATATGACGAAACAAATAAAGTTTTTTTTTGCAAATTATTCTTCTGTAAAGTAGCAAATTGTCACTAACGCTATATTAATTAACTTAGCGGTGTTTAATATTATGAATAAAACGATGATGACGTGCTTAAAATATTTTAACGACTATCATTTTCATGTAATATGTTAAAAACAAAGAAATCATATGGATGGCAAAAGTGATCATCATTAATGGCACTCAAATGAGGTGGGTTAACAGCTATATCTATCTCGATCAACAAATGTCAATTGATGGGATGGGCGATGTTTAACGAGATTACCTGCAGAATCTAACTGGAATAGAGCGTATTTGGGCGCCTGAATAGTATATTCAAACGCTACGTCCCATTATGTTTCAAGTAGAAAGTATTCATCAAATGTGTGAAATATGAACCTTTAGGCATAAAGCCCACCAAGAAAACGCTCGGTGCGCTCACTACTGAGTAGGCCCCCTCCCACCCGCGCAATACCCTTCACCTATGTAATAAGGGGCTCAAGCACCACAAAATAATTATTATTATCAGCATCTCTCATAACAAAGCAATAAAAATATTATTAAATTTCTCGGGGCTTGTAGTTAAAATCGGACACGCAATAACTAAACAAAGAGTTTGCTGTTCTTAAATAATGGCTTCTCGCCCGTCGCATCGACGACGCTTCGAGGAGCGTGATTTTGCTCGCCGTTTTCAATGAATGGACTACGTTGTATTTTCGTTATTTCGTATCGCCGAGAAGCCAAAAAACGATGACTCATGGAGCAGGCGGGCATAATGCGTCATCAAATCCAGTGTGCGCTGGCGTATTTGATTACGTTGTATTTTCGTTGATTTACGCGCCACTTGTGAAATTTTGCGCGAGAGCTCCACTTGCTGCGTTAAGTGGGTTTTACGCCTTAATGTTAGAAAAATCCAAAAAATATTACCAGTAAGGTAGTATAGAAAGGGGAATATTACGCATAACGCGGAAAGGCCACGAAATAAATTAATGGATAAATGATGTGATAGAGGTAGTCAATAATATGAAAACAAATGAATATATAACAATAGTCTCTAGAGATGGGAAAACTGGTCGATTTTGAAGACTAAGTATACTTACTACCAGTATAAAAAAATACTTAGTATATAAACTTGTTCCAAAATACTTACTAGTATTTGGAATACTATATAGATCGTTTGGCGTGCGTATTTTAAAATACATATTGGCTCAGGAAACTCAGACTGTGTATCGGCTTCAATACAATCGTTAAAAATACGCTAAGCTCCGCTTGTCGAAAAGTTCCATTTATTATAAAATTTAAAATTTATGAGTTGTTTTTCTGTCAGGTTACAATATTATTGTTAACAAAAATGAATAACAGTGATTTTTTTTTAATTTTAAACATGTTTTGAGCGGTATATAACAAGCCTAAGCCTGTGGGTCATCTCACCACTGTGCTGCGACACAAAATTGATGACCTATTATCCATAAATTCGAACGCAATAGACTAATAAATTAAAATATACCTATATTCAGGTGCTATTTCGTTCGTGCGCATTTAATGTCAATAGTGTTGAAAGTCTACCAACTGGCGAGTGCACAGAACAGCGACTCGCGATGATATCATCACAAGTTTTTTGGAATAAGTTAATTGGGCCACAAATACTTAGTATGGGTAGTTTTATCCGAAACTTGAGTACACAAACTGGTAACAGTATTTCCAACTCACCTCTAGACTCTAGTCTTACTCGGCTAGTGTATAATTGTTGGACAAATAAATGTCAACAAGTGGTACACAAGAGGTAATACAGGTCGCTCTTAAATCCTCTGCATTGACTAACTCGTAAAGTTTGGTGGATGTACAGAGTGGACAGCAATGAACTAGGGACTGATAAGAGTTAAAGAAGCTAGAGGAAGACTTCATTCACCAGTGTACTGACCTCAGCTTATGATACTGATGATAGTATGTGTGTTAGACATAATATCTAAAATTACTTCAAAGATTTTTTAAGCAAATTTTTCACTCAAAAAAATTAGATTAACAATGTCTTATGATAAAATATTATAATGATATTCTCTTTGAAAGTGTGTTTTAACAAATAAGTTGAAAACCTCGCGAAAACTCACTTTGTCAAATAATAGTGACATGGTGGACTCGAGAATTTCTCATTTTCTACGAATCATTAAGGACTTGGGAATAAATGACATTAAGAATCTGACCCAATGAAAACTTGCGCGAATGATTTTAATAAAGAGCAAGGGAATTCGCTTTTATTATTCAGTATTAAAATCTCGAACACTGATTCAATTTTCGAAGTTAACACTGGAAACTCTGTCGTTTTCTTCTACTTTCTCCCTTTGACGATTCATTATTTTTAATAGTTTCTCTTTTGGGGTCGTTGTTATAATATAACTTAATATTAATTAACAGATTTCACTTCTTTGATACAGCCAGCTTAATTAAATTTGTTTCTATATTTTATAATTGGTTTCATTAGGGGAATTAATTATAATTTTGCTAGTGACTATATTAAAAAAAACAAATTAATTTTAAAATTATAATGACACTTAAAGCCAGAACAGTGATTGTTAATCTTATTTCACCGTAGAATGTGTAAGTAAAAAACCTAAATAATATTCAGAAAAGTCTAATATTGCAATAAAATTCTATTGAAATAAAAATAATAAAACTAATATCTGAAAGACTGAAAGGATATAAGTACATAGGTAACCTTAATTGAATTGGGTGCTACTACAATAAATATGGTACGTACGTGGTTTATGTCGTTGTAATTTTTTTTATGTCATTTACTAGAACGCCCAACTAAAAACACACTCTACAAAATACTCCTGTGAGAAAAGCCTGTGATGACGTACTCATCGGAATCCCGGACAATAACTATACAAAATGAACGAGCTCTGAAAACTATTATGAGATAATAAAGGATGGCAAAGACCATGCGCGCCGCTAAATACCGAATAATGGCCATATCATTTAGATCACGATCCTCAGTAATGATGTCCCAACGAAGAGAAATAAGAAAGAATTGGAGCAAAATATAATATAATGGTGATATCTACGGTCCGGACCAAGGTTGCAGGTAAATCAATTGTGATTTGAAGATTGCGTTGGTTAGGTCACGTGCACCAAATTAACGACAATAAATTGGTAAATAAACTAATATCAAGAAATCTAATATAATGTGAAGGAGAGATAGATATGGATGGAGTAGACTTTTTTTTTATTCGGACGGTTGATGAATAAACGTTAATGGTATATCTCGAACACCTTCTGTTAAAGCATCACGAATTATTGATGATAATAATATGGGGAGTGTAACAATCATAAAATAATAAACATACTACCTAGTACATATCATAAAGAGTAATTTATTCAACGTAAGTATCAATTTACTAACATTTTTTTGTTTAAGAAAATTAAAATAACTATTATCGATTGCTATTAATCTAAATAAATATAGAAAATCTTAGTAGTCCACCTCATTCTAACCGCAGCAAACATCTGGTAGGTTATTAGATGCGATATTAGGCGTGATTCAAATTAATATTATCCACTCTCTCAATTGACTAACGCTCCGAGTGTAAGAAAAAAGCGCAATATACCGTTCTCACTATATCATCCCTCTCGGTTCCAATTTTCGTTTCACTTCAACTTCAATCAAACGATCATTAGCTATTAGCTAAAGTAGTTTTACTGCAAAAAAAATGTTTACTAAACAAACAAACAAACAAACAAACGGCTTGCTAACAATAACTGCCGTACACTAATGGGGTATTAAACTGGAAAGTGAGCTCTTTGCTTAAGAATAAGCGGACAGAGCTACTGTTATTGAAGACAGTCAAGCCCCAGCTTGGATCGACGTACTCCTGCTAATTAGGAGGAGGGGGTAAAATATCTAACACAAATAGATTTAGGCTAATATCACAAAAGTTTCTCGATCTCCGATCTATAATAGAGACAATTCAGTGTCTTCGGTCAAAGATTTTTTATTAGTAACATATATTATTTTGATCAATATGAAATCACTTGTAACATTTATTACGTTAGATTTTTTTTACAAGTTTCTCAATATCACCGAAATATATGAAAGCTTTATGTGGAAAATCACGCTCGGGACCGGAAGACCAATGAAAGGGTTTTCCGCGCAAACGAAAGTCGGCCATAAATAGTGCAAGGGTGAGTATGTCGAAATGGCAGTGGGAGGGTCAAGTCTCGAGATGAAAAGATTAACTGCGAACCCTAAGTATCGTGAATTGATACCAAAAAGCTGCACGCCATTTTAGGGTGTTCGATTTTCACTTAAGGTGGAGAGTAACATGTATTAGAGTCGGCTAGTGACGGAATTATGAGACATCTATTTAAATAGAATGTACTCAAAAAAATCGACGGTACAACAAAATTAAAAGAAACAGTATTATAATTTTAAAATACTTTTTATTCAGAGTAGAGTTACCAGATTACCAGATTGAGTTACCAGACGATGAATTATTACACATTTAAATTTTTAAAAGCTACTATTCACGATGGCCGAGCGGCTTACGCGTCGGTTTATGATATCGCGGATCCCAAGTTCGAATCCTAGATCTGGCAAATACAATTATTGTTTTTCAATGTTTGGTTGGAGTCAGAGTATATACCGCATAGCTAACAAAACAAAAATATGTTAATACAAACCTCCACTCTGTAGAGGCCCATATGATTTTCTTTGTATTGGACATGGTTTAAAAGATTGGTATAATTCATAATGCAAAAATTCATTTATTTTAAATTATAAAATACTTACTACAAATCAGCTATAAAAGAAATACTTTTCAATACTATACAATATAAAATAATCGAATGCTTACTTTTGAGCAGGTAGATTTTAAAATATATAATAAAAATAATTTTAAACCTATTTTTTCAGTGGATTGAATTTAATTGCATGCTTCGTAATTTTCTCACTAGATGTCACTACTATGTATGTTTTTATGTATTACTTATACTACCCCTATTTCCGTATTCACCACAGACGGGGCGTAATATTACAAATTCACTGATATGTAATAATAAAAAAAATCAAATAAAAGCAGTTGAATGATATCATTCCCAATATATTAAATCACAGACTTCAATCAGTTCGATATAATATTATATAAGTCGTATACCGATTCATGATTATCTGTTGTTAGTATTAATTTTCGAGTTTGGAACACAATTATAATATAATATAGGGAAACTGTAGTATTATATAAAATGTTTGTAAGTATATACTCTAAATCCTGCCTTTCTCTCCATTCTTGAAGCTTATATATTTTATATATAATATGTTGAAAATTTGCAATTATATTATATATCTGTGCTTAGATATTATATTATATGATTATTTATTTAGTGTGGTCAGAAATAGTGGCACAAACTTACCAAAATTAGCCATGGTGGCTAATAATAAAGCTATTTAAAATCTTATTTATTCTAAATTTAGGCTATAGGGTTATCGAAATCAGTATTCCTAATGGATTTATTCTAACAAAAGGATCCCAGAATTTTATTGGTAAAAGTTTTCAGTAGAAAGTACATTATTTTTTATTTAAATATTTTTTAAGTTTAATATATATATAAATATATATATATTTATAATTTATCAGTTCTTGTCTTATAATAGATATATTGTTTTTAGATTCCGCATTTTCTAAAAAAAAACAACTAATATTAAGATTTTTTTTCATTGACCCTATTTTAAGACAATCTTTAGACTGCCATTTTTATTGGTATGACAAAATGGAAAAAAATGTCTACTATATTAAAAAAAAAATAACAAGAGAAACGGTGCCATTTATTAAAATTACTCACTCGTAAAATGAGATAAAGTGGATGTTATGTTCCCATAAATAATGGGAAAATGAATGTACAAAGAGTTAAATAACAATTTTCGTATATTTTATAGTGATTTATTGAAAAACTAGCCACATTTTTTTAGATATTCTTCTGTAGTTCACAAAAATGCGCATTTTCCGACAAAAATAACGAGAAAGCTAATCCAGAAATCTGGGGAGCCAGCATTTTCAATTCCAGCATTTCGAGATTAACAAATCTAACGGGATTGCATACCCTTATAACTTTGCAATAAATTAAAGATTTTTTTATTGATTTAAAAAAGATTTATATGAAATAATATGTGTGAGAAGATAATAGTATTTTTAATCTTTTTACAGGTACCTTGATTATGAAAGATATTTTATTTGCAAAATAGTATTTCTCGTCATAATAGTTTCACGCAATATGCCACAAAAAGTGATATGTGAGCTTTTGGAGTGTGCAACATGTTTATATTGCTTTTTAATTCCATCAAGCCTAGATGAAGAGAGAGCTTCTATCTCGTTCTGTGAAATTTACTTAAACATTTTTCGCTCATTGAAACCAAGTAGCTATAGCCCAATACTAATTTTGAGCCGCTCAGGCAGTCTCTCCCCGCATCACAGTTAGGTGTTGACAAAATGTAATCCCGCGCAATATTAATTTTTTTGTAAGGCAGTGAAGATATTATTATGTCACTCTTTATCACCAAATCTCTTAGTAACGTTATGATAGTAATATACGTTAAATACCCCATGTAAAATATCAAAAAAAATATCAAAAAATAGGAAAATACGTTATTATAGTGTAATTTAAAATCTATCGAGTTTTTTTTCATTTAGCTCCTAATCTTTCTGCTATATATTTTGAAAGTAATCATAAGTCGTTAGGCTACAAGGAAACAGCTTGAATCTACTCTAAATTATTGCTATCTCAATGGTGATGATGAGTGAAGAAAGCTGGCAAACAATAGAGTAATTTAGATATTTGGATGTGGTCAAAAAACAATATGGATTTAAATTTGATTGATAATGATGTTTTAATTATAATTATAAATAATTTTCATTTATTTATTTATGTATTTATTTAAAAAAGTATTACGGTATTACAGAGATTGGCCAATGCGCCATAATACATAAATAATACAAAATTATAAAAATGAATTACAAAATAACAACTAGTATAAGAAGAACGTAAAAAGACAGTATATGTTTATGTAGATATTATAGTAAAATGATAAATACAACTATAAAATTAACTTATTTAACACATCCACAAACATAATATAATTAATAAAAAACAAATCAACCTTAATGGTCCCATCAAATAAGTTAATCACACGATACACAGCATCATGAAACATCACATCTGTTCTGCGACGAGATCACGAAGACCGTAGTGTTACGAGTGATATTAGTGGAAACGTGAAAATTAATATTTGCCAGTATATTATACGGATTGTAAATGAACCAATAAAGTAACCAATTAAGACGATAAACGTTTAATACAGCGTAAAATTAATAGTTGCTCTAAAGATAGATAATTTATATTTATATTTTGTAAATTAAAACCATTGGTTTAATAGGTTTTTTTTATAATAATGTATTAAAAACGTAAACAAACTTTCTTTTTAACTGATTAATCTTAACTTGGGATGTTTTTATGTCACGGAAGAAGAAAATGTTCAAAATATATTTTCCAGATAGAAAAAAGCACACACACAGTAAAGGCTGTGTCAGCTACAACAGGGAAAAGTCTTTTCTCAGGCAACTGATGCTTTTATATTTTTCTTTAAAAACAAATTTCCACGACGTCGGCGTAAACGCTGGATTTCTTTTTACGGTTTGTGTGTGCGAGGATGAGGAAGGTTAACAATTTAATATTAAGACAGACTTCCTGGGGGCCAAATTTTTGGGGATTTTGATGAACTTCTTCGTCTTTTCATTTTGCTTCTTTCCTTTCATTAAAAAACATTTGCGAAGAAACCTTTGAAGGGAGTTTGACAAATGAGGTATCTTTGGAAAGGGAATAAGGCCAGTGGCGTTCATGGTTTAAAGATCGTGTGTCAGTCTTATCTATCTGACAAGCTATTTCATGTGCGATTAATTGAAGAACCAACCCTCTTCATTTTTTTTAAATATGTTTTTACTAGTTTAATATTACTCAAAAAACTTATTTCTAACTTAAATAATATATTACTTTTGTTATCTACTCAAGTTATTAATGTTTGATCCAAGTTTCTTATATTTTATTCTCAAACACAAGAAAATATGAAAAAAACTATTAATAGTATTATTTTTTTTATATTTCCAACATACGTAAGACACTTCGCGTAGGACAGGGTCTAACATTATTTGCATCTTGATCATAGAACCATGAGTTTAAATCCCGTCAAAATTATAT
This sequence comes from Rhyacophila brunnea, assembly GCF_057557595.1. Classification (NCBI taxonomy): domain Eukaryota; kingdom Metazoa; phylum Arthropoda; class Insecta; order Trichoptera; family Rhyacophilidae; genus Rhyacophila; species Rhyacophila brunnea. Next base: position 15,043,041 of record NW_028232806.1, read on the forward strand.
CATTAAAAAAATAATGAATATATGACCTTAAATTGTAAACTTTAGGTATAATAGGTACTAACTACTACTCAGTAGAAAATCCTGTGACAATTTTAATTATTGTAATACAAATTTGATACCACGTGAACAATCTAAAAAAAGTGTACATATTGTTTTCAATCATGATTAGTCATTTGTATGGAATTATTAGATAGTCGTCTTCACTTTACAAACAATATATTATATATTATTTGACAATTTATTAGCATGTTTTAAGCTTAGGTAAAACAGCTTTGTACGTTTTATCAATAATATATATTCATATTTTATTTTTGAAGCTACCGACTACTTGATTTCGAATTTATGTTACATATCTCAATAATTGCATTGATTTCGGACATTATAATTTTATATATATATACTGATAAAAAAACAGTGGTTTTGCATAAATCCTGATAAACGAAGAGCAATTGGACGTCTGAGGCTTCTCAGCTCTGATGGTAAACCCTTCAACTTGTCATATATATTCAATAGAACGCCATTTTATGTACCGATTGAGAGTTGGAAATAACCTTCGTTACGATTTTGACGGTTTTTTTGACGCCACAATAATAGGAAAATGTTTTTTTAGATGTCACGAGGAGGGCGCTATTGAGTGAAAAACCTCGACACTTACTTAATGTTGGAAAAGCTCTTTTGTCCGAGTTTTCATAATTTCTTAAGAGATAGCTAACAAGAATTGTCAATATTATCTAATGGACAGTAAATTCTAATAATTCATTGGCTAAATAAAGTTATATATAATATGAACCACCTTAAATACATTCATAATAATATTACATAATAATTTGGAAAAAATATTTTTGTAACTGTATGTATATTTCTGAGACTTTCTTCATTATGCATATGTATTTATTATTCAATAAAAATGCTACATATATAAATATGGTGACTGATTCATTAAATGCAATGTTAAATTGGAAAAACGTTAAGTTGTTTCGCTCAACACCAATATTTTCTGAAAATACTTTTTCAAAATAAGTATTATAAAATGTGTGTGTCTGAATTATTCCCAATAATTTAATATTAAATAAAGAGTATTACATTCTTCAATGTTATGTATTAAACATTATTTTTATTCATTGACAAATAAAAATAGTATAAATAACCATAAGTATAGGAAACTTTATCAACGACTAATTTGTAAAAATGTTAATAAATGTTATTTCATGCTTTTGCTCAAACAGAACGGAGTATAAAAGTCTGAACCGTGGAAAACCTTTAGATAAATGCTGTCATATATTAGTATCATTGGTATCATTGGTACTAGTGACCTAGAAGAGTGGAAAGAGGTAGAGGAGGCCATAATCCAACAGTGGTGAAATCCCAAAATGTCTTTTCTGCAGAAATTTTTTACTGAACGAATGTCTCTCCAAGCTAATTACAGTCATTCTGTGTGTTGCATTAACCCATACTTCCACAAAACTCACACCTCACCATACCATACTGTTTCTGAAATTTTCATTTTTAGAATGTCCATGTGCCACAGTCATATTATATTATAATAATGATTATAGGATATACACACTGGTTGATTGTTATTGAGTATTTTGAACATTTTTTAAAATTTAATGAATAAATATTATTATTAATTAATTATGTAATAGTATTATTCCTTATTGAACGTAGGTACATAATTACGAAAGAATATTCTTTGTACATTTTTACATAATTTACTGTACATTTTTTACTGAACATACATAACTTGAAAATACCTCAGATATATACCTACTAGAAAGAATATCATTTGAAAAAAATACGGCGCCTGACGGGATTTAACCAATTAAGCTACAGGCTTCCTATTTAATTACGATAATGTTAACTAGTAGGTTCTACATAAAATGATTATCAAATCGCGTTATGACAGTACAAAAATCATGTCGGGCGTCATATTTTTTCAAATGTATTTTTTTCTAATAGATATTATATATTATCTGAGTTATTTTCAAGTTATGCATGTTCAACACATAGAATGATACATTCTCAAATCTTGTAAATTATTCGTTGAATAAAATAAATGGTTATTTTTTATTGTTAAATCGTCCTTTAAGAATATTTACATAATCACATATTATCACCAAGAGCTCAATATATAAGCTGAATTTACCAAAATATGTTTGTAATAACCCCAGAGACTAAACTATTGAGATGTTCAACTCAGCGTGGCTCAATATTGCTGAGAAATGTACCTAATGTCACGGATACGCTTCCAGTTTCTTACTTGTATTTGTCCGCACGTACGACCCTACCACACGCTACCCTGCAAGGGATGCTATCAATCCAACACTGTCTTGAGTGTCAATATTAGCCTGGTCGTATCCGTCACGCTATATATCTGCTTCAGCTATATTATGTATACATGAACTTATTACATTAAACTTGCCAATCAAACTCATGGTATTAATTTATATTTCCCACAAAAATTGTCAGTTTTAAATGTGCAGTTTTTTTACAAGGAAATGAATGGAATTTAACGTGTACTTAATTTAATACTAAGTATAAAAAAATCAGTTATAAGAAAATACACATTTTTTTTAAATTAGGTACCTAATCTATTTGCAATAAATGATAATACGCACTATCGCTTACAAACTTTTAACACAATTTAATTATTTTATCTTAACATAAACAATAATCTTTTTTCAACGTCAATAATTAATAATAAAATAATTACAAGATAAAAAGAACTTTTTATATAATACTAGCTGAAGTACCCGGCTTCGCACAGGGTCGCTTCGTGGTTATATTTATCTTAGATATTTAAAAAATAATAAGAGGTAATTATTTTTTTAATATTAAAATATCTGTGTAATACAATATATCAATATGAAAATAATTCTAATAGGAGTAAAGGTCAAACAAAAGAACACTAAACTAAAATCGAATCCAAAATACGCAAACGTTATTAATGTTATTAATATGCACTAACAAACCAAAATTGGATTAAACGAACTTTGTATTTTATATAATACTAATTTAGAAACCTTTGCAGGTGTGCGCACAACAACTTACAAAAATTTCATCGCAATCAGATGAATCGTATAAGAACGCATACGAATAGAAGAAGATAGAATAGATAAAAAAGAAGAAGAAATGGTTGCCTCAATTCAGAAACCTTGGCGGGCGTGAGCACAATACTTGATCAAAATTTCATTGCAATCGGATGAATGGTATAGGAACGCATACGAATAGAAGAAGAAGAAGATGGTTGTACTAATTCAAAAACCTTTGCGGGCGTGCGCACAACAACTGGTCAAAATGTCATCGCAATCGGATGAATAGTATAAGAACGCACACGAATAGAAGAAGATAGAATTGAAGAAAAAGATGAAGAAAATAGTTTTATCAATTCATTAACCTTTGCGGGCGTGAGCACAACACTTGATCAAAATTTCATTGCAATCAGATGAATGGTATAGGAACGTATATGAATAGAAGAAGATAGAATATAAGAAGAAGATGGTTGTACTAATTCAGAAACCTTCGCGGGTGTTGGCACAATTACCTACGAAAGTTTCATCGCAATCGGATGAATGATATAGGGACCATACGAATAAAAGAATAAATAATGAAGAAGAAGAAGAAGAAGAAGAAGAAGATGGTTGTACTAATTCTAAAACCTTTACGGGTGTTACCACAAAAACTGATAAAGGTTTCATCGCAATCGGATGAATGGAATAGGAACTCATACAAATAGAAGAATATAGAATAGAAGAAGAAGATGGTCGTACTAATTCAGAAACCTTTGCTGGTGTTATCACAACAACTGACGAAGGTTTCATCGCAATCGGATGAATGGTATAGGAACCATACGAATAAAAGAAGATATAATGAAGAAGACGAAGAAAATGTTTGTACAAATTCATAAACCTTTGCGGGTGTTGGCACAACCACTGACGAAAGTTTCATCGCAATCGGATGAATGATATAGGGACCATACGAATAAAAGAAGAAATAATGAAGAAGAAGAAGAAGAAGATGGTTGTACTAATTCAGAAACCTTTACGGGTGTTACCACAAAAACTGATGAAGGTTTCATCGCAATCGGATGAATGGAATAGGAACTCATACAAATAGAAGAATATAGAATAGAAGAAGAAGATGGTCGTACTAATTCAGAAACCTTTGCGGGTGTTATTACAACAACTGACGAAGGTTTCATCGCAATCGGATGAATGATATAGGGACCATACGAATAAAAGAAGATAGAATGAAGAAAAAGAAGAAGATGGTTGTACTAATTCAGAAACCTTTACGGGTGTTACCACAACAACTTATGAAGGTTTCATAGCAATCAGATGAATGATATAGGAACCATACGAATAAAAGAAGATAGAATGAAGAAAAAGAAGAAGATGGTTGTACTAATTCAGAAACTTTTACGGGTGTTACCACAACAACCGATAAAAGTTTCATCGCAATCGAATGAATGGTATAGGAACAATACGAATAAAAGAAGATAGAATGAAGAAGAAGAAGAAAATAATGATTTTTCTAATTTAGAAACCTTCATGGGTATGCATACAACCACTTACCAAAATTTCATCGCAATCGGATGAATGGTATAGGAACGCATACGGGACAGACACACAGACAGACAGACATACAGACAGACAGACATTCATTTTTATATATTAGTATAGCCTATACTCTTTGCGAAAGTGCAAGCAATAAGTTGACAAAGTTTTATCGCAATCGGATGAACGGTATGGCAGTGCATTCAAAACGAACAAACAAACAAACAAACCCACAAACAAATATTATTTTTTATATATTATTAGAAGATAACGTTTTTAAATATTTTGTTGAATCATATAAACTTGACTTGACTATCTAAAACGATCAAAAAAAAATGTACTTGATAGAAATTGATTTCCATAGTAACGCACGTATATATTAATAATTTAGTTGCTAGGACCCCAGACCCCTAGCAACCAATAATAGTGGATTGGATTACGGATTTCTTCCGAAATAACTTTTCATACCAAACAGAATTAACTGAAAATGAATTCAATTCTACTTAAAGATTGCTAATAGTTTTTAAAAAATTTACTGGCATCATGTTCTGATATATTCTAAAAGTTTCAAATGTATAGCTAGTCGGGAAGTTAGTTAAAAATCAATTGCAAAATTTGTACCGGATAAACAACCACCGGCCAAATAAGAATACGACATAATAAAAACGTTTTAAAATAAAGCCATAATAAAGCTTTTTCCTCTGTTGTATCCGTGTAAAATATGCGCCTAAAATCTTTTAAACCATTGGCCGGGTCATTGGCAATAAACATAATATTGTAATTCATCGTGTAACTATATGAAAAACGAAAGACCATTACGTGTTACTCATTTTGAAGAAGTATCAGAGTATCCCACTTTTTCGTAATTGAGTAGTTCTGATCACTCTAATTCAAGCCGATAAGAAGGCTGTTTAATCGAATCTCTCACACTATCTTGCTTTTCTTTCCGCTGCAGGTGGCTTTAAGATCTCATTGGATGACCTAAAGAAGCTTTTTGTGAATTTTAGACGCGATTACAATGTTAAAGGGCGGTTTTAATCATATATTTAGGAATGGATTTAGGACTATGCAATTCCAGCTAGAATACTCAATTTTTTTGCAAGAGTAAGTGTTAAGCATCCTATTAGTGTGCGGTGGTTTGGCCTCCAAGCTCTGTTAGTTTGGCCTAATAAAATCTCCGACTTGCTTATGTGGTGAATTGCAGGATGCCGATCACATGCTCTGAGAGTGTTTACATATGTCGGTTGAAAGGTAAGAGCTTCTTAAGTCAGTCCGACCCTCAACTGGATATTTTATGGCGAGTAAAAAAGTCTTATCTAGAGGATTGACCGTAATATATTATAATATGAAAATAGTAATAACATACACACTAGTGTACGTTAATCAAGACCTCTTGGGACACTGTCAATACAAAATTGAAGAGTTTGTCACGTTAGTTACGCCATGGTATAAACCTGAATAGTGGATGTGGAGAAGTGACGGGTGGTAATGGGAAAAATAAGTAAGTATTCAAAGGCTTTATTCAGGGATGCTGTAATAATAATACCTACCACAAATTCTGACATAATTTTCATAAAAAAATATATTTTGAATACATTTTCGGGTTTTAAGCTACTATACTAACCAATTACTGTGTACATGTGCCTCAATATTTGCGTGATAAAGTCCTTGGAAAAGTTAATACTACAAAAAATTCAAGCTCAGACAAAAAATCTGCCCTATTTAATAGGATAACTAACAAGATCTCCGAAATAAAAAATAGTTTGAAAACTTCCGAGTTTAAGGATTCTGTCAAAGTCTTTGTTGTTCAATTTACTGCGTGTCTATATATTATATAATATAGTATGTGCGTAATATTTTGTTTTATGCGTTAACTTTATCATCAAATTTTGTAAGTTTTATAAGAATTTACTAACACATATTTATTAACCTTTGGCAAAATCTAAATATTCTTGATGATATCGTCAAAAATATAAATTAATGATGATCTTTCTAAACTATCAATAATTGGTTTCATAGTAAGAATAATCTTCGAGACATTTAGATGAATAAATTATATAAATTTGGAGCTAATTTTGTAGTTTAATCTAATTTTTATTTATTAGTATAGCACGATTCAAGGAACATAGTAGAGGAGAAGATACTTGCAAGGCTCTCTTTAGGTTAAAAACCTATATTGGTGATGTTAAACGTATTCTTACCTGCACTACAAAATAAATAAATTATCCATTTCACTATTTATTTATTTAAGAATACATCATACTAAATACTTATTGAAACACCTGTATTAAAGATAGACGTTGTAAAGTACGTGTCAGATTAAATACTACGAAGTTGTAAAAGATCGTGACTTTAGTAATAAGAACCCAGAGTTTGAAGAAGAAATATAATCTTTCGAACAAATCTAAACTAACATCTTCAACCGATCCAACGCCCATTTTGTATTACTTTGCACTACAGTATTTTAAATTAGAGTACCGATCAACTTTTAATACGTTTTTCGTGTACTCAATCAGTAAAGTTTATATATTTTTTAAATATTTGTACCCAACTTATCGTTTATTTATTAATTTACAATCTTTTTGCCAATCATAATTAATGATCGAGTGGTTGATGAAAGGTTGATTTATGGACAGATATAAGTATTTAGTGGTACCCAAAGGCCATTGAACTGCCATAATTTGGTATATGTACATGACAGCGAAGAACTAGAGACTGAGATTCTTAAAAAGAGCTAGGGGACACGTCATATTATGTCAAATGTATCAACCACAGAAAATGATGATTATGTAAAATAAAGCTGATAAAAATGCAATTCAAAATGAGTTAAAATGAGTTAAATACCTACGATGTTTGTACACAAACTTTTATTTATATATTTATTATGCAAAACATTCAATTCAAGACGTTCACAACATGAGATTTACATTATAACAAATATTACCTACCCTCACAAGAGAGAAGAAGGGAATATTATATTATAAATAATAATAATAAAAAAAACATAAGTACAATTATTGTATACAGGAAAATTAAATTTAGAATTCAAAACACATAGCACGTCATTGTAAATATCTACATCGTTGAGGAACGCATTGACTAGTCTGGCACCCCTCGCTAATGATGCATGATAGGCTCGACACGAGGAAACAGTTCCGATCTATTTTGTATGTGAAGAAGTGAATAATATTATAATTAGACCATGTCCGATCCTAATAAAATCATAATATGGGCCTCCACAGTTGAGGTTTTGCATGAAAAGATTGTTAATTTGACGAGAAATGGGTGTAAACCATTTGCTCAATCTAGTAAGTCTATACTCTGACTTTAAGCACAAATTGAAAAACAATGTGTGTATTTGACAGACTCATAATTCGAACCCGGGATCCACTACATTATAAAGTGACACGTTAGCCACTCGGCCATCATGGGCATATTAGCCAAATTAATAAATTGAAAGCTGTCCAAAAAATTAGTTTGTCTATCTGTCATACAAAACTCAAAAATTACTAGGCCAGGGGTGACAAACGTTTTCCTGTCAGAAGGCCGCATTCATTTATCTTGAATCATAAAAGGAAACATTTAAGAAACATACATAACAATGCATGTACAGTCATCCCTAAATTTACGCGGTAGTTAGGTTCCAAAGGATTTTTTAAGAAAAGGAAAACTATTTTTTTTTTTTGTTTTTTCTCGACGTGTAAAAGTGATTATTCAATATTTCAATTGAATATTTCTTAGCATCAAACAATGACTTAAAAATATCATCTACTGAGAGTTTTTTCTGTAGCTCTTTAGGTGCCTTGATCACAATATCAACTAGGTGAAGCTGAAATGCTAATTTCAATACAATTTCATGAGTCTCAAAATCGGTAAACCTTTCATTGAATTCTACAATTAATACGTTAATAATAGCTGCATATTTTTCAAATGACTCTAATTAAATATTCTGTTTATCAATTATCTTTGCTAACCGAGTGAAATGTTTAACCAACATTTCTATTTGAAGGAGAAGTGTTTTTAAAGAAGGTAGCTTTTTCGAAATGCGAAATTACTTAGTTTACCTTTCAACGAAATATTCAAATCATTTTGATTTAACATGATATCACACAAAAATGCAATATTAATATAGAAATTTACTTTCAATAACTCATATTGCAGATTCTGTTTTTCATAAAAATTCAACTATCTTTTCTCGCAGAGACAAAATTTTGGCTAACACCTGTCCCTGCAATAGCCAACGCACATTAGAATGATACGGCAAACCTGCATAAAAATTCACTAAAATGATAAAATCTACATATTTTTATACCAAATAAATTAAAAGTTATATAAAAATAAAAGAATTTATTTTGTCGAAAGTCGAAAGGCCACACTTGAGACCCTAAAAGGCCATAGGTTCGTCACCCCTGTACTAGACCAATATTAATAAAACTTGCACAACTTAATTATACACTATATTGTTGGTACTAATGTATTCTCCATTTTTGATATCTCAAAATAAACCTTAAAAGAAAACATACTTGAAATATTTTGAAATGAGCTGCGACAAACGTAAAAAGGCGCGTGCCTATGAATCGTATAATAAAATTAATAGTTTTTTTTTCACTTCGTGAGCGATCTCGTGTTTGAAATAAATTACTTTTCATACGATATTTGAACCCTATTTAACATAGAAATAGGTATATATTATTTTACATATAATATTTCACTTGCAACCTGACCTCATTTTTATATTTTATATCTCAACTATGACATTATGCCTAGTTGATTATATATAAAAAATATATAACGAAAACAATTGGTCTTAAAAGTTTCGGGTAGAATACGTAGCAGTCGTAGCACGTGGAAATATTGGCACGCGTTCAGATCTTAATATAAATAACCGTGCTATTTAACGCTCCCCTTATCGCATTACAGGCTTACCGTCGCGTAATAAAACAGCGTTAAGTATACCTTTACACCTCACGTAGAATCCCACGCTTCAATTTCTTTCAGTCACATAACATATTATATTATTTTCATAGCGCTTTCGCAGAAATTTGCGCATGACCGTCCGTACAAAGTGAAGCGACGCGGTGACAGCGAGCGATAAATGAACGCGATCAGTACTGTGTATGTTATTCTGGCCTTCACAATAGCTTAAGTCAGGGAAATGTTAGTGCTCCCTATTATAAAGAGGGCAATATAATATGCGTTAGTCGGTGATTGTTTGCCGTCTATCTACACCGTGTCGGTATTACAACACGCATCAAAGGGCACCGATATTTGCTTGACTTGAGCCATTGCGAAGGGGGGCATTAAATAGGAGTCTTGGGGTCATATTAAGTGGCCTTGGAAGTCATTTTCAAAGTCATTTTTTTTATTTTTATTACAAATTACAAATTCACGACGGTCAGAAATAGAAGCAGTATTAGATAAACCGTATAAAAAGAGTAAACGCAGTAAATACAAAATGATATAAAGGACGTCATGTAACTGTGCTGAAACATTTTACAAATTTTACTTTTACAAATAGATAAAACAACGTCTATCCAACTCAATATCACGTAAGCATAATATTTCAATATCCAAAGCGGGTTTAATTGAACATAGTTATTGCCTGACCGATTGGTATTACCGATGTTAAGTTAGTTCTGCATTTTTTGAAAAATCAATGAATGCTCCCAATCTTAAGAAAATTATTAGGGTAAATATAGATTTCTAATTTTCTTCTTATTTTTAAACTACAATTTTTAAGTATATATAAGAGAAAGTCAGTGGGATAAAGCTACGGATACTATCCAGTATCCATATAGCTTCAGATAAATGAATATCAGCAGGAGTGCCTAGGACACCGGTCTTTCATACAGGGCTCCGAGTTTGATTCTGGTGAGATCACAATATATTTAAGTAATTTTCTAAATTCCTGGGTTTTTGATTGTTTTACTTCTACTACTGCACTACTGTTTTACTATACTATTGTCATTGGACCTCATTGCTTGGTATAGTGTTAAAAATAATATAGAACATTATTATATAACATGAAGTTTTTAAATTGCAATAGTTTGATAATGATATCAAATCGGTGGAAACGTGTTTTTGTTGGTAGCCATGTATAATATAATATCGACTGTGTTTAGGAAAAAGGGCGTAACCCTCTATTTTTTGAAAAGAGCTTTTATTGGATATTAACAATATTCATACAACTAAATACACGTTCTGTAAAAAGGAAGTTAGCCGCAATTTATTATCTAAATTCAGGTTTTAATTGAGCTTTAATTAAGTTTTAATTTAAGGAAAAAAGCAGTTACCCTCAATTTAAATGATTTTTCTGTAATAACTTCTTTGATTAATAATATATCGAAAAGATATTACACCAAATCATCAATCATCATACACTTAGTCTATGACTATTTTTTTAAATTAATATTGAACCAAAATGATTCAAAAAACGTTTTTTGCCTCTCCCGTAAAATTTGTTCTGTGTGGGTTACGCCCTTTTTCTTAAACACGGTCGATATTATTTTTTACATGGCGAATATAATAAAATAACGGATTTTTTACTCGAGATATACACTGTTACTTGTATATTGTAACTGTTAACTTAAATATTCTAACTTGCCAAATCAATAAAAATATTTTAATTACACATTAGTATCACTGTTATTGTTTGGCGAAATGTCATGTTATTCTGATGAAGAAACAGTGCATATTAGATAATTCGTTTAATAATAATGGGGCAATAAAAACACCCACGGTGACCGCGCGGCTTAAGCGTTGGACTATCACGCCTTGGGTCTCAGGTTCGAATCTTGGGTCTGGCAAGTACACATTATTGTTTTTCAATTTGTGTGTGAGTCAGGGTATGGACATAATAGGTTGAGCAAGTGGCTGACATCCATTTCTCGTAAAAAACAAAATCTCTTAATACAAACCTCTACTCTGTGGAGGCCTATATGATCCTATTAGGATCGGACATGGTCGAAAAAAAAATGTGTTATTACAAAAAAATAATTATATTGAGTTGACGTTTGCCAAATCTATTTTCACCATTCAATTATTAAATCCAATCTTGGTCAAAAACTAGATTTTTATTATCTTTATGTAAATAGTATACATAAATATGTCCATCATAATCCATAAAAATTTCATACATAAATAATTGTATCCATTTATGATATATTATTGTAACACATTAAATTATATATCTCGTAAATATTATGAGTAATTATGAGTTCTTATGCGTTATTTTGTTTTTATTATTTTAAATTTCAAACATATAATATTATTTAAAACAAAAATTCGACGGTTTGTCCTGTCTCGTAAAGAATGATCTGTTTGAGATTTGTTATGTTTACAAGATCGAGTGACGATATGTATCCATTATGAGATACAAATGACATTCATCCAAAATCGTCGGCCTCCATCACATGTCAAAGCCCCGCTTTGCTGTATGCTTCCATTTTGTTTCGGTCGTTGAAAATGCCGAAAGACGTTTTTTTTGCTTCGTTACCTCAAATGTCGGGAAATCGGCCGTTTGTCTTTCGGCGAGACACTTTCAATTGGATTAAATGAAAAATATCTTCACGAGTTACGACAGGCGAATCTTCCGAATAAACAGTGCCCCATTTCACCCTTCTATGCCCGTATTTTATTTATCAAAGATAAAACCCGGGCGAAACGACGGCGGTGTGGCCTGTTTTATTGACATATAACTGGGAATATTTGCCAATACCTTTTTTTGCATCGGTAAATTTATCTTACATTTGTTTATGCTTGACATGAATATCGTTGTATTTCATGCCTCTATATAAAAGTGTATACATTACAGCTAGAATATCAAAGTATTCCACGGTGAAGTGGGAATTATATTTCGAGAAAATTTTCAACGAACCCACACCCTCGATATTATTCTTTGAAAAAGAATGTAAAGAAAATCATTGGTATATTTGATATAATACTTACCTACTAATTATTTCATAAAACAAATCTTTTTTATTGAATGCTTTAAATCACTTTAAAACAACGAGTAATTTATATGAAAATATGTTGTATACCATTTTGTGATTATTAGTAGTTGTCTAGGTTGTAATTTTAAATATTTTTTTATTCAAGGCGAATACAACATAATTCAGAAATGTTTTTTTTTTAATTGAAAAATATTTCGTTTTACATCTAATATTAACATAAAAAAATATTTAGGTAATTATTTGCATATTATTCACAATTTGAAAACACTTCTGATTTCTCTACTTAAGAACATACGGGTTCTTTCCTTATGATAATGACAACAAAATGAATTTCCCGACTCGTTTTCTTCTGGGTATGCTATCAATGCAATCCCTGTCTACCCGAAGAGTGATTGTTCTTTTAAAGCATTTCTTTTTACTTCTTCGTGGGTTCATTTACAATCCGTATATACTGGCAAATATTAATTTTCATGTTCCCACCAATATCACTCGTAGCTCCACGGTCTTCAAGATACCTCGTCGCAGGACAGATGTTATGTTTCATGATGCTGTGTATCGTGCAGTTAGCTGGCATTTGATGGCACCATGAAGGTTGATTTGTTTTTTATCAACTATATAATGTTTGTGGACTTATTAAATAGGCTAAATTTATAATTGTATAAATTATCATATTTCATTAATATTTACACATGCTGTCTTTTTATTGTTATTTTTAATTAAGATATTTTTATACATTTGTATTTATTATGTATTATGGCGCATTGGCCAATAGCTGTAATGCCGTAATACTGTTTTTATAAATAAATAAATAAATAAACTTAACATTAAATGGACGCATGTTGAATTTTTATGACAAATTATATTTCGTTCGGCACGCGTCATTTGCACAATCCGCGCATCGCCTATCCACGATCTTTTTTGACTATGCCTCAACTGAAGTATAGCCTTAAGTAACATGAATAATTTTCATATCTTTTCAAAGTATGTTAAAAATATTCGGTAAAAATTTTCAATTAGAGTATACAATTTTTACTCATATTTTTTGAAAAAATAATAATAAGTATATAATAAGTATAAATACCTATATTAGTCATGATATGTATTGTAATACATTCTGTGATTGTTTCTTTTTAATCTCTTTTTATTGAATGGATATGTAGACGCTTAATCAGGACATATCATTGAGAATTTAAGCTTTCGAAATGTAGCTATATAGAAATTAATAATCCTCAACATTAATTTGGTGGACTGACATGGTGACAAATGCAAATATCCTCAAACGATTGGGAGAGGACCAAGACGAAGTTCTGCATAGTATCAAAACCAGAAAACTACTGTACTTTATTCACATTATAAGAGGTTACATTACCGCATTACACAACTCATTATCCAAGGAAAGATCAACGGAAAACGCAGTAGAGGATGGAAGTATAACTACGCCAAACTTTTTCGGGTATCAAACAATAATGTTAAGAATACCCAAAGGGTAAAAAAATTGGAAGAATATTTTAATATATTTTTATCTCAAGGTCTCCTTTCTCATTAAATAAATGTCAAAATAATTAAATATTTTTCTAAATTCGTACCTTTTGACCTTTATACGGTACGTGGGCTCTTAAATACTTACCTAGTATCTATTTTTGTACCGAAATTTACCACGGTGGCCGCGCGACATAAGCGTTTGACTATCATGCCGCGGGTCCCAGGTTCGAATCTTGGGTCTGGCAAGTACACATATTGTTTTTCAATTTGTGTGTGAGTCAGGGTATGGACCTAATAGGTTGAACAAGTGGCTGACATCCATTTTTCGTAAAAACAAAATCTGTTAATACAAACCACTACTCTGTGGAGACCCATATTAGGATCGGACATGGTCGAAGAAGAAATAATTTTCTTCAGATATATATTATTATGCCAATATTAACTTATTGGAGCAATGCTGCTTTAAAGTATTTAATTTTTTTTTTTTTTTTTTTTAAAAATAACTAAATGTAGATATTATTTACTAGGGTAGGTACTTATAAAATAAGTTGCAGAGCTTTGAAAAACCGCAAAAGCTCATCTTTAAATAATTTTAATAAATCAAATCGCGAAGAATTGCGCCAAATCATCGAAAGTTGGTTAAATAATGTCAGAGTAGATTTATTAGAAATAACTTACCTAACCAAATATATCGACAGACAAAAACAGGTTTTCTACTAACTACCTATAGAATTACATTTTTAATAATTTAATTAAAATATTTTTTATTTAATTCTGAATTTACATAGGGTTATGGGATGTAAGATCCTTTTTATTAAAAATATACTAGGAAGTGATCTCAAACTTTTTTGTTTTGTGGAATCCTTGAATTTTTTTTAACGTTTATAACAACTCCTACCTAGTGCAAATATATATATGTATAAGTATAATAATTACCCTTTACTCTGACTAAAATGCCATCTCTTACATTTTTGAGTCTTAAATATCACAACGTGTTATAATTTTGATAGGTCAGTTATTTTTATATACTTACAATACCTGTAATACTCCAATACATGTAATTAGGATAACAAGCACATATTAATAATAATTATTAACAATACATAGTAAGATAGCAATACATTATAATAATAATAAAATTGTAATGAACTGTAATGTTATCACGCTTTCTTTGACTGAAATAAAAAAGTAGCCAGTGATATTCGTAACTAATATTCGGATTCCGCGATTTTTACTTCAAAGCTTAAAAATAAGATAGGTACGTTAAACTTTTTTTTCTATTAGGTACTAAGTTAATTTAAGTTGTAGCTTTTGCTAATTCTCCACCAACCACGGTTGAAAATCAGTGATATAATGTCTCTGAAGTTTCTCAAAATTATGTATTTTAAATAGGTATCATAATTCTTTTCAACAAATAACAATAGTCAAATACTATATTATTAGAAGCAAAATTATATTTTTGTTTATAATACGTAAATATTGCCAAGAAACCTGATTTGTTATTATTTTATAAAATGATGCCAAATATGTTGGACGATCTTTTAATATTCGAATTAAAGAACGTTTAGCCTGTGCAAAAAATATAAATGAGTCTTTTTCTTTTGGAAATCATTTATTTTTAATCATTTTTTTAATACGAGTATCATTATAAAATTTGAAATCCTACATTTGAATGAGAAATGTAATAAATTGGAGAACTAGGAAATCCTAGAAATTAATAATATTGTACACATTTTTGCCTAATTCTAAATCGTTAAATAATCAATTGAATTTTGTGTCATCTCCGTTATTGTATCCTATAAAATGTTTGGGATTGTCTTATTGATTCAACGAAACTTCATAGATTGTACTTTATTTATTTTTATTTACTTTTGCCTCATAATTTTGTTAGCATTAATCCTGCTTCAGTTTGCTCGATTGCCCATCAAGTGGTAATAATGTATTAATATATTTTTAATTTAATAAACGTATGTATCATGTTATAATATATTGATTAATCATTATTATCTGATTGGTGATATTATATTAAAGTGTGTTATTGTAAGTATTTATTGCTTTATGTTGTATGTTAATAATTAAGAATGTTTGGTTTTACTGTCCTTTTAAAGAGATATTATGAAATATTAATATCCAATGTTATTCATTTTAATTTTTAATCGTTATTGACATGATATTATTTGATACGATACTTCAATGTATTGGTTGATTGTTTTTATACATTTTTGATTTTTTTTTAAATGCCTGTTATGTTAAATATTCTTTAGTTGAAAATCTCCCTCTGAAGCAGGCAAAACCGGTCCAGATATTAATTAATAAAAGTGGAATAAGTACGATAAAAATTTGTGTTTTATTAAATTAAATTAATAATAAAGTGACATAGTCAGCATTATTAAGTATAACAAGAAACTTAAATGCGAAGTAGGTACTAACTTTCCCTTTGGCATCCACCGCGTTTCTATTCTCCTAATATAGGATAAGAAACATTGTGCGGTCTTCAAATTAGTGCCAAGGGCTTTCCAAAGGCGTACTCTAAAACCTTGTTTGCCATGTACTGTAATGTACATGATTACTATAGTCAATCATTTATGAGAAAACACCCTTTCGTTCGTTCAAAGGCAGCGCAATTTTTTGAAAGCTACGATATTTTTCTTCGTCGATACAGTCGCAAATCCTTGCTCCAACTTAGAATTGGATCGCCACAAAAAACTCTTTCTTTTTAAGTGATAAGTACTGTAAAACCATAATGCTACTCTAGGGATCGATAGCTAAATGAAAAAAAGTTCCGCGAAATTGCGTAGCGACGCTAAAATAACCACGAAAATTCGATGGGTTTTCATTTGGTGGTAGAATAGGGTAGGTTTATTAAAATGACTTACATAATATAGTACTATACATACGTACTCATGTTTTGTTCAGTATCGTTCTTGGGTCTTGAAACCTAGTGGTATTTTGACCTCTTTCATTTTGTTTCCCCTTTGCACTCAGTCTAGCGCTGTCATTATTCAATAGATTTGACCGAGAATCTGCATATAGTTATTTATTATTTTACAATATAAACGATTGTTTATTGGATATATATTTGACATATATATATTATTTTTAACACTACAATAACCCATGTGATGTGACCCAACGACAGTAGTGTAATAATTGAACTATCGATTACGTTATTAGAACTCCATTTTAATGATTTTGAAACAAGGTATTTTTTATTAATTGTACTTCGATTGAGTCATTTTCAAATTTACTTCACTTTGACAGCTGTTTCTGGTTATAAACTCATCTTCAAAACGGTCGACTATAAATAGTCCATTTGATGACTTAAATAACTCACAAATTCACAAAAATAACTTTGTTTAAAAACTACCACCATAACAGTAGTATTATGAAACAGTAACATAATAGTAGAAGTGAAACGATCACATAAACACCCAAGTTTTGAGAAAAATCACATAAATATATTTTGACGTTACCGGAATCGAATCCGAAGCCCCTGGATAACAAGCCATTGTTTTACACACTAGATTACGACTACACTGGAGTTCGCAGAAAAAAATTTGATTGAATTGATCACGATCGCCTGAATAATGTATTCAAAAGTGATCTGTCTACTGTGCCTAAAATCCAAAGGATTCTACCGTTACGTATATTCTGTAGTAGCAAGTAGTTATAGTGTGAAACATGAACCACGAGTAAAAAAAGACATACATAAACTTAGAGCAGTATAGTGTGGTACAGGGAGGGTCATGCTGGGCATACCTCTAAGAATAAAAAAAAACAATAGGATTGTATTAGGATAAAAGAAAAAGCCCGATATCTAATAGTATTTAAAATATACCTGAAATATAAATAGGCTGGTGATACACTCTCACATTAGCCTATTGCTAGTGCCTACACTGTAACTTCAGAAAAGGCTGAAACATGTTACCTAATCTCAAAAATCGTCGGCTTAACAAAACATGCAACCAAGTTCCTTGATAACCCGTCAATATATTCTAGTTAAGTTATAAATTAATGTTTTAATAATGTTTAATAATGTTTAATAAGGTAACATAAATTGTACAGCGCGATGGGTGAATGTAATTTAAATTCAGTAGAATCGTTTTTAATAGTAAAATCTAAATTCTAAATACGCAATAATATTAAAATGGCAACACCATCCATTGTGAAATTATTGTGTGTCGCGTTATTAATAAAGAAGAACCCCATCGCGCTTCCGATATGTTTTGAGCTTGAGATTGCATTGTGAACCCCGTCGCAATCAGTTAGCGTCCAAGGGCCAACCGATAAAGGCTGACTGTCGGGAAGTTAAATTAAAATAATGTACTCGTAAAAAAAATAAACATAATAAAAGTGAAGCTTTAAAAGAAAAATTGTGTTGTTTTCCCCGTGTCCATTTATCACATTACAGTCTCGAGTCTAAAAAAAAAATATATAAAAATCTACAAATAGTTATACTTAATAAAATCTTTGACACCTGGGGGTCGCCGACTGAGCTAAACCACATGAAAGACCCTGAGGATATGTCACTGGGTACATTACTTGAAAGATAGACAAATATCCTGATTCAGAGGTACCCATGGAGTATAAAACATTGTAATGAATGCTTAATGGATGTTGAATCAATATAGTAGTTAATTTCTGCAGAAGTAAGTAACAATATAATATAAATAAATAGAAAATAGTGTCATATTAAATATTTAAATCATTTTCAAATACAATATATATTTAGGTAAAAAAACTTCACGATAGATATTTTAACTTCTTAGAATATAAATTATTTCTACCCAATGCTCGATGACAGAATATCTTAAAAACAAATACAATATATATTTAGGTAAAAAAACTTCACGATAGATATTTTAACTTCTTAGAATATAAATTATTTCTACCCAATGCTCGATGACAGAATATCTTAAAAACAAATACATGTATCACACTCTCATCACGCATTGGCTTCAAGTGGGCAACACCAACATCAACACTATATTTTATATATATTTTTAAATTAACTATTAATGTAATATGTTCAGTTTTACATTTCAATTTAATTTAAAGTTCTCATATCACAGTTTATTTTCTCCCATAGGCAGCAGTACCAGAGTAGTCTATATTATAGTGTGTTAGAATTAGTATGTACCTGTCTTTCTTATATTATTATACCATTAACTCCTCGAGATAACCATAGCAATGGCTTATAAAGAGCCATTATTATTCCAAATACGTCTTGTAGTTAGAACAAACTCATACCCTTCCCTTAGGTTGAAGTACAATATTGATTCTGAAAAAATAGTTTGATATCAAATAATACACAAATGTTAACACACATAAACCCTTTTTTGATTATAATCACAAATATACAGGTTCAACATATTATTACTTAATCTTTGTATACGTTATTACGTTTCAAAAAGCATTATGTATTTATTATTGGCGTATATTTTTCTGGGAAGTTTGCTGCGAGTAGTATATAAATATTATGGCAATTATTTATAGTGAATAGTAAGTAGAGCCTGCATATCAAACTGTTTATATTATAATATTACACATAGTATTGGACAAAATACCATAATTTACAATTGGTAGTTTTGATATCATTTGGAAGCAGGTATGTGACCTAAGATCTACCCATTTTTAGTAACTCGGTTCAAAGTAAAATGAGTGCTGTTAAATATTAGGAGCAAACTCTATCTCGTACGTTACATATTTTTGTTTCTTCCCTTATTTTATTATATCATGTATTGACCCCACACATTATGACCAACATGCATTGTTCCATAGCTTGATGTATAATAATATTAAGTTGTTTACTGTTTAGAATAAGAAAATTAGGCCTTTTTGCATTTGTGACTCGTTAGCTAACCGAGCTGTTTAATATACAATATATTATTATTATGTATATCAGTGACGAGGGGTGGAGATAGGCTGTTAAGATTCGATATAAATAATGCTTACTTTTTCAGTGATACTTATTTGTTTTCATTAAATTGAGAATATATTTTACTGATAGTGTTAGTTAGTTAATTCATTAAGCCCTGTCTAACCAAATCATAATCGATAAAAAAAATTTCATCCATAAACTATCTAAAATGATCTATGGTTTAATGGCATAATTTTAGATATTTGATAGGTAAATGAATATCTTTTCATTATTATCTACTATGGCTTGGATTAGGCAGCGTTTAATTGAATTTTTAAAACTAAAAAATACTATATAGTTATATATTGTAGTCTTAGTTCAATGTAAACAAATACCTTTGACTTACAAAGTTACGTGTGCACTATTTATGTCGGTTCTTAACAGTCTACCTCCACCATTCACCACTGATATAATATATAATATAATACCACTTTTAAAATAAAATATGTATAATGTTAAATGGGTTGCAATAACCTATAACAAGACATAGGATACTTCCAAGATAAACCAAAGCAACAATTCTAAATGATTATTTTGAGTTAAAAAACCACTATGCAAAAATCCTGTGCTATCTAGGATAAAATATTTTTTAATTAATCTATGTTATTTGCAAATCAATTACTAATTAAATACTTGACGTTTATAATTTAAAACTAGCCGACAATTAATTTTTCTTTCTCTCAAATAACATTATTAATCATTTACACTCAAATTTATGTAGTTTTGTACTTTTTCATTTGAAACATTTTTGAGACCCGGATTTCACCCGTTGGCATATTGAGGAACTATTTTCACTCACTAATGGTAAACAAACAACTTAGTAGGTACTAACCATTTACATATTATTATGTACCTTATAACACGAAAGTTTCTTCAAGTATTAAAAAATTTTAAATATGGGATATTTTGTACAATTAAAATTATTTACTGTTTTTATGTACAAATCTACTATGTACATAGTAAAATATCATTACTAGTAAGTAACATCAGACTTACTCAAAAATTAGCATTGAAAGCTTCTTAGAATATAACAGACATTATTTATTAAATTTAACACAAATATCTCAGAAACACGTTACAAAAAAATCTTAAAAACAATTTACGTGCCGGATGGAACTCGAACTCGCATTCATCGATTTCTGGCTTATGTGTTTTACCATTTTACCTAATTCCATTATACTTAAATACGACGAAGTTACTTGTTAGCTATGCGACTGAAGTGTGTATAAAAATACGTTAATATTGACCACTGATTTTTGTGGATTGAATCAAAGTAAGTTAGTACCAATAATAGGTGCATACCTCGATTCCTAGCATGCACTTGCTAATATAAATTAAAAATAATGTAACATTTTTAAATATTTTAAATTATTCATTAAATAAAAAAATATTTTTCCATTTGTTCATCAAATATTTGCCATTTAATATTTTTACTTTCCAAAAAAAATAAGTATTTAATATTATTATGGGTCAATAAAAGATTCATATCAATAAATAGCATAGGTTATTATACAAGATGTAAACACTTGTTATTTATTGTAAAGCCAGAACTGTAATCGCCCGTTTATGGCAATGACAATTTATTATTTTGAGGCCATTTTATTCAGATTTATTCTGTAATAATAACAGAGTTATTGTAGCTTTAATGTATTTTTGAGGTGAAAACCTTAATTATAGAAACACATAACCGAGAATTAGTTGTTACGGCAATATATTTGTGTACGGGCTTAATTGAATTCTATGAAACAGACCCGGCGTGTTAGGTTTCCCTCATTGTTATAACTTTGAGGGGTTTAAAGCATATAGTGCATATTATTATTAAATCCACACGCTTTAGGAATAGTCAACCTTACAGGCAAGATGTTTAAACATTGTGATGCATTAAAGTTTATTTAATTTTGTCATTACTATCTAATACGGTAGTGGTTTTAATATTTTTACACAAGCGTGTAAAGTGTTCTCGTGGTGCAGTGGGTAAGGCGCTGGCCTTCCATCCGGGAGCTTTGGCTTCCACTCCCGGTGAGGGCACAATATATTATTTTCTCAAAGCCTGGGTGTTTGCGATTGTTTAAAATTACTAACAATCACTTTGTACGAAATAGCAAGGACATGGTTATTAATAATTACAATAACAAATTACACTTGTACTGTTTGATTTTGTGTTGTCGATTTGACAACTTAATGGTTGGTATTTAATACTTTGGACGCTGAAGACGCACCTGGCGCGTAATGACCAGGCGGCCGATCGATTTAATTACCGTGCATTTTAAAGGTGGTAATTAAAAAATCATTATCTAGTCAACAGCGAATGAGTTTAGAGACAATCGATTGTCTGTATAACAATTTATCGTACGTTGATTTGAAAAGTAACTTAAAGTTAACCAATGTTGTTTGCAATAACACCTATCCCGATCCAGATTTCCCCCTGATTAGCGACGAGTAAAACATAGAAAGTGTTAATACTCGTAGCTTCAAATATCTTGGGGATGTTCCGTTTTCCAAAATAGGACGCTATCCGAATGGGAATCGCTGTAGCAACATTTAACTTGATGCGGAGTGTCTGTGACTCATGACTACTATTTTAAAACTAAATGCCACATATGCAATTCATACATTCTGGTGGTGTTGTTTAACGGTAGCAAATCAGGGCGCCATACGAAGGCTCAAAGCAACCTATATTGAGCTTTGTGAATAATGATGGATACTCCTTGTACGGTAGTATAACTTTACGAGTAACGAGAAGATAAGAGAGCGGTCCACATAGTTTCTCAGCAGAGAGTGAAGAAGAGACATTTTTAATCTGACTTGGCCTTTTGCTTTAGACCAGTGCTCCGCAACCGGTGTGCCGCGAGACGATGCTAGGTGTGCCGCGGCGCATTGTGTCAAAAATGTAAATAATTTTGTGTATTATACAATACTTACTTAATGGTCAAATTTGCGTGCATGGCTGGTAATATATTTGAGCAGCTGAATAAAATTAATAAAAAAAATGCAAGGTCAGAATGAAAATAGGTATATTGATATGCTTCACTACCATAGGGATAGTATATAAATTCACTACCATTGAAAGCAATGAATTTTGGGTCCGGCCCAAAAACTTATAACTTTGCTGCAAAAGAAATTTCATCATTACTTTTATACAATCAATACGACTGGATTCGAAACCCTTTTGCAACCAATGCCGGAAATTCTATAGAAGCATTATAATTATATTCGTGAAGAATTTTGTTGAATTGAGGAACGACGTGACGCTAAAACTGAAATTTGCCGATGTTCCATTGGGTATTTTCTGTATTTCGGTTAATAAAGAATACCCTCGGATTTCCGACAAGGCTATCGCAGTTCAGCTCCCATTTTATACGACATATACCTATATGAGCAACTTTTCCAACTCAAGCTATAATTAAAAATGATAAGCAGTTATACTTGACGGGTTATGAGAACTTCGGGTTTCTCTTTCGTCAGAGCTCTAGTCTGGGGGGCCAGGCTTAAGGGGGCGTGGCAGATCAACCATATAAGTGAGATAAACACAAATTACAAATTTTCTCTAATGGTTAAAGAAAGTCGCCTGCGCCATATTACTACGCTGATACTAATATTTTTAAATATGCGATTGGGAAGTGTTTGTATTAATAAATACAAAAAATAGCTAAGCATACAATGAATACCATTAATTTTACCTCGAACACCATTTGAAAAACACTACCTACTTTAGAGTATCACACCGTATTTAACCTTAGCGATAGGTAGGGGGCCCGCTTCAGCATGTGGGGTCCATATTTTGATGTAAAAATTATTTTACCTGTGGTGTGCCGCGGTATTCTGGGAATACCTTTGGTGTGCCATGTGTGAGAAAACGTTGCGGAGCACTGCTTTAGACTGTAGGTGTAGAGTATCTAAGCTGATTTAAACTGAAACCGGTTAACCGAATAACCATGCGTTTTTAAACTAACCGAAAACCAGATAATCATACACGTTTAACCGACCAAATTTTAGTAGGTAATTGTATGAAGAGAAAATTAGAACTAAGTATTTCTAAACACACATCAACAACTGCGTAGTTCGGCATGAAAAAAAAATTACTTAGATACTAAATTGGCTTACCATTCTAGAATTAACTGATTATCCTAACTGCTGAGAAAAATTTAAGTGTAGTAGGGACTTTTTAGAACTAGACGTTTTTTGGAAAACAAATGGAATTTTCTAAAATTCTACCTACATCCAAAATATTTTTTTTTATTCCAACGTTTTATACTGGTTAACCGGTTAGTTATCTGTAAAAACCCGCGTATTGTGTAGTATTTTTACTTGTTTAATTAGATGCCCTAAAATACTGCGGATGCCTGAGAAGAATAATTACAACTTGGTGTGCATGTTCTTTAAACTAACAAGATGCCAGCGTCCTGGAAGGGCGCTAAATAGTATATATTATAGGCTGTATATGGTAGAGCTACGCTGCGCTGGCATGGCTTGAAATGACGCAAGAAGAGCAACAGCGATTCTGAGATGCACCATGTGGTGTCCATATACTACAACTAAGAGACGGATATAGTTAAGTAAGAAATACAAGTAATGTGTAATATCTTTGCCTGATCAATGTATGTACAAATTTAAATACGTTTATTTTACATGAATTTACTGACAATTATAAATTAAAAATTCAATCGTTCATAATGTCATATGAACAAATAAAGAAAATAATTAAAAATATTTAAACAATGTCGGCATAATAGAAAGGGTACAAAGCATATCGAAGTATACCAAATGAGATGGGTAGACCCTATTTTAGGAATTAATATATGAAAGGATGGAAGGACTCAGGATGCATGAGGACGATTGGAGACCAAGGCTTTCCCGGGCTGTTGGGGTACGAATGATGATGATAATAATTATTTCTAATTACAATTTCACAAAATGGTATAAAAAAACAAAGAACATATTTATTGGGTTTTTAATTTTTATTACCAATGGCAGGTTAACTCTGGATTTTGAAGGAACAAACAATTTATTAATTGAGTTAGCATTTACTTGGTAGAATTCCATTTTACAAGAAATGAAAATATAATTAATATTAAATTCTACAGGTTTTTTTAAAAAGGTTTGTCGATAGCTATTTCGGTTGTAACACCATTATCAAGACTATTCAGATAGGCCGTTTGCCTTTGCTTAAATACTATACGTGTTGTCATGTTATTTTATAACATAACACACTAAGTCAAGGAAGTCTTTACGAGGGCAACACTACGCATAAGTACGACCGGATCGCGCCTGCGCACGGGATAGTTTGTACGGAGTTCGTGACACTATTTCCGGCGCTATGGGAGCTAGCGGGCTTTTGACACGTAGGCGAAGCGAGAGTCGATCTCTCAGTCTTGACCTTTCGAAGGAAGCAGACGTCTTGGCCAGTTCCGAGCCTCGGGCCCTGGGCACAGGGCTTTCGATTTCCTGACGTTTTGGAGACGTGGACGATGATCATCTGAAGGACGTCCCCCCCACGCCAGGAGATCGGAGGAACTCCACGGTCCCCACACGTTCGAAGACGCACTCCTCGATTCCGTCCTGGAAGGAATCGAGGGCAGCGAAAAGGCTGAGGAGCCCTTTGTGTAATCGGTATTTATTGTCATTTTATGTTACGGTCCACCGACCGAATTAGCTTTTGGGTTTTTGTTCTAATTTATCTAAATATTGTATCGCTTTAGGTGCTCGTGATTCACTTAAGTAATTATACATTTTTATACACTGTAGCCCGCAAGTTATCTTATTTATTAATATACAATTGTTGCAATTTCTCTACTTGTTTTTCATTTAATTATCCTTCACTATTGTCTCTATGCATCATCATAGAGTGGCGCTCAAATCCGAGATATTTATATTTATTCCATCATTATGTAATTTATTATTATACAGGAACATCCAACGAATGAGCGAAGTAACCGGACAGGTAACTGAGGTCTTAGAGGTAATAAGTCAAACCATCCACGACCCTGCATCCTATTTCCCCGAGTCTCATGCTTATCCCTTTCCCTATATCCCCAACATATCCCTATTCCTATATCCCCAACCTATTCCCTATATTCCCATCCATACCTATTCCTATATCCCCAATCCCATTATTCCTATACCCCGACATAAAATCCTTTTTTATATGACATTGGCACCCAACAAGCATCGTGTTTCTTGTTGAATATTTCTTTTCCAAAACACGATGACTTACCTCCCAAAGACTACAGTTATTTGTTTCGGATTGTGAACTCGTTCGTTATTTTGTCCTAATTTGCTAAATTTTATTTGTTCCGATTATAAAACTTTAAATTTTGCTAGTCACGATTTCATACAATAATTGTTACCGTAACGGTATTTTGTTTTCAGAGTCATTAGTTCTAATTATACCGATTTTTGCCGGCTCACTTTTAAATTTTTTGGTTGACCGTCGTGTAGTACAAGCTAGGCCGCACGGCGTGATTTTAGACGCATTTTGATATTTTTTTTTAATCCATAGTACTTATTAAACTTATAAATTAATTAATAAATTAAAACGTATTATTTGCTTAATATTTTTCTTAAATTTTTCTGGTTCGGTGGTCGTAACTATGTGTGTTATATTTTTCATATATTTAGATAGTCTTTTATTGACTTACGCGGTACTTGCAACAGACGTGAGACTAGTCGATGCTGTACGCGAAGAAGGACGGATCTAAATGATAGATCAATACGTCACGCCAATTTCATTATTGACCTTGTGGAATTAATTTAATTTTGTGTTGTAAGCTACAATTATTCCTTCGCAAATTAATATTAAGAGTGTTTTATATGGTTTACACCTAATTTTGAAATACAATTTGCACATTTATCATCAATACATATTTCTTCTATAATTTATGTGATACCCACATTATTGGTATGGAAATGTCAATATTTGGGCATCGGAATTTGTGTTAACCATTGATTGTTTCAGCAAAAAGTTTGTTTAATGTTTAGTATGGTGCTATTAGTGATTTAACAAAGTTTCAAAGGAGAAGGAAGGATGTCAAACTTGGACGAGATCAACATGAACATTTATATACCTACTGGATGACACGAATTATTAACCTCAAATTTGATAGAACCATTGGATTGAAACATACTATGTGGATGTAACATCAAATCAATTGGACAGCTGGATGAACCTTATTATGGAATGGAGTTTACAAAAGGTCCTTTCGTTCCATTTCTATATTGTGAATAATTAATAATTTCTATACCTCGAATAAAATCATTATCGGGTCTTTCATTTTAGTCGGCAGTCGCGCTGTCATCGATTATTTGAGTGATTTATTTTCATTCTTGTTAAAATTTGACACTAAATTATTCTGAATTCATTTCTTCTTAATTATTAACTTTCTATTCATTTTATTTTGCTATTACAATTAATTATTTGCGTCGGTAGAATACATTTATTTCGGATAATATGTTTTTACATTGTTTTTTCTTACTTGTTTGACAGTTCGATATTAGTTTTTTCAAATCTGTTCTTTTTATAATGTAGACAATTGAAATTATTAATTTCGCGTCCATTATTGATAAAATTGAAATAACCTTTCGTTCATTGAAATAAATTTAGTCATTTTTAATTCCTATTCAATTATTCATATTCCAAATTGATTTCTGGGTAAAACTTTAAACGTCAAGCGCGCTTACATTTGCAGTCGATAGATGACACCTTCATAGAATTTATTTGAAATATTTAATTTCAAGATTCTGTTCTTTCGTAAGAATGATTATTTATTATACATAAATAATTATTTTTACAGGTGAATATTTTTAATAAAATTTTCCTTCTTAATTCCTATATAAAAACTTCCGTCTACATATTTTTTTGAATCAATTTAATTTTTTCTCTCCTGTCAATCCTTTCTAATTTAAAGACATATTTTTTTTAAAGCTTTTTGATTTCATTCTAGATGCTTTCACTCAACTATATGCAACTTTCCGTCCTCTCCTAATTTTTTAAAAAGCATATAAGCTAACATTAATTAATATCTTTAAATTCTTTTTTTCTCTTTTCAAATCCTAGCAATCAGCTATTTATTATTCATAAACATTCAATTTACTTTCACTTAAATTATTAATTACATTCTTTTTGATTTTGCAATTTTTTTTGGATAAATAAAAAAAAAAATTATTATTTAAGAATTTTCTATATACGTGTTGCATACATGTTAATTTTGAATTTGGTAAAATATTTCCATTCATGTATAGTTGTTAAATGATATAATTAAATTTTTCTTTGAGTATTAAAATATTTTTCTTTCAAATACAATCTTGAATTGATATTTAATTACATTTACATTGGAACTAACTAAATTATTTTTTCTTTCAATTTAACTTGAATTTAATAATTGATTATTTTTTTTTGCTTGTTCAGCGTGCTTATTTTACTGGACAAATATTTTTTAAAAATGCTGATATTTTATTTATTATCAACTATGTTTGAAACTTTTAGGAGTTGTCAAACCTTCATTCAGTATGACACACAATGTCAGAGATTTTTTCTTTTATTATTATGGAAAGGTGTGTTTCCGTGCTAGTCACACTCAACAAATTATTTTGAATTTTGTCAGGGCCGCATTTTAATAATGCCTATTTATTAATATTCAATTTTGTCGTGAAGGAATTTTGTACTGTTTTGTCTTTTGTCTATTACACACCTCAGATATTTATAAATTATAATTATTATTTTTGCTCTTTTACAAGCTTCTTTTTTGGATTGATTTTCTTTTTATCGAATTAATTATCGCAAATTTTATACATATATTATGTCATTGAGTAATATTTTCTATTATAAAATTCTATATTTCTTTATTTCAATTTCTTTGTGAATTTTTACTCACCTATGGTAAACTATTTCAGTTACTGACTTCTTTCCTGCATATGGCAATACACCCTTGTTCCGGTGAACGTCCATCGCAAAGGTGGTGGTTGCAGACCTTTCGGGAAGGAGGCCTACTCAATTCATACCACACATTCAGCATCTGGACCTACTTTTGGTAAACAAGCATAGTTCTAAAATACTACCATAGTGCCAGGATGAGAGTTATGGTGTTCCCGGAAGACGCAACCGCTGTCTTAGCGTTTGGAAGGGCCTGTCAGTTTGGTTACCTAGTGATATAATATCTATATTTAAAATTACCTACAATTGTCTAATTAAGTACATCGCGCTGGTGATCGTGTGATCTTTATTTATACCAGTTGCCTATGTACTTGTTTTTGCGTGACGGTTTTGTTTGCTATTTTTATAATATATTTTTTTTATTGATTGTAGTGATTGGTTATACTTGTTCTGTTCAATGTATCTTTGTCGGTACAGGTTGCGGGGAGATTTTATTATTATTTGTTGGCTGCTAGCTCCTTGGAAGTCGTGGGAACTGAAGGTGTCTCACTACTGTCCGGTGTGTTTTAGTGTTCCGGGGTGCCGAAGATGTTCCTCGGACGCGTCTGATTTTTTTTCTCTAGCAGTCAACCCTCTTGGTATTTGGGTTGAACTATCGGTACTGAAGGCGGTTCCGTTAGTCCCCTCTCTTTTTGGCGTTGGAATCTGCCGCTGATTGTGTGGATTCCACCGCACTCTGATGTTTATGGTGGTGAGTTGGCAGGCGTGATGCAAATAATAGAAGCGATCGTCTGTCAACACTGATGATGTTGTGCAGCGGCCTGGACTGTATGAAGGAAATCAACCTACTTATCAAAATTCCTTGAGGGAAGAAAGTGGACGTTATTATACGATCTCTTTAGCCTTTCATTTTTTATTTTTTTGCAGCCCCAACTTGAATGTCGGACCAGTTGCGAACCATGTTGTTCTTTAATTACATTTAGCTTCCGATGTGTTCATGGTTTCCTCGTCGTTGCCTGGTTTTCGTGTGGTGCTTCCTTAACTTCGTTTTCTAGCTCATCCGGATCAGTTCTCTTCTTGATGGAGCTCTAACAGCAAGGAGGGAGTTGTCTCGAGATGGCGTCTCGGGTTTGGCGGGATTGAGTTAGTCCAGAATCTGCGGCGGTGTATTTCTAAATAGTTTTAAGTGTGACCTATTGTACATCATGCAATATAGTAGAGTAGTTTGAAGCAGAGCCGTATATTCTGGAACGGACGATATCTTGCTACACCATTGTAGACTTTAACGTAGTATACTAAAATCGATGATTAATTTTAATTATATATTTTGTACTAGGAATTCTTTTCTAGCTTAGTTTCCTCCTTGTTCGCGTTATTTTATTTGTGGGAGCGCTGCTTGGGATCCGGATCATGGCTTGGAATACCATCACACGTCATTTGTTTCCTACAGGCTTAACAGAGAATCCACATCACAGCTGTTGGTTGTTAGCCACACTGTTATTTTTATTCAGATTAGACATCTGAAAGTAGTATATTTTAGTAATGTTCTTTTTAAATATTCGGACGGTGCTTGACGCACAGTATTTATTACTTTCCGACAGATACGCCCTCACGCAAAAGCAAACTGGCACTCATTGTTTATTAATTAGTATGTTATTTGTTCGAACCAAGTTGGTGAATTTATTGTATTTATTATTTTTTATTATGTATACTTGCCAAAAACCTCGGCATATACGATTGAGAATTTATATTTTTTGCTTTGTGCACTTTATAACTTTTGCCAACTATTAAAGGTTCATCTTTTTTTCAATAACTTAATATCATTTGAAATCAATTTATTAAATCATTCACTGATCTATTATTATTTTCAACTTAATTACTCAATGCTTATATTATTACTCAAATCATGGAAGCAGTTTTAATTTCTATTAATTACTTTATTATATTATACTATCTCTGCAATTTTATCAATTAATGAATTGAATTAAATTTCTTGAACTAAAATATTAATTCCTTTATATGCAATATATTAATTTATTATACCATTTTATATATTATTATCTGAGGTGCATTTATGTAAATTTTTTGGCTATTATTTCAATTTTTTATACTGATATCAAATCTTTTCAAACTAATAATTATTATACAACTCTTCATATCTTTTTGGAAGCTTTATCTAAATCAATTTTTATACATTCTAAATATTGCAGTTTTACACTGCTGGGTTGAATCCTCACTATTTGTTATGATGTGAATTATCTGTGATAAATTATAATATTTTATATATTTCTATATACACGAGCTTAGGTGTTTTTATATTATTTATCAGATCTTTTTCAAAATTTATAAATTATTGGTGGACCGGTTAGGTAGGGTAAATCTACGAGACCTCTCCCAGCTCTTCACTCTTCAGCAAATAATCTTCTTCGTGTTTTGGATTCTTCATAAGCCTCTCCCTCTGTCACCAAATAACAGAGTGGAAATATCATCTATATGTCTCCTTCGCTTCGCCTGTAGCCGCGCTATCTCTAAGCATGCCGTCCATGATGCCCAACCCCTGGGAGGATTGATGCTATCAGAAGACCCCCCCCGAGAAGTTGACAGTCGAAGTCCTCGCTATGGCTTGTCCTTCTCTTACCGAGGTTGGAGGTAATGTCATGTTATTTTATAACATAACACACTAAGTCAAGGAAGTCTTTACGAGGGCAACACTACGCATAAGTACGACCGGATCGCGCCTGCGCACGGGATAGTTTGTACGGAGTTCGTGACACTATTTCCGGCGCTATGGGAGCTAGCGGGCTTTTGACACGTAGGCGAAGCGAGAGTCGATCTCTCAGTCTTGACCTTTCGAAGGAAGCAGACGTCTTGGCCAGTTCCGAGCCTCGGGCCCTGGGCACAGGGCTTTCGATTTCCTGACGTTTTGGAGACGTGGACGATGATCATCTGAAGGACGTCCCCCCCACGCCAGGAGATCGGAGGAACTCCACGGTCCCCACACGTTCGAAGACGCACTCCTCGATTCCGTCCTGGAAGGAATCGAGGGCAGCGAAAAGGCTGAGGAGCCCTTTGTGTAATCGGTATTTATTGTCATTTTATGTTACGGTCCACCGACCGAATTAGCTTTTGGGTTTTTGTTCTAATTTATCTAAATATTGTATCGCTTTAGGTGCTCGTGATTCACTTAAGTAATTATACATTTTTATACACTGTAGCCCGCAAGTTATCTTATTTATTAATATACAATTGTTGCAATTTCTCTACTTGTTTTTCATTTAATTATCCTTCACTATTGTCTCTATGCATCATCATAGAGTGGCGCTCAAATCCGAGATATTTATATTTATTCCATCATTATGTAATTTATTATTATACAGGAACATCCAACGAATGAGCGAAGTAACCGGACAGGTAACTGAGGTCTTAGAGGTAATAAGTCAAACCATCCACGACCCTGCATCCTATTTCCCCGAGTCTCATGCTTATCCCTTTCCCTATATCCCCAACATATCCCTATTCCTATATCCCCAACCTATTCCCTATATTCCCATCCATACCTATTCCTATATCCCCAATCCCATTATTCCTATACCCCGACATAAAATCCTTTTATATGACAGTGTATAGATAGAGACAGAATACATTTTCTTATTCGTTCCAGCAATATTATGAATTTTTACATTATTATTAATTGTAATATTATTAATACTTTGAAAACCCTAAGTGGGTTTTTTAAAATGGATATCGAAATTTTCAAAATTTATCAAAATTACAGTATTCGATGGTTATTTATTGACATTATTGATCACTTAAAATATTATTAGTATAATTGTCTTAATCGTGTGTTTAGATTATATTTAATAGTGGCGACGAATACATTACCAAATTTTCATTAATTATGTCATTACTTTTGGATAATTCGCGATTAATTTCCAACTGTTCAAGTAAATTTAATTTTAAACCTTTATTACATATATGCAAACATTGTGGCGTTTCATTGTTACTGATGCTATGCGAGTTTGATATCAAATGTTTAGCAAACTGAGAATCTGTTTTACCATTCTTAAAAGACCGGAGGTGCTCTTCAAAACGAGTTTTTATTGACCTGCCAGATTGACCAATGTAGCATAGACTACATGTGCCACATGTTATTTTATAAACTCCGCTTTTCTCCAGTTTGTTGATTTTATCTTTACTATTTTTTAAGTTTAATCCTAGATTATTATTAGCTTTGAATGCTACGTTAACGCTATGTTTAATTTCTTGATAAATTTTGTCTGAAATAATGCCGTGATAACCAATGGACTTGTAATAACGATTTGAATCTTTAACGTTAGGGTATATTGTTGATCTAGCTAATTTAAGTTGTTTTTTATATAATATTTTATCTACCATTGATGTTTCATATCCATTACTTAAGGCTATTTGTTTAATGGTATGTATATCCATTTTAAAAAACCTACTTAGGGTTTTCAAAGTATTAATAATATTACAATTAATAATAATGTAAAAATTCATAATATTGCTGGAACGAATAAGAAAATGTATTCTGTCTCTATCTATACACGTATAGTATTTAAGCAAAGGCAAACGGCCTATCTGAATAGTCTTGATAATGGTGTTACAACCGAAATAGCTATCGACAAACCTTTTTAAAAAAACCTGTAGAATTTAATATTAATTATATTTTCATTTCTTGAACAAACAATTATTGATACTACCGGTTTAAACGATAGTTAACAAATATACATGGGGCTTAATACGCAAAAAAAAAGACTCGACAATTATCCATTACAATGTTAACACAAACGTTTTCTAAAATCAAACGTATAGTATAAATATTCTAATAATATATTAAATCGTATGCTCCGAATAGGGGGCCATCAAACATTAATCTACTGTTTCGTGTCAATCTGAATCGCTGTCAAATGAAGAATTAATAATAATTTAATTGTAATAACTTTATATCATATTTAATTAATACTGAACCAATGAGCTTATTATAGTTTTAATCCAGACTACAATGACGGATTTATGTCTTTATTATTGTTTAAAATTTTTAATCTATCTTCATTTTAATTTAACTCATTCTGCAATGATAATCGTATATATATAAGTTCAATGAACAAATTATATCTCTTATCATGTCGTTATTTAATACTCTGATATCTTAGCCCTATTTAAGTTGAGTAACATCTTGTATTTTTTATTCATTATATTATTCAAACATTGATTTTATTATAAAGAAATTACTTATCTTTCTTTTATGATAAACGGTCGAATATTTAATTTAATTTAAATAACATTTTAGGAAGACGAAAAAAAATTGTTTTTTTATTCATGAAGATAGTAAGTTTTAAAGCCATGATAAATTTACTTAATCTCTAAATTTTTTAGTAATATTTATAATAAATTTATGTCTGTGTAGAGATTTTCTGACCAAATAAAGTATCTCATTTACTGATCAAAACTATATTTATATATTTTTTAAACAACAAATAGGTAATCAGGGCAGTATTTGCAATTTTGCAATCACAAATGACAAACTGAAATGTATATAAAGATTGGAAATCGATAAATTATAGCTCATGAGCCCTATGCCGGAATAAATTACACATTTTCCGTTACGCCAGAATATAGCTATGCGTAATCGTCCAAATTTTCTTTTATTTTTTCTTGTTTCTCACGAAATCTTTTTTCCACACAAGCACTTTTGTAGGATTAGTAAAATTTATATTACTGACTTTAATCACCCTTCTTTGAAAGCGAAGATGATTTAAATTACTTGTGAATGTTTTATCTAAAAAAAAATACTTTATGCGATATTTAGATCAAAGTAAATGAGTGCTTTAATTAGTTTTTTGATTGAAATAATATATTTTTATTAAAATAATAGATATTATAATTTTTCCACCATTTAGACTTTTTAGACAAAAAATATAAAATAACAAAAATAATATTTTTATTTATTTTACACTGTGGAACATAATATATAAAGTTGTGTAATATGCTAGTATGATATTATTATTTAATATTTCAATAAACGTAAAATAGTATTTGTATACATTATTATTTACTAGTGCATGATAATACACCTTATAAATTGGTGCGATAATCGTTTGGATTATCTGTTGGCGTGCAAAACTTAGAGACGTCATCCATCGCATTGCAAGACTTATTTATAAGTGACAGGAGTCCGTCCCATCATTATAAGGATAGTAGGCGTGAAAGAATCTTAAATTGAGACATTGAACGGTGCATCGAAGTATTGGATGAACCTTCTCAGATAAACAGATGACATCAGAGAGATGCCAGACTAACACATTTCCTTATGCTACGTCAAAATAGTTCGATACATCCAGTGTATACTGTGTAAATGGATTCACTACTCTTTATCAAAAATTTCTAATAAATAATAAATTACTAATAATCCATGCTTTTCTTTCAAGTGTTTAAAATTTTATTGTTAACAATTATTTTATACCACTAACACGTCATAACAGTGTTAACACAATAATTGTATGATAAATGATTGGTAAAAATAAAATTCCAAAATATAAAAAATATAAAAAATAGCTAATCGGTTTATATTAAAAATAATAAAATATATCAATAATATTTCTGCCACTGTCAAATTTAACAATTTAACGAATATTTAAAAAACTTTGTAAGTAAGTATTTTTTCATCTTATAATAATTTATATTGGATTTATGGTAAAACATATAAATATAAAAAATATCTTACCTTGATTAATGAAATATCGGAAATAGGCTATAGACTTCTTCTTCATTCACAACCGTTAAAAACTAACCAGTTTATTCAAATTGTTTAAACATAATATTTAAGTCACCACTATCTTTTAAGAAACAGTTCTCACAAAACAAAAAAAAATCATAATATTCTAATATGGATGTTTTTAAATGTTTTACCGGTGAACTATTTTTACATTAATTTTTACTGTTTTTTTTTATAATTGATTGCACTAATACTAATTATGTATTATAATAACGGATAAAATATTTTACATTGAAAGAGTTTTATTCACAGAAATGTATTTACCATTTTTTTGGTTAATTTTATATATTAACCACAATTATTAAGTCAATTAAAAAATATTTATTTTATTTTAAAAGAATACGCTTTGTTTAAAAAACATTTTATCATAAATTCACAACACTGATTAATTAGTAATATTATACTTTTTGGTATTATCCATAACATTAATTAAAAAATAAACGGAAAACAATATAAATGTTGTCATGTCATTATGCACATACTACACCATTGATATAAGTTGTTACATATGCATTATTATTAACCGTTGATTTGAACGTATTAAATTTGCCGTAGCACGATCGTAGACCCTTGACGTAGAGGCGTAGAACGGATTGTCCGTAGAGATGCTGCGCTTTCGGCATTCGTAGATATACTACCGACACAGCTACGGTTTGAACGTATGCCGTAAGACTTCGTGCGGTTACGCGGCAATTCGTCACATTTCGTAAACTTTTGTTTAACTTGTGAGAGAAGGACTTTTGGTACTTACGTGATATGAACAATCTGTATTTATTAAGCTTGTATATTGTGTTTGTATATGGCTATACTAAAGTAAATGCATTTTTATGTTTGTCTGTAAATAGCGTAAAGAAGTATTATTATGTTCTACGCTGGACTATAAAACTTGTCCGATTATGGTTTCCGTTGTGTTATTTGGTTACATTGTAACTTAATATGGAACAACTATAAACGTTTCATAAAATAAAATAACAGAGGAAATTGTAAATATCTACAGTAAATTATTTTGAGATAGATATAAATATCGACAAAGTAAATTTTAATTAATTTTGTTTTCCTATGTTTCGAATTTCCACTAATTTAAGGGCCATACAAATTGAAAGAAGATAAAATAAATAAGCAAATTTTCATTTTATTATTGTTTTAATTTAATAAAACGAAATTTTTTTGTAGAACTTATTCCACTTTTAAAAGTTGCGTTTTATTAAATTAAAACAACAATACAATGCAGTTCCATCATGAATTGACAGTTAACAAAATAAAAGAAATCAAATTTTCATTATTTTTATGATACCTCAGCGCATCTATTCTATACAAAAGGCTGCAATCGGTGGCTATCGAGGGTAGTTTATCATATTTATGTATTGAGATGGTTAATTGTTACAATTAATTAACTGCCTGAACTGTCAAAAGTACTACGTTTTAACGGCACTTCTCTTGGCTGTGTTAACCTTTACATTGACATTGACAATTTTGACATTGAAGTTAATGGCCCCACCAAACCACACCCGGTCTTAATCTGGCGTATCACAGGGCCCTACGTTTGGGTGTGAAGCATTATTTTTTTATGACTGGGAATGTCTCAGGTGCAGTTACCCAAGACTAAGGTCGCCAAGCACTCAAATCTGCTTTGACTGCATTTACATAACTTTAAGAGAGATGAGCAAGTGGAGGGAATATTTAAAATTGAAGTAAGTTAAGAGTGTTTAGAAGACTTATTTATTGTAACAATAATTATAATACCTCAATACGTAAATATGATAAACTACCCTCGATAGCTGCCGATAGCAGCATTGTGTTTAGAATAGATGCGTAGAAACAAATATATAAAAAATAGTAATCAATTAAGAATACTATATTTTTTAATCGTACGAATTATGTATTATTGAATTTATAAAAAAAGTTTATTTAAAAGTCAGTTTAATAATCACTGGCGACATCGTCTGCGTAAAATGCGAAATAAAAAAATAGAGAGATATACACAATGCTAAACTAGAATGGTACAATTTGAATGTAATTTATTCGCATATATAAACAATAGTCAGATTTAGGGGCGTGATACTCTAGCCGCACCTCACCCCACCCCATCGCTTCAATCTGACACTTCTAACGGATCCAAAAAATGACAGACAAAAATAAATAATAGTCTTTATATTCTGCATATATAGTGAAAATAGCAAACAAATGATAAAAAAACCTTTTATTTTGAAATCACAGATATACACATTCAGTTTTATTTATTAATAGCTAAAAAGTTATTAGTATTTTTAATTAATATTATACCAACCTTTAGTTTTGTTGACTAAGCCAACGTTAGAAAACCACAGTGTTCCACAGAATATTTTTAAAAATCTGTGACCGCGTAAAATTGGGTCTGGAAGAGAGTAACATAAATATTCTTTTACTAGTTAGTATAGTATCGTATATGACATTAGATTGAATTATTACCACATATGGCGGGATTGTAATAACACTATAACAGTGTATGACGATGAAAGCTCCCAAAAATCGATTCAAATCATATTATTAATACGTTTTGTAAAAAAAAATACACAATTTTAAGTTGAGATAAAGATAGATGTATCCTGGGGGTTGCTCAAAGCAATCATTAAAAAAAGGGCGGTAAATAAAAAAAACAAGAATCTATATGCTATATGGAGACGTCTCCTGAATTCCAAATCGGCTCTCTCATCCATTGTCTATCTGTCAACGCCGCGTATACATAGTTTTAACTTATTTTTGCCCTTCATCATGCTTTACGTCTCTATACCCATCATTCCAATATACCGCAGCATAACGTACGTTAGGTACTTATGTAATAAATCAGTGGTATTTAAAATATGCGCAACTTTCAAGAGCACCTTAGACTGTCTAAAAAATAAATATATTTATATATATTTTAAATAATAATTTGTTGTTCATCATATCTCGTTCTAGTTTAAGATTCTCAAGCAGGAAAGAAAAAATATTTTCTACAACGTACTGTTATGCATTAGATCGATACGTCGATAAGAGATTCTAATTAGAGAAACCGCAACTTCCTGTGATAACAATAGCATCCTCTGATATCAATAATATTGTCAATTTAAATATTGATTCATTTTATTCGAATTAATTCTAGAAAACCACAAAACAATAATATCATGTTATTTGTGTTTGATAATTGGAAACATTTAGAACATTATTCAATCTAAATATGAACCATTGTACACGTAATGAATTTGTTAGTTCTTTGTCAACCATTGTACTTATAGTATGTAAGTTGGCTTTCTGTCAATTGTAATAAATCTGTATTACTTGTAATTTATCACCGTTTAATAAATCAAACATCTATCAAAAGTTCTTCTATTTTCGATTTGATATCTCCTGTGAATATTTCCGCCCTCTTTCGCTATTCCTGACAAATCAAAAGAGACTTTTACAGAGTCCTATTTCATAGTCCTCTGTATAATAATAATAAAATAGCAAATAATACCTAACAAGTATAAAGACTATTTAATTTCGTATATTACGAAACCTAAAAGACTTAGTGAAAGTGATTAACTATCTTACTTAAACTATTCCACTTTTTGGGGACGTAACAACTGGTGTCAGAAGTGGGATTTATCACAAAGAAAGTGACAAGCAGACGTCTTCTTCGAGACCTTCCAGTAACATCGGGAAAAAGAACCTTTGGGTTTTTGCTGCCGGGAGAGCCTCGCGGAACCGCATCTTCCTAGATTAATCTGTGAATCCACATCGACGCGAGAAGAAAGAAAACACAAGTGCGCACTGTGACAAGATTTCTTCGCGTAGATCATCGAAACATATCAACGCATCAAGATACAAGACATCAAGATAGAAGAATGAATTACAATACATTACTGTGAGTACATGCAGAGAACTATCCATTAAATTTAAGTTTTATTATATTTTATATTCTTATATTTTTGAATTAATTATACACAAAACTATATAAAAATTACATATAGACTTCTACATATTTAAATTATTCAAAATGAATCCAGATAGTAATTCTAACACTTCAGAATCTAGTACTAAGAAAAAACCTTGCTCGAACTCTGATTTACGTTCACTTATACAGCATTCATTTGATGGTAATAGAAAACAATTAAGTTCATTTTTACAAAATTGTGAAATTGCTTTTGAACACGCTGATGAAAATCAATACGACTTTCTACTTTCGTACATTTGTACTCAAATAATAGATACAGCTCAATTAGCTTGTAGAATTAGATCTTTTAAAACATTTGATAAATTGAAAGCGCATCTTAAACAGAATTTTGCTGACACTAGAACAGTTATGCAACTAGAACTAGAATTGCAAAAATGTCGCCAACAAAAAAGAGAATCAGTCTCAGAATTTATGATCAGAATAGAAACTTGTGCAAAGGAAATTAAAACAGTAATTAGTCACGAAGAAAATAATGAAAGATTGTTAGAAGGGCGATTCTATTCAACTGATGAACAGGCTCGTACCCGTTTTATAATAGGATTACTCCCAAGCCTCTCAGAGAAAATAAGAAATATGAATCTTAATACTTTAACAGAAGCTTTGAAAGCTGCCACACATGAAGAAGGTCTAGTAAATTTAGTAGAAGAAACAAATAAAACTATTATGCAAAGCAAGCCAATTTGCCAGACTTGTGGAAAAATAGGACATGTTTCTACAACTTGTTTCAGAAACAAAAATAATAATGTCAGAAAAATTTATAATTTCGAACAGAAAAATAATCATCAAAAGAAGCTTTGTAGCTATTGTAAGAAATCAGGACATTTAATAGATGATTGCTTTAAAAAAGACCCGTCTAAACGAGATAAATATCTCAAAGATAGAAAATTAAATATAAATTTTGTTTCAAAAGGCTCAAACGATCCGATGTGGTATGTTTCAACGGAATAGGTAATATATCGAGTCATAACATACATAATTAATTTAAGAAAGAAGAAAATTCTAAATCTTACTTTGATTACTCTCTATGAATATAATATTATAATATAATAAAATAAAAATTTACTTTTTTTGAACCAATATCTTTAATGAATAAAATTAAGATAGATAAAAATCATTTTAAAAATTTATCATTTGTGAACCTTATTTAATAAAAATTATTCTATCAATTATACGTTTCTAGTAGACATAAGAGCCGTAACATTTTCGATAAAATGAAATGTTTTTAAAACTTTTAATAGTGACATAAGTTTGGTGTTAAGAAAAGATAAAATACAAATTAAAGGCATAGAAAATTCTAAACTCGTATATCAGGAATAAATAGAAAATTATATTTGAAATTTAAAAATTGAAAATGTTAAGAATTAGACACATATATTGTCAAATGACATGAATTGAAAATATTAATCTTGAATTCGATGGAATATTAAGAAATAACCTTTTTTCATTAATAAATTATGCAAAATTAATTATGAATCAAATATATCGAACATATTGAATAAAATTCGATTACCTTTAAATAAAAGAAAATTTAATTTTAGATTTAAAATCTAGATAAAGATATTAAAATAAATGTTTAATATCTCTGACAATTGAATAATCAAGTTTATAATTTTAAAGAAAAATTATTATCATTTGAAGTTAATAAATAAAAAAATCATTAGAAATGAATAAAAAATTAATAAAATCGTTACAATAATGAATTTAAATTATTGAAAGTTCTATTCGAAAGAAAATATTTAAATAAAAACTATATGAAATTGCCGAAGTCAATTCATTAGTATACTAAACTTTGAAAAAACGAAATATCATCAAAATAACTAATATAAATTATGTAATTTTCAGTTAAAATACATCGCAAAATAAATTGAAAAAATGGATAAATTCAAACTTAAATGGAATCAAACTCTACAAAATCTAAAGTTTAAACAAATCAGGCAATGCGAAGCTTTCGTGTACTACAACTTGTGTACAAACGTAGCTGTAGAACACCATAACTTGTGCGAACAACATAGGAAATTAAGAAGATTATTTTGTAAGAAATATCATTTCATAGATCAAGGTTACGACGACATGAACTATCGTGTTTTAAACGAAGTAGAACTGAGTTGTGGGGAGAACTATGAAAGAATATTTAGAATCATACCCGATCACGGACATGAAATATGGAAAAACAAATTAAGAGAAAACATACGTTTAGAAATCTGGTATGAAAGAAATAACGATGATTATGAACAATATGACGATGAAGAAAATAACGATGATTATGAACAATATAATTATGAAGAAGAAGAAGAAGATCAAGTAGTCGAAATCCAAGAAGAAATAAATGTAGAAGGAGCTTGGCTCAC
This sequence comes from Rhyacophila brunnea, assembly GCF_057557595.1. Taxonomy (NCBI): domain Eukaryota; kingdom Metazoa; phylum Arthropoda; class Insecta; order Trichoptera; family Rhyacophilidae; genus Rhyacophila; species Rhyacophila brunnea. The sequence goes on from NW_028232806.1 coordinate 15,084,919, forward strand.
AGTTTACAATGGCGAAGATTTCTATTGGGACTTGAACGAAGAAAGATTCAATCATTTAAAATATGTAGACCTAGAATTAAATATATTAGAGAAAAAGAAAATTTAACCCATTCAAAATATATCTATAACTTAAAATATTAAAGAATAAATTATCTGTAAGAAAAATACATTATTTTCAGGTATCTACTGTTAGAATTATTACAATAGAATAGTTGCTCATACAACAAATTAATTCTATTCCAGATTTTTTCTGCTAACAACATGGACATGCGAATGTTCCCATACAGAAAAAATTAACGAAGGAAGTGGACTTTACTATGATGAAATAGGAAGTGCTAAACTTTATCAAGACTATTGGAACCTTGTGACTTTTCAGGAGACAGAAAATATTCTATCACAACATAAAATATTATATGATATATACGATAAAACTAATGCAATCTGTATGAAAATAATTCTAGAAAAAAGCCCAAATAATTGTAGATTAACATTGGCTAGTATAAGAAATGATATAAATGGTATCAATTCAAAATTTGAATCTATATTGCATCTAATAGGAAAGAATAGAGTAAAACGTGGATGGTTTGACGGTATAGGAACTGTATTTAAAACTATATTTGGAACATTGGATGAAAATGATGCTAATTATTATAACGATGCTATCAATAAAGTAGCGGGAGATGAAAAACAATTAATCTCTTTGTTAAAAGATCAAACTCAGGTAGTAACATCAACAATTCTAACATTTAATGAAACAGTAAGAAGATTTCAACTTAACGAATTAGTAATGAATGATAATCTTAAAAAATTAGAAGTGTTTGCGAAAGATATGAAACATGAAACTGTTGCTACAGAATACTTTGTTAAATTGCTTTCTCAAATAACTTTATTACAAGAAGATGTAAGAAATTTAGAGAACCAAGTAGATAATATTATACAGTCTATTATTTAGCAAGAATAATGTTATTCACCCTTCTTTAATCTCACCAATGAAATTGTTTCAAGAATTATCCAAACATGTAGGACAATTAACTCAAGGACGCGAATAACCAATACCGCTCACTATAGATAACATACGAGGGTGGGTCAATAATTCCTTAGAAAAAAGCATTAAAACAGTTTTTATTTTTGTATTTTTTTTTTATTTCTCAACATAATCTCCTTGGAGCTCAATACACTTGGTTAGACGTTTCTCAATTTTTTTTAAACCGTCAGAAAAATAAGTTTTCGGAAGGTCCTCAAAATAAGCATTTGTCCGATCGATGACTTCTTCATTTGAAAAAAAACGTTGTCCACTTAGCCATTTTTTTAAGTTTGGGAAAAGGAAAAAATCACTGGGGGCTAAATCTGGCGAATACGGTGGGTGGTCGACCAATTCGAACTTCAATTCTTCAATTTTAGCCATTGATCGTAAACATGTGTGAACACGGGCGTTGTCCTGATGAAAGAGGATTTTTTTCCTGTTTAAATGAGGCCGTTTTTCTTCAATTTTGTTTTTTAGCCGGTCCAATAAAGATGCATAATAATCCCCTGTTATTGTTTTTCCTTTTTCCAAATAGTCAACGAAAATAATTCCACGTGCATTCCAAAATACAGTAGCCATAACCTTACCAGCTGATTTTACGGTTTTCGCCTTCTTTGGACATGGTTTGCCTTTTGCAATCCACTGCTTTGACTGTTCTTTCGTCTCGGGAGTATAGTGGTGTATCCATGTTTCATCTACAGTCACAAAGCGACGAAAAAATTCATCCGGATTGCGTTGCATGAGCGACAACAGGGCTTTAGAGGCCACCACCCTATTGCGTTTATTGTCGACTGTGAGCAAATGCGGCACCCATCTTGCAGAAACTTTTTTCATGCCCAATTTGTCATGTAAAATAGAAATGACGCTACCTTTTGAGATCCCTGTAACCTCAATTATCTCACTCAACTTTAATCTTCGGTCACTTAACACCATATCGTGGATTTTATTGATCATTTCTGGTGTAGTCACCTCTACAGGACGTCCTGAGCGTGGTTCATCCTTTGTTGATGTACCACCACGTTTAAATTCATTTAACCAGTTATAAATTATAAATAGCTAAATTCAACTCATTTTTTATTTCCTTTGCTGTTAACCCTTTTATATTAAAATGTTTAATAACAGCTCTAAACTCAATTTTCTCCATTTTCCATTTTTCCATTTTCCACAAGCAAATTTTTTTTTAAATGTACGAGAAACACACAACAACCCGACCAATCTGATTGAAACTTCGCAGCATACTGAATCGGTAGTGCCGCTGCATGAAAACAAACCGCTTACAGTACTAGTCGCGCCACCTGTCGGCTTTTCTAAGGACTGATTGACCCACCCTCGTACATTCGATTATGGATATCTCATCCCTAACAGCATATTTTTATAAAACTAAAATAATTTATGTTATATCAGTACCTTTAACTAGTACGCAAGATTTCACTATATTCAAGGTAACACCTTTACCAATTCCGCATAATCCAAAAAACCCAGATGTATTTTCACTTATTCAAAATGAATATAAATATATAGGAATAACTAGAACAAAAATGCAATACATAAAATTCAACGATTTAGATAAATGTAAATCATTAACGAAAAAACATTTTATATGTAAAATAAGAGACACTTTCACTACATTAGATAATGGAATTTGTGAAACGAAAATATTAACAGAAACTATTTCAAAAATACCTTCTGATTGCTCTACAAAAACTATATTCGGAAAACTGAGTATATGGCATGAAATATCACATAGTAGATGGATATTTGTTCAATCAGAAAAAACAAAGGTAACTATCGATTGTCCTTCTAGACAATTAGAAGAACTAGACATATTAGGTACAGGTTTATTAAAATTAGAAGCTAATTGCAAAGCTTATACAAAAACCTTACAATTCATAGCAAGTAATGATGTTTTAACAAATGTTACTGTGACTAAAAGTGAATTTAATATGGTAAATGAAGACTGTTGTATCAGAAATGAAAACTTCAATGCTACCATACCTAACTTGACCCCTTTAACAATAACTTATGCTAATTTAGACGAGCTTAGAGTAGCTACGCATAAACTTAATATTTTCCAAGATGAATTGAAAAAGATGAAAGAAAAACCGACGTTAGTTAAACATTCTAACTATTTTACAATCGCGATATATATCTTAATCGGATTAGTAATGTTTTATTTTATGAAAAAATTATATTCAAAATATATAAATGAAACACCACATGGTAAAAATTGTATTCAAATATTTAATCAATGTCACAATACTAGGAGAAATACTCCAAGATCACGAGAAGATTATCCAGCGATTTCTTTAACAAATATTAATGCAGGATATAAGGATGATGAAGAGGAAATACCTGAACATCCTAGGCCCGTCACTAGAACGATGACTAAAAGATCATCCTTAATTAGAGATAATACATTCTCTTAAAATTAAAATAAAAATTTAAAATTTAAAAAATTTCACTAAAATAAAGATAAATGGAAATGGTTCATAGTTCACATTTTAATCGAAATAAATATTTCACATTTTTAACATGCATGTGATCAAATAAATATGCATATAAGTGATCAAATAAAAATGCATATATAAGTAATTGATCAAAAATAAAATTAAGTGACACATAAATACGTATATAAATAAGTGTTCCAATGTAAAATCAATAATACGGATATCAATATCTTTGATATATGAAAATATTGATAATGGTTATAATTCTATCCATATAAAAATTACTGTCAGTCTGTCAATCAGTCTGTTAGCCAACAAATAATGGTTATAATTCTATCCAGATAAAAATTAATTGGTTATAATTCTATCCAGATAAAAATTAAATGGTTATAATTCAATCCAAATAAAAATTAATTTAATACGTATAAATCAATAACATGTATATCAATATCTTTGATATATAAATATGTTGATAAAATCAATAACATGTATATCGATTTTCCCTCCGATATATAAATATATTGATCATGATTAATCAAAATAAAAACTTAAAACGCGTTAGAATAGGAAATACTTTAGCAAAAACTTTATAAGTTAGAATAAGGAAAAACTTCCATTAATATAAGAAAATTTGAAAGGTTTATAGGATTTCTCTTAGGATAGGAACCCATGGAAAACATACCTAGAGAAGTTATAAATAAAAACCCTAGAATCCATGTAAAAGCTTAAGGAAAATAAAGAAAATCTTAGGAAATTTAGAAAAGCTTGAATAGAAAGTTTAGGAAAAGAAACATAGAAAGTTTAGAACGAAACACATTAAAACAAATTTATTCAATTTACTAATTATTAATAATTAATAATAATCAATAATATTAATTTGATTATCCTTTTCTAATTAAAGATATTACCTTTAATATTAAGAAAAATCTATATACTTATTCTATATTCTTTTGAATTATATAAAATCTTAATGATAAGAAAATGAAATATTTAACCCTAATGATAAGAAATGAAATATATAACCCTAATGATAAGAAATGAAATATATAACCCTAATATAAGAAAATGAAATATATAAGAAATGAAATATGTTATTCATTGATCTATAAAGATCTTGACAATGTTCAACCCCTGTCTACATATTATATTCTGTCAACTTTTGAATTATATCAAATAAAAAGTTTTGAATTATATAGAATCCAAATGATTAAAATGAAATGAAATACTTTCTCTCTGTCAAAATAAAAATTATATTATATGTAAACATTTATATAATATTCATTATATTATCTTAGTTTATAAACAAAAATGAAGATGTATCAAAAATAAAACAAATCTATTTACAAATATTCAAATAGATAATTTAAACTATTTACAACATGTTGTCTATAAAAATGAAGATGTATCATTAGACAATAACAAAACTGTTTTAGAAATACCTTATTATAATAACAAAATTGTTAATTATTATAATGACGATTTAAAACTATGTAAAGAATGTATCAATCAACATAACTACAAAAGAAGATTACGTTCATGCAAAAGAAATAAAAGTTCTCTAGAAATACAGAACAAGATGCTGAAAGATAAAATAAATAAGATCCTCATGTCAATCAAAGATAAGTATTTCAGACACTTCAACTAATGTACTTAAAAAATATTAGTTTCAGTCTTAAAGAGGGAGGTGTTATGCATTAGATCGATACGTCGATAAGAGATTCTAATTAGAGAAACCGCAACTTTCTGTGATAACAATAGCATCCTCTGATATCAATAATATTGTCAATTTAAATATTGATTCATTTTATTCTAATTAATTCTAGAAAACCACAAAACAATAATATCATGTTATTTGTGTTTGATAATTGGAAACATCTAGAACATTATTCAATCTATATATGAACCATTGTACACGTAATGAATTTGTTAGTTCTTTGTCGACCATTGTACCTATAGTATGTAAGTTGGCTTTCTGTCAATTGTAATAAATCTGTATTACTTGTAATTTATCACCGTTTAATAAATCAAACATCTATCAAAAGTTCTTCTATTTTCGATTTGATATCTCCTGTGAATATTTCCGCCCTCTTTCGCTATTCCTGACAAATCAAAAGAGACTTTTACAGAGTCCTATTTCATAGTCCTCTGTATAATAATAATAAAATAGCAAATAATACCTAACAAGTATAAAGACTATTTAATTTCGTATATTACGAAACCTAAAAGACTTAGTGAAAGTGATTAACTATCTTACTTAAACTATTCCACTTTTTGGGGACGTAACAGTACGTATACCATGACAAAACAAACATTGGACTCTCTGTAAAGATCTATTGAAAGTTCTTTAGGTGAATTAAAATATTATTTTTACTATATGTAAATAATGGCATAATAAGTGTAAAAAGTTGTAAGCACCTTTACCCAGCAATATTTATTTTCATTTTGACACTAAAATAGGCCATAAAATCCAATTACAGTAGTGTTACTGAAATAATAGTACAGTAGTAGCATGGAAACAATCACAGGAAAATCCAGACTTAAACGCTTTATTCAGATGACCATCAATATTGTTATGATTAGGTAGGGTGCATGTGGCTAAATTGGTAAAGCCAATTAGACGTAATCTGATGGATATGGCTTAGAGTCCAAACCGGTATCTTTAAAAAAAAATCTAATATGTAATATGTTTACGTTGTGATTTCGATTTCGTAGCTCAGACGTCAGAGAGGCGTAATTCCTTATACGTCTGATTTGAGTTATTTATAGGGAATTAATGGTTTCGTAACTATCGAATAAGTGTCGAAACGCCATATCTGGATTTAATATTATATATCTAAAGATATTGAAGAAATATTATGTATGTACAATATACAAATCGAGTGGCTTACGTATTGGAGTATTGTTGATGAATAATATATTGTTATTTTCAAATAATTTCAAAGAAACACATGCAATGGTTTACTTGAATAAAACGACGGTCCCCAATAAAAACGATATAATATGACTAAAAATCACTTTTTAATTTAAATAACCTTTTAAACTATCTACTTATTGTGCATATTCTATAAACATTTCATAAATTTAGCATTAGAATGAATAAAGTTTGGTTTTCGACAATGACGTATTAAGACGTTTCCTATTATGAAATATTATATAATACTAGTTTATGTTCTCTTGTTAATTCGCTTACCGCAAAATTTATCGAAGAATATATTTAATAATTAATACTCCAGTATACTAAAATACCGCGAGAATCTAATTAATTTAGTAAAAATTTCAAAATGATATTGCTATATTTAAGCTGCGTACAAAATACTTAACATGTAAACAACCGCCGTAATCAATATTTTATTATAATAACTACTTAAGCGGTATAATTTTTGATTTATGGGTAAGTTTTGTGAATGACTTATGTTCATGTTCAGTCATGTCATTAATTTGTTCTCCGTATTTTATGACGAAGAGATTAATTTAAAAGATAAATCACTTTTATCGCCATAGAAGGAGCACATAGATAAAGAAAACGACATCGTAAGATCTTAAAGTGCAAAAAAGTGTCAATAATAAATTCTTCAATACCTAATATTAATTTAATTGTTTCAAAACATAGTTTTTTTTTCAATCCAACAAATTATCCATCCTCAGAACTATACTGAGACAAGTAGTATCATCCTGAAAATGGTTGCATATCCTATAACTACTGTCGAAATAAATAATGTAGTTATCGTAAAGTAAATTTTTAAAAAAAAATTATATTATCAAAGCATAATATTGGAATTCTACCAAAAAGACACCTATTCAATTATTAATTATTTATTTGACTATTCGCAAGGTATCGAGTAAAAAACAGATGTTTTGATATATTAATATTTTGTAGTTGTGATCCTTATCGTCACAACTACAAAATAAAAGAGAAAAGTCGACAGGTAGGATGGAAAATAAAGTAGAGTTAAAGAGAGCAGAGCATGAGACATATGCAAGCAAGGAAGGGCCATGGGTTACATGCATCCTTTTCAAGCTGAACAATAATTACTTCCGTAACCTCGCAACTGACAACTGTAAAAATTAAATTAGAATACAAAAAGGAATTGCACGGCTGAAGGCACGTGCAATCTATGGTTAAAAGATGTACCTGGGCGCCACACGATATTGAAACCGTGAAAGATTATAATTATTAACAGTGTGGAAGAAAGGGGGAATAACAAATGAAAGAGCAATTTATGTACTTGACCGAAACTATATTATAGCAAAAACAAGAATATTACATTAAAAGGTTATTAAGGAAATACTATAATAAAGGCAAGCAGCTAAGTTTTAAAAGAAACATTGGAAGATAAGTGAATCAAATAATAATAGTTTTAAAATACCAAACTTGGAACGACACAGAGGCCTCAAGCACTGCAGCTGCAATCGTGCTGCTTTAAGTGACGTCCATTATAAATGTTGGGTAAAACCAAAGCAGAGCACGACTATACTGGATGACAGACAGAATCAAAAAGCCCTGTTGCTTCTTTCACACCTCGCGACGTCCGTTGCGGCCGGAAATTCGATCAGCGACATCTGTGCAATGGCGTACGCTCCATGACGTGACTATAAATATTCGTCGGGGTTGCCAGAGTATGAATGTTGGTTATGTATAACATAACAGTTTTCAGTGACTTAGAAAGCATGTTTAGTAATATGTTAAGGTGTATGAGTATGTGGTAAATTTGCCTAACCTAACCTAATCGAACATAGCAATACAATTAAGTAATAGACCGATTCAATTTCAATGTAATTTATTAATATTATTATTTTTTCAATTAATTATTTAGACAACGGTTAAATCTAGGTACATGCTACCCTACTTGCACATCACTCCACCACTCCACCGTCGCTATCTGACCAATTAATTCTTGCACGTGCGTAGTTTTTGAGTTTTTTTTTTGACATTATTGATATTGAAGTCTTCTTATTTGATACCAACAATGTACCTACATAGTTTATGATCTGTAAAATATTAGTGCTGAGTTTTTGAGTTATAATAGGAAGTATTCTATGGATGGCAGAGCTCTATTGCAAATATCATTTCTAGGAGATCTTGGCATTACGTTTGACAGTAAACTGACATTAAATTGGTCATATGGATACCATTTGTAAAAAGGCGCTACAAATGTTGGGCTTTGTTTTTCATACTTCCCGGGTGTTTTCGGATGTTACGGTATTAAAAATTGTCTATAACTCTTTAGTTAGAAGCAAACTTGAAAGTGGGTATATTATCTAGGCCCCGCATTAGTGAAGTACGGTCTTCACCTTCACTTTCGGTTGTATGGATATTAGCCGTGACTCTGTCCGATTGACTTTCTCCTAGGTATCCTTACATACTGTTACTTAAAATTTAGAAGAGAACTTTTTCCTTTGAAGTTTTGTCAAAATAAATTAAAGTCACCACTAATAATCCAGAAATATGACTGCAAAAATGATTATCTTTCAAAGAAGACGAGGCAGCTTTTTGAACAATGTTAAATACTGTGCATATATTATTGTATCAGTGTTACAATAATATTATAAAATAAACAACACAAATATTTCTGTTGTGGACTTTACTTTTTATCCAAAAAACAAAATATTCAATACTTATTGAAACACTTTTACCTACTATAGATAGATATTATGAGATACGTGACAGATTAAATACTACGAAGTTGTAAAGATCGTGACTTTAGTTATAAGAAACCAGAGTTTGAAGAAGAAATATAATCTTTCGAACAAATCTAAACTAATATCTTCAACCGATCCAACGCTCACTTTGTATTACTTTGCACTACAACAGTTTAAATTAGAGTGTCGATTAACTTTTATTACGTTGTATATAAATTATTTTTATTATTTGCACCCAACTTATCGTTTATTTACTAATTAACAATATTTTTTCAAATCATAATTAATGATCGAGTGGTTGATGAAAGGTGAGTGGACAATTTATGGAGAGATATAAGAAAGACCATTGAACTGCCATAGTTTGGTGAATGTACATGACAGTGAAGAAATATGGGCTGAGATTCATATAAAAAGCTAAGAAACGCATGTCTAAAGGATCGCCAACGGAAAATGATGATTATATGAAAATAAATCTGATAAATATGCAATTCGATATCCAGACTGTATTAAGTACATTTTTTTTCGAAAATGTGTTTAATAGGTACAAATTTTGTACATAAACTGTTATTATCTTTTAGCTTCATTGTTCATAAAAATAATCAAAATAATATTTAACTGTAATTACCTACATTAACGGCATGAAAAATCGTAAGTTGCATTTTCCCGTAAAATTGTTATTTTTGTAGTCAAAAAGAGTTTATTAGGTTTTTTCTTTTTGTTTAATTGTGTTAACTGTTAATTCTTAATGGAAGTACATTAAATTAATTAAAATAAAATACAATTTATATTTAATACACTTAGTTTTATATAATCAGAAAAGTTTTTGTTAGATTAAAGGTATATCGCCACTAGACGATGTTTTGTTGCCAATGTGCATTAACGATGTCCCTTTGAAGTGTAGAAAACCATTTCTGAAATCCTGATTATCATTAAACTAAGTGGAATCAGTACTACATATTATTGTGTTAAATTTTAATTAATATATAATATTATTATGTATTATAAAACAAAATATTTTGTATAGTGTTGGAGTGACCAGTGCGTGGAGGAGATGATGATGTGATGTGATGAGTAAGGTATGAAAACTGGTAGTTTGTAGTTTGATTGCGAGATTGATTTACGAATTGACAAGTGCAGTTTATATATTATGTACATAAAGACAATAATACAATATATAATAAATAAAATGAGTGGGATCTCGGCGATACTGAGTGACATTCATTCAATCATGATTGGTTATTTATTGAACCCCTCACGGTTGAATTAATGCTTACACTAAATTAATATCCCATGAATTACAAACAAGTTAAAACTATAGTAACAATATACGAGCTACATAATAATATTGTCTAATTCTGCTGATTACATGATTATTGATGGAGGAATTAGGCAATTATTACGTGATTGGTATCAATACATATACGTACACGTGTTATTTACAAAAAAGTAAATAAAACTCTCATTTAGTTGTACCTATATATGGTGCCTATATGGAATATTGGCCAATAAACTGTAGAATATTTTTACTGAAAAAATATCACAAAACGTTTTCGCTAAAAAAATAAAACGTTATAAATTACGAAATTTCGATGCATATCACCCTAGAACCCCTAGACAGGTATTTCATGCAGTACCGCGTCCCTGATTCACCTCTGTATATATATATCGTATTATAATATATATGCAATTTATATTCCGGGCCATGCACGGCGCACCCGCCTGCGCTTGACACCCCCTGTGCACCTTGATAATACGTCACAGCAGACTGACATGGGCTCGCATACCAGCCGTTCCATTTTTATTGCATACAAATTTTGGCGCGCACCCGGGGGAACTCGCGCGAAAAAACATCACGCGTCCATATAATAATATTATTATGATACAAAATGTGCAGAGTGAGTCAATATTTTAAGCATATTGTAATGGTTACAATTTTGTAAATCAATGTTTATTGTATTATAATTGCATGGTAACCTGAACAAAAAATCACAACGTCGATTTATTGACTGTATTATTATGTGGTAAAGTTTCATAAGATTTTTTTGAGTCGTTATAGAAATAATATAAAAGTATCCCAATCATTTGGCCATTTTATTGACAGCAGTCAAGTTTCTTCTTCTTCTCCTTGTCACGACCCAGCGTTGAGGCTTAGGGCAAGCACAAGTTCGCGCCACTTCCTTCGATCCATCGCCAACTCTTGCGCCTCCCACCGTTCCAGACCTGCAGCGCGTAGATCGCTTTTGTAGCACCGCTGCAAGGTGAAGGAGGGCCGGCCATGACGACGGAACCCTTGAGATTGTGCCACAGGGCTACGAAGTGCCGCACTCTTTGTCGCACTCAAGTCTGCTTTGAAAACAATTGCTTAATAAATTGCAATTATTTTGGTAATCGACTTTTGTGGTTTGAGTCTATGTACCATTAATACACACTTATCAGGTATATAGACTAGGCGGATATCAGGAGCTCTTCAAATTTGAGTTTATATGTACTTACACTTGCTAATAGTTTATTAAACTATTATTTTTATTGGATGAATATACAACATTAAAAATTTAACGTTCTTCATTGAACGTACATAATTTTTTTGAAAAGACCTTTGAAAAAAAACGTCGGGTGGGACTCGAACCCGTATCCATTAGATTCACGCCAATATGCTTTATCAATTATTGAGACTACATTCTCCAATATTGTGATCTATTCGTTTAGTAAAAAAAATAGTTTATTCAAAATTTTAAAGACTACGTATTATTAAAATATTCTGCAAGTATAATTACTTACAAAATTTTACTGTATACCTATTATTATTAGTCTACAGCTGTATTAGTTTTTAAGAAAAAAATTATAACAATTATTACTAAAAAACGATTGCCTAATTCATAGATATATAGATATATGCAAATTATGGATGATAATATTATACTTAACAAAAAAATAGCGCCAAAAATATATTCGTATGCCGTGTGAATTTTGTCCACTTACTGACAGCAAAGATTTTTAACTGTTTGGTTAATGATATCCATTATTTAACCCATATTTTCTGGATAACAAAGAACTCATTCCAAGATGCTGTTAGTTTCAAAGCTGGTAAGCTTGATATGTCGCCATTTTCATATAATCGCAAAAAACCGTCAAATACTTTTATGATTGCAAATAGAAAATTTTGTTTTCGCAAATATTTGGGAAATAAATATCCCTAATTAATTAATAAAAAACATTTTTAAAGTTACTCCTAGAATATAAAAATTAGTACCTAAAATTCCATTTAATTAAAAAATCCAGTATTTTGAATGGAAAAGTGCTCACAGAATCAGAATAAAGAAAAATATCATATAGGACAAAAGTAAAAAAAAAAACAATGTAAAAAATTCACACACTTTATTGTATTCACGACAACTACTATGATCCTGTAAAGCTATTTTTTGGGTGGTTATTATTTGTTTATTCCAGAGTATATAGCTAACAATATGGCTTTGTAAATATTTGTAAAATGAAATAGTAAGGATTTACGGAAAATATCCTGGAATATTTTAGAATAGTTATGAGCTACCTCAATAAATAATTTCCATTACCAAATTTATTCACATCATTTGTGTATAACCTCTTCTTCATTTCTTTTATATACTACCAAAAATATAAATGATAGCCAATTAACTTATGTTATATTTTTTGGCATAATTGGACTACCTACTGTAAATAGGCTTTAAATGGTTTCGTGTACACGTATCTACTACAATGCCTATAAACTTGGATATTTAGTGAAGTTTATTCGCTATGTGGTCATACATGACTGAAACATTTACCTAAACAACCAGACTAGTACACAAATAACGAGTGGTACAGCTAGTGAAAGAATAATTAATTTAGTGCTAACACCGCGACTGGCGCCGTTTAGAGCGATTTGATATAATTAACGTGATATTGAAATGTGGTAATTAAAATGTAATTAAAACTTCATCAGTGGTTGTGTTAATAATAACTGAGAGATTAAAAAAAGTATTCGTCAAACAAAAATCATCTATCGCCAATCTACGGCAGACAAATGGATGACTAGTGCGGAAAAATGGTTTCAAAATGGAGGCCTCGAACGGAACATGCAAGTATTAGAAAACCTCCTACTAAATTAATGGATGATATTAGTCTCCAGACTATGTTCGATGCAAAAAAAACACACTGGAAAGATATGGGTAAAGCTTATACACTAATTATCAAGCAATCGATGTGGGACTTCTAAGAAAATGCCAGATAATTAAATAAAAAAATATTTAATAATATTTAGCGTCCGATAGTTGGGTCACACTGCACAATTGTTTTTACTACGACGGTCCTGAGAGTTTTTTTATATTTCGTTTACATGTTTGAAAAATGGTACTAATGTGATATGGGATTTTTAAAGAAATATCCCGCCCTTTTTGTGACGGGGGTAATAGCCTAAATCGCTGGATGTTTTATTATTATAAAAAAGATTTAACATAACAATATGGCAGACTGATTGATAGATCCCGTCATATTTGAAAATTTAATAAAATTATTATGATTGGATTATAAAAGAATATATTTTTTTAATTTTTTTATTAAGGAAAACAAACATTTACATCGGCTATAAATATGTATAAAAATATAGAAGATAGATTGCAACCAGCAAAGTTTTCATATATAAAATATAATAATATAGTAAAGCCCAACAAGATAGAAAGTAAGAAGAACTTAAAATATAAATAAATTACATAAGAAAATTAAAAAAGGAATATTGAATAACTATAAACGAAAAGGTTACATTTTTAAAATACATATTATATGTGTTATAATATATTATAATGTGTGTTAAAAATTGTTGAAATTTATACAAATGAATAACCTAAGATTGAACAGAAAAAAATAATAATAAGGAAAGAGAAAAGACAAACATTGAAATTCGATTAATGTCATAATACAAAATTTTGAAGCACATCGCAATTAAATGAAGCAGATGAATAATTATTGTTGAATGGATCAATATAGAATTATATCAATTTTTTTATTATATAAATTATATCAAAATAGTTTACTTTCAATGAGTTCGTTTGCCAAGTCATTGGTTTTGAGTTTGAATCCCAAATTGATATATAATTTGGACGTAAAGTACGTATTTCATAGGTAGCCCATATGGGCTGTCATCGTAGTTTGGTTATTTCTTAAGGCTATATACCTCAGTTAAGGCATGGTCTAAAATGATCGTGTCTAAGCGATGCGCAGATTGCGGGTCGCGGGTGCAAATGACGCATGCCGAACGAAATATAATTTGTCATATAAATCCAACATGCGTCCATTTAATGTTCTGTTTATTTGTTATATGTTAGCCGGCCGCGTATGACGTGGTTGCATATACATAACGGGAGCGGAGGTGGGAGTTTTACACACCATGTTATTTTAATATATGCGAGTACACAAAGCGCTTAACGTCAGCGGACAGTAGAGCCAGTCCAAAAAACAAAAAAAAATCTTTCTTAACTTTCTTCTTTAAGCATTACGGCGCATGGTTGCAGCATCAGTCCCGTGCGGCTCCGTCTCGGGACGGAATGAGCACTTAAAATCACTTCTTTCAGACACGTTTAAAGCAGCCGTGCATATCCATGGCTGTGCGTATATGACGGGTGGTGGTGGGCACTTTAACGTATGTTCTATTAATAACAATAAAAATATATTAATTGACATGTTTTCTTTTTCAAGTAAATCGGTAACGTTTTTAGTCATCTTTACACGATTTAAGAATTAATACCTCCGTTGCCATCACAAAATAAATTGACGTATTCACACCTCGATGTTCGCTCTCCGACTGCCAGTGAGTCCAAAATTTCGTCGTTGAAAATTATTTGCCGTTTCACTGATGTATCGTCTTAATTAGTCAGATATAACTCAGCAACTAAACAGGGGATAGTAAAATGCGAAACGCGCGGGAGGGGTGCAATTTAAGCTCTAACTGCATCAGTCTGAGAACTTCAACCACCCACAACACAGAAACCATGCAATGAAGCTACAAAAATCATCGGTCTTTTTCTCAACGAAGTCTATCTAAAACAATTGTTTTGAAAATAGGTTACAATTTCTGAAAGTAATTTTTAACTGCCAGATGTAGCAACTACGTCGATGTACCATCATATAAAATGTGTGTTTATTTTAAAAAAAAAATAATGATACCATTGACTATAAATTGAATGTGAAGTTTTGTACTATTCCATTTTGATCATTTTAAGACATTTCTGGGAATGGCAAATAGCAAAATGGCAAATACACACTGATTTTGTTATAGAGTAATTTCATTACACCCACAATGGCCGCGTGGCTTAAGCGCTGGCCTCTTATGTCGCGGGTCCCAGGTTCAAATCCTGGGTCGTGCAAGTACACATATTGTACACAATTTGTGTATGAGTCAGAGTATGGACCTAATAGGTTGAGCATGTGGCTGACATCCATTTATCGTAAAAATAAAAACCTGTTAATACAAACTTCCACTCTATGGAGGCCCATATTATGATCCTATTAGAATCAGACATGGTCGAAAGAAAGAATGAATAATTTCATACATTAAAAGGAGGTAAATACATTCGTACCATTTATTTTATTTAGTGGGTAGGTAGGTATATTATTATTAGATATATTTCTCATTAGCTAATGTTCATTGTTAATGAGTAATGATATTTTGATTTACCACTGGGTATGTCGATAGAAGGGAGCGAAGAATATGGAGGATTTCAAAAAAATACTACCTCATTTTAAGGTCGATAATTAATATAAAACCACAATTTAAGTAAAATATTTTGCCATTCTTTGAATACGAAAGCACATAGCTTATAATCACTATCTTTGCAATTATCTTAAAACGTGTTAATTGTACCCATTTTCTGAATAACAAAATATCTAATACTTGCCAGATCTGTGTCAGATTTGAGTCCTCAGAGATTTTCAAATATTATAATTGTATATGGTAAATATTTTACTATACAATGTTAAACAAAAATTTCATTATTACTTTTACGTATGCGTTGAAAAAATAATAATTTAATAAAAATGAAAAAGCCGTGGCTCATGGATGTACTGAAATATGACTTTATTCTGACTAAACCATTAGATTGAGAGGTTAAAATGAATATGTACTATTATTTTTTAATAAAATACTTCATGTCATCATAGAATGTTTAACATAAATTTAATATAAAGCAATAATAGGTGTTTAAAATTCCATAAATAGATTATCTACAACGCTCAAGGAATTTCCAGGCATATACTCTGAAAATACTATAAAATCCATAGAGGTATTAAATAATAAAATCTCTATTTTGACCAAATGGCACACGTAGGTGCATCACCCACATATTATGTTTACAAAATTTTGATGTACTTTTTTGTAAGCAGCGATGATTTACATTGGATCATTACGGTCAATGAAAATAAATATGTTTTAAGAAAATTTCTAGGAATACCTATTTATAATTTAGATCATAATATTATTATCTCCCAATCTAATGTGAATATTAAGCACAGTACTTAATAGATGAATGATAACACTGAAAATACTGATATATTATTTAGTAGGTATTTTTAAAAAGATCTATAAGAAAACCTTTTACTCCCTATGAGAATTACTAATAGAACTACATATTATACTAAATATGATAATTCCAGGAATTTAAATTACATGCACCGATATCTACCTACTTCAATACTTTGATATAGCGGTATGAGCGCGTGGCAACATTCGTATAAATATTATTTTATTTTCATCTGTTACACGTGAGTAGAATTTGGCATTACATTCTTTAGTAGCAGTGTGAGCGCGCGGGCTTGGACCTATAGTCTGTACTAAAGATAACGTTAAAATACGTTTGTCAAAAGCTACATCGATATAAGTGCGTAAATTATGATATATTACAGAATTATAAATACTTAATATGTTTGAACCTAGCTTACTCAAAAATAACCAAAATGGACGTGTTCACTATGCTTGTAAACCACTCAATTATTATCCAAAGTGCAAAAAGTATTCAGAGGTAAATTATCTATACCACCCCATATCGCTAAATATGTAAAAAAATTTCCTGTTGTATCAGGTTATTTCACATCCATTCTGGTCGTTTTTTTACAGTGTAATATATTTTATACTAAGTGTTCATGTCTTTTCACTTCAGTTCTTAATACAATTTCTAAATGTTACAAGTCATACAAGAACTTTTGTTTACGAGGTTATAGTCGTCCTTGGTTAAAAATAGAGTTGTTTTACTTAAGAATGTTTGTTTCCTGTTTCTTTCGGCTTATTGTGAAATGTATCGTTACACTTACAAGCGATCGTTAGAAAAAATAAACAGTATCACTTGGTTGTATATAATTCTCTGTTGCCTTCCTGGAAGTAAGACAATATTGTTGTACGACGAATTGTTAAATAAAACAGAGTTTAGATTCAACCTAATATATTAATTATAGATAATAAAAAGATTAATAAAAAAGATAACAATAAAAGGAGGTAAAAACCTTATATCCTCATTTTATTCTATTCATTTATTATATAAGCGAGAATTAACTATATTCGTTGTCAGCGTGTATTTACCATTGGTGAGTGCGCGTGCTGTCTAAAAATGCCGAAAGGCAAAACTCGAGTTGCAGAAAATGACTCAAATGGAATAGTACAAAACTTAAATCTATTAGAATTCACATAAACACACCTGTTTTTCGAAAATATAATCATATCAAAACAAGTGTCTCGAAACTTTTATGTTTCATTCGTGTACCCTATTAAATTTTCAATAACCACTGTTATCAAATTAATATGTATACTTTTCGACATAATATGTTATGAAGTATAAATAATTACAAAATAAAAAGAACTTGTTATATACCACGTTTTTAAAATTTCTGTTGAATCATATAAACAAAAAAGACAATTATATGTATTAATATATACTGAATAAATAATATAGAATACTGAAATGTAATTTTGACATTTCATATTGATTTCCATAGTAACGCACGTATATATTAATAATTTAGTTACTAGGACCCCCTAAGCAACCAATAATAGTGTACTGGACACACAAGAAAAAAATTGTACCGGACAAACACGAATACGAGCTATTAAACGTGGTAAAAACACAAAAATGAGATAATTTAAAATTCGATTCTGCTTTGATAAAGATTTTTTTTATTATAATATTGTCTTATATTCGATGACATAAATTCTATACAATATGAGAAAACATAAGCCCCTTTACTTAGTCTTTGAATTCAAAAGAAGCCACAATAAATAATTGACATAATTATTTTTGTATAAACACTCTATTTTATTCCAGATCAAAATTAATCCACCCTTTGAGTTTATGTATTGATACTTCATGCTATGTCTTTAAGAATTTTTCCAAGGATTTTTTGTTATATTGTAAATCAAACAATATGATTTTCAAACGGATTTGGTATATTATTATAAAAACGGAATAGTAAAAGATGATGCCTACTTATGTATGAAAACACGTATTTACTTTTAGTATTTCTTGTAGTGTTCCTTTGGTTGTCGAGAAAATATTTTTTTTGTTTATTTCCAATAATAGTAAAATAAATTTATATACTTACACAAAAATAAAAAAAAGGTTTGGAATATTGTCACACCTCAAATAATATTCTTGTAAGTATTCCACTTTGGCGGTGGACAGGTGTTGCAGATGAAAAACAGTAGTAGTTGTTCGTGATGATGCAGGAGGCGAAAGTTTATTTACTGTTTCATAATTACAAAAGTACAATCGGTATTGAATATAATAAATATAATGGCAATTGATTGCGATGTGTTTTACACGGGAACTTATAATAGAGTGACATGTCCATCAATTATGACCCGCTATTTATTAACCGATGCACTATGGAATAATATGTTAAAATGATTATGCAATACATTGCGGATCCGCTATCTCATAATATTACGAAATCATATTATATTTTATACTGACTGATTATACGTGAAAATTAATATTACGAATTTATTTGAATCCTCTTTAGAAAACAAGACTTACCTTCATCTACATAATAAAAGAGAAAAAGAATCATTACACCTCAACAATAATAATAATATGTATATCTACGACAAAAAGTCTTGATATTTGATAAAAAGTACTTAAGTTAATGAATGGCATGTTTATAATATTATAAAAAAAAGACTCAAATCCGTGATTTTATTACAAAATTTCATATAAAATTTCAAAACTCGTAAAATCTCAGATCAAAGCCAGTCAAATCCATTAGAATTACAATTGAATTAGGGAACATACCGCGGCGTAAAAATAATATTACTGTAATGTAGACTAAAGGTGCAGTATTCCGTTGCTGTGTATAAACTAGACACTTCCACAATATTAGGGTCATATAAACCCTAAATTATTGCATGCTGTTGCTTTTCAGCAACAAACTATATTGTTTTGTTGTTTTAATGAAATTTTATTTAAAAACTTTGCTGTTTTTTGCAGTAGGCAAAGTGTGTTGATAAAATATTTATAATTTTATCCACAGATGCCACGGTTCATTTGTGATAATATTAAACACCACTTGGAGTAGTGGTCAATTAGAAAAGTATTATACACATTTAAGGGTTTAAATATTTTTGGTAAGTGAACCTTGTGAAACCTAATTGAAATCTTGCTAGTGAACATGGAATCAGCTTGAGCATTTCGGGGTCTACATTCAGTTAACTTAAAATGTCACAAATGTATATTCTGTGAGGACAAAATAACGTTTGTTTAATGCCTGTATGGCTGTGAGACATCGTATTTTACCAGATATTTGATCAGCATAGTTATCCTGGGCGTTTATCTAGCGCCCTTGCAAAGTTCCAACAACGCACCTTACAGGACAACTGTTAGCAAACTCGTTTACGAAACTGCATTCGCGGCATCACAGTCGAGGTAGACGGCATTCTTTAAGAGGCGGCAAACTTTCTTATTTTATCCAGACACTACACTAGCCAGTTTTTTACTGGCCATGGTAATTTTGTTGCGAAACTCCACGTATTTCGCTTGATGGACATTAGGCCGGATTGCACCTGCAAACTTAACCACCGAGACGTTGAACACGTTATCTATGATTTTTCGCTTATGAATTCTGAGCGAGTGAAGTAATTTGTGAAGTTCCGCTTCAACACAAGCCCAATAATTGGCCATACAGACTTGATATTAACCAAGGCTCGCTTTGACGCATTTCAGAAATTCGCAACGTCGTATGGAAAGCAGGTTATTCAGGTTGATTCCGATTCTTCTGTAAAATTATCATCGCATTCAAATTTGGATATTAAGTATGTGGATACAGAGGGCACTTAATGTCACCGAGACTAACTGAGCCAGTACAACGCTTTCCTTTTCTCTCTAATTCCTTTCTTTAAACACCACGGCGCATTATTGTTAGATCAGTCCCAGCGGTTTTAAGCATCATGGAAGATGATCCTGCACATACATGGCTAAACAAATATAACAGTCGAAGATCGGGAACCTTAAATCATTCTATCTTTATCATATTTTTTAATTGATATATCTACCAAATCTTAGAGGCATATTTGGTACAACCGCGTTAGAAACACACCAGTCTTCATTGATTAAAGTCACGACAATATGCTTTCCATGGCTTGAATATGTGGATATTGTAAGGTGATCTACATGCTGCAGATTTCACATTACGGTAGATTCTAAACATGGCTATGGATTGAAAGAGGTGGTGCTTGCTATATACTTCAATACTGGACTGTAACATATTGTACCTTCATTTTAATCTCTATAAACCTAACGTAATTATTAGTTAATATTGTAAAAATATTATTTCTATTTTTGTAATACACATACTTCAATATATCTGCCGCTCTTTTAAAAGGTACATCATTCGTATCTACCATAATAATTATAGGCCCATCTTCAAAGCGCTCGAAGGTAGAATAAGATATATGTGGGTACATGAAATAGTAATGGGTTATTTTCAGTTTTAAGGCGTACCTAGCAGAAAACATAAAAATTTTTAAATAATTTATATTTTCCTAATGTAGACGTGGTCTTGAAATCTAGTTGGAAACATTATATTATTTATGACGGGATAAAATTCGGTTCATTTATAACAGAATCTTGGTAGTCTAGTAAATTAGTGTAAATACATTTGCTTTTCATTTTAATCCATGCCTTTTCATTATATTATGGAGCATGTTATGAATAAGTAGCTTTACCTCCAAAATCAAACGTCGCTCGCCAGGCTTCGTGCGTTTTCACAGATCACGCTAGGACCTGTAGCTTCACTACATATTTTATGCTATAAGTGGTATTCAGTAAATAAATGGTTCTCTATTTTTTCAGAATCAGGTTATTTTAATTTAAAATTCCTTAGTTAGACAATATTATCGACACCACGCGGAGCCTCCAAGAATATCTGTCAATCACAAGTTTTCCTGCATCTTCTAATATATAATATAATATTTAAAAATATACATAATTTGGAAATACTTCAAAAAATTTATTAAATATCACAGTAATACACAGATAAAATCTTGAACATAGTGCGCCGTACAGAAGACGTATCTACATTCATCAATTTCCGAAAAATAAGCTTTTGTGATTTGAATCAACTTACCAATAATGAGTTATTACCTTGATTACTAAACTGGGCATATCTTTTAATCTAAAAAAAACAGTGTAGGTAATAGATAAATACGTTAATATCAACTATTTACGCTTGAAACATATAGTCGACAAATTATATATTTTCATTATTTTTTAGAAAGATAATATCTTCTATAACATTGATACTATTATTACTAAATAACTACGTATCTAATATAAAAAAAATACTTTCTATTTTAATATAGCTATCATTTTGACAATGTCCGGTGCTAGGAAAATCATAAAATCAGTCTCCACAAAATTGAGGTTGTATTAACAGATTTTGTCAAAACAACATGTGATTTTTTATCTAGACCCGGGATTTGAACCCGGGACCTACGAGATTATAATTTTTTATGACCTATTTTATAATATTTACAAGTCTTTGTTTTTTATATAATACTAGGTTTTGTAAGGAAGTTTTATAATAATGAATACGTGTATTAAATAAGGCTCTAAGTACCAAAAAGTAGTATTGCCTGTAGTTACAAAATACCGAGTCATTGCAGTAAAGTTTCATGAAGTAGACCTTTTGAAAAATGTAGTTTTACAGTGTGAAGCAATCACGGCAGCTTCTATAATTTTAGGTATTAAGAACTCGCAAGTATCAACACACCATCGTTAGCTATTTTATATTGAATGCCGTTGACCACTGCAGTGCTACTTACACCATTATAAATAAAACACGCCAACGGACTTACAACGTCGACAGGTTTAATTATTTTGCTGTATTTTTTTGACTTGGTTGAGGCACTTAGACTATAGTTGAAGTTGTTGGCGTTGGTATGTAGAACATTTTTCTGTAAAATGACAGTTTTTATGTTTTTTGTACTTAGCGCCTTAATTAATACACGTATTCAATTATGTTTCTGAGAAAATACGTAACGAATACTCCTTCAAAATAATATATAACAAGAAAACAAGAACAGTTATTTAAGTAGATCTATAAATCTCAAGACCGCTAACCGAAATATGTGTATATAAAAATGTATCATTTTTTTATAATATTATGACTGATAAAGTTTTTATTATATTACATACATGCGAGTAAAAAATCCAAGATATTCATTTCATACAAGGAGAAAAACAAGAAAGGCTTCTACGGTTTCTCAGAAAAGTCGAGTTTTATAAAAATAAAAAAAATACTTATATGATTTCAAAACAGAAGTGCTTCCATGCCGCCTCTTTATATCCATTCTCACCTGTATGTTTACTAATTGGCGGCAGGGATACCTTTTGCTTTCGGTTTTATTCCCTTTATGAATATGAGAAGGAACGTGCTGTGTATAAAAAACAGACATGCTTTGTTTAAAATGACTTTTATTCAACCACAAAATACTCTTAATAAAAATGAAGATTCAAAAAAATACACAAAATTCAGATTCTCGTACGATGTAGCATTTTTACGAGAAAATTATTTTAAAGCTACATAATATTATTATGTAATTATTGATAACGTACAAATTATCTTCTTTTCTAGTCGAAATTTAATATGTATAAAGAGCCTGACTTCAGAACGTCCTTTTTTTCCAAGCTTTGCTTTCCTATTTGGATTTAGTAATCTTCCACACTTCACTACCAAACACATTTAATAATTTATTTATAATCATTTTATAAGATTTAACTTGATATATCCGTTAGCATTCTAGACTTGAAACTTAAACACAAACGGTAGTGAGGATAATAATTATGTGCATGTTTTTTTAGATTCCCGATTTTGTTTCGTTTAGTATTTCAATAATCTTTGTATGACCCATTATTAAGAATTTGTATGCATTTAACATTATTTATCAAACCCAGCTCCGCATGTTTATTGCTATCCTCCTCCTATATATAATTAAATAGGAGGTTGATTGAAAATGGTTTATAATCATCAACTGCCATTTAATATTGTATGACTATCTTTCACTATGATTATTGTATTCATTTTAATGACGTTAAAAATTTTATATCATATTTTCTTAATAGTTGTGTATCCAATATTAATACTATCGGCCGAAAGTACTTAATAGAATTTGAATTTAAATTCTAATGGATTTAAGTTTGGTAGGTACTATGGATTATTATGGACACTTATAACACTTCAACTATTCATAATTTGTGTGTTATATTTGATCTTACTTTATTGTTTTAATTTATTATATAAGTTAGAATTACATAATTGTTGTTATTGTGTATTTACCTGTTGGTGAGTGCACATTGTGCCTGAAGATGCCGAAAGTCCCGGGTCGCAAAAAAACGACCCAAATGGAATAGTACACATCTTAAATCCATTAGAATTATGTTTCATATATGAAAATTTTCTATCTGCAGTCCTGAAAATGTTCTTGATGGTTTTTTTTCAATTACTTATCTTAAAATAGTGGAATACCGACTTTGACATTAACAGTCTCAATCCGAGTACATAATATACGGTTTGTAAGAAACAATAACAGCATTCAACCAACGAGGAAAAACGAAAGAGGATATTGCCTCATATTCACTAGGGGACAAAAAGTCTCCTAAAATGACGCGCAACATAGAGTATACATGACGCTGCAACGTTGCGCACTATCTTCCAACGTTGAACGCAACATAGTAAGTATGGCTTTTCTGCATGATGCGGGACATGTTCCATGCTCTTGCTTTGGGAGCGAGCGCACGAGCAGTCGCACATCAGTCCCGCGTCAGCGCTTTTGGCGAGTATAGATGGCTGCAACGTATCGCTCAACATGGCGGCAGTGTGGGAATAAATATTTACGCAGCACTAACCAACACATCCTCCTCGGGTGAACAACTGATGACAAGTCTTGGTGTGAAGAAACAAAATCTTTCGTGACATTGTTCCCGAGACATCGACGTAGATGTTGACCGTGATGTTCCGTGACATGTTGCGCCATTTGTCCCCCTAATGAAAACGAGGCTTAATATAATATACATTATGTAACATAATAATATAAGGATGCGGCTGAAGGGTATAATGACAATTGATTGCTGAAATCTATACCTACATAATGAATCTCTGAGATTAAAAAAAAATACAATAGGTACCCCATTTAAAAGAAAAATGTTACATTAAATTTATTAAAAAGTGTCATGCAAACTGAAGGAAACAGTAGAAAAACTGGAATAAGCCACTGTTAATAATATTATTATGCATCAAATCTCACCATTATTTTATTTTATAAGCCGGAGAAAAAAACAAAATAAACATTTAATATAGTCAACGATTTGATTTGTATGAAACAAACACTAAAGCCTTATTTACTCAAAACTAGTATTTTCCACTTATCCCACTGTTACTTTTGGGTAGCGATATGTAGGTATATATTATATGGTGTAGTAGTTAAATTCTACAAAATGAATATATATATAATTTAGCGATACCCATTATTTTGTTTGTTGAAAAATGTAATGTCATAAAAATATCTTATTTATAATAAAAATACGGTACTAGTCGGTTATTTTGGATACAGCGGCAAACACATTTTTAAAATGGCCGATATACTGGATTATATGTTAGTTTGTTAGGTTAAGGGGGGACATGCTCGGCGTGGGTCAAAATAGAGCTATTATTGCATTTTCAAACCATGATCCTGGACATTCCTTAAACGTTGTAGATAATCGATTTACATAATTTTGAAGCCTTATTATCCTTTATATTTATTTTAAACATGTGATGACTGCATAAAGTATTTTTTATTACATAAAATAGTATTCTTTTAAACCTCTCGCTCTAATGTTTTAGAATATAGTCATATTTCGTTACATGAATGTGCAGTGGTGTTAAGATTTTTTACATTTATTAATTTTTAAACGCATTTATAAAACCATTAGTATAATTTATGATGAGATAATTTTAGTAAAATATTCACGATAAAAAATTATATTGATAATCTCTGTGATCCCAAATTTGACAAGAATTAGGCATTTTATTATTCAAAAAAATCGGCAAGATTAACAGATTTGAAGATATTTCTAAAGATATCAATTATACTAATTATAAGTTATGTCTTTGACCATTCAGTTTGATAAACATCCATGAATAATG
This sequence comes from Rhyacophila brunnea, assembly GCF_057557595.1. Lineage (NCBI taxonomy): Eukaryota > Metazoa > Arthropoda > Insecta > Trichoptera > Rhyacophilidae > Rhyacophila > Rhyacophila brunnea. The sequence goes on from NW_028232806.1 coordinate 15,110,701, forward strand.
ATTGCTTTATAATAATTATTGACCTAAGAATAAGGGTAGTGTTTTTTTGAAATACGCCATTTCTTCTGGCATTCCCCAGTACAACTACGGCCGTAGCCATAAATTGACAAACTATAATTAAAGTAGGGCGTAAAATTATGTTATAATGTAATATCTTCAGAATCATTTTTAAATGTGTTAATCTTGCCGATTTTTTGAATAATAAAATGCCTCAATTCCTTGTCAAATTTGGGATCACAGAGATTTATCAATATACTTTTTTATCGTAATATTTTACTAAAATTATCTCGTCATAAATTATACTAATGGTTTTATAAATGCAATTAAAAATTGATACATGTAAAACATCTTAACACCACTGCACATTCATGTACCGAAATATGACTATATTCTAAAACATTAGAGCGAGAGGTTTAAAAGGAATACTATTTTATGTAACAAAAATACTTATATGCAGTCATTAAATGTTAAAAATAAATATACAGGATAATAAGTCTTTAAAATTATATAAATATATTATCTACAACGTTTAAGCAATGTCCAGGATCATGGTTTGAAAATGCAATAAAAACTCAATTTTGACCTACGCTGAGCATGTGGGCCGTTATGTGTTTGCCGCTGTATCCGGGATAAACGACTAGTACCAAAAATACTATACTTTACTTATCTCTTTGTAATATTATTATTTGTTATGTATTAATATATTATTTGTACTATACTTATCTCTTTGAGATAAGTAACGGATACATAATTCGAAATCACCTCAGACTTATCCCTATTTTAAAAAATCTTGAAAGAATATAGTGCAGGGAGTGACTTGAACCCGCATTCATCAGATTCCAGCCAATATGTCTTATTAATTTATCCACCTGCACCCTACCTAATTACGACGAAATTAACAAATATTCATGCAAGTGAACTTTTTTTAAAATTTAATTATTTTGGCAACTCTCTTTTATGGTTTGAATCTAGGCAAGTACATACCTTTTTTGGTACCTTATTTACGTACACTCGGACAATATATTTTTTTAAATGGATGTATTATTATTTCTGATGTGTTTACCAATTATATTACATGTTCAGTAAAGAATGTTACATTTTAAAATCATGTGAATTAAAAAAGTGCCGGATGAAGGCCTCCCTTAACTCCCTCAACCTCTTCTCGGTTCTTAGTTCTTTGCTGATACGTACATACACCGAAATTTATGAGTTCGTTCATCCAACAAGTTTTAAGGCATCCCGTTGGACGTTTAGCGCCTGTGGGATATCAATATATGACGGCATTTTTCCAGCGGTTGTCTACTCGTCAAGTGATATCTTCATCTATAATATGTATATATTTAACAGCTAATTGTATACGCTATGCTATTTTTTCTTCATTTATATTGGAATACATGATGTTTATCTATATTATATAGTGTGTTATTATGTAACAATAAGTCATGATTGTGGATATACTCGGCTAGACTAAATAAATGTTTTATTAAGGTTATATGTGACCACATGATAAAAATATCAGCCATATTATTTTATAAGAAAAACATATAACTATCTAAAAGAGCAACAACTTATATTCCGTATACGTGATGGGAGATATTCTCATTTCGCGCGGCAATTTCCAAGCGCGGGAAAATTCCCCGATCCGTGTTCCCACATGAAGTTAGACTCATAACGCAGTATCCGGCAGTGGCTTTTGGCGGGAAAATCTTATTGTACGGCTGAGCTTTCGGCTTGAATACAAATGAATTTTCTTTACTGCCTGTATGTGTAGCGCATATCTCAATTTATTTTGTAAGAGATAATCCATAGTTACGTTTACCCTTTTTGCTAGTTTGTTAATAATGAAACCCAAAATAACGTATTTTTAATGTGAGTATTTTATTACCTATTGCCTTTTTTCAAAATAACACGCCTTCTAACTAATACAGCCTTCAACTCGAGACTGCGTAATCTACCATCTTGTTTATTTTCTATAACATAAATTATTAACAAGAAAAAATATAACAGAAACTGGAGTCATTTAAAATGCGTTTATGTACACGTTGTAATCTAACAATAATTTCAAGCTACCTTAAGACTATACTTCAGCTGGGCCACGGTCTAAAACGATCGTGACTACGTGACGCGAAGATTGTGCAAACGACGCGTGCAGAACAAAACATAATTTGTCATAAAACTTCAACATGCGTCCATTTAATTTTATGTTTATTTTTCTATTAGAAATAATAATAATAATATATTCATTGACATGTTTTCTTTTTCAAGTAAATGGGTAATGTTTTTTAGTCATCTTCAGACGATTTAAGAATTAATTCCCCCGACGCCATCACAAAAGAAATTGACGTGTTCACAGCTCGATTTTCGCTCTCCGATTGGCAGCGAGTCCGAAATTTCGTCGCACCTATAGTACAAACTGCAGGTAATCGATCGTACTATTATAGTCAGGCTACGGTACGGAAACTATGAATTTGAATCGTAATGCTAGTTATTGTTTATTTATAAATGCATAACGAATGGAATAATGGCTGTTTTACATTTAAATACATTTATTAGCAATAATTGCAAGTAGGTACGTAAAAAGCTTGGAGTGATCCTAACATCGGTTAATAATTAAGGTAATTTAATACGATTGCTAATTAGTAATACAATTTAGAAAGCGATTCAGAGAGTATTGTAAAAATTATTTAATTTTCCCAATAAAAAATCTTTTTTCTAGTGGTGATTTATTCCTCATAAGTGTTTTAAAAAAATATATGTTCAATAAAAGAATGTAAATGTTTAAATCTTGCGAATTATTTGTTGAATAACAAAAAATATGCATTCGAAAATCTTGATTTACTAGGTTCAAGTTACCGCATTTCATTTGAAGATAATCAGCATGGTAATCAGAACTATAAATAATATGAAGAACTGGGGATACTCCGATGATCCTTCAAACTGCGAACGTGGCGCCGAAAAAACTAGGGAGCTTTTTTTTCAACAAGTCGCAACATCGATGATATATTTGAAGCGGTTTGATGCGGCCATGACGGTGGCCAAGACATAATTGGAAAAAGTCTAGTCATACTCTCGCATAGGTATAATACAAGAAAAGGTATACTAATATGGTAACTCGCAATTCGGTGTTGCGGCCTAAAAGTCTATAGTTAGCCTTGTTAAAAACTGATACATGTTCACAAGGTTTTCTATTAATGTAAAAAATGAATTTACATTGAATTTTAAGCACTACGATTCGATATTAACACAATCCTTACGGGCCCTTTTAATTAATTTTGTAATTAACGTGTTAATTTGCATTTGAAAAGCAATTAGCAAAAACACAATTTTGTACGGCCCGTAAACAAATTGTTAAGCACGGTAACATAATTAAAACATCACTATAGAACGGGTGACGTGTACGACATAATTTATTTTTTCACACGGAAAAAACGCACTCGATTGGATTTGAACCACCGATTGTTCGGCTATCAGCCGAACGCACTACATTTACGCCACAGTATGATACTGCAATCGTGACGATTATAGAGTATAATATTATAGTTTACAATTGTTTCGTTGCCTAGGCAGCAAATTTATTATTGTCGGCCATTTCCAATTCGTCAGAGTGACATTTGGTACGTTAAAAATAAAAACAACGAGAAACTATTATATTATTTAGTAATATAAGTTAAAGTGTATAGAAATAAACCAGAGGTCGTTTTTCTCGAGTGTATAATTTAACAAGATAATTAAGAGCTAGTCGAAGAATCTAGGTTATCACAAATTTTGTTTTTGTTTTGTTACGCCAAAGAAGTATAACCTCTAACGCGCGTACATAAGTACACACACCGATTCTTTTTTATTTAATAAGCATATCATTATGTATAATAGAAAAGGAGACATTAAGAAACGCTGTCACAGCGACAAATTTATTCTATGGTTTCGTGATTTTGCAAAATATTTTAAATGACCACGACCTCTATAAATTCAATGATGGAAAGTGCCAACTCTAACATTTTTAATTATTATTCTTTATTCATGCTAATCTCAAATTTTAACAGTTTCTACGTGTGCGCATGCTAAAATTACTTGCGATATTATATCCATAAATATTATTTTGAACAGAACCCAACCTGCCAACCATAGGTAATAGACAATCTTCTTACAGAAAATACAAAGTGCCAACTGCTAAAAACAAAAACACACGCGATTTTGACATGAATCTAAAATGTGTAGGCATGTAGAAAATGATAATAAACCGTTATTTTGTCATGCAGGTGTCGATGCAGTATGGTACAACGTGAGGTGACCTAATTGTTGTTCTGGTGATTTTCAATGCACAATGTTCGTTTAAAGGTTCATTTTAAACACCAAGAAAAATTACATTACACACTTTTTTCCAGCGCAGCTTACTGTGACGTTTTGTGATAGTGCGCGACATGCATCTCAATATAATAACAACTTAATTTTCAAATTTATAACATATTATACCTATGCGTAATTATTTTTGCCACAGAGCGTTCAAATTTATGATAATAATACGTTAGTGTTCGGTAAGGCTTTGTTCTAATTATTATAAAGTTTAGTAATTTTTAAAATCATTTTTGAAGTTTAAAATCTAATTATTTTTACGCTGACTTACAATTTTCCGACTAGAAGACACAAAAGAGCTCTTTTTAATTAGTCTAGTAGTTTTCCTTTGTATTTTATTACTTTCTTAAATTAGTTTATTGGGGTTAAAACAATATACTAGACTTAGTCATTTTATTTATGTGCCTAAAAGTGTAAAAAATACTTTTGTACATATTTTTTTTAATCAACAGAATTACAAATTATTATTTGAAAATATTAGACTTTTTTTAATTGACTACGTTTTCTTTAACGTGGTTTGAATCGTAGAGAAGTAACTGAATTTTTGTTTCCAAATCAAATGCCTAGAAAATTGTCTAGTTTAGTTTTATTAAATGCATAGTTTAATCAAGAGCTCAATATACTATCAAACTATTAGGTTACCGAAAGATATATACATAATATTGTGTACCAAATCGTATTATAGAAGCAATAAAGATGATTTTTTTTGTTTTGCGATGATTTTATTTGCGGAGAATACTGAGTATGCAAAAGGATACATTTAGAAATAATGAGAAAATAGGACAGTGGACCATGCAACCTCTTATCGCATTTAGAGAAAATAAACTTGTCCGTCGCTAGGATCTCAAGAGAATTTCATCCTAGCTTGCCTTTTCTTCAAGCCAGCTGGATTCCGGAAAACAACCTTTATGGCTATCAACAACCCCCGGCTTTGTCAGCGTGATTGCAACAACGCGATAATCAGCGAGTTACACAAGTATCGCATATCACTTTATCTACGGTCAGCACATTCTGCAAGTGTGACATATTTAGATGACGATCGACAATCTCAGGCTTTGTCAGCAAAACACCGTGAAGTTGCAATCATGCGACGGTCAGTATAATATTACTAATTGTGACCTACGTTAATAACTAATAGCTTGCCGCAATTTATTGAATATTCATTTCAATAAATAGCGAAAGACGATTAATGGAAAGGGACACTCTATCATAACTTCCCGGAATCAGCATATCTTACCACGTAGTGTCTGATATTGTTAACTTTGCACCTGTACTTTATATCATTATTATGTCTTCATTCACTCTCTCCTCGATTCACTCGAGCGACCTACCACCAGCCTTTCATCTCCGACATCCTCACTTATAAACAAAGAATAAAAACTCTTTTATTTAACACTTTTTACATTCCCATATATACAAATGTTTATGTGTTTTATTTAGATGGAAAATATTTACGAATACACTGACTCGGCTTATTTGAGGATGTTTTAAACTCTATTACCAGAAGTAGCGACATAAAAGCTCGCGGTGTGTTATTTGATTAACAATAGATTTTTTTATGGCGTGGAATTCCCAGAAATTATTCAATTTGATAAATATAGATAAGCTTTGAGTTTAAAAAAAAAATGTGCTCTAACTTAGATGTATAAAACTGTAATAGTTGAGAAAAAAATGTTTATTTTCAGAAATATATCCATCGCGGACTAGCATCATTTTATACCTATACTAAACTCCATATTATGTATAATGTATATAAAGTATCCATATGACCGATATTCCAATACTTTCCTTTCGATGTGATGGCCCTACAATTTAATTTTTATTTATTTGGTATACAAGTCGTTCTTAGTCAATGAAACTGGTTGCAATCATTAATTATCTTAATTAAAGAATTAAGTTTGTATTTTTTTATTTTTAATTCATTGTGTGAATATTTGAAATTAAACATTTCTCCGTAAGCATGTATTTTATTTCGTGAAAATAGATGTTTGAAGATATGTGTATGATAATTTTTCAGTTCGACAGTAGCAATGAGAAACATGTTCAAATATAAAGACTTTTATGTCGCTGTATAAAGTTTAAGCTCTTTCAGAATGCTCTCGTTCAATATCATTTAACATTCTCTACAGAATTCAGAACGTGTGTATTCCTTCAAAGTATAGAGTTACTGCAAAATGGTGCTTCATCAAATTTAAATACATATGAGGCCTTTAGGTTCAACGTTTATATTGTATCTTTTGAAAGTTCATTTATAACCTACAGCTTTTTACACCAAATATATATATATAAGTATACATGTTGACTCTTTACAGTTTACGTCATTGATACATGACGTGCATTTATCTTATTTTAGGTGAAATATTTTTAGCTTGTATAGATTTGGAAATTTTAAAACATTTTGAGCTTTCGCTTAAGAGCATACTTCAGTAAAACGGCAAATAATTCTCAGCAATAGGTGGGACGTAATTTCGGCTGAGTTGGAGAGCGATATTCGACCTGTTAGCACGTCAATTTATTTTGTGATGGCGTCGGAGGAATTAATTCTTAAATCGTGTAAAAATGACTAAAAATGTTACGTATTTACTCGAAAAATAAAACATGTCAATTAATATATTATTATTATTACTTAAATAACAATAAACATAACATTAAATGGACGCATGTTGAATTTTTATAACAAATTATGTTTTGTTCGTCACGTGTCGTTTGCACAATCTGCGCGTCGCTTAGTCACGATAAATTTAGAACGTGCCTCAGCTGAAGTATAATAGCCTTAATCCAATCGACCCATTTCTCAACTTGTTGTTATGAAGTGGTATCCAGTCAATAAGATTTTTTTTATCATACTATTATACAGTTGTTTACGGTAGGTAGCCAAATAATAATGGCCTTTAGTACACAATAATGTATCGTCACTGTTCTGGCAGAAGACATCAATTCGAAAAAATTACATATTGAGTTAGTTATACCAAAATGTTTCGTATTTAAAACTTTACCGTCTGGATACCTTCTTAATAAATAAACAGTCTTTATTTTAAAGTCATCCTTTTTACGATTACTTAATAAACTCACATGATAGACCATTTCAAACATTTTAACAACTTTAAAGTCAAATTACTCAAAACTAGTATTCTCCAGTTAGTGTGTTCTGCCAGAACAGAGACGGTATGTAAAATTAGGCGCACGTGAACGATTAATTAAACGGTAGGTCAACAATCGGGTTGTTGCAACATCGACGTTGCATGGAGTAGAGCGAATGAACGATCGCAAAACCAGCCGATTTTTAAATTTGTGTTTGTCACAGATTGTCGACTAATCGCGTCTGGTCGAGTGCGTTACGTCATTTTTTTTCATTCATGACTTTGTACGGGTAATTCGCAAATGACACTTTGGCCAAAATTGTACTATTCTGTAGTGTTCGTGCGCGCTGAACGTATTCGGCTGATATACAAACGGTTCATGCTACTCTCGACTAAGTGCGATCATCCAATTAATTAATCATTCATGCGCGCTTAGCGTAAGACAAGATTAAAATCAAAATATCTTTGTAACATTCTTTTTTGAATATACATAGATACTTCCAAAATACTTCAAGCCATATTTTTTCAAGATTATTTCTAATACAATACAATACGTCTCTGGAATGCTAAATTATATTATAAATATTATAATGTTGCTATCCAATTTTAATTAAAAATATGATTCAATTTAATTAGTAGGTATTTTGTGATATTATTAAATTGTATCTGTCAGTATATTAGTGATCAAATATCTATTTTTATTGTATCAAATTATTCGACCGCAATAATATATTCCCAGCGACTCATATTCCAGTAAACAACTTATTACATGTATCAGCAAATTAGATGGCGATATGAAATACGTTATCGCAATGAAAAATTAGTCTAATATCCATTCCCATAGTATCATATTATATTATGACTGTAATAATAAATAAAATTCAAAGCTACTCGAATTTAAACCGCTGACTAATTCAATATAATTATGTACTAGAATATAATGTTTAGGTATTACTTTTGACTGTATAAATTACGAATAATGATTTATAAAAATGTCACTCGAATAAAAATTTCCAGCCTGTTACCATCGCAGTCTCTATATCGCTTCGCTCAACATCTGATTGTAGCGAGATGCGGACCTCGAATCCGTGCCTATCATAAGTTTAGTATCGTAACATAACTGCTGTAACATACTATTGTACCAACCGTTACGCCTAATAAAATTCGCTCCTGCATACATCTTCGACTTCTTCATCATCATCCTCAATACCATAACGTACGACTCATCGACAACTCCCAAAGTGTGAACCCACACACAAAAAACACAACAAAATCATAAAATTTAGTAGAAATTATGGCTATCATAAAACTTATTTGATGATAATTGATGATCAAAATTTATTTGAAGTAAAAAATTCATTTACTTTAAGCCAGATTATTATTATTCTACATGACACAATACTTCAGTTAATAATCACCTTACGTCTAAAACAATATTATGCTGATCTCTGGTTTTTTCAGTCATTCTTAATTCAGTTGCGTTTTTGATGATATCTCCTTTCCTTGAAGCCTCAAGTGATCACCCTCTTCTTTAGGCTACTCAATCTCTTAATAACAATTTGGTCAAATAATTGAAGAATGCGTCTTTTTCAGGTGAACAAAAGACATATTGTATGTGCATGCTCATCTTGCATTACATTTATATTCAATTTGTTTGCAAGAATTACTAATTTCCACCTTCCTTATAAACTTTACAATGATACAACAATACACAACTAGAATCCTTACTTAAGTGCAGTGTGATTCAACCAGTCAAACTGTGTTTGAAGATTTAATAACCTTCTATTCTACCCACATTTATTGCAACGGACACTTTTGTTTTACAATAAATACGTTCGGTAATTTATAAACAGGGTGCATTCGAATTGTTTGTTTCGCATAATATTGATGTATCATCAAACACTGTAAACAAGGCAGTTCACATGGTAGTATTCTCATCGTTAACAGACAATATTAGAATCAGTGCCCTACACTCCTGCCCATGGCCCCCACAAAAGGGGTGCTGACAGGGCTGTAGCCTGGGGGCCCGAGCTCACGAAGGGCCCGGTGAGCCGAGTCGACCAGATAAGTGTTATAAACATACATCACAAATTCTCTGTAATAGTAAAAAAGTCGCATGCAGCGCTATTTTCCTTCAATTGTGTTATTATTTAAAATTATGTGTTTATATGATATAATTTTGGATTATGTATCTATACTCGACAACTACATAATTCAAATGGATGTATTAAAATATACAAAAAAAACACCAAATACCTTTGCACATTAATTTTAACGCACACCTACACCATTTAGAAAACGCTACTGTAGAGCGTCACACTGCCTTTATCTTAAACGATAGGTAGAGGGGCCCGCCAAAGATCCTAGCTTGAGTGCCTGCTTCAGGGTGTGGGGGCCATGTTCCTGCCGTTCCAATCTGACTATGCAGTCCACTCAAATTTATATTCAAAAAATTAAACATATAATAGATTTATGTTTATATATTTTTCCCAGTTGCATCGCCCAAGTAAATAAAGTTTTAATGAATATCTATCAGATAATTAATAGTTTAATGTAGAAATAGAGTGACTGTAACGTACTGTTAAATCAAAAGTTAGTATCTTACTTTCAGATTATTCCTAGAAAGGTATACACCTTAAAACTACATCTCACCTGAAGTAAGTTAAGCTATAATAGTGAGTTAGCAGTAGTCGATTATTATTAGTATGATCGCACGGATATAGTAATGTATTGAATGGAACTCGAAGTAAACATAAATTCACGTACCCTGCTACTGTGTTAACTATGGCTGTTATTTTAGAGAAGTTCAACGTACTAATTGGACGATCTGATTTGGGAAAGTTTTGCTGCCAAACTTTGCTGGAACGTGAACAAGGCAAAAACAATTCTGATAAGGAAGCTGTCATTAAGTTTATTTTTTCTCTTATTAAAATGTGTCATTTCAGTTTACTGCCAAATAAAATATTATAAAATATATCCAATATTACCAAAACAGTATGTACTATTGATAGTAACAAACGATTCAAAATAAATCGTGCATAAAAAAATATACTGGACAGATTAAGCTACCAATGAAAAGTATTTAATATAACAATACGTTTTTGTTCACGACCATGTCAAATTTATTGAAGTTATACTTCTTTAGGCGCGTTTGGAAAATCAGATCAGAGTATATTTTTGACGTGTGACATGTAACACATAATTTATTTTTTCACACAAAAATAAACACTCTCGATTGGATTCGAACCACCGAGTGTTCGGTTATCAGCCGAACGCACTACCATTATGCCACAGTATGATAGTACAATCGTGACGATTATACAGTATATTGTTAAAGTTTAGAATTGTTCCGTTGCCTAGGCAGCGAATTTATTATTGTCGGCCATTTGCAATTCCTTACGTAAACAAACTATTAAACGTCATAGTGGCAGTTGTCACTTTAAAAATAAAAACAACGATAAATAATTATATTATTTAGTAATATATGTTAAAGTGTATAGAAATAAACCAACGGCGTTCCAACAAGCGGTCCTTTTTCTTGAGTGTGTAATTTAACAAGATAATTAAGAGCTAGTCGAAGAATCTAGATTATCACAAGTTTTGTTTTTGTTTTGTTACGCCAAAGAAGTATAACTTCTAACGCGCGTACATAAGTAGATACACCGATTTTTTTTTAAATATAACTCAGGTTATCAATCAATCAATCGGAAATAAGCAGATTATAATATTTTTATTACATAATTAATACATATTATTATGTTAATACACTCAAAAAATAGGATCATTGGTGTATATACGTCCTATTGCGTAATCATCGTTTTTCTGTTACCATATCCAATATCGGACGACGGCGATAAATTTATGTTTAATAAACTATTTCTTTCATTCAATGAATAAGACACAAGATTTGAGAATGAAACATTCTATATATTAAATATACATAATTCGAAAACATCTCGTGCATAATATACAGACTCAAAAAATTAATCATTCCATGACTTAACAACTACTAGTTAACATCGTAGTAATTAATTAAGATGCCAGTAGTTTAATTGGAAATGTATACTGGCGCGAATCCAGCAGATACAGGTTCAAGTCCCGTCGGGTATCGAATTTTTTTCTACAAAATGATTGTATGCATGATATGTTTTCAAATTATGTATATTCAATTTAGGTTTACTTACTGAGTAAACTAAAAACTGAAACTACGCTCCAGAGTAGGCGGCTCTCATGGTGCAGTGCGTAAGGCGCTGACCTTCCACCCGAGAGTTCTGGGTTCGATCCCGGTAAGAACACAATATTTATGTGCTTTTCTCAAAGCTTGGGTGTTTGTGATTGTTCAAAATTACTAACAACCACCTTGTACAAAAAGCAAGGATATGTGATTCTTACTATCTACTAAAAAAAATAATTTATATTTTGTGAAGTTTACAAGAGAGACTCAATAATAATATTATGTAAGTCAAATTATGGTCAGCCCGTGATTGGTTACATGTATTCAAAAAACGTTTATATTGTTTAAGTAAATTAAACATTTATGAAATAATTTTGAATATTCTTCAAGGTAATAAAATAAGGAATCGAAACCTGTAACAATCAAATAGTAACCGATTTCATTTATTAGGCCTCTTATATTGATCTCCCGTAATAGATATTGACTTCATTATTTGATATACCTACCGAAAACAATTTAGTAGGTAGGTAATAAAAGATAAATTGTGTAATAAATATTGAAATATAATCATTCAAAATATATAGGTAATAATTAATTTGTATTTAATAGACGTTTTCTTTATAGAGAAATTATCTGAAGTGTTGTGAATACTGAGACGATTCCTTCTAGCATCATTTTATTGTATTAAATCTAAAATAAAGATCGATACCTTCGTGCTGAGACAACTATTGATTGTGACGATTTCTTTTTAGAGTGTAAGCATAGACTTTTTTAAATAATGTTTTCAAACTTGCAATAAAAGTGTCAGCGCACTTACTAGTATTTTTTTGTAAAACAAATGGGTTTTTGTCTCTCTAAAAATTTGCGCAATCTTAACACTTATCTTGAATTGCGAAAATTTTACAAGAGAGACAAAAACCCATTTTTCCATAAAAAAAAAAGATTGCGCAATTATTACTGTTTGTATTTTTTTTTATTTTTCGGGATTTCGGCCATTCAGGATTTCGCCCATTCGGGATTTCAGCATTCGAGATTTCGGCCTTTGGGATTCCGGCCATCGGGATTTCGACCCAAACCCTATAAATACTTGTGTAAATAATGTGACTACCTACATTTATAACAAAAATATTCGTCAAGTGCTTTTGTTTCATTAATATTTCGATACAACCTTAACTATATATTATATACTAAACAGAAAAAAAAGAAACGTTTTCAGTCTATGTACCTACATTCATAAAAATATAGTCATTTTTAGACGTTTTGTCATGCAAAAAATTCTTGAGATTTTTAACTTTTTTATAATATCTTCTTCTTATTGTGCCATCCCCTAAGCGGAGGTCGGCCACCATCAAGGCGATCTTAGCTTTGTCATCTGCTACACGGAATGGTTCAGTAGAGCTTCACTCGTACCAATCACGGAGGTTTTTAAACCACACAATACGGCGTCGTCCTCTGTTACGCTTACCATTGATCTTTCCTTGAATGACAGGTTGTGTAATGCTGTACTTTTGTCCTCTCATAATATGGCTGAGGTACTGTAGTTTTCTAGTTTTGATATTACGTAGAACTTCTTAGTCCTTTCCTATTCGATTAATAACTTAAATATTTGTCACCCGGTCATTATTTCAAGGAATTTTAAGGATACTTCTATACAACCACAGTCGAAAACTTTAACTCTTAATGACATCTTTCGGTTTAGCGTCCATACCTCCATAATACAGAAAAAAATTGAGAGAAAATGACAGCGTACCATACATTGTCTCAGACCTAGGTTAACGTCTCGATTGCTAAGGAGGCGTTTCATTTTAAGAAAGGCACTCCTTCCGATCTCAATTCTAGTTTTTATTTCCTGAGACTGGTCCCATTTCTCATTGACCCATGTACTTAAATATTTATAATGGGTCACACGTTCAATCGGTTCGCTGTTAATGACAAAACTTGTGTCGGTGGTGTCGCTATTTTTGATAATAGTTTTTCTAATATGTCTACGTTTAATTATTAGTATCCATTATGAACACTTACCAAATAATCTGGATCCAAACACAATCTGATTAAAAGTAATTATCGTTTAAAAGTTATCTAATAAGCAAGTATCAGGAGCATAGCGCATCTTATTCTAAACACGGATATATTCTGTAGCAAAATCATTTACAAATTATCATTAAATTTATGCGTTGGTAAACTCTGAGTTTCCATTCAGAATGATCATTTTGTTAAATAAATTGCGCAATAATCTTGCGAAAACCTCAAGATATCTCTAAGGCGTCCTTAGACCTTTTTAAGATTTCAAAACATGTCCACTTCAGGGCTCCTTAGAATACGGTTACCCTAAATTCCGGCGGCCTTTCGAAATGGATATGACAAATGCCGTCCTTAACAATTTGTGCTCACCGATAAAAAACATAAAAGTCAGTATAACCTTTATTTTTCATTTAATTCTTGTCCATTTTACTCTCTTATGTATCGGTAAAGTGTAAAATGATAGTTATACAAAGATTAAAATTAACGCAAACAAAACTATCGTCATAAAGTAAATTATTTTCATTTCTTCACCTAACCAGAGCATACGGGCATTAGAGCTAGGTTATACCTACTGAAATAATATTTACGAGAAATGTTTGACCATTCATCAATAATACTTTATGATTAACTATTTATTTTATTCAACGAATAATTCACAAGATTTAGGAATGTAGCATTCTGATTATTAAACATACATAATTTTGAAAACACTTTCTGAGAAAATATATTATGACCAATAGAAAAAATCCTTTTGAAAAAAGTATGAATGCCAGCGAGTCCAAAATTTCATCACGCCTATAGTTGAAAATTATTTGCCGTTTCACTGATGTATCGTCTTAAGGGGGGACATGCTCGTCGAAGGTCAAAATTGAGTTTTTATTGTATATTCAAACCATGATCCTGGACACTCCTTAAACGTTGTAGATGATCTATTTATATAATTTTGAAGCCTTATTATCCTTTATAGTTATTTTAAACATTTGATGACTGCATGAAGTATTTTTGTTACATAAAATAGTATTCTTTTAAACCTCTCGCTCTAATGTTTTAGAATATAGTCATATTTCGGTACATAACTGTGCAGTGGTGTTAAGATTTTTTACATTTATTAATTTTTAAACGCATTTATAAAACCATTAGCATAATTTATTATGAGATAATTTTTGTAAAATATTCACGATAAAAAATTATATTGATAATCTCTGTGATCCCAAATTTGACAAGAATTAGGCATTTTATTATTCAAAAAATCGGCAAGATTAACACATTTCAAGATGATTCTAAAGATATTTATTATAAGCTAAGTCTTTGACTATTTAAGTGTGATAAACATCTTATGAATAATGATTGCTTTATAATAATTATTGACCTAAGAATAAGGTAGTGTTTTTTTGAAATACGCCATTTCTTTTGTCATTCCCTAGTGGTTAAGCTACAATGTACGGCCGTAGCCATAAAATGACAAACTATAATTGAAGTAGGGAGTAAAATGATATTGACGCGCGTGTTTGAACATGTACCGTTTAAAAAAAAATAAAAAAAAAATCGGTTAAGTACATGTTCAAACCCGCGAGTTAACATAATTTTACTCCCTACTTTAATTATAGTTTGTCAATTTATGGCTACGGCCGTATGTTGTAGCTTAACCACTGGGGAATGACAAAAGAAATGGCGTATTTCAAAAAAACACTACCTTATTCTTAGGTCAATAATTATTATAAAGCAATCATTATTCATAAGATGTTTATTACACTTAAATGGTCAAAGACTTAGCTTATGATAAATATCTTTAGAATCATCTTCAAATGTGTTAATCTTGCCGATTTTTTGAATAATAAAATGCCTAATTCTTGTCAAATTTGGGATCACAGAGATTATCAAAATATTTTTTTATCGTGAATATTTTACAAAAATTATCTCGTAATAAATTATACTTATGGTTTTGTAAATGCGTTTAAAAATTAATAAATGTAAAAAATCTTAACACCACTGCACAGTTCTGTACCGAAATATGACTATATTCTAAAACATTAGAGCGAGAGGTTTAAAAGAATACTATTTTATGTAACAAAAATACTTCATGCAGTCATCAAATGTTTAAAATAACTATAAAGGATAATAAGGCTTCAAAATTATATAAATAGATTATCTACAACGTTTAAGGAGTGTCCAGGATCATGGTTTGAAAATACAATAAAAACTCAATTTTGACCTTCGACGAGCATGTCCCCCCTTAAGAATATTTTGTATTATTATTTTCAATATTTTTAGACTATCGGGTGAAATTGTAGTAACGATATTAGTATTTCAAAGAAGCCTTTCCTTGTAACAATGATAGTAAGTTGCAATATTAATAACTATATTAATTGTAATTAAAGTGGGATATATGGATGGTGTGGGTCAAAATAAAGGAAATGTGTGAGCACGGACACTAATATTGATATTGAATACGTGTATTAATTAAGGTGCTAAGTACCAAAAACATAAAAACTGTCATTTTTATAGAAAAATGTTCAACATACCAACGCCAATAACTTCAACTTTAGTCTAAGTGCATCAAGCAAGTCAAAAAAATACAGCAAAATAATTAAACCTGTCGACGTTGTAAGTCCGTTGGCGCGTTTTATTTATATTGGTGTAAGTAGCACTGCAGTGGTCAACGGCATTCAATATAAAATAGCTGACGATGGTGTGTTGATACTTGCGAGTTCTTAATACCTCAAATTATAGAAGCTGCCGTGATTGCTTCACACTGTTAAACTACATTTTTCAAAAGGTCTGCTTCATGAAATTTTACTGCAATGACTCGGTATTTTGTAACTACAGGCAATACTACTTTTTGGTACTTAGAGCCTTATTTAATACACGTATTCCACATATTATGTGGATGATGAAAATCTCACTATTTGCTGTTCGTGCTAACACATCTTGTAGCTTACATTTACTGAATTATAATCATCCTGTAGATGTGTGTTTTCGGTTATTGTATTTTTTCTAGTTGACAGCTTTTATGAGTTATCAGCGTTATTACTGTTATTAACCGCCGTGAAGGTAAGAAGGAAGTTTGGATATAAGAATTTGCCGCAGAAAATATACGATTCGTTCTTGTTGGTCCATATCATAAATTAACATAATAATTATGTACACTATGCGGAACTTTCAAGAATCCCTATTGAGGCATTCATACCATTACATTATCATAATTCCATTTTTAAGATTCCCCTTTCTTCTCATCCATATTGTTAAACAACAGAATTCTTTCCATAATAATTTATAAACTATAACCACTAGAATAATAATTTCTAATTAAGTATTAAAAATTATTGTGTAGTATATAACTCGATGCATATTAATTTATAGCCATTACAAAGTTAAATTCGAAAATACAAAAAATGGATTAAGGCTTCTTATTCTCTACTCATCCGAGATTGTGGGTTAGGGCTAAAGGAAAATTGAAATACAGCAATACTGACGAGAATCGTATGCCATATTATTGCAGAAGTGTTCAACTTTTTAAATGAATATAATAATATTAAACAAAATTTTATTTCTAACAATAATCTTCTAACTAATCCAGAAGGTAATTAATTCAAATATGTAACGATAGGAATAATTCAACTCTCAAAAAATATTACCAGAAGCGTATTTACTTAGTGATGACATCTTGGTTACATAATAATATGTGACTTTTGTTATTTTATTTTCAATAGTAACTGACCATTAATATTTCTTATTAATGAGCATATTAAATGAATGAGATTACGGTGTATCAAATATTAAATGTTATCTTATTGTTATGGCGTGTCCTTGCGAGAGATACACTGTCAGTGATACTGACTATGATTAATAAATACATTAGGAGTTTTACTCCTTAATTGTTAAAGAGTACTACGTTATACTCCAACTATTCACCGCTACTCTGGAAGATCTGTTCAGATGACTTGACTGAAAAAAAAAACAATGGAATCCCTACTATTATCCCCAAACGTAATCCTGATCATTAGCATTTAAATAATTTGAATCAATAACTACGCATATTTTGGGCAACAAATGCCTGACAAGAAATTGACGAAGATAATATTATATATGATGAAATTTCTCGCAGAATCAAACTGACATAAAATGCACTTGGTTACCTGCATAGTATATTCAAAAGAGACCTCAAATTATGTGAATAGAGCTAATAAAGACCTTCATTTCATGACCTGGCAGAAAAAAATAGGATGCCTTCACAAAGGCAGGTAAACATGTATTATGTTTTTGTCCAAATATTAAATGGCTGGATATAGTAGCTTCTCTGGCAGGATTTATGAGATTGATCTTGTCACCTGTTCAACGTGTCTATATAGCGGAGAAATACAAGTTGCCAACCACATTCTCAGGGAATGTACTTAAGTTGGTTCAACCAGGGTTCCGACCTGGTCGCCACAAAGGCCAATATTTTGTTACACACTTGCATATAAAATTTTCGGCGTCATACTTTCAACGTGAAGATATTTTTACTTGGATTTTTCCTAGTTTTGGAATAGCTTTGTTTAGCACTTTTCACTTAAAGGTCTTAAAGTCATGTAGGTATATTCAATCAAATCTCACTTGAGTGGATGTTGACCGCACTTTTGGGCAACTTCTCCTGAGACATTTCTAGTAAAAAAAAATACTATTGCTTCACACCAAATGTGGGGTACCGTAATATATCTGATTAAGACGGGGTGTTGTTGGAGCAGATGTGGCGTAGTGGAGCTATTAACTTCAATGATGGTGACTGCTTTAGGATAACAAAATACTGTACATTAGGTACTTAATGATTATCATAAACTCATTTAGTAACCGTCCATGTGTAAATCTTATTTTACAATAGTTCTATGTTCATTTTTTTGTCTTTATAATATTATTGTATTTTTTGAATGAATAATAAATGTACAATTAACTAAATTCAAAAGGTTTCGCCAAACTGCATCATTCAAATAGGGTCGCCAGAAATATTTTATTATGCGGCTAGGACCTATTGCTTTAACGTCTATACAAAACAATAGCATGGGCTCTCAGAAGACAGAGAACAAAGCTTTTGATAAGGATTAACTGCATTCAATATTAGTCACCGTGATTTGAATATCAATGGCTTTGAACAATCTGTTGATAATAATTTAACGTTTTGCGGTGACTTAGTAGTGGTTAGTATTTCATATAACCAAGATTGAACATTTTGGAAATGCCATTATTTGCCAAATAACTATTAATGATTTCGTCAAGTGTTGACAATAACAAGATTTAGCTATATGTAATTAATTGCTTTAGCCTTTCAGAAAGTATTTTCATATTACATATTTATTGATTTTGCGTTTTAATTCTCTAGCTTATAACTCTAGTTAAAAGTATTTTTTTTTATTCAGACACAATAATGACTATATTTATTTTGTATTATTCATATAAACGGTCATAATTGACAACTCATCAATGCACTGAATAATCAGTTCTACCTTCAACGTTAGGACTGAAATTTGGCTTAAAACTATCACGATCAAACTTTTGATTGATTAAAAAATTTCTTACCGATCTGAGTGACAAATTTACATGTTTACAAAACCAATATGTTTCTTGATGATACGCAGCACATTTTTAAGGATGTTTAAATTTTAATTGATTTGAGTCGTTTTTTGCGATCCGGATTTTGCCTTTTGGCATCTTCAGACTCTGTACGAATGCACAAATGGCAAATATATACTGACAACGAATACAGTTAATTATTGTTAATATAGCAATTTAATACACTAAAGAAGGTAAAAACCTCATTATCAAATCAATCAGATTTTACATTCAAACTCCATCAAGTACCCTCGGTCGATAATATTTTTACATGCTATGTTTATTTTTATTGAACATATTTTTTCTCATGCTTTTATATGACGACATGATATTAAGAATGTTATCTCTACAATAATATCTTATTTCTGTATATTTAACAATATTAGTAATCAGTGTGCTATAATAATATACGACTAGTATTCAAGTATTTTTTCCCTCGATTTATTTTTTCTAATCGTGTCACAATATATTGCGCAGGTATACACGGTGGTTACAAAGTAAAATTTAATTAATTTGTAATTTCAATAACGTAAAAGCCGTCCAAAGAGTGTTCACATACGTTATTTATCTTGCGAAGAATATAAATAAACGGTAAAATTAAACAAACACTTTGTTTAAAAAACCACAGTTAATAATATAGTAATTTTGTACAGTTTAGCGCTTTATAACTAACCGTCTACGTTCACATAGTTATATATTTTTAATATCCTCAGATTTTTCAGTATTGATTTAAAGTACAATTTATTATCACCCACGATGGCTGCGTGGCTTAAGCGTTACCCTGTAGCGTCGTGGGTCACAGGCTCGAATCCTGAGTCTGGCAAGTACACATATTGTTTTCCAATGTGTGCTTGGAGTCAGTGTATGGACCTAATAGGTTGAGCAAGTGGCTGACATCCATTTCTCGTAAAAACAAAATCTGTAAATACAAACCTTCACTCTGTAGAGGCCCATATGATCTTTTTAGGATCAGACATGGTCGAAAAAATAACAATTTATTTAATAGAGGATTGATTTTGTTTCCTATAATGATGCAACAATCCAAAGTAATTGAAGTTCCAATCACTTTGCAGTAACCACTGTTAAAATACCATTAAGATAAATACCAACAACTGTAATGTAATAGTGGTACTGGTGTCGAAATGTTAATATTGCTAGCTAAATATTAGTTTTTCAAATCATTGGACATCAAGTTCCGTGTCTCCCATGACTTAAAAAGTGGTTGCTAAAAGTTTTAGTTTTAAGCGAATATTGAAAAACATATTAATATAAGCTTCGCTTTGTAAATAAAGTTTTTGACAAATAATACAGTTTGCGAGAGAGTGGACGTGTTTCTTTTTTAAAAAAAATCCAAACCAGTATTAAAATCGTGACTGAGTGAATATTATATAAATATAAATAAATACCGTAGAATTTTTTACAGATGATTCCGCAAATTTTAACCCGTTTCTGCAAACGATAACTTTTCTATTTTTATTTATTAATATAGCTGTGTCTGATGATTTAAATTGTGTAGTACAGATACTGAGAACTGGCATTACAATTAATATTACTTCTCCAAAATAAATAAAAAAAATACACATTATGATATTATTTTTTGTTTATTAGGACTGAGATGATTAAAAGCAATATCACCTCGCAAATTAAACTCAGTAAAATTAATCTATTAGATGTGGTTGTGTTAGAGATTATATACACTAAATCGCTTGCTAGTACGAGTATAATGTCATAAGTAAAAATAGTTCTGGAAGAAAACACTAAATCAATTGGTAGTTATTTCTAGGCAACATTTTGTAATTTTGTAATTTTTCATTTAAGTAGTTCGTTTGCACAAAACGTTTTTCAAGCAAATATATATATTTTTTTAATTTGTATGTTTTTCAGACCGTAGAGTTTTAATAAGAAACATTTTGAATGCACTACATATGAATTGCAGTACTGTTTTGAGGAACCGGTAACCCACTTCATCCCGTAAAGTCCTATGTTTCACTCATGGAATATATTAATGTCTGTCCTAAATAAGCTCTCTCGCTTGGTTACTGCAATATACCAATATTGCAGCCATGATTTATTCTGGATCGGAACCGTTTCCTCGTCTCAAGCCTATCAGTCACCATTAGCGACGGGTTCAAGACCAGTCAATGCGCTCCAAAAGACGTAGACATTTTCGGTGACGTGCTATGTATTTTGTATTCAAAATTTTATTTTTCTGTATAAAATTGTACTTATGTTTTATTATTATTATTATTAATATTATTATTACGTATTCTCTTCTTCTTTCTTGTGAGGGCTTATTATGTAAATCTCATGTTGTGTACGTCTTGAATTTAGTTTTGTTATGTCAACAATGTTTTGTTTTCTTTATTAAATAAATAAATATTTACATTTATATCTGTACATTCTCTGAATTCTACCCAAAGACTCCAGTTTCTCGAAACATTCGATTTACAATGAGTCATTTTTAGTAATAATATGTCGAAAATAAGAGAATATACATAAAATATTATCGACCCTTTTTTATTTTGAATTTCTGGATGATTGATTGATTTTTTCTGTAATTATGTTTTCTTACATTATTATTTAATTATAAATATTTTAAAAACGAACTTTATAATATAATATTATATATTCAATTACCATTTGCTTCGATTACCACTCCTCTCAATTTTTCTACATGACGTGACTAAAGAATATTTCTGTCGAAAGAAAAGTTTTCTCAATTCATACATCCTAAATGAAGAATGTTTCGGGTTTTCTACAGACACAGACCCTGAATGCCAAAAGAAATAATACCGAGCAATAGTAAATGCTTTTACTTGGCGGTTAAATCATCAGGGTCAAGATTCTTACACATGAGATCCCGTCAAAAATTATTTCTCCATTCTATCAATCAATCTAACAACCAACACGCACACGATGTTTCAGATTTTACAGCACGTAGTTAAACAATTTCTAGTGCACGATACAATTAAAATCAACGTTAATCAAAGAAATGAGCTTGAAGGCTTTTATTAAAAATGACAGAAAGACATTTAGACATTGAAATTATAAAAACGACGCAATAATGTAATTAATAATATACCTCCACCAGTTTTTGACAGTGAAAGGGTAAAAAGCCGTCGAGCTTTTTTGAAACGTCGACTTCCGGTGCGGGTGGCATGCCGGATGTGACAGGATGCCGCTATGAAGGCTTTTGAGGTGGAAAGTGTGAAAATTATTTTATTTAGGGAAGAAACTAGACTACCATAGAGAGGTTACCACTTTAATAAATTTGCCAGATTTCTAATCTTCTTTTTTATAACAATTATAACTAAATTATTGTGATTGTTACAATAAGTGTTAATAATTCGATACTTTCCTACCTTATAATATTGCCGTAGCATACCGAAAGCAGGCTGGTGTATTTATAGAATAAACCCGCTAGACGCACTACAATAATTGTGGTAGGTAGGTTAGGAATTTGTATGGGATTAGTACCACAATAATTGCCCTAAATACTTAAAGCTTTTTTCGTTTATTTTTAATACCAATTGTTTCATAAGATACGAGGGTGGGTCAATAGTTCTTTAGAAAAAAGCATTAAAACAGGTTTTACTTTTGTATTTTTTTTTTATTTTTCAACATAATTTCCTTGGAGCTCAATACACTTGGTTAGACGTTTCTCAATTTTTCTTAAACCGTCAGAAAAATAAGTTTTCGGAAGGTCCTCAAAATAAGCATTTGTCCGATCGATGACTTCTTTATTTACTTTTAGCTGGTCCAATAAAGATGCATAATAGTCCCCTGTTATTGTTTTTCCTTTTTCCAAATAGTCAACGAAAATAATTTCACGTGCATCCCAAAATACAGTAGCCATAACCTTACCAGCTGATTTTACGGTTTTCGCCTTCTTTGGACATGGTTTGCCTTCGCAATCCACTGCTTTGACTGTTCTTTCGTCTCGGGAGTATAGTGGTGTATCCATGTTTCATCTACAGTCACAAAGCGACGAAAAAATTCATCCGGATTGCGTTGCATGAGCGACAACAGGGCTTTAGAGGCCACCACCCTACTGCGTTTATTGTCGACTGTGAGCAAACGCGGCACCCATCTTGCAGAAATATCGACGGCCCCAGGAAAAACCATGATAAGTCTGAAAATAGCGTTTTAAGTTTTATTAGCTTTTTATAATATCATATTTTTTGTGCATGTCCTGTAAAAATTTCAGGTCTCTAGCATAAAAATTGACAAAGTTAGGTTTTTGACAATGGTGCTCTATATCTACATATCGCATCGACCAAATTTGTGTTCACATAAATATCCGTAGAGTATAGTCATATATCAATAAAAAAAGTGTACTGCGTTTTATTTTACGAGTAAGAAGGTTGTTTTACTTGCTATAACAGTCTTTAACGGAGATCCTAATATACGGCATGGTTTATATTGACGTATCACATTAGTTTCGAAAAATATATTGGTTTATCTTCGGAAAATATTGGAATTTGCAGTAGGTAAATGCAGTTTTAGTTAAAAAGTTACTCACTAGTCACTAGTACTAGTGTTTTATTATCAAAATATTATATTATTGAATATAAAACAAACAAAATAGAAAAGAATTATTTTGTACTAATATAGGTAGGTGCTTTTACTACACTAGGACACAGTAATAATGTTTAAATATAAATTTTGATTCATCAGCCAATTTAAATCCACCGCAAAATAAAGACCTCCACAAGCTTTCTTCGACTATTTTCGGTTAATTACTCTTCTACTTAGATACCCAAAAAACAATGTTGTAGGTAATGTTTAAGTTTGAAATTGTTATATTATTTGATATTAAACAAATATCTAATAGAAAACGATATGGATATATCATTATAATAATTCACTGTTTCAATTATTTAGATGAGTAAAAAAAGTATGTAATTATAAATAAACTTAATTTAAATAAATACCCAGCAGAAAACGACATATTTTAATTAAATATTATTACTTGTTACTAATTTTTTTGCAATTAAAAATGTACCCACCTAAAATATCCGATCATGTCCGATCCTAATGAGGCCCCTCACAGATTGGAGAACAGGTTTTGTTTTTACGAGAAATGGATGTCAGCCACTTGCTCAACCTATTAGGTACGTACTCTGACTTCGACCACAAATTAAAAACAATTTGTATCTATTTTTCAGACCCATGATTTAAACTCGGAACCTACGATGTTATAGGCCGATGCTTATACCTATAATATTATGTTTTAACTTCATAACATTATTTTATTTTCGGTACAGTATGACACATTTTGATTAAATTAGTCTTGTACATCGATAATAACAACTAGGCAGTATTTTCATGTTTAAATTACAAAATATTTTATTATTTAAAAGGAAGGACTTATCTAGCTAGCAAATACAAGAGAGTTTATTTTATTATTCTCTTAGTAAAATTCTTACTAATTACGGAATAATATTTATGACTTAAGAAAGTTTACTAATTACGGAATATTGACTTAAGAAGTGAAAAAAATCATCTTTTTTATTACTCCTAACTTTACCCAATCCTACTTCTCAACATACTCATCGATCAATGGTGAGAATTTCCGAAAGGCTTACTAATTGATTTGTACACATTGGGACCAACTTAAGCTCATTGTAAAACTTAAATACGTCCGACGTGTTAATTTTATGTTTGCAATAATATAAAAGGGTATATATTATTATTACTTTGTACATTGAATGTTTCTCGAAAACGAGCTCTGTGGATTATAAATTATTATTACATGTCGGTCACCTAAAAGAAAAGATTAGCCGGGTTTTTTGAAAACTTATTTTATCTATTATTTTCAATAGAATTTAACCGAAAAATGTGTATAATAGTCAGTTTATGAATCATTTATTGTTGTCTAGAATCTAGGTAAATAATATGTATGAGATGGGATTAACATATTATTGTGGTATCCCCGGTAGGTATAATATCAAACAAAATATCAATTGGTTTTGAAAAATCTAGTACCTACTCTCATATATACTTACCTCGTATTAATTTATTGAATATGATTGTTTTAAAATATGAAAACTAGCATAAATAGTAATTACTATTTTATCGGAGTTATATAGATCGATCAAAATAGTAAGTTAAATAAAGTGCTATGAATGATAATTGATATTAAACTATGTTTTTTTGAGAAAGTATTTAATAAAACTCTACGTACTTGATTAGATTAGATAACAATATAATGTATCATTTAAAGAAAATTTCTTTAAATGATACATTATATTGTTATCTAATCTAATCAAGTACGTAGAGTTTTATTAAATACTTTCTCAAAAAACATAGTTTAATATCAATTATCATTCATAGCACATTTATTTAACTTACTATTTTGCATCAGACTCCTCATATAACTCGATAAACTTAGTCAATTACTACTTATGACTAAGTTTCATGATTTATGTTGACAATTAAATATAATTCAACTATGTTTACTAATCGATAATTAAACTCATATCAACAATAAACATTAGAAAAACAAAACGAAAGTTAATATGATTACTGTATCAGTATTTATAAGCTTTTAATTATAATTTTACAAGATCAATTACAGAAAGATATTATGTTGCAAAAATTGAATTAATAATTACTAATTTAATTCACTCAGTATATCCTTTATGTAAACTATTAACGAACTTATAATGATTTATTTAATGAAATATATTATCTCTCTGGTTTCGATAATTGTACTGAATATTAATTAAATTAAAATTGTTCTAGCGATATACATGACCATTAACATTACATTGTTTTTTCTATCTATTCTAAGTATATTTTTAATGACAAATTTGTTACGAAGTAGGTATAAAAAATAGATATTTTATTGATGGTGTAGTAAGTAGTGTTATGTACTAATTTCCTCATAACTTCTTTATTATTCCATTATAAACATTTTTCCTGAATGTTTATTATTTCGTAATGTACATATTCTGATTATTTATAAAAATATCAATAATAATTTGCAAAAAAACATAAAAAGTCATACTTAAATACATTTAAATTATAAAAACTCCGTATAAAAATATATATATATATCAATATGTCCCTATATCCCTTGTTAAGATTTTATAGACACGCTGTACTATTTCGAGTTAAATATTGCGCAATGTCAATTTTTCCGTAAAAGAGCGTTATAACTATAGTTGTAATTAATAAAATCGTATAGAAAAAGAAAAATGCGACGTAAAATAAGGCTTCTATCTCAGAATATGAATGTGTTATGCGGAGTCAGTAATCTATTTCGTCCGCGCAAAAGCATGTTGAATCGAGTCGAAATATAAAGTGCGTAATATTATTCCAAATAAAAACGATTTTTGGACATTATCTCAGCTGTTAATTAATTAATCACCATTAAATTTTGATAGGAATATAGACCATAAAATGGTCTATCTGATTTATTTAAATAAGATAAGAAAAAAACTTACTCATTGTATATGATGAATTTAATAGCGTAAATATTTTAGTTTTTTCGCTCTCCTGAACATTTATGATTTTAGACTTATCATGGTTTTTCCTGGGGCCGTCGATATTTTTCATGCCCAATTTGTCATGTAAAATAGAAATGACGCTACCTTTTGAGATCCCTGTAACCTCAATTATCTCACTCAACTTTAATCTTCGGTCACTTAACACCATATCGTGGATTTTATTGATCATTTCTGGTGTAGTCACCTCTACAGGACGTCCTGAGCGTGGTTCATCCTTTGTTGATGTACGACCACGTTTAAATTCATTTAACCAGCTATAAATAGTTGCAAGTGAAGGAGCAGATATGCCGTGAACTAAATCCAACTCATTTTTTATTTCCTTTGCTGTTAACCCTTTTATATTAAAATGTTTAATAACAACTCTAAACTCAATTTTCTCCATTTTCCATTTTTCCATTTTCCACAAGCAAATTTTTTTTTTAAATGTACGAGAAACACACAATAACCCGACCAATCTGATTGAAACTTCGCAGCATACTGAATCGGTAGTGCCGCTGCATGAAAACAAACCGCTTGCACTAGTCGCGCCACCTGTCGGCTTTTCTAAGGACTTATTGACCCACCCTCGTATCATAAAAAGTTAAAAAAAAAAAAAAAAAACTTTAATTTTAATACTGATGCAAAAATTAGGGGAAAAGTGAAAAATAAGTCAAAATAATACTTTCAGATTTGCTTTTTCCTTCATTGTTAGAGTATTTTATTGTACCGTATATAGGTTTTAAAATTCATATTTCATTTGACAATAAGGTCAGAAATAACCCTTGAATAAAACTTTGCTGATAATTATGCAATATAAATGATAAAACCACAGCGCGAGACCTTCCGAGTGGCTTTAAAAGACTGTTTAGCATAAGATTAAATAAAATTCAGGCCGTAGTAATTTATGACTGGCACTGCAAGGATTATGGACAATAATGCCACCATCTCGCGGCCGGTCGAATTATTTAATTTAATTAATGAGAAGATTTTACCAACCCTTTCCCTTGTTACAATGTTTGTAGAATGGGGCTTAGTTTAAATCAATTAATTTATAACAAACTTACAGCATTTAGAAAATCCTCAGACACATACTCACACTAGGGAAAAATTGGAATAAGTTTTGAGCTCACATATTTCACTGTCCTCATATTATTTAACATGAAAATATGTCGATGAATTATTGAATTTGAACTAACTTAGATAACGTATGTGTTAGGATTAATTCGCATACGTCATAGACTATTTGGTAGCTCAATGGGTAATTGAAGTCGTTGGAATAGTTAAAAATGTGAGCGAGAGAGAGAATTTTGGAGTGAGAGAGATTTAAATCCTACTCAATCAAAATTTTTATCTGGTATGTTTTTGTATATTAAGTAGGTAGGTAAGTAAGTATGTACGTTTCTGAGAATTTTCATAGTAATTATGTTTATTATTTATTATTAAACTGGCGCTAGGGGCCGTTCAGGTCCATGGCCGACTGCACAACGTTTCTCCAGGCATCTCTGTCCAGCGCTCTCTTTTCCCAGTTGATTATCCCAGCCTTTCCGCATCCCTTTGAATGTTGTCCGCCCATCTCCGTCGAGGGCGGCCAAGAGGTCGAGTGCCAGCTGGTGTGCCTTTGTAAATCCTATAGAAAGTTCTAGATCTTTCAGATCGTACAACGTGGCCCGCCCATCTGAGACTTCTTGAACTCATAATATTAGTGATTCTAGGTTGGTATCGGTCGAAGAGCTCAGCGTTTGTGCGAGAGAGAGGTTTTCTCGAACGAGGAGTTTCTTATTCCAATGTTTCCAGAGGGTTCAATTCCTCTTGTCATTTTCAAATACTTGGTCTTTCCACATTTACTCGTAAGTTCAACCTTTTCGCTGTGTCCTCCAGAGGAGTGAAAATATCTCTGACTTCTTCTTCAGATTCTCCGAGTACCACCAAATCATCTGCGTAGCCCAATATTTTATGGGACCCATTCAGGGTAACTCCACCTTTTGCTTTCAGAGCTTCTCTAACGGCTTTCTCTAAGGTTAAGTTGAACAGCATTGGTGATAGGGAGTCGCTTTGTTTTAGTCCTGCTGTCACGACAATTCTGATATACTACCTTGCATATAAATTCTACTTCTGGATCCGTCCATGCATACTTTTATTATATTTATAAGTTTTAACGGTATTTCAAATTCTTTCAATATATTCCAGAGAGCTTCTCTATCAATAGAGTCATATGCGGTTTTAAAATCTACAAAGAGACAGTGTACATCTTGGGCGTATTCCCATTTCTTTTCAAAGATTTGGCGCAGTGTAAAGATTTGATCGGTAGTACTGGGGTTTCGTCTAAAGCCGCATTGGTAGTCACCAAGAATGTTTTCGGCATATGGCAGAATTCTTTCGAGAATAATGTTTGACAGAACTTTATATGCAGTAGGAAGAAGAGAGATGCCACGGTAGTTTGCACAGTTGAGTTTGTTCCCTTTCTTGAAGATAGGACAGACCAGTGATTCTTTCCATTCTTCAGGGATCTTTTCTTCCTCCCATATTTGTTGCAGTAGCTCAAGCATGGCACTAAGAAAGGTTTTTCTTCCATGCTTGAAAAGTTCCGATGGAAGATTATCGTTTCCTGCCGATTTGTTATTCTTTAAATAACTCAGTGCTCCTATCAACTCTGCCTTATTTGGTGGCGGTATAAGAGGTTCTGCTGTCGCGATTTCTGGCGATTCCAAAGGTTCATCTGGTACAGAGCGTTGAAGTTAGTTTTCAAAATGGGATTTCCATATGTTTAGCACTTGCTCTTTGTTTTCCACTATCTGACCCTGTTGATTTTTGATCTATAGCGTGCTAGGTTGAAAGCCTCTTTTTTCAAAGCTCACTTTCGAGAATAATGATCGAGTTTTATTTCGTTTTGCTTCTTCTTCCATCTGCTCAAAATTACATTTGATGAAGCTTCGTTTGCACTTTCTCAGATGCTTTCGGACATTTTTGCACGTTTCGCTATATCGTTTCTGTGCTTCTTTGCTATGCGTATTTTGCAGATAGAGCGCTCTTTCTGCTCTTCTCTCCTGCACCATTTGTCGTCGTACCAAGGGCACTTTACTTTCTTGGGTGCCAGTCCTATCGAGACTTCCGCAGCTTTTACCATTCCTTCTTTTAGTCTCTTCCACCTCTCATCGATACTCCAGGCTTCTCCTTCGGTGAGTTTTACGACTTGGTTTTTTAACTCATTTCTGTAGCTATCTCTTCCGTTTGGAGTTGACAGCTTTTCTATATTATACTTCACACTCGTCTTCGCATTTGCGTGGGCTGTCTTTTTAAGTTTTTCCCTAAAGGTTGCTATCGATAATTTGTGGTCCGTATCACAGTCAGCGCCTCTGTAGCTTTGAATGTTTTCAATAGCTTTATGGTGTCGTCTATCAATTAGAAAATGGTCAATCTGGTTAAAGGTCTTCCTGTCCCTTGAATTCCAAGTCACTTTTGTGTATATTTTTACAAAGGAAAGTGGTACTTCGGGCGATTAAGTTTTTGGCGCTGCAGAAAAGAGCCACTTTTTTACCATTTTCGTTAGAATGATCATGTAGGCTCTCTTTTCCAATAAAGGGTCTGAATACAGCTTCTTTCCCTATTTTCGCATTGAAGTCTCTTCAAGGTCGCTTCAAAGTCAAAAGTCGCTTCAAGGAGATCATAGAAATCATCCTTTTCGGCCTCTTCTGAAGTCTGTTTAGTCATTAATAATAATTTAATACTCCTAAAGTAATGTCATGTGTATTCATAATTTAATAAAATATTAATATTTTTTTAAGAGTGACAGGTGAGTTGATGCAATGTTGATAGTCGGTGAGTGAAGAGCAATTGTTGCCTGGATTGCGATTTATTTTATTGATTTATTGTGATTTATTTACCGATTGACAAGTGCAATTTATATAAATACTGTAACATAATCAAGATAAAAACAGAGTGAGAAATATATGCAATCATGATATTTATTTATTAGGATATTTAGGAAATATATTTTAATAAGTATATTATAAGCATCTGATACCATACACTTACACTTACAAACTTAGTGAAAATATATTTGTATGAACAGAAATCATAAGTTCAGTATGGCACACGGTTCGTAACCCCATACGGTTTCTGTCTATGGATAGCCTCTTAGAATGACGTATTCTTGACACGTGTTTAAGTGTATAGTGTGTATGTTTATATGTTTTCACACCCGTTAGGTATTTCAGTTTCCATTAATTCTGTGTTCCCTGTTGTAGATACTATAATATTTAAAAGGATAAGTACTTGGATAATATTTGTCAGCTAAAATGATAAACTATAATATATACGTTTTAACGATCGTGATGAAAATATACATAAATTATTCTAAATTACCCCATGAAAGATTTTTTTGACATACGCCTTGTAACGTTTCCAAATTTTCAATTTCCTCGTTAATCAATTGTAAATCCTTCTGGTTTTGTCAGTCAAAGTAGGCACACACTTAAGTAAGTAACTCTTTCCCCAATTTCTACAGTGAATTTTCCAATGATACCTGTAAGTTTTCGTCTGACTATGTTAAGTAGTTGGGAGCTTTCGACTTGTTTTGAGGTGAAGGTTCATGTTTTCTCCGATAGTACGTCAGAGTTTCAAATAAACTTTGCGCTTTCCAAGTTATATCGGATAAATACTTTGAAGTCTTTATTTCTAACGCTGGAAATATTATTCTGAAAGTGTAAATTCGTTTATTTTGCTACAAAAAGTTATTTTTGCTGCACTTTTTCTGTACAGTTTTTATTATAACTTTGCAACAAAAATATTTTTATATCCAATTAATAGCTCAAATGCCAAAGCAAGATAGAAAACAATTAATTGGACATGTAGATTATGAGAATTTATTGATTAAAAAATAATGGACATTGATTACCCACATAACAATAATATTATAATAAACTATCATAAATAAATCAAATAACAAATCCATTTCAATCTCCAATGGAAAGTTTTAACAAATATAATTTAGTATTAATTTAATGTCGCATTAAAACTATTTTAATTGTATATTGTGTCTGTTGACAAAACAATAGTTTAATTGTGCTAGATCCACTGATATCTTATGAAGGAAAATAAGTCTTTATTTTGAATTCAGAACGACAACATGTTTAAGTATTCAGTTATTATAAATAATAATAATTATTTCAAAGATAAAAAAAGACCGGACATCAAAATGATTTTTAGATTTTATATATTATTATAAATAGTGGTAAATCAGTTGCGTTTCAGAGTTTGGTAAATTAAAATATGTATTCGATAAACCTGCGAAAAAGCTTTTACATTTCAGAATTATAAGGCATGCGCTGGATTTACCGCATGTATGGATAGTCCGCCACTGATATACAATGCCTACAGGTTGATTAAGATTATCTCAGAAAGATTTATCATTTTTTTAAATTCGATATTTAAATTGCATTCTCTTAATATACATTGAATAACATCTAAAAAATCATTCTAAAATTCTAAGTTTTTACTTCAAATTCCACCAGGTACCATAAATTATTAATGATGGGTAATATTGTTTTTACTAATTTTTCTGTTCTAAAAAAAATAAGCAATCATTTGAAAGAATAATTTATCATTGCATCGAAATCTGTCTTTATTTACAGTATTACGCTTTTTCATCGGAGCATAAATCAATCACACGGCAAATCAATAACCACTAAACTTGACAAATATCATTTTACTGTGGTTAACAAAAAAACCGTTAAACATGTGCAAAATACACCTACCAGCAATTCGATCAATGCTACAAATGCTACAGTGATAAGTTTGATGGAAACAAATAATAACAAAATTAGTTCATATTATAAAAACATTATTCAATCATAATCATAATGCGTTTAAAGTACCCACATATTAGAATAATTTAATTAAAGACACGTGTAGAATGATACCGTTACTTATATGTAATACCGTTATACCATTTTCTAATATATTAATAAATAGTGGATTTATACAACGTCTAAGTTAACCATCACATATGTGCAAGTATGGTGACCACTGTTATATGATAGAAAATATATTATATTTTATATAAGTGATACTCAACCTATAATTATTAAACCAACTTAAAAAATGTTATTTATAAAATAACTACTTGATAGAATTTGAATTAAAATTCAAATAATTTGATCATCATCAATTATTGTTGATGATGTATTTGTTTATGAGTAATGACATTTTAATGCGCGAATGTATTCAATAGTGAGTATCCACTATTTATATTACGGATTTTTAAAAGCACTTAAAATTTGCAAAACTTGTTTCTCTACTTGCTCCTTTACTTGGTAGGAAGATACCTGATAATGCTATTCCGTTATTTTATTGTATAAACGTGTTATATAAATGAGCATTAACTATACTCGTTGCCAGTGTGCATTCATCATTGATGAATGCGATGAGATGACTTCGGGCAGAAAAATCCATTAAGCGAAACTCAAAATCTTTTTGGTCATTCGTTAAATCCAAATCCAATGGGTCCAATATTCCCGGTGAAATGCTCCTTGATGAAAAAATTGTTTCGGATGGCAAATCTATATGTAATTTATTCAATGACTATTTTAAATCTGTATTTATTCCGTCATCCTTACAAACACCTGTTTTGCAAGATGTTAGCACTAT
Source organism: Rhyacophila brunnea (assembly GCF_057557595.1). Taxonomy (NCBI): domain Eukaryota; kingdom Metazoa; phylum Arthropoda; class Insecta; order Trichoptera; family Rhyacophilidae; genus Rhyacophila; species Rhyacophila brunnea. The sequence continues at coordinate 15,144,048 of NW_028232806.1, forward strand.
GATAATTAATTCAATAATATTCACTCCGTCATCAGTTCTTTCATACATCAAAAACATAGACATAAATAAAGGCGCCGGTTCTGATCGTATTCCTCCCATTTTGATTGCTTCTTGTGGAGAAGAATTGGCCTCCCCGTTATCAATTTTATTTAACTTTTCTGTTAAAAGCGGATGTTTTCCTGATGTATGGAAGAAAGCATTAATTACTCCAATATTTAAAAGTGGGGACAAAAGCGTCATTACTAACTACAGGCCGATATCCAAACTTCCTTTTTTCGGAAAATTGTTAGAAAAGATCATTTCCGACCATATTTTTGCAGCTCTACGTAACTTCATCACACCAAATCAACATGGTTTTTTTAGGAGACGCTCCGTAGAAACTAACCTACTCGAATTCACTGATTTCATACTTAATTCAATGGGCAGTAAAACACAAGTGGACGCTATATATACGGACTTTTCTAAAGCTTTCGACAAAATCAATCACTGCATCTTACTTAAAAAACTCTGGGCCCTGGGGATTCACGGGGATTTATTCCGTTGGATTTCTTCATACATCTCAAATCGGTCGCAAGCTGTTGCAATTAAAGGATTCGTCTCCAGTTTTATACACATTCCATCTGGAGTACCGCAGGGGTCCCACCTTGGTCCCTTATTGTTCATCTTATATATTAATGATATGAGCACCTGTTTTCTTAACTCACAATTTTCCATCTATGCAGATGACACAAAAATATATAAAAATATCTCTTCAGTTGATGATTGTATTGAGTTACAATCTGACTTAGATAGACTGTATAGATACTGTCAACTGAATCACCTTTATCTAAACGTCAACAAATGCTCGTCAATAACATTCTCCAGAAGTATGAACCCCGTCATCACACCATACAAACTAGGAGTCGAACCCTTGAAACGCAGCTCAAAAATACGTGACCTGGGTGTTATAATGGATATTAAAATGAATTTTAACGCTCATATCAATGAAACCATCAATAAAGCATTAAAATTACTAGGTTTTATCCTTCGGATCTCTAAACCATTCAGATCACCTGATGTTCTGAAGGTTCTTTACTTCTCTTATGTTAGATCCTTAGTTGAGTATGCCTCTGTCGTGTGGAATCCACAGTACGTTACTTATATAAATCGGCTCGAAGCGGTGCAAAAGCGATTTTGCAAGCACGTTAATTTTAAAGCCTACTGTTATGATTTATCTAATTCTACTTCGACCGCTGCAACTTTTATGGTACCATCTTTGGAAAGTCGACGTTCTATATCTGATCAATATTTTCTTTTTAAAATTATCAATGGTTTTGTTGACTCGCCAAACCTACTCGAAAGGGTGGGTTTCCATTGTCCATCAAGATTTACACGAAACCAGACTATGTACCATATCAGTCGTAGCGGTTCTAATTATGCACAAAACTCCTTTATTCGGCGCTCTTGTTTAAATTATAATATGTATTTCTCCACCGTTGACCCTTTTAATAATTCACCTGTTTCATTTAAACATGCTATCTCAAAAATTTTGTATAAATAGATATATAATGTATTTACTTATACATATACATATATATTTATATTAATTCTTTTATTTTTTATGTTACTTTTTTATTTTTCTTTTTTATCTTTTGTATATTATTTAATTATTCATTATTCTTCCTCATTTTTCTCATTTTTTCTTATGTAATCTTCTCATGTAATTTCTTTATATTTATGTTATTTTACTCTCTATCTTGTTAGGCTTAACTATATTATAATGTATATATGGAAACTTTGCTGGTTGCATTAACTTTTTATTATTATATTATAAATTTCTGTTGTCAATATGTAACTGTTTGTTTTCCTTAATAAATAAAATAAAAAAAAAAAAAAAAACTGATAGTCTCAATTGCAGCCAACTCCTTTCTATAAGATCGTCAGAATCCAATGCAGGTCTAATAACGTTGGGGGGTCAATTTATTGTATGTTAATATTTACTATACTATTTTCTAGTACTATTCATATTTATTTTTTGTTTTGTAATGACATATTCTGAACGGCTTGAATTTGTAATTTTTAAAATTCTATCAATAAATAAATTTAAATATTGATTTTAATATAGAATAATAATATGTAAGAGAAATATGTATCGTATCAACTAAAATATACGTGTGGTAGATTTTATTTATAAGAATTACATACGTAGGTACTGTATTTATAATGTTCATTTTCGTTTACAGAAGACTCGGAAAACTAATAAATAATAAAGAAGTATTAGTGCAATAGTTTCTCTCAACTATCATTGACACGCGCCAGGGAAGTTTCATCCCTATGATCTGACGTCAGCAGAATTTGTGGAATTCCAATATATGCAATCTCCCCAACCGCCCTCTCCCGCCTCCAACTCGAGCGAGCTCCACACTTTGAGGTTAACGATAAGTCGTTTTGTGCTCCACTATCCAACGTGCAATGTCATATTGTGGGGCTCCATACAAATACCTCGCGTCCACTTGAAATCAATTTGAATTCTGCCAAAGGAAGATGACAGCGTGGATGCGCGGAGTAATATCATGATCGAGTGGTTTATTATTATATTGGGGATGTAATAGAAGGGTGGAAAATGTTTTAAACAGGGATTGCAATACCGGTATTTCACAACTGGTATTCTAGTATTTATCAGAAATACCGGTTTTAAAATCCAAAATACCGGAATTTTCGGTATTATTAAGAAACCACACTCCTTTGTGTTTTTGAAAATGAATTATAAGTTATGTACTACTGAAATGCAAATATATTGAGTGAATCCAATAGAGGTGAAAAGATAATAAAACAAAATTCATTAAATATATTTATATAAGTAACTAGCTGAAGTACCCGGCTTCGTACAGGGTCGCTTCGTGGTTATATTTATCTTAGATATTTAAAAATTAATATGGGGTAATTATTTTTTTAATGTTAAAATATCTGTGTAATACGGCGGCTCTCGTGGTGCAGTGGGTAAGGCGCTCGCCTTCCACCCGAGAGTTCCTGGGTTCGATTCCCGGTCATGACAAAAACATTTATGTGTTTTTCTCAAAGCCTGGGTGTTTGTGATTGTTCAAAATTACTAACAACCACCTTGTACGAAAAGCAAGGACATGGTTATTAATAATTCTAAAAAAAAAAAAATATAGCAATATGAAAATAATTCTAATAGGAGTAAAGGTCAAACAAAAGACACTAAAATAAAATCGAAACCAAAATATGAAAACGTTATTAATGTTATTAATATGTAGTAAAAAAAATCAAAATTGGATGGAACAAACAAACAACAAACTTTTTATTTTATATAATACTAATTTAGAAACCTTTGCTGGTGTGCTCACAACAACTGACGAAAATTTCATTGCAATCGGATGAATGGTATAGGACCGCATACGAATAGAAGAAGATAGAATAGAAAAAGAAGAAGAAGATGGTTGTACCAATTCAGGAACCTTCGCGGGTATTGGCACAATTACTGACGAAAGTTTTATTGCAATCCGATGAATGGAATAGGAACGCATACAAATAGAAGAAGAAGATGGTTGTACTAATTCAGAAACCTTTGCGGGTGTTACCACAACAACTGACGACGGTTTTATCGCAATCGCATGAATGGTATAGGAACCATACGAATACAAGAAGATATTATGAGGAAGAAGAAGAAAAAGATGGTTTTTTCTAATTCAGAGACCTTTGCGGGTGTGCGTACAACAACTGACGAAAGTTTTGTGGCAATCGGATGAATGGTATAGGAACCATACGAATAAAAGAAAATAGAATGAAAAAGAAGAAGAAGATGATAATTTTTCTAATTTAGAAACCTTTGCAGGTGTGCATACAACCACCTACCAAAATTTCATTGCACTCGGATAAATGGTATAGGAACGCATACGGGACAGACAGGCAGACAGACAGACAGACAGACCAACAGACCAACAGACAGGCAGACATTCATTTTTATATATAAGATATAGCCTATACTCTTCGCGAAAGTGCAAGCAATAATTTTACAAGTTTTATCGCAATCGGTATGGCAACGCATAAAATACGAACAAACAAACAAATATTGATTTTTATATATTAGATTGTCGCGATGAATTATCATAATATTATTTCGAAATAGAAAACATCCGTGACAAAAATGTTCAATTATTCTATAAATATTGATGACCGTACTAGCGTTGAATTTAAGATGCTTTTCCTGCAGCCGAGACTTTTTACACTTTATGAATTTTTGAGTGGTTTAGTTAAAATTATCAATATATTCAAATTATATGTAAAAAATCACTAGTTTTACAATTATGATCAATACATATTTTTAAATGTCTTTTAAAAGGTTTTTGCTATAAAATAATATTTTAAAAAAAAATAGCTATATTTATTGATAAGCAAGCACCCATTTCTGTTTTTTTTAATGTTTAAGAAATACCGGTGTTAATACCGGTGTTCAATAAGAAATACCGAAAATCCAGTATTGCCATTTTCATACGGTATTGCAATCCCTAGTTTTTGATCGATATCGCGAGACTGTTTTGCTGTGATACTAATTAAAAACGTTACTGGAAGTTTACTGTGTACTTCAGTGACAACTATTTCTATTGGATGGATATAAACAATATGTGTACGAAAAAATAATATTAATTACACAAATTATATGCCAAATTAAACATGTTTTATAACTGCACGAAAACGAGATAAAACGAGTCAACATTTTCCTTTAATCATTTCAATATTTTCAATGGAAAAAGTATGACTCATGCACAATATAAATTAAATACCCACGTATACATCGTTCTTTGTCTTATGAGTGGTTTAATAAAATAAATTCATGCACCGCGGATAAAGGTATTCCCAGCAAAACTTTCACTTTGGAGGTCGGCCAATATCAGGACGATCTTTGTTATATCATCCACCACCTGTAACAGTTTAGTAGATATGCACTCGTTCCAATGACAGAGGTTCTTAAGCTACGAAATGCGGCATACTTCATTGCTACATTTACCATTAATCTTTTCATGTGTGATAAGTTAGGGAATGCTGTAATTTTCATTCTTACAATCTGGTCAAAGTACTGTATTATTCATAATACACAGTACTTCACAATTCTTTCTCATTCAATTGAGAACTTAAGAGAGTTAATTGATGGAATTTTATGGATGCGTCTATATAGCCACCTCTCAAAATCTCCATATATCCATAACAAATAAATGAGAGTGAAAAGAAGCCTTTCTCATAATGATATGCCTCCATAGCAATCGAGATTTTTATCTAAATATGAGACTGCGTATGGTTTGCTATCCTAATACTTGAGACTGGACCCACTTCATGAGTAAATACCTAATGCAATCAAATTATTCACAACAATATATTTTTGGTTGATGATTGTTTTGGTACTTGGTACTCGATACAGAACTAGTTAACCATATTCAATAGTAAAGGGGAGGGATGATCAAGAAATCTCGTTTTGAGAATTCTCAAGAAATAATCAGATAAGCTAAGTCTCGAATCTCGAGAAATGAAATTTTAGAGATTTTGAGAAATCAATTAGATTTTCTAAAATTCAATAATTTTTTTGTGGGAACAATTAAAAAATACAAATAAAATGTTGAAAATCGGAAAAACAAGCGAAATTTTAAAAATTCGCCGTAAGCTTGATTTTGAACTGAATATTATAATTTTATTTCCCGGTTATTATTTTATTGCCAGAAGAGCTAATAAAAAATACGAATCTGGAGAATTTTAGAGATCTCCAGATTCTCAAGAAATCAATTTCAAATTATAGAGAAAACAAATAAACCAATATTCTTGAATTCAACAATTTCCGAATATAAAGTCGAGAAATCACAAGCTCTATTCATTCTAGTTAGTATATTTCTTGATTTCCGTTGGTATCAAATTTCCCACAAAGCCAACATCTCGTTTGACTCGTTTGTTATTTGTTATTCCTGCGTATTTGCACAAGTACAACTACTATGCATAGGCCTCTTATTTCATTAGTTTAATCAGCTACTAAAAATATTACCTATAATATTATAATATTTGTTAAACTATTGTAATATTATAGGTAATATTTTTTTAAATTTCTTACAATGTTTATTCTACATATATTTGTGGTGAAAATTTATTTAATGCCTGAGAATTTAACTGCTCTATAAAAATTTGTTCTCATTTTTATTGCAATATTATGGAAAGATAATATTATTATATATTAACTAGCTGACCCGGCAAACGTTGTTCTGCCATATGAATTATTTCTAGTGAATATTTTGGTTGTTAAATAAAAATAACGAATGTATCATAAGTGTGTGGGAATGGGATCTATGACAGAAAGAGAAATGGAGCGCTGTAGACGATGACCGCCCATTAAAACAAAAAAAACACCAACCATTCATTTTCTCAATTCAAAATGAGTAATGATGTTCATAATGAATGAATTACCTGTGATAGGATCTCGTTGCTTAATGTTTGTCAGCGATGAACTCCAGATTATTGTTTCTTCCTCGAATCACGATTTCTTGCGTCAATGTGTGGTCGCCAACCATGATTCCAGCAATGTCGTCAACAACAGGCGCATTGAATCGACGCACGTGCTCTCCAGCTGGTGTTTTATCAGGATTGATGACAATAGCGTGATTGTCACTTTGCAATTCGTGAATGTGTGCTTTGAAGAATTTCAATAATTCATTGTGCTCATTCAATAGGGCGTCAAGTTCGCCGACGATGCGCATGGCATTAGGCAAATTGAGGTTACTGTAGCCGCAACGTGCATCCACACGATTGATGTCCTCACCGCCCATGAAGTAGATTTGTAAAAATGTATGTGGTTCGTTTGGCATTGGCAGCAATGAGCCTACTTTGCGGTATACTTTGATTTTGAACGTAGAATGGAATTGTTGACCATTTGCCGCAGTATTGTGAACTATTTCTGTTGCTCCGAACAAAGTCATTTGGAAGCATGAATTGAATGTGCAAATGGACTTCAGGAACAGGTTTGAATCTGGAACCGTGCCGATAAGCAAGCCGTTCAATGGTTCTGGTGGTATCTCAATTTCTGGTAGTTGCACTTTTCCTGATGCGCAACACATCCCGGCTGACTATTTTTGAATTTAAGCGCATGACAATGGGGACATTCTTTGTCCATAGTACCAATCAGCACTTTTGGATGAGCGGAATATTCAATATCTGGCTCGTACTCGAATGCGAGACTAAGGAACGAAGCGGATGTAAATGCTCGATGTACTTGTTGGCGTTGTCAGTCATTTGCTCCGCGTGTATTAATTGCGAACCGGCGCGCTTGGCTCCGTTCGAATTGTCATTGTTGATTTCGTTCAGCTCGTGCCTCTTGTGATTGAGATGCACGCAATTACGACATGCTTACACGCACGTTTTTGTTATCTTGTTGGATTTGTTCGTCTGTTCTTTCTGCTCTACTATTTTGCATGTTTGTTGCTTTATTCATTCGACGGCCCAAATGGCCCCCCTTGCGTCTTGCTGGCATTGTGCACTGTAATACACGCATACAAAAATAGATAAATTAAAATAAATCGTACAAAATTTTGCACGCACTGCATTGTGATATGCCGAATGAAATGTCAAAATGACGCGACGCTTCTCTTGAATTCTTCTCGGACGTAGCGCCATCTGTCATTCAACAATATAAATAATTTCGTTCTGTTTGAAATACGAACGACGGTTACAATTGTTCATACAAAACTAATTAAATCGCGATTAAAAAATGGGAAGGTAGGGGTAGGAGAGTGAAAATTTGGGGTTCTAGGTATTGATTCTAAATAATAAAAAAAATACAAAAAAAATGTCAAAAAAAGAAAAGAAAAATTTTTCTGGATAGAGATACTCTAATCACTTAGCGGTATGAAATATACTTGTTGACCTATTCTTATACCTAACAAATATACATAAAAAAAAATCATAAAAATCGGTCAAGCCATTTCTGAGGAGTGCGGCAACAAACACCGTGACAAGAGATTTTTATATATATGTGTCGCTGCATTTCAAAATCAGCCAAGTCCACCTTTAGGTATTTTTTACTTTTTTGTGAATTGCTGAAGAACTACTGCATTCTAACACCTCTGCATTATCAAAATGTGGAATATATTAATTTTAAATATTATATACTCGAATTAATATAAACTGTCACCCTTGTGACTGTGTATTTGAGGGGGGGAAAAGCTGTTTTTCTCCTATTCATTTATTATGGACTTGGCTGATTTTGAAATCTAGCGACACATATAGAGATATATCACCATAATCGTTGGTCTTATATAGTTACACAGTAGTAATTATTATACTGCAGTAAATGTCTTAGCAAGAAACAATGAATAATACATTTTCACAATATATTTTATTCCCAGAATATTCTCATATTGCACAATTTTACGAGAATCTCGTACCTTAAAAATGAAATCACAGTCAAGTAACATAATATGTTATATGTTATATTATATGATTAATTTCTAGATTATACAGAAGCAAACCAGTGGCGTTAGATGTGAAGAACTATTTTAATATTTATATTGTATGATGTAAAAGTATGTAAAACCTTTGTATGTTCTATATGTTTTCTTATATTTAACGGAAAAATGAGTTCTCTTGTGAAAAACATTAATATTTGTAAGTTATCGTCGCATTATATTTAATGGTAAACTGACGTTGCGTGGCGTTGACGTCACCATATTATCTTATGGGTATTATCTTACACACTTTTTGGATTAGTCTTAGGCCATAAATTGAATAAAAATAATACACCGTGGGAATTTTAAAGAACAGATAATGACCACCTGAAATACATTCTTTATGTTACTATAAAACCATGGTTAATTGGGTGTTTTGCTTAAAATCATGGCAAATGATCAGGGGGACGACGTCTTTAATCCAAGATTGCTGCCGCTTCAGAAAATAATTATAAAAATCAATAATAATTCCTTTCACAGTTGATCTTCTGTGACAATTTTTAGGATGAATTATTTTGTTTACAATAAAAAAAAATAATCATAAAAGCTCATTATATTTTATTTCTTCATATCTTTTCTCGTTAAAAAGTTATAATAAGCCAAACTTTCATTGAACACTTGTAACGTTTTCTTCATTCATAATTCTACGGGGTAACATAATATTATTATCCTCCCCGACTAATGTTACGATAGGTAATAAATAAGTTATAAGCAGGTTTAAGAGTGGATAGTTTTTTTAAGCCTATTTCACTTGAAATATGGTCTTAGGTTGTAGATGTTCAAGTCACATTTTTTAATTCTTATAAACGATGAATATTTATAATATTATATAAAAGAAATAACATTCTAAGTTCTCTTTTTTTAATATATACTTTGTATCTATATACTACATCAGTCGATTGTGTTAATTCACAGATTTAATATTATATGATAAAGTTTTGTTATCTCTTTTATATCAACTGTTATATTATTAGACTTTGATACCCGGAATTTCACTCTACCGCATATACTAACATCACATATATTTAGATTTAAACTTGAATCTCGATTTACGCACTAGAAACCAGTGAATCATTCCTTAATACAAGTAGAAATAGAGTGATATTATATTCAAATGTTACGAGATTTTTATCGGTTTGGAGGCAGTCAAATCCATTCACCCTAAATTATTGTAAATATTTTAGTACGATACCACTGCAGTCAGAATAACAATTGCATAAAGTCATTATTTTTTGCTCTGGTTAGCATTAGCGAAAATGTTTAGAAGCGACAGTAAAGAATTATCAGTATGACAACGCGTCAAGAAAATGTGTTGTTATAAATTGTTATTTGTTTTCTCGTATAATATTAACCTACTTTCTGGATATGACCCACGCTGACAAATGCACTACGTTATTAATTTTATATTATTTATATTATCGTAACAAAATAATATTTTGCGGTCAATATATCTTTGGGAATGATAAGGTGTGTGGAAGATAAAGTCGTAGTTGTTTGGATGTTTCGAGGAGACTGTTTATTAATCGATACAAGAATTAATAAATACAATGATAAATATGACAAAGTAAGTGTTATAATCGCGGGTATGGATGCATTGATGGGATTGTGTATATTAATGAACTGGCTGTCAATGTACAATATAATCGAAATACTTGTCCACGAGACCGATAACAAAACCAAATCTAGCTAACAATATATTGTATTGTATTCAATGTATGTGTACATTTAAATATTTAGAATGATAGAAAAAATATGTCCATTTTTTGCAAACATTTATTGCAATAAAAGCTTTTGTGACTATTAAAAATAAAAATAAATAATTTAAATATACAATACGATGAAAAATAGACAATTTAATTAAAATCGAGCATCATCGCTTGAAAAACAGACACTTTTTCACGAATTATTGAATATGTGGACATGTTGGTATTTGATTCGTTAAAGTTCCCACCACCACCCTTCATGTATGCACATCCGTGGATATGCACGGCCGCTTTCTATGACGCTTTAAACGTGTCTGAAAGAAGTGGTTTTAAGTGCTCATTACGTCCCGAGACGGAGCCGCACGGAACTGATGCTGCAACCATGCACCGTAGTGCTAAACGAATAAAGTTAAGAAAGATTTTTTTTTCTTTTGAACTGGCTTTGCTATCCGCTGACGTTAAGCGCTTAATAACAAAAAAAAAGGCAGCATATGATGAATGTTTACCTAAATATAAGATTTGAGCCGTAAGATCCATGAATAACGAGGCGAGCATGTTAACCTATGCTCCATAGCACTTGTTTAAAATAACCATTAATGTTAAAATCAAATAAATAGTCAATAGCAAAAAATTTGAAAGAAATGATATTACACAGCTATAAAAACACCGGAATTACGGCTTATAAGAGAATCGGAAACCGTTTCGTTTTATTGCTATTTCAATCCCAGCAAATCAAATTAAGCGTAATCCAAAATCTGGCAATAAAATGTACAAGCTGCGACATTCCTTACCCACACCGAGTAAAGACTTGTATCTACCGTCACGTTTATTTCAAATATAAGCTACAACTGACTCACCCCGGGAAGATACTCGTAAGTATCTACTGACACTTTTCTCTTATATAAGCATTTAATCGGGCGGTTAAATTTTAATACCTTGTTGTCCCATTTCGGGTTTTTGTGATTCTTTTCAACACTTTGAAACCTGTACAGTGATTTGTTTAAAATAATAAACAACATTTCAACAGAATATAATGATAATTTACTTTTTCATTTTAGGTATTAACCTAACCTAACCGGGGAAAAAAATCTTTTTTTTTAAACGGTACATATTTAAACAGGCGCGTTATCATGATCTTACTCCCTGCTTCAGTTTTAGTTTGTCAATTTATGGCTACGGCCGTATGTTGGAGCTTAACCACTGGGGAATTCCAAAAGAAATGGCGTATTTCAAAAAAACACTACCTTATTCTTAGGTCAATAATTATTATAAAGCAATCATTATTCGTAGAATGTTTATCACACTTACACACACAGCTTATACTTAATATCTTTAGAATTATCTTCAAATGTGATCTTGCCCATTTTTTGAATAATAAAATGCCTAATTCTTGTCAAATTTGGGATCACAGAGATTATCAATATATTTTTTTATCGTTAATATTTCACTATAATAATGTCGACATAAATTATACTAATGGTTTTATAAATGCGATTAAAAATTAATAAATGTAAAAAATCTTAACACCACTGCACATTTTATGTACTGAAATATGACTATATTTTAAAACATTAGAGCGAAAGGTTTAAAAGAATACTATTTTATGTGATACAAATACTTTATGCAGTCATCGAATGTTGAAAATAAATATAAAGGATAATAAGGCTTCAAAATTATATAAATAGATAATCTACAACTTTTAAGGAATGTCCAGGATCATGCTTTGAAAATAGAATAAAAGCTCCATTTTGACCCACGCTAAGCACGTCCGCCCTTAACGAATTTTGCAAAAAAAAAATACATTTCTGTCGGATCACTATTCTGTAGTTGTTTGTTATTTTAATTTAGTTTCACGTCCAACTACTAAGTTTATTTTATATAAATGCATAATTATTGAGTAATAAACATATGATTATCTTTGAGGTTATTTATTGTTTAATATCTATTTTAATGTTACATTATAGTAAGGCTTTTTATTTTGATAGTTTAATTTAATAAATATTGCGGACAAATATAGTATGCGATGATCGATTATTCTATTAAGAGATTATTTGTGAACTGCTTGATTGAAAGGTTTAATATCGACTATTCGATGTTGAATAGTTTTATAAATTGTCGACCAAATTATTTGGTTTTATTTTTTACTCACATATTATTACGTTACTATAGATAGACAACTATATTATATTGTCAACAGGTTTACAATGTTATATACAGAAATTATAGAGCTCTAAGAGAGGAATTCAGAAACATTAATTTGTCGTAACTAAAATTTCCTTAGCACAAAACACTATGCAGAAACATTGTCGTTAGTTAAGATCATGTTGTCTATGGTTCACCTCATCTTAAAAGCTTCGTTCGCTTTTTCTATTGAAAATAATACCATATTTAAAAAATTTCTTCACTATAGTTTAGGTAAATTATTTTTTAATTGTTAAATGATGACAAAAATAGGACAACTGCACTTTATAAAAGCAATAACTATAAATACATAATTAATATTTAATTATAATACTCTTATGTTTCCGTTATCAGTCATACGTGATTTCACAGGCACCGCAAGATATTTTTTTAACATGGTAACACTAGCGTCAAGTGTTATTCTGTCTGGCATCTTGTATTTCTGCGGACTGGCGTATAAAAAGTAAAATAATATTTTGCACGTACATGCCAAACGAATTAACACTATCAATATCCTTAGGATTCCTCAACTCTATTGTCAGTATAGTCTATAGTTAAGTCATCCTTTTCGGAAACTTATCCTTAAGATCGAAATATTGGATTCTGCATTCCGCTCTAAGATAATAAGAAGGTGAAAAATGTTATATTGAGGTAAAAAAAAGCTTCATAATTAAAAATGTCAGCCTGAACGAATCTAGAATGTAGATTTATTATAAATGACGAAACTAACTGGCCAGGACAAAAAACAGTTTTTGAAATATTATCAGATTCTATTTTAGAGAAAAACCATTCGTAGAGTAAAACAATAGCTGGGTAAAAAGTTTTAAAAAGTTTTTGCGTTTTCTCGGATGGACTCGAATTTTTGATGAAAAGTTTCCTGCAAGAAATTCACTCAGACAAAAACCCGAAAACAAAATCTTAGGAAAAAGCTATTGATTTTTCTGGGCGAATCGTTTTACGGGAAAAAATCGCTTGTATAGAAAAAACATAATATGGAAGGACAGCTGATAAATGAGTAATGGTGTACCCAATTAATATGTTTTCTGCACGGCATTAATTATTAAGTTTTTTGCACGAAAGCATAAAAAGGTTCGCCATCGCTGCTATAAATCCAATAATGTATACTACATTCTCACATAATAAAGCTCATATTATGATTACAAACAGCACACAAATATACAGATATTAAACAATTTGATCGTGATGCACGTATTATAATCATACATTTTATGACAGCAACACACCCGACTCGTTTAATCAATTACCCGTAATGCGAAAGGTTCCGAAGTGTTGACATTTCCCGGACGTCGTTTTTTGGCAGTATCTGTTTTTTGCGAGTGACATTAAAATGGCGGCACTCATTAGTGACCGCAGTCACGTGGCTACTCTTAGCCGTAATTGTTTCCGTTGTGATACAGGCCAAAGAGACGGACGGCGCCTTAAGTGTTTTTTTTTCTCTCAGGGCTGACTGATATGCCACTTTTCTTAATTGGCAATATTGATAAAGTCGTTTGGTATCAAATATGGAACTATCCCATGTTTATAATAAATGGAAAATATTTACTTTTGGTGAATATGCCATTGACCGACAAAAGCAAGCAATTAAAGAAAAGAACCAACAGGAGAGGTATCATTTTTCACCATAATAACGTCAAACCTCATACGGCACGAAAAACTTCCAAAAACTGAGATAGCATAGCGCATCCATCATATTCTCATAACATGGCATTATTAGCGAACCATATTTTCCTCAGTCAAAGCATAGATCCACAGTGAATAGGCATCCCAAAGAGGTAATTCAGTTGCTGTGTTGGATACTTTTGAAGTATCCGATAAACTAGACGAGATACATTATATAGGTACACGGGGAAACATAGGATATCAAAATGTTTATCAATAATCAAACAAAATATCGACCGTAGAAAGAAAAAAGATTTAACTCTCAGTTTTTTCAAAATAGGTTTTATTAGAATATAATTTTTTTTCCGACCATACCTGATCCTAATAGGATCATATGGGCCTCCACAGAGTAGAGGTTTGAATTAACAGATTTGGTTTTTTTACGAGAAATTGATGTCAGCCACTTGCTCAACCTATTAGGTCCACACCCTGACTCACACACAAATTGAAAAACAATATGCGTACTTGCCAGACCCAGAATTTGAACCTGGGACCCACGGCGTTATAGTCCAATGCTTAAGCCGCGCAGCCACCGTGGATGTATATAATATAATAGAATATAATAGGTAACATTAAACACGATTAAATACACGCTTTGTCCAAAGAATGTTAGCTGCAAATACTTAATTACACTCTAACTTTAGCTTATATTTTTTAAAAAGAAGGAAATTAAGTGGAGAAAAAAGACTTAACCATCATTTTAATAAGTTTCTTCTTTAATTACCTCAATAATTAAAATATCATATTGATAATATAAAACACTAGAATAATTATTTTCATGCACTTTGTATATTTTACCTTCGACCTAAAACCATTCAACAACGTTTTTGTGCCTCCTGTAAAATTTGTTTTGTGTGGGTTAAGTCCGTTTCCCCTTTTAAATATGGATATTTATATACTTACATAATTTAATTTCAAACCATTTCTCATTTTTATTTTGCTTTCTATTTTATTCCTATTATTGTGTGTATATATTAAACCTATTAATTTCCCATGTAAGGCTCTGTGGAATCTTTAAACTTAATAACGTTTGTAATAAAATGTTGAGTAAAACAGGTAGATACTAAGTTGACAACCCTAGCATAAACTTCTCTCTCTATCTAATGGCAGCGATTGTCGCGGTTATTGGAGAACAAGTACTGAATTAATTTTTACCCTTGTGTACTCGGCCGCTCTGTAGTACAACACAACGGTGATTACACAAAATACAAACTAGTTTTCCTATGTTAGAGAATAACATTTTATAGTGTATCCTTTTATAAACCTAAATTTAAACATAGTTTTTGCAGTCGACATGAAAGAACCGACCTACGAATATCGTAATATTTTTTCTTTTTTTTCATACATAATAATATGTATATATTATGGAATTAAAACTAAGACTGACACTAGTCTTAGCACACGATGATTATAAAAAATATAAACTTTTCCTAGGTAATGGATAACAAACATAACATATTTATTATCTTTGTACAAACCGAATATTAAACATGATTTTTACAGTCAATATAAAAGAATCAATCTATGCACACCGTCTCATTTCATTGCATTCTTCTAATGTTATCCCGTTTTGAATGTCGGCTACCATCTGGGCAATTGGAACGAAATAATCAGTTACCTGGAAGAGCTTAAGTATACTTATATCGATCACAATTATTCTGCATACCACATGCCAGTAGCGAATGAAATAAGGGAAGTAAACTATAGGCTGGAAACAAAAAAAAATCTTAAAATAGTCATATTAAATCTAAGGGACTTGAAGTTAATATTTTTATGATAATTTTTTAAACATAGAAATAAATATATTATATTATGCCACGGTTCCTTGGCGGAAAACTTTTCAAAAAATAAATATTTATATTATAATAATTATTAGACAAAAGGCTTCTTGATAAACACATCATCTGCGTATTTGCTTGAGACACAGAATATGTTTTGTTCCCTGTTGAATGCGCTGAAAAGCTGCGATAATCGATATTGATGTCTAACTTCATGTAAATATTATTTCGATTTCTTAACAAGTCAAAGTGCACGTAATTATGTACTAAATAAGCATTTGGTTTCAAGTCTGGCATTACACACTAATAATAAGGTTGTATTTTTTTAAGTTGATTTAACAGAAACCATTTTTGTATGATTATAATATTCTTAAGTACCATGCTAATGTTGTCATGAGTAGGAGGTTGAAGTAAAGCAATTCTTTTTAGATGTACGTCTTTCTTCATACGTCGCGCTCTAGCTCCACTACACCAATGCTCAAATTCAATTTTGCAAGAATATTTAAATACGTACTTATTATGGAAATATGGAAATTAATTAAGGGGGGACATGCTCGTCGAAGGTCAAAATTGAGTTTTTATTGTATATTCAAACCATGATCCTGGACACTCCTTAAACGTTGTAGATGATCTATTTATATAATTTTGAAGCCTTATTATCCTTTATAGTTATTTTAAACATTTGATGACTGCATGAAGTATTTTTGTTACATAAAATAGTATTCTTTTAAACCTCTCGCTCTAATGTTTTAGAATATAGTCATATTTCGGTACATAACTGTGCAGTGGTGTTAAGATTTTTTACATTTATTAATTTTTAAACGCATTTATAAAACCATTAGCATAATTTATTACGAGATAATTTTAGTAAAATATTCACGATAAAAAATTATTTTGATAATCTCTGTGATCCCAAATTTGACAAGAATTAGGCATTTTATTATTCAAAAAATCGGCAAGAATAACACATTTCAAGATGATTCTAAAGATATTTATTATAAGCTATGTCTTTGATCATTCAAGTGTGATAAACATCTTATGAATAATGATTGCTTTATAATAATTATTGACCTAAGAATAAGGTAGTGTTTTTTTGAAATACGCCATTTCTTTTGTCATTCCCCAGTGGTTAAGCTACAACATACGGCCGTAGCCATAAATTAACAAACTATAATTGAAGTAGGGAGTAAAATGATATTAACGCGCGTGTTTGAACATGTACCGTTTAAAAAAAAATTAAAAAAAATTCGGTTAGGTACATGTTCAAACACGCGCGTTAACATAATTTTACTCACTACTTTAATTATAGTTTGTCATTTTATGGCTACGGCCGTATGTTGTAGCTTAACCACTAGGGAATGACAAAAGAAATGGCGTATTTCAAAAAAACACTACCTTATTCTTAGGTCAATAATTATTATAAAGCAATCATTATTCATAAGATTTTTATCACACTTGAATGGTCAAAGACATAGCCTATAATAAGTATCTTTAGAATCATCTTCAAATGTGTTAATCTTGCCGATTTTTTGAATAATAAAATGCCTAATTCTTGTCAAATTTGGGATCACAGAGATTATCAAAATAATTTTTTATCGTGAATATTTTACAAAAATTATCTCGTAATAAATTATACTAATGGTTTTATAAATGCGTTTAAAAATTAATAAATGTAAAAAATTTTAACACCACTGCACAGTTCTGTACCGAAATATGACTATATTCTAAAACATTAGAGCGAGAGGTTTAAAAGAATACTATTTTATGTAACAAAAATACTTGATGCAGTCATCAAATGTTTAAAATAACTATAAAGGATAATAAGGCTTCAAAATTATATAAATAGATTATCTACAACGTTTAAGGAGTGTCCAGGATCATGGTTTGAAAATACAATAAAAACTCAATTTTGACCTTCGACGAGCATGTCCCCCCTTAATATGGAAAGGTTTATATGGGAGAAATTGGTTTTACTTCAGTTAAAACTATGGATTCGGGGATTTACGTATATTTTGTTTTTCACACGAGATATAACACATAGATAATTGATTGAAGTAACAAAACGTTTGTTACTTCAATCAAATAAAAATAGTTAAAACTAAGTATGCATACTTTGGCGCGAAAAAAAGTGGCAAATTAAGGTTTCGGTTTCAAGAGATCCTTTCCGACTACCTACCTTTTATCCTTCCAGTTACGCAGAGTCAAGCAACGGTAATTTGTTATGGAATTTTTTGTTTCATTGTGCATCGCGGTCTAGTATTCCCTGATATTTTTATTTATTTACAAGTTACAACTATACTACCAACATAACAGTTAGATATAATATTTTTCTTCGTAATTCTGTTAATTACTGTATTATTAATATAGGATTTAGGCATTACTGCGTTAATTGCTATCATATCCGGAAATTTTTACGTAAACAGTTCACCGCAGGACACATATTCGTGCGCCGCAGTACTTGAAACATGAGTTCGTGTAACATTTAATCAAATGACGAGTTCTTCGTTGAACATTTCACCGTGGAGTATATTTCTACGTATGCTACAACATGTGAAGATGTCTTTACTAGGTTAGGTTAGTTTAGGTTAGAGTTGATCTAATTGGAACCGTAAAGTAGATAAAGAACTCGTCATTTGATAAAATGTTATACGAACACGTTTCACGTACTGCGACGCACGAATAAGTGTCCCACGATGAACTGCATACGTACAACTTACATGTAACCAATTGCTATGAGTACCTACAGATTTAACATGCCAATATGTGACCTCTTTTTTTGGACTCTCGTTTACAGAAATATAACCACATCTGTTAGTGTGTTTATTTACGTGTATATCATTATTATCTATATTGTAGGTATAATAATTTACAGTATCGACAACTTAACTCAATTGCGGCAATTCTCTTGATCATACGATATCATCCCCTCTGTGTATTTCGCAATCCGTCTACTACCCACATAAACATACCTACTCCATTACTTCGGAGAATTTCTCAATCGATTCCCGGCTAGAGTCAATTGTCCAGCCGTAAAGGAAAAGCGAGAAACTTCTCCTACCATTTTCCGTTATTTATTTTTCCGAATGAAATCTCTGCGCACGGAAAATATTAATTGCCTCTATTATGTTTTATGAACTGGAAATACAAGTAAAAAGAATTAAAACTAGTTGTACGGGTCGAAGTATGTCGTATTTTAAAACATATTATTTACTTTAAAAATTTAATTATATTTCATGCCAAAATTTCGAATAAATAATTTCGAAACTGTTATTAAATAAGTAGGTACTATAGGTTTTTAAAACGTCATAGCAGACATATTTTTCTAATTACCACAAAAAATTACATTTTTGTATTCAGTATTGTTGGACAAATCATCATGGAAAGATATATAATTATTATACAACATATATAATATATACGGCGGAGAATTTTTCTTTTAATAATGTTCAGGGCTTATTCATTTCGCAGAGTTATTGTCCAGGTTTCCGATGCGTAGGTGAGCACCGGCTTTACAAGTGTCTTGTAAAGAGTGCTTTTAGTTCGGCGAGATAGTATGCGGGACTTAAAATGTCTTAACAGGCCAAAGTAGCATTTATTCACAGACATGATTCTCTTGTTGATTTCTTCTGTAATATCATTATGTCGAGTTACAAGAGAACCAAGGTATATGAAACTGTCGACCGTATCAAACTTGTATGCACCGATATCTAGGTTTGGTGCGCCTTCTCGTGGTGTGACATAGACAGGCATGTATTTAGTTTTTGCCTCGTTTATTTGTAAGCCCATTCTTTTGGCAGAAGCTTCTAGTGCTGGAATTTCTCTATATCACATTAAAAAAACTTTTCAGAAATGCTTCTTAATATAGTTAAGCTTTTTGGTTGAATTAATTAGATAAATATTGTTATTTGTTTTTCAACATAATTAATACTCACTACTTAATAGACTGTGATCACCAAAGTTAATCCACTCATCAAAGAACCCCAAAGCGTTAGACAGTACCAACTTAGTGAATGAATTTGAAAACACTTGCGTCAAAATGCCGAACTTCTCTCAGAAGGAAAAACTTTTTCCATTAGTGTAATGAAAAGAGCACTTGCTCAGGTCTGTAGGAAGAATCGTGGAAAGTTGGTTAGGGGTAATAGTTTTTTTTCCTCTCATTTAAATAGCTGTATTGAATTCGCCAACAAAAAGTTTTAAATTAACCTACGAAATATGAAGAATATTGATTGGATTGTTTTTACAGTCTACTAGTAAATTTAAATATGCTAATGAAAACTATAATCGAAATAAATAAACATCTTGAAAATGAAAAAAATACCACGAAAAAAATATGTTATCTCTGAACTGTTTTTTTATCCTATAATAATTAAAGCCAGGGTACCAGAAAATAACGGAAATGGATCACCTTGTAGGTTTGGCTGTAAGAAGATACGTTTCTTGACTTTAGAGAAGTCTTATTTTCAATATTTACGTCTGTATCATAATTGTCATCAAAATTTACAAGGTAAACGAAACTGGAATTCAATTTCTGCAATATTTGAAGACGTGTTTTCAATTTCTTGTATTTTATGTCCTAAACCAAAACTAAAAATGACTTCAATGTTTATAGCGACTAGTTTTTGCATTTCTATCATACTATTAATCTGTTCTCTGATTAATACGTATGGTTTAAAAGTATATTATATTACATTAAACATGATAATATATATTTAAGTCTTTTTTAAACTCAGTTAGAGCACACTTGAAACTTATACGCCCGATTAAGAGAGTGTGGTTTGGTGAGGCCATTAACCGCAAAGTAAATAATTCAAAGTTACCTCAGTAACATAACTTTTGGTGGGGAAATATAACTGTACCGCATTATACTATATACTTATATAGTGTGTTTTCTGAACCAAACTGATTAATTTACAACGGTCAGTGACACATTTACTTTACTCTGTGACGTTTCAACAGCGGACAATAAAATAGTCGCAACATCATACTATTTCCGCCTTTCCACCTCAACGTAATATCCGGTTTTCATGCAAAACTTATGTCGCAGGGATTTCTCGTGTAGAATTGAGCCACGGCAACTAAATTCGCGTACTACAATAACTCCGATATCAGTTATCGGACTACCCCTAAACTTTGACAATATAGTAATATGCTGAATGCGGTCAATACATTTCACGTTCATGTATTTCACATCTCTACGTTTATGGATATTATATGGACAGCCCAAAATGAATTTACGTAATTTCTTTTTTTTTTGTTAACTGTCAATTCATGGTGGAACTGCATCGTATTGTTGTTTTTATTTAATAAAACGCAATTTTTTTGTAGTACTTATTCCACTTTTATCCAATAGATAAGGACCGGTTTTGTCCGCCTCAGAGGGATATTTTCAACTGAATACAATTTTTTTAAAACAACATTTATCAAACAAAATCCAAAGCGATAGAAATAATGTAACAATAGGTACATAAATAATTATCCGTCCAATAATACCTTCCCAATAACAGATTAATTTAAAATTAATGAGGTTGGACATATATTTCATACTACATCAGGGGCATTAAACAAATTATTTTAAATATGAACAAACCACAAAATATGAAACAATCAACACTTACAATAACATTAATATCAACAAATAATTATGATTAGTCAAAATTTACAATAAAAATTTATAAAAAATGATAAAATAAACAATATTATCAATTCAAGTAAGATCGAATACAAAAACAAATACAACCAAAATATGAGTTAAATAAATAAAATTAAAATAATAAATAATGTACAATATATAAAGTTATGTTATAACAATCCCAAATATTAAATAGGGTATAATAATGGAGAAGACACAAAATATAATTGATCATTTAACAAATTAGAATTGGGCAAAAATGTATACCTATTAACGGCCCACGTGCTCGTCGCAGGTCAAAATTGAGTTTTTATTGTATTTTCAAACCATGATCCTGGACACTCCTTAAACGTTTTAGATAATCTATTTATATAATTTTGAAGCCTTATTATCTTTTATAGTTATTTTAAACATTTGATAACTGCATAAAGTATTTTTGTTACATAAAATAGTATTCTTTTAAGCCTCTCGCTCTAATGTTTTAGAATATAGTCATATTTCGGTACATAACTGTGCAGTGGTGTTAAGATTTTTTACATTTATTAATTTTTAAGAGCATTTATAAAACCATTAGTATAATTTATTACGAGATAACTTTTGTAAAATATTCACGATAAAAAATTATATTGATAATCTCTGTGATCCCAAATTTGACAAGAATGAGGCATTTTATTATCAAAAAAATCGGCAAGATTAACATATTTGAAGATGATTCTAAAGATATTTATTATAAGCTATGTTTTTGACCATTCAAGTGCGATAAACATCTTACGAATAATGATTGCTTTATAATAATTATTGACCTAAGAATAAGGTAGTGTTTTTTTGAAATACGCCATTTCTTTTGTCATTCCCCAGTGGTTAAGCTACAACATACGGCCGTAGCCATAAATTGACAATTGTCAAGAAACACTACCTTATTCTTGATAAACTAAAAAAAATGCTTTATTAAATGTGACCTCTGGCTTGGTGATAGATGAAGCCAGTGTTAAAAAACGCTGGGTTAAATTATGTTTCCTAGGAAGAGTGTGAGAATATTTCTATAAAAATAGATAAAAATCTTTTCAATTTCACATTTTACAACACACAAAATTTTAATTCAATACTGGTGAATACTAAACATAGATTACATAAACTTAACCAAAGTGGAATTTATCTATTAAGTTGTAACTCTTGTGATGCCAAATATGTTGGACAAACGGGACGATCTTTTAACACTAAGATCGAAGAACATTTAGCCTGTGCCAAAAATTTCCTGTTTATCCAATTTCATAGATTTCTTATTAAAATGCAGGATTTTAAAATTTTTACTGATAGTAAAAGAGTGATTATTTAAACTTAACCCAATGCTTACGGGCCACACAAAATTGTGTTTTTGCTAATTACTTTTCAAATGCAAATTGACACGTTAATTACAAAATTAATTAAAAGGGCCCGTTAGCATTGTGTTAATATTTAAAATAATTTGTTGAATGCCCCTGATGTAGTATGAAATATTAATGTCCAACCTCATTAATTTTAAATTAATCTGTTATTGAGAAGGTATTATTGGACGGATAATTATTTATGTACCTATTGTTATATTATTTCTGTCGCTTTGGATTTTGTTTGATAAATATTGTTTTAAAAAAATTGTATTCAGTTGAAAATGTCCCTCTGAGGCTGATGAAACCGATCCTAATCTATTGATTAAAAGTGGAATAAGTACTACAAAAGAATTTACGTAAAGTAGTTAATAACATAATTATACTATGAACAATACTTAGTTACTCGTACATAAGAAGTTTAATAATACCTCACGAGTGTTGGTCTCAGCATTTTATTATTTACCTGAGATAAAACCGAATATAAAATCATCATTTGAATAGTATAATGTCATTGAATACAATAGATCTATTTTATGTTCTTACTTAATATGGAGACTTTTGAGTTGATTTATTTATCTTTATTAAGTTATGTGTGTGTGATAACTATATCGATATCAAAATATGCGAATTTGTATGAGTCAACCAAAATGATTTAAATAGTGTGCTGTTATAATGTTCTAATATACTTCCTCGTATTCAAAATATTAAAAGTGTACAGTTTCGTAACGAAATACGTATACAAGGAATAAAATATTTAAATACGAGTCAAAAATCAAGAGGAATTTGTTTTTTCTTTTCACACGAAATAAAATCGTGCTCCATTTTCCTTTTAATGTTTGTATTTTTGTTTTTGGTTTGAAAGGTTATATCTCATTTTTATATCTCTTTCATGCATAACTAATGACGTTCACAAAAAATATGCCCCGGTTTACATTGTAGAAATATAAAAATTACCTATTTAAAGATATGCCAATTCTGTAGTAATGTAAATATTAATATAAAGTATTTTTGTTGGTAATAACATATCATTTGGGAATGTATAACATATATAAATATTTTATTAAAGTTTTTTAACATATAAGTCGACGTTTACATTATTTCAATAACACAAACATATACCCTTCCAAACCAACCAAGACTGAAGTAGCCACGCACTCAAGTGTCATTCGACTGAGTTTACAAAGTCTTTCTAATGATTCTTCTTCCCATTAGAAAGTAGAGCACAATAAACGAACAAAAATAAATGATTATAATTAACAAATATGTAGTACAAGAAACAATACGGATATACAAAACTATGCGAAGAGATATTTACGCACGCAATAAGAGGCCGAAATTTTTTCAAACGCAACAAAATTGCCCATCTGACGACCAAATCAAACGGTCCGATAGATTTAAGAATCTATTCACTTTCCGAGCACATTCTCAGACATTCCTAAAAGGTGTGCTTTAAATCCTGTACATAGACACATTGGCATGTTGGTCGGGTGGCAAGTCCAAGCTCAAGGACCTTGGCAGCAAATCCACCGTGGCCAGTCAAGAATTGAAAAGAAATCATTAAAAATCATTAGAAGTCAAACTGGTTATCTCATTCCCCAGAGATATCCTATTTTCGCCACCAAGTCTTTAACACCAAATCTAGCGTCATTTGACGTTGATATTAAAATAAATAAACAGTATAAAACATTTTAAAAACTTCTATGAAAACATAGCATATTTTGTATGCTGCACATAATATACCGAAACCGTTTAAAAATGAAATGCGAAAGCAAGTACATATTATTATTAGTATAGCTTATGCATCTGGAAAAATGTTAACTGTGTCGACGGAAATAGTATCGAGTTGTCTCTTGCAGCATTGTTTTGACTGAATAACATACGCAAATTTGTACACTGTAGAATTTTAAATCCAAATATTTTGAATTGCAATGTTGGTTTAATTTGGCATTTAACTGCATTTAATTTTAATCAACTGATTGTGCACATGCATTTTTGAAATGGCTAAAATTGTACAAATAAACGCATCATTTTTGTGAGTATAATAAATTTATAATATTAATTTATTTAATACTGAATACAGATAGGTTATTTTCCGGTGCTTAAAAACCATTAGCAAATAGTAGAATTGAATATTATTTTATATTTTATTGATTTGATTTTTTAAAAGTAGGGGTACTCAAAAATAAAAGTTGCCCCGTACCTCATAGTATCCCTGATATTGGATTAAAGATTCACTTAACCGAATGATTAAAATTTAGAATGTCTAAAGCCACGAACAATAAACCGATTTTTAATTCAAATGTATTTATTTTTTTATTTATGTCTTTTGTAACTAAACTCTTAACAGCCATCTGTTTGATTATATTACATAATATAACATATGCATGTCAATACATCTCAGTGTGGTACTAACTACTATACTATACTGTATATTATATTAATGATCTTCAAAATTTACTCATGTGGTGCCACAGTAAAAAAATTACATGCAATTATGCTTTGTTTTATTTTTGTTTGTAATTATTGCAAATCATCTGCAAACAGAATCATTATACAGCCCTCTTGATATACCTATGTGTATTGTTAAAATACACGATACAGTATTTAGCAAACAATAAATTCAGTTATATAACAATAAGGGTGATAATTACAAAATGCTGTCAGATGTCATTGAAGCATTTCGTATACTGTGCTATTGAATGTTATATCATTATAAAGGAATGAGGAATCTTCTCATGTTGAAAGACACAAGCTCACAAAGATTTAATTAGACGTACTACGTTCAAAACGTATGTTATTTTGTTAAAATCCAACATACTTACTTCATTTATATCCGCTTCTTAGGTGGAGTAAATGGACGCAATATGGTGCCTCTAAAGAATCACTGTCCCTCGCCAATCTCATTGTGTTTTTTCATGTAACAACAGTATTTCTTAGTTCTACGTATACCTAATCCATGTGTACAACATTTAGTGGCCTTCCAGGATACAGGTATCCAGTTGACGTCAAGAATAGACACGCCAGGTTAAATGAGACATCCAGTTGTAACCGACCCAGGTCTAAATTAATTTTTGTCTAATTCATATGTATTAACTATCGTTAAAATATATAAATTCAAAATTCATTGAAAAAATTGCATTTACTGGCTTACAAGGCTGCAGATTTCTTATTTCAGTCCGAGTATATTACTGTTCGTGACTTATTAGAAGTGTATGTAATTACAATATGTTTCATCCTCTTTCATACTTCAGTTTCTGATTATAATAGCGTCTACACACGTACATGTATTAACTGCCAGTAACAGCATGCTTATTAAGATTTTTGCGACAATAACTGTGTTAACACAAAAATTCTGATTGTCGCGCTAATCTTATTTTTCAAGTAGCAACAAGACGCGTTTGTTGTTGTTGCGAATTCATATTATGTTTTGTGTACGATTTAACCCAACCGCATATATAGCCACCGAACGCGATCACTATTGGCGGCCACAAACGACTGCGTGGAGCCATCAGTGGCGGCCACTAGCTGACTCCACTCGTCTCGTCTCGCAGTGACTGAGAGATCCGGCGTTCTTGCTTCATGTACGTAAGCGCTCGTACACTAGTGTCGGCCGATAGCAGTGAATCCGGGGTCTGCCACAACTTGTAGACCAAACGCGTCTACTCGAGCGCCTAGTGTCTGAAGCGTTCATTGAAACTCAGTGAATAATTATTATACCGCAGCTGAATACGTCCACTGGCGGCTGAGCTGTGGTCGCGTTCAGTGGCTATGTGTGCGAAGACTTACATTATTTTGCGATGCTCGATACATATTCGTAAATATTTTCCGACACATGTAGACAACCTAAGCAGCATACTAAAGTATTGCAATGCACAGGTTGTAAACCACAACTTTATTGAATAACAGCAAACGCAAATCTGTGGTATCGCGAACTACCCGACACAATACAATCGCATCAAAGACAATCTAATCTCATATAAATGATATATGTCAGGTTATATGTATTATAACAATGGTGGTGAGTCACTCCCTCTAAGCCACTTTCTTATAGTTAATTTAGAAAAAAAAATAATGAACCCTAACTATTTGGTGATATAAGATGAAAATAATCAAATAATTAGCATATTTTCATCTAATGCATCAGATGAATAACTACTATAAAATATTAGTATGGTGATACCCAGCAGGCCGCGAATTTCTATGAAAAAATAAGACCTAATGAACATACAATATTTTTTGGAAATATATCAAAAGTTTATCATGAAGATTCGAAGAAAGAACGCGTTTTTTGGCATACATCCGAATAATTAAATTATTATTTTTTTATTAAGTGAACATTGAATAAATACAAAATGTATGTTTTAGATTTATAATATTAAAAACAACATACCATTTTTTTAAAAACCAACAATAAAAAAAGAAACCGAGTGGGTTTCGAATTCAAAGTGCTAAAAACCTTCAAACTGTCAATCTATGTTCCATATGAATTAATTGTAATAACTACGCTATTCGAAGTTGTTTCTAATTATGACAAGAAAATGCAACCAACTTTGTAATTATTTAATCACGGTTACGTGAATTATAGATGACTTCAGGAGTTTTCCAAAGTCATTTGTAACGATCTTGTAATAATTAATATATTCGTATAACCAGAGTCACAGTTATCTACATATGCGAATTAATAATTGTAATAACTACGCTATCCAAATTAAGTAATGTTATAAATAATATGTAACATATTAATTCAAAAATGGCTGAAGCAAAATACAACTTGACCGATTGTGAATCGATATTTTAATCATAGATTTTACGATTTTTACCATTCAAATTTGGCTTTAGGTACCTTATATCCGATGTGTATTAAAATATAATATTATAATATATATGAGAGGTAATCGTACGTGATGTTATTTTGTATAATATTTTTAAACATCTAAATCAATTTCCTGTTTTTGTTGATAATTTTTATAAGATTTCCCTCATCATCTTCATAATTTTTTCCAAATCATTTCGTATTGTTCAGTATATTTGTAGCTGCTGCACATATGTATATTATTAATACATAAAAAGCGAAAAAACAGGAAACCATCCCTTATCAAACATCCGGCGTGGAAGGAGTAAAAAACATCGACAAACAGAAATATTGACAAGAAAAAATCTTCCTTCCTTTCATCTTTGAAAGGAAATACAAGTCAATGCGTTATACGAGAGGTAGACGTTGAGATACTTATTATAAATTAATTCATGATTCATCTATTTTTCTTCCTATCATTATTGCGTAGGATTATGATTTCAGTGATTTAAAAGACTTTGATGGTTTGATTTTTTTCATTCCAGAATTGAAGAAAAATGTAACAACCTTCTGTTATTATAACATTTAGTTGATACTCAATGTTGATAGCTATGGTGTTAAGGCATTAATAATGGATAAAGTATTGATTTTGAATTAATATTTTATTGCTTTCGATTTAACCTTTAACATGAATACGCTGATAGAGAGATAGCGGATAAGATAGCACTTATGGTTATACCATACTTTAAGAACTATGACCATATACAATAATAGCATATTATTAAAATATTCGAGAAAAATTCTCTGTTTCTGTCAAAAATAGTCTTTAAAATTCATACCAATCGTAAAATATGCAAATAATAAGTTAATTTTATTCTGTTTTAAACTACTGCATTGATCTCACATCCCAGGTCGCAATCTTCATATCCGGCTAAACGCTTCACGCTAAACCAAGAGATGTCACGGACACTTGAAGCTTTTGAGATGTGGCTGTATAGACTCATCCTCAAAATTCCTTGGACTCACCGGGTGACGAATGTTGAAGCTCTCAATCGAATGGGACCGAGAATTTCTACGTAGTATCAAAATCAGGAAACTACAGTACCTCGGCCACATTATGAGAGGACAAAAGTACAGCATTCCCCAACTTGTCATTCAATGAAAGATCAATGGTAAGCGCCGCATTTCGTGGCTTAAGAAGCTCCGTGATTTGTACGAGTGCAGCTCCACTGAACTGTTCCGGGTAGCAGACTACAAAGAAAAGATCGCCTTGATGGTGGCCGACCTCCGCTATGGGATGGCACAATAAGAAGAAACTACTGTAACTTTGATGTATGCGTGTGTATCAACATTTATTATACATCGATATATAACTCTTTTTGGTTGCATTTAATCATCGCTAAAGCACTGAAATGTTCATTTGATTTAGCTTTTGAACGATAGTCAATAATCACGGTATCCATTGCTAGACAGTTTTTTTCATTTATATTTTTCTGATAGCGGATATTATACATGTACTTTAAATTCACACAATTTCATCAATCTTATGTACCTACCTATATAATAAAATATTTGGTGGCATTTACATTGTAATCCCATGGATTTTTTTTTAATAAATAGGGGTGACCTCAATTCGTCCGTAGCGCGATTCGTTTTCGGTGCCTTTACAGTCACGTTTAAACTATTTTCCTTATTAAGGACCCACATGCTCAGCGTAGGTCAAAATGGAGCTTTTATGGTATTTTCAGAACATAACCTTGGACATTCTTTAAACGTTGTAGATAATCTATTTATATAATTTTGAAGCCTTACTATCTTTTATATTTATTTTAAACATTTGATGACTGCATAAAGTATTTTTATTACATAAAATAGTATTCTTTTAAACCTCTCACTCTAATATTTTAGAATATAGTCATATTTCAGTACATCCATGTGCAGTAGTGTTAACATTTTTTAGATTTATTAATTTTTAAACGCATTTAAAGAACCATTAGTAAAATTAATGTTAACATTATAAAGTGACATATTTACGATAAAAATTTATATTTTATAATCTTTATGAGCCCAAATTTGACAAGAATTAGGCATTTTATTATTCAAAAAATGGGCACAATTAACACATTTGATGATAATTCTAAAGATATTGATTATAAGCTATGTCTTTAACCATTCAAATTTGATAAACATCCTACGAATAATGATTGCTTTGTAATAATTATTGACCTAAGAATAAGGTAGTATTTTTTTGAAAGACGCCATTTCCTACCCCAAACACGCGCGTTAACATGATCTTACTCCCTACTTCATTTATCGTTGTAAATGTATGGCTACGGCCGTATGTTGAAACTTAACCACTGGAAAATGCCGATAAAAATGGCGTATTTCAAAAAAA
Organism: Rhyacophila brunnea; assembly: GCF_057557595.1. Classification (NCBI taxonomy): domain Eukaryota; kingdom Metazoa; phylum Arthropoda; class Insecta; order Trichoptera; family Rhyacophilidae; genus Rhyacophila; species Rhyacophila brunnea. The sequence continues at coordinate 15,174,050 of NW_028232806.1, forward strand.
TACTACCTTATTCTTAGTTCAATAATTATTATAAACCTATCATCACCAATCAAGCCTATGTGGGCGGTTAATGGACACCACGCGGTGCCTTTCATAATCCTTGTCGCTCGTCCATTTTCTTGTGTCTTCCCAGGTCATAATTTCATACCATGGCTCTGCAGGACACACCATATGGATAGTATTAACCACCTTCCGGTAAGGCGAAATCCAGTTGACTTAAAGAACAGTCATGCCAGATCTTACTTTTTATTTTTGGCATCTGTATCACGTGGCGAAGCAAGGTCCTAACTCACTTCTTTACTAATTATATTATGGTTGTTACTTCAAAATTCATACCACCGCATACCAAGTATCCGCCGCAAGCATCTGTTTTCGAAGTTCAGTATTTGGTCATTACCGTAGAGCATCACCGTCAAAACAGACGCGTAAAATAGACTAATTAGTTTTATTTGAGTAAAGCCTTGATTCCTAAACAATCCACATAAAATCAAATTTTGTTCCTGCCATTCCGATTCGCCATGACTATCATTTATTTTGGTTTTAATTTATATGACCATTGACACTTTTTTAAAAGCAAAAAGATTTTAAACGGCATAAAACTCATTTTATTGGATTTAACAAAAATTTTGACATATTTATATGAATAATGAAATTATTATTTTTTTTATTCAATATTGAATCTATATTTTTTTAAGATTGTTAGTTCTTTATTACTATAGAAAAACACACTTTTGAAAAATCTCAGAAACATACACATAAGAAAAATTTAAGTACTTCAGTTTAAGCGTAAATAAAAGAAATAATTCGCATAAATCATACACAAACCGATAGCTAACAGGTCAAAGCACTCATCCTTATAGTTAAAAGCATGAGTTTGAGTCCCACTTCATTTAACTTTTTTACTACGCTTCTTCTAGCAAATTGAATACAAATAATTACAAGATATAAAGAACTTTTTAAATTTTCTGTTGAATCATAATATGATTTATATTATAAACTTGACTTGACTAGCTTAAACGATCAAAAAAAATTTTACTTGATAGAAATAATACTGAAATGTCATTTTGACATGTCATATTGATTTTCACAGTAACGCACATACATTTATTAATAATTTAGTTGCTAGGACCCCAGACCCCTTAGCAACCAATAATGGTGTGGAAATAACTTTTCATACAAAACAGAATTAACTGAAAATGAATTCAATTCTACTTAAAGATGGCTAAAAGTATTAAAAAAATGCATTGGTATGGTTTTCTGATATGTTCTAAAAGTTTCAAATGTCTAGCTAGTCGGGAAGTTAGTTAAAATCGATTGCAAGATCTGTACCGGACAAAGAACCACCGGACAAATAAGAATACGAGCTAAGAAAAACGTTGTAATAAAATAAAAATAGGTTACTCCTCGTAGGTTGTACCGTTGGATCGAATACGGAAACGAATAAACAGTGCACCGGCCATCAAATATTTATTGGGATGGGAAAATAAACAGGTTGATTGATCGCGTTGATACTAAGTAGGACTACATTATGTATTCTTACGACTGTTGGCAACGAATCCCGATGAATCTTAATATTTTATTCGGAATTATCCGCCGAGATTTATTGCCGAGAAACAAATTTACTTATGTTTGTACAAATTTAGATTCGAAATTGGTAGCATTGGTAAATACACACAGTCGAGTGAAAGATCTTTGCTCCCGTTTACAAAGATGGCCGGGTACGGTAATTTGTACGAAAATACTTTTGCGAAATAAAACCTTCAGGCCAACTCTCACACGCCGCATAAAAACTAGCAATATTAATATTTTACACCATTTGCGAAAACAGTCATTTATATTAATTTAAAAATAATTATCTAAAACTTACATAATATCATAATAAACTTTCTTTTTTGAAACCACATTTCTTTGATAATATCGATTGGTTGCGCTTTTCGTATTGGACTGTAATTGCTTTGAGGAATTATTGTGATGGTGGATTTGGATACTAGTAGGGAGAAGCAGTTACACATAGGATGCCAGGCAGTCCAGGCACTGACCTTTTATGATGTTCTGTGGTCTAGCGGATGGTACATTTTTGATGATAGCTCTTTGTCGCTTATACTCTTAGGTCTTGCAACTTGTTGTTGAAAATATCCCTCTGCGGTGGACGAAACTGGTCCAGATATTAAATAAAAGCGAAATAAGTACGATAAAAATTTGCATTTTATTAAAATAAAAAAATAAAAATGAAATAATAATTGCATTCATATTATTTTTAATTATTCGTTCAATGGCCCAGCAATGACATGTTCTCTTCTTTGGGTGCCATATCCGTTATCAGAAGTCGGCGATGAATTTGGCCATTTGGCCCCTGTCCGTCGCTGCTCTGAATAGGGATGGAGTGCTGAGCTCAAACCAGTCCCTGAGGTTTTTGAGCCAGGACGTTCTTCTTCTACCAGAGCCTCGCTTACCGGAGATCTTCCCCTGAATGATGATTGAGATGAGACATGTTAGTTTAAAATATTGTGGTCGCTGAGTTCAAATCCTGCGTTTAGCAAATTTACATATTGTTTTTCTATATTACTTATGTTTTTCGACCCTAAGTATGGATCTAATAGTTTAAGCAAATAGCTAACATCCATTTCTCTTAAAGACAAAAATATATGAATACAAATCTACTATGTAGACTGTAGAGGTACATTTATAATCCTCTTAGGATCGAACGTGGTAATCTAATGTAAGGATTATTTGTTTTATTTTTAAGAACATCAGAGTAACCAAAGAATCATTGATGTATGATGACTGAAATACGAACGAAAATTGCTATTCCTGAATAAATATAATATATAAATATGCATAAGTACCTATATATATATATATATATCTCATTGATGTTAAATTTGTTCAAAAACTCAAATCCCCCAATGTTCTGAACTCTAAAGTTTAGAATCTAAAGTAACAGCTGTCTAAAGTAGTTACACTGTCCAGCGAATTTTGAATCAAAACCGAAACTTTGACAGTAAAACTAACTAATTTAATATTTTGTCGGCATTTATATAAGTAAGTAACTTCATTGCCAAATAAAACATTATTGTTTGTAGAGTAGGCTCTGAATAAAGATGTCAAAAACGTAATAATTCTATTCATTTCATACCATACCACTATTTAAAATCGAATATGTATCTACCTTTGGAGATTTTTCGTCACCAATGACTTGTAATAAAAATATTGGTTTATGTCTGTTTTGTGGAAGTCGGTGGCAAACAAATTTTGAAAAAAAATCCGATATAGTAGATAATTTGTTAGATTAGGTTGGGTTAGGTAAGGTTAGGTTAGGTTATCATTCTTAATTCGTAATTTTTTCTAAAATCAGCTATGAAATTTGCCACAGTTCCCGCATGGCTTCCTGTAAACAGACTTGTACCATACTATTATACAATAATTTCTATGAGATTAATAGGTATTGCGTATACAGTGTAAGTTCTTGACACATTATGCCATCATCAATTCTAACGTATGCTAAACACCAATTTTTCGAAATATGTTTTTTAGATGAATCGATTCTCTATGAAATTTCCAACATTTCTGTATAAACCTAAATGCATAGGATTATAAAATTCTAATGGATTCAAGCTCTGTACTATTCCATTTAAGTCGTTTTTTGCGACCCGGGTTTCGCCTTTCGGCATCTTCAGGCGTCGTGTACACTCACCAAAGGCAAACACACACTGACAACGAACACCCTTAACTCTACCTTATATAGTAAAACAATACAATAAAGTAGGTAAAAACTCCATTACCTACCTATTTAGTCAGAAATTACAACAAAAAGTACAATAAACAAATTATGAATAGCTGAAGTGTCAGTAAAAAACCCAATTAGTAAAAACCCTATCTTATTAATAACAATACACTGGACAGCATATTATTATAATAAATCGTCAAACCTAATAATAGGTCAAAATTCTTTATAACAATAAAAAATACTACACTCAAGAGGTGTAAATCGTCAATTCTAAGAAAAATAATTAATCGAGTTAACTAATGAGATGTCTATAATAATACTACTTACAAGGTACCTACTTTTATTTTTATATAACATTATTTTTTAACAAACAAAATTATACATATAAACTCGCTTAATATAATATAATATATAACTCACCTAACATAACATATATATATATTATACAATTATGCATACCTAAATCCTCATCCCTAGACTCTCATACAAATATATATAATCTCATACAAACATATATAAATTGTGTGTCAATACAATTGACCATAATATAGTCTCATATGTAAAACATCATATTATAGGATATAACAAAGGGCTACTAAGAAAGCTGAGTTGATCGTTCAATATAGGTAAGCTCTGCAACTGTGCCTATTTATTTCTAATATTTCTTGGTAGAATAATTTATAATCATCCGTATGACTGTGAAGTAGTTTTGCACCCTTTTCAATGTCAAACGTGTGTTTTTCATTTAATAAGTGGTTAACAAACGTTGAAGTATCCTTCTCCAATCTTTGGGCTGCTAAATGTTCTGAAATTCTAATATTTAGGCTCCTCGTAGTTTTCCCAATGTAAAATTTAGGACAGTTGTTACAGTCTTATTTGTAAATACGGATTTATTTTGAATCTCTATGGAGTCTTTATTATTTATTAATAATCTACCAACTGTGTTATTACAATAAAATGCCGGTTTGACATTATTTTTGGACAGATGTTTTATAACTTTTTCACTGGTTTTACCTATATAACTTAATCTACACCAATGATTAGCAATGACCGGAATGGTTGGTTCTATACCTTTATATAATAATTTAGATACTAATTTTATTTTCTTTTTTATTAAAAGTTTGTCTATATATATATCTTCAGATATACATAGACTTGTAACTGTGCCCTTAAGTGAAACAAATTTTCAAAACGAACTTTCAACGATTAAACAAATTGCTATTAACAACGGTTATGAGGAGTCTCTTATAGACAAACTTTTAATAAAAAAGAAAATAAAATTAGTATCTAAATTATTATATAAAGGTATAGAACCTACCATACCGGTCATTGCTAATCATTGGTGTAGATTAAGTTATATAGGTAAAACCAGTGAAAAAATTATAAAACATCTGTCCAAAAATAATGTCAAACTGGCATTTTATTGTAATAACACAGTTGGTAGATTATTAATAAATAATAAAGACTCCATAGAGATTAAAAATAAATCCGGTATTTACAAATTAGACTGTAACAACTGTCCTAAATTTTACATTGGGAAAACTACGAGGAGCCTAAATATTAGAATTTCAGAACATTTAGCAGCCCAAAGATTGGAGAAGGATACTTCAACGTTTGCTAACCACTAATTAAATGAAAAACACACGTTTGACATTGAAAAGGGTGCAAAACTACTTCACAGTCATACGGGTGATTATAAATTATTCTACCAAGAAATATTAGAAATAAATAGAGCACAGTTGCAGAGCTTACCTATATTGAACGATCAACTCAGCTTTCCTAGTAGCCCTTTGTTATATCCTATAATATGATGTTTTACATATGAGACTATATTATGGTCAATTGTATTGACACACAATTTATATATGTTTGTATGAGATTATATATATTTGTATGAGAGTCTAGGGATGAGGATTTAGGTATGCATAATTGTATAATATATATATATATTATATTAGGTGAGTTATATATTATATTATATTAAGCGAGTTTATATGTATAATTTTGTTTTTGTTAAAAAATAATGTTATAAAAATAAAAGTAGGTACCTTGTAAGTAGTATTATTATAGACATCTCATTAGTTAACTCGATTAAATATTTTTCTTAGAATTGACGATTTACACCTCTTGAGTGTAGTATTTTTTATTGTTATAAAGAATTTTGACCTATTATTAGGTTTGACGATTTATTATAATAATATGCTGTCTAGTGTATTGTTATTAATAAGATAGGGTTTTCACTAATTGGGTTTTTACTGACACTTCAGCTATTCATAATTTGTTTATAGTACTTTTTGTTGTAATTTCTGACTAAATAGGTAGGTAATGGAGTTTTTACCTACTTTATTGTATTGTTTTACTATATAAGGTAGAGTTAAGGGTGTTTGTTGTCAGTGTGTGTTTGCCTTTGGTAAGTGTACACGACGCCTGAAGATGCCGAAAGGCGAAACCCGGGTCGCAAAAAACGACTTAAATGGAATAGTACAGAGCTTGAATCCATTAGAATTTAAATTCAAATTCCATCAAGTACCTTCGGTCGAAAGTAATAATAGCATAGGATTATATTGAATTTAAGAAACAATTATTTTCATGCCACTTCTTAAGTATCTTAAGTGACATTATTTGCTAATGTATTGAATTTTTCATAAATTTGAAATTGGAAAAAATTCCCCAAAATTAATTGTATTTTGAAACACAAAAAATGTTTTTTTTTAATATTTCGATATTACAGAACTAAATCAAATTAAGTATAGGTTAGTAATTTCTAAATTTCGCTTTCCTGCACATGTTATGGTTTAGCGTTTAGAATAGTTTAGAATTGAATAGATGAAAATAAATATAGAATATAAAATAGAATAGTATATATTATTTATTTATCTTTGAGAATTAACATTGATAATAAAAATATTAATATGAATTAAAAAGCATAAAATAAAAGACTAATAAAGTATAATCCGACCATATTCGATCCCAATAAAGATCATAGAGTAGAGGTTTGTATTAACAGCTTTTGATTTTACGAGAAATGGATGTCAACCACTTGCTCAACCTATTAGGTCCATACTCTGACTCTTGCGTGTACTTGCCAGACCCAGGATTCGAACCTGGGACCCATGACGTTAAAGGCCGACGCTTAAGCAACGTGGCCACCGTGGTATGTAAAATAAAGTAAATAAAGTATAATACCTACATATAAATATAATTAAATATAAAACATAATGCTATTTTCTAATCCCAAGCACAAATAAATTTTATATAAACTATTAAACCATGATCTCTTTAAATCCAAAAAATGCTCGATTAAATATTCCTACCACGTTAATTATGTTATTATTAACTAGGACCTAGGTGGTAGCCCTAACAAAATAAGAAAGAAAAATTAATTAATTAATAAATAAAATTATTCTTAATAAGTATTTACTCTGTGCTGGCGTCTATAATTTAGGAACATACCTCATGTAAAATTACTGAAAAAAGATTGCATTTAGTTACCTTATAATTTTTATGTAGAGATTAATTGTGACCTCACCGAGTTGGGCCCGGGGCCCCCAGATTGAAATCCAATGCATTACGCACTAGACTACAAGTGCTGACAATGTAGTAGAATAAAAAGTAGACTATTTAAAATTATTATTTCTAGGGTTGTATAATTCTTTTCTTTTTTGACTTTGTCAGATCCTAATAGATCATAATATGGGACTCCAAAAAGTTGAGGTTTGTGTTAACAGATTTTGTTTTTACGTGAAATAGATGTTAGCCACTTGCTCAACATATTATGTCTCCACTTTGGATTCAAACACAAATTGAAAATAATATGTGAATTTTCCAGACCCAGGATTTGAGTCTGGAACCCACGACATTTTAAGCCAACGCGTAAGTCACTCAAATTAATAATCGTTCTAAAACCTTCCAATAAAATCTTTTCCATGCTCTACAAAATGCTTCATATAATTTAAATAAATCAAAAAAAATATTATACACATATATTTTTAATTGTAACTATTTTCTATTGCTTGATAAGAATAACAGTGAAAATATTTTCGTTTATTTTGTTCTTCTGTCATCAGTTTAAAATCAACGTTTTTAAAAACGAAACTTCTCTTTTCAGTAATTATAAGAAAATAATAATGAATGAATATATACTTTATCAAAACATTCTTTTATTTTAAAAGCAAACACGTCATTAAGACTATTGAAAAAATAATGCCAACATTTCTTAAGTGTATCTATTGATATTTTGTTGTAAAGCATGTTCAAGTCATTAGCCCAGAGCAATGAACAGTCAAGAGTAAAAACATGTGCATAGTATGATCCAACAGCCATCGTTGTCACGACAAACAACCATAAAAAGAAGGTCTTATTGAAGTTAAAATATAATGAAAAAAAGTTTAAACAAAGGGATAAGCCACCATAAAGAAAATAGCTGTGCTGTCTATTTTTATCAGTGTTTAGCAGACACTTCTGTTTTCAGCATTTGTTTTTTTCTTTTTGTTAACTTAAATCTATATGGGTCGTGACCTCCTCTAACCTTCGTATCCATTATTATGTCTGTCATCAATTCTCTTTCAATTAAAAATAATCTAGTTAAACTTTAAATTGACTGTATTTTTTGTTTAATTGCTACATTTATTTATTTTATAAAACATTATGGCATTATAACGTGTCAGCCAATACATCATAATAAATTTATAGACCTTATTTAAATAAAAATATGATACATCATCAAACAGAATTATAATAACTAGCTGAGCCAGCTGGCTCTCGCCAGTCTGTCTCGCTAGGTCTTGCAGACAGCTTAGCGTCCTAATGTATGGTATTGAATTTTAATAAAATTGTGAGGTATGCAGAGACGGCGCCGTTTGACATTTCGCTGATTTTTCACTTTTACAATTTGCAAGTCGTTACTTTCGATATAAATTTGGCATCATATGCAGAGTCTATTCTGGATTCACCATCCCAGGCTGCTAGACCTAGCAGAATAGCAGGTAATTTGATTGCGATTCAATAATATAACGTTTATATTAATCTCACGCGTATCCTCTTGAGGTAATAGATCAAGATTAGCCATATAACTATTAAATTATTTTGTTTAATTGTCTAAAAAAATGCTTGCAGCTATAGAATAATATTTAAAAAAACAAATTTTGAATTAACATTTTATATAATGTTTCCCGGTGCGGGACGTTCATATCGAAACAAATGTTGATAAAAGAAGGAACTCGTAGATCTGAGAGGAATTAATTGGGTTAGAAAGGACTTCGTCTATATATGTATTGATCCAAACTGATTATGATAATGGCATTATAAATATTTAGGTAGATATATGTATGTATATGTTACGCCTACGTGTGAAATTGCGTATTACCTACATGAAATCGGCTAAATTTTGCCTATTTCATAAAAATGCAAACCCATTGCCTTATTCATGAAATAGGCAAAACATCTGTCGAGTGCGTGAATTTGGCAGTAATTTTTCTGCCTAGTTCATGCATAGGGCAAATTAGATATTGGCGCTCCGCTCCGGTGGTGTTTTTTCCAAGTAAATCAAATTTGTCAAATGCTCTTGCATTGGTCAATATAGATAGTGGCGCTCCGGTGGAGTTTTTTGCAAATAATCAAACTAACCAGATGTCCAATGTTATTGATTATATAAAAATATGCCTATTAATAACTACAATTACGTTCATTTCCAATTACTATGCCCAAAAAAATCTAGAACTATAATATGATAACGGGAGAATTTTATTAAAAGGTATTTTCGCGATTTGATTTGAGCTTTGGTATCAGGCAATAGTCGATTGTTTGTTTGTGATAGTAAGAATTCTATACCCTGCCGAATTCACGTACTTGGCAGATAATTTGCCTAATTCATGAATAAGGCAACGGGCTTGCATTTTTCATGAATTTGACAAAATTTTGCCGATTTCATGTAATACGTAATTTCACAAATTCGGTTCAGTTCAATTCATAGAACAAAAAATAGTAGACTCAGCTTAGAGAGGCCTTCATCGAGCAGTGTATTGATCCGGTGTAATTATGATAACGACGAAATGAATATATTATTATTATTTAAAAATGTTTGATAAATGCAGCAATGTATATAAGAGGAATGGAATTAGTTCTGAGACGGCTATATCGAGTAGTGGATCGATCCTGGTTCATGGTGATAATGAGGATATAAATGGGTAGGTACATCAATTTTGATAGATATAGCAATTCATATGACCAAGAGAATTATTGGAATAACCTTCACCCAGCATGGAATCTTAATAAGCATAGTGACACACGTTGATTCTTCTATATAGTAACCACATGGATGCAAATAGTGGATAATAATATGACGTAGGTACTTCATAGTGCGATTATGGGATGAAATGATCATTATTGACTTTTTTAGTTGCCTATAAAGCATGAATTTTTCTTATATTGTGTAATAAAACGTTTAATTCAACATTATATAAATACTATATATTAATAAAATTGTAAAAACCTTGTGTATTTATTACGTATAGTAAACGTCATTTTTAATTTACCTACCTACGTTGTCTATGAATATGACAGCTTAAATAAAAGTATTTTGTCTATGGTTCAAAATAAATAAAAATGCATGCGTAAATGATGCTCCGTCAATATTTTTTTAGGATAATTTGATTAATCAACGTAGTTTTATATTTAGTTTTAATCTTTGATCATGATGATAATCGTTGAAATGTGGCCTTATTATTAAATTTAAATAAACTCATCGAATATTGTGAAGAGGCAAGGCAATGACGTACCTATTAATACATTGTTGTGTGATTTGTGACAGCCAGGAATTTTCGGATTAAATATGGGCAAAAGTATATCTATAGGAAACGTATTTCTGAAAGTGATTGACTATTGTTTTTTTATGCTCGTTTATAGAGACATTAAAATATTATATTTATTATGCAATTAACGTAAACATTAACAATAAATGTCTTGATTGAAATTGATTATTTAATATGCTAATAGAAATGTCACATTTTTCGATTATTTCTGCAAATTCTAAATTTGAATTTTGACACGTCAAATGAACTTGTTTATATCACAAAAGAAAACAATTGAAAATCAATCATCTATTATTTCAGTTTGACAGATAAATAGCAGTGACGTGGTTTTAGATTATATTTTCGTAGTAATTAGTGAGGAAATATGTATTTATTTCTTGTTCGTACGCCAATGTGCTACTTACAGATTTGAATAATTTTGTGGAATATTAATTTAGATATTTTGCAATATTGATTATATAGAAAGAATTAAGCGACATTATAATCGATTTGCGGTAGACGAAAGGCAAGATGCGAAAATGTATGGTGACGGATGTAAAACGCGATTTAAAAACGATAGTATCTGTGATTGTGTCGAGTTTTATCAGATTGTGCCCGATTCAAATGGAAGTAGATTCGGGACTCCAAAAATTGAAGTGAATTCCTTTAATAATCAACAAAGTGGTATTTAAATAAAAAAGTTGACGTATTTTCCAAAATCTCTTAGGATAATAATATATAGGAGATAATTAATGTATGTACATGTAATCATAGAAGATGAAAATAAACTATTTAAAATACCATTTACAGACAGTAACAATACTGAGAGTTTTATTTTATTAATTTAATCGTTTAGATATACCTGAGTTTTACTTATATATATCAGAAGCACGACGCATATTTACCTATAATAAATATACAACCGACGAATAGTATAATTAATAATTATTACTATACTAAATTAACATAAATGATCGTAAAAATACGCTAATTTTTAGTTAGACGTTGTAAAATAGTGAAAAACTACTACTAAAAGACTATAAACAATTTAACTAATATATATATATTGAGAATACTCGTTTTCATCCACTCTAGGTGCCAAGCTCAGGTTTGACCTTTTCGGAAATGGTTCACTGACAGAACATTACGTAAATATATATAACCATCATTTATAGCTAATCAATTTGTACAGAAATATAAAATACAACTAATTTTGATGGTTTTCACACAAAGTTATTTTTTACTTATTTACGTTGACAGCGGTTTTTGGCTAAAAACCCATTTCAGAACGGTCGACTTAATAGAGCTCTACATCGTAAACGCCAGTTCAATTAACAATAATTATTAATCTAATATTGATACATGTTAAGTTTACGTTAACTCCTAATTGTAAGACTACTTAAACTCGGTTCCATCGTAATATAATGGATATAATTTAAACGCCCACGGTGGCCGCGCGGCATAAGCGTTGGACTACAAAGCCGTGGGTCCCAGGTTCGAATCCTGGGTCTGGCAAGTACAAAAATTGTTTTTCAATTTGTGTGTGTCAGGGTATGGACCTAATAGGTTGAGCAAGTGGCTGACATCCATTTCTCGTAAAAAACAAAATCTGTCAATACAAACCTCTACTCTGTGGAGGCCCATATGATCCTATCAGGATCGGACATGGTCGAAAAAAAAAAAAAAAAAAAAATTTAAAAATAAATACACGTATATTTTTCAAACTACGTCAACATTAACAGTCGGTTATATGAATATTGCTAAACGGTTGTTGTGACCTAGCTAATGATGCCACCGGGAACATTTGAATACAAAATGGCCTCATTGTATCGTAATACATCGCTTACGTTAAAGTATTCAGATGAAAAACAAACATCTTGTTGTTCAAAGAACGTGCCATAATGACGGCAAACAAGAGAGTAGTGTTCGTTGACTTTCTAGAGGCTCCTGGCTTACGAGGGCGCGCCGATAGCGAGTTACGCCGGCCCTCTTAATCGCTCAATAATTCATCCGCGAGCAAGCCTGGACTTTGACTATACTCCAACAAACGCATTTGGCATAATTTCAATTGTATATTTAAAATCATTCTATAAATACATATAACTTCAATTAATATCGGACCGATTAAATTAAAATAAGACTGCGTATTGAAAATTCGCGTTCATGACTTTGATTTAATCTGGTGTTTTGCCCACTTTATAATACAGAATTACTTTTACATCCTCTAATATCATCAACACTATCACCATTTAGTTTAGATTCATTCTTCATTTATCATCACAGAAATTGTCTGACAGGTTCAAGATAAACCAAACTGCCATGTCTACGAATAAAGAAGGAAGTGATGAGTGCTGCCAATGTATGGCGCTCGTGTCGATTTGGTGTTGCCATTTCTATTCCAGGATGATCTTATTGGATCTATTATTCCCGGCTTACCACAATGTCTACATAATATGCTATTGCTCGAGCTCAATTACATTATTATTATCAATTATTAATTATTATAAAGCTATTATACAAAAGATAGATGTTGGTCACATTTTGTAATTATTAAATCAAGACTAAAATTAACAATACTGGCTTCGAATCTTAAACGTCGTCAGAATTTCTTTAATGTTTTAGTTTTCTGTTTTTTCTCTATAATCTTCTAATAGTTTTGATTTTAGCTAGGTACTTATATGGAATACTGAAGAAGCAAAAGATTTAAAATATATCTACATAATTCAACGTTTTAAAATTAATGATATTTTATGATAGTGTTTTACCCGGCAGCTTAAGCGATAAAGCTGATCGCCCGCATTCCGATGGACATAATATAATATTCAAACTGTACACTATTAAAATGGTTTTCTATGGTTTTTCAATAAATACATTTGTCTGTTTATTCCAACTTATGTATGGATGTTGAAAACTAATTTTGCTTGCATAACGATGACTTCCGTATTTTATTGGTCTTACTATACGCTATGCCGGTTGAGCGTCGGGAAATTACCATTTTGCGAAAACAACAGCCTTCGCGTCACACATTATTCATGGTACGGTGTCAAGTGTTTACATACAATGCGACCGCAGCCACTTATAAATAACTGCTACGATACTCCGTAGACCTGCTACGAACCTCTACGGAAAATTGTAGACGCTCGTAGCACTTTATACATTCTGGATATTGATAAAATACGAATATTATTTTATCAATTCTGGTTACATTTCAGTTAACTACTTAATATTTGGTGATTCATGAAGACCTCTGCTGCGTAATACGAAGATGTTAGGATTTACCATACCACTCTATTGTTTGGTTATGTTATTCAAATTCCAATTCAAAAGAAATCCTCATCAATGGTACTCAAATAGACCATACACGTTTCTGAGGCTTTTTGATTTACTTACCTACTTAAGCTGACGGTACAAACTATTTAGATCCATAATAGCCGACAACACAACCTTCGATTTTCTTTAACCGGTCCAAGTATTCTTCGCAGAATTTTGTTTTTGAATACTTGAATAGCCTTCTCTTGTTTCTGCATTATAATTCAGATTTTACACGCATACAGAGCGATTGGTTTCATGATCACGTTGTGTAACTGGAATTTTGTCTTTTTAGACAATAGCTTGAACCTCAATAGACTCTTCAGTACGAATAACGCTATATCTCTACTCTTATGCCATTACTAAACACTACTGAACGCCACGGGCAAGTTCTAGGTTCATTTTTTGGGAAATTTTAATGGATATCAAAAATAGCATTACTCTTCAATGTCGAGTTACCTACCAAAATATTTCCTGGGTGTTATTTTTATTCTTCGTCTTGTTTATCTATTTTAAAGAATTCAATTAATACGTATAGAATATGTAATTATCATCATCTATATATTATATCAAAATGAATGTTTATGTGTGTGTTCCGTATGCGTTCCCATACCATGCACCCTATTGCGATAAAACTTTTGTCAGTTGTTGTGCGCACACCCGCAAAGGATTTTGATTAGAAAAACTATTTTATTCTTCTTCTTCTTCATTCTATCTTTTTTTATTCGTATGGATCCTGTATCATTTATCCAATTGCAATGAAACTTTTGTCAGTTGTTGTGCCCATATCCGCGAAGATTTCTTAATTAGTACAACCATATTCTTCTTCTATATTCTTCTATTCGTATGCGTTCCTATACCATTCATCCGATTGCAATGAAACTTTGGTGAATTGTTGTGCGCAGGCTCGCAAAGGTTTCTGAATTAGTACAACTATCTTCATCTTCTTTTATTCTATCTTTTTCTATTCGTATGCGTTTCTGTACCAAATTCGAAAAATCCATACTTCTTACATGTACAGCTGTATGTGGTCTACTCACGCGTTGGAAAATCTTCTCATTTATTCGTGTACACACTGGACAGAAAAACAAAAAATATTGTGTTTCCATAAGCACTTATAGTAGCAATTACAGCTTACAGCCAATAAACATAATTAAAACACAAACACTTTCTTTCTTTGGGTGGCATTGCAGTGCATGCCGGGTACTCGCTAGTTGTTTTAATAAATGTATGTGTACTCTAAGATTCACTATAATAAACATAATATTTGTAACGCTGTGATAAGATTAAATGTTGGAAATTTAAATATGAAATTTAAATCGTGTAAAAACATTAAAATATTGATATAAAAATCATAATATTGTACAGATTTTGAAGTTTGATACAACATTATCCATGTGTAAAAATCCTGTAATATTTTATTACATAAAATGTTATAATATTATATTTTATTTCATTTAACAGTCATTAAATATTATATATTTCTCTAGTTCCTGTCAGAAAGCGGTCAACCAACACTCCCTCTGCGTTATATTTTGCTTCCGTTCGTGATTCACTATTCTCTATTATATTATATTATATTATATATATATATATAAATATATATATATAATATTATGCTATTTGCTAGATTTCCCTCTACCGTTCGTCCCTACTGAGTATATATTATTTGTTATGAGTAACTATAACAAATATACAGCGCCCTTGAAAGTTATATGTATCAAAATTCATAACATATAGCTGATCTATGGTAGCAAGTTTGTAGCGAATATTATTATGATATATATTATATAATAATATCTTATTGTCAATAGTATTAATAATCTTAATGAAACTACGAAATGTTACATACTGTCTTTGGTTCCATTTTAGTATAAACTTGAGTATCACTGGATAATATATTAATACTAAATCCTTCATCGCACTTAGAGACTTCATCGCACCGTACAACAATATTTTGTTACACATCACGTTATGAGTGATCATAAAGCCTCTGCATGTAATTTTTTTTTCAATAAAAATTGATTCACAATAGTTTACATAACTTCAAAATCGTGTTTATTTATATCTATTCGAGCGTTGGTATTATAACCTATGACCAGGACAAAGCTCTATTTGATATATTTTTTTAAATATAAGTTACACATAAGTATTATTGTACGTATTTTTCATTTTTTTTTTTATATAAAAATCGATATTTTTTGAACGAAAAAAAACTAATGAAAAGTATTTGTGAAATTTTAAAATACTTATCTACTCGTTCATTTCAATAATAAAAATATTCATAAATACAGTGTAGGTACTAATACAAACTTCCTTCCTTAATACTTTGGACGCTGAAGACGCACTTAGCGCGTAATGACCAGGCGGCCGATCGATGTAATTAACGTGCATTTAAAGGTGGTAATTAAAAATCATTATCTAGTCAGCAGCGAATGAGTTAATTTATAATGCTAGTTTTTAACTAAAGATATGTTTTAATATTCTGAGATGCGTATTGATTATTAAAAATTAAAAATATAAATTGGATATTTGGCTAAAAATGTTACCTTTAAGTACTCTGCAATAAAATAATGACTGTTGTATTCAACGGTGAATCTAACACAATACAATATAAATGCGCTATCATGAATTGAGGCTTTACATGTACTTAATCTATAGTGTTATTTTGACAATAATATTTTGTGTTTTTACACCCTGCCGCCATACGAGTGAATAAATTATTATGAATTCACTCCAGTCCTATGTAAACCTCACCAGCCAACAATATTTCTCTATTTTTCTATCTATGCATGAAACACTAGATGGACACACGGAGATTCTTGAAGTCTTTTTCTACTCTGCCCTGTCACATGAGATGTGGTTTTCCAACACGTCACGTTTTTCTTCTGACTTTTCTACGTGGCCTCAATGTTATTGTATTATTCAAGCTTGTGATGCATCATGTAGGTTTTTGGACCTTCATAAAAAACGACTGCACAGTTCGTGTTTGCACCGGTGGACCGAAGAATCATTTTGAATAACCGGGCTTCAAATATCATCAATATTATGGTCAAAGTATAACAGCGCCGGTCTCACTTTATATACGTATACATTTTTATACCATACAATACTTAGGTATTATTAATCAAAACTAATATCCAATATCAACTATGGCGTCATGTGTGAAGTTGCGCAAAACTATTGATTATTTGACAGGTGAGTTGAAGGTTTATGCAATATATCATAATGTCAATCAACAGTTCGTTAAAATAGAACATGCAATTTTACTGCAGTTCAGAGCATGCACATTTTCAATATGACGAGTGTTATATTTAAAAGTAAACTATTGCACAATTTACGAATAATGTTAAAAATGTTAAAACATATTAATATAACATGTTAGTATATCACTATAAACTATGACAACTCGTTAAAATTTTCTAGTTTAAATAGTTTTTATATGCTGACAATTTGATAGCATAGCTACCTATTATTTCTTCAAATGATTTATTATTTTTTACCGGCGCAAAAAAAGCAATCATCCAACTAAAATGGTTATTATTTTTGGATTCAGGCGGCAGTACTAAATCATCCTCGATCTCGATCAATATGAATTCACATTGAAATATTAGACTGGTTTTGAGTCCATCACATAATTTATTAATATTTACCAGCACTTAGATGGCAATCGTCCAGTTGTAAACCGTTCATTTTTTTCATCCAAGTGGTGGTAGTAAATCATCCTAGATCAATATGAATAATTATTATATTGATAAAATGGCACGTTACAATATTAAACTAGTTTGAATCCATCACATAATTTATTAATATTTACTAGCGCCAAGATGGCAATCGTCCAGTTATAAACCGTTCATTTTTTGAATCCAAGTTGTGTGGTAGTAAATCATCCTAGATCAATATGAATAATTATTATATTGATAAAATGGCACGTTACAATATTAAACTAGTTTGAATCCATCACATAATTTATTAATATTTACTAGCGCCAAGATGGCAATCGTCCAGTTATAAACCATTCATTTTTTGCATCCAAATAGTGGTAGTAAATTGTTCTAGATCCAATATGAATAATACTATACTGATAAAATGGTGTAACGTGTAAAATGGTACATTGAAATATTAGACTAGTTTGAATCCATCACATAATTTATTAATATTTAGCAGTGCTAGGATGGCAATCTTCGAGTTAGAAACCATCTATTTTTTGCGTCCAGGTGGCGGTGCCAAATTATCTTAGATCAATATAAATAATACTATATCGAAAATGGCACGGTGAAATATTATACTGGTTTGAGCCCATCACATAATTTTATATTATTTACCAGCGCCAAGATGGCAACAATCCCGTTAGAAATGTCATTTTTTTGGATTCAGGTGGCGGTTTGAAATCATCTTTGATCAATATGAATTATTATGATATATCGATAAAATGGTATATTGAAATATTAGACTAGCTTGAGCCCACCACTATATCCCTCTTAAGATCAGTGAAAGATAGCTAAAAAGTTTTCCAAAGTCATCATCGACGTCCACATGTGGGATATGTATAAAAAAGTAAATACAATTTAAAAGGGGAGAAAGATCTTCTAGTACCGAATGATTCTGATCCCCTATCTTGTGTTGGTTCTTTATGTCATTTTGAAATCTTTTATCTTAACCTATTTGAATAACAATTTATAAGATATCATGCTTTCTTCTAAATTGTATGATAATTTTTTGTTTCATTTAACTAGCTTCAGTGAAATAACATAACTTTTTGAAGTGCCATCTTCTCACTGAATCACTCCAAGATTTTTTTGTTGTAACTTTCTTGAACTTGCTAATAATTTTTAATCGGGCGGGATACCCGAGAGATGCAGGTTCGATTCCTGTGGGTGTCTTACTTTTTTCAAAAAGATTTTTTCTACTGGTAATTTTTATCAGAAGTGTTTTCAATATTATGTATGTTCAATAATTAGAATGTTACATTCCTAAAACTTGTAATTATTTGTTGAATAAAAAAATATTTTTTTATATTTCCTTATTTTCTTTTATTTTAGTGTATCATTTTTTAGATATTCAATAAACAATATAGTTACCAATGTACTAATTATAATATGAACTAGATTATATCATATGTACACCTAGAAAAGACTGGCAGGCGTCACGAATTAAAAAAAATCGTCATATTTTGGCACGCCGATCAAATCCAATTCGTCATTCCTGAATTGATGAATTAATTATAATTAATGAATAAGTATACTAAAGGACTTTTATTCTTCCGATACAACAAATTAATGATGTTTTGTACCTACGAGTAAACAAAGCAATCCTGGCAAATATCATTACACGTTTATTTGACAAGAAGCGCTTTATTACATCGACGGTATTTGCCAAACGATAATACGTCAAAGGTATATTTCTCAATAAATTTAATTGAATTTATTTTATAAAGGACGCGCAATGTGTAAACAATATATTATATTTTTAAATAGATACTTATCGAATTTATCGATAAAATAAATTAAAACGTATTGTTTATTGAAAGCATGACAATAATGTTGAAACATTTTTTATTAACGTTGAAAAAAATAATAACACTCAAGTAATATAAAATACTCAATTTAGTTATTATTCAAATATAATATTTTATTATATATATCTGTCATCGGATTCCTCTCACCCAGATCTGAATTATGATATTATTTATTAAATATTCATTTTCATGTAGTCAGTATAATATATATAATATGATTTATATATAAATTCATATTGTTATTACAGATGGTGGTGCTTATTTTTTTATTTCATTTAGTCCTGCCTGGATCTAACTACAATACATACAAAATATTTTTATATCTATAAAATATCTAAAATTATGTATGGTTTAATGTCATTATTTTTTTTAAATATTTTCTAATATGGCTTGAATTCGAAATTTAAAAAAATTAATAAACATTATATACATAAATAATTGAATGAAAACAAATACGTTTGGCTAATGTAGTTTAGTCTGCACTATTGGTGTCGGATCTTAACAGCCTACCTTCACCCTTCGCCAGTGATATATATTATAATATTATCTTTCTTTTGTCAATATTTTTTAGTGAAAAGAAACTATATCAAAATAAAACACAATAATAATAGTGGTACTTATTCCACATAATTGTCCCATGTGACAGTGTCAACTGGTTAAAAACTGCAATAATATGTAATATTTTATACTAGTTGATAATTTTTTATTGAAGAAGACTAAACCGGTCATAATAAATATTAATAAACTAATGGAGTAAGTGCTGTCCATATATTATAGTTCTTTATTTTAATAATTCATAAATTTAACTATATTTTTATGCTTAGTTATTTGATATAAAAATGTCGTTTATTTTTAATAGATTTCTTATTCTTATACTTATCCATAATATGTTTTCTTTTACAATTCTCGTTTGTTATTTATTGTAAAGCTTAGTCCACCATAATTGATTAGTAAAATCAATAGTCGATATAAAACATAATTTCGCATGGTGAATGAGTCCGTGAAACACGGAACAAATATCCTGTCGGAAATAAAGTGTCGGAACTTTCCGTCGACGTTCTATCATATTATAACCTCCCAAGTTTCAGAGTATTTTATATCTATCAAAACTAATGAAATACCTACCCAACTTTAGAAGTCTATAAGGGCTAATAAATAATACATATGTAAGATGATGCAATAACTACATAAATATACTAATTAAGTATTAAGGAATGAAAATAATCTTTATTATCAGAGAGTGTAGTCAGTTCCTGAGTGCGCGTAGTGCCTGTAGATCAAGGTTGCCAGACGTCCCTATTTGAGCAGGATTGTCTCAAGTTCAACAGACAAATTCCGAGTCCGCATTGTCTCTAAAAATCTATGAATAAAATTTTAAACTGTCTAAAAGCTGGGAAAAATACTTTATAATGTATAGGTATTTAATAAATATTATTTTTTCTTAATTTCTTCCTTAATTCTTTTTTTTTTTTGATCATTCAAAATAATGAATGTCCCGATCTGTGATTTTAGAAATTTGGCAACCCTGCTGTAGATGCCGAAAGGCAAAACCCAGGTTCAAAAAAATTCTCAAACGGAATAGTATACAATTTAAATCTATTAGAACAAGTTATTTAATACATTATCGTAAATGAGGTATTATATTAAGCCAATTCAAAACTTAATAAATAAAATATTGCATTAATTTCAAGAAGGTTTAAGAAACTTGCATAGCTTGCCCGCTCCGGAAACTATGCACAGTACTAATATTGCCTTTGATCTTAGTTATAGGTACTTTGAAAATTATTAATATTTTGTAAATTTGATCCCGATAACTTTTAGACCATCACTAATTACTTTCTAAAGTAGCTTACTTTCAAAATGTATTATAAATTGTGTCAAATTACTTAAAAATATTTGCCATTTTTTATTAAAATAACGAACATATCCATCAAGTTATGGATTTACTGACTTCAGATACTTGCTTTATTATTATCGTGAGAACGAAAAGGATGTCTTTGTAAAATTCGCTATGGCGCGATGGAATGGAAGGTAGCAGACATATCGGGAACACGAAGAAAGTCAAGTGTGGCGACATGTGCGACATTCACTTATAGACTTTTCCCGTAACACGAAAAACGTTTTTCGCGAAGAGATTGAATGCATCTAGAATATTCGAGGGGAGGAAACGATAAATATTCACGAAAACTTTTTGACGTCTTTAACCCTTACATAAAAAGGCAGCCTGCTGAAAAATACGGAAGTATGGAAGAATATTATAATATGTGACGTATAATAGTGAGATATACGTATTGAATGAATTTGAGATGTTTGAATGTCATTATATTATATTTTTAGAAAATTAATTTATATATGCATGTAAAATTATTATCATCAGCTTTCCACTCTTAGCAGTTACTAATTTGTCGATGCTACTTATATTTTAACTATTATACTTAACTTTAGGGTCTAGGACGATTTGGCACCGGACAACTGGACGCCACGGAATTCGAATATAAATAGACGTTAGGTACTTATAGGTACTTTAAAAAAAATATTCAATATTATTATTTATACTTCAATGATTATATTATGATTTAATAGTTGGTAAGAATGTAAATATGCAGACGTAAACAATGATTTAATCATGCATATGTTTAAGTTCCAACGAAAAAGGAGTTTTTTATTTTATATAAAGCCTTGGGCATGGTAATTCTCAATCCGCGATAAAGAATACATTATGTTAGGAGTAAAATGAATTCAAACTACTAAGTAGTAGATAGAAACTGATTAAAATACCTCATCTACACGTGTCTACGTCAGTGCGGCGTCCAATTGTCCGGAGGCCAGTCGTCCCATTCCCTAACTTTATGAGTTTGCCTATCAAGCAGGTTTGAGTACCTACGTAATTGTGGTCACTAAGTTACACTCGGTCAAAACCAAATACCACCTACTCGATGCTTACATTCTGATAATACTAATTTACGGTAGTAAATCATGGCACCTTACTAAAGCTTAAAGGAACCGTATACTGAGCTTTGAGACGGATACTGGGTGTGCGGTGGGTATGTTTAAATGAGTAACGAGAAAATAAGAGAATGAACCAAGCAGTCTCTCACCACGCTGGGAGTCAAAAGGCAATGTTAGACCTGTGCAGCGGATGCCAGAAGAGAACCCCAACTCGCCTGTCCTTCTAGAGCTAAATACTATCAATAGACTGTATACGGCAGATCTATGAGATGTTGGTATGACCCAGGGGTCGGCAAGCCGCAGCTCGCAAGCCACATGCGGCTCTTTGGGTATTGGCGTGCGGCTCTTTGCTAAATTCTCAATTCACATTTTTTTACAAAAAATGCATAATTGTTGTTGTTTTAAATCCGCCCATTGCAAAAGTCGACAAATTAAATTTTTCTCCATTTCATATTGACACGAGCACTTTTTAAATAGATTTTTTTGGTGGATTTAACAAGTAAAAAGTTATGTAGATTCAAATTTGTAGGTATTGCCACCAAAATTGAGGATTTGGAGAGAGAAAAATGCAATTTAATTTCACAATACAGCGGAGCGCTCTAAAAAATCTACATAATAAGGTAGATACTACGATGAACAATATAAATAGCATTTAGAGAAGCCAAATACCCGATGAGAATTCGGAGTCACGCCTAAAATTGAAAACTATAAGTTACATACCAAACATACAGACACTCTCCAAAGAAACGCAAGGAAGGTCATTGATCACATTAGTTTTAAGGAATGCGTGAAAATTGTATGTTACTCATTTTCTGTAAAAATTATATTTATAATGTCAACAATAAAAAAACTTATATTTTCGTTAGTTTTATTCGAAAAATCTTCTTTGCTTGATAAATAAACAAAAACATTCACTGAAATAAATCATATTTATAAAAATATTTTATGTATGGCTCTCGAAAAAGTTTTTAACCGTTGTGATACTCATATTTGGCTCTTTTGGTCCAAGAGTTTGCCGACTCCTAGTATGACCGATGGCGAAAGGGACTCTTGAAGGCAACGTGTGGTCTTCATATTTGCCAGCTACGAAACGGACATGGCCGAAGAAGAAGTCACACTTGGGTATGACTGTATGACGGCAATTATTGTCCACTCGCCGAGTGACATATCCAGTCAATTTCCATTTTATCTGCTTAGCAATCGCTATAATAATATCGCGTATTATTATCTGTCTCCTTACCCATTAATTTTCTGGTTCTTTTCACGTATAATAAATATTATATACACATATATTTATACATAACTTTCTTGTCTTATCTTTCTTGGAAATAACTACCAGTGACGCATCAAACTTAAGACCGCAAATGGCTACGTGTTGAAACTAACGTTTATTCTACGCATAACGATAACTAAACTGTCAGTAACGAAATTAAAGTCAAAAAACAGTATGTGTATCTGATTTCTGTAAACTCAAAATGATGGACATCATCTGCCTACCAACAACATAAGGTTAGTGCCCGTGGTCCCTCATTTCTACTATCCCTTCAAATCAATACAGTCCAATAATATATATCAATCATAATATTATGTCTGGTGCAAAGATACAATAATTTAGGAAAATGAAAACGATTCATCTTGTATCTTAACGTAGCCTTCAGTTAATGGAGATAATATGTATATATTCTTTATTTATCATCTATAATTAAGAGGAAGTTAGTATTTTTTTCTATTTTCACAAATAAAAATTTATTATCATCATCATTTATGGCACTACAATCTCTTGTGGCGCAATACAGACATCTCAAGATTGCGTACATAGTCTGCCTTACTGGTATCCCCTCCTTCATTCTATGCACATGGACGATTCAGCGCAACCTTGACCTCCATACGCCATCTTCTTAAACAGTCCCAAAAAATCTTTTCAATGCTATACTCTTAATTATATCCACATTCTTTACCGTTATACTGTTTGCTTAGTGTCCAACTTTATTATTATAAAAGAAAAAATCTGTAGTTTATATTAATATCAACACACATTATAAAAATTCCTTTTCGTATAATTTATTGGTCATTCATTTAGATGTTTGGTAGTTACTTATTATCACGTTTATTATATTAAAATACGCGCATCAATGCAACGTTTGTAATAGCACTAACCTTGTGTACATCATTAATTTTCCTTTACATCTCTACACCCCAAGAAATACGGAGAAAATCATAACGCGTTTAACTGTTTCGTCTGGCGAAGATTGAAGTAAAATACTACGTAGGTCTATTGTTTATTCCGAGATACCTACATACAAAAGACACTACAAAGACTCATTTTCAATGAAACTCAATTATCGAGAACAAATTGAGAATATAGGATGACGGTGATTAATTACTCGAATTTGTATTGAGTCGTAGATGAATTTAATAATTCTCTTAATTTATTATTAAATAAATTTGTCATTCTGCAACAAAGCATTTGCATAATGATCTGAGCTTTGAATAATTCTTAGACATAAGTTTTGACTTCGAGCTTTTCATTCTTTAGTGACATTCTGAGGAAAAATATAGAGCTAACTAATAAATTGAATTACAGCGCACCACGAGTTAAGATAATAAAACTGTGCCAAATTAACAAAAGAAATTGCGTTTTTTTTACCGTTTCCTATCTACGTAAGTATGTAATATTGTTATAATATAATTCCGTACTCTACACGAAATTCTGCGAAAAACCACTCAACCGATTTCAGTGATTGATGGCTTAATTGAAATAATCCTAAGAGGACAAATAATCATTACAAAAAACAGGCGAATTTCGTTCAAATAAAAACATTGTTAGCAGGTAAGTGTTTTTTCGATATTTTGTAAAAATAACAGATTTTCAATCTAAATAATACTTGAAATTGTAATTGTTATTATTACCTTGTTATAATATTTGTCGTGGTTTATATGAAAGAAAAGGTACACCTTAATGAAAATTCTAAATTTGAAAATAAAGGAATGGTTTATTTTATTTTGTGAAAAAAAACAAATGATAGGGTACTGTCATAATAGTTTGACAGATACTTAAAATCCAGTACTAGCATATCGCTTCATCTAAAAATGTTGACAGGTGAAGCTTCCACCTGGTATTTTTTTATAGTTTTGCTAATAGTAATTCGTTTTTTTTTTAATCCTTATTTGGCAATCTTACTACTTTTTATTGTGAACCACGTTCAATGCACCAAGGGTTACGTTTATCAGTAGATATAGTTAGGTGGGTACAACATTTGACAATACAATTAGGTATATACATAATATTATAGTAGCTATTAATAAAACAGATTCAATTTGTTTTTTTTTATCATACCCGATTATAAGAAGATCATATTATTATTGACCTCTAATAATTTGTGTTTTATTTCATTATTAATGCAATGCATTTCCACAATGACAGTAAACTAAACACCATAAAAAAGAAGCGTATATAAAATTATTATTTCCACAGTTAATTCTTATCTTCTTTTGACCATGTCAGATCCTGACTCACACGAGAGAGGTTTGTATTAACAGATTTATGTTTTTACGAGAAATGGATGTTAGCCACCTATTCAACCTATTAAGTCCATATTCTGACTCCAAATACACATCGAAAAACAATATGAGTATTTGATGCGTTATATATATATATAAATAATTATCCTCCCTTAATTTCTTGGTCTCAAAATGAATGCAAAAATAAAATGTAAAAAAAATAGGTTAATTAAATAATCAAGGCTAAGATTTTTCCCATAGATTGGGGCTTTTTCCCAACAAGCAATTAGTTTATAAATATTCTTATGGAATTTAAAATAAATAACCTCAGAGAGACATTTTCAAAATGTTGAAAATGGAGGCGAAACCGGTCCAATTTTTTAAAATTATAAAAGTTGAAGGTGTACTAACAAAAAATACGTTTTATTAAATTAATCAATAATATAATGCAGTTCAACCATGATTTGACAGTTAACACAATAAAAGAAAACAGAGATTTATCTCAAGTACACATTTAACGCAAAATTGACTGTCAAAAATAAACAAAATTGTCATGTGAAACTCATAAAGTTTTAAGAGTTAAAAATTTAAAATAGACCATCGGTTGCTTCTGTTATCTGAAAACTAAAAAGTTATGTTGTGTGCTTGAAAATATGTTGTTATGGTGAAAGTCACAAAGCATAGAATACGTTTCAAATGTAAGCTTTTTTAAATAAGTAAAAAGGGTAACACATTAAATATAATTTGAATTAAGTATCTTAATATAGTCTTATCTCTTATTTTCTCATTACTTCCATTATCATGGCGCACATAGTTTCCACATTTTTTTTTATTGTCGAAGCTCAGTATTCGGTTAGTTTTAGCGTTTATAAAGTGCCAAGAGCTGATACTCCAGCCATTTTCATTTAGATAGTGAACTCGAATATTTAAAATTGTCGATATTCGATGGTGTAGGGGTTTTACCAAGCTGTCATTCTAAAATCTATGCCAATGCCGAGAAACGGATATACCCTAAATGACAGGACATTTTAATTCGCTTCCATCCGTAGAGTTTGCTTGGACGCACCTGTCCGCAAAAGTGTTGTACGCTAGAGTTTTGTAAAACGTTATAATGTAAGATGTGTATAATATATTCCTAATTAGTAATGTGTGATCGTGCGATGAAATATAAATACTACTAAATGACAAATCAAGTGTTTCCTTAATGTGTCAATAATCCCTTGTCACGCACACGCATAAGAAGCAACCTTCTGCCGAACAATATAATAGATTCTATATTTCTTGCCACCAATAAACACCGGGTACAGCATCTATAATGGTTTGATTGTCACTTATCAAGAGTAATTCTGGTTCTAGATAGTTAACATTGCACACGTTGGTTTTCTTTGCATTGATTTTCAAATTATCTCTTTAATACCCAAATGTAAGTTGTGGAATGGAAAAGCATCTTCAGTGAGTATTCCAGGCAGTGTTTCTAACTGTCATTTACAAAAAAAAATCAAATATTAAAATTAAAAATAAATGCCTAGAAACGAACATTACAAAAATACGTGATAATAATATTGTCAATGATGTTTTTCAAGAGAACAATGATTGAAGAAGAATGTATTGTTTCGTAAATCAAACTAAAAAATGAATGCAGGTTGGTACGATCTATTGGTAATCACTTAAATATTTAAGGTAAAATTTATTTTATTAGTAAGATACCTATTAGCTACATAAAGATAGCAACCACGTTGGCTTTCGAGTAAATCTGGTGTAATATTCTTGATTTTAGAATTCGTTTTCAGCGGTTTGCTGTATCCAAACGTATACGTTCGATTTAACGCCATACGCCAGATGAAAAATTTACTACCTAGATGACCTACCCAAAAATTGCAATAAAACGATAAGATGACAATG
The DNA here is from genome assembly GCF_057557595.1 of Rhyacophila brunnea. Taxonomy (NCBI): domain Eukaryota; kingdom Metazoa; phylum Arthropoda; class Insecta; order Trichoptera; family Rhyacophilidae; genus Rhyacophila; species Rhyacophila brunnea. Next base: position 15,201,744 of record NW_028232806.1, read on the forward strand.
CTAACTTCAGGTCATAAAGCTTTACCGTGGGAGGGACATCTATGCCTTTTACACAGAATAAAATGTATTAAAATTAAATTTAATCTCAAATACCGTATCTCTTCTCCATTTAACCGAGTTTTAATACCCATATTATTCCCTGACTCGCTACAGTATTATTTATTGCCATTATTACTGTGTACTTAACGTCAACACGAAGCATTTTTTTTTTGAAAAGCTTGTAATGTGAACCCACTTTGGTTGTGTTAGTTTATATGGCACCAATAGAAAATATGGAACATGCTGAAATAATATTGCAGAGATGAATGGAATGCCATTTTCACAGCTTATTTTTATACCCTCGCATTTTGTGCACACATCCATAAATGTTGTGTCAAAATATAAATTTATGCGATCTTTCTAAGTGTCCGTTAGGCAATGGATGGGAGATAATATTACAACCATACAAAATATTTTGTATGCAAGTCAATAATAAAAGAAAAAAATTGGCACTAACTGCTTTATTTAAATAACATTGATCATTAATTGTTGCATATAATGCACTTGCTTTACGTGAACGAGATTTTTTAGAATGATTCATGATCGAAAACAGTTGACAACATAAAATAAGCAAAAAATGAATTACTTATATTTTAAAATGTACTTTTAAGTAGATAATTATCTTATGAATTTACTTATTATTAGTTATATACTTGTTCCGACAATTCTTCATCACATCCAAATAATTGTGCACTTTTGTGTAAAATCATGAAATTTGGCTCGGTGAATGAGAATATTCTATGAGCCATCGCTAGTGGGTTTTAAAGAACATTATTTTTGTTAATTCTACTTTAATTGGGTCATTTGCGTTGACAGCTATTTCTGGCTATAAATCCATCTTCCGAACGATTAACTTAAATAATCGATATTGTTCCAATTAATAAGCAATCTTAAAAATGGTGAATAGCTTAAAAATTAACCCAGGAGCCTCTTATTTCTAAAATAGAAGATTTCTCAAATTTTCTATTTTCTACAATTGCTATCCGATTAAAATGGCTTTCACTTTTGACATATTAGAAGTCATTGAAATACCAAGATGGTGGTCAATATATCATTTTTGTTCTTAATCACCATATAAATATGGTGCTAAATACTGATTTAAAGTAAATTGTAACAAATTGTAAGCCCGTGAAACATCAAAATGGTGGATATTTTTTATCACTTTGTTTCTGAAGTTTTTCAAAATTGTGTAATAAAATTTAATGAAAATTGTCATACCTCGAAGATGATACTCGAATAAAATACCCAAGTATTTCTATACAGTATATTTTTTTATTATTCACTAGTACCTACTTACTTAGCATCCTTTGAAATCGGATAACATCGCTAAGTTAAATTATTTAATTAAATATTATAATAATCACTGTGGAGTATCCAAAATATTCCATAGGCAAAGCTTAAAAAATCAAAGAATTGTGCAGGGATTGCAATACCGAATGAAAATACTAATAACAGATTTCGGTATTTTCCATTGAATACCGGTATTTATACCGGTATTCGTGAAATATATAGAAACCAGAAGTATCCACCAATAAATATATTATATGTAAATCTTTTAAAAATAATAATAGTTTACAGCATGTGCCATTGCTGGTTTATAATGATGTTTAAGGGCAACGGAAGAAAACCAGACATCGTGTAACTAAAAAAATCAGTGCTATTAAGCCGTTTATGTTAATTAAAACACTTCTTTTCCACTTTCAATATCGATTTTATCGGTATGGTCTGATTTTTAAAACCGGTATTGCAATTCCTACTTTTATATAACAGCATTAAATTTGCCATGGTTAGTTAGTGGGCATATTCTAAAAATCATTTTAAGGATTTTAAGGTGCTTCAAATTTTAGAAAAAATCCCTAGATAAAAGCTATGTATTTTCTACAATTAAATAAAACAGTATTTAATAGAATAATAATATCTTCTAGTATATAAAAATTAATATTTGTGTATTTGTGTGTTTGTGTGTTTGTTTGTTCGTATTTAATGCGCAGCCATACCGTTCATTCGATTGCAATAAAACTTTGTAAACTTATTGCTTGCACTTGCGGGAAGAGTATAGGCTATACTATTATATAAAAATGAATGTCTGTCTGTCTGTATGTCTGTTTGTCTGTGTGTCTGTCCCGTATGCGTTCCTATACCATTCATCCGATTGCAATGAAATTTTGGTAAGTGGTTGCATGCACACCCCTGAAGGTTTCTGAATTAGAAAAATTATCATCTTTTTCTTCTTCTTCATTCTATCTTCTTTTATTCGTATGGTCCCTATACCATTCATCCGATTGCAATGAAACCTTCGTCAGTTGTCGTGGTAGCACCCGCAACGGTTTTTGAATTAGTACAACCATCTTCTTCTTCTTATTCTTCTTCTATTCTATATTCTTCTATTCGTATGCGTTTCTATTCCATTCATCCGATTGCAATAAAATTTTCGTCAGTAATTGTGCCAACACCCGCAAAGGTTTCTGAATTAGTACGACCATCTTCTTCTTCTTCTTCATCATTCTATCTTCTTTTATTCGTATGGTCCCTATACCATTGATCCGATTGCGATGAAACCTTCGTCAGTTGTTGTGGTAACACCTGCAATGGTTTTTGAATTAGTACAACTATCTTCTTCTTCTTCTATTCGTATGCGTTTCTATTCCATTCATCCGATTGCAATAAAATTTTCGTCAGTAATTGTGCCAACACCCGCAAAGGTTTCTGAATTAGTACAACCATCTTCTTCTTCTATTCTATCTTCTATTCGTATGCGTTCCTATACCATTCATCCGATTACAATGAAATTTTGATCAAGTATTGTGCTCACGCCGAAAAGGTTTCTGAATTGTTACAACTATTTTCTTTTTCTTCTATTCTATCTTTTTCTATTTGTATGCGTTCTTATACCATTCATCCGATTGAGATGAAATTTTGACCTGTTGTTGTGAGCACGCCTGCAAAGAGTTATGAATTAGTACAACCATCTTCTTCTTCTTTTATTCGTATGCGTTCCTATACCATTCATCCGATTGCAATGAAAATTTGATTAAGTGTTGTGTTCACGCCCGCAAAGGTTTCTGAATTGATACAACCATTTTTTTCTATTCTATCTTCTTCTATTCGTATGCGTTCTTATACCATTTATCCAATTGCGATGAAATTTTGACCAGTTGTTGTGCGCAAGCCCGCAAAGGTTTCTGAATTAGTACAATCATCTTTTTCTTCTTCTATTTGTATGCATTCTTATGCCATTCATCCGATTGTGATGAAATTTTAACCAGTTGTTGTGCACATGCCCGCAAAGGTTTCTAAATTAGTACAACCATCTTTTTCTACTTCTATTTGTATGCGTTCTTATGCAATTCATCCGATTGTGATGAAATTTTGACCAGTTGTTGTGCGCACGCCTGCGAAGGTTTTTGAATTAGTAAAACCATATTCTTCTTCTTCTTTTATTCGTATGCATTCCTATACCATTAATCCGATTGCAATGAAACTTTGGTGAGTTGTCATGCGCATGCCCACAAAGATATCTGAATTAGAAAATCATCTTCTTCTACTATTCGTATGCGTTCCTATACCATTCATCCGATTGCGATGAAACTTTTGTCAGTTGTGTGCGCACACCTACGAAGGTTTCTAAATTATTATTATATAACATACAAAGTTTGTTGTTTGTTTGTTCCATCCAATTTTGATTTTTTTTTCTACATATTAATAACATTAATAACGTTTTCATATTTTGGATTCGATTTTAATTTAGTGTTCTTACGTTTGACCTTTACTCCTATTAGAATTATTTTCATATTGCCATATTGTATTACACAGATATTTTAATATAAAAAAAATAATAACCTCTTATTATTTTTCAAATATCTAAGATAAATATAACCACGAAGTGATCCTGTGCAAAGCCGGGTACTTCAGCTAGTATGATATAATATTTTATTTGGAAGACGGGAGTTTACCAACTTTCAATAATCCCTTTCTTAAATGAAAATTAATATATACTTAATTATATAATATACATACTAAAATAAAGGTTGTAGTAGACGTAGTTACTTGCTTTTTCATTTCAATACTCGTCACGTCTCCACACCCATTATGCAAGCAAATACCAAGGCGTCATGATCATTAAGCATCCTTTAATATTGTGGTGAGAGTTTCCCGGGAGCAACTTACCAATACCATGGATGGCGGCATTAAAGTGTGCGTGATTCATATTCTAATATATTATAGGTAAATACCATAAACTTTTGGAAAGCTTTAAAATTTTCTCTGATAGATACCAAGTCGCAATGGTTGACCAGTTCAACTAAAGGTCGGACCGACTTGAGAAGCTCTTCCCTTTCAACCGACATATAGGTATGCACATACCGAGAGGATGTAATCGGCATCCTGCAATTCATCACATAAACATATTGGAGATCCTATTACGCAAAGCTGTCAGAACTTGGAAGCAAAACGTAGATAGTTGTATACTAGTAGTTTTATAATATAAAAAAATATAAGATAAAATACTTTTTTTACAGTAAATTACAACATAGAAAATACTCAACGACAAAAAAAGAGCAAAAAATGTTTATTCATTTTTAAATATCGAATCATGTTGTTCCATATGTTGTCAAATGGTGTGTGAAAAAGTGATTTTTCGATTATTTTCACATTTCATTCAAATCTGTTAAGCGAATATTCAAATGGATATGCGATGTTTACCGGTTTATTTTGAAATAATCGGTAAATATGAATGCTATTTATAATATTATTGTGTAAACGTTATCGGTAGGTATTTTCCATTTTAATCAATGTATCTATAGTACCGCATCCATAAAACAAATACCCTTAGCTCATGTTCTTGTTAAAATGAAGTTAAGTTTTTAAAAGTGTCATAAATAATAATATAAATCGTGTGCAGATTGTCATTATTTAAAATAACTTTCACATATAAATAACTATTTATTAAACAGTGTTTAGTGTATTTTTAAATAGGTACTAATCATTAATAAATTTGTGTGCAAAAATAAAGAAATTTAACTTATTACAACACACTACCCTTATTATGATAAAATTACCATCACTCAACGATAATATGCTATTACTGCACTGTAAACATTTCGAACTATTATGAGAGTGTATCGTTGATTAAAATAAACGAAAACCCAAATTTTTCAAATTTAGAATTTGTGTTTATATGCGTGTGTTTAATACCTCTTCTCGATATTGTAATCGATATTATAGATATTGTAAAAGATAGAATTTTTTTTTTATTTGTAACTGAATTGTTCTGTAAAATATGTAATTAATAGTAGATTTTTATGAAAACAATGAATGATGAATATAATATTAGTGGACTCGTTTTAATATTATGAATGAAAAGAAATGTTTTATTAATATTCCATTCATATCTGCAAAAACTATGGTTGATTGACTAAAAAATAGGAGCAAAATATCGGGAAAAGTGGAGACTTCTGCTTGAGACCATCAAGAGCTGTAAAAAAAAAAAGAATCAGAGCTGTCAAAGAAGAAAAAGTTGTATAAATTCCATAAGCTTCTAGTTTATTATAATCCATATATTATATGTATAGACAGCTATAATAATATAACACAGTAAAATATGTAAAAAAAAAAAAAAACAAAAAATGGTTAAATAATATACTCATTTTGACTGTCTGGGTGTAATAAATTTACATTTATGATCCAAAGTTTACGCGTGAATGATCTTTCAATCTTTTAGATATGTACATAAACAACAAAAATATTATTGTTCGGTGAGAAAAACAATATGACCACTGTCATAGTATCTACTATAAACATACCACAGTAGCGTGAAGCTCGATATTTTTGACATAAAATATGACAAATAATATACTGTCAGAGTGTCGCTTTGCGCGAGAAAGTGATGGAACAGCTTTGATGTACATTCAGTCCAAAATAACGACCGTGAAAATAATCACATTCGCACTCTGCAATTCCTGCGCACTGCGAGAAATCGTTTCTGCGCATATTCAGCATAAAATTGTTTGACTATACAATACAGTAGATAACGTTTTTGGAATAGTATGCTAAATAAATTAATTTATTCGGTTATAAAAATTTGTTTGTAATTTTATTTTTAGTGAATAGCGGCGATTTGATTTAACGCAAATGACGCAGTTGCTTCGTTATAAAATTAAAAAAGTGGCCGCAAAACAGTTTAATTCATTCATAAAATTACTGAATTATACCGAAATCTAAAGACGCGTCTCATACATTGAGTAATTAATTATTGATAATTGGAATTCATGGTTTTTATTTTATTTTTTATCATGGGGTCTCAAAATTAGTCAGTGGATCGGGCATCTACGTATCTCTGATACCTTATCACTGATAGTAAATAATTATTTTTTGCGGTACCTAACTTGGCTGGTGATCTTGAGAAAAAGCGTGCGATTTCAGCGCAACACGCTTTCTGTAAGTACCAAAACTAAAAATACATATCTATACACAAAAATACATTCCCTGGCGGAGGTTGGCTACCATGAATATGATCGTCGCCTTATCATCTGCTACCCAGAAAAGTTTAGTGGAGGTTCTTAATCCACGAGATGCCACGGAAAGCTGAAGCTTTCGAGATGTGGCTGTATAGACGCATCCTCAAATTCCTTGAGCTGACCGGGTGACAAATGTTGAAGTTTTCAATCGAATGGGAAAGATCCAAGAAGTTTTGCTTAGTATCAAAACCGCGAACTTACAGTACCTACCTCAGCTACATTATGAGAGGACAAAAGTACAGTATTCACCAACGTCATTCAAAGAAAGATCAACGGTAAAAGCTCTCTCAGATAGCGCGATTTGACTCGATGATGGTTTCACATGATGCCTATCATCTATCCACTGGTGGATGAAGGCCTCTCCAAACTGATTCTACGTATCTCAGTCCTGTGCGTTGTGTTGCCACATACTTCCGTAGAACTGAACCATTTCATCGATCCAGCGGCCTCTAGGTCTACCTTGCGGCGGATTTGTACCTCTTGGGTACCACTGGATGACTAGATTTATACAGCGATTGTCCTTTCTTCGAGACATATGTCCAGTCCATTTTCATTGGAGGTTTTAAGCGAACTCTATTACATCGCACACCCTTTTCTGTTTTATTATCCAATTATTCCGCTTTTTTTTCATTTCGCGCGATGTCCTTTGATGTCACCTGTTTATACCACGCTATGCTACTCTTAGTTTCTGGATCTCTATTTTACTTATAATTCATGTTTTACACGCTTGTGTGATTACGGGAAGCATACACTGGTTGAACACTTTGCGCTGATACCTGTAAGTTACGATTAAGTAAGTCCTGTCAATAAATATATTCTACCTTAAAAATAGGTTTAATATTATGTGTGATATAATATTATAGTAACGTGAATCCACAGGAATGAAAAAAAAAATGTACGTGTGTCATTTATTTACGTATGCATGATTTGTAATACACCCACAGCAAATCTCCTTCGTTTTGACATTTCATTCTCAGCGGTATTATTTATGATATTTTTTTCTACACCGCGTACAAACACTTTTCAGACACGTGAGTCGACTGTTTTCAAATCGAAAATTTTCCATTCGTCATCAGAATATATTGATAACACTATGTAAAAATGTTAAGATAATTTATATTGGAAAGAAAATATTTGATGTAATATGTTATGTCATAGCTAGTGAAAAATACGCGAATAAATAAACGTCTACCGCCATCGACAGGTACTTTTTCATTTTTGTAACATACCTACCTATCATAGATATAACACATTAACTTTATTCAAGGCCTTCAGAATCACGGTAGGTACATAAATAAAAATATAGCCAACTATAAATTAAAGAACATAATACTATGGATCAAGGACCTCAGACACTGTTTAGAGTACCTATCCCTATTAATTAGAGCAGCAACAAATAGGGATAAAATGGCCGAACGTCGTATATGATATAAAAAAGAGAAGTCTAGCGGAGAACGGTATTTATTTGAATACCTAGAAAGTTCGATCATGAAAATTACCAGAATCAAACCACACCCGGGGAATAATAGTGACACAAGTCAAAATTGGTTATTTTTTAGTTAAGTATGCAGAATTGTTCCAAAATATCATTTCTATCCGAACAAATAGCGGCATAATTCTTAAAAATATAATGGTGGCCTTAAAAGCATTTTTGTGATTATCATATTATAACATTTTACTTGAATTCAAACAGAAATAATGACACAATGATCATTGTGCCATTGTTATTGAGGATAACATTCAAAATGAGATGACTCAAGTGTGCTAACCTCGAACTATTATAAAGTAAATTTAAAAAAAACTGATTTAAAACACCAAAGTAAAATATTCAAACTGCTCTCCTGCAAAAACGTTTTTCGAGTTGTGCCACTATTATTCCCCGGGTGCGAAAGTCTAACACGTGCGAAGAAACGTTCGAGTATCCCCGGCAACAAGTCGGGTAGTACCTAATGACGATGTGTTTCCAAGAAATTACTAGCCGATTCTGATATATTATTACAAATACTATCTGCCTTCTTAGAATTGAATGGCTTCACTAGACAGTTTTAATTGCAATTCTTTAAACTTGATTTGCACATATAAAAATAAAACTTAATAAACATTAAGAGATCTTTGCAGCTAACTTCGCATATACAACATATACATAATATACCGATTATGTGTACGTGAATACAGCTTTTATTTATTCTAAAAATTAAACTAATAATAAGATTTGATTTTCATTGGAGTTTTACTTGAAGCACTATTCAAACTTTTTCGTAAGTTTTCTAAGTTAGTACTAAGATCCAATCGATTTGTACACTAATATAACAGGCTTAAATTTATGAATTTAAGCGTTAATTTTAAAATATCAATAAATATAAGTGTGTAACCAAAACAGGCTGCCATTTTTATTTATTTATAAAATATAATGAATTAATATTTGTGTTAATTCAATTCTATCAGCAAACTTTAATATGAAACCAGGCATCCCTGATCGTAACTAACGCAGTATTTTTCAACCTCTTTTTACGCTGAGCAACGTTTGATGTCAGTTAAAGCGAACTTCAATCGATCTATTTAGAGCAAAGTTTGCATATACATGACACTAGAGTTTGCAAATATGAGGTACGACACTCGATGACATCCCATCAACTAAATCAGAGAAGATTATTTTAATATATTTATTTTTAAGCATTAATTAAATACGTGTTGGAATCTCTATCTAATAAAATAGTAGGTGCGCTATAAAAAAAATAATATGATCCCTTTTAATTTGTTAATTCAAACTCGTTGATTTTCTTCGTATTATTTTACCTGAGGTTTTTAATGTCAAGTTGTAAAAAATTCTAAGAATTGTTTTAGTAAAATTATTTTCAAGTGGAAGTAAAATAACGAAAATATCTCTCAACAGTGTCCTTAGTAGATGTTTCGGGTAGCACTTTGAGTAATAAATTACAAATAAATTTGACACTATAAAAATGTCAATATTATAAATATTATTTTCATTTGAGTTATAATAGTTTGGGTTATACAAAAACTTTTATCATAATATACCGAACGTTTAGAATTAAAACCACTTTTATAATGGGAAACTCTAATCATGAATAATTAATCTTTTTTTTTAAACTTAAATTGTACTTATGAAATTGAACTGTGATACTGTACTCACTTCTTGACATTTATGATCATTACGTATAGTCTAAAAAATCATCATGAGTAGAGTCACTCTTGAACAACACTACTAAATAATCCAAATTTAAATTGAAAATCGTTCGTCGATTCGGGCAACTTAATTCCAATTTATTGCAAAATAACGCTCAAGGATGAGGCACATTTTTGGGTTAACGGGTTTGTTAATAAGCACTATGTGCATATATAAAGTGAGACCTATCCTGAAGGAACTCTACAGCCTTCATTGTATCTACAAAAATGCACCGTGTGCAGGCTGCTCTGCTTACATCCTGGTGGCATTCGGATTCGAGCAATTCGGAACTTATTTCTTCAAACGAGGCCGAGCTTTCGTTACGCTTAAAGAAGATCGTTACCGGACCATTGATTTGAATATGAATGATATTAATCTGATCAAGATGTGGTTTCAACAGGATAGCACTACCTGTCATACGGCGACCTCAACCATCGATGTATTGACATCAAAATTTGACAATAAGTTGATTTCGAGAAATGGTCCTGTCAATTGGCCTCCAAAAATCTATAATTTGGAACCTCTGAATTATTTCCTGTAAAAGGCTACGTAAAGTTATTTATTTATGCTAACACAACAGCAACAATTGACGTCTTGGAAGCCAACATTGTCCAACGTGTTGCTCGTTAATACGGCCACCGATGTTAAAGATGAAAAAGTTCCCCAAAATTAAACGTCCAACATGAGCTACGTCATAATATTAATATTTTTTTTTTATTAAAATTTTTTTTTAGATATTTTTTCAAATGTGAAGTTCTATCGAGCCTAAAAAACATCATTTATAAGTTATCACCAAGTAAGTATACGACTTTAACTCTCATATCGTGACAATATCACAATTGTCACACTTTGGCAACTACATTTAAATATGTATTATTCTTTATAAGATACATAATTTTATTTATTTACATGAATCGAATATTATAAATTACCACCAGGGCTCCGACCTTTGGCCACCTTCAAAACACCAAGAACCATCCCACCCGTCCTACTAGAGATCCTACCCTCCATTTTCCACATGCACAAAACGACGATACTCACTAATACAATTATTTATTATTTATCGAATAATTCACAAGATTTAAGAATGTCACATTCTTTCATTGAACATACTAGTTAATGCGGTTTCAAGTCCCACTGGGTGTCGTTTATTTTTGAAAAACATTTTTTGTCTGAGGTGTTTTCAATTAATGTCTATTCAATAAAAGAATATTTCATTCTCAAATGAATAAAAAAAATATTTATTTGATGGATTATTAGAGTTTGATGAACAATTATATTAATAACATGATTAACGCTCTTTAAAATTAGCATTGTAACACTTTGAACGCATTAATTTGTATAATGTCGATTTCTGTCCATAAAATAAGGCTTTTATTGTGGGTTTAATTTACTACCTGGATAAGGTTAAGTACGGCCTTATATTGCAACTGTGTTGATACCTAATTGGTTTTGGTCCCTACTAAACACACCGATCCTACAGGTAATTACCGATGAAACAGTTTTCGGACGATAAAGCTCGTTCATCCGAATAGAGTACAGCATGGGACGTATTTTTACAGTATATGTGCATTGTATAAGTGAGTAGGTACCTATGTACTGTACGACAACATTATTTAGGCAACAACAGGAAGTCGCTCTTATCGCGTATAGAATATTTCACAGTGTTGTCATTTTTTGAGAAAACATATCCCGCGAAATTAGGTTTTAAGTTTATATCAATTCTATTCTCAGTAAGTTTATAAGTACATTAATTTATAAGTCTAATTATTGTTCAATAAATATCAATAGAATTTTTTTTTCAAATAATTTCACCTCTTAATTATTATTTTTATATTAGGTTAATTATTACAGCGTAATTATTGAATTTGGAAGGAAATGTATCATTGAACCCACATTAACTGATAATATTGCTGCAGGTATTTATTAATTAAATAACTAGAACACAAATTATGAGTAAAAAAGTAGAAGTGAAAGATATAACATATTCAATATTATATTGATGACCCAATCACATGTTTTATAATTTACAAAATGATGTCTTTATATCGTATTTTTAGTAAAATTGTTGTAGAAACACATACTGTGAAAATAATTTTCTATAAATTAAATTATATCCACCTTACATAAATTTTAAAACAATATGTACCTACTTATCGGTTTAAAAATTAGGAAAAAATAGGACAATTCATTAACTAACTAATGATCATTTATACTTAATAATTATACGTCTAAAAATATTAATAAAATAGATTACGATACACATAACTTTATAATATACAAACATAATTTCCAGTATTTGGGGAAATATTTCTAGTATTACAACACTGAATTTTGACATACCTGACATGACAGGAACCCGTAAAATGGGCTTGTTGAAAGTATTGTATAGGCTCACCTTTTAAATACGACTCTTTTTCTTCTTCGCAATAAATCAAAAGTTTACTGATAATAATTCGAACATCATTTCGTATTGTGTTAGACATCTTTTGAATATAAAAAGCTTCAAATTACGTAAATTGATAGATGCGTCCAATACGAAGTGTCAAAAATGTAATGAAAAATTTGGGGGCGTTCCTAATTTGAAACCGGAAGTTCGATTAGCTGTACGTAGTTCACATATTTGCCACGTAGCCAAGATGAAGTTGCCGGACAATAGAAGCTTTCGTTCAAGAAAGCTACTTCTGTATACGATTGGCTAGTGAAGGAAAACTTTATTATTTTGTTTTTAAATATTATATTATTATTACTTTTTTTAAATTTATATTTGAATTCAGTACATGGATCTTATATTTGACAAATACTTATTATTAACATACTTCACATGAAACAGCCAGAATAAATTATTGTAGATCCGGTAATGTTGTTGAATATTGATACCTGAATAAACAGAGAACACTTTGAAGAAAGTCTGCTATAACACATACTGTAGAACATTTTATTTATGCTTTAAAGTCGACAAATAACAGATTTCAAATACATAATTTCAAAATATCTCATGCATAATATGCACACCAGAAAAAAATATTTTGTAGAAAGAAAATAATACGACACCCAACCTGTATCTGCTGGATTCGCGCCAGTATGCTTGTCCAATTAAGCTACGAGCATCCTAAATAACGACGATTTAAATTAGTTGTTGTTACATGAAATGTCTATCGAATTGCGTTATAATATTGGCTATCGGTTTTAATATATTAAATTAAAATAGGTACCCGAATCGATTAATTCCTTAATTACTAACCAACGTCGCGCATTTCATGTAACAACTACTAGTTTAAATCGTCGTAATTTAGTAAGATGCCCATAGCTTAAATTGAAAGGATGCTGACGCGAATCTACCAGATACAGGTTCAAGTCCCATCGAATGTCGTATATTTTCTATGTGTATTCAATACATAGAATGTTAAATTCTCAAATATTGTATCATATTTGTTGAATAAAATAAATATTTTATTAAAGAACAGATTCATTAAATTATTTTAAGGTCAGCGATAGTAATAATTTTAAGAAAAGTATACTATAAATTTAATTAATAAATTGTCCATGTTACTTTATTAATCGATATCTATTTCAGTGGGTCTATTCTATGCTTATCGACCGCTAAAGTGATAAAGTGAAAAATATTATCAAACTTAGGGTAGGTTTGTATCAAAATATTAGCACTTATTGTAACAATTACACGAAGTCGGTTTTTATTTTTGCAATAAGTGCTATATTTTAACAGCACCTATCTTGCTGCTGTTAAAATATCGCACTTATTGCAACAATAAAAACCGGCTTCGTGTAATTGTTACAATAAGTGCTAATATTTTGATACAAACCTACCCTAAGTTTGATACTATTTATCAATTTAGTGTTCGATAAGTATAGAATAGACCCACAGGTGTCAAACCATTACCCAACAACAATAAACGATTTGTCTCTGCTAAGTATTTAACGCACCTACACAAAGAGATGAAATCTTCCTTATTTATTCACTTTAGCCATTATTTCATAAAATAACTGGCTAATAGCAAGTATTTTGCGAACCCGTCTCGATATAGTAATTATTTCACTTTCAAATATTAAATCGCAATTTGCGTGAATTTGCAAATTTTCATGCCACAACGACGCCTAGTATTCAGACTACCGGATATCCACATGACATATTGTGCGAGTGATTTATTTATAATATATAAATTATTATGTATGATTTTTTTAAAACATAGTGGGGTATATTATTTTATATAATTAATATTATGTCTGGAATCATTTTAATTTTTCTATATCATCTACTATCCGGATGATTTTCAGTTATATTGACTATCGCTAAGTGGTGAATGATGTGGGTAGGCTGTTAACATCCGCCATAAATAGTGCACACTAAACATTGTCAGTCATACGTATATGTTTTCATTGAAATAAGACTACGAAACCAAGCCTTATAGAGACTAGTCAAAAAATACTTGTTTTTACTAAGTTTACTTAATACTGAGTTTTTATTTATTAATTATAGTTTGGTTTAGACAGGGCTTAATGAATTAAAAAAATAACCAACAATATGTGTAATATTATATATTCTTAATCCAACGAAAACAAATAAGTATAAATAAAAAAGTATGCACAATTTTGTTCTATCGCCCTAAATATACCAAAACTATTAGAGTTTAATTGATTTTCAAAAACTAACCAATACCATCTGTAAATTTTAGTATTAGTTCAATTAAAACAAATACTTATGACTAACAAAGTTTGATATGCACTATTTATGGCGGATCTTAACAACCTACTTCCACCCTTCACTACTGCCATCGCTAGTTTTATATAATTTGGATCAGTGCTGCCAACTGACATTGACAAAAATATGCCAAATAACGATTTTCTTATAATTTATAAAAAAAAAAATCGCCCGTGAGATTGCGACATAAACTGATAATAATTATTCGTATAAAACAAGTAACAGTAAATGACTAGTTTAATTTAGAATTGGACTGACATTATGGTTATACTACCAAAGAATGTAGGTATTCTAAATTTTGCAATTTGTAAAATTGACGATATTTTTTTAAGTTTTTCATCACTGCAGTAAAAGATCCGGGATAGGGTAAGTATGTAAGGACGAAGGCGCCGCAACGGCTGGTCCCTCCCCTACATCTTACACCCTGCAAGGCGCCAAACGTGATGTCGAGAGACATTTACATGGTGGCAAGAAAAAAAATCTATTCGGATGGGTGTGTATGTACTTACTAATTGAACTGCGTTGTGCAATTGTAGATAACATTTTTACTTGATGATTTATAGATTATTTATTTATGAATAAAGTTGACGAACAGATCACCGATTCCTATAATAATAAAATTTGCAGATACCAAGTGCACACTATGATTACAAACATATACATCTAAATGAATAATTACTAAATGCAGTATATTTACTATCTAAAAGTTTATTCAGAAACTTTCTATTTACTTTTCTACATTTTTAGTTAATGTAATAATTTCTATAAACTGTAACAGTAAAATTCCATATCCACTACTAATTGGAATTAGAATGGTTAGTAACCATCCAAGTAACCCATCGGGGCCTTGTACTGATACAAACACACATTGAAAATATAACTGGTATTTTTATCCAGCCACGACTGCCAACCTAGTGGTGAAGAGTGGAGGCTGGCTGTTAAGATCCGACATAAACAGTGCGCACTAAGCTTTGTCAGTCAAACGTATTTCGTTTTCATTAAACTTAGACTATAATATTGTGTTGATAGTGTTTGTTAGTTTTAAAATTCAAGTAAGCCGAGCCTAATCCAAACCATAGTAGATAACATATATAATTTTGAAAAACACTTTCTGAGAGAATATATTACAACCAATAGAAAAAAATCTTTTTTGAAAAAAAGTAAGCCGACCCGACGGGGAATCGAACCCCGTATCTCTCAGGTGTACGCCCTATCCGTTGCATTACCACTGTGCTACGAGGTGTCATACTAATTGCGACAAATTTTAACTATTGGTCAATTTTAATACCTACTCACCAGTCACAACGTCGGTTAGTAATCAAAGTAATAGTAAATAGTTACCTTCTTTGATTTCAGAAACAAAAATCGATTGCCAAAGTAGCTTGATTTGGAAGAGCACTCCTCCTACTTCCACCCCTCGTCACTAATGGCTACTCTACCAAAATGAACACTGTGGATTAACTTATTCTCAATTCATATTATGCATGTATCAATTCACTGTTTTTATTAGATTATTTATTTTTATTTAATATAATTTGCTATGTTTGCTCATTGAAGCTCATCAGAAGAAGCCAGTTTCAATCCACTTCTGAGTGAATGCCCTCTCAAGCACTCTTCACTCTTCGTGGTGCCTTGTTATTTGCTGCCATGCACACCCTTAATATTTCGTTCACCCAGCATAATGTGATGGCTTTTCGGTCATTTTATATCCTTTAGATATCACTCAATTATCGAATTCATTCAACGGAATTCCTGTTTTCCAGTTAATATGGGTCCGGGACAACTTCATGAAAGTATTTTGGAATTTTTAATTACGTCAAATATAAGCAATACACGTTTGAGTGCATGGTGACCTCAGTCTTGGGCATCTGCTCCTGAGACATTCCCAGGCATAAAGAACTAATGATGCTTCACATCTAAACGTAGGGCCTCGTGATACGCTCGATTAAGACCGAGTGTAGTGCGGGGCGGGTGGGCTCTTTTGAAGAGAACTATTAGGTAGTGGGTGGTGTACATACTTGGAGGATACTGGCTCAAGATAGAGGGAGTTGTTGTAGTAAGTAAGAAATCATTCAGATGATGATTTTTTTTGTATTTCTGTTATCATTTCAAATTTAATATGTAGATTCAATGATGAAAAATACCTATTGCATTCTTAAAAAATATTTTGTCAATCTCGAATAAAAAAAATCCATTAAATTACTTAGATACATAATATTATTGTTATCTTGTAAGCTTCTGTTGTCATCTTATTTTCGCGAGCACCGCTTCTTAAATGGTGTGAAACAACGAAAGAAAAAAAAGCGGAAAACATCTTGTCGGAATTATCTGATCTACGCGGTTGAATGATACGCCAGACAAATGATAATTTTTTCCACCAAAATATAATACAAAAAAAGAACTTCATTGTGTTTTGTATAAAAAAAAACAATCTTTTAAACCATCTTCTTTGCATATTCACAACAAAACTTTGTTGGAATTTTAATGTGGCAAATATACTTTAAAATAATATTTGATGAATTTAGTACAGTTTTAATTTTCATTTTAGTACGTCATTTTGTTTTGTTCATTTTTAGCTGAGAAAATTTGTACGACATCTGAACGAAATTTTTGTTTGCATGTTATTTAAATAAAATATAATATTGAGACGTTGCTATCTAAATACTTTAATTAACTTTAACTTAAATGTTGCTAATGAAATGCCAATTAAATGTATCAATTAAGAGCATACTTCAGTGAAACTGCAAATAATTTTCAACTGTGTCGAACAACGAGTCGCTGCCAATCGGAGAGCGAAAGTCGAGCTGTGAACATGTCAATTTATTTTGTGATGGCGTCGGGGGAATTAATTCTTAGATCGTGTAAAGGTGACTAAAAAATGTCACCCATTTACTTGAAAAAGAAAACATGTCAATGAATATATTATTACTAATAGAGCAATAAACAGAACATTAAATGGACGCATATTGGATTTATATGACAAATTATATTTCGTTCGGCAGGCGTCGTTTGCATAATCTTCGCGTCGCGTAGTCACGATCATTTTAGACCGTGCCCCAGCTGAAGTATAGCCTTAATAAAATAATGGAGTGATCACGACGTCGGTTAATAATTATTAAGGAATTAATTATTGATACCCACCACCTTAATAATTTAGTAAACTAAAACCAATAATCAACATTATAACGGAATTCGGTAAGCATTTCATGTAACAATAATTACTAGTTAAAATCGCCGTAATTAAGTAGGATGCCCGTAGTTTAATCGGGAAAGCACACTGGCGTGAATCCAGCGGATACAGATTAAAGTCCCGTCGGGTGTCGTAATTTTTTTCACACAAAGATTTTTTCTAATGTGTATATGTATGAGATGTTTTCAAATTTTGTATGTTCACAACAGTTTACCATATAGTTTAGTATATAGAAAGAGATTAAAGAAAATCTAAAATGAAGATGATGATGATGAAAATTTGTTTAAATTTACCAATTAACCCTTATACAGAGAGAAAACATTGCAACTCGAATGCTCACAAAATAAATTAAATTACCATAAATCATAAAAACTAATTTCGACGCTGATAATTACTTTTTAGTAAACATTCCCACTCATTTGTCAATATTCCTGAAAAGTTCGCCCCTTTTTTTATTTCTGACTTTACATTTCGTAACTATCGTGAATAATGTGTCTGGCTTTCATTCGGATGTAATAATTTCAAAAAACATCTAAAATTTATGGCTGTCTAGCTATTTAGCTTAAAGTTTTTTTAACAATTCATTATCCACTAGACCGGTCAAAGAAACAATAATGCATTTACTATCAGTGTTGCCAACTTAGCATTTTTCGATAGACATCCAGCTTACGAAAAAAGCATTTAGTTTATGGCGTTTTTATTAGCGTTTTTTGATGACTTCAACAGCTTTAAATGTGCTGAAAATACGCTAGATATTTAGTTTATATATTCAAATATTTAATAAAGGTCGTTCGGTGCTTGATAAATAAAACAACACATTGATAGAAATGAATAGCAGCATTCTTGGCGTTATATTAATAATTATAATGGTATCAGTTATAAAATATAATGTGTGCTTAGGCAGTGGCATCGGATTGACGATTATTGGGGATTCCATTCTCTGATATTACCTAATTATCACTTATCGTAGGTTGTTAGATTAATTAGTTAGAGTTTCAGCGAAAATGTGGTGTGATTTTTTTTGCAGTTTTTTCGACAGGCAAAAAGTGGCATTGAAATTTTATTTTTACAAAATCTAGCTTTTTCCCTGCCAAATAGCTTGTTTTCTGGCATGTTTTTGTCAATGACAGTAATTGGCAACACTGTTTACTATATGATGCAAATTGACAGGTATTCAATATAACTAAAGTGTCTGTCATTGATGTCGAAATATTCCTTTTTATCAGCGTTTTTTATTGTTTCCAAGATAGTAATATATGAATAAAAATACTTTATGTATTTCTTTAAAGGAAACAAAACAGTGTGGACATAACACATCTAAATTCAAAACGTTCATTACCCTCACAAGAGAGAAGATGAGAGAATATAATATTATACAAATAGTACAATTTTATACAGAAAAATTAAATTTCGTATGCAAAATACATAGCACGTCACTAAAAATGTCCACGGTTTTGGGGAGCGCATTGATTAATTCTTACACCTCTCGCTAATGATGCCTGATAGGCTTGACACGAGGAGATGGTTCCGATCCAAAATAAATAATGGCTTCGATCACGTAGGTAATTGACAGGCGCATGTAAATTCAGATTCTTTAGGATACCAGGATTCGAAACCATCCTTCTGCGATAACAGTCAAAAATATTTCAAGACCATAAGTGACCTACGATATTCAAGAGAGTGAAAAGTAAGCTTGACTTGTAGAAAGGCAATGATGTCTGAGACTGTGCGATTTGGAGTACGCAGTTATATTTGACTCGACAATTAAACAGTTAGAGATAACCGTTTGCCACGAGCTCGAACTATGTAGGTCTTAATCTGAATGCTGCGATTACCAAATCAATCATTGGTAAGATCACGTTACAAACATTCGAGTTTGTGAGCGCATACGACAGCCTTTGGTGATTCAAGTAATCATGGAGAGATGCTTCACGTGGTTGGGACATGTGTTCCGAATGCCAACAGAGAGTGTGACACTCCGTGCCTTTGTGGCACAACTTCAAGTGTTTTGTTGAATTGGCTGACCCTGCCTCACACTGCAGCGGTACTACAAAAATACGAGACGTACCGATGGACCGAGGGAAGTGGCGTGACCTTGTGCTTGCTCTATGCCAAAGGGGGCGTGATAGGGTGAAGTAAGTAATTTTTTGTGTTATAACTACTAAACTTATATATTATTAGCTTCCGAACTATATTGTTGGCAATAATTTTATTTTAAAAGATTATAAAGTTGGCCAAAATAATCGTCATCACCCGATGAATATAAATGGCATAAAAATAATCATAAATAAACAATTTACCATTTCGTAGTTGCGCGGGATTTTTTGGATTATTCACTTTTATATATTGTTATGTTCATTTTTAAACATAACCAACTTTAACCCGCTGGCAACTCTAATTATTATCGATGATCAAGTTAGAAGAGCGTTCGGCGAATAAACAAATGTCGCTGTTGGAATTTCCGGAGACAATGTCAGGTCGCGTGGTATGACAGTAGAAACAGGGCTTTTTGATTTTGTCTGCCATCCAGAACAGTCGTGCTTCGGTTGGGTCTACCCAATAGTACTCATGGACGTCACCTAACGGAGCACGATAAAACCGTCATGTCGAGAGTCTCTCATCGTTCCAATTGGTATTTTAAATCTGTTTAATTATTGATCCACCATTCTTGCGTTATTTCTTTTCAAACTTAGCCGCTTGTATTTAAAGTTCGATATTTCAAATTTCAGTATCGAGCTGCCTAGTATCCCTTTTATGTATTTTAAATTCTTGTCTTTGCGTTAATATAATTTCTGTCAAGTATAAATCGCTCTTTTATTTTATTTGTTCCCATATTCCACACTGTTTAATATTATATTTCACGGTCGTAAGATCGTGTGACGCCCAGAAATTTATTATGTTATTCTTAACTCTGGATTCCACGAGACGTCAGCCATGCGAATCCTTTTTTTAATCCAAATTCCGGTTATTCTGAAGGAGTAGCGGAGTTCGGCTTGAAAAAGATCAGGTAACTTCACGACCCAGTTTCATGTCTCATGCTCATGTTTGCTTATTTTACTTTATATAGATTCTTTATTTTTTAATTGTGACAACGTAAATCATAATTAAATTTTTTATACATAACAATATTTTAATTATATATAATGTTTTAATTACACATTATACCTACAGCCACGATGGCCAAATGGTAACATGGTAATAGTAATACCGAATCTGGAAAATTCTTATGTTATTTTTCAATATGTGTATCGGATCCAGAATATGGACCTAACATCCATGTCTTCTAAAAGCAAAGTAAAATGTTAATAACAAAATTTACACTCTATGTAGACGCATGTAATTTATTATCTTCTTAGGATCGAGCATAGTAATATAATGTGGTGTAGGTATATACAATATAAATTATAACATTGTCTTGCGACTGATTCGTTTGAGAAAGTCCTGCTAAGCTGACGAATCCGGTCCTGTTCGTTATTGAACTACGTAAATTAAATAATAATGACATTGTATATAACTTTAATAAAATTAATATAACGACTTTCCACCAAGAATTGACAGTACCAAAAAAATTATGTATATAAAATAATATATAATAAGTTTTTTTTATTACCTATTTAATACTGAATGTAACCTATTTATCTTATAAATAATTTTCACCGAGTAGGGTTAAATTTTAATACATCTTAAACTATAGGTACATAATATGAGTGCTTTAAACCAAAAATATTTATCGATTTGGATAGCAATAAAATCACTTAGTGTAATGTATCGAGTAAGGTTTAATTAAATTTAGCGATACATTTTGTCACCCATGATTTTTCAAACTTATAATTGTGTATTAATTATGTTTACGACAAAAAACCAATTAGTTATAATAATAATTATGATATTTTATAATCTTTTCCACAGTTAAATTAAATAATATACAATATATAATTTTACGTTTACACAGACTCTATAAAAGCCGCAATATCGACGTAGGAGCACTTTTTATTAGTCTATATTCGAGCCACTTAAAATCCTTGCTAATCTGAAAGAATACGTTTAAGGGTGATAAGAAAAATCAGGTGAGGAATACTAGAAAAAATTTAACTTAAATAAACCTTAATCTCTTCAAAATGAGCGCAATAATTGGTGTCGAAGGGGTTGTTTAAAGGTGGATTCAAGTTCGCGTTAAGGTCGCGCCATACATTTTGCCGCGCGATAAAAATAAGTATCAGACTATTTTGAGTCATTTGATATCTAACCGAGGGTAAAATGACTCTGATTTAGTCGCGTTAATATTGTTATAGCACGATAGTTATCTTTTGATTACGTTTTTTTTTTTTTTTTTGTGATTTTACCGAGGCTTTGACTGCGACTCGCTG
This sequence comes from Rhyacophila brunnea, assembly GCF_057557595.1. Taxonomy (NCBI): domain Eukaryota; kingdom Metazoa; phylum Arthropoda; class Insecta; order Trichoptera; family Rhyacophilidae; genus Rhyacophila; species Rhyacophila brunnea. The sequence goes on from NW_028232806.1 coordinate 15,223,759, forward strand.
TCATATCGCCTCTTCTCTTCTAGAAGGGGATCCGTCGATCAGGTCCTCACTCCTATTCTGTTAAATAACTTTACAATTTTGCCTAGCTCTTCCGTCTTACCCACCGCCAGGACACCCTTCAATTCGTCGACATTCTCATAGATATCTGCAATTCGCAGCTGTACTCTGTGAATTTCATATTTGGGGCATTGCAGTGCTATATGTACAATGTCCTCTAAAACATGACATTCATCGCAGAACTGCGATTCGCTTCTTCCCATGAGGACATCAAATCTTTTGCCCATGGTGTGCCCTGTTCTTAGCCTCAGTATTAACTTAAGCTCATTCCTCGTCAAAGAAGACTCTACAAACCAGAGCACCTCTCGTGGTGATGGTAGAATTGACTTACTCCATTTCCCCTTTTCTAATGATGCCCTATGGTGAAAATCTATCCACATACTATGGCACATTTTTTTTATAGCCTCATTCCAGTCCAGGTTTTCTGGTATCCACTGATGTGGTACCCCTGAATGGCCGGCTTCTTTTGCCAGATCATCTGTCCTTTCATTTCCCTCAATGCCCATGTGCGATGGGATCCATTGAAGGCATAGATCTCCTCCTCTATTTTTCTTGGCGTCGATCTGGTCAAGGATGTGGTATGCTATGGTTTTACTGTTATGTGAGCGAGTTGCTGCGGCAAGATGTTGTAAAGCGCTTTTGGAGTCTGTTAAAATGACAGCGGATTGCGCCGAGAAATCATCGCTTAAAGTGTATTTAATTGCTTTGTTTATCGCGATGAGTTCCGCCGTCATTATTGGTATTGCTGGGTTTAGCTTCCAGCTCTTGTTTATACCTACTTCTGGTATCACAAGAGCTGCTTCTGCTCTATTCTGATCTTTGGATCCATCTGTATAAAGGTGGCTCCATCCTGCGTACCTCTCTGTCAGCATTTTTTCGACACGCTCTCTTGCTTTATCGGATACTATGCTCCGTTTTGGTTTGTCTATTCCTTTGACCTCTAGTTGGATAACAGAGCTGAGGTCGTAGGTACCAACTGGCCTCCTCAGCGAATACATAAATAGGCATTTTGTATTTAATACCTCCCAACTTTCTGTAGCTTTAAGGATTCCTACCAGTAGTGGGAGCTTTCTTTTCTCATAGTATGTATTGCTTTCAACGAGCTCGTATAGGAGTTTCACCTTTGCCAATATGGGGTTATCTATTATAGATTTCCACTTCATCCATGTCTTGGTAGCCAGTGCCCATCTCCTGACATTCAGTGGAGGTACGCTGAGTTCCGCTTGTAGCACGTGAATGGGCGTTGTCCTGATAAATCCTCCACATATTCTTAATGCTTTGGACTGGATGCGATCTAGCCTCACCGAATTAGTTTCGGCAGCGGAGTGGTAAAACATGCTCCCGTAATCTAATCGGCTTCTAATGAGTGCCGTGTATAACCTTCTCATATGAATGGGGTGTACGCCCCACCCACCTCCCGCCAGTACTTTGAGTATGTTCAGAGGTTGTGTCAGGCTATTCGCGCAATGACTAATATGATGCTTCCACGTTAGTCTATAGTCTAGGTTCATACCTAAAAAATTATAAGTGTCTACTCTTTCTATTATAGTGCCGTCGATTTTTAAGTTAAGCTGGTTTTGTCTCTTGCCTCTGGCAAAAAGTACCACCTTAGTTTTGCTGGGAGCTACTTTGAGGCCTCGCGTTTCCAATAATAATTTTATTTCGTCAAGACTCTTCTGCATTAACCTTTGACATTCATCTACTCTTTTTCCCGAACAAAAAAGTGCAAAATCATCTGCATAGTGTACAATGTTGACCCTTGTTATTAACTTTAATATGTCAGTTGTAAGAATGTTGAATAGTAATGGGGATAGGGGGTCTCCTTGAGGAAGGCCTCTTGAGCATACCGTACTCTTCTTTTCATTATTAATGCACATGGTGATTTTTCTTTCATTTAAATACTGCTTAAGATATTTAGTGATCTTCCCACCGATTCCCCATTCATTCAACACCCTTGACACTTCTTTCACATGCACATTATTATACGCATCCTGGATGTCCAGGAATGTTGTCAGAGTTACTTCGTTTTTGACCTGTGCTGCATTGATGTCTAGTACTAGGTTGCCTATGTTCTCCAGAGTCGACTTTTGCCTTCTGAATCCCGTAGTATTGTGATGAAATAGTTGTTTTTTCTCTGCAAACCATTCGATTCTTCTTGCAATCATCTGGTTGAACGTTTTGCACATGCATGATATGAGTGCAATTGGTCTGACTGACGACACTAGGGTAGGGTCTCGCCCTGGTTTTAAGATTGGGATAATCATCGTTTCCTTCCATTGCCTAGGGACTTTGCCGGTTTCCATGATTAAGTTGAATATCTCCACTAGTTTATTTTTTCCGGTCTCAGGCAGCTGAGCGATCATGGAATATGAAACTTCGTCCATGCCGGGGGCAGTGTCTTTATTTTTGGTTACTGATCTTAGTTCCGCCACTGTAAGAATTTCATTCATTGTATCATTAGGATTATATGTTTCCTGTTCTGCAATTTCTTCCTTCGTTTCGTCACTTTTACTTGCTAGTTGTTCAAGGAGGAGTGACGCCATGCTTTCGTCCAGTTGATTTTTGAATTTGTTTCCCGATTTGCCCTTCATCCAACTCATTTTTCTCCACATTTCTGAGTAGGAAGTCTCCGAGTTGACGGAGTCACAAAATGCTTTCCAACTTTCTCTTTTGGCTTTTAGGATTACTTTTCGAGTTGTGGCTTGCTTTTTCTTTAGTTCTAGGTAGTTTTCTGTTGAACTGATTTTTTTGAAGCGAGTATAGGCAAGCCTTCTCTCAGCGATTGCCTTTGATACTTCGGAGTTCCACCATGGTTTTGGTCTAAAGTTTGGGTAACTGCATACTTTGAGTCTCGGAATGCTTGAATTTGCCCCATTATTCAATATTGCCTCCAATTTATCATACTCTACTTGTACATCTCTGGTAGGTTCTGTAAGTCTGTCTATGTCATTTGAGATAATTTCTCGATATTGTTCCCAGTTTGCTTTAGGGTAATTTCTTCTTGGGATAATTTCTGTTTGGCATTAATTTTCCACAAACTCGATGATAATGGGTAAGTGGTCACTGCCCATAGTATCGGAGTCTATTTTCCAATCGGTTTCCAGTACCAGCTCATTGGAGATAAATGTTATATCCGGTGCCGCTCCTCTCTGATTTGGAGGGGCGACCCTGGTACTTTGTCCATTGTTAATCGCTACTAAGTCAGAGTCAAGACATACGTCAGCGACATCCTCTCCTCTTGCGTCTCGAAGTATATGATCCCACATTGGGTGGTGTGCATTGAAATCCCCATCCATAATTGATCCCTCTCCCATTTGATCGAAGAGCCTGCTCCATGCGTTTTTCCGAATGGTAACATTGGGTTTACAATATATTGCTGTCACTGTTTTTAGTTTTTGTGTCCCTCTGATTTCGACTTGACATGCCTCCAGTTTAGTTGGAAGGCCTTGTAGGGTCTTTTCTTTAGACGCCAGTGTTTTATGCACCAGAATCGCTATTCCTCCGTAACCATCCCCTCTGTCTTTTCTATACATCGTGTAATCATTGAATTTCAGATAGTCTAATTCAGACCTCAGCTAAGTCTCTGAGATTAATGCTATTGAAATGTTTTGTCTTATTAAGTAGAGTTCTATATCATCCTTTTTTTACTTCATACTTCTGGCATTTCATTGTAAAATCCTAATTTGTTTTTTACTATCCATTTTGCTGCAGAACCTCCCCTAGAATTTCCCCTAAGTGTCCTTCTTTGAAGTGTTTGCATACCCAGTCCACTGCTTTAATTATTAGTTGTTTAATGATCTGCTGCCAGTCTCCCCCTTTCAGCAAGACTTTCATAATTTCTCCCATCGCGTTAACCTCTGTCTTCCCCTTTGAATTTTTCTTATTTTTTGTAGGCTTTACGCTACTACCTGTAGCTATTATTGTTGAGCCTGAAGCTTCTACCACCGCTTCTTCTTTCTTTTTGATTTCCTTAGTTTTTTGAATTGTTTCGCTTTCATCTCTTCCTACGTTTTTTTTTTGTTTTAATATGTCAGCATAGCTATTATTTAACATATTTTTTTTTCTTCCTTGAAAGGTATGTTCATTTTTTTCATTGCTTCTTTGCAATTCTTTTCCTCTTGCCACTTTGGGCATTTTTGGCTGTTTGCCGCGTGGTTACCTTTGCAATTGATGCACGTAATTTCCTCATTTTTTTCGCAGGTTTTGTGGTTTTCACCACACTTAGGGCACGTTTCTCCTGTACGTCCGCGATATGCCCATATCGCCAGCATTTGTAGCATTGCATAACCCTGAATACATACGGTTCTACAGCAAAAGAGACTCCATATATGTAAATAATTGTTCTCGGCAATATTTTCTCCCCAAATTTAATACTGACTGACGAGGTCTTTGTCAGCTCTCCTGTATCACCTTTTCTTGTCAACCTCTTAAGGTTGATTACTTTTGCATCACTTTTGATTTCCATGTGCAGTTCTTGGAGGTCCATATCAATATCGACTTTTCTTATTACTCCATAAGAGCAGGAGTCATTCTCTTTGGTCACAAAACCGAGATCTTTGAGTTCTTCAGCTTGTTTCACTTTATCTGCTTCTTTTTCGTCTTCTACTTGGATGTACGTTTTTAAATTTTTATTGTAAATTTTCTGTACTTTTACTCCTGCCTTATGCAGCATCTGCGCTATTTTCAGCTTTAATGGAATTTTACTTCCCGTCGCTATCATGACGATGTTTTGGTTTCCCTTTGGAGTGACCCCAGAGTCTCTTCTGGGTTTTTTTCCAGAGGTCACCGTCTGCCATTCTTCTTCTTTTTCTCCAACCACTTGCTCTTCATCATCGTTTCTTTTCTTCTTCGTTTTTTTCGTTTCATTCACTTCCATTGTGGTGTTTTCCATTTTATTGTTTTTGCCGTTCACGCAGTCTTGGAATTCGTGCAACAGTGTGAACAAAAAACAGTGTGGACAACCCCTCGCTTCACAGCGTTTGACGCACTCCCCGCACAAAGTGCACTATCCGTGCAACAATAAATATTTTTCACTTTTTCTCAAGCACTGGCACTGATTGTCAAAATCACATGGGACCACACATGTTGAGTTTATTGTCAAATTCATTTACAAACAATATTATTTTTGTTGTATCACGTATTTATAAACGTTCGCGAGTAACCAGGCAAATAGCGACACGAATACGCAAGCGAAGTTGTACAACCTCACTCCACCGCTGTTGGCTTCCGACTGTTTGATTACGTTACATGGCTATAATTTAAGTGGACTGTAATTTATGATAGCTCTCCAGGTGGGTAGGGTAAACTGGGAAACTCCAGGAACTAATTTTATTGACAGTAAGCAGAGTAGTAAGTCCGGCACTCTTCACTCCCAGTAACTCTTCTACATAATTTATTATCACACTCAATATCACGTCACTTGTAGCTTTCATCTTATAGGTCTTGTTTATTGGTTTGTAATTTAGTTTATGATTTCATGTTTAATTTTTGATTGTCATTGCGTTTGCTGTCAATGTGTGTAAGGTACATAATAGGCATGTTCTGGGACCGTTTGGTTGGATATTACAGAAAATTAGCTCAGACACACCCAAGTTCTAGTCCCGGATGGCATTCATTTTACCCTGCTCACCACCTGGACCACGATCTTGCTAATAGATCTTAATTAAATTATGGCACTGATGTATTTTTTTGAAATACACGAACGTTCGAAAATTGTTGACTGTGGTACGTGAGGGGGGTATAAAGAAATTATTGAAATCAATTTGTTTCAACTACTATGTACTGTTTTTTGCTACATGGGTAAACCCACTGAAACCAAATATTGCAAAAAATATTAGAATTAAAATTAATATAGAATATAGATAATTATAGACTTAGATAACTCTTATGCCTATTTGATTATTATGATTAGAGCTCAAATTGTTCACTTTCTGGTTTGTGTTATATCATTTAAGATTTAATCCATATACATTTATGATTCAAGCTCAATTCAATATTGATTATGTCTTATAATTATTAGGTAGTCACTTAAAATTCTGCCAATCAAATTGCAATCGGCTCTGTAATCGAATAAGGTAAATGACATTACTCTCTTAATTTTAACTGAAGTCCGGCATTGGTCAATTTTATTATTTACACTATAGTACTTGAAAATATATGTAGTATTTTTTTACATTATACAATACTATCAGTATGTAATCCGGTATAAAAATTATAATATCACTTGTAGATTCGTGGTGCAATACGTAATTAATAACAGTCCGTACTCATTCAGAGAAATTAGCATGGGATAAATAACAAAGCATACTGATTTTTTAAATTATAAGTTTATAAACTGATACTTAACTAAATACTGGTAATATTTATATTTTAAAGTATTGGCCTTCACTCTAGAGATTAAAAAACGTTTATCTTAGAAATTAAGCTATAGTTCTGAATATGGATATAATAATATGTATTATAGAATAAAATTATATTTCACGAAATTATTATAGAATATTGTTTTGTAATATTATTATGTACTGATTGATAGTCGGGATTTGTTTTAGATAGAATCCACAAGTGCCTTGTTGGGTTTGCTTTGAGACTTAGCCCTCCCAATTATTTTCAAATGTCCCACGGGACAGGGATTATCCGACTTGAAGGGCAAATACTATATGCCAGATTTGAATGAGACACACAAACAGTTCATAAAACATTTTTATTGCGTGTTTTTTCCACATTTTCTTTGGACACGTTTATAAATATACCAAATTAGCCTAAAGTTTGATAGTTTTGACAAAAGGGTGTTATAGCACTGCAGCTATGCACCTATTTTTGTGTTCTTAATCACTATTTCTTATCAATAGCAAGTATTAAAAAGCAGCAAAACAGACGTCTGGAAATGCATTTGATAAGATTTATTGTCCATTGTTTCAAGCCTTCTTTCTCATACTATGTTTTATATCTACTTTTCTTATCAAACTAAACGTCTGAGAATGCTATTATTAACAATAATAAAGTTATTATTATATAATATATAGAGTTATAATAGCTTTTCATATCAGTATCAACTCAACCGTAAAGAATGAAGTCTCGACTGCATTCAATCACTATATCTAATCAGACTGTTAACATGTTATTGTCCAATACAAAAGCTGTTATATATTATATAACATTATAATAAAGCCAGTTTAAATATAAATACACTGTCTGGGTGAGTGATCTTATTTATTAAGCCACCCACGTGAATTCCTTTTAAAGATATGTAAGGAATTTAAAACATTTCGAATAATACGTTATTCGAAATGTTTTAAATATAATTACAAAAAATAAAATTAATAATACATTTTTTTAATACTGGGCATATAAGAGTTAAATGCAAGATACATAACAAGAATATTTAAAGCTAAAAACAGACAACAGCACTTACTATTCTAAAGAACAAACAATGTTAATAAAAATCATAAATTTTATGTAATATCAAAATGTTGGATCAGTGCCATTTTCATTCGTTGTTTTTGTTATTAGGTACTTTCTGTCGCTTAAAAGTAAAATACACTGAACGCAATGATTTGTATAGTAAAAATGAAATTAAAATATTCACTCCCAGGCAGACTATATAAGCATCTATAATAGTGATTTTTTACGAGGGTTGTTAACCATTCAACTAACTATAAGTTCCTTTCTCTGGATTGTTTGACCTCACCCACGGGTTCGAAGCCGTGACCTGTATTGTATACAAAGACACTCTACCCATTAGGCATACTTGGGAAATTTGTGATAAGTAACTATTATTCATCATGAAAAATTACATCATTTCTTGCAGAAATCTTAAATATTTTTTACATTTTCTTTTGAGATTCTATATTATATTGTATTGTTAATTATTTAATTATTAAGTCACTAATCCTAAGGCTTCAAACCCACAGCAGTAGCACATGGCGAATAGATATTTTTTTACGGGGGCCTATGTGGTACGCTCAACCCACACATCGCAATTTAGTAGCAATAGCTTTTAAATATCTCAAAAAGAATATTGAAATCACACTGTTTGGACCAATTATAACCCTAATCCGATCCTTAACCCAATCCAATTGTTCCTAAATACGTATCATGCGTATGTATCATTTGTTGCGCTAAATTTGATATGACTAGAGCAAACGTCGCGTCTATCACCTATCTTAAACGTGTCATCATCATGCATTCCAAAATACGAATGAAAAAACCGTGAGAGTGAGCCGTCCGATTACCAGTGCATGAGTGCGTGAACACGGAACCAGCTGCCGCACGTCCACCATCTCAGCATCAACGGTCAGTGCTTGGATTGAATCCCTGTATAACCGCCCTCTTCCAGCATTCAGAATCCACTACTATTACAGTCCACTAAAAAGCACCGCCACACACATTTTATTAATTGATTTTTTTTAAGTATTAACTTTGATCCTGTTATGTTATTGACCTTTAGCGCTGGTTAATTAGGCCACCACAATCCGTATAAATAAGCCACGTTTATTATTCTCTACGGAATTAGTTTGGTTGAGTGGCCGCGCCGCTCATAAAGTTGACACCCGATTCGTTGCCACGTCGCCTATGACAAAGTGTGATTTTTATCCATTAATACAGCCGACTGCCTGACCTAGTTGGAGGGTGGTTGTATTAATTCTTATATTATAACATTTTCACGCAATATTTTTCACGGTGATAAACTGTTGGATGTTGTTTATGTCAATCGGTTAGTAAGTATCTCCTGATAATAATACGAACATATCAGGTTTCATTTCTTATCAATGATCCCTCTCTAACGATGTCAGCGAAGTAATTAAATATATATTGCCATGCCAATATGTTTGCTTTATATAATTAATATACAGGTTATTTTTATTTCTCTTAAATTACCAAAATTTAATAAAGAGTTGTATCTATTTATTTTCTTTTACCAGACATTTTATAACGTGGGCATTGACTTAAGTTACTATCTAAACTTTGTTGATCATACCAACTTCTTTTTATTGAACTAAGAATACAAAATAGCAATACAATTATACTAAATATAATATGATTAAATCAAACTATAATAGACAAAAAATTATCTTCTGTCTAAAAACTAATTAACACAATTTGCAATTTGTATTATTGTTTCAATGAAAACAAATAAGTATGACTGGCAAAATTTTTTATGCACTATTTGTCGGATCTCCACAGCCTATAGCCACTATTTGCCACTGCAAAACATGTATTATAATTATTATTAAAGACAGTAATAATTTACATTAGGGATAAACGTAAAATTTTGGAGGTAAATGAGGCCTAAAAATACAAGTGTGGATGGTTTTTTCAGTCATGAATGAAGGCAAGCCGTGAAGCTTTTCTACCTACGGCCAAATCATCGGGATGGGTCTAGGACAATTTGGCACCGGACAACTGGACGCCACAGAATTCGAAAATAAATAGACGTTAGGTACTTATAGGTACTTATATTTAGTGTCATTATTTTTATTTCAATGATTATATTATGATTTAATAGTTGGTGAGACTGTAAATATGCAGACGTAAACAATGATTTAATCGTGCATATGTTTAAGTTCCAACGAAAAAAGAGTTTTTTATTTTATATAAAGCCTTAGGCTTGGTAATTCTCAATCCGCGATAAAGAATACATTATGTTAACGGCCCACGTGCTCGTCGTAGGTCGAAATTGAGTTTTTATTGTATTTTCAAACCATGATCCTGGACACTCCTTAAACGTTGAAGATAATCTATTTAAGTATATAATTTTGAAGCTTTATTATGCTTTATAGTTATTTTAAACATTTGATGACTGCATATAGTATTTTTATTACATAAAATAGTGTTCTTTTAAACCTCTCGCTCTAATGTTTCAGAATATAGTCATATTTCGGTACATAACTGTGCAGTGGTGTTAAGATTTTTTACATTTATTAATTTTTAAACGCATTTATAAAACCATTAGTATAATTTATTACGAGATAATTTTTGTAAAATATTCACGATAAAAAATTATATTGATAATCTCTGTGATCCCAAATTTTACAAGAATTAGGCATTTTAATATTCAAAAAATCGGCAAGATTAACTTTCTGTTTTGACCTTCGACGAGCATGTCCCCCTTTAAGAGTTAACTGAATTCAAACTACTAGGTAGTAGATAGAAAATGATTAAAATACCTCGTCTACACGTGTCTACGACAGTGCGGCGTCCAATTGTCCGGAGGCCAGTCGTCCCATTCCCCATCGGGGTTGCGGTGGCTCTTTTAATATGCTCAAAGCTTGTGCAAAGCACTGGCTTATTAACTGGGCTTGATTCCAAGTGAGGTCGCAATATATTATTACTTTACACTGTCACGCCCTAGTGTTGGGGCATAGAGCAAACACAATGTCACACCACATCCCGTGGCCGATCCTGCTCCATGTTGTCAGTTTTGTAGTATTGGTTTCTCCGCCGTCATAATTTCGTCATAATTTGACAACACTTCAGATGAATACCTACTAGAAAGAAAAATGAAAAATTACTACGTCGAGACTTGAATCTGGATTCACTCAATGTACTGTACCAATGAAGATACGGGTACCGTATTTAATTACGACGAAATTAACTAACTAATTACATTAAATGCTTATCAAATTGCGTTACTGATTGTGGCAATCGATTTTGGTTTTTTTAAATGAAGGTTCAGTTAAGTACCCTAATCATAAATTAACGCCCGAACCACTCCAAATAATAATAATAACGTTCTTGCACTTAATTATATTTAATAATCCAAAAAACTTTTTCTTGTATAATATGATAGAGCTTGAGAATTTCTGTGATCATTTCACTGCTACTTCTACACTACTGTCACTGGGCCTGGCGGTGTATTTTATAGTTTAAAAAATCGATCCTCATGAACAAAAGAAATTTTATAATAAATAAATTTATTAATTTTATATTAAAAATAACTAACTAGTTACTGGAGCATACAATAAAATGGCAAAGATATTCGAGTCTATTCGAGTCTAGACATTTGAAGTTAACTAAAAAAAACTAATTAGTTTATTTTCAATTTAAATAAATCACCTCTAGATTTGAAAAGAGTAAGTAAACGTTAATAAGACAAATTATGTAGGTATGTACCTGTTTAATTATATCGTATCGAATAAGTACTTTAATTAATAGCTTTAATTCAATAATGAAGAATATTAAATTTATATGAAATGCACCTGTTGCGTTCACATGATGTTTTCACTACAGTTTTGTGGATTGTAATTATATTGTATCACCTAATTTAATGAAAGGTGAAAATATATATTTAAAATGAATTGAACTATTACGTATGCGGTTAACATGAATATTTCAAAACACATTTTTAAACAGTGTTATAGATGTCATGAAATGTCTATAATGGATAAATCTTTTAAATAATGGGTGATGAATTCGGTTATCTGGTAACACTTAAGAGGACTAAAATAACACAAACGTATGTAAAGAGATGAACTGATAAATTGCTTAAGTTTTGCATGGGTTTATGGATTGGTAAAAAAAACTGATTCGACAATATACATTCGTTCATATTATCTAAAGCCGCATTTAGACCAAGCGAACGAGTGTTTGTTCTTTCCCCACTCCAGCAAAATTCTTATACTGTCTCAACAAAAAGCGAGTGCATTTCGCTGGAGTGGGGGAGAACAATCATTCACTCGCTTGGTCTAAATGCGGCTTAAGATACGTTCTGATTTTTTTGAACAAACTCCTGGTCATGGACTGCATAATCTGGAGTTATGGGTTGTTTTAAATAGCCTTAGCATGCTGTTGCGATCAATTTAAGGAGTCTAGTGGGGTTACCTTCACTTTGCCGTATGAAAGAACGAATGGAGCGTGGGAACTGTAAAGCTTTGGTCGATCGAAAGATGGAAATTACTGAAGTATCATTTTTTTTTTTTGCGAAAATTCTGAAACTTATGGCTATACATAGTTAAAACCAAATTTCGCCTGTTTGAAGCTTGCTTTCTAACAGTGGTGCTTTACAATAGCGTGTTATGATGCCTTACGAAGGTTTAAAGCAACCATACTATACTGAACTTTGAAATGAAACAAAAGTAAACCATTCAGCTTACGTCACATCAAAGTTGAAAACGCGACGTAAAACGTGGTTTAAACACGTGCTTAGTATGATTCAAAAGAGTCTCAATCTATTTGGCCTTTTCTTCAAGCCAATCGGATACCTGTATCATGAAAAGCTTCTAATTAGATAATTTAATTAATAGATTAATTTAATCAATTAGATAAGATTGCTATAGAAATAAAAACGGCATTTCCCGTTTACATAAAATGTTGAATCTGATATCTTTATTATTGATATAATTTATGAAGAAAGTAATCTTAAAAAATGTTCGAACACTTAGAATATAATATTATTATAAAATTTTAAAATATCTTTTTTTCATAAATTATACTAACTTATAAAAAAGATATAAGACATTAAATGTAATCACTTACCACCATTTTATGAAAGTGGAAACTACAGTTTTGGTTACTAGATATAAGTATGTTATTATAATATTATTGGAAACAGTTTTATTTAATCATACTCGTATTATTATAAAAACAAAGGGACCTATTTTTTTATGTTTCTTTATAGAAATTATAACGGATTTAAGTTTTGTACTATTCCATGTGAGTCGTTTTTTGCCACCCTGGTTTTGCCTTTCAGCATCTTCAGGTGCTATGTGTAGGTACCTACTCAGCAAAATGTAAATACACACTGACAATGAATACAATTAACTTCCCAATACGTTGCCATTATTTTCCCAGTATTGACAATTGTACACCTCTTGAATGTGGGTAATATTATTAATTATTATTTAATGATCTATTATTAAGGTTTTGAAAATGTATACGCCTATTGATTGTATTATTAGTGATAGCGGTTTTTTACAAAAACTTCAACTTTTTATTTATAATTTGTATTGTAATCCCTGGCTTAATAGGGTTAATATAATAATTAGCTTAATATAATAATTATTTTAATTAATTGTATTCGTTGTCAGTGTGTATTTACCTTTTTGTGAGTGCACATAGTGTTTGAAGATGCCGAAAGGCGAAACCCGGGTCGCAAAAATGATTCAAATGGAACAGTAGAAAACTTAAAACCATTAGAATTTCAATTCAAATTCCATCAAGTACTTTCGGTCGATAGTATTAATATTTCTTTGTAGAGTTAAATTTATAAAATATACACATTAATATATTGGCGTTGATGTGGGTGAACTTATAAATAGAATCAAATACTAATAAAACTTATTATTACATCAGTAAAGAGTTTCTGATTTAATTAAAATATTTTCAAAGTTCTTTGGTTTATTTAAAGTTAAATTTATATACCTAACGATAATATTATATTTTTAAAAGAAAAATATGACGGGAATTTAACAATCGAAACGCTTTTGAAAATTCCACTGCGCAATGCTATTTTTAACTGGGAGAGTGAAAATTGAAATATCAAGTCAGATGTAATTAAATGCTTGTAGTGGATAACTGAAACACCTGCGATTATTATTAACAAAGCATTTGAAAAGAATATTTAAAAATAATAAATTTTCAAGTAAAGCTATGAAAAATTTAAATTTAACACCTAAAGGTAGATTTAAACATGTGGCTATCATTGGATTCCTGTGACCCAGATCGCAATAATAATATTATTTATTACATATTCATTTTCACACAGAATCAGTCAGTGTAATATAATATGATTTCGTTATATTATGAGATAGCAAATCCACAATTTATTGCATAGTCATTTCAATATATTATTCCATAGTTAGCCGGTCAATAACAAGCGGGTCATAATTGATTGGACATGTCACTCGATTATAAATTCTCGATGAAAACACATCGCACCGAATTGCCATTATATTTATTCTTCTTCTTATTGTGCCATCCCCTAGCAGAGGTCGGCCACCATTAAGGCGATCTTATCTTTGTCGTCTGCTACCCGGAACAGTTCAGTGGAGCTGCACTCGTACCAATCACGGAGGTTCTTAAGCCACGAAATGCGGCGCCGTTCTCTGCTACGCTTACCATTGATCTTTCTTTAAATGACAAGTTGGGGAATGATGTATTTTTGTCCTCTCATAATGTGGCCGAGGTACTGTAGTTTCCTGGTTTTGATACTACATAGAATTTCTCGGTCCTTCCCTATTCGATTGAGAACTTCAAAATTTGTCACCCGGTCAGTCCAAGGAATTTTGAGGATGCGTCTATACAGCCACATCTCGAAAGCTTCAAGTCTCCGTGACATCTCTTGGTTTAGCGTCCATACTTCCATACCGTAGAAAATGTTTATTATATTTTATCAATTGTACCCTTGTAAGTATTGAAACGGTAAATAAACTTTCACCTCCTCCATTATCACAAACAACTACTACCGTCTTTCATTTGCAACACCTATCCATCGCTGAAGTGGAATACCTACAAACAGAATAATATTAAACACGATACTTTAAAACCTTACTTAGTTAATCACATATTGCCCGTACTTACTACATTTTAGAATAATCAATCATGGGTCAATAAATACAATTGAAAATAAGGTGGAAAGCTATCGTGATTAAATTTAATAATACGGCATTTCTTTTAAAACTTTTTTTGCATGTCTAATCAGTTACAAAAATACTTTTAAGTAACTCCACATTATTTATAGATAGTTCACTAAATCATGCAGTAATTTCAAGTACCTACTTGATCATAATCATTATAATAGTCATCGACTGTAACAATATTATAGTAAGTAAAAAGAAAATGCCTATTTTGGCAACATTAGAAAGTCTAATAAGGTTTCATCATCATTATTTACTATTAAATTTGTTGTATCTATAAAATTATCGAAAAGGCATCAAAACTTAATTACAATCATACGAGTATTTATTTTCTCACAACTTTCAAGAAAGCTCGTCATAATAATAGTATCTTGATCACACCGCTTACTTTCATACATCTTTCTCACAATTGTTGTGTATGTCTCTCTTTATCGCATATACTTTAAGATCCATCACTTTTTAAAAATAAAAATGGTTTCAAGTTATACACATTTATTTTTTTATAAAAATCGATGATTTTTAAAATAAATATTTAAAAAATATTAAAACTATGAATTCGTCAAAAGTACAGTAAAGAAAACTTAATAAACTAAATTACAATACTTACTAAATATGACCATAAAATGTATGTATGGAGTCCTTTAACAAATTCACATTTTATAACATTTTTTTACAGTTGTTTGTACAATCTTTGTACAGTTTTTTACAATCTTTGACTTAAAATAAAAAATATTTTTCTTTTTAATGTTTTCAGATACATATTTATTAATTAATACAATGATTTCGGTTTCCCTATCTCCACCTACCATATACTCGTATATGCAGCCGCGGTTTGTACACGGCCGCCTTCAATGACGCTATAAACGTGTCTGAATGAAAAGATTTTAGTGCCACACTTCCTTGTCCCGAAGCGATGCTGCACGGGACTGATGTAGCAACCATGCACCTTAGTGCTTAAAGAAAGAGCTTTAGAAAATAAAACGAATCTTGACTTGTTCTGCCGTCATTTAGTTGTAAATAATCCAAAAAATATATCAAATTGCAAGCTTCATATTTTTCCGTTAGGTGCCTATGGTAGGTAAAGACATCGCCTTAAGCGTTGGCCTATAACGTCTTGGGTCCCAAGTTCGAATCATGGGTGTGGCAAGTACACATTGTTTTTCAATTTGTATATGAGTTAGAGTATGGACCTAATAGGTTGAGCAAGTGGCTAACATCCATTTCTCGTAAGAACAAAATCTGTTAACCCAAAACCTCCACTCTGCGGAGGCCCATTTTGATCTTATTAGGATCGGACATGGTAAAAAAAAACAAAAAACTACAATTAGGCAATTATTAATTAGGCTATTTGACTATTATATAATATATTGTTGCAATGCGAAATCCTTGCGATGTGGGATTGGTAGGTTCCGGGTTTGAAAGCTCTATTACGTTATAATCACGTGCTACTCGTCGCAAAGCTTTCCGTTGAGCCAAAGAAACTTCTAGTTATATAATTAATAGCCGTTCTCCAAGTGCAACGTGATCCTTATAAGTTATGAGTTGAAACACTAACTATACTGATTGCAATTACAAATAATTAATGCTTTATTTGAAGTTGCATTACAGATTATAGCAGTAATACATAAGCATCGTTAAACGTTAGTTTAAATTAGAAATTTTTAATTTTTTTAACATTTATATACGTGTTATGTATCCATAACTCCCTTTTCTATGATATGTCCCCAATGACAATAAATAGTCTTTTGTTTAATTTATTCATCCATATCCTAAGTAACTAATTA
Organism: Rhyacophila brunnea; assembly: GCF_057557595.1. Classification (NCBI taxonomy): domain Eukaryota; kingdom Metazoa; phylum Arthropoda; class Insecta; order Trichoptera; family Rhyacophilidae; genus Rhyacophila; species Rhyacophila brunnea. The sequence continues at coordinate 15,240,173 of NW_028232806.1, forward strand.
TCAACGATTTGTCAAGAGTATTAGATTGGTGTGATTTCGACTATTGTAATGTACCTACTCAATATTATCGTATTGATCAACCCCAATTTATCCACCCTATCTAGCTGTGTTACTACATACATATAAACCCTTGTACGTGAACTAAGCGTCACTAATATTACTAACTTACTATTTCATATTTATACTATTGTAAATGATTCTAATATCATTCAACTCGGACCATTCAACTTGTTCAAACATAACTTAGCTCAACTCTTCGAATTGTTTCTCGTTTATTTTTACTCTATGTAACTGTAGGTACTTTAAGACCATGACGAATAAACAAGATGAAGACTAACACCTATCAAGTCTTATTACTGACATACACCTTCCACTAGACCACGCAAAGCAGCGATTTCCAAACTGGGAGGCGCGGAGTGTTGCAAAGGGCGGCGCGAAAAGTTTAACACAATTAATGTAGCCACAAGTTAGCAGTTTGCAAATGCATAGTTTGTAAAATGGCCGCTAGTTATAAACTACACAAAAAACAATCATATAAAAGGTTGTTTGCAAACCTGTCTGAAAATATGGAGACCAATTTTATAATACCTTACTTCTATACAACTGTCAAGCGCGCTGGCTTATCTCGTGAAAAAATTAAATAAAAGGGACAAATCATAATGTTGAAATTTGAGGCAAATTTGTTTAGGAACGATAATATTTAGTTGAAATTTAAAAAAAACTGAGTGAATAAATCAATGCAAGGACCACTAATCCATTCACTGATTTAAAATGACAAAGTGAAGGCATTCATAAAAAATTTGAGCTTTGGAAATCAAAACTACAAAAAAAAATAATTCACCGTGTCTCCACTTTTAAATGATTTCTACGCCAGATATATTGAAGCAAACAAAAATCTATTTCCTGAGTTCTTGGTTAGGTTGCTAATGCACTTTTCACTTTATTTTATTAATAGTAAAAATAGTTTAGGGCTGTTAAATATTTTAAATATGTGGTTGAAAGATCATAGTCTAGGGGCCCGCTTCAGGATGTGGGACCCATGATAAAATTCATTTGTCAATAAATCATGATGAATTTGGATTGACTACTATGAAAATTGAGTGTGCTAATAAACAATCACATTCATCGCATGAAAAACAAATTATTTTATAAATTAATATAAAATAAAATATAAAAAACTTGTTTATTTTAATTTTTTTTTTCATTTTTGTATTTAAGTACATTATTGACTATTTAAAAAGGAGTCTGTATTATTTATTGAAATGAAGGGGGGAGGCGCCAAGATTAGATTTTTTTGAAGGGAGGCATAGTAATATAAAGTTTGGAAACCACTGACGTAAAGGATCGGAGCCCGTTGGTAAGGATTTCTGTTGCCGAAAACATAACTGATATACTGACCAAAATAATTTTCACTTAATACTCGAGTTCGTGAGCAAAAGCGTCAATCATTGGCAACGATTTTAATCATAATGATGAGTTTCACTTGGTTGAGAGACTCTGGATGCCAAAAAAGTGCGATATACCCTTGAGGCATAGCTCATTAATCCTATTTCATTGTACAGCGTTGCAGCAATAACAATGGATACATTTCAAGTCTGACAAATCACACGAATCCAGTGGATACGAATTCGAATTACCCTAGGCGTAAGTATATTATGATAATATTATCTGGGGTGTTTTTAAATTAGTTATGTAAATTTATATATGTAATTGTTATATCATCATCATCATCAACTGGGGTTGATTCATTGCTGGGTGAAGGCCTCTCCTACTTCCCTCCACGCGTCTCGGTCCTTAGATCTTTGCTGCTACGTTCATCCACCAAAGTTTATGACTTCGTCTATCCAGCGGGTTTTAAGGGATCCATGTGGACGTTTAGTTTCCCTTAGGTACCACTATATGACGTCATTTTTTCAGCGGTCATTCACTCGCCGAGCAACATGTAGGTACAGCATAGTTACATAAGATTATGGAATTTATTTTAACTTATTAAAAGAGGCTTGTGATATGCCTCCTTATCTCAAAAACATACCTAAAGAAGTTTCATTTTGAATCAAATGCTTGACAACACGGTTGAAGCACAAAAGTGGTTCTGTTGGCCGCTGCTTGATCGCTTACATTTCATTATTTTTGCTGAAGCACGGAATGTGCTAAAAGGTACGAATTCAAAAAAAAATCTGGTTCTGCTTTGATCAATTAATCACGACTACACTAATACATCGATTTACAGTTACCGACGTTATAATATTAATACGGTGGTAGCAATAGGTAGACAATTTAAAATTTAATACAACCAGCTGATAATTCCATCGTTCTACTAGAATATTTTTTTTCAAATAATCCCATGCATTGTTTCCTGCTTTCCATAATCCAACACATACCTATATACTTGACCAATTTATATGTCAATAATGTTCATGGAGATGTCTCTGCTACCAAGCCTTCCACTAGTTTATGTAAATTTATCGAAATTTAAATAAAAAGAGGCCTGAGGACCCTTTCAGAGGTCTGAGTGGGTCAGACAAATACTGAAGGACCTTTCTTATATGTATGTAAATAGCTGAATTCTGGACTGTTTGCCTACAGATACTACGTACAAATATAATCACACAAAGAAAGTTTTAAAAGTTCTCATATCACTATAATTTAAGTACCAAATGAGGCAATATCAGTTTCAATGTTGGTTAAGTAACACCATATTTTCAAATTCAGATTCAAATTTATTTATTCACATTTAGTGAACTTTAAAAATAAGAAATTCAAGACGTTCACTACACGACGCATGGTTTAAAAATTTGTAAAACAACATCTATCTACCCATATATACTCAACCTCGGGTAGGTAAAATATATTAACATTCGAAGTGATTTGGTTGGAAAGAATTATTGACCACTCAATTGGCATCACGAATGGCAGGTTAGTTCTGCACCTTGGGATTTATATAATAGTTTTGGGATACTGGGGTTAATACTACTAATAATATCCGTATAAATCGGAAAAATACGTGGTCAAGAAAGGAATAATATTATGTAATTTGAAGATTTTTCTCTATTCCCTCCATTGTACTATTTATTATATTATACCAAATTAACATTGATTCTGAAATTACATACGAAAACCTTTTCAAAATCTTTAACTACTGGCATATTTTTTATAAAAGCTTGATGACGGTTGAAATACTTTCAATAATGTAAATATAATATAATATTTAACGATTAAACGATTTTTCTAATATATTATGTATTTCTATACTTTTTTTAAACGATGTCTCTACAATAATAAGATCCTAAAATTCCTAAGTCTTGTATAGTATATACAATTAACACTAAACATAGATTTAAAAAGCAAAATAATTAAATTAATTAATAATTATTAACGACTCTGGTAGTCTGGTACGTAAGGGACTGGCTTGTGATCCGCGGGCTCCGGGTTTATTCCCGATATGTATTAAATTTAAATGATTTCCTTAAAGCCTTGGTGTTCATGTGATTGTTTTACGTATACTACTGCAATACTTTTTTTCTCTACACTACTATCATTAGTCCGCGTGGCCTGTTAAAAAGAAATAATATAATAATAAAAATGCCATATCTAGATTTACAATGGTGCTCTCGACTAAAACTTAAATTGATTTTAATTTAAAAATTATATTTTTTTTTCTTTATAGTATCAGTGAAATTCACATGTCGTAATTAGACTCAGACCTTTCGCCTAATAGCATGAGAGAATGGCTAACAAAAAAATCTGTTACAAAAATTCTTCGTAAGGATTGTTGAACAAAATATGGTTTTATATAATAATTTTACATTTTTCCCCGTTTCTAGTATAATAGTATACTAGACAAAAATTATAAATAATTTGGAACACCTTAAAATCAAACAGAAAAAAATATTTGTACCGAGCAGAACTCGAACCTAGGTCCATCAAAATTTCGGCATATATGTCCTTTACCTATCATTCATTCTGTACAATACCAATTACGACAAAATTTACTATCAAATAATATGCGTTTGAGGTGTTACTTTAAATTCCACTAGTATTATATACAATATGCAAATTATATCTATTCAATATCACTAATATGCTACAATCTTAAATCTTTTGTACTATGTGTGATTAAATGTAAAATAGTTTATTTGAGAACATAGATATTTGATGGAAAACATCCGTATATCCGGATAGATTATCCCGGATTAGGAAATGTGGATGTTTCACGTTCTCTCTCTGGACACTTCATATTATATTCCGGAAATCCGGCGGTAAAAGAAGATAGCCGCGATTTGCAAGTCAAAGAGTTTTTTATTTTACTTTTTTTGTTTGACAACAGACCGGAAACTATTGAATGAAGTGATGAAATAAGTTTTCTCTCTCACTCTTTCTTATGCAAATACATTAAAACTTATTTTGTATAAAGTAGCCTTTACTCAAAAAGTGTTGTAAACATTACTTTACCTTTTGAATAAAACTTTTCTGCGTTTGAAAGATAAAATTAATTTCATTGTATAATACTAACTAGGTATATCACAAATAAGTTTATTGTGTATAAAATATATTAAAACAGTGAGTTTCTGAGAGTTGTAAGTTATAACATTTTGTCTTTAAGCGTTCGTGGACTAATTTTATTAGGTACCTAATAATTTTGAAGTTATACTTCTTTAGGCGCGTTTGGAAAATCAGATCAGAGTGTATTTTTGGCGTGTGACATGTAACACATAATTTATTTTTTCACACAAAAATAAACGCACTCGATTGGATTCGAACCACCGATTTTTCGGTTATCAGCCGAACGCACTACCATTACGCCACAGTATGATACTCCAACCGTGATGATTATACTGTATAATATTATAGTTTAGAATTATTCCGTTGCCCAGGCAGCGAATTTATTATTGTCGGCCATTTCTAATTCCTTACGTAAACAAACTTTTAAACGTCATAGTGGCAGTTGTTACTTTAAAAATAAAAACAATTATAAATAATTATATAATTTAGTAATATAAGTTAAAGTGTATAGAAATAAACCAACGGCGTTCCAATAAGCGGTCCTTTTTCTTGAGTGTGTAATTTAACAAGATAATTAAAAGCTAGTCGAAGAACCTAGGCTATCACAAGTTTTTTTTTGTTTTGTTACGCCAAAGAAGTATAACTTCTAACGCGCGTACATAATTACACACAGATTTTTTTTCTAAGCAATATTTAGCGTATAATATAGGAGAAGATAATTCAATCATATACATTAGTATATATACTCATTTTATATAATATTTTAATATAATTGTATCGTCCTGTATTGTTAAAATCTTTTTGCTTCAATTTATAATAAAATTGTGCAATACACAAGAACATACAAATGGAAAATCTTGAATTTATAGTTTTTAATTTTCACGATAAGTATATTAAATACATTTCAATTTTAATTTATTGGATAAAATACGAAATATGAATTTTATCACAATGTATGTATCATTTTATTTTCATGAGATACCTAGGTAATCAATAATATGTAAGTACCTCTACAAGAATAGTATTGTATTAATTCAAACGTAATTTTACAATAAAAAAAACTGTGCATTCTTCGTAGATTTTCCTCTATTTTTTACATATTTTGTAATAAGCTTTCTTGAAGACGTATAAGATATATTGTTATAATCTATAGTTAAAATGTATTTTTTTATTCATTCAAAAATCATTTTTCCAGAAAATAAAAAAAATGTGTTTATTTTATTTAAGTATTTATTTATATTGAAGTGAGCTTCGGTATGGTGGCTATACCCATAAAACACTGTAAATTATCACCCATTTGTATTAAATTTATTAACTTTAATATTTATTTTGAGTATTAATCCCCCCCTCCCCCTCCCGTAACTAGGTATTTTTATCATCAGACATAATATACAGAGGTACATTCAAAATTCTATACATTTTTATAACGATTATTTTCTGTCAGGTCTAATGTAGTTATTATGGCAGTATGTATGCAAAATATAATTAGCTAATATTATTATGAAATGTGTTTTTAAAATTCTTTAAAAAATGAAATCGTAAACAACATTTTCTTTAGCTAGTAATATTTTATATACATATTTTTTTTTAATATTAGCTTTATAAATTATGTTATTTTGCTTGTTGAATTGGTGTTTACCTGGTAAAACTCTAATACACCGGTTTTAAAATATTTTTTTTTATAAGTCGACGGTTTTCGTATAATTATTAACATAAAACTCAATTCATATTTTTCATAAATTTTTAAGCAGATTAAAAAATGTACTTTGCGATTTAAGTTGGTAGTATAATTTATTTATTACTATTTACATTATTTTTATTTATATAATGATAACTTCTTCTTCGTTTGCAACAGTTTTAACAACAAAAATATTTAACGCAAATATTCCCAAGTAGTTTAAATATTAAATCAAAAGTTGTGTTTATATTTTATCTCCTTTGATATTCAAATTCCACCATTACCTCAAACAAAGTCACAGAAACCAAAGTTTACTGTATATTTATATGCTGCGCTTCTCAACAATTTATACATATATATAATATAATCCTACTTGTGTTTATACAAATGAATTCAACTTAAATAAAACAAAACATAATACAAGTTGCACTTATTTTAATATTAGTCAGAACCTGTTTCGTCCTCTTCAAAGTTGACAATATTGTGAACTGGTGAAGAATATGCAATAATAGTAAATTTTAGTAAGCGAATTATTTATTGAAGATATTATGAAGATTAAATTTTCAAAAATGTCTTCTTTGTTCGCTATGCTCGCTTACAAATAATGTATGTAGTGAGTGAAAGTACAGTAATATTAAATAATTAAATACGAAAATGTACAGTAAAGGTGGCTGAAAAATAGTTTAATAGTCATTGTTTTTTTATAATTTCCACATTTTTTTTATGGTCTTTCTTACGAAATGTAAAGATTTAGAAGCGTCACTTCAGTTTACATAGTTTTGAGAAGCAAAGTATTTTTTAGCCATATACATAGAACGTGCTTGATACAAATCTACTGTGAAAATAGTTTCTTTGCGAAACTTCTTGAATACAGATGGCGCCAAACGGGGCCGGAGCGTTTCCTATTGGGAATTTTATTTCCCAGCAGAAGAATTTATTATTCATAATCTTTTACAAATCTCGCTTATTCATCTTAGATTAAACATTAATATTTTAGTATGATGGTTTCTGATAAATAGTTTTCTCTACTCTGTTCAGGTGAATAAAAGTAAAAGAAAGCAGCAGAGATAAGATCACATTCCAACGCCTTTTTGATATCAGTTTAAAAAATTTATATCAAGATCTATTCAATAAATGCTAAAAATTAAATAAAAATATTAATTTAATGTCTTGATATTGAAACCATATTTTACACGTCGTATTTTAAATTACAGTGTAGATATGTAATTACGGGTAGATAACCAATGAAAAAAAACATTTATTTTCGCATTTATTGAATGAAAAAGAATGGCTCTTCAAATATTATGATTATATTAAACCATCGTACAATTTAAATAATAATATTGTAAATACAGAACGAAAAATGTTAATTACAATGTGAATTACAAACTCAGATAGAGTGATATAACTCTGGACATCTTATGTACTAAAATATGGATTGTTCTTGATTTCTAACGTTGTTTTTTATAATAAATAATAAATTTTTATGGTATTAGTATTATCATCATAAGTGACCCAAAAACCCAATACCCAATAGGTCCTAATCTTCTTCAATAACTTTCTTCATTGTTTCCCACCATCTGAAAAATGCTCTATAACATAGTTTTTGACACCGACCAATCAACCACTGAAAGCTGGGTCTGCTAGTCGAACTTCTACTGTCTGGTTTGGTGTCCAGTGTGTTTTAATATTATAAAATACGACCTACATTTCTATTTTTACTTAATGTCTTATTCAATTAATATTTCATACTATTACTGTTGTATGCCAATTAAAAATTAATTAAATATTTTTTTCGACAATCGGAATTTTGAAAAATAAATATTATGGAAAATGACGTAGCCATGTTAATCACAGTTTTATATTCTATTCAAATCATTTTTTTTATATACATAGGTTTTGACATTACTTACATAACGATGATGTTCTATGTATCAGGAACATATTATAGAGCCCATGCAAAGATTATTATAAGTATTATAATATTGTAAAAATGGTGACAACATATCCTCTATTCGGGTCTGTAACAATATTTTCTTGTATCGGAAGCCAACCGTGGAAATCCATTCATCGCTCATTTTGTATTCAGTCTCAATACCTAAATATATCAGCAATCTTTCTTTCGATATTATTTCTATCTCTATTCGCTGGGAATCGAACCCGGCAATTTGTTTTGCATGTTCCCCGCACACGGAGTCTATACCGCCTACACTCGAATATTCCATTCTATCTTCTTACTTACTGTGCGAGAGAAGTAGATTGTTCATTTATAAGATGGGGTGATTTTTTTGAAGGTGATTTTTTTCTGTAACCTAATATTTTGATATTGCAAAAACTTTTTTTTTCTTTAATGCATCATCATTGTGAATCTTCATCATTTGGTTTCAATATACATTCATTATGAAGGTCTCATTGCTCATTCCTCACCCAAAGCTTTTATTTTGGTTGGTTTCTTCACATTTAATTGATACAACCTAAATACACCAGAAATGATGTCAAACTACATTTTAAAATTTTGTAGTTCCCATATTTAAGGCAAAAATTACTGATAAGGTATATCGAATCTGAATTTATCACTTAAGGTCGTTTGTATCTATAAAATTCTCAACAAAATTCAGTCACTTAACTCAACACTTGTTTCATACAAAATAATGAAAGTAATTGTTACACGACGTGATTACTCAAATATACAGTGACGTATCTAGGCAAAGTGCCGCCCTTAAACAGACTTAGAATGCCGCCCCCTTTCAATTTTAGATTAAAATTGTTTGAAAATTCATTAAATACCTACTTACTAAACAAAAAGGGCCCACATGCTCAGCGTAGGTCAAAATAGAGCTTTTATGGTATTTATAATTTTGAAGCCTTATTATACTTTATATTTATTTTAAACATTTGATAACTGCATAAAGTATTTTTATTACATAAAATAGTATTCTTTTAAACCTCTCGCTCTAATGTTTATAGTCATATTTCAGTACATCCATGTGCAGTGGTGTTTAGATTTATTAATTTTTAAACGCATTTACAAAAACATAAGTACAAATAATGTAAACATTATATAGTGACATATTTACATATTTAACGTTTAAGGAATGTCCAGGGTTATGCTCTGAAAATACCATAAAAGCTCCATTTTGACCTACGCTGAGCATGTGGGCCCTTAAACAGACAAATACACCAGATATCTCTACTTGAGAATTAGAGAGTTGCCACGAAACCTACTCCCAAACAGCGGTGGTTTAGATATGTAGACGCCATTATGAAACATTCCCTGTACAATTAATTAACCGTAAATAAAATAATATGTATTACAATGAATATTACATTACTACAATATTAATGACGTTATGATAATTTTTTTGTACTTCATCATTTTTTAAACTAAAATGTCGATACTTTCTAATGAAGCGACCATACCATGTTTTACACTAACAACCGCCACTGGTCTGAGTTGTAATATTTCCACCTTACGCAAGGCATGACCTACCCACCCCCACGAAACGTCACTGCAAATATAAATAAAGATTTCATTGTTATCTATCCTTTTATTTCCTTAATAGGTATCGCTTTATAAACCGCAACGTATCCAAAAGAGCTTAGTATCCCAGAAGTCCTCTCCAAGATACCGAAAGTAAATAATTGCTTTCCATGAAGGGTGCAATATTTTGCCTTTGACCACCTCTGTTCAACTGAAAAGGTAATATGACATACAACCTTTCTTCTTGTCACAAATTAACTAAAAATTCTAAATCATTTCTCCTAGTGTAAACCTTGTCACAATAACCGACAGTTGATCCAAATTTCTACTGAAATATTATTTTAAGGGTATCCAGCGATAGTTAAAAATGATAAAAAATGACACACATTAGCAAGTACACGGACGTTACAGCGATATTTGCGACATTCTGATTCCATATATGAATATAATGTAATTGTTGATATTTTTGAAAAAATATTTGACTCAACCCACATCCATTTTATTCCAACTAACTTGTCTTACTAATTAAGCCTCCCGTGCGATACCTAATCATGATGAAATCAACAAAAAGCTCTCTGACTGGGACTCTATCGGCGTAAGAATGTTTGTGACTTGATGTGCATATGTTGGTTTTTTGTCAAACTTTGTTTGTGATCGCGAAAAATACAACATTAAAAATTAACAAACAACGAATTAACAAACTTTAAAATAGTCCCAGGATCTTTTAATTTTACAAATTTACTCTCAATTTTACAACGTTTTTATTAGCTTGTATTCTTGTTTATCCGGTGGTTTTTTGTCCAGTACAAATCTTGCAATCGATTTTTAAATAACTTCCCGACTAGCTACACATTTGAAACTTTTAGAATATATCAGAACACGATGCCAATGCATTTTTTTAAATACGTTTAGCCATCTTTAAGTAGAATTAAATACATGTTCAGTTAATTTCGTTTCGTATGGAAAGTTATTTTAGAAAAATCCGTAAAAAGTAAAAGACTATTATTTATTGTTTGCTAGAGGTGGTCCTAGCAACTAAATTATTGATATATATGTGTGTTACTATGGAAATCAAAATGACATATCAGTATTCTATATTTGTTTGTTTGTTTGTTTTTTATTAACTTCATATCAAGTACAAGTTTGACCATATTGATCATAATAATTCAACAGAAAATTGAAAAACGTTAAAAAGTTCTTTTAATCTTGTAATTATTTATATATTTTTTTCTGTTGCATAAGTACTAATATTTACAAAATTGACGTGATGATTCAATTATAAATATCCTGCTATATCATAAGGTTCAATTCTGTTAAGGAAAGTAATAATAATATATTAAATACATTAAAGCTCTGAATGGGATATCGCAAATAATAAATCATACCATTCAGAATATAGAATGACTTATCCGCTCGTCACATCTATATGTGACATTTAAAATCGTAATATTATCATCCGAAAATATTGACGAGACTAATGTCCTTCACAAATATTCGTCTCTATTGACAGAAAATAAATGTGAAAACATTTCACCTTGACAAACACGTTTTGATAGGAATTCATCTTGTACACAACATATGAGCCAACATAAATCTATCAGCGCAAGCATTTTTTAATATACGTTCCCTTACAAATCGAATGTGAATAGAATGAGCCAAAAATCTTTCATGATCCGATCAATTTATTAAAGGCGTCCTTGTGTCGCGTCTACGAACACATACTAACTAATGGACGCAGCACATTATGGAAAATAAATTCGCAACTCTAAACGATGCCGCTCATTGACAATACAAATTACATTCTTACGTTAACAAATTAATTTTGATGGAAAAAAATTGCCATTTTAATAATAAAAAAACACTGTCAATAATTGAGGTTATTTTTGTGTTTTTTTTTTGTTTTTGTCATTTTTATGTCAAATTCAATATCGCTACCTGAAAGCAACATTGAAGTAAAGTGAAATTAGTCGATTTTGAGATAAGTATGCCAATCGATTGCTTTTATATTCTATTCTGATAAATAAAAAGGATTTCAAGTTATACACATTTTAATTTTTATAAAAATCGATGTTTTTAAAATAAATATAAAAAATATTAAAACAATGAATTAGTCAAAAATCTAAACGACAAAAAATCTAAAACTTAATAAACTAAATTTTAATATTAAATATGACCATAAAATATAATATAATAATAAGATGTGATCCTGCATCGAATTCACATTTTTTTACAATTGCAAGTTTATCTTTAAATTAAAAAAAAAAATTAAAATGTTTTTAATGTTTTCAGATACATATTTATTAATTAATACAGTTGAAATTGTAAATTATCAAAAAAAAATCTCAAATTGCAAGCTTCGTATTTTTCCGCTAGGTTCTCTGCTGGCGTGCGTCTCCCCCTTAAATGGATGTTGTTTTATCAATTCATAAAATACGGTCTACTTAGCTTATTCTGCGTACTTCCATTTATTTTATACCTATTTTTTGTATTTACTAATAGACCTTCTAGTTTCATTTCATGCTGTGAAAGCGTTGAAATTATAATTTGTAAAGTAACTGTATATAAATAAATAAATAAGTGTTTTCAATATGATATTACTAAGTACCTACTGGAATTTGATATAAATGCAGTATAGGAGAATTATTTTCAGGTAAAGGGCTATTTTGACCTAATTTGAAATAATGATTATTGCAGCAGAGGGTTAGTTTATTGAAATGGGCATTTTATTTTAAATTTACAATACAATTTACTACTCGTATGTATAAAGATAGCTACCATTATTAAATTCTATGCTTGAAATACAAAATACTTCATTAACCAAAAAATTTTGAATTGTGTTCACGATATTGCTCTCACTTATCCATTGACTCCTGTGGGTCTATTCTATACTTATCGACCGCTAAAATGATAAAATAATAAATATTATCAAACTTAGGGTAGGTTTGTATCAAAATATTAGGACTTATTGGAACAATTACACGAAGTTGGTTTTTATTGTTGCAATAAGTGCTATATTTTAACAGCACCTATCTTGCTGCTGTTAAAATATCGCACTTATTGCAACAATAAAAACCAACTTCGTGTAATTGTTACAATAAGTGCTAATATTTTGATACAAACCTACCCCAAGTTTGATACTATTTATCACTTTAGTGTTCGATAAGTATAGAATAGACCCACTGGTGTATATTTTAGATTAATATGCATAATATGTGCGTTCATTGTAGAAATACTGTTTATAATTTTTGTATGGACATTAAATTTAATGTTGTGATACAAATGTAATTTTTTGAATTACGGCGCAAATAAAATTAATTGTTCGCGTATAGATATATGAGATAAATATATAATTCATATTATCCTGCAGTGAATTATTAATGTTAAATGAATTAATTGGTCATAATAATGTTTCAACGAGTTAGTGCACAGTTGCAGTATGTCCAAGTTTGTGTGTATTTAAAACCACATAAAAATGATTCAAATTCTATGACAATATATTCTCAAAAACACTATTTTAGATATGTGCAGAATTTGATAAAAACAACGAATAAAAATGGGGTAGAAACAAAAATAAAAGACAATCAAGCAAGTGTCACGCAATTCACAGGATCAAGAGAAGTAGGATCAGCTTGGACAGTCTTTCATCCAACAGTGAATACAAGCAAATGATTATAATTCAAGGTGTGATGCATACATGTATATTTTATATAATAATATAGTAACTCACATATACTTTCATAAACTTAATCTGTTTATTAAATGTGTCCAAATATCTTTAATATCGAACAAAGTTTAAAAAAAATATATTTAAATTTCGAAAAGTTTTGGCGCTTTCTGCACACTTTATATTTGACACAATTTCTCTCATTCGCATCGGGATACGCGGTACATAATATTGCAAAGTCATCCGACAAAGTCAAAGCTGTCAATCAAAATGAAACGCAGCTGTCACGACAATGGCGGAAAGGCGGGAAGGGGGAGCGTTGAAAAAAATCAAACAAATTTACGGAAAGACACAGCGCAGCGCTTTGTGACGACACACTCACTTATCGACGGATTTCTAATATATACGAATAAAAAAAGAAGAAAAAAACTTTTCGACATTTTTTTACAACAGACAACACCGACTGAGTAAGGAGGCGTCTTCTATTCCGTCTCGTATTTTCAGAAGAAATCGAAAACCATTTTACATAATATTAACTTTTTTTATTAATCTTATAGAAAAAACATTATATTATTTTTATTAGAATCATGAAGTTTCAAGTTGTTATTCTATTACTAGGAATAAATTTTAATATTTGATACATTCTACTTTTAGAATGTTGAAAAAATGATATAAAATTTATTATCATTCATCATTGCACGTATTTACATCACTTGTAAATACCTCAGAGAAATAATATATAACGATTTGTAAAAAATTCTTTTCAAAAAATACTACGTCCAACTCTCACGTGCTCAACCAACTAAGCTATCCGTTTCATATCTAATTGCGACCAAATTAACTAGTAATTTTTAAATTTTTAGAGTACTCTTAAACTTTTTCCAAATTTCGTTAATTTTTGGCAGTGGCTTTTGTTTTTGAAATCAACCTTAAATACAAAGCGGTGACAGAATCTCTATAATTTTAGTTATAACGTCTTGCACTTGATAATAATTTAATAAACTATTTTTCATTCAACGAATAACTCACAAAATTTAAGAATGTAACATTCTTTATTGAAAATACAGTCATAATACATATTATACTCGAACAACACCTTGTTAAAACTGTGAACTAAGAAGTTCCTCCCATTTTTAACTGCAATTTCATTATAAACTAACAACCTCCTCCCATTTAGTCGACAACAGCGCCTTCCGGCTTTTACCTAAATCTTCATGTTGGAGAGTAGGTAAAGCTGGGATACTGCAAAATTGCAGTGATATTTTATATATTTATGATATTATAGGCTTCTACGAGAGATAACTTATTAAGTATCTCGAAAGATAATTGCCGTATAAAAAATAGATGTGTAGGTATATTCTATACACAAGGCGGCTATCTGGGATATCGACGGTAGTTTATCATATTTATTTATTGAGGTATCATAACCGTGGAGTATTATAATAATTATAATAAGTTAGCCGTCTAAACCGTCAAAACTGTATATTATGTCGCTCTAAAAGTTAACACTGCCAAAGGAGGGGCTGTTAAAACAGCATTTTTTTACTGTTTGGAGACGGTTAACTTGTTGTAACAAGTAACTACTCAATACATAAATATGATAAACTACCCTCGATAGCCGCTGATAGCCGAGTTGTGTATAGAATAGACCCATTGATTGTGATTATTTCTTGATAAATTTCAGTATAACAATATATTGATTCACGTGGAGAAAGTTAAACAATGAAATAAATACAGAAAAAAAGTCTGTGATGTAAACACTATGACACAAACCTATCTTGCTGCTGTTAAAATATCGCACTTATTGCAACAATAAAAACCAACTTCGTGTAATTGTTACAATAAGTGCTAATATTTTGATACAAACCTACCCCAAGTTTGATACTATTTATCACTTTAGTGTTCGATAAGTATAGAATAGACCCACTGGTGTATATTTTAGATTAATATGCATAATATGTGCGTTCATTGTAGAAATACTGTTTATAATTTTTGTATGGACATTAAATTTAATGTTGTGATACAAATGTAATTTTTTGAATTACGGCGCAAATAAAATTAATTGTTCGCGTATAGATATATGAGATAAATATATAATTCATATTATCCTGCAGTGAATTATTAATGTTAAATGAATTAATTGGTCATAATAATGTTTCAACGAGTTAGTGCACAGTTGCAGTATGTCCAAGTTTGTGTGTATTTAAAACCACATAAAAATGATTCAAATTCTATGACAATATATTCTCAAAAACACTATTTTAGATATGTGCAGAATTTGATAAAAACAACGAATAAAAATGGGGTAGAAACAAAAATAAAAGACAATCAAGCAAGTGTCACGCAATTCACAGGATCAAGAGAAGTAGGATCAGCTTGGACAGTCTTTCATCCAACAGTGAATACAAGCAAATGATTATAATTCAAGGTGTGATGCATACATGTATATTTTATATAATAATATAGTAACTCACATATACTTTCATAAACTTAATCTGTTTATTAAATGTGTCCAAATATCTTTAATATCGAACAAAGTTTAAAAAAAATATATTTAAATTTCGAAAAGTTTTGGCGCTTTCTGCACACTTTATATTTGACACAATTTCTCTCATTCGCATCGGGATACGCGGTACATAATATTGCAAAGTCATCCGACAAAGTCAAAGCTGTCAATCAAAATGAAACGCAGCTGTCACGACAATGGCGGAAAGGCGGGAAGGGGGAGCGTTGAAAAAAATCAAACAAATTTACGGAAAGACACAGCGCAGCGCTTTGTGACGACACACTCACTTATCGACGGATTTCTAATATATACGAATAAAAAAAGAAGAAAAAAACTTTTCGACATTTTTTTACAACAGACAACACCGACTGAGTAAGGAGGCGTCTTCTATTCCGTCTCGTATTTTCAGAAGAAATCGAAAACCATTTTACATAATATTAACTTTTTTTATTAATCTTATAGAAAAAACATTATATTATTTTTATTAGAATCATGAAGTTTCAAGTTGTTATTCTATTACTAGGAATAAATTTTAATATTTGATACATTCTACTTTTAGAATGTTGAAAAAATGATATAAAATTTATTATCATTCATCATTGCACGTATTTACATCACTTGTAAATACCTCAGAGAAATAATATATAACGATTTGTAAAAAATTCTTTTCAAAAAATACTACGTCCAACTCTCACGTGCTCAACCAACTAAGCTATCCGTTTCATATCTAATTGCGACCAAATTAACTAGTAATTTTTAAATTTTTAGAGTACTCTTAAACTTTTTCCAAATTTCGTTAATTTTTGGCAGTGGCTTTTGTTTTTGAAATCAACCTTAAATACAAAGCGGTGACAGAATCTCTATAATTTTAGTTATAACGTCTTGCACTTGATAATAATTTAATAAACTATTTTTCATTCAACGAATAACTCACAAAATTTAAGAATGTAACATTCTTTATTGAAAATACAGTCATAATACATATTATACTCGAACAACACCTTGTTAAAACTGTGAACTAAGAAGTTCCTCCCATTTTTAACTGCAATTTCATTATAAACTAACAACCTCCTCCCATTTAGTCGACAACAGCGCCTTCCGGCTTTTACCTAAATCTTCATGTTGGAGAGTAGGTAAAGCTGGGATACTGCAAAATTGCAGTGATATTTTATATATTTATGATATTATAGGCTTCTACGAGAGATAACTTATTAAGTATCTCGAAAGATAATTGCCGTATAAAAAATAGATGTGTAGGTATATTCTATACACAAGGCGGCTATCTGGGATATCGACGGTAGTTTATCATATTTATTTATTGAGGTATCATAACCGTGGAGTATTATAATAATTATAATAAGTTAGCCGTCTAAACCGTCAAAACTGTATATTATGTCGCTCTAAAAGTTAACACTGCCAAAGGAGGGGCTGTTAAAACAGCATTTTTTTACTGTTTGGAGACGGTTAACTTGTTGTAACAAGTAACTACTCAATACATAAATATGATAAACTACCCTCGATAGCCGCTGATAGCCGAGTTGTGTATAGAATAGACCCATTGATTGTGATTATTTCTTGATAAATTTCAGTATAACAATATATTGATTCACGTGGAGAAAGTTAAACAATGAAATAAATACAGAAAAAAAGTCTGTGATGTAAACACTATGACACAAACTACAAAAATAATATTCATTTTTTTAATACTATTATCATTATATTTATCATTTTAATTTAATTATATTTGGACTCATAATTTATTTTAGTTTTTCGAATGTCATCGCTCTTTTTAAAGCACAGCTACCGAATCTCTGCATAAGACGGCTTCGAGTTAACTCCGTGGAAAAATCTTGATCAATTTATTACATGTTAAATCACTTTGTCGTTGATCTTTCCTGATTTCAATAAATAAATCTAGGGAATGATAGATACGAAACCCAGTTTGAAGACAGATTCTATATGACATTTAATCATTTTCTTTCATTACTCGATATTAAACGAGGCTGAAGGTGATTTATATCAGTTATTGTCTTCTTAAGTGGAAACTTTAGTCAAGTTTAAAAATTGCAAGGTTTTAAAACACTTTTTCACAAAGCAAAACCTAATCAAAGTAATATAATATTATGTATTTATTTATTTCTATTTATGAAAATAAAACATTGAGATAAAAGAAAATAATAATAATAATAAACATTTTTATGCAGTAGAATAAAGTTTAAAAAACAAAACAAAAAAAGAATATTTTTTTAAAAACAAAATGCAAAGTAGTAGTAGTAGTTTAGGGATCGCATTTACTAGTCTTGTACCCCTCACTAATGGTGTCCAATAGACTTGACTCGAGGAAACAAATCTGACCCAGAATAGGTCATGGCTGCAACCACGTATGTAATTGACAGGCGCATTTAAATTTATATTCTTTAGGACGCTAAGATTAGCAACCATCCTTCGTGATAGCATAATAAAAAAATTCAAGAGCAGAAATGACCTACGAGATTTAAGAGGAAAACAGTTATATGATAATAAAGATATCGAATATATTTCTTCTGGATGCTAAAATAAGCTTGTAGGAAACTTTATAAGGACTCCAGATTATTAATAAATCCATATTTACGAATACTACGCACTGACAAGACGTATAGTGTACGTATGACAGTTGAACTCTCGAATGGTTTGACTATATAGTACGAGTATATTAATGAATATTTATAATAAAACAAAAATTCATTCATCAAATTTAATGTTCAGAGTTTGTTTAAAAGTAGTGTCAAATGAAATATCAAAATGCTACACGGCTGAATAGTATCTTCAAAAGTGACCTCCCATTGTGATACCAACACTCACGTATCCGTATGAAATCTAAAAATTATGAGTAGCGCAACGTGGCGTGGAAATGTGCATGTTGGACACAATGCGGAAAGATCACAAAATATACCAATGGAAAAGCAAGCAAACAAGAATAGGCAATGTTATAACAATCGCTCAATAGATTAAATAGCAATATACAGGACATGTCGCTCGAGCGAAAAACCCCTGGACAAATGCCGTAATATGTTGGTACCCAAGAGGCACTAAACGTCCAAAGAGATGCTCTAAAGCCCGCTGCGTGAAGAAAATCATAAAGTTTGGTGAATGCGCGTAATAGCGAAGAACTGAGGAATGTAAAGAGTGGAGGGAGCTATGGGGAAGCCTTCATCCAGCAGTGGATCGACCCAGGCTAATGAGGATGATAAATATACATGAATGAACGTTAATATGATTTGACATAACTAGTAATATACATTTTATATTACTAGTTATATCTCCTTAGCGTAACCCATTAAGCTTGTGTAACAAATCTGATAGTTCATTTTAAACGTTTCATAAAAACCATGGAAAGATATTATAAAGTACATGATTTTATGTATTTTCTCAATAATTTCCTAACCAAATCAAATATTTTAATTTTGACACGAGACAAAAAGCTGCGTTCCGGTCAATTTCGTGACTTATTTTGGATTCCTCTATAGTTATAAATACTATTACTTTGTAACTTTACTTTTTTACTAATAAAAAACAATTAATTCTATACCTTTTTTGTTGCCACCCTTGTAAACAAAGTCAACGACCTTACAAACCAAATTTCAATTGGCTAGCCAAAAGTGACCGTCGAAACTTGTACTCATCTATTTCCTGAGGATTATAAAAAATGACATAAAAAATATACATGAAAAGAATTCTGTCCTGTTGTGCTGAGACGAACGGCTGGAAATTATGCGATGACCTATAAAAAATTTACATCTAACGAGCTATGGAAGGTTCCATGATGTAGGAAGTATGTTTATTGTGATTCGGCTTGAGTATACCACGTACAAGTCATCGATCAGTTTTAGATGCTGGCAGCATATTTGAGATGAACAAAATATTGCTCAGTGTTATATAAAAAAAATATGGATAAATCTTAGACTATAGATACATCTAGACGCCACCCGTTGCATTGCTAAATGAAACTGCGTGCCATGCGTTTGGTTTGTGGGCGAGCGAACGCATTCGTACACAAATGTTTGAGACCATAGACCATTTCGCTAGTGCTCGCACTAGACGCTCAGAATTAAAATATAATTTTCTATTTTTTTATGTTATATAGTATTTTTAAGCGGTCAAAATGCAACCATTAGGTAAAGATATCCATAATTTAAGTTATTTTAAAGAAAAACTCGGTCACTGATATTAAAAAATATAATAATATACAAATAAATTATCACGAACATGTATCAACTACCTATGAAACGTAATACCATCTTCTTGCTTATCAGTACGGCTACCACATTTTAATACAACACACAGAACCATCTTTTCTACTTAATTAACTAAAAATATTTACCACTGACGTTATGTTTAACACATAAAATATAAATTTTAGCAACACGCGCTCGCAGGTTATCGACGCTCAGTTAAGCAACAAACTAAGATTTGACGGCGACACCACAGTAAATCATCTCACACATCTGTAAACCTTTTATCTTACGCTAGCGCGTATCGCAGAGATTATAAGGGTGCCGAATACTTTCTCACTCGCACTTATGCATCGTTGTTGTTCAGGTCTTGGGATAAATCAATTTCTATTAAAGATTGATAAAACACATGGTTTAGTTCGATGCTTACATACATGCGGTGAAAAGCGCACATTAAACGGCGGGGCGATCATTTTTTGAGCGGTGAACTTCAATAATGTATAAAACAATAGTGGACTGTAATTGATTTTAATGGAATGATGATGGGTGTGGATGCTGGGAGGGATGGTTTCACGGGGGTAAGTTCATTCACTAACCTTATTGCTGTTGAGGCTGACTACGTAGTGATTCTGGACAAAAAAAATCTTAAAATCCTCATAATTTACCTGCATATTTACAAAGATAAATATAAAGTGTTTTAATACCTACATAAGTTTTCAAATTTTTTTTTAACTAAACATGTAATAAAAAAGTTTTAGGTGTGATTTATAATAAACCGTTATCAAGTTTATTACAAAATTTTATCTCAATGTTGGTTCACACGTTTCCTCTTTTAAATTTGCCTTCAATGGGATCAGATTGAACCTTAATATAATTTTGCAAATAAATATAATTTCCACAATGGCCCGCTTTAATATTCATTATTCTATTTATAATGTTTTCATTTGTTGTAAAATATTATCAAATTACAAAACCAAAATATGCTAGTTGACCATTTAAAGCCGGGTATCCACTATGTTCGCGGACCAGTAGTGTTCCGCGAACCTGTAACCGCTCAAAAGATGACGTGCTTTGTGAACACGGTTGCTTCGCAGGTGCTCTGCAGTGTTTACCTAAACGTTAAGGGAACATGGCGTCTGAATTAGTGACAAGTATTGTTTTTACATGCATTCATTATTTTGTAGAAGATTATAAAAGGATTTCTCATTTTTGGCGAGCTGATTTATACAAAAACAGACTATTAATTGGACATAAAATCTCAAAAAATTCTTCTTTCGACCATGTCCGATTCTAATAGAATCATATGGGCCTCCATAGAGTAGAGGTATGTATTGACAGATTTTGTTTTTTACGAGAAATGGATGTCAGCAACTTGCTCAACGACAGACACAAATTGAAAAATAATATGAGTACTTGCCAGACCCAGGATTCAAACCTGGGACCCACGGCGTTATAGTCCAACGCTTAAGCCGCGCGGCCACCGTGGGTGTTACGATTATAAAATGTATGTAAAAATATGTATTATAAAAAATACGTAGACATTATAGAAATGTTATGCGAATGTCTTCAAAACTTTGATAGCACTATCAATCCAAAGAAAAGACACTAATTCCAAAAGGCTATATCGGATCAAGATAATCTGGCTTTTTAGCCACCGGTGATAGTTTTACCAGTCTACAATATATGTTGAATTTTTCAAACCAAAAAATTAGCATTTTTGTTCCTGAAGTTTTTAAAGCTTTAATCTGTACATTAAAAGACAAATACACGTACCTGTGTATCAACATCTTGAGGATTCCACAATACCGAATTGTTTCGATATAATTCGATGATAGCTAAATATTTTTCTTCCGTCCACCCCATTACAAATTGTTACAGCCTGTTACATGAACACGACATACACAGTCCACTAGTTCACTGGCGTCCACAAACTCAATGCACTCGCCTTTGTGCTCGAGAACGTAACGCATCCTGTGGATCGCAAACTGTACAAGCTATACTGTAATTGCGGAGCGCTACTGGTTTTCGAACGTATTGTATATGCGGCTTTACAATGCAATAGAAAGCAAAACATTACAAAGTTTTAAATAAAATATTCCAAGCATTATTTTTGTGGTGTTCGGATAAAAAATACTTCCCGCTAAAGTTGAAAATATCAAAGTCACAGGAGAGTACTATTTTCAAAAAAGCAACATTTAAATGCTCCTGTCAGATACAATTGTGCATTAATAAAACTAACTTAACGTTATTTCCAGCTTTTAATATTTTTTTTATTTAGTAACTTGAAGCGAGTTAAATAGCTTCAAGTTAATTTATAATCAACATGCATTTTATTTTACTTTAAACATTGATTTGCACCAGCTTAAAACATACCGATGTATTATGTATTTTTCACCAATAGAGTTCAAAAATTCTATCAAATATTAGCTTCAACAAAAAATACTGAATTTTATTTCGAAAAGCACATTCACTCTTCATATTATGTAGATCCATGATACAATTGAGTAGTATATATGAATCCTAAGAAGTTTGGAGATGTCTTTATCTAGAACATCTTCAACAAATTACCGTGTATATACTAAACCTTTATGCATGGTAAACATCGATAACAACATCCCACTACGTGTTCTCTTTTTCTTCTACATTCTGACGATCGTAGCTACTCTGAAACTTTTCCTCACGGCCCTCCGCTTCACTCGGCGCACCAAAAAGACTATCTCCAGTTAACTTCTTCACTTGGTCATTCCACCATACCGATGTTATTTCTCTGCTTTGTCATCCAAGTTGGTCTATGTAACGGAATATCCTAAAATGTGTATAGAAAAGAAAGAGCTAGTCAACTCAGTTCAACCAGCTGTTAGACTTATCGGATTATCTGATCTGGTCACCAAAAATACCTGTTTTGTTGCATTTATAAAATCTCAATACTGCCAATGTGAATATCTCTTCATTTAGATTATTTTATATTAGCCTTTAATTTGTTACATATTACAGTTTTTAATTTTGCCTCTACGTGATCCTCTCTTCCGTAGTTACTCTTAACTTAAAGTCATGTAAATTCAGTCTAAGCAGAATTTAGAACATGGTGACCACATTTTTGGATAGTTTTCTTGATACATTCTTACCCATAACAAAACATGCTTGACATCAACTGTAGGGTCGCTTGATACGCCTAATTAAGACAAGGTGATGTTTATTAGGGTCATTAACTTTAATGACTGGTTCATCATGTGCACCGTTCAATAAATATGAAGCATTCGGACCCAACACTAGATTTCGAAGCCATCATTAATTGCCATCCGCTCTCTTGCCCACAGGGTCCATTAGTCGATACCGTATAAAAATATGGAGAACATTAATGTTTGCACAAGCATCATTTTCATAGCAATTGAAAATCCTCGATCCTTCCTTGGGATAATGTTATTACTGTCCAACAAGAACTTCTTAGCTACGTATTAAAACTGTGAACTATCAAGATCCTCCCATTTAGTCGACGACAGTGTCTTTGGCTTGTGTTTAAGTCTTCTTGCTGGACAATAGTATTAATACACTGAATTATCATGTACTTTATCATTAATAAATACATTTTCTATGTTTACGTGACGGAATAATTGTATAGGTATCCAATACTAGTTTTACTACTAAACTAGTGGCGACATATTCCGCGAGTAAAGACGATCTTTAGCAACGAAACTGAACTCGGATGCAAATGTTTTAAGCCTGATTTATTTCCCTCTACCCCATCGATTATTTAGTTGAGCGCTTTTGAAGGCTTTAGTTCGACGCTGACAAGCTTTGATGACGCATCGACTTTAACTTGACTTCCCAGCCTTTCATTCTCTGAAAATTTACTTATGATTCAACTATTATATACCTACGTATATTATTATTAAATAGGGTTACAATATTATGGTTCAAAGTTCAATGATCTTAGTGAAGAATTGCAATATAAGTAATAATATCATAAAACGACCGTTTATCACGGGCGCACGATCTGATAAATTTATATAGTTATTTTTCATAACTATGGCAACACTTATAATATTATCATGAAATTTTCCGACAAAAAAAATTGCCGCAGAGTGTATTTAGCGTTCTGAACGTTATTTTCAAGAGCTTTTATTATGCATCAAGCTTAGGGTGTTAAAAATAATATATGCTTCCGATTTTCACGTACACATAATATTATGCAACTTAGTTTCTTAGTAAAACGATAAGGGTGGATATATTCCTGAATGATACCCTCCACATAATAATGATAGGAAGCTGAACACAGATTCCTGTGAAAACATATTCTGAATGAAATTGCACCACTGAATATCCGTAGAGAAGTAGCCTCCGATTTTCATCGCACAGCCTAATAATTGTGTAATGATCGATATAGGTACACCAGAACAATCATTTCTGAAATCTAGAAAAAGCTACCTTAAATCACCCAAGGATATTTCGGAATATACATCCAGCATGGACTGACACAGGGACCTATGATCATAACTGCGTAATGTACGCGTGTATATAAAATTATTATCGCCAAACGAATAAAATGGTCACTCAACAAATATCAAATATTAAGGCTATAACTCAGTTGAGGCATGGTCTAAAAAGATCGTGGCTAGGCGATGCGCGGATTGTGCAAATGACGCGTGCCGAACGAAATATAATTTGTCATATAAATCCAACATGCGTCCATTTAATGTTCAGTTTATTGTTCTATTAATAACAATAATAATAATATATTCATTGACATGTTTTCTTTTTCAAGTAAATGGGTAACGTTTTTTAGTCATCTTTACACGATTTAAAAATTAATACCCCCCTCGCCATCACGAAACAAATTGACGTGTTCACAGCTCGTCGTTTGCTCTCCGATTGCCAGCGAGTCCAAAATTTCGTCGCACCTATAGTTTAGCACCTAAAATTATTTGCCGTTTCAATGAAGTACCGTCTTAAGAAAAAAAAATTATTCAACAAATAATTCAGAAGATATAAGTATGCAGCATTATTTTTATTGAACATACATTATTTGAAAACACTTCTGAGAAAATATATAACCAATCAAAAAATCTTTTTTTTGAAAAAAATATATATATAATATATATATATGACACCCTGAAAGAGTTAAACCTGCATCTTTCGGGATTCGCGCCCATGCACATCAACCACAACAATGCTATAGACATCTTATCTATTTCCGACAACTTTTAACTAATGGCTCTAACAATACACTCTAGCGCGAATCCCAAGAAGTGTTTGCAAATTATGTAATTATGAATTATTATTACTTTATTATATTATATTACCCTATTATGCAATATATTTTTGATTTGATTATTAACAATTATTTATGAACTTGTAATATGCTGGCATAATGTGGAAAGATTTGAAAAGATTAGTCATGAATTTCGGGTATTGTATAAGTTCAAAGCTTAAGCCAATTATTATAATATTCTGTCCACTTCCCTCACCCCGACTCTATCTTATCACGTATACATAGTAGTAATACAATAGACACTTGAGGTAAATCAGTGAAATTCATATAGCGTAGATCAAACTCCGACAATGTACCATCTAGTAACAAGTTCACTAGTTATAACTAATACACGTACCGACGTTCGCTTAACAGTATAAGTTCAAGTGCACGTATGATGTTCTGAGAATTCTCTCCCCCTTCCGCATTCCATTTCATGCGGTGGTAGTTAACTCCCCTCCCCAGCAAAAAAACAGTCAATTTTCTCCCTTCATGATAATTGAAACCAAGAAAATTGTTAAGAATAATCCAATCTTAATAATAAATCTTCATTTTCATTATAGGTAGGCTTCTTTCAAAGTACTTAGTTGCGTATTTTTTATGATTCAATTACTTATCGGTAAT
This sequence comes from Rhyacophila brunnea, assembly GCF_057557595.1. Taxonomy (NCBI): domain Eukaryota; kingdom Metazoa; phylum Arthropoda; class Insecta; order Trichoptera; family Rhyacophilidae; genus Rhyacophila; species Rhyacophila brunnea. The sequence goes on from NW_028232806.1 coordinate 15,266,088, forward strand.
CATAGTTTTTCTGCCAATTACTTACAATTTTTCTGATTAAATGCTAAATCAAATCGTAAAATATGGTCAAATTCCCTTAGGAATCCTTATTCTTTTTGGGGATTTCTCTACGAAGAGCGAAAAACGAAAAAAACGAGAACAGAAAAAATATGGAAAAAGAATATTCTGCAAATATTGACTTATTAATCAATATAAACATCTTTTTACTTAGTTAATTAGGTACATAATATATGGATATTTTTATTTAAGGGGGGACGTGCGCCGCGTAGGTCAAAATGGAGCTTTTATGGTATTTTCAAAGCATGATCCTGGACATTCCTTAAACGTTGTAGATAATCTATTTATATAATTTTGAAGCCTTATTATCCTTTATATTTATTTTAAACATTTGATGACTGCATAAAGTATTTTTATTACATAAAATAGTATTCTTTTAAACCTCTCGCTCTAATGTTTTAGAATATAGTCATATTTCAGTACATAAATGTGGAGTGGTGCTAAGATTTTTAACATTTATTAATTTTTAAACGCATTTATAAAACCATTAGTAAAATTTATGTTGACATTATTATAGTGAAGTATTTACGATAAAAAATTATATTGATAATCTCTGTGTTCCCAAATTTGACAAGAATTAGGCATTTTATTATTCAAAAAATGGGCAAGATTAACACATTTGAAGATAATTCTAAAGACACTGATTATAAACTTTGATTCTAAAGATTGACCATTCAAGTGTGATAAATATCCGACGAATAATGATTGTTTTATAATAATTATTGAACTACGAATAAGGTAGTATTTTTTTGAAATACGCCATTTCCCAGTGGTTAGGCTACAAAATACGGCCGTAGCCATAAATTAACTATAACTGAAGTAGGGAGTAAAATCGTGTAATCTCGCGTGTTTGAACGATGTACCTAACCAAAAAAAAATCTTTTTTTTAAACGGTACATGTTCAAATACGCGCGTTAACATAAACCCAGCAGTGGATTGATTTCGACTGATGATGATAACAGTACAATGTGATTTATAATAATACACCTTATTTTACACGTTGTTTTGTCCTTATTTACGATCATAACAATAACATTGTTCCGGTATTCACTCGTAGACACATTGCATCAGAAACTAAACAAAGGATTTACCTCATAATATTATGTTTTGCAAAGGGGTAGGTATATGTTTTTGTTTGTCAAATTTTAATACCAGCAACATTTAATATTACTAACATAAATTTAATAAGAAGGTTGGTTATTTTTGACTCAACTACAAACGCCACTGGAATTAATATATAGCATGTTTGTTGCTTATTATAAATTTAATAATTTATTTCTATTATAATATAGTACGTTTATATAAATCAGTACAACATATTACACAGGTGACTCTCCATAGTATAAGTATATATTTTATATATTACTAGCTGAAGTACCCGGCTTCGTACAGGGTCGCTTCGTGGTTATAGATATTTATCTTAGATATTTAAAAAATAATAAGAGGTAATTATTTTTTTAATATTAAAATATCTGTGTTATACAATATGGCAATATTAAAATAATTCTAATAGGAGTAAAGGTCAAACAAAAGACCACTAAATTAAAATCGAATCTAAAATATTATTAATATGTAGTAAAAAAAAATCAAAATTGCATAGATCAAACAAACAATAAACGTTGTATTTTATATAATACTAATTTAGAAACCTTCGCAGGTGTGCGCACAACAACTGACAAAAGTTTCATCGCAATCGGATGAATGGTATAGGAACGCATACGAATAGAAGAAGCAGATGATTTTCTAATTCAGAAATCTTCGTGGGTATGCGCATGACAACTCACCAAATTTTCATTGCGTATAGAAAAAGATAAAATAGAAGAAGAAGGAGATGGTTATTCTAATTCAGAAACCTTTGCGGGTTTTGTCACAATTATTGACAAAAGTTTTATTGCAATCGGATGAATGGAATAGAAACGCATACAAATAGAAGAATATAAAATAAAAGAAGAAGATGATTGTACTAATTCAGAAACCTTTGTGGGTGTTACCACACCAACTGACGAAGGTTTCATCGCAATCGGATGATTAGTGTAGGAACCATACGAATAAAAGAAGATATCATGGAGAAGAAGAAGAAGATGGTTGTACTAATTCAGAAACCTTCACAGGTGTTAGCACAACCACTAACGAAAGTTTCATCGCAATAGGATGAATGGTATAGGGACCATACAAATAAAAGAAGATAGAATGATGAAGAAGAAGAAGAAGGAGATGGTTGTACTTATTCAGAAACCTTTGCGGGTGTTACCACAACAACTGACAAAGGTTTCATTGCAATGGGATGAATGGTACAGGAACCATACGAATAAAAGAAGATATAATGAAGAAGAAGTAGAAGAAGATGGTTTTTCTTATTTAAAAATCTTTGCGGGTGTGTGTACAATAACTGACGAAAGTTTCGTCGCAATCGGATGAATAGTATAGGAACCATAAGAATAAAAGAAGATATAATGAAGAAGAAGAAGAAGATGGGTGTACTAATTCAGAAACCTTCGCAGGTGTTGGCACAACCACTAACGAAAGTTTCATCTCAATGGGATGAATGGTACAGGAACCATACGAATAAAAGAAGATATAATGAAGAAGAAGTAAAAGAAGATGGTTTTTCTTATTTAAAAATCTTTGCGGGTGTGTGTACAATAACTGACGAAAGTTTCGTCGCAATCGGATGAATGGTATAGGAACCATACGAATAAGAAAAATAGAATGATGAAGCAGAAGAAGATGATGATTTTTCTAATTCAGAAATCTTTGCGAGTGTGCATACAACCACTTACCAAAATTTCATCGCAATCGGATGAATGATATAGGAACGCATACGGGACAGACAGAAAGACAGGCAGACAAACAGGCATACAGACAGACAGACATTCATTTTTATATATAAAATATAGCCTTTACTCTTCACGGAAGTGCAAGCAATAAGTTAACATAGTTTTATCGCAATCGGATGAACGGTATGGCAGTGCATTCAATACGAACAAACAAACAAATATTAATTTTTATATATTAGATAGACCTCACGATGGCCGAGAAGTAATGTGTCGATTTATAATGTCGGTTTCGAATCTGGCAAATTCACATTTTTTTATTAAGGAAAACAAACATTGCATGATTGCAAATAATATATATAACAATGGATTAAACAAAAAATATTGCAACCAACAAAGTTTCCATATATAAATTATAATAAAGTTAAGCCTTACATGTTTGTTAAGAATTATTGAAATTTATACATAATATTATGAGTAATCTAAGATAGATTAGAAAAAGTGAATAATAAGAAAGAAAAAAATACATTTACAATTTGATTAATAAAAAATTTCAATTACACAAGATTTTGGAGATAGCGCGTTTAAACGAAACAGGTGAATAATTATTGAAAGGATCAACGGTAGAAAAATACATATTGTAATTTAAACAAGAGCGCCGAATAAAAAGACGCTGTGCATAATTAGAATCACTACGTAAAACGACTGACATGGTACAAAGCTTGGTTTCGCGTAAATCTTGATGGACAATGGAAACTCACCCTTTCGAGTAGATTTCAATATGCGTTTAGACGCAAAATATAGACCTAATAGGTTGATCAAATGGCTGACAGCCATGTCGAGTAAAAACAAAAAATCTGTTAATACACCCTCCACTCTACAGAGGCCCATATTATGATCCTCTGAGGATCGAAAATGGTGATTTAATGTAAAGTAATATATAATATCTGCATAATATTTATTGGCCCCACAATCGTATATAGATCTTTACCGACTTCCGAAGAGGACAGTTTTTTTACAAGAAAAAGGTTTAAGTAATTATGTCAATGGTCTGGATTCAAACACACATTGAAAAACAAAATTTGAAATTACCAGTCGCGAGATTCAAACTCACCATTTCATAAGAGCTTGTCTAGATGGCGCGTGTCTCGCTGAAGGTATCGGCGATACGATACGAGTACATGTGGACGACTCAATAAGGTCATATATACCTCAAAAGCGAGCGAGTTGTTACGCGCGAGTCAAATCGCGCCATCTGGATAAGCTCTGAGCGCAACATAACTGCTCGCCTATCACGGGTGTTAAATTTAATATGATTATTTATTTTAGACACTATATAACCCAACATTTATCTTGGTAGTATCCTGGATATGTCTTCACTCCCGTCTTTCCACTACAAACTCCTTAATAATATTTCGTTAACCCTAGTAATACACTCTCTTTCAACAAAGATCAATCCCTCAAGTTAGGTCTCTCAATCTTTCTTTTTCCTTCCCGTGTATTGAAAAGGAGCTTTTTGTCATTGGGCTTAAGAACTTTACACTTTGGTTGCGATTTATTATATAGGCAGGCACGTACTTGGTGCGAAAGTTTGCAGAATTTTTGATGGGGGATATAGACATGTATGACATTAATTGGTATAACTATATATATTATATTTTATCTTGACTTAAATGACCTATAGTCGGATTTTATTACCAACTTCTTCATGTGTGATAAATATCTCTTTGAAGACTAATTCCAATCTTTAACACTACAGAAATTTCATCAGTATATCCGAAGAGTTTCAGGGATTATTGAATTATTCGTAATTTTTTTAATTTAGACTGTTACAAATGCTTCAGGTCTACAGGTTTAATCTAACTATGTAACATTATAACACCCAATACCACCATTACCACGATTCGTTTTATAAAAGACGGATCTTTGAATAAGTACCCGTGTTTTGCCTAAAGTTTTTCGTGGTGCTTCGGGCGACGTCACTCACGCAGTGTTCTATCACGGATGTCTACAGTAACATGACACCTCAAGCGGCTATTTGAATAACACACCTAACGGACTGCCGTTAAAATTATTATTTCGTACTTGCTGTAAATAATAAATACTTATTATTAACAGATGGCAACTTGGTAAAGTTTAATAGAACATGCTAGTATTATGACAATGATAAATTCCAGCTTAGAGCTAAATACAAATCGGCCACCGATAGTGCGGGCCGTAAATCTGGAATAATTGACCTGCCCTTAATCCCAGCTGACCGTTTCAATAATATATTATACACCCCATACCAGAAGCAGTTCATATAAAATATAGACATACACATAATATATTAGGAAGATCTACGGGTATAAGCTATTGTGTGGACATTATTACTTTTGGTAACCGCAGTACCTAATTTAATAAAATCAATACTATTATGTCCTAACTGCAGTTAATTAATTTCGATTATGAATACTTTTGAGTAGATATTACGTCTCAGAATAACTCTAAAAGAGCTTTTTCTACATGCTTTTTCTATTTCTTCGTGGGTAAATTTTCTCATCAGCTCTATTTTTCCACGTTTTTATTAGCTCGTATTCTTATTTGTCCGTTACAGATTTTTTTCATGTGTGTCCAGTACAATTTTTTTCTTGTTTGTACAAGATTTATATTGGACGATTGAAGATTTTTAACTAACTTCCCGACTAGCTAGACAATTGAAACTTTTAGAATATATCAGAACACGACGACAATGCATTCTTTTAATACTTTTGGTCATCTTTAAGCAGAATTGAATTCATTTTCAGTTAATTCTGTTTTGTATGTTTCGGAAAAAATTCGTTAAAAGTAAAACATTATTATTGTTTGCTAAGGGGGTTCTAGCAACTAAATTATTAATATAATACGTGCGTTACTATGGAAATCAATATGAAATGTCAAAATGACATTTCAGTATTCTATATTTATTCAGTATTTCTATCAAGTACAAAAAAAGTATTTATTAGTACATAGAATTGTCAAGTTTATATGATTCAACAGAAAATTTAAAAACGTGGTATATAAAAAGTTCTTTTTATCTTGTAATTATTTCGATGTGAATTGAAATTGGAAATCTATAATGTAGTTGTTAATAGTTTCGTTCAACTACCCCCGTTATTTTTTTTATATCTGAAGGTTCCTTGAATATGTGACATGTGATGGGCAACGTTGAATGATTACACAAGTTTGTATTTGTTTCGTTTATATTATGGTACCAATAGATAAGTTGTTATGACACGGCACTATGAAAAGACAGTATTATGTTAATAGAAGTTTTGAATCTAAAGGTTTACAATAATACTTTTGGAATAGATATCTGCTCGTGTTGACTACATTATTGAAGCGTTCTATGACAACTGTGTCATTTCTGTTGCGTTCTTGCCTATACTCTAGAAATGAGCATAGACAAGAACATGTCAGTTGTAGGGTTGGATAATACCTCTACAAATCGAAGGGATTGTTTGTTAGTGAAATATCTCAGAAGGTATAGTTATTGGAATTAATGAGCGTGAATCATAAACGGATCGGTATCCAGCTTAAAATATCATAAAATACACACATGTTCACACATAGGTTATGTTATAAAATAATTAACGATCTTGGATTTTTGGAAGATCCGTTTTGTATGATAAATATGGGATTAATTTTAATATTTTTTTTTCTATTCTTTAGATATGACTGTTTCTGGGTTATTCTAGGTAGTTATTTTCAATAATGAGAATTTAAAATTTTAAAATCTTGTTTATATTTAGTATTTATTTTTGAAAAAACATCCTAGAGTTGTAAAGTAATTCACTTTTTTTTCTTTTGAGTATCAAAAAAAACTATTTTCGAGTAAGTTATAACCTGAAGAGAAAATTGTACTTGTTTATTTAGTAGCTGGTTAATACAACTTGATAAATTAATAAGGGAGTCCCTGGCTTCCCATCTCGACAAAAGTGCATCAACTTCGCTTCTTTGAACTTGATTCCTTTGCAACTCATTCTCAGTTTCTATTTACTCACCTTTAATGGTGAAGAACAATTCACGAAAGTATACGCTGTACAAAAACTAAATTATTTATTACTAGAAGACTTGTGTATATATTACTGACTCTACATTAACGTCACTTCAACAACTTTTTCATTATGTCTAACGCCCTACCAGATACTCGAATTTTGGTACAAGAATGCCGATACGATGATAATATTTTGTTTGGTACCACCAAGTTCTCCAATTTCGATGCCTCATTTTAGGTTTATATGAGAAAAATAAATAATCATGATCTTATCCAGTATTTCTTACAACATATTAGCTAAAATAACTATTGTATGTATATTATATAAACAGTAAAAAAAACTTGAAGAGTTTACACTAAAAACCTATTTAATATTATTATTAGTTTTTATTCACAACTAAAGTAAAGATGGGACATTGAGCATTTGTATTATGATGTATTATGTTACGGACACATCCACGTGGTCTACTTCTTTCAAGCTATTCAGATTCTTATATTTTGGAAACCGTCGAATCTTGGTAACAGTTAGTAAAAATATGAGATATGTGAATTGAGAAGATACGAGTACAATAAGATTTATGAAAAACCAAAGTTTTGGAGTGTAATTTGTCTTAAAGAGGAAAAATTACATAGAGTAAACATTTGATGACATATTCTTTATAAAGAGGAGTCTATTAAAAATACTACTCGGAGCTCTCTCGCCTGTTTGTGAAGCCAGAAATAACACAAGACATTTTTAGATTGTTACGGCGTGTTATTCCTCCTTCTTTATTTGACATTTCAGGCTCATTGCAGAGACCATTTTTAAGAGATAATAATGTCAAGGTTTTGCAGCATTTGGATTCGGCAGGTATGTACCAGATGAGCGGATACCCAAACCGTACATTGGACAAACTTCAAAAATCATATACATATACATATTAACAAAATTTTTGGCACTTTCAACAAAATCCAATATTTGATCCGGTATCTCTAGTCGTCACAACTGACACAGTAAACTATCATCCCTTGTTACTCTGAGCAACATTTACTCTCAGCTATACAGATTGCTTTACAATATACTTAGAACAGTTCAGTACACTTCAACAGATTATCTCTTGCTAAAAATGCAATCTGCGACAAGTCAAAGATGTCGAGGAAAGAAGGAAGAAGAGCACATAGTGATAACCCGAAAATTTTTAAAACATTATATTATAATTTATCGATGTGATACCAAAAATATGTGAGTTATATCATTAGAATGGATGAAACGCAGCCTTGAAATTTTAATTAACAATAAAACCCGGAGGGAAGAAAACAAATTTTAACACTCAATACCTTGACTGCATTAATAAAGACGCCATCAAGTCGGGTACGTAAAACTAGAAAGTTATCCTACATGCTGGCCAAGATGCACTTAAGATTGTTGAGTAGTAGCGAAGGATGGAGATAGGCTGTTACACCATAAATAGTGTGCACCATAAATAGTGCACATTACACTTTGTTAGTCATACGTATTTGTTTTTATTGAACTAAGACTATAATCTAAAGATGGTGTTGATTAATGTTTAAAAAATCAATTAAGCCCTGCGTAAACCAAACCATAATATTTTTGGTATATTTTAGGAGATACGACAAAATTTTTCACACTTTTTCATTCATACTTATTTGTTTTCGTTGGATTAAGAATACATATTATTATTACAGACGTTGTTGGTTATTTTTTTGTGATTCATTAAGCCCTGCCTATACTTAACTATAACACATAAAAATTACTCTATTTATAAAATATTCAAAGTTATTTATAATTGATAATTTTAGATATTTATAGATAGACGAGTATTTTTTGACTATTACCTATTATGGCTTAGTTTTCGCAGGGTTTAATTGAATTTAAAAACTAACCAACACCATCTTTAAATTGTAGTATTATTTCAATGAAAAAAAATACGTATGGCTGACAAAGTTTATTGCATTTATGGCGGATCTTAACTGCCTACCTCCACCCTTCGCCACTGTTGTCGAGCGAATGATGATGATGCTCCTTTCACTTTAGAAAAAATAACACTTAAATTATACCCTATATCACTTGATTATTAATATAAACTTTCTAGTTCTAGTATACAAAAACTTTCCTGATTAGCAAGCAGCATTCACATCACATAAATCTTCAAAAAATAGATATGCCTCGACAAGAAGTCGCTCTGAGGCTGCCTCTTAATAAGATTTCAGCGGCGAATTGAATTATCCTTTATTTCTCCTTAGGCTTACTTCTATAAAATAAAACCTACAAATGGATACTGTAGGCAGAGAGCCTTTTTGCGTCTACAATTTATTTTATATGGCAATTGTACCGGAAATTGAGTAAGAATATTTTAGTTTTACCAAAGTAGGTACTTGTTATACTTTTTAGTACGTAATTAATAATTATAAAATTCATATAATGGTTAAAAAATACAGAAAATATGTAATGAATAGATCAGGGCTTCTTAATCATTTAGAGTCGTGACTCAGACTGGAGTAATAGTTTTGGCCTCACAAGCGACATGTACTAGACTAAATTTGCTTAGAGGTTAAAAATTAAAGGTTCAAATACATTATTATCACGTAGTGTTACATACTTATTTCATCACTCCGCAGAGTATTTTGAATGACCACTATCTCTTTAAATTCAATGATGTATTATTACCTATTTTTAATTATTATTCATTGTACATGCTAATTTTAATTAATTTTAACAGTTTCTACATATGCACACGTTAAAATTACTTGCTATATTGCATCCATAGATAATATTTTGAACATAACCCGACCTGCAGACCATAGATAACAGATAATAATTTAATAAAAAATCTACTAAAGGGAAAACTACTAAAAACAAAGAATACGAGAATTTTACATGAGTCAAAAATGTGTAGGCATGTAGAAAATGATAAAAAAACGTTCATGAGTCATGCGGGTGTCGATGAAGCACGGTACGCGTGAGGTGACCTCATTGTTGTTCTGGTAATTTCGGCATATTTTTCTAACTGACAATTTTCGAGGTTCCAATTGTACTATGGGTGGGAGCTCAGTCTATGCCAATAAAAATGACATTATACACTTTTTTCCTGTAGCGGCAGCTTATTATGACAGCACGTGACAGCACATAACATGATCATAATGTATTTGAACCATAAGAGTAATACCGCGTTCTCCTGTGGAGATTTTCGTTGTTCAACAATGCGTGTTATATGATATTCCGTGTTCCATATTTCAACAAAATTGACATTTCAGTTATTTGGTCACCTAGCTTAGTAACCAAGGTGATAACTACTTGCATCGGTAAATCAAAATTGTTTATTTCACTTGATGTCATTTTAATTACGGCTATTGGCACGTGAGAACGCGGCATAATGGGGATCTGCAGGCAGGAGATGAAAAATTATCAGCATCCGGTGGTAAACAAGTGACATTTAAATTTCATGAATTCCACTGCGTCGGTACGATACTCAAGTGCAGTGGAAGTATGTGGCAAGAAAATAATAATAAAATACTAACTCAAGATTCAAATTTAAACTCATTTATTTTATATAATCAGCATGACAACTTACAAATTTAAAGTGTTAGTAATAATATTTAATTAAAAATACATATTATAATATTAGTAAAAAATAAATAAAAATGTACACGGTAGCACACCGGGTGAACTAAGTAGACAATATACTATCTAAAAATCTACACACAACGTCCATCTAAACACACCTGTACTTAAGTGGAATATATAATTTAATATCCAAAGCGATATGAGTGACCAACACAGTTAATGGCCTACCAATTGGTATTATCAATGGCAGGTTAGTTCTGCACCTTGGAAGAACAAACAATGGATACTCCAGATTTCTAAGACAGTTATCAGGTACACACAAATGAATACTATCAATAATGGCAGTTTCCATTTATACCACGTATAAGTAGGAAAATATATGTGAATAAATATAAATCTCTTCAAACTTTAAACTGCAGTATATAAGCATACCTAAGAGAAAATCCATCCAATAGAACAACGGATAATATTCAAATAGCCGAAAGTAAAAGAATCTCAACTCTCTCCACCACAAGGGCGTACTTCAACAAATGCGTGGCCCAGACAATAGACCCACTCTCAATGAGATGAACGAAACGTAAGCAAGGAAATGTTTTTACTCAATAGTGAATTGATCCATGCTGACGATAATGAACATACTGTTACTCTATCGACAGTAGGTTAAAACAAATAATGTATCGTAATATTTAATCGTTTAATAATTAACTACATTATTAGTGAAAAATTCTTTTCTTATCAGTAAAGATTTTCACAATGTTAAATGTATTGAATGAGTCAACATAAAAAAAAACTTTCCTGTTTATACCCTTAGAGGAAACGGATAATATAGAAGACTTTGTGGTGTCATAAAATTGATCAAAAAACTCAAATGACTATGACCTAGAAACGTCGCCTTATGAGTAGAGAATCGCTGGAAAATTCGGTCTCCCAATCGCACCCTAGGGTCTACTGGATATGATTCGGTGGAAACCTTGTCCTCATTTCTCTACATTCTAAGCCTTGATGCACTTTCATAAATACATATTAATGACAAGTTAGTTATCAACTCGCCCTGGCATCCTCAAAATGGTGTATGAAAGTTTATCGTTGCCCAGATTTCATATTATTTATGTTATGTACCAACAATATATTATAATACTCTATGGTATCAGTATAATACATATGTTAATACAATCATTATAATCATCAGCTAGTATCAATTCTAAATGTCTTTGGGTACTGAGTATTTGTATCCGGTAAATTATTATACGTACACATTAAATTTTTTACTAATACATTTTGGCATAGTATACCTAAAGAGTTATCAAATTAGAATTATATATTTTTAAAACGTCATAGCAGCTATTTTTTTCTGATTCCCATCAAAATTTAAATTTGTGTTGAATATTTTTTTAGCAAATCATCATGAACACACAGTTGTCCGTACACAAATTGTTAAAATTTATTAAACAATAATGAATCTATTCGATTTACGTTTCGGGCATTATGTGAAATGTATGGTCATAATAATCGTCCTACAGAGCTTACTATTCATAATTTAATTGTAAAATTTGAGTCAAACGGTAATATTAGTATTATTAAGAATCCAACCCGTCAAAAACGTAAACGTACTGCTGAAAATATTGATGTTGTGAATTAAAATGTGGATTAAAATCCAGAATAAGCAATTACTCGTCGTACTCAAGAACTTGGACTTTCTTATAGCACTACATGGAATATTCTTTATAAAAATTTTAATTTGAAGGCGTTTGACCATTTGGTGCATAAATTTTTTTCCAATTGGTCTGTAGAGTAACTAGAAAAAGACCTATTATTTCATGGAACAATCATGTTCAACGATGAACCTCATTTTTGGTAAAATGGCTTCATAATTAAGCACAATTATCGCATTTGGTGTAATGAAAACAAACATGCTATTCTTGAAACACCAATATATTTACAAAAAATAACAGTTTAGTGTTGATGATTAGTTTATTTTTATTAGAACAAAGGTTATAAGTCATAATACTTTTGGGCGTCTAAATATAATAATGTCTTCAGAAATAACTTCCATTTTATCTAAAATACAGTGTTAACGTAATATTTATTTTTTGTAATTAAATATGTGTAGAAAACGTGGATGTAAAAATAAGGTCCAGAATCTCAGAGCAGCATAGCGTGGCGTAATCAAACGGAATAAATGATTACCTAGCGAAACAAACATAACATGATATTATACTGTATATGAAGAAGTTAGTTATAAGTTACACATTCTAAATAAATGTTGTAAAATATTTTCATAACACTTAGGAATTATAAATTACGAATTAATTTTATTTATTTATTGGACCGACGCCGGACAATTGGACGACATCAGAGCGTCGCTGCAAATAAATGAAAATTTTCGTCCAAATACACCACGCAATCAATATCAATCAATAAAATATTAAGATGAACATAGATGCTTAACAATAAAATGCTAAAATAGGCTGACAAATATAGTCACTCTAAATAATATTTCATGTTAAAACTATATATTAATTAGAATAACAAACTTTAGGTTAGATATTTTTTTTATATTCCATGACCAATACTTAATGGAACTTTATCGTAAGTGACCAAAAAGAAAATGAGTAATACGTTTTGAAAAACTTTCAATATTAAAGATTATTTTCTATCTAAGTTGTCGTATTACTTATATGAGTATGTATGTTGGGTAGAGCGTCTGATATTTAAGCTTTGATTAATACATCAAACAGTCATAAAATATTGCTTTATCATTAATTACCAGTACAGTGAATGGTCAATAACTAAAGTCGTAACCTTTTAACTGTCCAATAAAACTATCTAAAACCTAGACGCGGATTTTTATTGCAGAAGGGTTTGTGGTCATCATCAGTCCATTAAATAGTTTATGTATAAAAATATCACATTGTACTCATAAAATCGATACTTATATTATATCATATAATAATAGTGTATGATACTTCAATATTAAATGCATCTGAATGATCATACTTATGATTGATTGGTTACCGTTTAAAAAATCGTTAAAAATGTCAATTTATTTTGAAGGCTTTCATCGTATTATAACGTTCAATATGTTATGGGTTTTTTTCCGTAAACGTTAGATAGATAAGTTGTCACAAATTTGCACATAAGTACGAATCGATCGCAAAAATAGTATGTAATTATTTTTATATTTATTTTTTCACAGGCCGTCAGCGTATCGGTTAGTTCTTACTCAGTGAAAATTGCTGACAGCAAAAAATAATATTCTTTAAATGATATTTTTTTTAGAAATATTTTCTATAAATTTAATGCACCACGCTACCATGAGACAAAAAAACTTGATAAATGCCACGTCAAAACAAGCCCGTGTATAAACAAGGTTTTTTGTCTCTCCTGAACATGTTTTTAAAATGGTTAATGGCGATACTGCGACGATTGTTTTTCTTATTAGCACTATAATAGGTCGCAGATTGCAGCAGATCAGTAATAGTTAAACAATCACAAAAACAGCTAGGCTTTTGGAAAGATATTTTAGTGTGACCTAACCAAAAATCAAAAACGAAAAACCAGTACCTGATATATTAAACTAGGAAGCCCAAGGACATATAAAGATATTGCTTGCCAACCAGATCGTCAAAGCGGTTTTTTATGCTTACATACATAATATTTTTTTTTTTATTTCACGAATAAGACACACGATTTGAGAATGTAACAATATTCCATATATTGAATATACATAATTTCATGCATATTCACACACACTAGAAAATATCATTTTGTAGACAAATACACAACACCCAGCAATACTTGAACCTATATCTGCTGCTAGTATCCAGATGATATTTTCTAGTATGTACATGCATGAGATATTTTCAAATTATGTATATTATATACCTACTTAAGTTCGCATTAACCATTTAAATTTAAATATCACTGAGTTTGATACTTCACATAGTGGTTCAAATATTTCTACAGTTTCGTTGTGAAGGAAAACTTTACTTGAAAATTGAACATAAACCAACAATCCAATTATTATGCATCGTATGGCTTAAAGCGTTAAATAATAAAGCTCGTATGAATATACATTTAATTGAAGCTTCACGAAAAAGCTTTGACTGTTATATTTTTGTTACCGTTTTCATTCGCAAAGTGTTTCCAGTGAAGTGTTTGTTGCTTGTCTACACAAAGGAACCGGAAGTGTCAGACTAGTGAAGGGGTCTCGGCGTCTGCAGGCAGACGAGTGCTCATAAATGAAACAATGAAAACTTTGCTCTGATTTATGTGTCCGTAAATTCACAGAATGCATTGCATAAACACATTTACGAAGATAAGAAAACCGTGTAACATAATATTAACTCCTGGTAGTAATAATATACTAATATAATGTTATTATTTATGTACGAGTACGTAAGTATGTTCAGTGCTTGAATAGAGTAATCAAGGCCGCATTAAGAGAATTTAGGGCCCAGGGTACAACCATTAAATTAAATGTAGGCCCTTAGAAAATACTTTCTTGACGGTGACAATATTTTTTATAAAAAAAACAATGGACATATTTATTGGTGTTGTCCTCTGCGACAAATTCATTGGTAATTTTTGTAATATTTTAAGTTGACAATTGATTATTTTGGTATTTGAAAACTACTCAAAAAACCTACATGATAGTATGCAGAGGGCATTGCAAAATGAAAGCCTCAAAGTAGGACAAATGTTTCTAAGAATAAAATCGATGCTCATTATACGAGTACATTAAAATTGAGAGGGTTAACAGCTGCATATATCTCGGAAAACAATTGACAAAGTTATATTATATTATGATTGCTCGTAGAATTAATATGTCATGCATTAAGCGCATTTGGGCGCCTGATTAGTATCTTCAAAACAGACCTCACATTGTTCCTAAAGCCTCAAGTAACCAATGTGTGCTATTAGTACTCACGTAGGTTTGTAGAATATTAACGCTTAACTAGAGCAACGTGGCACGGTAAGGTATATATAATAATTATATATATTATCGTTTAGCTATAAGCACAAATATGCTGATATAGACATAATAATAATAATTGTCTTGTAAGTCTGAGTAACTTGACTTATATAAGTGACAGAAAAAATGAGCTTGTCATCATCGAGTGATTGTAATAGCTCTTTCATGAGTGCTACATTAATTTGAAGTAGACATGATGGTTTTAATAGAATAAGACATGTTAAATAAGAGGCAAACATTTTTTTGAATCAATGTATTTTACCACGTTTTTATTAGCTCGTATTCTTGTTTGACCAGTACATTTTTTTCTTGTATGTACAGTACAAATTTTTTCTTGTTTTTCCAAGATTTGTATTGGACGATTGAAGATTTTTAACTAACTTCCCGACTATATAGACATTTGAAACTTTTAGAATATATCAGAACACGATTACAATGCATTCTTTTAATACTTTTAGCCATATTTAAGCAGAATTGAATTCATTATCAGTTAATTCTGTTTTGTATGAAAAGTTATTTCGGAAAAAAATCGTAAAAAATAAAACACTATTATTGGTTGCAAAAGGGGTCCTAGCAACTAAATTATTAATATATACGTACGTCACTATGGAAATCAATATGAAATGTCAAAATGACATTTCAGTATTCTATATTTACTCAGTATTTCTATCAAGTACAAAAAAAAGTATTTATTAATGCATAGAATTGTCAAGTTTATATGATTCAACAGAAAATTTATAAACGTGGTATATAAAAAGTTCTTTTTATCTTGTAGTTATTATAATAATTAATTCCACCCCTAAATACTCATTCCAATATTGTTGCCGTCAAATTACCTAAATTTGAAGTTTCTATTTGATCATTCAATTCTTTTTGATCAGATTTAGCAATCACTTAATAGTAATAATTTATGACAATTTTCATAAACACGTCTCATATAATATAATTATATATTTTTGTGATGAATACCAAGTTACGTCACAAATTTTATTGTCTTCATCTGAGGTAATACTATTCCACCCCCTAGCTAGGCCATCCCCGGTGGAGATAGATAGATAACATCAAGAAGGGCGTAGAGAGGCTGAGTGTTACTAACTAAATGGAGACAGAGGGCGAAATAGAGATCCTAGAGAACAGTTGTCCAGCCAATCAGCCGATTTAATTAATTTAATTTAATAATTCCATTTGAAAAAAACAGGTTTGATTTTAAAGAATCAAGCATTTACGCTTGAAATACAAAAATGTTGTTTGCCGCGAATATCTAACTGTGAAGTTAAGTGACGTTTTTTCTTATACAATGATCGTATTGCCGGTTGGTATATGCATCACTGTTTAAGGCTTTCAGCACAAGTTAAATTAGTCGCAATGAATGTATACATACATTACTTTTTATTTATTTTTAGAATTATTAATAACCATGTCGTTGTTTTTTCTTACAAGACAATTGTTAATAATTTTGAACAATCACAGACACCCAAATTTTGAGAAAAATACCTACATAAATATTGTGTCCTCACCGGGATCAATTAAGTGCTCTCGGGTAGAAGGTCAGAGCCTTACGCACTGCGCCACGAGAGCCGCCTGTATATATTCAGTTAGGTTGCGATAATCGCATCAGTAAAATCACACCATTACATTTTGATTTATATGTGATTTTCAAAAAGTATTTTTTCTATTGGCTCTAATATATCGATGGCCGAGTACCGATGGACAGTTACAACTCAAAAAATGTAGTTTTGGGATAATCTTGTTTTAATATTTGAATATTTTACAATATACCAGATTTGACAAGTTTTAAAAGGAAACATGTCAGAATGTATCTATTCTAAATTGAAATGTATGATCAGTGGCCGGTTTTAAATAGAAACAATTCAAAATAGATCTGTTGTGTAAAAGTTTGTAAAATTTCATATAATTTTATAGCTCTCAAGGCATCTAAATCATATTTATCAATTTTTTTTTTGTACATAACTGGACAGAACTCATTTTTACGAATGTTTTAATACCAATATCGCAAAATGTCGAATTGTTGACTTGTTACCGTTCAATATTTTTTTTTCTGACCATGTCCGATCCTCATAGGATCATATGGGCCTCCACAGTTAAAGAATATAGAGTTAAAGAATATAGAGTTAAAGAATATAGTGTTTTGACAACATTTTCACATCGAATGATTAAACATCTCTACAAAGTTGTAGGTACCTACATACGAGTATAAGTCCTTAGTGAAAATAATAAAAGGCTAGTAATAATAATCCTTAGTGAAAGAATTTTCCAAGTGCACTTTCAAAGTTCTCGCATATATTGCGATACCTAATACTTATAAGCCAATCTTGCATCTAAAAGGCTTTAATAGCTGCAATAATCTACGTGTGTGTGTGCGCGCAGAAAGCTTCCAACAGCTTCGGTAAGAAGGAGGCTTTGCTAAACAGGATGCAGAACTTTACCGATTGTGAGATCGGGAGATTGCAAGGCAGTTGAACAAAGACATTGGGCTAAACGCAATGGCAGGATTTCCTTATTGCAAATGCAAACAAAGGAAAATAATCGAAATATATTAATAGAACATAATGTTATCGCTAATGCTACATTCTAATTTTCAAGAAACTAAAGAAATTTTTAGTATTTTATATATTTTTAGTAATACATAAGATGTATTATGTAACCATAATAAGGTATATATTGCATCCAATATATATTTTAATACTGTTTTAATACTAATTTTTTGTTGTTTATGCCATGTTGTGAATGTCGTGAATTTTTAATTTGAAATATCATTGTAATTATGTAAATAAATAGATTTTAATTTGAATTTGAAATGGCAACGGCGTATAAAGAAGATTAGCGTTTGTCTTAGATGTTGTTTAGAATTAGTAATGACAAGGACATGTATGGCTTTGAAAAGTAGAAATCCCATGCCGGAAAATGAATTTCTCATATTATTTGTATATAATATTATGGAAAGTGTACAATACAATTTATATTAATATTGTCAATTATATAATATATAATATTATCAAAACTAAAAATATTAAAACTTTATACAAAGTACACATAATTAATTAATGATTAAAAGTGCTTTAGAGTCCAGAGTTTCTCAACCTAGTTACACCTGCGACTAGAGAGTCCAATCCCAAATCCCTGGATTAGTAAACATAATCCCAAAACTTTCGGGATTAATTTTTTTATCAATCACAATCAATCGGTATGTGTACAAAATAATTATGTTAGTGACATGTATGTTCCTGCACATATCGCACACAGTGCATGAACGCACTAATTGTTTTTACGCCGAATTTTATGAATGAATGCTTTAATTTTCTCATTAAATTGAATTTTAATACATGCACGAATGAATAACAATACAATGTGTTATTTTTTTTATTTTATTGAACTTGTATTTATTACCTTTTTTAAATAAATAAATAAAACTGTTTTACTTTCACAATATTATTTATATTACAACATTATTTACTCCATTAAAACAATGTATTTCCATGTTTGAACATACACAATATTAACAATAAATTTAATGATTTAAATAGTATAAATTATTATACTAGACATTTTTACCGATTTTATCAATGTTATTTCTATATATATATATGAATGTAATATTAACTATTGAAAAAAATGCCAAACCCGGGACCAATCCCACTCGTCCGCTTCATCGCCATCAAATCAGCCAATCGACCAATCATATTATAATCGCGAAATCCCGGGATCAAAATTTTTGGATTCCTTACCTGCGACCACTGAAAATATGAGAAACTTTTTACGGGGACCCTTAACACAGAAATAAAAATATATTATTTATACAGTAACGTATAACGTATAATGACATCTGATCGCGGTTGATTTCGTTACGTAAAACGATTAATCAATTTTAAGAACCAAAACACACAATGCAAAAACGCTTCCAACTCTTTTAGCATTGGTATTTGAACGGGAAAAATTCGCTGACCATCAGAAAATTTAAGCGGACCACCGGTTGAGAAATACTAAATAGTTTAAAGTTTAGACTATTTTAATGACATTGTAAGGTATTTATACCTAAATACATCATCAATGCTATATATATAATATAAGATATCTATATTTGACTTTTTTTCGCCTCATAAGCGGTGTCTGCCATTCTTAGTAGTATTGATTTGTGTGTCCCTGATAACTATCTAAGAAATCTGCAGCATCAGTTGTTTGTTTACCTAAGGTGCAGAGCTAATCTGCCATTGGTGATGCCAATTGGGAGGACAATAACTCTATTCAACCAAATCGCTTCGGATATTGATATATTCCACCTAAGTGAAGCTGAGTATAGGTGGGCGTTGTTTTATAAATTCTTAAAATAGGGTTCACTTTATTCATTCTTTGTATCTCCATCTATCTACTTTATAATGTTTGTCCTATTCACTCTTTATACTTACTGTTTTTAATACTTAGTGCATTTTATATTTATTTGTTCTTTATACTGTTATAATACTATTCCCTTCTTTTTTAAATGTCCATGTTGTGAACATCTTAAATTTATAATTTATATAGTTCACTATATGTAAAAAAAAAATGAATTTAAAAGTATATTGCTATGAATATTTTAATTCTGAATATTTTATATTATTCCAAAAATAATTTATCTTCAGAACGATTTAATTTTTCTGGCCCCTTAAACCACATTAGTGTAGAGGTAGAGTAATTAATTACTTATTTTTTTGTTAAGTTTGTCCCATTTCAGATGATAAAAAACGTGTTCCGGAAAAAACTGCCTGCAATGCTACTTAAAACCGTAACTTCCAGAAACACCAATTTAAACTATTATTATACTTCTGTTATAAAATTAAGAGAAAATAGTCGCAAAAAACAATTTTCTTCTTATTTGTATTTATTAAGTAAAACTTAGTAATTAACCATTCTGCCTAGTTTCACTGCAATAATCTGAAACGAAATAAAAAAAATATATAAGTAATCAAAACATATTATGCGATTTACTGCTATGGGATAGTAGCCCAGATAATTATTGTAGAATCAATAAACACAAACCTTGTCATTGTACTAAGAATGATTATTCGCTATTTCCTTAATCCATTAAATCTTTGCTCTTTATCAACTGCTTCCGAGGATTTTTTTGGTGTAAGTATCAAGAATATCAATATTTATATATATCAGCAACATATCGAATGTTATCAAAAAATCAAAACATGCGTCGAGATGATTGAATTGGTATCTGAATCAATGCGTGTAATTACTGGTTAAGGTTGACGAGTGTTCACGAAGATCGACGTGAGCCATCAAATCTTCTAGTCAGCTTCTATGTAATTATAAAGATTGGGAAACACAATCTATAAATATACCACATAAACATTAATTTCGATAGTGTCATATTTGATAGAAAATATGACACTGACGAAAAGAAAGCAATCGGAATAGTATTTGTAATAATAATTAAATTCGTTCACTGTAATTTGTGCGCACTAAAATAAATCGCATCTGCACATCTTCAAGGTTGCTTTACTATACCATTTTTATTTTATTTTTTATGGTTTCCTGTACTTATTTTTTGGGAATGGGACAACTGGGCGCCAGGACAATTGGACGCCGCACTGTCGTAGACACATATAATACAGAAAGTAGACGAGGAATTTCAATCAGTTTATATCTACTACTTAGTAGTTTTAATTCATTTTACTCTTAACATAATGTTTTTTATTGCGGATTGAGAATTACCTTGCCCAAGGCTTTATATAAGAATAAAAAAACTCTTTTTTCGTTGGAACTTAAACATATGCACGATTAAATCATTATTTACGTGTGCATATTTAAATTCTCACCAACTATTAAATCATAATATAATAATTTAAATATAAATAATAATATTAAAAGTTAAATTAATTAAAAATTAATTCAAAAGTACCTAACGTCTATTTATTTTCGAATTGCGTGGCGTCCAGATGTCCCGGCGCCAAATCGTCTTAGACCATATTTTTTTCATGTTTTTTTAGAAACCACCCTTACGACTGGTCAATGTAATGGAACCTCCAGTGTTATAAAGTTTTACGTAATTTAGTGTAGACATTTTTTTCGGGGGTTGATTTAATGGACTACAAGAGAAAATAAAATGATGAAGTGTGGCAACAAAAAGAGAAAAATTGCAAAAAATCACTTGTGCTCTTTTTTCTTTTAAAAAATTATATATTATTAAGGCTCCGTCTCTTTTATTAGTATTTAACAAACTGTTTGCCAAGTTATTTATTAGGACGCATCTAATGAAATATACGAAAAACACTCTAGCATATCCTTATAATTACATGGAATATGTACATATTCGGTGAAACATGCAAAAATGCTTCAAACTTTACTGTTATAATTATTATTGTTTTGTTCTGCAACAACTTGTCCAAAAAATTATACATAATTATACTATTCGCTGTATTACAAGATCGTCATAATATTATTATTTATAGCATTAATATCGCATCGTTCGTGAAGTATTTCACCATGAAGTGAGTTGAGGCGTCTAATTACAAAAAATGACAAGTTGACAATCCGATATTTGCGGGAAACAACGTTTTTATATTTCAAGCTTCAATTATTTGTTTTAACATTAGATTATTTTTTCCGTTGTATTCCATGTCGAAATTAGAACCAAATGGCAATTTGTTTCAGCCTATAAACTCATGAATGTAATAAATATAGGCAAAATAAAATTGAACGTAGCGCTACTTGTACCTCACTTTTTAATATATCCTGCATAAGGCACATATTATTTCCGTAGCACTGTCATGAGTTTGCCGGTTGCTATAGCATGGGAGATACAAATTCCAATATTGAACGTTCCCTTATTGGCTGACTTAAATACGCGCGAAATCAACCAAGCTTTAAATAATATGAAACACGGACTTGGCGCTTTTCGTAATAAATTGAGACTTAAAATATTTTTTTCGTAGGGTTTTGTCGCGTTTTGGAATTTAAAGATCAATACATATTGTGTAAAATTATACATGCGTATTTTTTTCGCGATTTTAACCAAATGTGGACTTATCGTTTTTTGGAATTAGACACCTCAGTTGTGCGTATGTTACAAAATCCTAAACAAAACATTTTATAAAAGTAATTTTTGATCTTTATAAGTAAAATTTGTTGCATTTTTAGTATTATTAGTCAAGTATTAGTGAAAAACATAATTATATGTGGTGTTCATTTCATACTATATAACAACAACCAGGACCGGTATAGTTTATTTAAAACTTTAATTGGTGCTTACACGTATTCTACAATAAATTTTGTTAATCTGTATTTTTGTATTATAAATAACAACGCAATCTCAATGCTATACGGTTATGTGTTCCCGGTATAACAATTTACGATAAACTGTGATATGGTGAACTGGAAACATAACATTTACATGTAACGCGGCAAGTATAATATCATTTCTATATATTGTAATATAGAGATATATAATATTCCATGCTATATTGTATTGGTGCATGGCGCATAGGTATAATGTATAATATATTATGAGAATGGTTGGATCATTGATCCGCAATACTTGTACTATGCGGGGCTCACAAACAATTAATTGTAAATTTGATAAATCTTAACCCTACTGATGAACACGTAGTCAATTGCTACTGTCATAGAACCGAGTGGGATAGTTTGTAGACATTGACTTAAACCATGATAGTGGATATGCTTGGGTAGTAGTGTTACCAACCGTACTATAATTATATAGTATTTGTACTATAATATTGGTCCGCGTACTATGAACGATATAAAACAGGTATAGTACGCTCAAAATACTATAATTTTGAATATCTGAAAATATATGTAAAAAGTTCTAAAATTTCGAGATTTCCATTCAATTTATCGAATCAAAGGACTATAATTTCGCAATATAAGAAGATTTGGAGAACTTTGAAAAAAAATTGCTCGTAAAACGTAAAAAAAATCCTTTTTTAAAGGTTTAAAATGAAATTTCTTGAATTCTTCTGTAAGCATTTTTGGTGGCAAGAGATACCTAAATAAAAAGGGGTCTGGGAGTTTCTCAAATTCACCGTTATTTTTTTTCTGAGAAACAAAAACCCTATACATTTTCAACAGATGACAACGCGTACTATATTTTTTCCCAAATACTATAATTTTGGAGACTGTTCTATAATTCCAATTTGAAAAGATGGCAACACTGGTGACCGTACTGCCACCTATTAATGGGTAGGGTTTAATTGAAGTTTAAAAACTAACCAAGAATATTTACAATGTATATTCTTAGTTCAATGAAAACAAATAAGTATGACTGACAAAGTTCAGTGTGTCGAATCTCCACTACCTACCTCCAGCCTTTGCCTTCAACAATAATATGGTCTGTTATCTATTAGGTACAGGTTTACACAAACACTTCAACTACTCAAAATAATATGTTTATTTTTTTCACTTGATCCTTTAGTTAATAAATAGATAATAAGGTATTTACCGACATTTATTGTATTAATTTATTATGTAAGTGAGAGTTAACTGTATTTTGTATCAGTGTGTATTTGCCATTGGTGAGTATGCATAGTGCCGGAAGATGCTGAAAGGCAAAATCTGGCTCGTAATAAACAACTTAAGTGGAATAGTACAAAATTTTAATCCATCAGAATTTAAATTCATATGCCATCAAGTACTTTCAGTTGGTAGTATTAATAGTATGTTGTTGTGTTAAAAAAAGTTTATATGTAAGACTAGATCGAACTTTGAACAATACGGGGGTGGATTAATGTTTTTTTTGCGTTGCCGAAATCGATAGTTTGTCTTCAAAAACTAATCCCATCACGTCGTCCCAATTTAGGCGTTATCTCACCTCTTCAATATGCTTTTGATTTTCATGCCATAAACTCCAGAACATGATAAATTAGACCCATACATCACATGGTCTTTTTGATATAAAGTTTTTATTGCTTCCGGCAGAGCGCGTTTTTGTTTGAGTGGCTAAAATCGCATCTCCTACACAGCGTTAATTTTCCTTTTACATTTTTTTTTCGCTTCCTCTCGGAGTCTACCGGCGAGAAAAGATAAACGAGGGAGGCGAAGGAAGAGGGATGTTAGGTAAGGGGAAAGTCAAAGATCGCTTGGCCAATTTCAAAGCCAAATTACCTGCAAATGATTTGTCTTCTTCGGAAAATACTTTTGCCTACCGTCGGTGTACAGTGTATATATTAAGAAAAACATGAAATGCCACAAGAATACTTTAAATTAAATTTAAAAAATATAATGCTCTTAAAAATAATATTGTCAAAACCTTATGATAAATGTAATGTTTATTTTTTTAATAAACCATTTCTTTTATTCAACGAATAATTCACAAGATTTTTAGAATATAACAATCCATAATATATTGAACATATTACATAACTTGAAAACACCTCAGATATATATATATATGTATACCCACTAGAAAAATCATATTATTCGGTTTTTTTTGTATTGCCGATAGTCAATATGAACGCAATTTGATAAGCGTTTCATGTATGACCTACTAATTTAAATTATCGCAATTAGATATGAGACTCGTAGCATATTTTTTAATGCACAATTGGCGCGAGCCAATGTACTATAATACGATGCCGTCGAGCATCGTATTATTTTTTCAAATATGATTTTTTTCTAGCGGATATATAGGTATCTGAGGTGTTTTCGATTTATAAATTGTATGTACATGTACCTTATAATGACGATTATTTAGTTTTCAATAAAAATGAGAATATAAAATGAACATATTAAACTAAACAAATACAGCAAAAAATGTTCAAAATATACTTATATTTAAATAAAATATGCACAAAAAGTTGACAAAAAAGTTCATTTACTGCAGTGCTTGAGCATGTTAGTGGAGGTATTGAACTATTGGAAAAAGAATTACAATAAAAAAAATCTGTTAACACCATATCGGCGACTGCAAGAAACTTATTTAATAATTTTAAAATTTACAGTTAATTTATTACGGTTTTTTTAATTTAATTAATAACGTTTTTTGTTTTTAAACTCGTAAAGGTAAAAATAAATCACTATGACCAATTTCTATTTTTAATTTTGTAAATTGTTATGTTTTACTTTGTCCTTCAACTGTACAGTGATCACTAAACTCTACAGATTATTGACTCTTATTCTAGCAATATCTCCAAAGAAAGCCTACATAATAATATGCTCTTACGCATATCGCTTAGGGGCTGTGCAGATCCTTCAATATATTGGTGTTTATGTCTTTGGACGTTCATAGAATTTGGAGCATGTTTTTCTAGTATAAATTATATGTCATGTGCGTTCAGCTGCTTTTCTCTGTTGTATTGTGTTTTCATTTGTTTTATGTTCTTCCTGCTCTTCTCTCTCATGGATACTTTTTTTATAAAATTAACTCAATGTAAACTAAGTCAAGGCTTACATGAGAGTGTGTTGACTTCAGTCTTAGATATTTTCTCTTGAGACAGTATCAGGCAAAAACAACTGCTATTGTTTCACATCCAAACATAAGGCCTTGTGATACGCTCAATTAACACCAAGTGTGTTGTAGGGCGGGTGGTTTGAAGGGGTCTATATTTGTGTTATTTTATTGTATTCTAAATCCATGTTTTCACGGCATAAGATCATTTATTAACTAGTCGCAT
Organism: Rhyacophila brunnea; assembly: GCF_057557595.1. NCBI lineage: Eukaryota > Metazoa > Arthropoda > Insecta > Trichoptera > Rhyacophilidae > Rhyacophila > Rhyacophila brunnea. Next base: position 15,292,105 of record NW_028232806.1, read on the forward strand.
AAAATTTTCATACAAACAAGATACAGGAACCTTATAGTATATGTAAAGTAATGGGTTCTTATATTGTGAGTATCCGGTTCAATTTTAATAATACATAGTATATTATGGGATTTTATCAAATCTGAGTATTTCTACGTTGTGATGATAATACAGTTTCTCCATGTTTACTACACTATTATAATTGGATCTCGTAGCATATTTAAGTATTTATATTAATAACATTTTTAAAGTAAATAATATGCCGTGAATAATTTGAAAAATCGATATTTATATTTTTTAAACCCTCTGTATAAAATTACGTTGTATGTTAGCAATACAGAGTCAATAGAGCATTTTTCTAAAAAAAGATTTCTCGCAAAATAAAATTTTTAATGATGTTTGTATTTTTTGCATTTAATAATACATTTAAAAAACGATTTTTCATAATTTTAATTTAATTTCTGTTTTAAATTGTCGATTTTATATAAAACGTAGACGTTTTCAGCTTTGACTGGCAATAAAGAATAAAATTAATGCAATTTTACCCTCAATTTAAATAATAAAAACTGTGTCTGTAATACTAAGTACTTACCAACTCAATCGTACACAAAAAGGTACATTAACAGTGCACATATATACTAAACTGCTAACTTAAGCCATCGGTGGTAATCACACTCTGCAGACTGCATTTCCGATACTTTTGTAAGGCATGACTGCATACGATGCAACTCGTAGCTCGGAAAAATAGTCAATATAACTGAACAAAATAAGAAAAATTATTTAGTAACTATTCAAAAAAATGTTAATTTATCTATCACTATTCGTTTTTTTTTTCAAATAAAAAAGTGACTCACGCTTTTTCTTAAAAAAAACTCTCCTAATATATTATTTACTATTATTTTCAAAATGGTAAAAATTGGGTACCTCTATATTATTCTGATTATTTTATTCTAAAATCACTTTATACTTGAGGATGTTTCGATGTCCGTATCATCCATTTTTACTTTTTTGTTATTTCTCTTGATTATGATTCTATAATTACTTTCAATATCAAGCCCAGCTCCGTTTGTTAGTTAAATAGAATTAAACCAGATGTTGATTGCAAAACACAGAGTGTGTTTTTGAAATTGTATTTTTCAGTATAAAATAATTGTAAGTATATGTTTTTTTATATTTTCTACTTCTCTCTTATGATGGTAATATTTGTTAAAATGTTAATTTCATGTTTTAAATAAATAAATAAATGAAAGACGTTTATATTAATAATTGTCAGCCGACATTTTCTTTTTAATATTTTACGATCAACTTTAAACATGTTTTTTTTATTAATTTAAATGATTTTAATCACATTTTATTTTGTAAATTTCATTTTCTAATTGTTTATCAATATGTTCGCAAAAATATATTAGTCTATAAACAGTATGTAGTATTAATTTTATGCTTGGTGGTTTTTTTCAATTATCTAAAAATAACAAAATATGGAGGTTACTGACTTTGATACTATCAACCTCACTTAGTTGAAAATTTTTTAAAACCTTATAATACATTATATGAAAAATTCAACAGGCAACGCTATGTAAATAATATTACACAATGGTGAAATTTTACTACATGCATATGTAAAATTTAATACGTGCCGGGGATTTGACATCGCACCCTTGCTCCATCCCATTCACCCTTGAACCCGCCTATGATCATTGTCAAGGTTGCATAGAGTAGATATTTTCAAGTGTACCCTTACCAAAAGCTACAGTCATTTATCACTACCCTACGTAAAGTGGTTAGCCTAATGTATTGAGGGTGCAATAGTTTCCTTCGCTTGATCAAACTATCTCCTTGAAGATATTGCGGTACTTTTCAGCATACAGCCTTTAAACCCTGTTGTAATAATTCTTCACGCGCTATTTCTCAGTACCTAGTTACAGTTAACTCATTCGTATGATGGTGCGAACAAAACATTACGTCGTCGCAGAGCTGTTAAAATCTCCGATGTGACAATTTTTGTCAAAATGATTTTTTTATGTTATCTGTTAATTTATATTACCTACATCGATATTCTAGTAAAGTCCTTAATCAATCTAAATAATTATTAATTATAGGAACCTCAGTTTTAACATGTCTTATTTTAGTCGAGACGTCATTACCAGCATTAGTTTTGAGCGTTGATCACCGCGACACTGGATGACTCATCCAAAAGTTATCATTCGATTTTTGTTGCGTTAAATCTGCTACGATTTGAGCGTACGTCGCATCTACCATCTGTCATAAACAAATAATTTTCACCCCAAGACCAAAGTGTATCCGTGAGAGTGATAATTGAACAGTCAGCTGTATGAGTGCTTAACCCCGGAACCTGCTCCAGCAATACAGCCGATCAACAACAAGGCTAGTGCCCGAACTGAATCCCATATAAACTACCCTCCCCCAGCATCCATAATCCAAGCTGAAATACAGTCCACATAAAAAGTGTCACCAAATTTTTATATAGACCAAAGTGTAACCGTGAGAGTGATAATCGAACAGTCAGCATACTAGTGTGTGAGTGCGGTGTGAGTGAGTGTAGATCTGCTCTCACAATATAACTAATCAACACAAAGGTTAGTGCCTTGACTGAATCCCGTATAAACTACTCTCCCTCAGCATCCACAATCCACAGTCCACATAAAAAGCGTTACCAGATTTTTTTAATATTAAATAGATGTGGTTTCTAACTGATAAAAACTGTTTCATTTAAAGTTAAATAATTTCTCTTTTATCATTATGTTTTGTCTTACATAATATTATGTTTTCTAAACATAGCTTACCATTTACCATAGTGACTTTATCTATAGAACATGATATTGCTTTTGTTAACTAGTATTATAATATCGAATATAAATTATTTTCCTATCGCATTCTATAATAATATGCATTATATTCTATCGTTAAATGTTGTAATACCACGATATTAATAAATCAATAAATAAATAAACTCGATAAATAAATAAACCAATAAATGAATGATCTCAATAACTTAATTAACTCATTTTTCATATAGTTGACAATATTGTGTCGGCAGCTTCTTAATTTATTACACAGTAATTCTGCCAACATTCAGCAAGAAATATACAGTATTCAGAAAAATAAAAGAGCGGGTGAAGTAACTAATACTAACAATTCGAAGAATAGGAGTATTATTTATACCTTAATAAACTAAATATTCTTAATAACTGTAATTAGGATATTAAATTTAGGTATACAAGTTTACGACTTAAAATGGCCACATTTCTTCAAATATCTTAAAAAGGAAATGAAATATAACAAATACCTATTTAACTATTTTGAAGAGTATGATATAATATTAAATTTAATTGGCATAATTTAATAATGTTAAAACAACTTTGTTATGCTTACTTAGAAATACATTTCCACCAGCTATTTACAGTAATTTAAGGTGATTTAAAAAGACATAATATTGTATGTGGCTTCTATGTTCGGCAAAAATTTAACGATTTTAATTTTAAAAAAGAAGCTACTAAATAGCCACTACAGCTCTATTTGATAAAAAAAATTGTCATACATACATTTTAATATTCTTTTTCTTATTCGCCACTTAGCTAGAGTATGTGAGTACCACTTGACGCCTCCAAGAACCCCGGTTACTAGCCAGTCTTCTTGCGTTATTCCAGGTCATACCATCATCCCGTAATTCCACCATATACACTCTATAAATAGTATTTTGCGTTGGCTTGAAGGACGGGTAAGCCATATTGAGATTCTCTTCTGGCATCCGCAGTACGTGGCCGAGTCAGATCCAACGACGCCTCTTCACTCTCAACGTGATGAAAGGCTGCTTATTGCATTCTGTTATATCATCGTTACTCCTAAATTCATACCACCGTACACCCAGTATCCGTCGTAAATATCTATTCTCGAAGCTCAGTATACGGTTGAGCCTTCGTAAGGTGCCATTATTCTCATATTATATTATATGAAAAAAAAAACATTTTAATATGTAATATTGGGAATGGGATAACTGGACGCCAGGACAATTGGACTATTGTAGACACGTATACAGAACGTGGACGAAAAAATTTAATCAGTTTCTATGTACTACTTAGTAGTTTTAATTCATTTTACTCTTAACATAATGTTTTTTTTATTGTGGATTGAGAATTACCATGCCTAAGGCTTTATATAAAAATTAAAAACTCTTTTGTCGTTATAACTTAAACATATGCTCGATTAAATCATTATTTACGTGTGCATATTTAAACTCTCACCAACTATTATATCATAATATAATAATAAATATATTTTTAAAGTACCTTTAAGTACCTAACATCTATTTAATTTCGAATTGCGTGGCGGCCACTTGTCCCGGCACCAAATTGTCTTAAACCCTTAATATTATTATCATTGATTTTATGGTAAAAAAATGACTGTTTCCTTAATATTTCGTGAGGCATAACAGGTCTTGTTTCCACCACAGGGCCTGAACGTTGCGCGGCCCCCTAATATCAGGCGTAATACATGCGCTAGATTAAATCGAATACGTATCGGTTGAGAAAGATCTGTCGGTCGATTACGTGATAAGAATTTTACTCAGAGCGGACTGCCTACATTAGGTGTGCTGTAGAACAGGGTTTACAGACTCAAGGGATATTTAAATTTTACCACATCTACTACATAGCTAGAGCCAATATTTGTATTTTTAAGTGAGATGCTTCATGATTTTTTGTGAACACTATATTAACTGCTACGATAAACGAAAGGCGTTCAACAAGTCTACTAAGAAATTATAATATTATATATTATTAAATATAAATATTATATTATTGAAAATGTTACGTTGTTAAAGCGGCATCGTATCTGCTCGTGCAGACTAGTAGCAGAACGTCTCTGTCTGAAAAAATGGGTAGCAGGCTCAATTCCAGCGTCAGGAAAATTCACATGGTCTTATTTTTCCAATATATTGTATTTGCATCTAAAGCGTGAGCCCACAGAATAGATTATTAAATAGAAGTATACCCCAATACACTACATTTTGAAACAGGGTTTTGAATGTGTGAGTGTCCTACGAAATAAGACATACATTATAGACGTGCAATAGTGTGTGTTGCAACCTTCAAATACACCAATTTTGAATGAGCGTTAATGCATAGACCGAGATCTAAGGACAAGCTTACAATGACGTATTTTATACGTGTTTAAGTTCATCCCATATTCTTCCACACTTAAGATCTGTTGCCTTTTACTCCACACCCGTTAGATATTTTAGTGTTCATTAATTCTGTGTTTCCTGCATGAGCCTAATCGAATAATTAACAATTATTTTTCTATGAAGGAGCAAAGAATGTCTAATGAAACCTATTATATATTATATAAACTGTATTGCATATTAGCCTTTTCATCTGTTTTTCATGGAACATTGTGAGATATAATAAATCATATAAATAAAAAGGATTTCAAGTTATACACATTTATATTTTTACAAAAATCGATGTTTTTTAAAATAAATATAAAAATATTATTATTATTAATTACTCAAAAATTTCTTAGTTTAAGCTTAAAAAACCTAATAAACTAAATTTTCATAATAAATATGACCATAAAATATATGTAGGTAATAATAAGATGGGGTCCTGCGACAAAATCAAAATTTTTACAATTATTGTGGGTTTATCTTTGACTTAAAATAGAAAATATTTTTCTTTTAATGTTTTCAGATACGTATTTATTAATTATTAATACTGTTGAAATTGTCAATTATTAAAAAAAATGTCTCAAATTGCAAGATACGTATTTTTCCACTAGGTGCCTCTAGTAGGTAAAGACATTGCCTTAAGCCGCGTAGTGGTGGGTGTATAATGTGTTAATTCTATAACTAGATTTTAATTGTATAGTTTTATGAATCGGTATGTGACACATGTGAGTAAATAAGATTAATATAAAATATTTTCTATTCTTTATTCTCAATCCAACAATTGTGTACGCCTGAATTACACGATGGTATCTTTTTTATGACAGCCATTTCAATCCTCCGATATTGGATATTTTCATATTCGCCAAAATCTTATGTTAATCCCTGTACCAAATCGAGTAAGTATTAGCGGAAAGCTTTTTAGTAAAATCGTAAAAATTTACTGATTTTCTTGAATAAAAATCAACTTTTATTATCTTATATACAAATGAGCTTTTTCGAGAAGCACTTATGGGAGGACTTTTATTATCATTTCACATAAATGCGTCAATATAATGTTATGACCCAACTTAAATAACTCACATTGGTTAGCAGTGGTACCAATTTTATGTTACGTTATCAATATCTGCATTATGTATCATACCAATAATTTCTTTAACATGAAAACATCTGCGTTGTTATAATTAGGTTTTTTACAGTATTACACTTACTTATAACACAACCATGAATCAACCTTTTTTATATAAAATATATCCTTTCAAACTTCCAAATAAAACATCAACACTTAACTAGACATATTATTTTACCGAATAACTAATAAAATATAATCACCCTTCCAATATAATATATTAAATGTGTTTTTACAGGTTCTAACAAAATTTTTTGGCGCTTAAAATTTAAAAAATGTGTTCGAAAAATTACGTACTGATACTATTTATTATAATATATCAAAATATCGTATTTTAAAAAAATACATATATACTGTATACGTAGTGTATAAAATTAAACAGCCATTAATTAAACTAAAGTTGACATGAATTTATTAAACAAATGTTGTTCATGTTGGTAAAACATTAATTGAGTAAAATTTAACATGTTTACCGCTGGGGTAGTTAAAAATCCATTACCTGATATTTGGGTTAACTAATTGAAAATACGCTCACGGTAGCCGAGAGGTTTATGCGTCAGCTTATAATTTCGTGGGTCCCAGATTCAAATCATGGGTCTGACAAAATATACATATTATTTTCCATGATGTGTTTTGAGTATAGACCTAATAGGTTGATCAAGTGGCTAACATCCATTTTTCGTTAACCTTGTTAACAAAATCAAAAGAATAATTTGTAAATGTATATAATATTATACAAAACACCTATGAATATTTTTTTTTTCTTTATTTGGAAGCAATTGAGCTCTTCCCTGAATGGAAGGCTATTCTGCTTTACAATGGTTTACAAAAGTATACATACATTTTTTTTAACGACAGGAATAAATAGTTACATTATTAATGATACAGAATTACATTTTTGTTACACTATACACTAGACATTTACGTTACATTTTTGGAGAAATTCATGTACAATTTTCATAACTGAAATATTTGGTTTTGCCAGGAACGAATTAATCGTAAAAGGAGGGTATAACCTGCATTTTCCCAACTTATTCAATAACACTTCTCTCTCCTGGTCATAGGCATCACATTGCCAGACAATGTCGCACCGTGAGTGTAAAACCAACGCATCTGCAAAAGACATATTTTGGATATATTAGGGTTTGAAGTCTTCGTTTTGTTAGGAGAAATAGATTTTCTAAAAAAAAAACATAATATTTGGTTTATATTTACATTATATTGCATGTTCTTTCAGTTACTTCACTTTTACATGATCAGGTTCACGACTTCTGCAGTTGTTTTGCATTCAATCTCGAAATTGAAAAATTTGCAGATACGTTGGTTTTACACTCACGGTGCGATGTGGTTAAGATCTTTAGTGGGATGTCCACACTGACACTGAGGGCTATCTACCACTTTAATTTTGTACAATGATTCGTTAAGACTGTAATGCCCTGTCCTGCTTCTAGCTATTGTCACTATTACATCTCGCTTTATTTTACAATGTTTACTAAACCAAGTTTTAGGAGATCTACTATAAAAGTTTTGATAGTAGTGTGTTCCCTTTTCTTTCCCAAGATTTTCTAAATATTTACCGTTATTTTTGCTCATTGTTTGTTTAAACTGGGCTTTAAAATCTGTGTATGAAATTCTTATATTTTCTGATGGGTATTGTACAGATTTTTTTGCCAATTGATCAACAATTTCATTGCCATTAATTCCTTTATGTGCTGGAATCCAGTATATCTGTATATTTGTACCGTGTTCGTTACTATTGCTAAATTTGGAAATGTTGGTTCTAATATTAAGAATGGAGTCATTAGTTTTGATGCTGAAATTTGGATTTTCGAGCGAGTGAATCAGACTTAAGGAGTCAGTGAAAATGTTGATATTTTTATTTTTATAATTAAGTGCAATTTTAGTGGCTTCGCATAAGGCTAAGCACTCTGCTGTATAGATGGAAGTGAATCTGTGGACACTTTTGGTAACCGACGTGTTGGATTGGGGGAAGAACACTGCTACACCTACTGAAGGTGAATCGGGAATTTTGCTTCCATCCGTAAAAATTTGGACTACATTTTGATTGCTAAATTTGGACTTGAATAATAAGTCGGGAGAGTCAGAGTGCGATAGCTCCATTCCTATTTTTGTATTAGTTAAAACGTTATATATAATATCTTCGTAGGTATAATTAAAAAAGTTGTAGAAGTCTCTTTTTAAAATCAGACGATCAATACAATTTACAGCTTGGATACTTTCTTTTAAAATTTGAAATCTCTTCGGAGTACGATCTCGCGTTATAGTTGTTTGTAGAAATCTGTTGACATTGTATCTCGTATTAGAAGTACGGTTTGACATACATTTTACCAAGAAGTTTTTACATAGAAATTTAGATCTTTCTTCTAGTAATGTTATCTTGGCTTCGGCAAGTAGTATGTATGTTAGTAGGGGTACTTTTTCTTAGGCCAAGAGCCAATCTGATAGCTTGGTTCTGTAGTCGTTCTAACTGTAGCTTTGCTCCTTTATTTTTTGGGAAGTAAATATAGCTTCCATAGTCCATTATAGATCTGATGTAGCTTTTATAGAAAGTTATTAGAGTGGAAGGGTGTGATCCCCACCAAGTACCTCTGAGGAACTTTATAATGTTGGTGGCTCTATTGACTTTTTGGGCAATGTAATTGAAATGTTTATCAAAAGAAAGCTTGAAGTCAAAATAAATACCTAGAAATTTGGCTGAGTCAGTTGATTTAATCATCATATCATTCAATTTAATTTGAAGTTCTCCCGACAGTATTTTGTTTTTGTTGAAATGTACAAATACCGTTTTCTTAAATAGATTATTTCTAATTGTTTCTAGTGCACATTCCATTATATTTTTATCCTGATTGGGGTCTTTAGTTTTAAGGAACAAAGATATATCGTCTGCAAATTGGGAGACTGTTATAGCTTTCGGTATATTGCGAAAATGTGGCTAACGTATATAATGTAAAACAGCGGACTTAAAATTCCTCCTTGAGGAACGCCTTTATACAGTGTCCTCGGGAGATCTATGTTTGAATTAGTATAGATTAATCTCTCGTAGACAAGAAAAAAACAGAATTTAACGAGTTTAAAGGGGCACCCTATTTGTGCCAATATTTCAACGAGAATATCTGATTGAACGTTATTGAAGGCTCCAATCACGTCCAAAAAAATACCTAGCGTATGTTTTTTTTCATTAAAAGTTTCTTCAATATACATTGCAACATTTGTTAGGTTATCCGCACAGGAAAAACCTTTCCTGAATCCGGTTTGTGTATCTGGGATAATTTTTTCACTTTCCAGCCACCAGCGAAATCTATTTGCAACCATGATTTCTAAGATTTTGCAGACACATGAGGTCAGTGCAATAGGTCTTAAGCTATCCGAATTAGGTTTTTTAATAAAATGTATAAATATGCTTTTCCATTCGTCAGGGAATTCCATGCTATGAAACATGAGGTTAAAAATGTCAAGGAATATATGTTTTATTGGAGTGAGAAGCATATCAATGACTTCATACGTTATCCCGTCCGTTCCAGGTGCGGAATTATATTGACGAGAATTGAATGCTATGCTGAATTCTATGAAACTAAAGTGAGTGTCGAATAGCGTGTTATTTTTGGTAACAGGAAAAATGTTAGGGTTACTTGGAACCCACGGTGGGCATAGTTTTTCAAGAGCAGCTTCAATTTTCTATTTATTTTGCATATTTTGTTCAATACTATCGGGTCTAATTTTTATCCATTTGTTTTTAAAAATTTTTACTTTTTCCCATGTATACTTAAGGTCTGTGCTAAAATTGATGGTCTCTGCAAATTTTCGAAAACAGTCACTCTTTTTCTTTTTAAAAGTTTTTTTAGCTATGGCAGCATTCTTTTTGTATTCAATTAAGTCTTTAAAATCTAAGGCAGCTTTTCTTTTTCTCTTTACCTTATCACACTCTGAATCCCACCATTCTACTGGATTGCTATGGCGAAATTGGGGATTATTCCCTTTTTTCGGGGTGCAGTCTATGACTGCTTGTGTGATTTTTTAATGAGGAATTTATACTGCGAGACTGAACTTAAACTGAGAAAAGAATCTGATTTGAATTCATTAATATTTTCCGCCATTGTATTTTTAAATTTAACCCAATTGGTTTTTTTGGTCTGCAACTTGAAAGTCTTTTTGAAATAAATTACTTTTTGTACAGATAAATTATTACGCACTGGATAGTGATCCGATCCTCGGGGGTCTTCATCTATATTTAATACAATCTGTTGTAGAAGATTAGGAGAAGCAAAAACTAAATCAATATTTGGTTTTGTACCTCGTCGCAGATCAATACGGGTTTTAGTATTAATATTTATTAAAATTAAGTCGTAATCAGCTAAATTATAGATGATTCTAGAACCATTTATATCATTTCTATTGCAATTCCACGCGACATTGTGGACATTGAAGTTTCCCACCAATATGGTTTTATCGTCTAATAGAGTATTACTAAAAACTTGATCCCATTCCTGAAGCGACAGATTTGTATTATTTCCGCTATTGCTCGGGGGCCTATAAACTGCAATGATATTAATTTTATCTTTAAGGTTAGTCAGTGTAATGCCCAAAACTTTAGTGGATATGTTCGGAATGATGAGGTTGTTAATAGCTTTGTAAGCTATAGTATTTCTAATAATGAAAATTATACCTCATCCTCTGGCGTATGTCCTGTCTCGCCGAAGCACCATAAAACCTGGGAAGCTAATAACTATGTGAGAAATGGTGTCGTTTAACCATGTTTCCACGCCTATAAAAATATCAATTTCATCTAGCATCACTCTAAGCTCCTCTAGTCTATTAAGAATGCTTCTTGTATTCCAGAAAACAATACGTATATCAGATTGAATAAATTGGTTAACTTTGTTGCTGGAATTATGCATTATGTTATTGTTCCTCTTGTCCTTCCAATGAACTAATATCTTCACTGGAAACTTTTAATTGTGGATTACTGAGTCTTTTCTTGATCCTTGTTATGCGACTTTTAATGTTGCGTTCTTTTAAATGACTATAGACTTCTGTTAGCATGTTATTAAGAGCTTCTATATCAGTAGTAAATTCATTAGCAATCATTTCGGTATTGGGATTTCCATGTGATTTCACAAGGAAACTGAGTAATGTTTCATAATCGATGAGAAATCTATGACGATTACTTTCAAAATGTTCCTTGGCAGGTAACAAAAGTTCATTTGTATTCTCAGTGGATACTTTTTTCAATTTTTTTGGTGTCTGTTGGAGTGCAGGAATGCGTGTGATTGCATTCCTTTTCACTGTATCTTCAAATTCAAATTCTACGCTGCTGATATCAGTTGGACTGGTCAACGGCCTTTTTGAACCGATTGGCGTATCCTTGTTGATAATAGAGTTGTCCGACTCTATATCTGCGGCTAGTTCATCCTCTTGGAGTGTATTTTCTCTCTCTAACGAAAGAGAGGTTAACACCTTTGGTACATTGAGAGAGTCAGGCAATTGTACAGTGTGAGGTTCATTATTTCCAGTTGTTTTACAATATTTGGCCAGATGGCCCTCTTCTTTGCATATAAAGCATGTCAATTTTTTGGTGGAGAAGTAAATCCAGTACAGGGTATTATCAAAATTTATTTGCATTGACTCTGGCAGTTTTATTGTGTCTTCTGGGTTTACATAAACCTGTCTCCGGAAACTTAAAATATGTGCATAACCCGGTTCGTTAATACCAGCTCTGATGCTTGTGATACGTTATGTAGTTTTTATCTTTAATTCATTGAGTTTTGATTCCAAAACGCTGTGTGGGATTATAGGATACACGTTTGATATTATTATCCTCTTTGATTTGGTGATCAGCGGCCTGATTTCTAGTATGTGGTTTCCAATTTTAACTGTTTCTTTATTTTCTATTAATTTATCTGCTTGTTCTTCACTACTCAAGTATATACATATTCTTCCCTGGGAAATCCTAGATACATATCTTATATGACATGGACCTACCTTATTCCCGATCGATAGTGTGTATTCTCGTATAGAGATGCCATCGATAGCATCTAGAACGATGGCTTGCTCCTTCTTCGGAAACTGCATTTTTTGAGCAACTGATGCATACGACATTGTTTGTTGGGTTTTTTTTTGGTGATCCATTGCTGGGAACGTTGTATTTTTTGATTTTTAATAAGCGCCCCTGTAGTCAGAGACACTTAAATGTAAACAACTTTGTAACAATAATTTATTGTTACGCCGCATGCACAACTGGTTATCATTAATTTGTAAACACTCGCTATCTCGTTATTGGAGACGTCCGACTATTGTCGATCACACGGAACAACTGCACCTATGAATATATTATGTAAATTCCATGAAAACTGTCAGATTTTAAAAAATATTTTTCCGGTATATCGTGCGGTGAAGAATTATGGCGATTAATTGGGATAAATAATCGTGGCGAAGAATTTAATTGACACTTTTTTACATTAAATATCTAACGATACCGCTAAAGGCGCGTTGTTAAAATATTTCAAAAATTATATAAATCAACAAAGAAGAAGACCCTTTTTGGCAATGCAGTTATAATTCTTTTTTCAACCACCTGAATCTGTTTTTTTTTTCCTTTTTATGATATTAACTGTCAATTTTAGGTATAAATACATTATATTAATTAAAATAAAATATAATACACGGCACCCACTCTTCTTATCTTAATAATAATCAGAACTGACTTCATCCGCTTCAAAGAGACAATTTCACTATTTCATCTGTATCTATCTGTTTACGAAGTAAGTGTTTACGGAAACGACCAGACTAGTTTGTATGGACATTGTAGTATATCAGTCATATATGACTCAGTGAATCAGTGAAATATACTATTTATATAATATTATATACCTTTCGACTAGATTTTCCAATCCTACTTATAATAATAATTTAAGTCAGTTCCCCATAGAGATACTTTTGAGGGATACTTGAATAAATGAAACTTATTACATAAATTATTTTATTTTACATACCTATGATATAGAAAATAGTGAGCACTGACTAATACATGACCAGCAACTTCATCCAAATCTTCAATATTAAAGTGGACATGTTATCAGAATATATCAAAAATTTGAACGTAAATTGTTAAGATAAGTAAACGTGATATATTACAATTTTGTATGAATTTATTTTGAAACTACCTACATACATTAAACTGTATTTATTGTATCTGGCGATATCTACCCGGAAAATATATGTGGATTAATTAATTTGTTAGTAATCGTGTATAATAGTTAATAATCATAGTGGGAATACGACGACTTGGCGCTACCAACTTGACGATGGAATCTGAACACCAGCTAACTCGACGTTTGTCACCTATGCGCCGGTAATATTTATTAATGAAATGCGAAAAGAAACACACTTACGTTATAATTTGTTAGTGCAAATAGGCAATGAAAGTATATATTGTAAATAATAACGTTTTTGCAATGATTTATAAAGCAAAATGATAGATACTTAAATGTAAGTGAGTGCCAAACTGTTTCAATATCTATGCAACAAATATATATTCACTTTCTTAACCATGTTAAAAATCGTTTCAAAATCTATTTAAGTCAAAAATAGTAAAATCCTGCTAAATATTCAATCCATACAATTAATTACATCAGCAAAAAAAATCTGTTCTTTGTTTAACAATAATTAGGGCCACAGAAATAAACGTCACTGTATGCAAGTTACTACATACATTTTATTTCAAAACAAAGTAAATCCATGTGATTCACTTTAAAAACTTACTCAAATATAATAATTGTTGAATATCAAAATTTATTTAAGTACATTTTTAAACACCAGATTTTTTTTTAATTGCTTCTACATTAACAACTTGGCATGAATAATTATTGTATTATTATTTATGAATTCATTCATTAATTTTAACTTATCAATTAATTAAGTCCACAGTAGCTTTTTTCCCTATGTGAGAATAATTTAATTCGTTGCGTTAAGTAGGTTTTAATAATAAGGTGCTCACATTTAGGTATATATATATACATACGTAAAGCTGCGGGATAGCAGCATTTATAGTTCCCTAATCTCCGCTAAAACGTCCGCATCCATGATATAATAGTAAGGCAATACTCCACCATCGTGGGGTAAATATAATATCACCGACATAATCATAAACCAATTATAAAATTCATCATAACTTAAATATATCATAAATAATGTATAAAATCTGTGTTATTATACAGCTCAGGTGTATTGGGGTGTCAGAACGCCTAATATCACAATGTTAGAATTTTGTATACAAATAAACACGTACCCCCTCGTGAGTAAACATAAACCTGATATCCATAAATCTCCCGGCCTAACGTGAAATAATTTAGAGCCCACCATAATGCTGTGTGAATATCAGTTTGATTATTTTAGCTTGCCTCCACACCGGTTGGCGTGTTGCCATTATATATGTCCACATGCTTAAAATAGAGATGTTCGCTCTGTAATTGCATACAAAACAGAGGTCAATATTACAAATTTTATTACAAACGATTCGGACATCAACTATTAGCAATTGAAGTTGATATTATTATAGCTATAATGACTGATACCGATGATCATGGGAATCTTCCGTCGCCATTAGCGTGAGCGTCCCTCTTTTTTATCTCTGTCTGCAGCAGTGAGAGGCACATTTTAATATTATTTTTTGTAGGACACGTCTTCATAGATTCTAATCAGATTGTAGTTTTACATGAATACATCGACAAAATTTACTCTTCGACATAATGTTTTTAGTAATATTTAAAAATACGATTTTATTATAATGTAGGTATACAGAGCTTGTCCACATTACGGGTGCTACACGCAGTGATAAATGACATTCCTTCACTTCCCTTAGCATCGTTTCCAATGGCACATGTATTATTATACCAATCTTTTATCTATTGTCTATACAACACCAACAATACCTACATTGAATAGTCTTAAAATTATTAGCATTTAATTTTTAAAACATCGATGACGTCTTACCGCTTATAGGACCCAATATAATATACTTAAAGGAAAGACATTGTTCTAGTTTTGCTACTATTGCTTTCACCACGTATTTCTATGAGTTGGAAATGTAATATGCTAATATGTACTTACAGTTAGTGTATGTATGATGGTATTTTCGCACGCCATTTTATATTGCATTACAGAGTATAACGGTTCGTGTAATTTGCGCTTTGGCATAACGATACCGCCTGAGTGTTATTATTATTCGTAAGGAAAATACCCACCCGTTAGCAAGGGAGCCTTTGTAGCGTTAATGAAAACGATAAACTAATTTTCCCTGCTCGGATGGATTTGCATGGAAAATGACGCTGTTTTTTTTTTATTAATAAAAATATTTTTTTGCGTTTGTTACATTGATAATTAAATAATTGCCTCGTTAGAGAATAAATAATCTATTCATTTTTACAAAAGGATACTTATACATTTTTTTAATATTATTAATGAAAAATATTTAAACTAATTAGTAAGATAACTAAAAAGTGTACACTGGAAAATCCATCAAAGACCAAGAAAATATAATTCCGAGTATACAACGTGAATCAATAAACTAAAATCTGTTGGAAAAAACAAAAAACAGCTATCCAATAAATCGAAAATAAGATTCTCCAAAAAATATTTGGGACCATTAATTTTCCTAAAGCTAAAGTCATCTGTAAATTTATAAATATGAGGTCGTGCCTGGTCAAAAACTTTGCGTGTTGTTTATTATACAGAATATGTATGCATATTATTTGCTATACTGCAGTGACACAGTGAGTTGAGCAAATGGCTGATGAACTTTGATATTGATGCAAAGTCTACTCTGTTTAGTATCGAACATGGTAATTATTTTTTATAGTTAATATCTAAGAGCACAATACACACAGACATATGTTGATTGTGAGATGGATGTTGAAATTTTATAAGGCTTATAAATAAAGCCCAGTAAGCAAATTACCCTTGAAGGAAATGGGTGTATAACAATGACATTAATATGGACGAAGCATCTGGAAAATAAAATGACACTCACTTTGTGTCGGGTCTGCCGGATGGTGAAATTCATATTTTATTATCTGTATCCTACGCTCAAATGAACATTCTGCTTGCAAACGGTCTGGCAACACCTCTGGGTCTGCCCATACAAAATTTCTGACTGTCAGATTTCGACTCCGCCGTTATTTTTGTGTTACAAAATGCCAATGTGTCTAGATAAAAATTGTAAAAAAAATCTACTAAGCACTCCAAGAAAGATGGGATATCACTTTCCATGTGTTAGTATTATTTACTATTGATAAAATGCCATTTTAATATATGCTTATTCAATGCAATTGAATGACAGAAACCATTGCTCAGACGCCTGCGATGTGCTGGGCTCACATGCGTCTAATCTCCGAGAAGTCGTAAGTAACCTAGAATCTGTATCTAACGTAATGAGTAATGACACTA
This sequence comes from Rhyacophila brunnea, assembly GCF_057557595.1. Taxonomy (NCBI): domain Eukaryota; kingdom Metazoa; phylum Arthropoda; class Insecta; order Trichoptera; family Rhyacophilidae; genus Rhyacophila; species Rhyacophila brunnea. The sequence continues at coordinate 15,308,856 of NW_028232806.1, forward strand.
ATACGCCATTACAATAGAGGTTATATTACTATAAATTCTCGAAGCTTGTATCGCATAATGGAAATGGATACGTCATATGGTCACGTGACGTCTACCTATACATCTGTAAATGACTTTCATGCACAATTTTTCGTGCGCGCCGATATGAAGTGAGTTGTCCATTTAATATGGCATTGGTGTATAAAGTCAAAAGAGATGCTTCAAAACTTAGTCTAATCGACTGAAAATAGAGAGCTCGGGATGGAGGTACTTGTGGAGCTTGAAGGCCAGCCTAAGTAATTAACTAAGCAAATTATGGAATAAGTAAAGGTAGAATTTAGAGAATAGTCTTCTTTGGAAAGCTAGACCACGGAAGTACTGGGAGGAAAAGGTGAAGAGTCTCATAAGATCTGTTATTCATGATATTCACGAAAATAAACATTAATTTATTAAATGATTTAATGAGTGATAGACAAATATAATTCGAACTTAATACAATTAAGTTTTAATTTGTTAATAAAATTTAATGCGACTTTTATGTACGAGGAAATAAATTTTGCCCTGATATTCCTGTGGATTCCTTTCACGGTTTTCCCATTCAGTTAAAGTTTAAGGCGTCAAATAAATATCATTCGATGTTTTTTTCTCTCAGATTATCCTCAGGGCGCCATTTCACTTTAATATCTCCGAATTCACTCCCTTTTCCACATTTTAAAAGGGTCGACCCTGTCAATTTACTGCATCAATATAAATGCGAAATAAAAATGGCAATAGGTGTAAGCTAGTTTTAAATAGATGATCAATATTTTACCCTTTATGTTTATTAACTGTAACGTGTAATTGTTATCAGATTTATATTTAACAGGTCTAGTTAAATACTAGAAATATAGACTGGTGGTAAATTAATTTGGGACGAAGTGTGGCGATAAAAGGTAAAGGAGGGAACAATACATAAAAATGGTGTGACATCATTTATTGACGACTTCTTAATCGCTAGCCATAAGACGTTGACTTCTCATCTGGGGGGAGATCACAATATATAAAAAATTAATTTGTCAAAACCTGGGTATTTCTGTTATTATTTCACTGATACTACTACACTACTATCATTGAGCCTAGTGACTTGATGTAGTTTTTTTATTAAAGAAAAAAATCTGTCTATGTTCTGTAAAGTATATGCATTTTGTAATAAATGAAAATGTGGTTTTTTACAATAAATTTACGATATCACGGTAATTTTGGCATAATATCATATCTATAAAATAATTGACAATCAATTATTATTAATCAATTATTCTATATGTAGCTAAAAGTGTTTTTTTTATTTATTGAGTTATTTTTAAAATGGTTAATAAAATCATAGACGACATAATATAGAATTATATGGAGATATAATATACTCAAACAAAATATTAACAATAAAAAGAATAAAATAAAATAATAGTTAGCAACGGTACCTATAAAATTAAATTATATAATAATATGTACATTCTTATATTATATAAACTTATGTTATAAAACTTTTAATATCCTCAATATCTTCGGATATATAAAATAACTCAATAAAGTACATACGTTTATGTACCTAATTATTGTCGTTTAAATATTATTTTTCGATCAATCTTAATTTGTTAACTATTTTAACCCCCGTTAAGTAAAAATAATGCATAATATAGGTAAATTGTGGTGTGTTCTGATACGGAAAATATTTTGAACAGATTTTTAAGCACCTTTGACCAATTACAAATTTTATGACGTTTATTGGCTATACATAAATACAAAATATAAATTTCGATGGAGATATCATATTATACTGGACATATAGTGAGAGTGCTTACAATATATATATATATATATATATAATATGTTCAGTCTGAGTTGTGATGTGAAGGGAAATTGACGATGTTGTTGTTTTTTCTCTTTTGGTAATAAGCCTCTCATATTTTATAAGAATATTATTTTTAATGATCATTAAAAGTGATCAACTGCCAAAAATTACGCTATAATTCGAATTTTCTTCCCCCTATGCGTAAGGGAAATATTTCTTTTTAACATATTGCACTGTCGTATATTTAGAAGCCACCGAAAAAGCTATTTCCAAAAACGTGTTGTATTTCTTCCATCTCTCGGCTGTTAATAAGCAAAAAAAAAGAATTCGCTCTTCTTATTTGATACAGTAAATAATATAGAAAATCTCATAATTGGGTAGGTCGATAAATAGGACATTTTTAGAATGACCTTTGCACATTCCATATTTAAATAGTTCTTAGAATCTAAACTACGTATATAATTAACTGATATAATTATCCTTATAATAGTAAATAGGTACTAAATACATGATCGACACAATGCTAATATTACATCTACTGATATGTGATACTAAGGATGGCGAGTCTAATAAACAGAACTTCACAGCGTACAGTTTATAATAGCCAACTACATAAATTAAGGGTAAATCTACCAAAGGCACCTAGTAAAAAAAATGGAAGCTTAAAATTGTTATGTTGTTTTGATAATTTACTTTTTAAAGTATCTTAATTAATTAATAAATAAGTATCAGAAAAATATGTTTTATTTAAAGTCAAAGATCAACTTAACCGAAAATAATGTTATAAAATCCTAAAAATGGAATCCTATAAAATTATTTATAGGATTCCATCTTGTAATTATAATTATTTTATTTTATGATCATGATTATTAAATTTTAATTTATAAATTTCCTTAAATTTAATGTTAATTGAGATCTTAAAAACATCGATGTTTATAAAAAATAATAATGTATGTAACTTGAAATCCTTTTCATTTATATCAAATGGATCTTTAATCCTGTGACCATACTAAAATTATAACAATCGACATTTAGACTATCATATTTACATCAAATGTATAAAGGTAAAAGGAGTTAACCCACAGTTTTTTTTTTTAAATTTTATTGTATAATAACATCGAACACGATTAAATACACTCTGTGTCTAAAGAATGTTAGCTGCAAATGCCAAAATATCATCTAAATGTAGCTTATATTTTTTTTAATGAATGAATTAAGGTGTGAAAAGGCTTAACCAACACTTTATTGAGTTTTTTTAAATAGGTACATCAATAATTAATATCAAATTGGGAACAGAGCACAAAAATAATAATCTTCATATACTTAAGATTTATGTTTATTGTATATTTTAACTTTTACCGAAAACCATAACAAAAACGTTTTTGTGCCTCATATAAAATTTGATTTAATGGGATTAATCAGTCGATATCAAAAAAATATTGTTTGACAATCGGAAAAGTCATTATAGAAACGTTAGAACTGTTAAAATGGTGAAGATACCATGACAACTAGAGATAGGAAAAAACTACAATGACGCACTCTAATTTATTAACAGAGTGCAAGATGAATAAGATATAACAAGATAAAATAAATAGTGAAATTGATGTTTGTAGAATAACAGACCAAACCAAAAACAGTTAGATTAATTTAAACTGAAGAACGCAGTATGACAAAGATTTTGCGAAGCTGCAAACAATGCGCTGTCATAGTGCGCTCACTGTGAGAGACTTTCTGGCCAAAAAAACTTTGACCCAGTCAGATCATCCAACCTGACATAATTCCTTGTCATTTCTGAATATTTAAATTTTCTAATATAAACAATACCAAACAGGCTGTGGGACAAACTCAATAGTATTCCGGAATATAAGATTCAAAGCGGCTTCCAGAAATGAAAACACTTCCTAAGTCAGTATTTCAATTCATTTATTTATTTTACATATTGTGGACATTACAAATTTATTATAAGTTTAAGACGTTCACAACATGACATTTAGAAACAACGAAATATTATTAAAACAATATTAGGTACATAACAAAAGAGATAGATCAGTTTTAAGTTATTCTACAGTATAAATGTCTAAATACAAAAAAATTATATAGGTACAAGGAAGTACACCGGATGAGTTAAGCAGACCCTATTTTAATAATTTATAAAATAACGTCCACCTATACTCATCCTCACGTAGATGGAATATATCAACATCCGAAGCGATTTGGTTGAACAGAGTTATTGCACTCCCAATTGGCATCACCAATGGCAGGTTAGTTCTGCTCCTCGGGAGAACAAACAACTGATGCTCCCGATTTCTAAGATAATCATCAGGCACACACAAGTCAATACTACAAAGAATGGCAGAGTTCTCATTCACACCACGTATAAGTCGAGAAAAGTATAATAATATAATATAGATGAACAAGGTCAATACTTTCAAAAGTAAATTAAAATAAAGGCAGTGCATTCTAATAATTAAATTGTCACATTACGTAGTAAATTGAGACGTAGCTAAACAGTAATATTCGAAATACGTAATCTAGCAAACAGAGCTATCGGATTATAATCCCTAACGGAGATATTGAATGAATATACCTACCTATGTGTATAATATAATAGATTTAGGGGATGTTCTCTCTTCTTTCAAAGACTTTACTCATATCGTAAATGTGAGTTGAGAAAATTACTAAACACCAATCCCTATAACCAGTTTCTTAAGATTCTTTCATAACATATACATTATATTGAGGCCTATACCTACTGTGGAAGGACAAACTTATAAATAACTTAAGAAGAGTTATCACCCTAAAGTCTGGTAATAATTATTTCGCAGTAAAAAAATGTTCTAACGAGACATGAAAAGGGTAAATTGCCAGGACAGGGTGGATGTTATCTGAACCAAAGCTTCCCACTCGGTGTGCCGCGAGTAATAAGAAAGTGTGTCACTAAATATTGCTTCATACTATTAATGATCAGTCGATGGTTATGACCAAAGTTATTAACGAGAATTAAAAATAGTTTGGCATACGTTGAGGTACATCCTCAAGGGGTCTAGGACGATTTGGCACCGGGACAACTGGACGCCACGCAATTCGAAATTAAATAGACGTTAGGTACTTATATGTACTTTTAAAAGGAATATTTAGTATTATTATTTATATTTAAGTTATTATTTATTATGATTTAATAGTTGGTGAGAATTTAAATATGCACACGTAAATAATGATTTAATCATGCATATGTTTAAGTTCCAACGAAAAAAGAGTTTTTTTATTTTATAAAAAGCCTTAGGCATGGTAATTCTCAATCCGCAATAAAAAACAGATTATGTGAAGAGTAAAATGAATTAAAACTACTAAGTATTAGATAGAAACTGATTAAAATTCCTCGTCTACGTTCTGTATACGTGTCCACGACAGTGCAGCGTCCAATTGTCCTGGAGTCCAGTTGTTCCATTCCCTCCTCAAGGGTTCTGTCACAGTGGCCTACCGTAGAACAGGCACCCTGCAGCGGTGCTACAAAAATGATATACGCGCTGCAGGTCTCACGTGGTGGGATTCGCGAGACGTGGTGATGGGCCAAGGATGGCACGACTTTGTGCTTGCTCTACGCACCAACACTGGGACATGATACGATGCAGTAAGTAAGTAATTAATAATTAGTAATACATCTTAATATTATTGACTATAAATCACTTTTTAATGGCGGTCCAATAAAAATTATGCTCAATCTTTTTTGTTTTTCACCATGACATTATTAATTATTGTAATTGAATATGCTTCTCGATATATAAAAATCACACATTTTCATGGTTTTTAAATACTCACATATTTAAATATCATGAGGTATATGGTATATGTTACTGTAATTAACCTCCATTATAAAACTATTTCATTGTATCTACAAGCTAATTTTTTTTTTGTATAAAATACGCAAAATATGATGATTTAAAAGTTTGGTAAAAGGACGAAAGTATTTAAAAAAAAAGATTGAGGGAAACTGGTATAAACAGAACTTTGCGAGGCATGGTTGTTAGACATTGGATCCATCTTTTGTTTCAAAACACAAATTTAAAAATAGTTCGTCCATGTTTGACACAAAAATAGAACTAATCTACCGAACCCCTTTCTGTATATCTAAAAGACGATGTACATTTAGGGGAAAACGTCAGAAACACACAACTTAGTTTATATTCCTAACGTACTGTTGTATGCCCAATGTAGAGTAGTGGATCGAATATTATGACTCTAAATTCGTGGAATCCCGCGAGTGTATACAATTCAGAATATTTATATATGTGAGATTTTATGTAAATGTACGCCTAAAAATATTTATTTATTTTATTTATAAAATATATATTTTTTTAGGCTTGTTACAGAATAAGGTATTTTTATTTTAGTGCGGTCACTTGTCAAGTGTAAAGTTTTCAAGGAATGAATCTGCAATGCAAAATGATGGGAGGTATTGTAATCATTAGCCTACGTTTTTTTTCTCACATGTTTTATCAAAACTCTCCTTTAAATTTTAAACCCGTTTTACTTTGATATATGTGTTATATAAGCCTTTATAATGGACGCCCAAAAACTTGTTGGATATAAGAACCATAAAGCTTAGGAGGTATACGTGGCACCAAAGAACTAGGGACCAAGAAAAGTGGAGAGAGCTATGGGGAAGCCTATATCCAATAGTGGATCGACTCCGACTAATGATTATGGTTATGGAATATTTAAGGCTGCACATTAATTATGAAGCAATCCGTGGTGCAAAAGTACTGACTGTAAATAATTAAATTAACTTTTTATCTACAACGTTTTTAAATTTTCTGTTGAATCATATAAACTTGACTTGATAGAAATAATAATGCAATGTCATATTGATCTCCATAGTAATGCACGTATATATTAATATTAATAATTTAGTTGCTAGGACCCACTTAGCAACCAATAATAGTTTTACTTTTTACGGATTTCTTCCGAAATAACTTTTCATACAAAACAGAATTAACTGAAAATGAAATCAATTCTACTTAAAGATGGCTAAAAGTATTTTAAAAATGCATTGGCATCGTGTTCTCATATATTCTAAAAGTTTCAAATGTTTAGCTAGTCGGGAAGTTAGTTGAAAATCGATTGCAAGATTTGTACCGGACAAATAAGAATACGAGCTAAGAAAAACGTTGTAATAAAATACATAATATTATGTAACTTTTTTATTTTCATTTTTAATAGACCAATAGATTCGCATTTTTTCGCATTCGCACGGTTTTTTGTTACTATTTTCATCCCTGGGTAAATAGTCATTAAGGTCATGTTTTGTGTTTAAAGTTTCTATCTAGTCATGCTATTCAGCGAGGTGTCGCCCATCTGCTGAGTCTGACATGAGTGGCCAGAAATCTGCGAAGTAATAATTTTACTGTAAATTTTCCCTGCACGCGTAGTAATTATTTATGATTTAGCGATCGAACTTCAAAGTAAAACAAAAACGAAAATAGCTTATAAATAGTTTTTATTTTTATGATATGACAGATATAAAAAACTGGAAGATTACCGGTTTTATTTCTTCCATTATTCGATGAAACTCTTTCCGTTTTTTTTACGTTAGGTTTTAAAATAGTCTATAAAATTTGATAAATTCACAAATTTAAAAAATATATTCACAAAAACACAAACATAAGAATCATATGATGTTGGGTTATCTATACAATGTTTTAAATGAAAACAAGTGTATGTAAAACTTTTAATTTTTTGTATTTCACCCTTGTATCTTCTTAAGAAAAGACATACCGAAACACTCATTGTCAGAAAATGCGTGAATATGATTATTTGAACGCGAGCACAACGCCGTTAATAATAATTTAAGGTTTAATTAAAGCCTTAATTATGTTCAGAGTTAGTTTTTTTTTATATACTCAACTTACTTTTCCTTCGGGGTGCAAAACTTTACAAGTCAACTTATCCACCTAGCTCTGTATAATAACATGTTGGTGTATTTTATTTAAGTAAAATTTCTACTCACATTATATTATTTAGTCGAAAGTTTTGTTTACTCTCCGCCAACACAGCAATTAGAATAAACTTGGAGACATTATGTCACAAAATGTCAACCCTTTTTGGCTTTGGGGTAGACAGGGACCCTTCTGCAAAATATTATTCGAAATATTTTGGCTCTTCGAACATTGTTTAGTAATCTAATATACCACCTTAGACTTAAATCTGATTTCCCTTGGCTGTGTGAATAATTTAATATTTTAGTGTTCTTATTCTAAGATACGTTAGTCGTATTAAGATTTTAAATATAAGTAGGGCAGGGTTCAACAGTTTTCAATCTGATTGATAAAATTTTGCAAGAAACGACTTTTAATAATGGGATTAATAATATATGTTTATCGTTTTCCTTAAATCCTTTAATACATTTTGATTCAATATATTATACAAATACACGTTAAGCGTCTTCGAAGCTAAAGATTTATCATTTAAAATCCTAAGTTTTCTTTAGTTCGTCACAATCACAAAAACTGTTTGTTTGACTGACGGATTTCATTTTTCAACTATTTTAAAGTAAAAAAACACCTTCTTAAAACCTGACATTATAATGAAGTAATTGATACTTTTAGTTAGCCAATAATTATAGAAAATAACGTACCATTGTGTATTTCTTTTTTATGTAGTGGTAGGTATATTTAATGACATTTCTCATCAGCCTATTTAATTAAATTCCCAAAAAGTTACGTAGTTCCATTATCTACAATTAATATTATTTCAATGTGCTTACCTACTGAATGTATTAATAGTATATAAAGGTATTTTCTGTGGGTTTTTGCAAATACTTTAAATATTCAAAATATTAATAATTTGTTTTTATACCTGATTTACTTTAGTAATAAGGTTTTTATCTTCTTGTATTGTGTTACATTGTATATATAATCAATAATTGTACCTGAAAATGCAGAACGGCAAAACTCGGATCACATAAAATGACTCAAATGCAATAGTAGAAACATAAAGTTTTTCGCCTAAATGGCGGTTGACGAGTACCTAACTATTATCTTTTTCTGCAAGCCACGCAGGGACAACATCGCGGTTTTTATTTTTATTCATGGCAAAATTCGTATAGTTACCTTATTGTGTTGTGTCAGACAAAAATAATAACTGGTTTAACATTCTTTTATCGTTTTGTTTCGAAGTAACAAAATATATTATTACGAGTAAAATATAATATTTTTCTTCCTAATTCTGTCAATTACTTTTTTATGAGATATTTAGGGTTTTATTACGTTATAGAGTATCAATTCTTACAGTCAGTTCATTCCATGTATATCAAGATAAATAATGAGGTTGTGGTTGTAATGTGAGACAAGCTTGCGCCACGCATAAAATTTTAGTATAACTGGCAATATAGTATCCCTTATAATATTTTTGAAATATTTTAATTTCATATTACTTTCATGCAATTTTACGCTACTGTGGCTAAATGTATTTTACTTTAAAAAAAAATGGTAATAGTTAATTTAGAATAATCGCGATCATTAGCTATCAAAAAATAAATTAATCATGCCGTTGGCTAAAAGTATGCGTGACGTAGATGGGAGGCGGGAAACAAATTATTATTAATACATAACACATTGCGTTAATTTAATGGAAACAATTCCTCTCGTAATAATTCAAAATGACGCGCATTAAATTCAAGACATTTCAACCGAATTAATCACACCTTGAATCATTCTTCGCAAATCGCAGGTAACAAAATTATAAGCTAACACAAATCCTACGGGTCCTGCATACATACAACTACACAGTCGAGTCGGCGTCTACGTGAAAATAATATCACCATTTTACAGGTAGCAGGTAGATATTTCAGATATGTTTTGAGAACACTCGATTATGAAACAACCTTGGCTACTCTGTCATAATTTAAGCTTTATTTCTTACAATAATTCAGTCACATTATAACATTTACTTTTGTTGTGTATCTTTAAAAAAAGTATATTATTAATACGTTATAACATTTCGAGGCACGGTGTTAAGAGTAAAACACGGATTTTCTTTATAACGGTTTATTCTAGTTATCATTTATATGTTTAGTTAACTACATAAGAATCAATTTGGGGTCCGATGAAATAATATAATATGACAAGTTAAGATAACCGTAACCATGAATTTTGGTAGAAACGAAGATAGTGAAGTTCCGTAATCTATAGTGTTTATTTTCACTAGCTATCATTTTAGTATTGTCAACATATAAAATACTTTGTCGTGACTTATCACAGAGGTCAGTATATTTTTATTTGACTATTTCCGATCCTAAAAAGATCACAGAGTAAAAGTTGGTAAGTATAAACAGATTTTTTTTATTTTTACAAGAAATGAATGTTAGCCACTTGCTCAACTTATTACGTACATACTCTGACTCCAATCACACGTTGTAAAATAATAATATGTGTTGGTATTTGTCAGACCCAGGATTTGAATTTGAGACCCACGATATTATAAACCAACACCTTAGCCACTCGACTATCGTATTATAAAAAAAATATTAAATAAAACTTATATAGTAGTACATGAAGTTCTCAATCGAATGCGGAAGGACCGAAAAGTTATACGTAGTATCAAAACCAGGAAACTACAGTACCTCGGCCACATTATTAGAGGACAAAAATACAGCATTCCACAACTTGTCATTCAATGCCGCATTTCGTGACTTAAGAACCTCCATGATTGGTACAAGTGCAGCTCTACTGAACTGTTCTGGGTAGCAGACGACAAAGATAAGATCGCCTTCATGGTGGCCGACCTCCGTTAGGGGATGGAATACAATACAAAGAAGAATATAATATCAGTGGTGGCGTAAAATCCGTGTCCGGAAATTTGTACGTATCAAAGTTCAACGTGAGATATTGCGATCAAATTCATGTCCTAATAAAACACTATAAAATACGTTAAATAAAAACTACCGGAATACAAGGGAAAGACAGAATAAAATGGGTACGTAAGTAAATTATAAATATTGTATAATAATACGCCCACGGTGGCCGCGCGCCTTAAGCGTTGGACTATCACGCCGTGGGTCCCAGGTTTGAATCCTGGGTCTGGCAAGTACACATATTGTTCTTCAATTTGTGTGTGAGTCAGGATATGGACCTAATAGGTTGAGCAAGTGGCTAACATCCATTGCTCGTAAAAAAAAAATCTAGTAATACAAACCTCTACTCTGTGGAGGCCCATATGATCCTATTAGGATCGGACATGGCCCAAGAAGATAATTTATGTAACGTTTTACTACGTATTTGTAAGTATCAAGTGCATATCAATATTAAATTAATGTTTTTATTGAGTATAATAACAAAAAAATATTACTATCTACTACAATATAATACGAATGACGCGGATTTTTTTTATTCAAAAGTTATTCTCCCAACTCATTTTGGTAAGATAGCAAGCAGCAAACGTGAATTGTGCTACGGTAAAATGTAATGCGTTACAAAATAATTATTTACATGTAACCACAAAATCATCTACAGGAAGGGACTGTGAAACCAAAATTCGGTACCTACGAAATATCATAAGGAATCAGAGCAGTGTGGTATACAAGGAAGTGTTAGATTTTTTTTATTAAACTACGAAGTCTCATTTGAGGTTTGTTTAGTTGTACATGAAATTTATACACTGTTGTTACATTCCATTCATACAATATTATGGGCTAAAAAAACTTGAAAAATAAGTAGAATTTTTTTTTAAATATAGAATTTTTTAATAAAGTGAAATGAATTATCCAGTCAAACAAATGAATAATTGATTACAACACAAATGGTAATATTAAAATTTATAATGGGACATAGTTATGCAGAAAGTAGCCAGTCCACAAAAAATAAAAAAAATGAGATACGATATAGATCAGATGCGAGAAGGTTTTCTCTACGTTCTGATGAAAATAACCAAACCGCAAACAAATTATTCTTGAAATAAAATACTATTTAAAATATACATTTTCCATTTTACATACATTTTTAATATCATGCTGTTGTTAAAGTGCCATTATCTCAGTTCGACATTATTGTGGACTGGCTACATTCTGCATAACTATAGCTTTCTTCTGTCAAAGTTCAATAAAACATTATATAAAGTTTTATTAAATAGTGCTATAAACTGTTGATTTTCTTTTTCAGTTTTCACACTTTTCAGTACTTGATAACGGGTTGGATGAAAAACTATCATGATTTCATAAATAGGGTATTCAGTTCTAAAATTAACTCAGTCCAGTTTTTGACTTTTCTGAAATAGTAATACTACCTGGTAGATACATAATATATAAGGTAATTAATCCACAAAAAATATCAACAGCCTTATCTACATTCAGGCGTCTTTTCGGTTGTTAGATGAATGCAGTGCAGTGCATGCCTAGCTTGCACACTGCCTGCCTCAAACCGGTTTTTCTTGATAAACTCCATCACCGATTAATTTCTAATCAACATAACGTCGGTGTTGCTATCCAAATAATTTCACGAAAAACGTATAAAAATAATTGTGATACTTTAATTTTACGCCAAATAAGCCAAAATACTCCTAATTTTGAAGGATTCAAAACCAAAAATGTTCTTTGTACTATATTTTTTTCAAGATGCTATATTTTTACATATTTATATTAAAATCAGTATTATAGAATGATAGCAACACTGCTATCTGCGAACATTTTAAAACTATTTGACGTGCAAGTATAGACAGTTGATGCGATGCCTAACACACTTTCAACGTAAATCACACGCAAAACTACTCATTGTTAAAACCAGAATTTAAAAATTGAAGTGAAGTCGAACAAGCGTCAAACGAAAATGAAGTGATCAAATGTAAACAAAAAAAAATGTGGATCCTGAAATTTAAAAAGAATGTTTCATTTCACAACAAAACACTAATAATATTAAACATATTATTCACCATTTTTAAATCGTTACTTATTATAAAATTTAGATAAACAAATAGTTAACTTTAACTCTCGTTTCTGTAAAACTACTTTTTAAATGGACACCTCAAATATATATTTTTTAAAACAGACAGAAATATTATTCTTTAGAAGAGAGAATCGATTAAAAAAAAAAAGTTACCACGACTGCTTGATTATTTTCAGGTACCTACTAATGGCATGTGACCGATCAGAATGCAATCAGCTTAGGTAGGTTTTAACTCAAGGTTACGGTGATAAGCTTTTTTTAGATTTTTGATCTATAATGAGAATTAATTAAATGTTTTTTTTCTCTAATTACAGGTTAAAATCGACGTTTTTTTTCAAATATTGTTATTTAATATTAATTGATAGAATAATAATTATTAAATGTATTTATTATAATAGTATAATGTATAAAGCACCTAATCTGAAAGCTTATGTTAATTATTTTACGGTTTTCCATTCATCGGCTAAACAATACCGTGTCCCGGAATAGAAAATTATACGCCAGTTGTTCTTTGAGTAGGACAACCACAATGTCTTACGAGATGTCCAATTTAATGCTCCTCGTCAAGAAACAAATCAGAAACAGTAGCTCGCTAGTTCTTCCCATCCTACTATAAAATTAATTCTTAGAATTGAAGTCAGTTCCGCATAGAACTCGTTAGAGGGATACTTGAATAAATGAAACATAATTGCTTATTTCCTATTAAGGGGGGACATGCTCGTCGAAGGTCGAAATTGAGTTTTTATTGTATTTTCAAACCATGATCCTGGACACTCCTTAAACGTTGTAGATAATCTATTTATATAATTTTGAAGCCTTATTATCCTTTATTGTTATTTTAAACATTTGATGACTGCATGAAGTATTTTTGTTACATAAAATAGTATTCTTTTAAACCTCTCGCTCTAATGTTTTAGAATATAGTCATATTTCGGTACAAAACTGTGCAGTGGTGTTAAGATTTTTTACATTTATTAATTTTTAAACGCATTTATAAAACCATTAGTATAATTTATTACGAGATAATTTTTGTAAAATATTCACGATAAAAAATTATTTTGATAATCTCTGTGATCCCAAATTTGACAAGAATTAGGCATTTTATTATTCAAAAAATCGGCAAGATTAACACATTTGAAGATGATTCTAAAGATATTTATTATAAGCTATGTCTTTGACCATTCAAGTGTGATAAACATCTTATGAATAATGATTGCTTTATAATAATTATTGACCTAAGAATAAGGTAGTGTTTTTTTGAAATACGCCATTTCTTTTGTCATTCTCTAGTGGTTAAGCTACAACATACGGCTGTAGCCATAAATTGACAAACTATAATTGAAGTAGGGAGTAAAATGATATTGACGCGCGTGTTTGAACATGTACCGTTTAAAAAAAAATAAAAAAAAATTCGGTTAGGTACATGTTCAAACACGCGCGTTAACATAATTTTACTCCTTACTTTAATTATAGTTTGTCGTTTTATGGCTACGGCCGTATGTTGTAGCTTAACTACTAGGGAATGACAAAAGAAATGGCGTATTTCAAAAAAACACTACCTTATTCTTAGGTCAATAATTCTTATAAAGCAATCATTATTCATAAGATTTTTATCACACTTGAATGGTCAAAGACATAGCTTATAATAAATATCTTTAGAATCATCTTCAAATGTGTTAATCTTGCCGATTTTTTGAATAATAAAATGCCTAATTCTTGTCAAATTTGGGATCACAGAGATTATCAATATAATTTTTTATCGTGAATATTTTACAAAAATTATCTCGTAATAAATTATGCTAATGGTTTTATAAATGCGTTTAAAAATTAATAAATGTAAAAAATCTTAACACCACTGCACAGTTATGTACCGAAATATGACTATATTCTAAAACATTAGAGCGAGAGGTTTAAAAGAATACTATTTTATGTAACAAAAATACTTCATGCAGTCATCAAATGTTTAAAATAACTATAAAAGATAATAAGGCTTCAAAATTATATAAATAGATCATCTACAACGTTTAAGGAGTGTCCAGGATCATGGTTTGAATATACAATAAAAACTCAATTTTGACCTTCGACGAGCATGTCCCCCCTTAAGGCAAAAGCGATAGTCGCAAAATTATCGGAATTCCTCTGCGGTACTAAAATGACTGCTGTCAAATGCACGATACAATAATATGATGTCTACTAATACTTGCCCACCATTTTACAACGTTTTTCTTAGGTTGTATTCTTATTTGTCCGGTGGTTGTTTGTCCGGTACAAATCTTGCAATCGATTTGTAACTAACTTCCCGACTAGCTAGACATTTGAAACTTTTAGAATATATCAGAACACGATGCCAATGCATTTTTTTAATACGTTTGTCCGTCTTTAAGTAGAATTGAATTCATTTTTAGTTAATTCTGTTTTGTATGATAAGTTATTTTGATGCGAAATGACATTTCATTATTCAGTATTTCTATCGATCGTTTAAGCTAGTCAAGTCAAGTTAATATGATTTAACAGAAAATTTTAAAACGTTGTATATAAAAAGTTCTTTTTATCTTGTAATTATTTTGATTAAGTATTTATATTTTGTGACCATATTGAAATTAGATTTCATATAAATATAAAGTTTACACATTTTACATTTTTATAGAAATCGATGTTTTCTTTAATAAACATAAAAACTATGAATTAGTAAAAAAATCTTTTTGTTACATTAGAGACAATTTCATAATTAAACATGAACATAAAATGATACCTATATAATAATAGGATCTACCGCGTCATTATAATTTCGTGGGTCCCTGGTTTGAATTTCGGGTCTGGCAAAATACACTTATTGTTTTTCAATGTGTTTTTGGACCTAATAGGTTGAGTAAATGGCTGATATCCATTTCTCGTAAAAACAAAAAAAAACTGTTAGTCTGTGATCTTCTTAGGATCGGAAATTCTCGAAATCGTATTTTCTTTTATTCAGCTGTTTGATATGAAAATAAGCGTCTCAAAACATTAGATTTTTTTGAATTTCATTCGTGTAAGTATTATAATATTTATTTAAAATGAATCAGCTCTGAGAACTTGTATTACAAATAATGCTGCGATTAGGCGTTGGAACTCATGCAGAGACCCGTGGGTCCAATATCCCTGTGCCAAGTACTTTGGTAGTACATGAAATCATTGTATAACTTTGAAGACAGCTAATAATACACCTGTAGGGTTGCTAACCACACCAATTTGGCCAAGATTGTCCTGAAAAGGAAACCCTGTCTTTGATAAACCTCAACCATAATATTATTATCCCAAAATTTTAGAGGCCACCAACCTACTTTATAGCTGGAAAATTTAGAAAGATAGCTAAATCTGATGACGAGGCAAAATCTATTTCGGGAATGAAAAATATATGGGCGGAAAACGTTTTGATATGGATTTTAGTTGGAATATTGAAGTGTTTACGCCAATATTATGGCAATACTCCCAGCAAAGATGTCTATCATATATGTATTCACGATCGCGCCAACAGTTTAACTCAATCATAAACTCATTAACAATTACAGGGTGACTCTCCGCGAGAGTGATAAAAGTCACACCAAGAGGAAGAGTGCGTGACCTGGGATCCAGCTAGAATGCTCTTGAAAGTTGACCACTGCATTCACAGCTCCACAAAACTCATACCACTGACAAGCAGCAAGTCAGCACCACAAACATCAAATTTTTCAAATACAGTCCAATCAAAAATGTTGTCAAAAAGTTAATCGTATTGAGCGGAAAAATCGGGAGGAAGAGATAAAAAAGCGTTTGACTTGTATTTTGAATATATTTTATTTTTATTTTGGGATGAATATTAACTCCTAAATTGTGTAACTATTTAGTTTTAATACGTTTTTGATATTGTGTTGATGATGTCCTTTCACATCCATGTTGTTTGATGACTGACCGATGGCATAATCGTTAAAAGCACTCATCAGTATATTAAATTATGTGAGTTTGAATCCTACACCGTCCATTTTTTTTTCAAAGATTATATCTTATAGAAACGGGTGCCTGTTTTTAAAAAAACGTATTTTTATTTAAAATTATTGTCTATGCTTTCAATAATCACGATATAAATATAAGTACACACTGAACTTTTGTATAATGTCCCCTATAAAAATCGAGTATATTGCAAAAATCAGCTATCCCTCTCCAGTCTATGTCCAAACGAAAACTAACAAAGTTAAACATTTAACCAATTACTATTTTTACTCTGCTATATCTAATGCATTCACGTTCAAACGCAACTCTCTCGTCTGGGATCTGACCGCAGTCTCTAAAGCTATTCACAAAGCGATTTAATATTGCAAAATTGAATTGCCATAAACCGTCGGTATTCAATTATGTGTGAGAGCGCTTAGTAAATATATGCACTAAAACGATTTTTTGTAATGGTTAATAATTATTGAGTTTCATCATTTTTATAGAAGTATTGGATTTAATTATTATATTGTTACCACTGTGATATTTCAATGTAAATAATTGTTTAACCTAAACAGACCATGTTTAATTTTATTCATTTAAAAATTCCCGCGTTTTCAAGACAAAATTCAATAATATACCAGTACAGGCGTAGGAAGTTGCTCGACCTCAAGACTGCTACCTGAAAGGGAATCTTTTTAGAAAATGGTCAAGTAATGAACATGCGCGAACACGCCATTTTATCTAATCTTCCCAGATTGTAAATTAAAGTGTTAATAATTGTAATCAAATTAATTTGCTTAATTAATTAATAGGTGGCCCCTGCAAATTCCTCCAAAAGCCTCTCACCTAATGACGTATTGTAGGGATGGGTAGGCCATGCGTTGTATAAGGGCGGCGAATGAAGAAATACATACAAATATTGCAACTTTTGAAAGCAGTGACAATTTTCCATAAAGTAGAAAATGTTGTCACTACATTAAAAAGTATGAGCATCTTAGTTTAAAAATAAAATTGACCATAAAAATTCTTGACTTAACTATCGTAAGATATACTGTAATGGCGGTTTATCGCACAGGATATTTTTTTCACAAGGGTCTCCAAACCTGAAAACACTACAGACCATTACATACCAACCTAAAACCACCACTGTTTAAGAGTATATTTTGTGTAAATGATATAATGCTTAGATGATGTACACCAGGGGGGGCAAACGCATGTGGCTCGCTGGGTATTTTTTTGCGGCCCGCCATCATTAATTGTACTTCTGATTACGAATAACTTTTTTATAATTTTTTAAAAAATATTGACAATAGATTAAAATTTGTTTAGCAATAGTAAGCGATCCATTTTCAATAGATATTGATAGTGTATCGACAGAGCTACAACTTAAGATTATTGACCTGCAGTGTGACACTGACTTAAGAGAATTGCATCGTCGTGAAAAAATCTCCAAATTTTACAATGCCCTTAATTCAGACAAATTCGACCAACTTAAAGATTATGCAAGAAAAATGTTCGTTATTTTTGCATCAACCTATATATATGTAATGAAACATTTTCAATCATGATTCATTTATAATATTATATATAAAGTGTATACGGCAGAGCTACGGGATGCTGGTTTGACCTGGAACGATGCAAGAAGAATGGTGAGCGACAAGGATTCTTGGAGGCACCTCGTGGTGTTCATATGCTCCAACTATAGCGGATATGGCCGAAAAAGAAGTTATATTATAATATTTTGTCGCTGAGAATGTCTCTTAAAAATATATTTTTTCAATACGCAACGTACAATATTGGTCAAATTTCTTATATTGTTTTTAAGTTTCGAAATTAATAAAAAATGTTTTTTTTTCATCTATTCGTTTGGCCTGGTATGATGCAAACTATGAAATCAAAATATAATTATAATAATCACAAGATAAAAATATTTTTTTATGTACCACGTTTTTAAATTTTTGTTGAATCATATAAACTTGACACAAAAACTTATTATTGTACTTGATAGAAATACTGAATAAATATTATATATACATAAATGTCATTTTAACATTTCATATTGAATTCAATAGTAACGCACGTATAAATTAATAATTTAGTTGCTAAGACCCACTTAGCAACCAATAATAGTGAGTAGTAAATATGACTTTTAATGATTTTTTTCCGAAACATACAAAACAGAATTAACTGGAAACGAATTCAATTCTGCTTAAAGATGGTCAAAGGTATTTAAAGAATGCATTTTCGTCGTGTTCTGATATATTCTAAAAGTTTCAAATGGCTAGTTAGTCGGGAAGTTCATTAAAAATCTTGAAAATGTCCCTCTGAGGAGGACGAAACCGGTCCTATTGTATTGATTAAAAGTGGAATGAGTACTACAAAAAAAATGTCTTTTATAAATTAAATAGCAATTAAAAATCTTGGACAAACAAGAAAAAATTTCTACTGAACAAGAAAAAATCTGTACCGGACAATAAAGAATACGAGGTAATAAAAACGTGGTAAAAAATACATATATATTTACCTAATAATATTATTAGGTATGTTAGGATTTATAAGTGCCTTCTGATACGAAAATTTGTTAGCTAGAGCAATAAAACAATAATGGTTATGTACACATTTAAAAGTGCGTGCTATTCGAAAAGCTAAGAAAACATTAATCAAAATCACTCACATATTCAAAACGATTATTCATATAGCGTAATAATTTATTACCTACAACAACAAAGTAAGGGCAACTTAGCTCTGTCGAAATAAATTACCATAAAGAATTAATAAGCTTTTAAAAAGTGAAAAGTATGGTAATACTTTTATTTCTGCTAGCATGCGTCGGTACTAAAAATGCACGCTTCAAAGCTGCCTAGAGAAAATACATAATATTTGACTTCTTTGCCGAAAGTTTACGAAATTTAACGATTTATATTGCGGTTATTTTTTATCTTATTTATTATGTTGAACTTTTTTAAAGACATTTTTTTCTACGAATAAGAGTTCTAGATTTGGGTTGAAATCCTGAAAACAGAAATTCACTCTTCTCGGTATCCAGGTTTTGTTGCTGAGTGAATAGTCAAATTAGTGGGTTTTAGGGTAGCCTTGTACTCGTTTAGTGCTCCTTGGGTACCAAGGTATGACTCATTTAATCACATATGACGAACAAAGCTGTAACTACCTTTTAGCAATTTTTCAAGAAAGCAAAATGAAAGTTTTAAAAGTCTCACATCGAAATTCAACAAAAAAAATATCTAATATAATAAGTGTTTTAAGCCTACATTATAGTGAATAATATTAAATCTCTGTTAAACAACTATAAGTTTAAATTTTATGAGTTACGATTTGTCATAAAATAGCAATTACTTTCAAATAACGATGTTGTACCTCATATTCTAACTGTTTATGTGAGATGGTTTAAGATAACCTAATATTGAACATACATAACTTGAAAACACCCACTATAAAAAATCATATTTGAAAAAAATACGATGGTCGACGGGATTTGAACCCAATTTGATAATCATTTAATGTATAACCTACTAGTTTAAATTTTCGTAATTAGATAAGAGATTCAAAAATGATTTTTTTCTAGTGGGTAGGTGTTTTCAAGTTATGTAGGTATGTTCAATATATATGGAATGTTCCATTCTCAAAATTTTGTGAATTATTCGTTGAATAAAAGAAATGGTTTATTAATAACTCAATATGTTTATCAAACAATTAATTGAAATGCATATGAGAGTTAATACTTTGGACGCTGAAGACACACCCGGCGCGCAATGACCAGCGGCCGATCGATGTAATTAACGTGCATTTTAAAAGTGGTAATTAAAAAATCATTATCTAGTCAGCAGCGAATGAGATAGTCTATACTATTAATAGAATACAAAGTTTGTCCGGACTCAAAATTCTCTGGTACGTAAAACACTAGAGCGCTGAAATTTTAACTGATGATTTTTTCGACAATATTAGGATCAACGCATGTATTTTGAGATTTTTGAGTGGTTTCACAAACGAGATATGCTCATTTGAGTTTCCCATATACTTAACTATAAATTTGAATTTATGAACGAATCTGCTTCATTTTATATTCCTTTAATAATCGGTAACCTTGGAAACCGAACAATTGTCAATGAAAAAACATTATTCGATTCACAATTTACCGATAGTACCTGTCTACAATTATTGTTCAGTCAAGTAATGATTGATGACGATATTGTCGAAATTCCTTCCATTTATTATATTGTATGTGCAGTAAATTTTGTACAAAAAAATATACGCGTAGATATATGAACTCATCAAATTATTATGCAACGAAATATAGTACCAACCCACCTAACAAGGAAGTGATTATTGCTAAACTAAATTAGAATAACATGACAACATTCGTTCTATGAGATATTTGGCAAACCAAAATTCTGGTAACGAATATTGCTTTTTGTCAAATTACTGTGTGCAAAGGTTGGAAATTAAAAAAAAAAAAAAAAAAAATATCATTATGACACTCTATCTTTTCTCATTTATAAATCATTATTTTTCATAAAATATTATTAGGGACTATAATCGTATCATTCTAAAAAATGAAATTAACGCCATCAGTATACGGTGGCGCCATGGGCACGATTAAAGTTTCTTGCAGTTGTAGTGGTATTATTTGCTATCATTGAAATAGGCATAGCAAACAATTCTCAAGCACTCGCGAATCGCATATAGTGCCACTGAATATTGATTTACTTATATCTGTAGAGATAGCACTTCTTTATATTGTTATTTTATCAACCCGAGCAAATTTTAATGTTTATTTAATATTGTTTTGTTTAAAAATATTCGGTAAAACTTTCCATCGGAGTTTTCAAGTAACTCGTAATTTTTGAAAAATTACCATAGCTATATATACGAGTATATAATATGTGTCTATTTCTATTAATATTATATATATATGTTATAATACATTACTATCTGAATGTTTAATCTTCATTATGTCATAATATAAAAATAATATCAGGCTCTGATAAAACTCGTTATGTACGAATGCGGATATTTTAGTACTCAGCGAACGATCGTAAAGATAAAGTGTAATAATTTCTCTGTAACAGCCATCTTAATTAATAATCAAAATGGCGGCACGGGTTTCCCGCCAAACGCCAGCCACATCAGACCACCGCTGACGTCGGTGCAACGGGCGTCGCGACGCTATTGAAATACAAGCGACGCAGGAGCCCATTATTTACGACAGTTTGCGGGAAGGCTTTGCCGTCAACGCAGAGTTTATTTTTTACTCTAACGGGTTTATTTAACTTTTGTAAAGCTCTCTATAACTTTGCGAAGCTCGTGAAATAATAATATCAACACGAAGTTGAGGTTGGAACTGTCTTTGAACAACTTTTAGTATTTTTATATAACTCCTAGTAAGATTTTTTTATTTTATTAAAAATACACTAGGAAACTTTTAAGTGCTTAATATTTGTTAATCAAAACCTGTAAAGATTATTTTCTTTTTTTTATTTTATTGCTAGTTAAAAAAATGTTGACACTACAGTCTCTAAGCTACATGTTTTACAACACAACTTTGATAGTTTGAGATAAAATATCATTCTACAGTGGTACAATAGTCGATTCGCATGTATGTTAAGTATTGTCTACTATAATACTTGGTTCAATGCTAGCAAATAATTTCACTTTAACTGTGAATCGCTTTTACCATAGGTGCCACTGTAAAATGATGAACCCTTATGAGTTCCAAATTATCACCGAGACTAAGTTTATTATTTGTAACGGGTAACATTTATAATTGGCGATAATATTGTGGACTATATTTGAGAAAACAAAGGGCTGTAGCTGATTTGACATAATTATGTATCCAGGCACAAACCATGTGTGGTGATACTTCCAGACCCTTGGCACACTTCTGAACTCCACGTCACTTAATTTGCTTGTTCTAGGTTTAATGTATCGCTCGCGCGGCCGGTCACCCTAGATTTATTTTTATGGTTTGCTGACTGTTGTTTAAGTCTTAGCCCAGTGGTGGTCATGTTGTTACTGAATATGGAATGTTCCTGGGAGACATAAAGTTATTGGAAGGTAGAGAATGAATACCAGGATATTGGCGCAAACAATAATTATTTATGGACATTATTGCATGTTTGGCGGTAGATCAGGAGGAGAGATAAAGTCGTTGTTGCTTAGATGTTTTGAAAAGAGAGTATATTTATTGATACGAGAATAAATAAATACAATAATAAAAATGGCAGCGTGAGATTTTAATCGCGGATACGGATGTACTGGTGAGATCGATGTGATCATGAGATTTATTATATTAATGAACTAAGAAACTGCACTCGAGTGGAATGTCGGTTGATTATGTCGAATTTGTATATATGCAGTCCAAATATTACAAAAGTTATTATCGCAATTACAAATCATGACAGACCCTACTAATCTAGTTATGATTGAGGAAATGCTGGCATAATTTTCGCTCTATTGTTTTGTATTGACAACAAAACATATATATTAAAATGTGTCACTCGCGTCAAGTAATGCTGAGTGATATGATTGCTATATAATATGTACTGTTGAGTGTGGTCAATGAAAGAACTTGTATTTTATAAGGAATGAATGATTTAACTATGTACATTTTTATTTAACTATACTCAGTCTATGAATGGGACTTTCATATGATTGGACGCGGATTAAATGATCTAATAGATTCCTTTTTTGCACAGTTGGCAATTGACAACTTCAACTTTACGAGATGTCAGTGTAATCCTGCGGTCTTTATAAAACATGTAGCCGGTCGACGGTAGTTAAGTAGAGGCATACACATAAGGCTAAACAAATATTTAATTAAGATAGCATTATAGGTATGTAATCATATATTAAGATGTATACGAAAATCGCCATAACCACACTGTATATAAATCAGAAATATTGAAAAAAAAATATGAGAACATATTATTATTATCGTGTTCTTTCTTTATTCGTGGTTGTCACATTAATTCAATGCAGTTAGTTATGTATTAGGACACGGAATAGTATCATTAAAACTTTTTCATTCTAACACGTACTATATCATCGTGCATAATCTATGAGTGTATAATTTTATTATTATACTCGTACATAGCGGCTGGAAATTGGTTAGCAGAAAGCTAGATGGAATTATTTTCTGTTACTGTGTAGTTCCATTATTATAGAACTAAGACGTTATTATTAATTATAACCTTGTAATCTCAAAAAAAAAAAAAAATTTTTCAACTCAACAATGTTTTAATGGCGACTTCTTCTCGTGGTCCTGTCTTCTATCGAAGGTCCTAAACCAAATCGTCGCCTATTTTTCTATCCTAAGCCATTCTAATAGGTATACCATATTCATTATGACACCCAGGATTAACCGAGCGTATCACGTGAGGTGTCCGTAGTTTTCTAGACCTGAGATGTTCTCACGAGAAGTTAGCCAGGACTGACAATGCCACGTACTTAGGTGTGATTTGACTGAGTTAAATTATTTTAAATGATAATAAAAGAGATAAACAAAACAAATAATAAAAACTAAAATAAATATAATGGAAGATAAAACAAAGTAAACAAATTCCTTTAAAGCGACAAAATCGAACAGCCTGATGGCTCTAATAGTGGGTTGGGTCGACTTAAATACCTATGGGGTCCCATCGGGTGTCGTATTTGCTTCTAAAACAGATTTTTTTCTATTGATTATATTATGCATGAGATGTTTTTAAATCATGTATTTTAAATACCAATAATGATCTAGTCGTTTTTATCACTGATACCTTGGATATGACGCCTTGGAACCACGTACAGGCGAAGATAATATCATTATACTTATGTCTCTACTATCCCGTAACCATTAAAAAGATTTAATTTATCTTAAATAAAACAAAAAATGTATATACTTGTCATCTTAGGATCTAGAAACATGATAAAGTATTTTTTTTTTTAAATATATTTTCAATATATAAATTTCCTTATAATATTATCTATAATTGAACTAATTAACAGCTTTTTAGCTATTCAGGCAAAAAGACAAATTGAAGCAAAAACGTGGAGTTTAAAATGATTTAACCCTCCATCTGGTTTCAAGAAATCTGGACAATTGCCATCTTGGCACCGAGAATAATTAATGAAATGCGTGTACCAATATTAATACAATGCCATTAAATTTAGTCAACAAAAATCTGATATAGAGTAAGTATGTACCTATTGAATAATAGTACATGCTGTAAGCTTTTGTTTATATGGTGACACTGTAATATAATGGTTTACCTATACGTGATCGAATCTTGACAGATTAAGTAGTATGGTGCTGTATGGTAGCTGCGATATTCAAAAAATATTTATGTACAATTTATTGTACAACAAATATTATTATACATACGAGGGTGGGTCAATAATTCCTTAGAAAAAAGCATTAAAACAGGTTTTATTTTTGTATTTTTTTTTTATTTCTCAACATAATTTCCTTGGAGCTCAATACACTTGGTTAGACGTTTCTCAATTTTTTTTAAACCATCAGAAAAATAAGTTTTCGGAAGGTCCTCAAAATAAGCATTTGTCCGATCGATGACTTCTTCATTTGAAAAAAAACGTTGTCCACTTAGCCATTTTTTTAAGTTTGGGAAAAGGAAAAAGTCACTGGGGGCTAAATCTGGCGAATACGGTGGGTGGTCGACCAATTCGAACTTCAATTCTTCAATTTTAGCCATTGATCGTAAACATGTGTGAACACGGGCATTGTCCTGATGAAAGAGGATTTTTTTCCTGTTTAAATGAGGCCGTTTTTCTTCAATTTTGTTTTTTAGCTGGTCCAATAAAGATGCATAATAATCCCCTGTTATTGTTTTTCCTTTTTCCAAATAGTCAACGAGAATAATTTCACGTGCATCCCAAAATACAGTAGCCATAACCTTACCAGCTGATTTTACGGTTTTCGCCTTCTTTGGACATGGTTTGCCTTCGCAATCCACTGCTTTGACTGTTCTTTCGTCTCGGGAGTATAGTGGTGTATCCATGTTTCATCTACAGTCACAAAGCGACGAAAAAATTCATCCGGATTGCGTTGCATGAGCGACAACAGGGCTTTAGAGGCCACCACCCTACTGCGTTTATTGTCGACTGTGAGCAAACGCGGCACCCATCTTGCAGAAATATTTTTCATGCCCAATTTGTCATGTAAAATAGAAATGACGCTACCTTTTGAGATCCCTGTAACCTCAATTATCTCACTCAACTTTAATCTTCGGTCACTTAACACCATATCGTGGATTTTATTGATCATTTCTGGTGTAGTCACCTCTACAGGACGTCCTGAGCGTGGTTCATCCTTTGTTGATGTACGACCACGTTTAAATTCATTTAACCAGTTTTAAATAGTTGCAAGTGAAGGAGCAGATATGCCGTGAACTAAATCCAACTCATTTTTTATTTCCTTTGCTGTTAACCCTTTTATATTAAAATGTTTAATAACAACTCTAAACTCAATTTTCTCCATTTTCCACAAGCAAATTTTTTTTTTAAATGTACGAGAAACACACAACAACCCGACCAATCTGATTGAAACTTCGCAGCATACTGAATCGGTAGTGCCGCTGCATGAAAACAAACCGCTTGCAGTACTAGTCGCGCCACCTGTCGGCTTTTCTAAGGACTTATTGACCCACCCTCGTAACAAAGGCTTCTCGGATTCGTCATGACTAGGGAATCCAATCCCGAGCCAAATTTCTGATCCCGGGATTTTGGGATTACAAATTGACAATCCCGGGATCCCGGGACTGGTCCCGGGATTGGCATTTTTTCCACTGTTAATATAACATTTTTATATTTACAAATAACATTGATAAAATCGGTCAAAAATAAATCTAGTATAATTTATACTATATTGTATACGTTTGATCTTGGAAATACATAAGTTTAATGGAGTAAATAATATTAGATATAGTATAAATAATAATGTGAATTTAATATGAGATTGCTGTTTCTGATAATAAAGACTTAATGAATGGGTTTGCGAGATTTAAAATACTTGCAAATTATGGTGTACTTATGGCCTTTCCGCTTCATAAATCTAATTAGTCAGCCAAATATGAAACTGCCGTAAAACGTATGAGATCATGGTGGAATTACTTTGTTAATAGTGCGAAGCATTGTTTTTTTCCAATTTTTCTCATTTTTATTAATTTATGTGAGAAAATAAAATGAATCGCCAACTTACACATGGGTATAAATCAAACTCAGTTTATTTCTAGTGTAGTTATTTTTTGTTATTAAAAGTATTTTTTCTGTTATATTTTCGTTTTTATTTTATTTTCCATAAAAATTGGTAAAAAAATCAATCGCGAAAGTTTCGGGATTATGTTTATCAATCCCGGGATTCATATGTATCGAAAATAGCTCAGGATCCCGGGATTGGAATCCCTAGTCATGACCACGCCATTCAAGAATCCAAATTTTTTTCATACACTCTATATGTCGTTAGTACCGAGTATTCTTGAATATGGTTCCATTATCTGGAGCCCTTATGAGGTTTCCTTAAAGCTTGTTTTAGAGCGTGTTCAAAAGAAATTTCTTCGACATCTTTATTTCAATGTATATAAATATTTTCCCTTTGACAGTTTCTCAAGCGAGTATTTTCCGACTAACTTTCTTCAAGGCATGCTCGCTTTTCATTCTCTTGAAGCTCGCACGTCAATACTGCTCTTAAAGCATTTTTCCCTACTCTCGCGTGGTATAGTTTTCAATGCAGATATTCTGGAAAATTTTAATTTTCCTACACCCGCCAATTACATGCGTGGTCGCAGCCACGACCTATTTTGGGCTGAAAGCTGTTTCCTCATGTCAAGGTCACCAGGTACCAATAACGAAGACTGTGCGGCTGCTCAGTGCACTCCATAGAGATGTAGACATTTTTAGCGAGCCATGATATATTTTGTTTTTAAAATTCTATTTTATTGTTTAATTTGTATTTTTTTTTTGAAATATCGTAGTTTATTTTTATTTTATTTCTTTTCTATAAAAATTTTTGTTTTGTTTTTTTTCCTCTACTTAGTTGATTTACTTGTACTTTTTATTCCAAATGTCATGTTGTGAACGTCTTGAATTAATAATTTGTTATATGCTCAATGTGTCTTTTTTTTAATAAATACATAAATAAAATTATTACATAGTACATACTATATCAAATGATTTGCATCTATAGCATCTATGGACCGCACGTCACTGGTTCCTATATTATACTGGAAAATAATCTATATATATAAAACAAAGTCGGGTTAGTTACACCATTTATAACTCAAGAACGGCTGGACCGATTTTTATGATCTTTGATTTGTTGGATTTATCACCACCCCGAATAGCAGAATAACAATTAAAATATCGGATAAATCACGGAAAAAATAAATAAAGAAGAAAATTAATTTTCTCATACATTTTGTATGGAAAGGCTTTTGACTGACATCGATGAATTTGAACGATGAAAACCTCGCGCATTCGAAAATAAAAGAAAATCACAAAAAATTTAAATCCGTATACAACGCCATCTCTGATACATGACAGAAACAAAAAAGAAGAAACAAACAAACAAAAGAAAGAATGATAGTCGAAATGTCTAACTGTCAATGGTGTAGTGTGCCCAACATTTTGTGCTTCATGTCAACAGCTCAATTTGCTTGAAAAAGTTACTCATTGGGATATGACAATCGCTGAAGCAATTGTTTCTACATCTCCAAGTCAGATACGCACATTTTTTGATATCATTATTTCGACATGCTTCCCATCGAATACACCTGAACTGTGGAACAAGTAAAAGGATGACATGTCAGAAGACATTTTAAATCGAATTTGTGTCAGTTCAGCAAATCCCGATCTCGAGGTGAATGAGGAGATACATAACCAGGCTTTGTTTTTGATCGAATACATGTGTTACCTCATGTGCGGCAGTTTTTTAGTCAAGTTAGGAATGCCAACGCCACATCGTGGAATGAACGACGCTTTCAATCAAGAATTGGAACGCGATCGTGAATATGATCGAGATGCATTGAACCAATCAGTTCGAACGAATGTACCACTGTTGAATCCTCGACAGAAGGAAGTGTACGATACGTTAATGAAGGCAATTGATGATGGAAATGGTGGGTTATTTTTCCTCGACGCGCCCGATGGAACTGGGAAGACATTCCTCATGTCAATGATTTTGGCTACTGTTCGTGCGAGATCCGAAAATGCTGCAGCAGTTGCTTCTTCTGGAATAGCGGCCACGTTGTTAGAAGGATGCCGAACGCCTCATTCAACGTTGAAATTGCCGACTGAAAAACCGACATGCAACATTGCGAAATACTCAGCAATGGCCAAAGTTTTGTTAGCAAGTAAAATCATCACCTGGGATGAATGCACAATGGCGCACAAACGCGCATTGAAAGCACTCAATCGAACTATGAAAGATCTGCGCAATGGCTCAAGAAGTTTTGGAAGCGCAATGATTCTACTATCTGGCGATTTTCGCCAAACACTACCAGTCATTCCAAGATCGACCGCTGCTGATGAAATAAATGCTTGCCTCAAATCATCGACTCTCTGGTGCTATGTGAAGACATTTCAGCTGACGACAAACATGCAAGTTGCATTGCTAAACGATCCATCTGCCGAAGATTTATCCAAGCAATTGCTGACTATCGGTAACGGCCGTGTTCCTGTCGATGAATCGAGCGAATTGATTTCGTTTCCGCTGAATTTTTCCAATTTCGTCTCAACTAAGGACGAACTCATCAACAAAGTGTTACCAAACATCATTGTTAATCACAAACATGACAATTGGTTGAGTGAACGAGCATTCTTGCGGTAAAGAACAAAGATGTGGATCACTTAAACTTCACAATTCAAAATCAAATCGTTGGTCCACTGCATTCCTTCAAATCTATCGACTGTGTAACAAACGAAGACGAAGCAACCAACTATCCAACTGAATTTTGAAACTCTTTGGATCTGCCTGGCTTGCCACCGCACAATTAACGACTGAAGGTTGGCTCGGTAGTCATCATTGAATTGAAATTGAATTACAATATGTGAACTTACCAGAAGACCCAGGATTCGAACATGGGACCCTCGACACTATATACCGGCGCTTAATCCACGTGGTCATCGTGTGTGTACAGTGTGTACAGTTCAATATAATTAAAATACTTTTCATTTTGATTTGATTTTTGCACATTTATTGAACTTATTCATTTTGAGTATTCATTTTAACTTAATAAAAAACTGAATTTAATTCAGCTAATAAGTTAACACAAGATTATTGATTATGAGGCGGTACGAAGTTTGCCGGGTCAGCTTGTAAGATATAATATAAACTAATTTAAGTGTTGTTTATTTTAAACATCTAAAAGAATTAAACCATCGGACTTATACACGCGAGATATTAACCTCGAATCAAGATTGGTGGCATCTTAGTAGCATTAACATTATCCGATACCTATCCTGACTTTCTGAAAAACAGTAAAACTTGAGATATGAAGCCTAGCATATTTTATATCGACCTATTTTTCCGAAGTAGTTTTAGATTTAGATAATAATGTACAGGGTGGCTGGGAAATAGGGTAGTGAATTTGAGAATCCTGGAAATACTTTTGGCATGTGCGAACGATAAATCTTTTACTGCAGATGCTTGCGTATTGTGTTTGGCAGAGGTACAGAGGCACTCGGAAAGAAGTCTCGTTAAATAGGTTGTATTTATAGTTCTTTGCGTACAGATAAAGGTGTTAAATATCATAAAATAAGCATTAAATATTGGCTTGAGATCTTGAATGGTAGGTATATCGGTAAAATAAGATTTATTTTTCTGTTTATTGGTTACGAATACCTACCCCTAAATAATAATGTACGTACATACTGTCCGACAATAAGAAATCGGAAATAGCAGGAAGTCACTGTAGTTGCATATAGAAGACTTCTCAGTGAAGTACCTGTCATGGCGGCAACGTGGGCTAGAGGCGTGTTTAAAATATTATGTATCGGCTCTCTTTTTAGATGCGACTCCTTTTTTCTTCTTCGTTCTTCTTCTTCTTACTAATAATACTTTTAACATTACTCCTGATTGTTTTAAAAAGCTTCAAATTACGTAAATTGATAGATCTGTGCACTATGGGAACGTAGAATGGTATGATAAATTTGGGGACATTTTAAAATGGAAGTGCGATTAGCTGCACTGCAGTAGATTGTGTAATCAATGTTTTAACGCGTGGACAAGAAGTTCTTGTTCGACAATAGCTATTATATCGTTATCATGGATAGTACAAGCTTGGAAGCCAGTGTAGTCATAGATCATCTTCAGGAAATTTCTTAACTCCTCTCTGCCTGTAGCAATATTTCTATATAATTCATTCACAGAAGCTTAATCTTCCGACCCTTTTTTTCCCTTCTTGTCTCTTAGGCGGCTGATTGCCTTCTATTCTTGAGACAATATAATATGGTCTACCTAACAAAATCACATCATTTTCAAATGTGAGACGATGGAAGAATCATTGTAACTTGCTAACTACTACTATATTGATTCCTCTTCGAGAACTAAGCCAAAATTGACTTGGGGTAATCTTATACCTAGGAGTTAGCTGAAATTGAATATATTATAATATTAAAATTAAGTTGTAGATATTTTATATGTCCGTAAAAAAATTATAGGATTTAAGAATTGTATAGTATACTTAACTAAATGGTAGCATACACAAAATTCTAAGAAGGCCATTCGACTACCAGAATAAATAAATGATAGATATTGCCATCACTTGCCGCCCACCTGAGGTCGCGTAGACTCACTCGGTTTATTTTCACGACATAGTGTGCCGACATACATAATTAAATTTTCATTTTTAATTAATGTATGCATTCAGTGTCGTCATTTTTAATATTACTTATGGATACAAATAATACTTGTAAATGATTACATTTGAGAGGTACTAGATAAGGGGGACTTTTGGGAATCTTTTTCTGAAATTTATATTAGTCATGCTCTCAATAAATAAATATTATTTTGTACATCATTTAATGGATGTTAATCTAATTTTGTCTATGCGGATCACATTTAAATCAAATTAATTTTACATGGAAAATATTGTCTGCGTTTTTTGTTATTGAAAATTCTTTTTATATATATTTTATAGAATATTGAATTTCATAAAATATTAAGAAAAATTGTAGTGGCATTAGCGACTTCTGATAAAATACAAAATAATGAAAGTATGAACTAATATATCATGCCTTTAAATAAAGCATCACATAAACAATATTAGCCATGAACCATTAGTTTATCAATATTATGTATGATACCTACTAACCACTAACATCAGATTGAACCTTAATGGATCTAATTAAATTATCTTCCTCGAGGCCTGACAAAAATTTTACTATCAAACATACGTACACACATTGGTGGCCTATATTTTATTCCGGCATTTTCTCAAACGACCGAGCTGCATTAAGAGAGCATGATACATGTGTATATGGTAAACACAATATGTACATACACATTAGCGTGCTTTCACGTTGACGTTTTAGCCGATAATAATAAAATTGACATTGAACATACGAGGGTGGGTCAATAAGTCCTTAGAAAAGCCGACAGGTGGCGCGACTAGTACTGTAAGCGGTTTGTTTTCATGCAGCGGCACTACCGATTCAGTATGCTGCGAAGTTTCAATCAGATTGGTCGGGTTGTTGTGTGTTTCTCGTACATTTAAAAAAAAAAATTGCTTGTGGAAAATGGAAAATGGAGAAAATTGAGTTTAGAGCTGTTATTAAACATTTTAATATAAAAGGGTTAACAGCAAAGGAAATAAAAAATGAGTTGGATTTAGTTCACGGCATATCTGCTCCTTCACTTGCAACTATTTATAACTGGTTAAATGAATTTAAACGTGGTCGTACATCAACAAAGGATGAACCACGCTCAGGACGTCCTGTAGAGGTGACTACACCAGAAATGATCAATAAAATCCACGATATGGTGTTAAGTGACCGAAGATTAAAGTTGAGTGAGATAATTGAGGTTACAGGGATCTCAAAAGGTAGCGTCATTTCTATTTTACATGACAAATTGGGCATGAAAAATATTTCTGCAAGATGGGTGCCGCGTTTGCTCACAGTCGACAATAAACGCAATAGGGTGGTGGCCTCTAAAGCCCTGTTGTCGCTCATGCAACGCAATCCGGATGAATTTTTTCGTCGCTTTGTGACTGTAAATGAAACATGGATACACCACTATACTCCCAAGACGAAAGAACAGTCAAAGCAGTGGATTGCGAAGGCAAACCATGTCCAAAGAAGGCGAAAACCGTAAAATCAGCTGGTAAGGTTATGGCTACTGTATTTTGGGATGCACGTGAAATTATTTTCGTTGACTATTTGGAAAAAGGAAAAACAATAACAGGGGATTATTATACATCTTTATTGGACCAGCTAAAAAACAAAATTGAAGAAAAACGGCCTCATTTAAACAGGAAAAAAATCCTTTTTCATCAGGACAATGCCCGTGTTCACACATGTTTACGATCAATGGCTAAAATTGAAGAATTGAAGTTCGAATTGGTCGACCACCCAGCGTATTCGCCAGATTTAGCCCCCCAGTGACTTTTTCCTTTTCCCAAACTTAAAAAAATGGCTAAGTGGACAACGTTTTTTTTCAAATGAAGAATTCATCGATCGGACAAATCGATACCCTAGTTATATAGGGAAACAAGTCAAAATTTCAAGGTTTTGAGTTAATAGTGTCATTCAATGTAGAACGGTTGTATCTTCATAATTCAATAAAAAAAAATCAAAAAATCTCTTCAACGGGTCAAAAACTCGAAAAACCGTTTTTGGGATTAATCATTAATTCAAATATTAACAGGAATGTCTGAGTTAATTATTTGATAAACTGTAATATTTCATTTTGCATTGCTAAGTTCATTTGAACTAAATAAAAAATAAATACATTTACTTCAAAAATCAAGGCTTTAACATGGAAATGAAAATATGTTCAAAATATTCAAAAGCCATTATCTTGGAACAAGGTATTTTGAGTTATTTCTCTATAGAACTAGGGTATCGAATGCTTATTTTGAGGACCTTCCGAAAACTTATTTTTCTGACGGTTTAAAAAAAATTGAGAAACGTCTAACCAAGTGTATTGAGCTCCAAGGAGATTATGTTGAGAAATAAAAAAAAATACAAAAATAAAAACTGTTTTAATGCTTTTTTCTAAGGAATTATTGACCCACCCTCGTAGATTGTAAGATATTTATTTTTGGAGGGTCATTCACCATTTGACTAAAAGGGCCAGCCGCCATTGCGTACACGTACCTATATTATTAAATATCTCTCATGTGGTTCATTAATAAAATAAAACCTTTTGCTACCGTATAAAGATAGTGTAATTAATTATGCATGTGAATAAATTTGAGCTTGCAAATTATTTTTTTGCTTTATATCTACCATTTAATTATCCCTCATAAAGCATAGTTTGCAAAGTTGTTTGTCGAAATGCTTGCTGATAATTACAATGTAAATTAATAATCAAAAACACATAACTGAAACAAATGTTATTAAAAATTCTTGATTGTATCATAAAATAAAGGAAATTGTGGTTTTTTGTTGCTCTCTGTATTCTTATAAATTCAATGATAATTTATAATACGTATTTGACAGTTACGTTTCAGTTTGTGTGCATATCTATATGATATTTTGTGAATGGTAAAGACTTATCTTACGGCTGACTGAATATTATTATTAAATACGTTTCTCTCTATAGAATCAAAATGCTTTTAACGGATTTCAGCTCATAATCTGAACGTCTAAAATCAGACATTAAGTTAACTGAATACATTAAGTATGTACCCATTGTAAAGTTCTACAAATATTGAGATCTCTCACTTAACGCACGTTGATTTTGTGAATTCACCGACGCGAAAAGGTGATTTAACTACAATCTAAGAACATACTATTTTTAAATTAATAAGAATCTAATGAAAATTTATATTCTCTAACTTAAAAGACAATAAATAAAACATTCCGCGTTTCCTAAAGTCTTTACTTACAAAGCATCTTTCATAAATTAAAATATGTGTATAAACTATATGCATAAAGGTGTAAATTCATTAAAATATATTAATATTTATAGAAAAACTATTCATTTCTGTCGTTTTTTATTGTCTATACCTTTTTTTTAAATTTGACATTGTTTTCAGTTTCATTTGTTTCATCACCATGCATTTATCATTCTGTCTTATTGCAACCGCGGCTTAATTTTTTTACAAAAAAAAATATATCTCATTAGTCATTATTTTGACAAGCCCCTGAAATGTAGCATACATCAAGCATTCCATTGCCATGTCTACCCTTCAGCACCAAGATCGCCGTTGTAGTATCGCTATAAGATACATAGAAAATAGCGGGGCGAAGGCTACCGCTGAGAAATCGGTTGGGTGGATTTAGCGATAAGGTTATGGAATGTCAAGGGTGGCAACCGGAAGACCGAAAAACCATTTCAGCTAATTGACTAATCGACCTTTTAAGTAGGTAAGTAACTAATTAGGTATCATTATTTTTTTAAGACACGTGACGAAGTTGATTCATTGCTTTCAGATGTTATTAAAAAACATTTATTAGTTATTTATATTTGTATATTCCTCCACATGATATGTAACGAAGATTTTATAATATGTAACATTTACATTATTATTATTTAACCAATCACCTCTTATTTACAATCATTAAATACCATGAGAAAGTTTTAATTTATTTGCTATATCCGTAATATATATGACGTTTTAGAAAATTTATAAAATTTCACACTTATTTTTTGTTAAGTAAGTATAAACCATTATAAGTTGGTAAAATTTCTTTAATAGTTTGAATTGATGAAACGAGAGTCTACCAAACTTATAGCACATGTAAAACTATCTCAAATTCATCAATAAATTAGTTTATCCATTAAATTGATATATAATATACTGAATTACAAAAAAAAATAGGAGACCTCAATATGTCACAATATGTGTTTTTTAAGAAAGGAAAAGAAAATATATTTATATTAATTAACACTAATAATGTAATGTGATAATTAAAAAATCGATAAATTTTAATTGTTACGAATATGGTGCTTGTGCAAACATTAGTGCTTTCCATATTGTTGTACGGTCTCGAGTCATGGAGATCAAGGGAGCGGATGCTAATTGATGCATTAAAAATGTGGTATAAGCTTTGAATGCTTTGATGATCCAGTAATTCATCTAGACACTTCAGATAAAGAAACGGCTATTGACAATGTGTTTGAAATGCATTCTGCACCTTTTTACATATTATTGTTCAGCGCGAACCGAATAGCCTCGAAAGACTGGTAGTCTTAAGAAGCTTAGAAAAAACGTCGGCGCGTTAGTGCTACCAAATGAAGGTGCTATTGAGACCAGTCTTAACTTTGCCTTAAGAAAAGCAGATAATCGAGAGGGTCTTGTTCGCTCTAAAGATGCTTAAACTTTAAGGAGATTAGAACAAGAAGAGATTTTAAAAACTATTTAGTGTTTATATGTTAAATATATAAAAATTAATGTATTTTATTTATGTTATCAATGCCTTCTAAAAAAAACTATAAATTTAATTTTAAAATATTTGACTTCTGGCATTTAATAATATGAAGTATTATGCCACGTCTACGTTTCAGTGAGGCAGGTATAAATCTGATATCGTACCTACCATAAGTAGACCCAACCGCGTACATCACTAAGCTAGTATTAAAACACGTTTTGGCGTACATATGTCATAAAAGCTCCCAAATGAATCCTGTTGACGATGGTAAAAACTGCGTAGCTTGAAGTGAAAGCTCTCGTTCAGATTCGCACAAAAGCTCGTCGCGGAGGAAAGTGCTTTTGTAAAAACGGACGCCGGATTTTCATTTATCCTGCGATATAAAACCTTTTGAAACAATGGTATGCCAACATGACCTGAGAATTTTTTAAATTCTAAAAATGTGACATAGAAAATAGTAGTGTTGTTCATAATTTTATTAATCCTGTGCGGGAAAGGTTCCATTGACATTAATTCTATCCGATGGAATAAAAAACTTGTATAAAAATTTATTCTTATAATATAATATTAGTATATTAGTTCTAGGGGGTTTACTTCTTTTTTCTATCCTCATAATAATAGTCATTATATTATGATTATTCTATTAATTATGCTCTCTCCTTAAGTCTATACTTTAGCTGAGGCACGGTCTAAAACGATCGTGACGAACAAAACATATTTTTTTATAAAAAATTAACATGCGTCCTTTTAATGTTATGTTTATTGTTATTTAAGTTATAATAATATATTCATTGACATGTTTTGTTTTTCGAGTAAATACGTAACATTTTTTAGTCATCTTTACATGATTTAAGAATTAGTTCCTCCGACGCCATCACAAAACAAATTGACGTGCTAATAGGTCGACTATCGCTCTCCGACTGGCAACGCTGCCGAAATTACGTCCCACCTATTGGTGAAAATGATTTGCCGTTTCACTGAAGTATGCTCTTAATGGTGACTCTACGAGGAAATTCATTTTATAAATAAATTTTATTTTAACAGATATTTATAAACTTTGAAAAGAGACTTTATTTAATTAATTAAAAATAAAATAATAATTTAGTAAAAAACATACATGTGAGTTTTTGAGAAGTCATATTTTTATGAGTACATCGCATATTATAAATATTGTATTACTAAAATTTAGTATAGTACTTATAATTAACTATTTCTTTTATTCAAACGAATAATTCACAAGATTTAAGAATATATCATTCTGATTATTGAACATTATATAATTTTAGAAAAACACTAACTGAGAGAGTATATCACAACCAATAGAAAAAACTTTTTGAAAAAAGTAAGCCAACCGGTCGGGAATCGAACCCGGCATCTCCAACGGGTAAACGCCCCAAACTCGTACCTACCACTCAGCGCTCTTCGAAATCCTGTTACTTCGGCAATCATGAAGATCAATACAAGAAGTTGCTTAAAAAATATTGGAGAAATTCCTAGACGTCGGTTAGTAATCATTTGTAATAGTAAAATAGCTACCTACTTTGATTTAATAAACAAAAATCGATTTCCGAAGTAACAGGATTTCGAAGAGCGCTGAGTGGTAGGTATTTAATAGCCAATAGCTTAAATATTGTCGTCATTAGTATGTCTTCCGTAGCATAATGGTTGAATGCGACGAGTTTAGGGCGTTTACCCGTTGGAGATGCCGGGTTCGATTCCCGACCGGTTGGCTTACTTTTTTCAAAAAGTTTTTTCTATTGGTTGTGATATACTCTCTCAGTTAGTGTTTTTCTAAAATTATATAATGTTCAGTATAGTACGTTATATTGAAAATCAAAATACTATTTTTCAACAATTTAATGGTTTCAAATTTTTTTTTCTGATTTAAAAAACATATTTGTTTTAGAAAATATAATACAAAAAGAAATCGTTATATATGAAACTCCAAATTTCTTCTTCTTCTTCTTATTGTGCCATCCCCTAGCGGAGGTCGGATACTATCAAGGCGATCTTATCTTTGTCGTCTGCTACCCGGAACAGTTCAGTGGAGCTGCACTCGTACCAATCACGGAGGTTCTTAAGCCACGAAATGCGGCGCCGTCCTCAATTTTCTTCAGAATTCTCAAAAAAACTGAGAGATCATCACAAAATATTTGTACCTCAACATATTACATTAAATAGAGCCTTATGGTTTTTTAAGTAAAAATGTGTGTTTTATATTTTCCTGGATAGAAGTTGCCATAAAATATCAATTTCTGTATAATTATTATTACAATATTGACCAAAAATTCATAAAATGGGAGGGTAGAGAATGTTGTGTTAAACCTTTATATAGCTGTGCTTACCTCCAAACCTGTATCGTCACAATACGTAACCTTACCATTTTTACAATTATTAAAATGTAAATGCCGATTATTTCAAATCGAATACATATAAAAATATTTCTTCATCATTATTTGCTATTTTTTTATCAATCTTCTAAAAATACTTAACGTATTAAGTATGACAATAACATGTGTACTGGCATCAAATAACAGGTAAGGTTAAAATATGTCGTTGACAGTTAAATTATTATTTCTCAGAATAGTTGTGGTAGAAAAATTATTCCTAAGTTAATAATGTCTCTCTAACTTACTAAATCCGGCTTCGATCGCTACACTAAATTGTGTGGATTAAGTACTTTATATTTTGTTTTATTTATTTAAATGGAAGAAAATGAGTTTTTCTTTTCGCAATCTCGCATGCCAAAGTTTAATGAAGAGTTTATTTTCTATTACCGACGCCTCTTGACTTTTAGGACGTTTTACAGCAGCGTTCAGAGTTAAACGCTTAACGCTTACGCATTCGGCGTAAATACAAAGGTCGTTCCAAAAATACGTCGCATCTACGTATATAGGTACCTACGCATAATATGTCTAGTGAATATCTATACATATTTCAATTCTAGGGAAAACTGTTTATTTTTCTTTCCGCAGATCTCGACTGGTTCGAGTTTTTCAATCTTCAAAATCTGTATTTGCATAAAGTGCGTGGGTGTCTGTCACACCGTTACCTCTTCTTCCTACATTCTATTTTGCAAATAAATAATACGATGATATCTGACACTCACATTTCAGGGCCGGATTTAATATATGGCTAAAGGTACTACGGCTGAGCCCCGAACCCTGAAAAAATATATTAATCTCATTCGGCTTAAAACTTTTACAAAAAGCTATATATGTTTCTGAAACTTTTAAAAACAAATTTTATTTCTATTAAAGAATGACAGAACCTGTACAGAAAAGTAACCAATTTATGAATATCAAGAGAATTAAAAAAAAATATTACATATCGATTATAACTGATTTTTTCATATAAAATCTTACTTATATATTGCATTTGCCACATCTTAAAGCCTGAAATGTGCATTGGTTTTCTACGCAATTTCGTTTTCAAAAATATTGTTATAAATTCAAATAAAATGATGACAGATGAACACTAAAAAATATTTATTGATTAATGTACATTATATCATAATATAATATATGGAAATATTTTTCAAATCATGAAAAAGATTTATTAGAATGTTTAAGAATACTATTTTGACGATTTCATTTAAATGTGGAAATAATATTTTTACATAAGCTTTTGTAATAGAAAAAAACGATGATGGGATTAGTGGCCAACTTTATAGGGAGATTTTAGGTAATTACATGAGACACGTTAATAAATATTGTATAGATGCCAACATAAACATAATCGTAATATACTAAATTGAATGACATAGTAAATAAATTGAATAAAACAATTAAATCATGAATGTGAAAAATCGTTGATATCCGACTAAATGAGCTCCATAAATTAATACTTTTTAAGACATAAATTTTATATTTTAGTTCAAATTCCACGTGTTATAATTTCTTATATAATATTTATCTTTATAGTGTATTTCCATATTTTGTATAATATTATTTAATTAGGATTTTTTTGATAATTTGATCACATCTAACCAATTGGTTTGATTTTCTATTTTACCCATAAAACTCTAATCTTCTTTTTCAATATAGTAAATCAGACACTGCCAATTTCTTTTGTTTAAATAAATAGTGATATTTGCATTGTTGAGTCCATACGTATAAGTAAATATAATATTTTCAATCTAAAATGGATTTTATTTTTTGTTTATGTTATTTGCAAATCTAGACTATTTCACAAACTCACATTCTTAAAAATACAATATAATTTAATATATTCAAGATTCAAACCAGTCCACAACTCACGGTACAGTAAGCAGGTGAATTAAAATATATGTAAAAAATGAAATAAACAATATATCGTTACCATCATAATAATATTTACTGATGACACGTGTGAACTAATGTACGTATTATATTAATCGTGATTGATTGATCGTAGTAGAGAGAGTTTAATTATTGTTTAAAATTGGTGCCGTTTTAGCAAGTTGCCCTGTTTCCCAGCAAAAGCGTAACATAATTGCTTTGATTTCAGATACCTGAAAAAGGCTTAATCACCCTACTACTAAGGTCGCTTATATTCAAGCCATGGC
This sequence comes from Rhyacophila brunnea, assembly GCF_057557595.1. NCBI lineage: Eukaryota > Metazoa > Arthropoda > Insecta > Trichoptera > Rhyacophilidae > Rhyacophila > Rhyacophila brunnea. The sequence continues at coordinate 15,349,639 of NW_028232806.1, forward strand.
AGTGAATTGCGAATAACGATGGTAGTGCTAGTAATTGATTATTTTTTAATGCAATGCGGTAATATGTTTGCAATAGAGCTCTTCTCTGAATGGAAGGCTATTCTGCTTTACAATGGTTTACAAAAGTATACATACATTTTTTTTTTAACGACAGGCATAAATAGTTACATTGTTAATGATACAGAATCACATTTTTGTTACACTATACACTAGACATTTACGTTACATTTTTGGAGAAATTCATGTACAATTTTCATAACTGAAATATTTGGTTTTGCCAGGAACGAATTAATCGTAAAAGGAGGGTATAACCTGCATTTCCCCAACTTATTCAATAACACTTCTCTCTCCTGGTCATAGGCATCACATTGCCAGACAATGTGGTTAAGATCTTGAGTGGGATGTCCACACTGACACTGAGGGCTATCTACCACTATAATTTTGTACAATGATTCGTTGAGACTGTAATGCCCTGACCTGCTTCTAGCTATTGTCACTATTACATCTCGCTTTATTTTACAATGTTTACTAAACCAAGTTTTAGGAGATCTACTATAAAAGTTTTGATAGTAGTGTGTTCCCTTTTCTTTCCCAAGATTTTCTAAATATTTACCGTTATTTTCGCTCATTGTTTGTTTAAACTGGGCTTTAAAATCTGTGTATGGAATTCTTATATTTTCTGATGGGTATTTTACAGATTTTTTTGCCAATTGATCCGCAATTTCATTGCCATTAATTCCTTTATGTGCTGGAATCCAGTATATCTGTATATTTGTACCGTGTTCGTTACTATTGCTAAATTTGGAAATGTTGGTTCTAATATTAAGAATGTAGTCATTAGTTTTGATGCTGAAATTTGGATTTTCGAGCGAGTGAATCAGACTTAAGGAGTCAGTGAAAATGTTGATATTTTTATTTTTGTAATTAAGTGCAATTTTAGTGGCTTCGTATAAGGCTAAGCACTCTGCTGTATAGATGGAAGTGAATCTGTGGACACTTTTGGCAACCGACGTGTTGGATTGGGGGAAGAACACTGCTACACCTACTGAAGGTGAATCGGGAATTTTGCTTCCATCCGTAAAAATTTGGACTACATTTTGATTGCTAAATTTGGACTTGAATAATAAGTCGGGAGAGTCGGAGTGCGATAGCTCCATTCCTATTTTTGTATTAGTTAAAACGTTATATATAATATCCTCATATGTATAATTAAAAAAGTTGTAGAAGTCTCTTTTTAAAATCAGATGATCAATACAATTTACAGCTTGGATACTTTCTTTTAAAATTTGAAATCTCTTCGGAGTACGATCTCGCGTTATAGTTGTTTGTAGAAATCTGTTGACATTGTATCTCGTATTAGAAGTACGGTTTGACATACATTTTACCAAGAAGTTTTTACATAGAAATTTAGATCTTTCTTCTAGTAATGTTATCTTGGCTTCGGCAAGTAGTGTGTTAGTAGGTGTACTTTTTCTTAGGCCAAGAGCCAATCTGATAGCTTGGTTCTGTAGTCGTTCTAACTGCAGCTTTGCTCCTTTATTTTTTGGGAAGTAAATATAGCTTCCATAGTCCATTATGGATCTGATGTAGCTTTTATAGAAAGTTATTAGAGTGGAAGGGTGTGATCCCCACCAAGTACCTCTGAGGAACTTTATAATGTTGGTGGCTCTATTGACTTTCTGGGCAATGTAATTGACATGTTTATCAAAAGAAAGCTTGAAGTCAAAATAAATACCTAGAAATTTGGCTGATTCAGTTGATTTAATCATCATATCATTCAATTTAATTTGAAATTCTCCCGGCAGTATTTTGTTTTTGTTGAAATGTACGAATACCGTTTTCTCCGGAGATAGATCCAAACCCAGTTTGAATAGATTATTTCTAATTGTTTCTAGTGCACATTCCATTATATTTTTATCCTGATTGGGGTCTTTAGTTTTAAGGAACAAAGATATATCGTCTGCAAATTGGGAGACTGTTATAGCTTTCGGTATATTGCGAACAATGTGGCTAACGTATATAATGTAAAACAGCGGACTTAAAATTCCTCCTTGAGGAACGCCTTTATACAGTGTTCTCGGGAGATCTATGTTTGAATTAGTATAGATTAATCTCTCGTAGACAAGAAAAAAAACAGAATTTAACGAGTTTAAAGGGGCACCCTATTTGTGCCAATATTTCAACGAGAATATCTGATTGAACGTTATTGAAGGCTCCAATCACGTCCAAAAAAATACCTAGCGTATGTTTTTTTTCATTAAAAGATTCTTCAATATACATTGCAACATTTGTTAGGTTATCCGCACAGGAAAAACCTTTCCTGAATCCGGTTTGTGTATCTGGGATAATTTTTTCTCTTTCCAGCCACCAGCGAAATCTATTTGCGACCATGATTTCTAAGATTTTGCAGACACATGAGGTCAGTGCAATAGGTCTTAAGCTATCCGAATTAGGTTTATTAATAAAATGTATAAATATGCTTTTCCATTCGTCAGGGAATTCCATGCTATGAAACATGAGGTTAAAAATGTCAAGGAATATATGTTTTATTGGAGTGGGAAGCATATTAATGACTTCATACGTTATCCCGTCCGTTCCAGGTGCGGAATTATGTTGACGAGAATTTAATGCTATGCTGAATTCTATGAAACTAAAGTGAGTGTCGAATAGCGTGTTATTTTTGGTAACAGGGAAAATGTTAGGGTTACTTGGAACCCACGGTGGGCATAGTCTTTCAAGAGAAGCTTCAATTTTCTCTTTATTTCGCATATTTTGTTCAATACTATCGGGTCTAATTTTTATCCATTTGTTTTTAAAAATTTTTGCTTTTTCCCATGTATACTTAAGGTCTGTGCTAAAATTGATGGTCTCTGCAAATTTTCGAAAGCAGTCACTCTTTTTCTTTTTAAAAGTTTTTTTAGCTATGGCAGCATTCTTTTTGTATTCAATTAAGTCTTTAAAATCTAAGGTAAATTCCCATTTTTTTAATGCAGCTTTTCTTTTTCTCTTTACCTTATCACACTCTGAATCCCACCATTCTACTGGATTGCTATGGCGAAATTGGGGATTATTCCCTTTTTTTGGGGTGCAATCTATGATTGCTTGTGTGATTTTTTTAATGAGGAATTTATACTGCGAGACTGAACTTAAACTGAGAAAAGAATCTGTTTTGAATTCATTAATATTTTCAGCCATTGTATTTTTAAATTTAACCCAATTGGTTTTTTTGGTCTGCAACTTGAAAGTCTTTTTGAAATAAATTGCTTTTTGTACAGATAAATTAATACGCACTGGATAGTGATCCGATCCCCGGGGGTCTTCATCTATATTTAATACAATCTGTTGTAGAAGATTAGGAGAAGAAAAAACTAAATCAATATTTGATTTTGTACCTCGTCGCAGATCAATACGGGTTTTAGTATTATTGTTTATTAAAATTAAGTCGTAATCAGCTAAAGTATAGATGATTCTAGAACCATTTATATCATTTCTATTGCAATTCCACGTGACATTGTGGGCATTGAAGTCTCCCACCAATATGGTTTTATCATCTAATAGAGTATTACTAAAAACTTGGTCCCATTCCTGAAGCGACAGATTTGTATTATTTCCGCTATTGCTCGGGGGCCTATAAACTGCAATGATATTAATTTTATCTTTAAGGTTAGTCAGTGTAATGCCCAAAACTTCAGTGGATATGTTCGGAATGATGAGGTTGTTAATAGCTTTGTAAGCTATAGTATTTCTAATAATGAAAATTATACCTCCTCCTCTGGCGTACGTCCTGTCTCGCCGAAGCACCATAAAACCTGGGAAGCTAATAACTATGTGAGGAATGGTGTCGTTTAACCATGTTTCCACGCCTATAAAAATATCAATTTCATCTAGCATCACTCTAAGCTCCTCTAGTCTATTAAGAATGCTTCTTGTATTCCAGAAAACAATACGTATATCAGATTGAATAAATTGGTTAACTTTGTTGCTGGAATTATGCATTATGTTATTGTTCCTCTTGTCCTTCCAACGAACTAATATCTTCACTGGAAACTTTTAATTGTGGATTACTGAGTCTTTTCTTGATCTTTGTTATGCGACTTTTAATGCTGCGTTCTTTTAAATGACTATAGATTTCTGTTAGCATGTTATTAAGAGCTTCTATATCAGTAGTAAATTCATTAGCAATCATTTCGGTATTGGGATTTCCATGTGTTTTCACAAGGAAACTGAGTAATGTTTCATAATCGATTGGAAATCTATGACGATTACTTTCAACATGTTCCTTGGCAGGTAACAAAAGTTCATTTGTATCTTCAGTGGATACTTTTTTTCTATCTTTTTTTGATTTTTTTGGTGTCTGTTGGAGTGCAGGAATGCGTGAGATTGCATTATTTTTCACTGTATCTTCAAATTCAAATTCTACGCTGCTGATATCAGTTGGACTGGTCAACGGCCTTTTGGAACCGATTGGCGTATCCTTGTTGATAATAGAGTTGTCCGACTCTATATCTGCGGCTAGTTCATCCTCCCGGAGTGTATTTTTTCTCTCTAACGAAAGAGAGGTTAACACTTTTGGTACATTGAGAGAGTCAGGCAATTGTACAGTGTGAGGTTCATTATTTCCAGTTGTTTTACAATATTTGGCCAGATGGCCCTCTTCTTTGCATATAAAGCATGTCAATTTTTCGGTGGAGAAGTAAATCCAGTACAGGGTATTATCAAAATTTATTTGCATTGACTCTGGCAGTTTAATAGTGTCTTCTGGGTTTACATAAACCTGTCTCCGGAAACTTAAAATATGTGCATAGCCCGGTTCGTTAATACCAGCTCTGATGCTTGTAATACGTGAAGTAGTTTTTATGTTTAATTCGTTGAGTTTTGATTCCAGAACGCTGTGTGGGATTATAGGACACACGTTTGATATTATTATCCTCTTTGATTTGGTGATCAGCGGCCTGATTTCTAGTACGTGGTTTCCAATTTTAACTGTTTCTTTATTTACTGTTAATTTATCTGCTTGTTCTTCACTACTCAAGTATATACATATTCTTCCCTGGGAAATCCTAGATACATATCTTATATGACATGGACCTACCTTATTCCCGATTGACAGTGTATATTCTCGTATAGAGATGCCCTCGATAGCATCTGAAACGATGGCTTGCTCCTTCTTCGGAAATTGCATTTTTTGAGCAACTGATGCATAAGACATTGTTTGTTGGGTTTCTTTTTGGTGATCCATTGCTGGCAACGTTGTATTTTTGATTTTTAATAAGCGCCCCTGTAGTCAGAGACACTTAAATCTAAACAACTTTGTAACAATAATTTATTGTTACGCCGCGCGCACAACTGGTTATTATTAATTTGTAAACACTCGCTATCTCGTTTGGTGACGTGCGACGGTCGCCGAGCACACGGAACAACTGAGATAAATATTTTAGATTTCGATTTCGAGCTGTTACCATTTATTCCAATAATCCTAATATTATTATATAAATAATTAACCATATTATTGTATTTGAAGTACGGCCAGACTATAATAGTAGGCCTTGCCTACTACGGTGATATTGTAAACAAGTAGCCAATTCAAAAATGAAGCTAAATTTTTCGGGCCCAGAGAATGTGTTGTAATCTCGAGCCCCGCCGATAAGTTAAAAATCAACTATTCCATTATTGAGTACAATTAGCATATAAATATTATTTTTTGATGTAGATATCAATTACCTATTATTTGAATCAAAATAATTATATCAAGTGTTCTGCAATTACCCGTAACCTAACATAACCCCATAGTGTCATAGTATATTAAACAGTTACTTTTACTACAAAATAATAATATAAACTACTCTCTTCGTACGTTATTCAATTACCAACGGTGTATATTCTGGGTACTTTCCTATATATTTTTTCCGTCGTGTCAGACAATAAATACGCATTAGAAAAATAATAAGCCTGTATCATACGTTGTATGGCGGATGTAGCACGTTTTGAACGAAACATGAAAGATTTACGACCCAACTTTGTTTAACGCCTGTTTCTATCCTAGTTTGTATCTAGACTACAATTCACATAACAATTCCACATATATAATAAAAGATACAACTAAATCTGCCAATGTCAAATAATATTATACAATTGTTTAACAAAAAATATAATAAATTAAATGTTGTTAAATTATTATATATAGTCTCTATAGATTTCTTTGGTAAACATTAATTTTAAATGTATATAGAGGTGAACATTACCAGAAACATTGCTTGAAACCGTAACACAATACATGTTCATAATGTTATACTATTTAGATTAGAATATTACATACAAACTAAGCTTAGTAGTTATTCGTCATTTTAGATGGGTACTGCTTCTAGGGTGATATAACATATGGTGTATGTATATTATCAAGAAATATTAGAATACAATTTTACTCTAGAACCTAAGTTAAGAAGATAACGAGATGAAGAGTGCTTAGGGATATGTATGCTATAAATACAATTCAATAAAACGTATAATATAACAATTTATAATATTTTATATTGTATGTTTTTGTTCACGCATGGTATATGTCGTAATATATGAAAAACTATGCCATGCGGAATATGGATTTAGTAGGTATGTTAAATTTGTAATTAGCAAGAAATCGTATAGAGAATAGTTACAATTTTACAGAGTTAACGATTACAGACAACATACAGTTTAGTTTAGAATATTCAAGTAATTAATTAGGCAAATATTAATATCAGTCCGATTCCTATTACCGATCCCACCAGCTAAGGTAGCATAGCCTGATCGATACCTGGACAGAAAACATATTCAAACCATAAATATTTTTTCAAATATCTTATCGGAATCTACGGAACTAAATGTCATTGATACGCATACATAATACTCAATAAAAATATAATGTTACATTGTAAGATCTTGTGAATTATGTGTTGAGTTAAAAATAGTTTATTAAACTATTAGCAAGGCAAGTATGTTATAACAAAAAAAATTACTGATTCTGACACCGGTTAGTAAATAAGGTAATTTAATAGTTTGATTTTAAATACAAAAGCCAATTTCCAATTAATAACGCAATTTGTATTGTATAAACATTCGTTAATTTGTCTGAATTAAATAAGATACCTATAGCATAAGGGTTAGTGCGTGATTCCCAAGGGGCGCAGGTTCAAATCCTTCTGGGTGTTTCTAATAGTTTTTTTAGTGGTTATAAATTTTTCAAACGTGTTTTCAAATTATGTATGATAAATATCATTAATAATAATAGCTAATCGTAAAAGATATGTAGGTAATGCATATTTTATATTTTTTTTTCAAATTGTAAATTTATCCAAGAATTATTTATTTTTAATACTCGTATTTTTAGATAGGTACAAATTGATTATTTAAAACACTTAAATAAAATATACGTAAATTGTATTAAATTTGATATTTAGTATTCTGTCGTCGGTCGCCCCACTATACTTCCCTTTAAGTCAACCAATAAACTCAATTGCCACGTCATAGTTTCTACGAGAAATAATGATTGTTGGATCGCGGCCCTCGTAGTCCAATTCGTCAGTCACTGGTCTCACATCCTTAGTCTCCGGGTTTTAACCCATTTTTTCAATGCTCTTATTACACTATTGTAATTGGGCCTCGTGATATTAGGTTGTATCGAAGAAAAAAAAATGACAAATTAAACCCATTTAGTTGTTGATAAAAAAAAATGATTCAGAAATTTGTGGCATTACAAAATATAGTACCTAATGAAATAATTATTTATTTAAGATTGGGATATCCTCAAAATATTTAATTTCTTCATAGCTTACTCACAATACGTGATCCCTTATTGTCAATTCAGTATTATTTGGCAAAAACATGACTGTTACACTCTCGCTGTATGTGGGAGGGCGTACGACCCTATCTACTAAAAAAACAAATCGAAAATTTAAATCTTGATCAGAGATAGATGATTTTGCGTTCATACTACAGGTTTCCGCCGTTAAATTACATTTTTACATCCTTGTAGATCAAATTCAAAATTTGTTTTTTTAGATTCGCAAGAAGTTGTTCATGTACTCGTACATTTGTTTACTTTATAATGTACTAGCATTATAATGATGTTGACTATCAGACCTTTTGCTTCATCAGATCTATCTAGACCACGGCACGAAACTGTAAATTTTAATCGTAGTAACACTAAATTACTTATACTTGAAATACAATATGATAAGCTGCTTGTAGGAATTGATTATTGTTTCATATTAGAAAAAATGGTATAATGTTAATTAATATGAACGAAATATGCAATCAAAAATCTTCATTTACTACTAATAGGTTACCACATTTTATTTTAATTTACGCAATAACTGGTACTATTTGACTATAAATGACTTTAGAGCTATCTTATTTTAAAGTACATATGGCGTAAGCTAATGATGGTGGTTATAGAGAGAATAAAACAACATATACGCAACAGCGGAAAACCATTTTTTAAAAATCGACTTCTCTTATGATAGGTTAGAAATGCGCTAGATACATTAATTCTCTAACATCTTCAACATTAAACCAATTTTTCAGTTGCATAGTCCAGAAAAAGTCTTTCTTTAACCGTTTCATAATACATTGCAGAGCATTGTGGTATAAGTATTAATTTTGAAATAAATTTCTTGTGTTTGATAATTATTACTACGTACACTGTCATCAATGAATGAATGTAATAATTATTGGTAGAAAAACACAACCCTAAGTGCTATGGTAAGTGAAAAATTTCTAACATAATGCAATCAATCAACATCAAAAGACTTTTATGACGAGATGTTTGATGTGAAGCATCAGCATTAGCATTTTTATGACTGAATATATCTCAGGAGTAGTTACCCAAAACTGAAGTCACCACTTACACAAAAGTGATATGATCGGGTAGTCACTTATGATGATACAAAATTGTCGGAGGAATCCGAGGTTCACCTTAGACTATCGCTCTCATGATGGTTAATGCCGCATTTAGTGACGTAAAGGCGCGACGCACTGATTGATCTAGAGGTCCTATAATATGATAATAATAAATACAGGAATTTCGTATTGCTTTAGATAATATTTTACTCATTTTGTGAGAAATATAATTTATTTTGTTGTGACTGGTTTCTCTTCGGAGGCCCTTTTTTAAATTTTCTGACAAATCCGTTGCGTAATTTTTGTCAAAAAACACTTCGGTAGTTATTATAATGGTGATTAGGTTGTTTTGTGTGGTATTATGGGTTAATTCAACCACTTACAATATCATGTGAAAGCTTAATATATTAAAGCTTAATGCATTAGGTTTAAAGCTTTCCATGTAATCTTATAATGTCACATACTAATTATATTTATTATTATAATCGCAAGTTGAAATTTAATGCTAGAATGGGTCACAATCTGGTATACTAAACTCCTTGTATCCAACGCCTTATGTTAGTCCATCTTCGTTTGCGAAATACAAATCTATCCGTTGGGAGCTCGTAAACCCGAAATGGCTTCGTAATTAAACTTATTTCCAAATAATTAAATTTTACTACCTTTGTGGCGGCGCCAAAGGTTAAGGGATTATTAATTTTAGAACTTGAGGGGGTTGTCTGACTAACTTCCGGAATTAATTTTCTTATAATTTTGATTTATGCCTTTTATCGGCAACTATCCGTTTAGATAGGCGAGAGTTACTGTTAATAGATATTGTATCCATTTCAATGTCAAATATATACCTATACCCAATTATAATTATATTATTGTAGAATTAATAATAACTAAGTCGAAATAACTTTATAATTTTGTTATCATTGCAGATAACAGGTAAATTATTTGAAATTTGACGAAGGCCTATCTATCCGCTATTCAAGAGAATTTTGGAATAAGTATAACCAAGGAACTGAATTACTATTGAACTTTGAGTAAAAGGCAAAATTTAATAATGTAACTATTGCAAACTTTATCATTTTCTCAATTAACATTGTCGGTGTTTAAATCATCTACTAATCAAACTGTGTTTTCATGATATTGCTGAATATATACAAAATAAGACTGTAATAAGTATGAATATATACATTGAAGTTGGAGAATATTGAGTTAAACGTGGATTTACTTTTATAACAATTTATAATACTTGTTTGCTTATAAGTTATTAGTTAAACAACTTTGTTTAAGTAATAACTTTTTAAAGACTGATGTTTTTTTATATATTCCAATAGTTAGCTCCATTAAATTCCCAATACTTTGCCATTATTCCCAGTATAGACGATTTTACACCGCTTGAGTTGTAAAATATTTTTAATTATAATTACTGATAATCTATTATTAGGTTTTGACGATTTATACACTTATCGAGTGTATTATCAGTGATAATGTAGGAGTTTTTTACAAACACTTAAACTATCCATAATTTTTTTGTTATATTTTGTATTGTGATCCTTGACTTGATAGTTATGTATTTTTGTTTGATTTAATAAAACGCATTTTTTTTTTGGAGTATTTATTCCACATTAATCAATACATTAGAACCGGTTTCGTAAGCCTCAGAGGGACATTTTCAACTGAATATATATTATATAATAGAATATATAGAATAAATCGAATATAATACCTATGTTATTGTATAAATTTATTATATAAGTTAGAATGAACTGTATTAGTTTTCCGTATGTATTTACCTTTTAGTGAGTGCACATAGTGCCTAAAGATGCCGAAAGGAGTAGTACAAAACTTAAATGAATTATAACATATTTAAACGTTTATTAAATTGCATTAATTTCGGCTATAGGTTTTTATGTTTTAAATCAAGGAATCAATAATTATGTTCCATATTACTAACCGACATCCGAATCACTCCAAATTTTTGTTGTAACGTACTTTCATTTGCTAACAATTTAATAAACTATTTATTTTACTCAATGAATAACTTATATAATTTATATTCAATATAATTTCAAACATAGAACCTTCCTAGTACTATATCCTTAATCACTCCAATTCCCAAAAATAGATAATAATCTTTTAATCTACCCTTGATACAAGGAAAACTTATCAGAGTATAGATTCATTAATAATCCGATACAAGTCATTAGTAATGATTTTGGAGTCAGGATTACTACATGACCAAGTTTACTACTTGTAGCCTTCACACATCCATCATAATTTCAATGTACGAATTAGTTAAGTAAAACGTACAACGGCAAATACCAACTCAGGCATCGAGCGTAAATAGACTATGACATAACGATCCGTTACATAATCTATCTATACGATATTGAAGGGCTTTTCAAAGTTCTTTTCGGATTAAAACTTTTCAGTAATATTGCCTCCCACGCTCGAATTTATTGACTGTGATATATTGGATTTCTATTTTAGAATTTATTCTGGGTATATTTTAATTTATTATATTGTTTATGTGCATTTTAAAACAATGCCATAAACAATAATCATGATTACGTAACCAATAGAAATATATATTTACGTAAGCTAACGTTACAGATCATTCAGTTCCATTATCGACTGCACGATCATCCCCCAAGAGTCTCTAACTTAAGTTATCTCTCTCCATTTGGTTACACTATCATCTAGTCCTGATCAAAACACCTTTACGTGAGCAATATTTTAATTCTGCGGTCAATTACAAAAAAATAACATGATCATTTGTATCATCTGAACATTTAAATAATGTACTAATAGAACAGTTTTTATATAAAAACAATTAGTTCACGAACAAATCAATCTTAATCTAGACAAACCACCAATCAGATTCTCTGCATCTATTTTATGTTTATCAGCCATCTACTTTTCAATTGGTCCTAGGGAACGATTGCTTACTGGGAATTGTTCATAAAATGTATGGATAGTATTAGATCCAACGCATTCAATAACGTGCTCAACCCATCTGACTCTATACTTTCAAGATACTAAATATATTGGGTTTAAGAGCTTCCGTTATAAGGCATGAATGTGTATGAAATCTGGAGAATAACATAATATATACAGAAACAAAAGCAATAATAAAATAAAAATAAAAAAAATGTTCAACTTTAGTTATATCGGTGAATCAAAAAATAAAATAAGCAAATACAATAATGAATGAAATACAAAAACGATATCAAAAGACATATTATTGAATACACAGTGCAAAAGGTTAATAATTTTACTATTCTATTCTTTGGGAGGTTGAAGAGAAATATTAAACATGTCAATAAACAAACTATTATTAAGTGTTATCAATGTTGTCTGTATTCTTATGGGTATATTTAATATCAAATATGTCACATTTTTAATATTATAATGTCACTGTTATTAGTAGTTTGAATACATACATATAAATTTATTCCAATAATTTTCAAGTATGCCCAATTTTTAATAAAAATGTATAATCGGAAATATTCACGACTTTTCTTTTTTGTGATAAATACTTCAACAATCTTTTTCTCTTTTTTTATATTTTTTAATAGTAGACGTAATGTCAAAACCCACGATTAATATATAAATTTTTAATTATAATTTTTTTTGTACTGTATTGCCATCGAGATAAGAATATATTATATGTACATGAAAGGGCAAATATTAATGATGCTAGATTAAATTAATAATTTTCTGCTCTTTCTTTCTATGACCATATCCGCCTCTTAAGGTAAATAATATATAAATAGCTGTTGTTCACTAGTGTATTTATGTTTTTTAGGACATTTCTGGAACCCGTAGCTCTAGCGTATACACTGTAAATAGTATTTAGCTGTCTTCCAGGGCGATGGAATCTAGTTGATAAGCCAGGCTCAAATTATCGCTACGCTTACATTCTGATGGTGCTACTTTACGGTAGCGAGTCATGGCAACCGTATTTTGAGCTTTGGGAGTAGATGTTTGCGGTAGATACTCAGTGTATGGTAGTATTACTTTAGGAGTAGATAAGAGAGCGGACCAAGCAGCCTCTCATCACAACAATTGAGAGTAAAGAGGCGACGTTGCATTTGCCTCAACTACGTGTTGCGGATGCTTTATATATATTTTATATAATAATTATTATTATATTCATCTTAATCTTTTTTATTATTTTTCTTTTTTAATAGTAAAATTTATATTTAGTGACTTACTTGTGTATGTATAAAAAATTACGCTGTTGCATTACTATCCGCAAGCATCATTATGTATTTATTTATTTATTTAAGAAAACAAAACATTGTGGACATAAAAAATCATTGTGAATATAACAAGGCGTTCATAAGATGAGATTTACTAACAAAAATATTACTCTCACAAGAGTTAAGAAGAAAAAATAAAAAAACATAAACAGTTTTACACAGTGAAATAAAGTTTCAAAAACAAAATGCACAGCATATCACTGAAAATTTCTATGTCGATAGAAATATAAGTATTGTATAAGTATATAGATAATAATGTAAAAAATACTTCATTAGACATCAAAGAAGATTAGTTTCGTTATGAAATATGTGAGCTTGAAAAACACTGGTCTAAAAACTAAAGACTGACGATAACAGAGCCGCAGTGTTTGCTAATGTAGTTTACTGCTCGCCGCTATTTATCCGCGATATACGACTACGTGATATTTCAGTAAAGGAAGGGAAGCTAAAATCTGGCGTAGCACACAGCGTAGATTCTCTACGACGTAGACCATCTACGCCATTGTTACGTTTAATACAGCTGACGTACTGCTCGGATTATGGGCGTCCATTAATTTGAGTCAAATTGAAAATTGGGCGATTCGGGATACGAAGGCCACCAACACTATTTATTACAAATATGACACGTTATAAATAGAAGTGACCATTAAAAAAAGAAAAATTAACGTAGAGCTACAATATATATAGTAGTTTTTTGGTATGTGAACATGTTAACTCGTACGAGTAGATGATTTTTTGTATCCTTCAGGGCATAAGGATCTGGTTAGTTGAAAAAGTAAAAATATACTATCCTTACAAATCCATCATTACATCTATCCGATTAGATTTCTATACATTAAGAACTAAAAATGGCTTCTATAAATATTAAGTTAGTACGCTCTAGATTGTTTTATTGTAGTCAAACACAATGTATAATGACGTATACATTATACCCTGAATATGTTAATGACTTAAATTCATGGTATTTTTTTTCACATACATATTATAATATTATACTCTTAGTACACAATCTGACACTACAGACCCATGGCGGATTCTACAATCATCCTCTCTTTGTTTCTCTTGATGTTATTCGTCACTTCCGGAAATGGCCAAAGGTTTCCTACATAATCTTTATAGAGAACACTAGATCCATGACCAGTGCTTAAGACATTGACTATATTGGGCTTATATTATTTTCAGATTTCAACATTTGCGCAAATTCACCACCTTTGCTTTTCTTTAACAGTTCCTAGTATTCTTTGGAGATTTTTTTCGGATACTTGGATAGCCTTTTCTTGTTTTTCTGATTCAAGTTTCACACCCGAATATATAAATAATTAATTTTACAGTCACGTTGTATACCATGAGTTTTGTCTTTTTGGACAGTAGCTTCATTGAAAAGAATACTTAAATTCTTTTTATTAATCTGCTGGCGAGTTCGAAGTTTATATCATTCTTTTAGGAGACGTTGATTCCAAAGCACTTAAAACAGTGGTAGTTGTGAATGTTGAGTTACCTATGAAAATATTTCTTGTGTATCTATTCTTCTTCGATTTTTTTTCGATTTCTTCGTTTTTACACGTACTTCAAAAAAGTGAAAATATCCCGTTTATATGTTTATTTTCCCTTGAGCACCACCAGATCATCAGAATAGCGTTATACTTTACTTTTTAATACACAAAATGATAGACTATTCATACTTATTTATAAACTAAAAAACCTAACTCTAAATAATGAATAATAAAATATTTATGAATACAAAAAACAGAAAAATCAAGGACGTAAGTACAACGCTAATGTATGATATCGATGTTTTTTTCTGGAATGAAAAATGTAATTAGGTAATGTACGGCAAAAAAATAGAAATATAACAAAACTCTTTTACTACTCTCCGTATAGTGTATAGTTATATATTGTTATAATTTATTTCTACGAGATATATCTGAGATATACCTTTTTTATAATGCAACATATTCTAGAAAACTGTAAGAAACAGAACGTTAAGTGGAAGCCTAAAGTAAAAATAATGGCTTTATGTCCGAAGGCAGAATAAATTCCCCGTTGGCTTTCATCCGCAATAGTGAAAAGGGTTTTTTAATACTGGCCACACACAGCTCTGTGGCTAAACGTGTAAAGTGTTTGTACATTGTACACATTGTCGGCTAACACCTATGTTTTGAATTAATTTTGAATGGAATTAGTTTTATTATATTTACTTATGTGTCGATATAGCAATCTGCGTGGTGTGGTTATGGGCTTACAGAAATCACATGACCTTATATTTGTTTATACTAGTAGGCCATATTTTAACCATTTGAAATAAGGGTAAATAAGTTATGTAACAAGATAGTGAGTGAACTGTGTTACAGATTTATGAAACTAGAGACATCATATTACATAAATAAAACTAGTTATGAATGAAATTTGTTAACAAAGTTTTTAACTTAAATTTAAAACAGTACTCTTACACCCCTAATACAACATAAATTTCTTACTTATCTGACAGCATTATCCTTGCTTATTATTTGCCTACTATTAACAGGCAGTCATTCTGCTACCATGTACTTGCAAATACCTATAACCTGTAGAACATTAAGATTCAATTTACGTGCACTGATTTTTGACCATCAATGCCTCGCACAGGGTGACTTAATAAACAGTAACGCGCGAGAGTAGTAGTGCAAGTGAGTGACACCAGACCATAGAGCCAGCTTACTTAATAAGAAGACAAATAAAAATAACAAACTTTTAAGTATATTAATTATATATTATTTGTATTTTCACAATAATTTTTTTCCAACCGATTTCGTCAAATTAATAATGTTCCAAGTAAACTGAAAATGTATGGAAAATCTTGAAAAATAGATACCTGTAAACTTAATCAGAAAACTCGAAATATTTTTAAATAATTAATATTATTCCAAATATTTTTAATAATTATATTATATTTTTCCTAATTACGCATACAGTAAGTATTCAATGCTTGTACTTTGGTAAAGATAATACCTGGTTTCGTCGGCTTCAAGGAGATTTGTAAGCCAAGAGAAATATATTCTTGAAATTATTCCAAATGGGATAAGGGAACAGACTAGGGTTTGCGATAATTAGTCCAATATGATTATGTAACAGAATTTAATGTTAATGTATTACTTTTTATTGTATAAATAACGAAGAATAATTTATCTAAATGTCACTCGAATCCAAGAACCTAGCTCGTAACTATCTCAGTAGATTATAATATGTACTATCATTGTATAATATACTATTGTACCGATACGCTGCTAATAAATCTCACCCTGCTACATCGTAGACTTCATTATCATCATCCTCAACCCACACATCGAATAACACAGTAGTGACCCAACAAGAGTTTGCTAAAAACCTCAAATGAAAATAGGCTGGACACATAGCTCGAAGAAAGGATAATCTTTGAACAAATTTAGTCATCCGGTGGTATCCAAGAGGTACAAAACGTCCGCAAGGTAGACCTAGAGATGAAATGATAAAGCTCTGCGGAAGTACGTAGCAACACAACGCACAGGACCGAGAAAAGTGGAATCAGCTTGGAGAGGGCTTCATGCAGTAGTGAATAGATTTAGGCTGATGATGATGATTTCAAATGGGTTATAAGTTATAAGTGAACGTTTTGAGGGTAATAAAAGCATACAAATAGTAAAAAAAAATATAATAATAATAATCTATATGTATATCAAAATTACAACATGTTTTTAAAGCTATATAACCGACAAAAATACTACTGTTTTTTGCAAAAGGCTATTTTTGTGAACAGCGGTTTTCGATTAAGTGATGATATTATAATTTTATTATCTTATATTTACGTCTTGGAATATTATTCGATGGCTATTTCAAATGTCAAACTATTATCAAGACTCTATCACTCTAAACAAACTACATTACTTTGAAGTTCGATTATTTTTTAGTAAATTCAGAGTAATCCTGACTACAAGAAAATGATACAATAGATTTGATGTTGGTATATTCGACATTAACAAAAGGAGCATTAATCCCAGCCTAATTTCTGTAGGAAAAAAAACTTTTGGTAAATGATTCTTCTATTAGACCAATATTGATGCTTGTAAGTATTCTTTTGTAAGTAACTCCAGCTGATGATGATATAAATAAAAACATAATTGCCTTATATAACTGGGTTAATAAAAAAGCTCCCGACGAAAGCTCATCGTAAAAAACTCCAAACAAACTCTTAATTTCTGTATATTAAAGGAGTCAGTTAAACATAATTGCGGTGCATTTGCGCTCTCGAAATGCTCCAAGATATTTCTGTGTTTTTTTTTTTCATTTTTACTTCTTTTTGTGTTTTCAAATTAAAACGGAGACAATTTTGCTTTGTTCCACTACACAGTTTGTTATTAATGAAACACTGCACTTTAGCCGAGTTACGAGGAAATTTAATAAGGGAATTTATAATCTTGTAGCTTATTAAAACCAGGGTAAATAATGGCATTTTACTGTCATCTTTTTACGCAAGACAGTGTAGCTTTTGAACAATAGATTCTAAGACACAATAAACAACTTTATTAAATAACTGAGATTTTTTTTACATGACATAATTAAAATAGTTTTGTCAAATAAATAGATTTTGCTCAGTATGCTTTAAAAATAGAATAATATTTAGAAATTTAATCCAATCAATTGAAGATACTACAGAATACAGATAGAAACTTCTCGTTTATATAATAAATTAATAAAATAAAATAACGTGAAACCCTTATTACCGAGTAAAAACGCAAGTATAAAAACTAATATTAGTAATTTTAGTAAATATAGTAAATATGTATGACAATTTAATGTATTACTAACAATACTAACTATGATCTCTGGAGATAATAAAAATACGATTGAATTGAACTGAGGTCAAACTTTTTATATAAAGGTACTATTTTTGTATTATTGTTATCAATCATACTCTTGGTTTTACTTACAAGCTGGATGTATGACTAATACATCCTCAAAAATATGTTTGATAGATACCCAAGGCAGTCGGACGTGTTGGAAGATAATGTTGGAGTGTATATCAAGCCTTTTTCATAATGAATTTTTGAAACATTGTATAAATTATTCATCTGATTGATTCTGAGTCTAAAATTGAAAATTTTGAAATATTTCAAAGTCATAACTGTTAGAAAAAAGTCAGACTGAGTAGCATTCGAACACTCATAATTGATTCATCAAAAAATGTTCGGGGGAGTATTTTTATCGACTAAACTATCAATGTGTCTAGAACTCATGCGAATTACTTTCTTTGTACGTAGGTGTTTTAAAATATTTTTTCTCAGTGTTACTCAACTAAATGTTATTATCAAACACTTCAAACTGTTTACTTATAATTTTATTTTTACTTATTTTACAATTATTATTGTATTACACCAAAGATAGAGTGAAGATAGATAATTCCAACCGGAGTTAGTGTTTTAAAATTATTTTCATTTGAATGTGCTTAGTGTAATTTAATGAACTGTTTAATTATATTATAAATCATCTAATTAAAAAAAAGAAAAAACCATATCATTACTATGGTTGCCAGATATATGTACTAAGGAATGTGAGCAAAATCCACCGAGGAATACGTTTACCAAAAACAAACACTTTCAAAAAATATCTATTATTTTATTTTACGATTCATGAGTTGTACCGCCCACGGCGGACTAGTGACAGAATATCTACCTACAGTTCCATGGCTAGCGAGGATTCAAATGTCGCCGTACAATACGTTTATTAGTAGGACAATCTCGAAACATCGTAACGCGGAGGTTTCACATAAAAGTTTTACGTTTTTGTTGAACTAATTTTTTTGTTCGTGATTTCAAAAATATATTTCACAAAAGGCATGCAGCGATAAAATCTGTATCTCTGCCTCTCGATGACTGATAAAATTAGGTATTACAAAAAAATAAGTATTTATAATATCCCGGATGTGAATCAGGAATATTTGTAATAATGAATATTTTTTAGAAAACTATAGTATATTTTTCCAGTGTATTTTTGGATCCAGTTATGAAGCATGGCCTTAAGAATACCAATGAACAATAACAATCTTTATAGTTAAAAAGCTGTTAGATATATGTGGTAAAGTACATGTGCGTGAATTTCAGGGGTGCCGGTTTGAATTCCACTGGGTAGTATTTTTGGTACTGTTCGGTTATATGGAATACAGCGGAAAACGCATTTTGAAAATAGCCGATAAACTGAATTATTTGTTAGTTTGGGTTAGTTTAGGTTAGGTTAGGTTGGGTTAGGTTAGGTTAGGTTTGGTTCGGTTAACCTAACAAATAATCCAGTTTATCGGCTATTTTCAAAATGCGTTTTCCGCTGTATTCCGTATAACCGAACAGTACCGTATTTTTTATTAATTTTTTCTTAAGTTTCTTTTTTACAGCTTGTCGTTTGACTAAAAGAATGTTCTAACTCTGATTCAAGATAAGAACATCTTTAAATAATAAAATAATATAGGTGCTTTAAAATAATGTAGAACCTATTTTTTTTTAAATAAAATATTTTTTTAAACAATCCGTGGAGGGAAAGCGACAATGATATTCGTATTTTCAAAGTGACTAGCTAAGCTGTGGGGAATAATTAAGGTATTTTCAAAGTATGCATGATCAATAAAGAATGTTACATTCTACAATTCTTTGAAATACGCCATTTCTATTGACTTTTTCTAGTGGTTAAGCTACAACATACGGCCGTAGCCATAAATTGACTAACGATAAATGAAGTAGGGAGTAAGATCATGTTAACGCGCGTATTTGAACATGTACGGAACCGAAAAAATCGTTTTATGGATCATAAATCATAGGAATGTCCAGGCTTATGCTCTGAAAATATCATAAAAACTCCATTTTGACCTACGTGGGGGGTGTGGGCCTTTATTAGCCTGACTATTAGTAAATTTGCACATTTTTATCTTATTAATCTGTTCTGTGAGGAGATATTTAAAACACATTTGTAAAATGACATTTTTTTATTGTTCGTCTTATGCGATTAAAAATAAACTTTTACAATATTATCGTTACAATTCTTATGGTACACAGTGTATCACGTATGCATACAAAAGCAGCTATACCTACTACAATACAACTAAATATTATATTATAATAAGATAATTTCGTCACTGTTCTGGAAGAAGACACTAATTTTCGAAAAAATTACATTTGAGTTAGTTATACCAAAATGTTCCTTGTTTCAAACTTTACCGTCTGGAAACCTTCTTAATAAATAAACAGTCTTTATTTTAAAGTCATCCTTTATACGATTACTTAATAAACTCACATTATAGACCATTTCAAACATTTTAACAACTTCAAAGTCAAATTACTCAAAATTAGTATTCTCCAGTTAGTGTGTTCTGCCAGAACAGAGACGATTCAATCAAACAGTCTTAATACATATTATGATACATAAGATAGTATTAACCTATCACTATTGTATTTTCGTTTTTTAAGTAGATAATTTTAATATTTACAGTGACATATATTTTACAAATTCGTTATCGACTGTCGAGACGATGGTAATGTGGGGTTGTGAAATAAAAAATAGTGCAAGCAAGTGCAAGGACATTGTACAAAAAAATCTAGACACCAGTTACTAATTAACAGGCGTATGCATATAACAGCAAACTGCATTCAAGCTATTTACTGCAAATTTTCATGCATAAACCTAAATGTATCTGACGAATAGTGACGTCACGTCGCCGACGTAATACGCGTCATGCCATGGGTAATGTTACCTAATTTTAAATTTACATTTCCCGAAAATTAATTTAAAATTTTGAAATTGTGAATCGGTGTAAAAATGTGCAAACGGTACCATATATATTTAATAATTATAAATAAATAATTATCATGAACTTTAAATAATTTATTTGTTATAAAATCATATTTATTTTATACTTCATAATGCACGAAATGATCAAAGTATACCCAGTAAATATTTCCATAATATGGCAATACAGCTTCACGGATCATTGTCAATATTTACAAACACCTCCACTGACCCACGATCTCGATCATTTTTACAAGCTTAGCATTATTTTCATTTTCATTTTTTAGCATCATCATGAATCCTATTGTGGCACAACGACGACGGGCAGTTAACTTCACGCAAGATGAAAAGGAACATTAGTTAGCTGTGCCGATAGGGAAACATTGATAATAAATTCGCGGATAACAAATGTGTTCAGCAACGCGCGAAAACGTGCCGCCTGGGCTAGGATAACAGTCGAATTCAATAGGCGAAGCCAAGGAATAACAAATGTCCATATCCCTGATGTATCTTTTTTGCAGTCGCAAGCGTCTCCTCCTTTCTGTTTCACACACATTTTCGCAATAATTTATAAAACCTACGAAGGTTTCAAGCCTCCTACTAAACGCTTGTTGTGATGAAGTCATTGTGTATTAAAGTGACACTGACAGCTCGCGCAGATCGCCGCCATTTTAAGTTTGGTGCGCATTCCTGTGCGCATCTCGTGACGTATGCATTTTTTATAGTTTCCTTAATCGGCCGATAAACGGCTTACTACGTTGAACGCGGTTCAAATGTATATGAATATGGCAGTAAGGTATTTATTAATACTTTCACTTGAAATACAAAAGCGGACTGCCAAATAATAACTAATAAAAAATATTATTTAAGCCCAAGGTTCACATCTCTACTAAGCTAATGCTTAACACTACTACTTTGCTACGGTAGTTACAAACGACCTTAATATAAGACCTAGTTATTATTTATTTTATATTTCATATATAAAAAAAGTTGTCGCTTATATTACGATTTTGCATCGGACAGATAACGCCATGTTTATTCATACAAAAACACCTAGTGTTCGCTCTAGCCAGCCTTATCTTTATTGTGTTAGTATAATTTAGTGGGCCATAGTGATATATAATGGCAACAAACGGCGAACGCATAAGGTTATGTACAGTATAAAGCAAAGCGGAAAAATAACGAGGTAATGACCTTGAGTTGGCGCATCGACAAGTAAAGCTTAAGCCAAGTATCTCTATGATATTACTAATAAATTTAAATAACTTCTTTTGAAAACCTGACAATTATTGTAATATACCTTGTCTGTAGAATTGCCTGCTATCCATAATTATTTGGGTTTCGTAGAAACATGCTTTTTACTAATATATTTCGTTATAAACCAGAGCATTGGAGCGGAGGTCGGAGCAGGAGCACGAAGCACTATGGGGTTTTACCAAGAGCATCGAAAATTTGTAGTGCTCTACTGCTCCGGATGTTTTTTTTATTATTAAATTTTCTGCCTAAAATCCAAAATAGTATATTTTGATACTTTTCAACACTGGAATTATTTGAAATACGCCAATACTGCCAAGTGATAAATAACCTCACTTTTTTTACAGAAAAGGCAAATAATGAGAGACGATTTCCTGGAATTTTGTTTCATAGAATATATAATGAAAATGACGATTATTTTAAAACTACTTATTTTTTTTTAACATTTTTATACATATAACATTTATTTTTTTACCCGGAGCGCAGCAGACCCTGGAGCGGAGTTGGAGTAAGTATTAGGCCCTGGAGCGGAGCTGGAGTAGAGCAACTCAAAAAAGGGTCCGCTCCAACCAAGTTATAAACTCTATTTGCATAAAAAATAAGGAACCGTAATACGCCTCGTAACCACAATGCCAGTATTTCCGGTCGTACCTCCAATTTAAATATGTATTCTAATGGATTCAAGCTCTGTATTATTCCATTTAGGTCGCTTTCTGCGACCCAGGTTTTGCCTTTTGGCATCTTCAGGCGTCGTGTACACTCACCAAAGGTAAACACACACTGACAACGAACACTCTTAACTCTACCTTATATAGTAAATCAATACAATACATACGGGTGATTATAAATTATTCTACCAAGAAATATTAGAAATAAATAGAGCACAGTTGCAGAGCTTACTTATCTTGAATTATCAATTTTGTGCTTTATTCATTTGAATAAAATAATAGTTACCATACATGTATAAGAAATTCATTTTTCCGCGATCATCTTAAGATTTAATACTAATTTAAGTCACAGTTGAGTGTATTTAAAACTTCTTGTGGATTGCATTTTCCGGAGAGTGTGAATTGTTGCTACCAATGAACCCGTAATTAAAAATTCTTGCAGCCAATGTAACCAGTAATTAAAGTATTTTTTAGTTTGACCATCATATATTTCGGCTCTGTATTATAGAAAAGGTGTTCGTGAACGACTTTGGTTGACTCGTTTTATTTCATAAGTCGTCAAAATAATCAGCGCTTGCAATTACTGAGTATTAAGGTATCCGCTTGTAATGTCGTCAGTCTCTGTTTCAATTCACAATTTTGCCAAACTTATATGTATGCTGAGACCCTGAGCATTAACCTAATACATTGAGCAAGGGACTAACATGTATCATTCGTAAAACTAAATCTGTGAAGAAACTTCTTCGTGAGGTAACTAATATTAACATCGAATTATTGATCCAATGAAAAAAAAGAGTTAAAGCAAGTGGTGTGAACGTCGCTGTCTCTCGCCGCTACGCTCTAATTTGTACCAAATAATAAGGGCGATTTTCGCTTGACGTCGTCCGCCTGACCTGCGTCAGAGTCTCGCGTTCGGCGGTTTATTTATGCGAGAACTTTACACGGGATAATAATCTCTCGTGTCATATTTCACGCGGGCATAAAGGACGGGGGCTTTCACGCGTCGTCGCTGGGAAAACTTGGTTTTTGGGGAAGTACGGCTTTAGAGACAATTGAGAAAGGTTATTGAAACAGTAAAAACCAAAACATTGTTGGTAAACAGGCGACTCATGTTACCATTCATTGCATATCCCTGTCAACTAAACGAGCCTATATTATGGCAACGATGTTACACAAATGAGTAGCCTATAATCAAACCTCACATTCTCCAAAAGATTTAAGAAAATTGTAAAAAATATTTGGGCATTATTTTTTGTTACTACACAAGGATTCCTACTGAACTCCCGTAAATATGAATGAGTGATATTGTCATTTTTTTTTAAATTAGTAGACAAATTTTAACTTCTCCTTCAAGATATGCAAAATCCTCAACAGTGTAATAAATATGGATCTTTGATTGGTTAGTAAGACTTTAGTGCCAGAACAGAATAAATACAATATTAATCTTTAAAAATGATTATGTATAACGTGATTTTTCATTCCTAACATTTATTTTTAAATAAATTTATGCATTTAGATTTTAAAATCAATTGTTAATATTAAACTGCTCAAAAAGGACAACATTGTAAGGCGTGAAGTATTTTCTAGGCAACTCATTATCAGGTTAGTTACTTTTAAATCTACCGCTGGATGAAGACCTGTTTATACTCTTCTTCATATTTTGTTCATCCAGACTTAAACTAAACTTAATTATTTTACTAATTCAGAAACTTGTAATTGCCTTTTAGGTATTTTAATACCTATCAAATATCATAGAATGATGACTCTTCTCCAGTGATAATTTATTCTTTGAATTATCTCCTCTTGAATGTATTATATTAAATTTATTGGTGTCAACTCTATCCATGTCAGCATATTGATTGGTGATATTAAATACATTACCGCAATTAAAAATTCTTTAACATTCATTTCCCGTAGTGTCCAATTATGGCAAACTCAGTAGATAGCTTACTGCAATTATAATTTCCACGAAATCCATTTTTCCAAATAGTCAGCTATATCCGATGACGCAAACTCCATTTAGTAGCTGACTCAATTATAATAATTATTTCCTAAATATTCCTAAATAGCGGACCATAATTGGACATGTCACTCGAATATAAGTTCCGAGGTCCGAATTTGGGTAGAATGAGATGTTGTGCGGAGCGATACAGAGACTGAGATACTAACAGACCGGGACTAATTCAGAAATGGCACTGCTATATTATATAATATATTTGTGTATTTTATATTTGAAAGTAATTTTAAAATAAAATGATATACATAATACTATATTTATCCAGTACTTAAAAGTTCCAAAAATAAAAATCAATATAGATTACTTCAGGAGTATAATATTACATTTTTATATTAACACTTTATGACAATTTATCCATTACATATTGTTAACAGTACGCTAATAATGGCGCCTGTTGGAAGACAACAACCAAAACTCCAATCTAACTAATGACTTTCTATGAAAATTAAAGTCTGTTCACATCTGTTGGACATCCGTAATTCAAGCCTGGCTTGTACCATCACTCTTCATTTTCACTAATGCATTAAAACGCTACGCCTCTACGGTGGCGCTACGTCGGGTCTACGATAACCCCATCTCTGCCATAAACACCAGTTACAGCTACGGCATATTTTGGGCACGAATATGTTATAAGTTCAGACATCTCTTGCATAAAACATGTAGTTATTTTTTTCGGGTCAAAGTCTGTTTTTTTTTTGTTTTTTCTTTTGTATATCATGGGAAACAAAACGGAACAAGGACGATTACGGTGATTTGGTGTCATATAGCAACGGTTGCCATGAAAAAGAATAAATAATGGTACTTTAATAAAATCTCGGTAACAAAATTCTCCGAGTAGTATTTGTGTACATATATTGATAACTTAAACAAAGGTATAGCGTCCGCACAATTCAAACTTGATATCATCATCAGCCGGGGTAAATCCACTGCTGGATGAAGGCCTCCCCAAGCTTTCTCCAACTCTCACGGTCCTGTGTCGTTCGCTGCCACGTATTTACGCCGAACTTTACCAGTTCGTCAATCCAGCGGCTTTTAGGGCGACCCTGTGGCCGTTTCGTGCCCCTTGTGTACCACTGGATGACGGCATTTGTCCAGCGGCCGTCCTTTCGGCGAGTAATGTGCCCCGCCCATCTCTATTTCAGCTGTTTTGCAACGTCTATTACATCGCGTACTTTTGTCTGCTTCCTAACCCATTCGTTTCTCTTACGGTCCTTTCGCGTGATGCCCAACATACACCTCTCCATGCCTCGCTGTGTGACTCTTAGCCTTTGGACATCTCTCGTGTTGAGGGTCCACGTCTCGCAGCCATAAGTGAGCACGGGTAGCACACATTGGTTGAACACCCTACGCTTAAGACATGATGACTAAGACATGATGATAAGACAAACTTGATATAGGTATTGTATATCTATATAGTCATCTGATTATCTTGGGAAGTGCGGACGCAAAGTTGGGCCCCCTACTCTACATTAGATGCAATAGCTCTCGATAAGGCTTATGAAGAAAACCTGGTAAGAATTTTTTGAAAGAATACAGAGATGCTGAATGTGTCGAAATGAAGAGAACGTACTTGAGATAGAGACACCTAGATGATGAGTGTTCAGTCAGCTATGGACCTAAGTAAGGAAGTAAACCCCCGATATAGTCATAATATTGATGATAATCATTTGTCTGAATATTACATTGCAGAACAATTGCTTCCCAAAGCTAATTCCATTCATGTTGATCATAATATGCATTGTGTTATCGCGTACTTCCAAAGAACGTTCTTCGATCGGACATTTTTATCTCTTGAGTACCACAATAATTGTCTTATGTGAATCTTTACCGTGTTACGAAGGGATTTCGTATCAGATTTTTGTTTTTTTACTAAAAATGGATGTTAGCAACTTGCTCAATATTATGATAATACTGATTAAATACACACTTAAAAAAACAACAAATAATTTTGCTAGACCTGAAATTTGGACCCGAGACTTTATTTTCCGATGTGGACGTTAAGATATATTGTACAATACAATTCAAATAACCACTCAAACATCGACTGATTCGTTACAGTTGGGCCAAAGAAATCTACAAAACTATTTGTTCGTTTTTACCTCCAAATGTGTTAAAGCAGGTCAAATTATGAGACTATTTATTTTGAAACAGGACTAACGAGTAGCTCTCAAACATTGATCCTGACAAGGTCACTCTGTTTCTGAACCTCTTTTTAAATCGGCACATAGAGGGTTCATGTTTTGCATGCATTTGTGATTAGCTGGAGTACCTACATACTGGTTAAGCGCTTTGCGATTTGGCTACAGCGTATATTATTATGCAGATTACAAATATCACAGTATTTGACAAGATAACAGATATAACTAGTATGGAATTCAACATCGTATTATATGAGGAACAAATTCCACTTATTCAACGCGTGCGTGCTACCTATTCCCAAATATGACTATGACATGTATCCTATCAAGACCCAAAGGTCACGACTTATAAGCTTTGAGAATCGATATATTGCCGAATCTTAGGGGTACACCGGTACAATTGCGTTACAAATACTACAAATACTACTAGAGTATGCTGACAGGGAGTGAGCTGACACGTAGCTGGGGTCGGATGTTGAAAGTGTCACATTCCGGAATCTTGTGACACTACCGGATGAATCATATTGATGACCCAGTACTAAACAGTAACAACTCAAAAAACGTAGTGTTGAGATAAGCATGTTAAATATTTTGAATATTTTACAATACACAAGATTTGACAAGTTTTAAAAGGATACATGTCAGAATTTATCTATTCTAAATTAAAACGTATGGTCAATCGCCAGTTTTAAATGGAAATAATTCAAAATGGATCTATCCAGGGGAGGGCAAACTGCGGCTCGCGGGTATTTGTTTGTGGCCCGCCATCATTAATTGTACTTCTGATTACGAATATTTTTTTTATAATTTTTAAAAAATATTGACAATAGACTAAAATTTTAAGAATTTATTGTTTCGTAAATGTATTATCTCAGTACGTCTTCCTTGCGTCTCGTCTCACACTATGTAACCACTATTTTCTACGTTGAACATCGTGACACATTTAAATAATTTTAACTCCGCGTTGCAAGGAAAAAAATATATATTATGCCTATGCTATGGTAAAAAGCTTGAATGGATTTCAATTAAAACTCAAGTTATTCCTTCGACAAATATCGAATAACAACGTGGACCACTATCCAACTTTGAAGTTGCTGAATATACCAGAATATAAATTTGTAGAATATGGTAAAATAATTATCAAAGCTCTTTATGACGATTTTTCACAAAGATTTGGTGACTGACCGAAAAATTGAGACAAGTTTAGCAGTTCGCGATCCATTTTCAATAGATATTGATAGTGTACCGACAGAGCTACAACTTGAGATTATTGATCTGCAGTGTGACACTGATTTAAGAGAATTGCATCGTCGTAAAGAAATCTCCAAATTTTACAATGCCCTTAATTCAGACAAATTCGACCAACTTAAAGATTATGCAAGAAAAATGTTCGTTATTTTTGGATCAACCTATATATTATGTGAACAAACATTTTCGATCATGAACCTGAATAAAAATTCTTTACGATCAAATATCTCCGATGCCCATTTACAAGCAGTTTTGAGAATATCAAATATAAAATTAACATCTGAATTTTAAAAAATGTACAACAGTTTCATTCTTCTCATTAATTTTTTTGTAAGGTTTTTCTTCGTGATAATAAATAGTGTTTCTAAAAATAGTATTTTACTTGCGGCCCGCCGCTCATTTTGAATTCTTGAATTTGGCCCTCCATCCAAAAAGTTTGCCCCCCCCTTATCTATACAAAACTGGTTTTGTTTGATAGTTTGTAAAATATCATATGGGTGTTTTTGGCTCTCAAAGGAATCCAAATGACTTTTTTTCGATTTTTTTGCAAAACCGACAAGAGCTCATTTTTACGAGTATTTTGTTACCAATATCGCGAAATGTCAAATTTTTGACTTGTTACCGTTCAATACTGGGTCATCGATATTCAAATCCGAGTGTGTGTATTTTGTTGTACGTAGGTGCATGTTCCGTTAATAAATAAATAAATAAATTAACTTAGTGAATTTTACAAATTAATTATAAATCCAAGACGTTCACAACATTACATGGGGGGAACAAATAAATGTGTGAAAGTATTAAAAAATATAAAACAGTATAATTAAAAACATCGTATAAATAATGTACAACAAAGTTCACCAAAATAAGCGATGTAGACCGTATGGTGCCGCTTTTTAGTGAACTGTAAAAGAACAGAGATGATTCGGATAATGGGGGGGTCTATACCAAGGATGCCAGACCTTTAATGAGGATGAGGCTGGTTCCATGGTCTGGTTCTCACTCACTAGCACTACCACTCTCGCGCGACAACTGGTTATTGAGTCACCCTGCGCGTAGCGATTGACGGGGAAAAATTAGTACTCGTAATGACGTCATGAATATGTTACAGGTGTTAACAATTACATGGTTGAAGAATGACTGCCTTTTAATAATAGGCCTGGCAAGGATAATGATGTTACATAGGTAAGGTATTATAAGTAAGTTATCAAGGCTGCCATAATTGGTCCAACCACCGTATTATAAAAACATATTTTTTATGTCCACCTAAACTCATCCCACGTACATGGAATCCTGTTATCGTGTCGATCTTACCTCACTATGCAGTAGTACTACAAAATCAATCTACGTACTGCAATGGTGCAGACATGGTGATGGACCTTATGCTTTGTGGACCATGATAGAATGTAGTTAGTTATGTTTTTTAACGTCATCAATAATAAAGAACATTCGGCACTGCATAAAATATAATATACCTATTTTAAAAAAAAATGTTCATGTCCGACAACACGTTACTTGATATACAATTTTATTATTGTATATTATAAATTATAACAGTCCAAATGGTAAACTAAATTAAAATTATTGTTTGTATACCATTTAAACCAGTGTGCTTAAATTGTTTGAACTGGCGCACAAGAAATACACTTTTAAATCAAATACAAATACGCTGTCCTTACTTGTAGCAGAAGCCAAAATATAAAAAAAATATATTTCGAATCTTGAGTAGATACTCTACGGAATTGCACTGTCGCACAGTTAGCCCGAATTAATGATCATAACTATTTCGCTGTGTAGAAAAACTTAACTGTATCTCGCTAGTACAGATTGTGCCAATAAAATGTAACTTAAATAATTGTAAGTATGTCAATATATTTTCTATAAATATATTACTTAATGACAGTGATTCCCAACTACAATTCCATTTGTAGTCCCAAGAATACTGTTAACAATTTCATGGCCATTCTCAAAAAAAAGTAATAAAAACAATAGATAATGGTTAGGCCAATTATGGCGGTCCTAATAAAATAGAAATTTCTACCTACCTGACATCATTATCCTTGCCAGACCTACTATTAACAAGCAGCCATTCTGCAACCGTGTGCTTGTAAACACCTATCACAATATGTAATATATTAAGACATCATTTACGTGCAATGGTTTTTGACCATCAATGCTGCTCACAGGGTGACTCAATAAACAGTTCAAACACGCGCGTTAACATAATTTTACTCCCTACTTTAATTATAGTTTGTCAATTTATGACTACGGCCGTATGTTGTAGCTTAACCACTGGGGAATGCCAAAAGAAATGGCGTATTTCAAAAAAACACTACCTTATTCTTAGGTCAATAATTATTATAAAGCAATCATTATTCATAAGATGTTTATTACACTTGAATGGTCAAAGACATAGCTTATAATAAATATCTTTAGAATCATCTTCAAATGTGTAAATCTTGCCGATTTTTTGAATAATAAAATGCCTAATTCTTGTCAAATTTGGGATCACAGAGATTATCAATGTAATTTTTATCGTGAATATTTTACAAAAATTATCTCGTAATAAATTATACTAATGGTTTTATAAATGCATTTAAAAATTAATAAATGTAAAAAAATTTTAACACCACTGCACAGTTATGTACCGAAATATGACTATATTTTAAAACATTAGAGCGAGAGGTTTAAAAGAATACTATTTTATGTAACAAAAATACTTTATGCAGTCATCAAATGTTTAAAATAACTATAAAGGATAATAAGGCTTCAAAATTATATAAATAGATTATCTACAACGTTTAAGGAGTGTCCAGTATCATGGTTTGAAAATACAATAAAAACTCAATTTTGACCTTCGACGAGCATGTCCCCCCTTAACTTTTTAGTAAATGTGTAGTTCATTGTTTTGAGTCACCCTGGATAAATTTCAAAGTTGTACGATTGCAATTTATCCCTCTCGGTGGCAAAGTACACATCCGTGGCGGACTGTTTTTCTGGCGCAGTGTTTTTAGCCTTTTTTGTTGTTTTTTTCTCCCGCGTTCGATGGCAACAAACCAACCAACACGGGCAATCTCGTCCAGGAAATGCCACGAGCGGAAGTGAACAATTAATTACGCTGCCAACCGCAGAACGGAATCGGGAAAGACGAAGAAGACCGGGAAAAATTGCTGAGGAAAGCAGTTAAAAAATCATTAAAAACCCGCCGGTTGGAAATAGCCCGTAGTTGGTAGGGCAGCCGGGGAAGTCCCACATAAGATATTTCACTAAGGATGCCATTACTTCGTTGGCTTGATTTACATGAATTGTGAGATAAAAAAATATTTTAGAAGAAAAAAATAACATAGACAATACATTTAAATATATTTATTTACATAAATCGAACGTTATAAATTATAATTTTAAACATTTCAGGAACATACTGGTTACAATATTAATCACAACAAAATTTTCTAATAATACGCCCGATGTATTATTTCAAATTTAGATAATATGGTTGACTATCATTAAATTTGTAATATTGAATCAAAGTACCTAGTTATTTAATTGTATTTGCTTACTTATATTATTTTAAATGGCGTCTGTGGATCTCCAAACCGTAGTTACAGTTAAAAGTAAAACTTTTTACTTTGTACTCCATTTTCATAATTATTATGAACATTGTCATCACGAATTTTCATCATCACTGCAATTCATCGTATTATCTTTACTTCTACTGAGATTTTCATATACCCACAAAGTTACCCTTCAGTTAATATTATATATACAGTTTTCGTGATATATTATTTGAAACGTAAAAGACTAAATAGGCTGTCTAGCTTATATGTATAATAAAATATCCTGTCTTTGATGCTTCACATGCATTATATAGGTGCTAAGATTAAATAACGACAGGAAATTTCTTTTTTTTAATTGTGAAAATGTCTACAACCGTGTGAGCATTGAGCGATATACACGGTTGACCGGTCTATACATTGCTCACTTTAGCCAAATTTTTAAGTAGTATCTTGATTTTAGTGTGTTTCAAGAATTTAAAATAATACAGCTTTAATTAGGAAAATGGTAGCGTGTTCGACTTGTTTTTATTTATTTTTTTATTATTTACTTTAGAATCGGAATATTATTGTATTATTTAGTTAATTTTTATTTAGAAGATAATCCGGATTATGTTTACAAGGATTTATATTTCTTTAAATGTTTTATACTAAATTATAGTCAACTGATTAATTATTCTTCCGTTGATTAAGCAAGGAAATTTACAGTAGGTACTTTTTAGTTGCGGAGTTTTTGCCGTAACTGCGGAAGAGGCTGTCAAAATTTTATGATAGAGCACCTACTAGTTGCATAGTTATTATATGGGATATCCGATGAGAACATTAATTTCATTTCCCTTCCGAAAAAAATCATTAAACTAGATAAGTAAAAGTGCGGTAGTAACATTTTCGCCTTTTGTAATTATCACAGCACTAGCAATATACATAATGAATATTTTTTTTTTATCTTTTGTATATTTATTTAATAAATAAATTCGATTTATTTTTAAAAACAATGATTGAATCTAGACGCCCATCTATATGCACTTCATCCAACATTGCTATCTGACCACTATACATTACCTACTCGTAATAAGCTGCTGTAAGTACATTATTCAACAACGCTTAGGTTACGCTTACACGCGCCCTTCTGTCAGTACCTCACCTCACCACTCCACCGCTACTGTCAAAATTCAAATTGATTTATTTTTACATACTGTGAATATTGCAAATTATTAATTTCAGACATTCACAACATGACATTTAAAAACTAAGAAATAGTATAAAAACAGTGTAAAGAAGAAATAAATATATGCAGTATCACAAAAACCATATAAAAAGTCAATAGATACAAAAATTATAAATCATGGAAGCATACCAATTAAGCTAAGTGGGCCCTATTTTAAGATTTTATAAAACAACGCCCACATATTATACTCATCCTCACGTAGGTGGATTATATCAACATCCGAAACGATTTGGTTGAACAGAGTTATCTGGCTTGACTTCTTTTGGGTGTAAGCACGTGCCCCTATAACCGCACCTCACCTCACCACTTTTAGAATAAATACTTTAACCGTAAGTAATTCCCCTAAAG
Source organism: Rhyacophila brunnea (assembly GCF_057557595.1). Lineage (NCBI taxonomy): Eukaryota > Metazoa > Arthropoda > Insecta > Trichoptera > Rhyacophilidae > Rhyacophila > Rhyacophila brunnea. The sequence continues at coordinate 15,383,006 of NW_028232806.1, forward strand.
ATGAGGCTTTGCATTCATAGGTATGTATAGTACAAATTTACATCTTGGAAAATAGCAGCTGATTTTAAATAGCCAGCTATTTTATTAAAAATAGACCATGGGATGCACAATTAGTTAAAAAGTGTACTTAGTTAATATTTGCCGAATTTTTTATCCATTATAAAAAACTAAAAATTGTCTGTAATTTTTCAAGATGGCGGCTGTGGCACAGTATGGACAGGTGATGATTTTTTGGCATGTTAATATACTAGCATTATACTAGCACTATACTTATGTAAAGTCTGCTTTAAAGGAATTACTTGCAGATAAAACTCTAATATAACTGGACAGCATATGCGGCATATCAGAATAAACATAGCTAATATTACTTAGATGGAAAAACAAAGAATTTTCCAATATACAATAGTTGTTACGTTACCACCACCAAAGCCACTTCATTAAACTCACATATGACGTATTGTGTATGAATTTACGTGAAATCTGGCGTCATGATTAATCTTCCCTTATATTAAATGGTGGTAACTGGTGGCACTATGTGTATATTAAAATCTGAATGGGATGTAAGATGTAATAGAAATAATGTCTCAATTCAGTACATTTATAATATCAAGGAGACAGGTAGTCTAATCAAATAGTGTCCCGCTTGTTATTGGTCAATATAAAACGAGTAATTTGATGACATGAGAATAAATATTTCCCAAATACAACCTTCGTGGGAACAATAAACAATATTATTGACTAGCGACTTAAGTAACTGGGTCTACAAATGCACATTTTTTTAATTTTTTTTTTCAATACACAAGTTGTTTGATTCTACCTTTATCTGAGGCTATAAACCTGATAAATATAACAAAGCTGTAGAATTGTACAAAACATTCTCACAATCACAGAACAAAAGCATTTTGTTCGATGTAATTATATCGAATGAGTTTATTTTTAACTGCACTCTTTCCAACAAAGATATTAACCTCGTTAGGTCACCAGTAAAAGATTTATAGAATTTCGATGGAATTGCATTTTACAGAGATTGAATTGACATTATAAGTTTTTTATTGAATTTTACACAAACTTAATTATACTCTACAAACAAAATATTACATATAAATTCGTTTAAAACTTTGAAAAAACTCAGAAATATTTATATTAGAGAAAAATAGCAAATGGGACGTTAACCCAAATCGATTGTTTATTCTCTCAAGGTGCAGAACCAACCGCTACGGGTAATACCAATTGTGAGGGCGATAACTATGTTCAATCAAATTACTTCGGGTGTTGATATATTCCACTTACGTGAGGTGAGTTCGGTGGACGCTATTTTATAAATTCTTAAAATAGGGTATCCTTAGCAAACTCGGTGTACCTACTTGTATTTTCGTTGCTTTTGTTTGTTTGTAATATTATGATCTCTTTTTATATTTTCATTTTTAACGCTTTTTAAACTTTTTTTTCTTCTTTACAGTCATGTCATATCATGAACGTGTTAAACTTATAATTTGTAATGTCTACAATATGATCAAAATAATAAAATAAATTGAATTGAATTATAGTCCAAGCGGTGAAATTTTCTAACGAGAATACAATATTTTAGTGTTGTTTTAAATTCCGTAAGGTGGCAATCTTTTATAATTTTAAATATCAAGATTCTGCAACTGTCTAGGAATCAAGGTTGCATTATATTGCATTGATATTTTTTTAAATTTTCGATGACTTGGTATGAAATTCTGACTTGATTTCGAAATTTACCAGAATCGGCAAAGCACACGTCCTATTCGGAATACTTTTACTACAATTTTGTCCAATATTTATGTTTCTGAATTTGTTCCAAGTGATTTATATTAGATAAATAATATTGCTTTCATACATCTTGTATAATACTCATTGAGAAAAAGTTAATATATTTTTTTAATATAATAATATATGTAGTTGAAGATAATCAAAATAAGACAATATACGATACATCTTCAATATAATATAATAATAATATCAAGAACTGTTATGCTTAACAGTATATTTTCGCTGATGTGTTTTTACGTGCGAACTCTCTTTAGGTACTGGAATATGCCAAACAATTGATAATATCGTATCATTTATTAACAGTAGTGTATCGAAAGAATATTGAAAAAAGCTCCGGAAAATTCTTGAATAAACGGGGAAAAGATCACAAACAATAGTTAATAAAAAGCCCCAAAAATGTGTGCACTGAATTTTCCATGGAAACTTCACCGCATTAAAGTTTTTTTTAAACAATCCAAAATGAAAAAGAAATTTCCCAAAGTGAAAATAAACATTTTCAGCAGAGGCGGCAAATGGGATCTCGAAACCAAATTTACGGGGCCTACCCTTGAAATATCTAATTGAAAATTGGACTCATTGAAAGCTTTTTAAATAATTTATAGTAGTCCTCTCGATTTTTTTCGTTAATTTAATTCCCATTTATAAACCGAGCCAACTATTAAATGAGGTTCTGAATTAAAATAAGTGCCCACTTATTGGACTAATCCACTTTTAAATTGGTAATAACTTATTCCACAGTTTTTTTTAAATTGCAATATTTTTTATATGTCTGCACTATATTCTATAGACTACCTATTTATATGTTATCATCATCAAACTTTAGAATCGATACAGACTCTCATTGATTTGCCTGTGTCAGTCTCAATTTATTTCAATTTTCAATTTATTTATTTTTTTTACATATTGTAGACATTACAAATTATAAGTTTAAGACGTTCACAACATGACATGATTATTATTTTAAAGAAGAAAGAAAAATAAAAGTAATAAAAGGGATAAAAAATAAAATATAAAAAGAGAACATATTAATATAAACATACAAAAGCAAAAGCAGTGAAAATACAATTATACATATATATATATTAGTTCAATGAAGTACACCGAGTTTGCTAAGGAGATCCTATTTTAAGAATTTATAAAATAGCATCCACCTAAACTCACCCTCACGCAAGTGTAATATAAATGTATATAAAACACCCGAAACAATTTGGTTGAACATAGTTATCGCCCTCCTAATTGGCATTACCAGTGGTAGGTTGGTTCTGCACCTCGGGAGAATAAACATCTGATGCTCCCTATTTCTAAGATAGTTATCAGGGTTACACAGGTGAACACTGACCAAAATAGCAGAGTTCTCATTTATACATCTTCCACATTTGCGGAAAGATACCGTCTCCATTTTTAAATTAAATATATATGAAAGTGGGCCTTTGACAAAGTCAATACAACCCTTTAAAAAATGTAGGGACATAATCAGGTCCAAAAGAGCGAGTATTCTTTAGTTTTTTTAATATACCTAAATATATTGCCTTCATTAATTGAAAGAATATCGACGGATTGAGCACCACACGATGATTTTCTTGACCTTGAGGCAACATCCAGATTCGGAATACTGCTTGCATAGACAGACTTGAAATGATCAGAAAATGCTTCTGCCACTTCATGTCCGGTCACTTCATCGCTCTTCCAACTCATCTTATTCGTAAACCCACCATTGCTTCTTAATGATTTTACATAATTCCAAAACGATTTAGGATTTTCGGTAACCTTTTGACCGTATAGTTCTCATGACAACATGAAAAATCTCATAGTATTTGGTTGGTTGAAATGACTAAATTAAAAATCTCACATTTTTCCAATGACAAAAAACTTCGGTAGGTTGCACTCTTAATAATATATGTGAATGTAAATGTAGAATGTAAGGAGTATGTGAAAGCTTTCATCCTGCAGTAGACCCTGTCTGACATTTACTATTTATATTAAATAGCATATTTTTTATTGAACAGTTCGTCTTACAAAATTCATTTTATCATTTCATCGACAAAGCTCCGATATATTTTTGTAGAAAAGTTCGTTTATTTTTTGAAAGTTTGTGGGAAAACTACTAAACACCCAATACAAAACCTATATAAGTTTTGCAAACCATTTGCAGTATATCTAAATGTGAGAATATTCTCTACATATCTACGGGATGATCGAAAAGTATATAATATTTTTTAATCAATGTTTTTTAATAATAGCATTAAATAAATTACCTTTATCCTTTAAGCGGTGTAGCTTCTTAGTAAGTAGGTACCTCTAAAAAGTAATGGTAATATTAATAGACTTTTCACGAAGAATAGTTGTTTTCTAACCACCCACCAAATCTACTGGGTTCTTAACCTGAATCAAATGCACATTTAAAAAAGTGCATTTTTGCTCAGCCAGCGACCTAAGTGTTAAAGGAAAATAATTTATTAACCAATCAAAGCATTAAACATAAATTTTTAGTTTTTAATACTGAATATTATGTAGTACCAATTTTTTAGTCCTAATTATCATACATAATATATGCCAGCGATACAGTTAATTACTTCCGGTTCAAGCCGGTGTTGTCGATTATATAGCCGGACGTGGAAGGTAAACAGATCCTGACGTCATGTTACGCGGCTTCTTCGGAGCAAGAGCCAGTTTGTGAGATATTCATTTCCTCGTATCGATTCGTGATTCTATAAACTTCGATTATTATGCAGCCTGGTTTCCAGAAAACGGCAAATACCAGCAAACTTCCGGTACTTTACGCTTCGTATAATTTAAAATACCTTCATATCTCTTACCCAATCACCAGTGATTTGTTTCTACACTGTCAAAGGTTATCGTAATAATATATTCCGTTAATTGTTATGTCACCACGTGTTTACTTACATTAATTCTCTAATATCTATACAATAATTGTATAACTACAATAATATTTTTTTTAGAATTAGGGTATTTATTATGTAGTCCAGTGAATAAGGTGCAGGCCTTTCATCCGGGGATCCCGAGTTTGACTCGGTGAAGTCACAATATATTTATGTGATTTTCTCAAAGTATGGGTGTTTGTGATTGTTTTTCTTATATTAATAAATACAATGCTGTTACACTACACCGCTGTTATTGGGCCTCGCGGCTTATTTTAGTATTAAAAAAGGTTAAATATATATTTTTTAATATGAATAAAATATATAAATTGTTTTTGATATAATATAATGAAAAATTGACTAGTTTGAATTCAAATTCAAATTAAATCAGACCATCATCAACCAAATTTTGAAATTGTTGGCTTGTGTGTCTCTGATAATTACCTTAGGAATCGAGGGCATCCGTTGTTTGTTCTCCCACGGTGCAGAACTAACCTGCCACTAGTAATGCCAATTGGGAGGGCAATAACCATGTTTAATGAAATCGCTTCGGATATTGATATATTCCACTTACGTGAGGGTGAATTTAGGTGGACGTTGTTTTTTAAATTCCTAAAATAGGGTCTGCTTAACTCATCCGGTTTACTTCCTTGTACCTATATACTTAATATTTTTTGTATTTACACATTTATACTGTACATAAAACTGTTTTAATAATATTTCTTTGTTTCTAAATGTCATGTTGTGAACGTCTTAAACTTATAATTTGTAATGTCCACAATATGTAAAATAAATAAATAATTTGAAAAAAAAATACTACGAGTTGAGATCGTGAACTTTGACAGAAGAGATAAAAAAGAGACTAAAACAATATTGATATTATATATACAGAATCTCTTGGAAAGGCCACATCAAATATTAGTATGTAAATGGTGAAGAAAGGAAAATAAACTAATAATTACTGTAAGAAAGCGGAAAATGCCTGTTCTTTAGCCACGCCATAAGAAAGAGCAGTTACAAAATACTTCGTTCTGCACTTGATATAACATACTATTTATGCTGTGTTCGGCACAATTCAGCCAAGATTGTTTTATATAAAATTACGCCACGTTGTTCACTAACATTGTAAAACAGTAATGTATTAATAGAAGTTAAACAAATATGGAAATACCCAGGAATGAGTAAATTGCAAAAAGGTATTATGATTCACCAGAAATCGAGAGAAGCCAGTAGGTACTTCTCGTATTAAACTGCAAGAGTCACAAAAGAGGGCATATTCTAACGAATATCAAAGAATCATCCTTGTTACAAATAGCTGTTACAATATTGCAGGTTTCGATTGTGTATAAATCCTTAGTAAATGAAAAAAGTAAAAAAAGTTTCTACTAAACCAGTTTTAAAACAGTTAATTATAATGGAAAATATTTTAGTAGGTATATCAATGACCTACTTAATTATAGTAGAATAAGTATTTCAGAGAATTGAAAATTCTCTCTTAGTCTGTATATAAATTCAAGCCGAGATACCAAGTATCTCTTTTTTATTAGTATTTTTCTATTGTTACTAGAGCGAGCTCTCATTTGGGTACTTGGATATTTTTTGCCTAGATTACTCTCTAAAATAAGTTTCTGTTAACTCACACAGACCTGCTTCAATATTTAAATCTACAATTTAAATAATAAATTAGTATTTTGCGATAGAGAAGATTATAATAAACGAGTGTTTCTTACCCACGTAACATAGTTATTAAATATAAAACAAAGATGATAAAATTGATCATTTTTCGGTGCACACCTATAAATCAGGAGGAATCATGTAAACGTGACCAAATATATTAATACCATTGACTAATTATTTTTTATAACAAAATTTAAATCTATTATAATTTAATTAAAATTATATATTATTGGTTCAAACTCTAGTGTTTTCATTGTCTAGTCCGGTGTTCAATTCAATTAAAATTAAATGCTAATTTATTTGTTTTACTCACAACGAATATGACATATTGCAAATTTGAAGCGTCTCCTATATCAGTGCTCCGCAACCTTTTCTCACTCATGGAACACCAAAGGTATTCCCAGAATTTTGCGGCACACCACGGGTAAAACAATTTATACATCAAAATATGGACTCCACATGCTGTGACTCCCTACCTATCGCTAAGGTTAAAGACAGTGTGATACTCTAAAGTATGTAGTGTTTTTCAAATGGTGTTCGAGGTAAAATTAATGGTATTCATTGTATGTTAAGCTATTTTTTGTATTTATTAATACAAACACTCCCCAATCTGTAATTTGTGTTTATCTCACTTATCTGGTTGATCTGCTACGCCCTCCTCCCCCCTGAGCCTGGCCCCCAGACTAGAGCTCTGACGAAAGAGAAACCCGAAGTTCTCATCACCCGTCAAGTATGACTGCTTATCATTTTTAATTATAGCTTGAGTTGAAAAACGTTGCTCACATAGGTATATGTCGTACAAAATGGGGGCTGAACTGCGATAGCTTTGTCGGAAATCCAAGGATATTCTTTATTAACCGAAATCCAGAAAATACCCAATGGAACATCGGCGAAATTCATTTTTAGCGTCACGTCGTTCCTTAATTCAACAAAATTCCTCACGAATATAATTATAGTGCTTCTATAGAATTTCCGGCATTGGTTGCAAAAGGGTTTCGAATCCAGTCGTATTGATTGTACGAAAGTAATGATGAATTTTCTTTTGTAGCAAAGTTATAAGTTTTGGGCCGGACCGAAAATTATTTGCATTTTTTGACACAATGCGCCACGGCACACCTAGCATCGTCTCGCGGCACACCGGTTGCGGAGCACTGCCCTATATGACATACAAAATATTAATAAAAGTAAGCAATATTTAAATAAAAATACAGAATACTAGTAAAGGGGGACATGAAAGTTGACTAATTAAATTTTAAACCACAACTTATCAAATAACGTCCATCCTAAACTCACCTTCCAATTATTTATGGATGCATAGTTGAAACCTGCACATTACTATATATTTAAACATAAATGGTAAATTATTATAATTATCATAAATCAGTAGAGTAGTCTTTTTTAGTTCTGCCAAATGGAATGTATGCAAGACATGACGTATGAATTATTTATAATTATATGTATGTCTCACTGTTTTCTAGATATTAATAATTATACTTACGAATAATCCCTCATCCTTTGCTTGTCCGCTAAAACGACCTTCCAAGCGCATGACTTAAAAATATTACTCTACAACGCATGATTACGTCTTACAAACATACGTTGACGTAATATTATATTGTAGAAAGTGTGTGAAAACTAAAAAAGTTTAGCCCACCAAATTCTACCACCAAAAAGCCAATTGAAACAACAACAGCCTTGAGAAAAAGAAAGTAAATTATTATTCTCACAATCAAATCACTCCATATCAGACCTATCAATCAAGCAGTTCACAAATAATAAGCTTTCAATCGAATAATCGTTCCAAGCAAACTGTTTTTCCACAATAGATATAAAACTACCTAAATAAACTATAGTATTACAGTTTTTCAATATCAATATTCCAGTTAGATATTATTATATATAATAGGTGATAACCATGGCCCCCACAAGGGGGGGCTGTCAGGGCTCTAGCCTGGGGGCCCGGGTTTTTGGGGGGCCTGGCGTTGCAGGTCGAGCATTTAATTGAGATAAACAAACACCACAAATTTGTTCAAATAGTAAAAAAGTCACCTGCTGCGCTATTTTGCCGTCGAAATATTAACATTTCAAAATATATTGCTATGCGATCCAATTTTATGTGATGTGATGATTAATATTCAGGTGTAGAATTGTATGTTGTAATTCTTTTTGTGTTTCTTGAATTTTTTCATTTATCCAATATGGCGAAGGGTCGCATCTTACTTATGACCACTAAAAGGGATCGCAATCACTGCTTCATATATGAAGACGAGTTGCCAATCATCAATAATTCAAGTGGATTTATTTAATAATACAAAAAAAACGCTAAAAATACTCTTCATTTTACCTCGTGGTACCGTGGGGTTCCGTGGAATACCATTTGTGGAACACTATTGTGGAACATCACACTACCTTTAACCTTAGAGTTAGGTAGGGGGGCCCGCTAAGCATCCTAGCCTAGGGATTATTACAAAAGATGCCAACCAGCTGCTAAAAATCAGGAATTGGAAAAGACGTGCGGAGGACCGTTCCGTCTGGAGGACGGCGGTGGAGGAGGCCAGGGCTCGACTTTTATTGTAGCGCCATCGAAGAAGAAAAAGAAGTTAGATATAATTGTAATCAATATTAAGGTTTACAAATATAACATAACTTTCATCAATGACGCAATCAGGCGAATAAATGTATGTTACATAAAATATTTGTTAGATTATTAATCATTTTCTTCTTTTCTAGTGAACTAAACATACAAAGCGTACACGTGATATTTATACATGAGCATGAGTGTAGGTATCTACCAATTTGAGTCACATTTTTTGCGAGGTATTTACAGTTTCAACTTTCTCCCGAGAAAGCTGCCTGAAAGCGTTAAGCAGAAAATTTAGTGGAGCGTATTTTAAGTTGTGAATAGATAAATAAAGCCTGAAATAGTAATACGAATAGCAAAGCCAACGTAAAGCATTCCTTAAATACGTACAAGTGTTTTATTTGAACGTATTCGGTGTTTAATTGCTAAGTGCCTGTCATTCTCAAGGTTCCGGGCTGTATCCGGAACTGTTACAAAAATTTAGGGAACGATAAATATTTCATTTAGATACCTTGTATTTTACGCATAATACGTATGAATGTAAATATATTTTGTCGTTGCATCTTTAAAACCGGCTATACATTTTTTTGCTAAAACATACAGGAAACACAAAAAACATTGCAAATATGAATGACTGCGTCTTACAAAATATGTAAATATTATCTTGACAAGAGGTTAGCAACTTTGTTCTTATGAAAGGCATATTATTTTTGAATAAATTAAAACTATACTAAACACTTTAAACACTATACATGGAACAAAATTACTTTTATTTGAATTTACGAGTCGTAAAGTAAAATATTTGTTTTAATCTACCATTAGGTATTTCATTCTTCTTCTTCAGGTTTCTTTTTACTTCATATTACATCTTTATTGACTGGTAAGAGTGCTATGAATATTCGTGTTGCCGATCCCTGTTTTAGACAAATTCATTTGAATAATAATATTTATACAACTTGAGAGAAAGATTATTGTATGTCAGTCGAAAATGTCATTTTAAAGAGGAAAAAACGGTCCTGATCATGGCCCCCACAAGAGGGGCTGACAGGGCTCTATCCTGGGGGTCGACCAGATAAGTGAAATAAACACTCATCACAAATTTACCTTAATAGTAAAAAAAATAATATGTGCTTGTGTGATGCAATTTTTGATTATTGTTTGTCGATACTCAACAACGACATAATTCAAATGGATATATTCTTTCCCTAAAATATTTTTAGGTGCACTCTTAAATCTTTTTCATACGATGGCATGGTATAGATAGGGTATATTATGCCATTGACTGTTCTATTATTAATACATAACTTTGGTAGGTACGTAAAAGTCAGGTTAAACAAAAAAATAGGAAGTAGGTATTTAGGTATACGTATTTAATTATTTCAAAAAACTTCTCGTCCTCGAAGAAGTCTTCAACATTTTTTGTTTTCATTTAGCTATTTTCAGTATAACATAATTATGATGACTATAGGGTATACAGATAGAAATGTGAAAGCAGATCTATAAACAGCGTGAGATTATATAGAAATAGAGATACTCAACCAGTGAGCTGAATTTTTAAATGGAAAAATATTTTCGGTATTACTAAGTTTAAGTAGCTATTGCTATATACCTATACAAAATTTAATGATTCTTCTCTATTTGCCGCTCTTCAAGTAACTGCCGCCCCTAAGCGACGCTCAATCTGCCTGCCCCCACGTCACTTATTTCTTCATTAATAACCAGTGATCTTTTAACACAACAACGAATGACCAACAGAGGTGTATATAACTATCAGAAATCTATAGGAAAATATTTTTTAATATAATATTACCTCTACCTAATCTCAAAGATACCATTACCTTGTTGAAAAATTATATACTATTGTTATTGTAATTAATTGTCATGTATATTTTTATTATGTATGTTTGATGCAGTATTTAAAGTAGATAGTTTTAGGATAGGTATATATTATATTTGTTTCTCATTATATCATAAAGAAGGATTATTTGGTTGGTAGGCCGGCAATCTTGATACATTTTCGGAATCAAACTTAATTCTTAGATGAGAATATTAAAATTCTGTGGTTTGTTAAAATAATATTATATTTACGAGTATCAAATGTTACTTCATAATATTATGCTTCAATACCAAGTATTCCTTTAAATCCTTGAAACTCAAGCAGTTGTGGGAACTTACGATAAACACTGGAGAGGGGGGAATGTAATGAGGGTGGCTAAAAACCACATTGGGTTGTAGTGCCAATTGTATGAATTATAGCGAATGATAGAACGTGAATTAAACATTTTGTTGACAGTTGACATTGTCTTAACCGATGTGGGAAAATTTAAATAACAGTATGTAAACCAGGGTTATAGTGGTATATTATTCTTGGTGTATGGGTATAGGTATGGGTAATTCAAGACGTCAGCACTCCTTCCCTGGAATGTGTGTGACTTGGATTGTTCTTAAACGGATAATACATTATTATTTTTAGAATTTATGGTTTGAATAATACAACGATGTTCGAAAACAAATCTACTTTTATACTTTTAGATATGCTCATACATATTTCATTAATTCTTAAACCGATATAAACACATAAATGGAGGTCAAAAATAAACTTCGTCTACTTATAAACGTCATCATTGCATCCGATCATTTAGTTTATCTTCAAAATAGTTTTTTAGAAGTGTTGTCATCTTCCACTAACGTGGCTACAGATTTACGATTAATATATTACTAAATACCTACAGATAGACACGTGACGTCATTTGTATTTATTAATTAATTCTACCTATTTACATTTCAATAAGGACGGTTATTGCAAATTTACGTTCATACTTTTGACACGTTCATCTCTTGGCCATAATGACATAACTTGATAATAGGATCATATGGGCCTCCACAGAGTGAAAGTTTGTAGTAACAGATTTTGTTTTTACGAGAAATGGATGTCAGCCACTTGCTCAATCTATCAGGTCCATACTCTGAGTCATACACAAGTTGAAAAATAATATGTGTACTTGCCAGATTCAGGATTCGAACCTGGGACACGTTATGTTAACATTAATATTAATACGTTGTATTTTGGTAGAAGTCAACGGTGTTCAATGATTTTTTTCCAACGATTAACATTTAAATTACACTATCAACAATCTGTACATATTCTCAAAACTGGGAATATCTTGAAATGTGCATGGAAAGAAAACGGTTATTCTCTATCCAACTAGTTTATGTGCCTATCGGGCCAACCGACCTGGATGTACTTTTTTATCGTAATTTTATTTTGCTTCTCAATGGCATTCTTTTCCATGCGTACCTAGTTTAAAACTATAATAAACTCACTCAAATCATAATTAATGCAAAATGATCTCTGCCTTGGATAACTACTCCTGAGATATTCCCATGCATAAACAATGAAAGGTAAATTACATCAAAACATAGGTATGATGCGAGACGGCAGTTGGAACATTAGATTGTCTCTTAGTTGCTCAGAAGATTGTTACTATTCAGGGTGGTCACGATCTTCAGCCATGAACCATGAAGGTATATACCAAGAAGAGATGTCAGTTCATGGATAAGTAATTTTAAATATACCTACCATAGAAATATAATGTAAATGAAGAATAAAAGATAAATCAATTATGTGATTCTTATGTAATATTTTATAACTACATGAGTCTACATTATAATTTTTTCACTTAAAGCGCAACGAAAATACATATTATGTAAAGAAAGGTTTTTCTATACAATAAATTACATAGTGGACAAAGTAAGTATTGTGATTCATCCAATTTCCCTCTGCATGCGAGAAAGCTGTATATAGCCGAGGGCTTTTCTTAAGTACTTGCTATTAAAAGCTTTTTCAAAGTACTTTCATAAAAATTGGGTCGTTGTATATAATATGGTAAAAGGAAAATAACTACGTTTTCAATCATTTGAACTATGTATTTTGAATATGCTTAAAACGTTTGTGTACCTAATCGCCTTGTTATGTTTGTATGACATTATTTTTTTAAATATGAAATGGTTTTATTCGATGCATAGTATTCTGAGAATTTTATACAATACGCACTTGTACTACCAATTATAATAGTTGACACATTATTTGGCTATTTTTTTATTCAATATTAAGGGGTTAGTTTTGTTATACATTATATTAATCCATAATAAAATTATATGAGTTAAATGCATTAATACTTTGCGATGATTATTGTCGTTAATTATAAATTGAATGCATATACGATTGTGGATATAAAAAATACTATACATATATAAGAATATTGTAATCTTTCTAATACTACAACAGGCCTAGAGGCAATTAAGGAGTGTAGTTTAACAGTAGTGAATTTTAGTAATATAAGTGAAATAATCACAAACACCCAAGCTTTGAGAAAATCACATAAATATATTGTGTCCTCGTCGGAAATCGAACCCGGAGCTCCCGGAAGAAAGACCAGTGTTTTAGACAGTCGCATTATCATCGTTGTTATATTGTATTTTTTTAGCAATAACTAATGAATAATAAGTAGATATAAATTAATATAATATTTACGTGTGCACATATATTTTTTGTAAAGACGCCATTTTAATTGATTGTTATATCATTATAATACGTAAATTGCAACTCTCTGCAACATGGAATACATTATTTGTATTATTTTCGAAAAGTTTTTTTCATTTTAACAAAATATGTATCTAATGGATTATAGTAGGTAGTTATACCTGCATTTAAAATATTAATTAATATTCTCTAATTATTAATAATTTTGATAATATAATATTCATTGAATAAAAAAATGATTTAGATATTTACTAGTTTTATACTTTTCTGTGGAGAAAAAAACAATAAGCTGAGTAGGTACCTATTTAGATCAAAGATTTTAAAGGAACCCCCATATTCATTTGCAGCTGTCATTGATTCAATGCTGAATAAAGATGTCCACTTTTTCTGTATTATTTTTGATTTAATATATCACATATTTTCGTTAAACTTAATTATTTCACCAATCTAACGATCGTTAGGTGGTTTCTGGTAATTATTATGTTATAATCCACCATTATTTCACGCGCACTAATGCTGTGCTTAAATCCATTATTTCGGAAAATAGATCGATATATTTCTCTTTTAAAACCGCCCATGTTGCATCGATTAGTAAATGTTTCAGATTGACAGCGTCATTAATATGCAAAAAGTATTGTTGGAGTACCGGACTGCCTCTATTTTTTAATAGAAGGTGGTTATGCCAATTAGGGCGGCCCTAATACAACAGAAAGTCCTACCCACTTGAAATCATGATCCTTGTCAAGCCGAAAATTAACGGTCAGTTATTTATCAACCGTGCGCTTATAAACATTAATTAATTATAGCCTATAAAATGTTTGACCGTCAAATCAAGTTTGACCCAATAAGTAATACCACACGAGAAAAGCACAGCCAGAAGGTATTATAGGAATTTTTAAGTTTCTGAATGTTCAGGAACTAGGCAAAATCCAAATGCGTGACAGAAAAACTTAACAGAAAAACGTCGCAGATTTTCGTTTATCTTTTTATATTATGGGTTAGATAAAGCGAAATGAACGTTTTACATAAATAAGTATTTTTCGTCTGTTGAAATATAATTTTGATCGTTCCATTTCGTGAGTTGGTTTTTCATATCATTTTCGTTCCATTCCCGCTAATGGGCATGAAAAATATAGAAAAAATTACGAAGTAGATGTATATATTTATAAGTCTTAGGATTTTGACGGAGGCCTAGTCAGGCATCGTCAAATATATCTTATAAATTATAATAATATTACAATTATATAAAGAAATAATATTCAACATATATACGCATACACAGATATAACATAAAACCTGCAGATTTTTAAAAGTTCAGTTCCGGAAAGCGATGTGCTACCCTCTTCCGGTTTTCGGTCTACCTATTGAGGTAGTGAGCAAGTTTAAATACTTTAAACTAAGCTAATACTTATAAAACTAATACTTTAAACTAATTATAAAAACTTTACAGCAACATCTGCGATTTGTATTTAAATCTTCTTTTTTCTTTTGACCATCGCCGATCCTAATAGGATCATATGGGTCTCCACAGAGTGGAGGTTTGTATTAACATATTTTTTGGATATTAGCCACTTGCTCAACCTATTAGATCCATACTCTGACTCGAACACTAATTGAAAAATAATATGTGTGTTTGCCAGACCCAGGATTCAAGCCTGGGATCCACGATATTATAGGCCGACATTTAAGCCGCTCGGCCATCGAGGGCGTAAATGAAATCAACTAACGATAACTGACAAAGTTTAATACATATGCACTATTTATGTCGAATATCCACAGCCTACCTCCACCCTTCGCCACTGCTGTGTTCAGAGTCGCATAGAGACACATGCTGGTTTATATTATATTATGTTAGGAACAAAAAATATGGCTTGTTCAATGCATGCATGCTACCTGTATTCCTGCATGACTGTGAGACGTGGCGTCTTACCAAAGTCTTAATTTTGATCTTGTTGTTTGATTTAATAAAACGCATCTTTTTGTAGTACTTATTCCACTTTTAAAGTGTATTAAAAGTGGAATAAGTACTTCAAAAAAATGCGTTTTATTAAATCAAACAACAATACAATGCAGTTCCACCATGAATTGACAGTTAACAAAATAAAAGAAATTAATTTTGATCAATACATACTAATTTATACGCCTAATTTTAGGGATGCACCTGTATGACCATGGCACAAATAATACCTAATATCGAGGATGTAAAACCCCCCACTTTTTATCTCCGTGGCCGGCTCTTTTTCAGTTTATATTGGTGCCACAAAAACAAATTCGGTGATAAACCAATATGCGTTTCTATGGTTACTGTGTATACAGAAAAATTTTACTTGTCAAATAATGGATTACTAAAATACATTACTTATGTATTAATAAGTCACTTATTTATTTATTAATCACTTACTTATTAGTAAGAATTATAAGTAGGCGTCATGCGTTTAGTGACATTTTTTTTATTATTTGGTTTGTTTGTATGGTGTTTTATGGGGATATATTTTTTATTGGTTTTACAATCTATATTTAATCTAGCGGCCTACAAAAATAGATTTCCTATCAGTTTTTTTTTTCACGAGAAACGATTTTTATTCGCTTGCTCTACCTATTTTAATCATGCTTATAGTAAAAAGATACATCAAAAACAAAATCTGATTTTTCCAGACGAGGAATTCGAACTAGGGATCCATACTTTGCTGCTGCATTCTCGCATGACGATTGTTATCCTTCAACTGTCTGCTAAATTTTGGACAAAAAATCGAAAGGAATTTTTTACGTAGCGATTTAAGTTGGAGCTATAATTTGTTATAAAGATGGCGTCAAGTGAATTTGTTATTTGGGTCTCCGTACTTTCTGATAAGCATAACAATGCCGTTTATAAACTAAAATATTGTCATACAATGTGTGCAAGATGAAAAAAGTTTGACGTGCCAATGCGAGTTTTTATTATCTTGGTTACGTGCCTAGATAACCTTTTTTCTCGGTTTTGAAACGATTAAAAGTAGAGTAGGCCTCAACTTCGTTCAATTCATCTTGCAAATGGATTGAGAACGTAGCTTATCATATTTCTACACCAGTTACATATATCGATTCGATCGATTGATCTGTATAGACGCTGACTTTTTCGACTGAAAGCTAATATTATGTAAGGGATAATGAAATTGTTAAGGGTTGAAAACTAAATTGCCGATACGTTTGCAAACCCTGTCGCGTGTTCTAACACTAACGCAGCGTGCAGGTCAAATCTTAACCCGTTTCCCGCGTCTCCCTTCACTGAGCACACCTTCTTTATTGCCCTTTTTACGGCCAGAAAATATACCTATGCCAAAGGTCTAAAGAGAGAAAACCCCTATTTCAAAATGATATGAGGTACACACACGTTTCCGCACAACCTTTCTAGAAAATCTGCTCGTTTTACACTCGACCATTTAAAAAAATCTAGAAAACCATTAGGGAAAACGAGTACTTATATATATTTGCAGATACAAAGGTACAAAATCTCAATGGGAATGCCAAGAATTTTCGGCTTTTACACGAAACGTTATTACAGATTACACTGTACTTGAGTAAATGAAAAAAATATATAATTAAAAAAACAAAATTTGCTCAAACAAACCTTGAACTAATACAGAACGTGCTTCCCGTACGAATCCCGTAGAGCGTATATTATTGTTAATATCTCTTGTTATCCGATCTATTAATTCAAGGGTCGTGCCTCAGATAGCCTACTTATATTTAAGTAAACAAATGACATGGGATAATAGCAAAAATTCAGCTATAATATTTACTACCAGCCGATGATTAATTTTGCTTACAATTAAAATTCATGCGATAAGACGCCATAATAATATATGTATCGACTTGTTTTCAAGCACGAACAATTACAAGCTCCAGGATATTTTTCTAGCCTATTCTGATTTTTAGTTATTACGTTTTGAAACCCCAGTGTATCAGTCTCTCTATTAACATTTTATTAGGGCATCACAACTTAGGTCTTTTTTTGCCGTTTTTTTTTTAATTTCTTCTGGTTTGGTTTTCATTTTTTTAACGATATAATCTATCCACCTTTACAAATGGGAAGCTGAATAAATGGATTCATAAGAAATACAATTATATGAATTGACTTTAATAATAAATGAACAATTATAAATTTTGTGTCAAGCTGGTGTCAGGCTGGTGTCAAGCTGTTGCCAAGCCTTTGACTGCATAGCATATCTCATTTGGAAGAGGATCCGCCGATCAGGCCCTCCCTCCAATTTTCCATGTCTCTGAGATTAATGATATTGATATGTTTTGTCTTATTAGGTAGAGTTATATTATCATTTGTTTTGCTTCACACTTCTGGCCTTTCATTATAAAAACCTAATTTGAGTTTTTGTTATCTATTTTGTTGCAGAGCCTACCCCAGAATTTTTCCTAAACGTCCTTCTTTGATTTTTAACGTTTTGTAGATTAACTATAGTTCTTAAATAGTACTTACACTATTCGTACGTCAAGAGTAAATATGTTCGTTCAATTATTTTTATTAGTATTTGAAAACTTACTAGCCAGTCCAAGATATTCAAATAAGATACGTTGCTATAAAAAACATATTTTTATATATAAAAGTTTATAGTATAATGTAGTCATATATTAGCAATAAAATTATTATAGTGTAGTGATGTGAAAACTGCTTATTATTGATTGTTTACTGTCTTATACTCAAATGATTGTTTGGTTTGTCCTTTGCTCTGTCTGATTAATATGAAGCATTCGGCGCCATAAGGCATCCATAAATTGCCTTTCACTCCATTGCCCACAGGTTGAATGACTCACATAATGAAAACACTGACTCAGCAATATATCTGAAACGCATTTTGCAGTTTTTTAGACATATTATTATTCGTCGTAGACCAGTTTATCTTGAGAGGCTGGTGATGGTGTATAGTCTCGAGAGAAAGAGAAGCAGATGAAAAGCGCCAAGACTGTGAAGGATTAAGAGTTCTAGTCGCCCAGAAAATAACTGCATTTCAGGGTGGTCACGATCCTTAGCTATAAAAAACGACATATATATTTTATACTAGCTTAAATTCTAATAGATTTAAGTTTTTTACTATTTCATTTGAATCGTTTTTTGCGACCCGGGTTTCGCCTTTCGACATATTCAGGCACTGTAGGTACACTCACCAAAAGGCAAATACACAGCGGCAATGAATACAATTAACTCTAACTTAATACAATACAATAAAGTAAGTAAAAACTTTATAACCTACCTATTAAGTCAAAGATCACAATAAAGAAATCTATAACAAACAAATTATGAATAGTTAAAGTGTTTGTAAAAAACCCCTTTACTTTATTAATAATAATACACTCGGTAAGCGTATATAAATCGTCAAAACCTTATAATAGATCATTAGTAATTAATTATAAACAATAAAAATACTACACTCAAGGGGTGTAAAAATATCCATTCTGGGAACAATGGTAACGTACAAAACTTAAATCCATTAGAATTTCAATTCAAATTCCATCAAGTACCTTCGGTCGATACTATTAATATTATACTAGTTTAATAATTTATCAATGAATAATTTAATGTATTATATAGGTATATTTTTCTTTATACTCATATTAATGTCACGTGTAGCCCTTTAGTCGTAAGTTGTTAGTTATTTCATTTTACTCTCATTATTCTGTGAAAAAACATCAATATAATAAAAATAATTCAAACACGCTTAAAACATCATAAAAGTACGCCCACATTGAGTGCTTTTAAGATACAAGTTATTTATATAATCTATCGAAGCTTTCGTTAAAAATTTTGATAAAGTGGCATTTGATTCAATAAGGCCCCGCCGGGCGCATCATGTTCGGAGAAAATTCAGCGCTTTTAGCATATGCAAAGGAGCCTTTTTCAGAAAAATATCCGGCGTGATTGATCCGGGAAATTTATTCCAGCTACACTCGCCGCTTCCAACGGAATGGATACCATAAATAACGCTAGTTCTGCGTTATTTTCAATATATAGACTGGCGCGACTGAATCTTTCGAACATGGAATATAAACTGTGGTCTATGAGTTATTTTAATGCTCAGACCATAGTGAATTATGGCTGTGTTTTTGAGATATATATTCCATGTTTACTGACAAGAATACATTTTCAATGATACGTATAATATAAATAATATTATGTAGATACCCACTTACATAGTAACAAATATAGACTAAGAGGTATCGTCACCATCATCATCATCTACCGGGAATGATCTGCTGCTGGATTAAGGCCTCTCCTCTACTCTCGTCAGTTTCTAGTTCTCTGCTGCAACGTACATATACTGAACATTATAAGTCCGTCCAACCGGCGGGTTCGAAAGCATTCGAGAATTTGTCCAACAGGTTTCCTCTCGCCGAGCGACATGTCAAACTACTTTATTTACTGGAGACCTCTATCACATCTCATATTTTTATTTACCTCCTTATATATTGGTTTTTTTTTTGTAGTCTTTTGGTGGTATGCCCAACATTCACCTTTGTATGGCACGTTACACTACTCGTATTTTTAGACTTATCTTGCATACAAATATAATTCGTATTATCTGATTAAAAACTTGAAAACTAGTTGTAAATGACTAACCTTTAATATTTTACAATTAGTAATTTAAAAAAAATATCGATGTAGAACCTAATTTAGTGAGTGCATTATTTCATTTTGATAATTTGTATGAATTGTGTTTTGGGTAATGCAAGTTTGTATGTGGGTAAATAGTGTTTTCTTTTTATATAATTGTGTAATAATATATTTACCATTATAAAGCTACATAATAAATGTGCTTTAGTATTTAATAAATAAGTATTTTCACGTAATAATCATTTTATTTGTCTTTTATATAAACGTTTGATTATAGCATATAAATATTTATATATTTTTTTAAATTAAATTTTGGTGTATTTATTTTTTTAAATGTCAAGAAGGCACACATTATTACAAATATACTGACGGTGCCATATTATGGTTATGAGTTATGATGCCTTGCAAATATTTAGTGCAACCATATACCATGCTTTGAGTATGCGATGGAATGACATTTGACGTAAAGCGGAGATTAAAAAATCCAATCATAGAGCTTCTCGTCACATCTAACATGATAATGCGATGGTAAACCTGATTTGGCTATGCGTTTCGGATGATTCATCCTAATCCATGGCCTTCATTTTTTTGAGCCAATCATATACCAGCGTCCAGAATACAGCGCCGCTACGAGATACTGTTATGACTTGGGAAGCCACGAGAAAACTGGAAAATGACAAGATATCTTGTAGACGTCACCTGGTATACAATTAATCAACCAGATCAGCATGTACATCTTAATTTGTACGTAAAGGAAATAGTTTCTTAAGTCGATCCAATTTGTTGTTTTATTTATTGGTCCATAAAAGTTTATTTCTTGTGTTCAAAAAAATTGTGGCATCATACTGCAATAATGAAGATTTCTTGATTTCGATTGTTAGATAGTTTATATTAACTTATTTTATGATCCTTTATTTTCTCTTATATCCCATGATAAATCTCAACTTTAAAATCTAGTAAACTCAGTTAAATCATAATTAAGTGCATTACTATATGAGTTTTGGGTAACAATTTCTGAGACTTTACCAGAGATAAAAAAACTGAAACGTAGGGACTCGCAATGTGTTAAATTAAGATCGAGTATCGTGCAGGACTGTTTGGTTTGATGGGGACCTTGTTTTGGTAGTTTCATTTCATTTAACACTGCGCACGCACTTATACAGCCAGCGATGTTCACGATTTAATAATGTAAAATCGTGCTACTCAATACGCAAGCTGCGGCCAGCCGCATTTCGGTAGCATAAGGAGCTAACATGGGTAGATAAAGATATAAAAATTATTGTACAGAGTTACAGGAAATGTTTGAACGCGCCTGTCTTGAAATCGTCTTATTTACTCCTCCAATCTCGACATTGATGCCCTGTTTTCAATTTATGCTTGAGTAAAACGCGCGTAATAGATACCTACGACATTACCTTGTGATAATGCAGCCATCGTTTTGGCTTTTATATCCTTGACACTGATAAACTGTTTGCTATCAATGCACCTTACAAAATAAACGGGTTCCGTATTCAATTTACCGATGCATCATTATTAGCCTAGAATAAGGTAGAAATCTTTTTTGACTTATCGTTTTACAACTTTACTATAATATACTTTTAACACCAGTGGGTCTATTCTATGCTTATCGACCGCTAAAGTGATAAAGTGAAAAATATTATTAAACTTAGGGTAGGTTTGTATCAAAATATTAGCACTTATTGTAACAATTACACGAAGCCGGTTTTTATTGTTGCAATAAGTGCTATATTTTAACAGCACCTATCTTGCTGCTGTTAAAATATCGCACTTATTGCAACAATAAAAACCGGCTTCGTGTAATTGTTACAATAAGTGCTAATATTTTGATACAAACCTACCCTAAGTTTGATACTATTTATCAATTTAGTGTTCGATAAGTATAGAATAGACCCACAGAAAACGTTTTACTGAATGGCAGAAATTTTAAACAAATACCGCGAAAACCCATCAATTCTGTCAATTATGATGACTTACTTATTTCACAGTTGCTATTCCTTAAAACCGATACCATGACAATAATTGAGTATATGAAGTTATTAGTTTCAAAGTCGGTTACCTCCATATTCCGCCATTTTGACAAAAACCGTCAAGCACATTTTAATATCGCCAATAAAATATTTTATTTTTTCTAAGATGTTAGTAAACAATTAAAAAAACTAAGCAGTGAAATAAAAATGTCCTCAACGGATTTCAAATTAACAAAAAATCATCTTTAAACGTAGTTCTAATGAACAAAAATAGCTTTGCAATCAACCTCTGATTTAATTCTAGTTAACTAACAAATAGAGTTAGATTTGATAATTTATGAATGTGCATATGAATGATAAACTATTGACAGAACCAGCATTAAGTAAAATATCTATAAAAAATAAACATGGAGATTACCGACTTTGAAACTAATTGCATCGTTAATGATGACGTTTTTGTGCTTTATGATTGTTTCATGTTACTTTATTTATGGTAAAATTATTTTCAAATTAGAACAAAGCTCAATTTTATTAGCCAATATTATAATAAATATATTCTAAATAAAATTGTATACATCGATATTGGTTTACATGTATATTTTTAATCTACCAGTTTATATAATATGTCAATAGTTGTCACTCATTCGTCAGAGTCTGGTGATTTTGGGTAGCCTCTATGAAAGGTTAAGCAGAAGAATAACGTCTGCGAGCCGATACTTACTGACGGTAATCTTCACTCTGCCCTTAGAAAATCAGATGAGTAGTGGAGAGTTTTCACCGCTTATATTATGACTACATTTTAAGGTGATCATGATCCTCAGCTACGAAGGAAAGAACCAGAAGAGAAGACATATATCATAGTTTTTTTTAAATGACAAAAAAACTTTCAGGTTTTACTACAGCATTGTATAACCCCGTTCTATTATAGTCAAATTTTGTGATAAACGTTTTACTTTACCGAGTCATTTATTCAAATGCATTTTTCCGCTTTGTTATATTACGTATACCAACATTATAAAAAAATGCTGAATATCTCGTTCCGGTAGAGTGGTCTATGCACTAAAGTAAAGATATAATGTAATGGGTTAATTTATGCTAAACTTTCCCTACTCGGGTTCAACCCAAACCATAAAGTTGCTAAAAAATAAATAAAGAAATGAGCGAACGAGCTCCGCAGCTATTCTCGTCTACGGCTCACGAAGCGCGGCTATTAAAGTCGGGGTATCTTCGCCGTCGTCCCCGGAAAGGTTTTGTCTTTTTACGTTCGCTCCAATTACCATTATTTTTAATTTACAACAACCCTTTAAAGGCGAAAATTAGTTTTTTTTTTTACATTTCGAGTGTTGATTAAGTTGGGAATTCTTTTTGGGGTAACAAGTAAAATACATTTCTAGTTGCCAATAGTAATTTCGATTAAATAATACAAAATATCTACCTTAAGGGCAAAAGTTCCGTGCGAATGTGAAAACTAATCTCTAAACATTGTAAGAGAGACGTATGTCATAATAAAACATGTTGATTTAGATGTAAATTGTACGTATCACATTTCGCCGTATACATATTACCGGAAAAGATGGCCGTATAGTAGTTATTATTTATTTATAAAAAAAAATATTATGACATTACAGAAATTGGCCAATGTACCATAATATATAATACATACAAAAAATTAGAATGATTTAATTACATACGTATAACAATAATTATTTTCCGACTGCCTTTCTACAAAGCATGCTCTTTTTCACTCTCTTGAATCTCGTAGGTCTCTTCTGCTCTTGAAACATTTTTGCCTGTTATCGCAAGGAATGGTTTCCGATCCTGGTATCCTAAATAATTTGAATTTACATGCGCCTGTTAATTACCTACGTGGTCGCAGCCATGATTTATTATGGATCGGACCGTTTCCTCGTGTCAAGCCTATCAGGCACCATTAGCGAGGGATGCTATACTAGTCAATGCGCTCCAAGACATTTTCGGTTCGAAATTTTATTATTCTGTATAAAATTATACTTATGTTTTATTATTATTATAAGTTATTATTATTATAGCATATATTTTCTTCTTCTTTCTTGTGAGCGTAATACTTGTTATAATGTAAATCTAATTGTGAACGTCTTGAATTTAGATTTGTTATGTCCACAATATTTTGTTTTCTTAAATAAATAAAGTAGAAGAGAAAGTATGTTTTTATGTAAATATTAAAGTAAAATGATAAAAACAATTACAAAATTTAACCTATTTAACACATTCACGTTTATTATATAGTTTTTTTTTTAATCAACCTTTATGGTGTCATCAAATCAGGTTAATCGCACGATACACAGCATCATGGACATCACATCCGCCCCATCGTCGGTTCATTTAAGGTCTCAAGTTGAGCTGCATTATATAATGTTTTTGTATATTATTCTGAATCTCCGCGTACCTATATAAAATAATAATTTAACAATTATTTTTCATCTAAAAGGGATGTTCTTTAATTTTGTGTAATTTTCTCTAACTGTCCTATAAGAAAGAAGCTCTTGTCTTCAAACATGAAACGAAACTTGAACGCCGTTGACACGATATAGGTATTTTTTTGTTAATTTTGAAATATATTTCTGTTAAAATGTGTGGTTTTTTTCGATACGCAAAATAAAAACTATTCAAATTTACTTGCAATTTTATTTTCACAAAATCTAGCGATTCATACCCCGTCTGGCATATTTTTGTCAACGACAGTTGACAACACTGTTTGTGTCAAGCAATTATTATTCACCCCTAGTACATGAATTATATTAATTGTTACGCCAGTGGGAGAAACGGTTGAAAACAATAATGTATGCAAGTTATCATCAGCATTATTCACTGAAATCGATCTGCTGCTGCATGAAGGCCATCCCTCGCATCTTCTACATATCTAGGTTGTTAGGTTTTTGATAATGACATCTTTATGACACAGCGAGTCATTGGATTTAAGGATTGAACATTTTTATGAATTTAATTTCTATAAGGGTAGTTAAAATATTCATATTATTTCTTAAAACAAAATATCTAAGCCTTAATTAAGTTTTATGTTAATTTTTGATAATACTGAACACGATAATACAAGCAGTCTTAAATAGATTTATCCCTTGTAATAAAATTTCATCAAAAGCTAACTCGATCGAGGCTGGGTTTGTAAGTCTAAGTATAATAGATTGCTACTCTGAATTAATAGGATATGACCATTTTCATCCGATCGGAAAATTTCTGGAGGATTTTATGAAAATTCAATTCTAAAGCATTCATCTCACAATAATGCATATTGGAATATTTTATATTCTATAATTATTGTTGTGTTGATTTTATCATAGTTACATTATTACTACAGCAACCAGCATCCGACCCACGATTGCCGAGCGGTCACCGGGATGGTTTATAATATCGTGGGCCCCAGGTTCGAATCGTCTGGCAAATTCACATGCTGTTTTTAATGTTTGTTTGAACCCAGAGTATAGACCTGTTAATAAATGTTCATAAATAGTGTTCAATTTTTCTATGTTTTCGCGAGGGATGTTTTCCAATCCTGGCGTCCTAAAAATTTGAATGTATGTGCGCCTGTTAATTACCTACGTAGTCACAGCCATGACCTATTCTGGATCAGAACCGTTTCCTCATGTCAAGCCACCACTTAACTAGTCACAATTAGCGAGGGGTGCAAGACTAGTCAATGCACTCCCCAAAGACATATACATTCTCAGTGCTGTACTGTGTATTTTATTTTACTGTCGAAAATTGTTTATGTTTTTATTTATTCTTCTTCTCTTTTGTGAGGGTAATATTTGTTATAATATAAACACATGTTGTGAACGTCCTGAATTTTGATTTTCTATGTTCACAATATTTTATTTTCTTAAGTTAATAAATAAATATTATACAGTTTTTTCAATTCTGGTTTTATGAAGTCCTGTATAATATTTTACATGATAGTTCCAACGCCCTTTTCGATTTTGTATTGTTTTGCTAAATAATATATGCAACATATATATATTTGTACTTGACCCTAAGTATTTTTTTTGCTAGTTCCTTTATTTTTTATTCATAATAATTATTGGTCGTCGCTTGATTGATAAAACAGGTAAGTGCCATTCAACTGAGAACCTGAAACAGCGAATAAGCATAGAAATCCAAAGAGGAAATGCAGTTGCTGTTTTAGGTACCTACTCTTGAGGTATCCAGGGGACTGGAGGATGTATTTTATATACTTGGGAAAAACTAGTATATATGTGGTTTTATAATAATTATCGCTTTGTTTGTTTACATGTATGTGTGTACGTCTATCGTTTAGGTACCTTATTGTCATTTCTTTTATTTTACTCTTTTATTAGTATTAATATTGTTTCTCCATATAATTTATTAGTTCTTTAGGTATATAATTCTTACTTAAATATTATTTTAATGCTAAGATACTAGTTTGTTTGGTTTCTATGAACCCCTCTTCGGGTGAAGACCTCCTCCAAAGAAAGAAATCCCACTGGACTCTGTCTTTGGCTATTTGTAGCCAAATTGGGCCCACTGTTTTTGTGATGTCGACTTGTCATCCCGCATGGGGTCTTCCTCTGTAGCGTTTCCCTTTTGTTCTATTGTAGGTTAATATGTAAAGCTTGGTTGGTGGGATAAATGCAAGGTTTGTTAGCGTGGTTGTATTTTTTTTTAGAGGGTTATGATCGTTATCTTCCTCGGTGACCAGCCGTATTGGAAGATGGTTTTTGTTTCTTGTTATAATATGTTAATGTATGAGATCTTCATGGGAGGGGGTGGGTTGGTTGCTATGTGTTCGTATCTTTGTTGACTTGGTTGTTTGATATATTGTTGGTATTTTTGTTGACTAAGAAGTTCAGCATACCCGGTTTCGGGGCTCTTTCTAATAGATTATTTGATTTTCGAAACGATTTTAATATAATATATATTATATATGTATTATACAAAAATATAATAATTATTAATATTATATAAACTAGATAATACATAATAGATATAATTATAGGTTATATATACATTATATATAGTCAATTCACTGTCATTTGCTATTTTTGTTTGTAAGAAATAAAAAGGTTTTTTTATTTTTATTTTATTTTTAATTTATTTATTATAATTCTAAATGTAATGTAGTATGTAAATCAAATTTGTTCTAATATATTATTGCATACTCCGTATATTTTTATTTTAACAATTGTCAATAATGATACATCACGCTTTGGTATTGATATGGCTGTAGTACTATTTTTTATATTTTCTTCAGAAAGACTATTATCATATTATTTTTTTCACAAAAAATAAATCATGCGATGCACCCTAAAAAGGGCCAACTTATATGGATTTATCTTGAAGCGAGGAAAACGCGTTATGTTATCATTGGGAGTGAGTGAAAACAAATCCGATTATTAGGTAGGATTGTCAGCATATTCTGTCCTTTGCTACGCAGACAAATATATTCATATTTAGTAAGAGGATATATAATATTATATGATATGATCATCTACCAATTCGCTCTCAAATCCACGAGGGTTAATGTCCTTTAACTTTCACCAAAAAGTTTTTAAGTTGTAAAAATACTGAACTTTTAGTATCCTGAAGAATTAACCTATATAATTAAGTAGTATAACCTCACTTTTTATGGTTATCTTTCATTATTTGACATAAAGCAAGAGGGAAAAATACAACTTAATGTTGGGCATGGTTCATTCATGAATAGTTAACATATTGTGGTCATTACTTAAACATTTATTCTAGTATTAAATTTGATGATAATTACAGCACGCATGTTGCTTGTTTACTTATTATAAAACACAATTAAAATCCGACGTGTATTATAATATAAAAATGTATTTTAAATACCATAGGTTAGTATTTAGAGGTGAATTTAATATTTAAGACGGTCAATAACACCAACATAATATTTGTTATCCGATAGAATTTGCTTAATATGGCTACCCATTGGCCGATATAAATATTCAGGAGTATCAGTTGTTTTAATTAAATTTTATTGTAGATAATCTTTTAGTTCAAACTATTATTTTTGAGCACAAAAACTACACAAAACCGTCTTATAGATTTGTACTGAGTCTAATAGTTTTTAAATATACCAATTGAGAATTTACTGCATGGTCAATTCATATACATTTTCATTTATATTTTATTTAACATTTTCATATATTTTATAATATATATTATATTAGTACATGTCCACGATTTCCGAGCAGCTTAAGCGTCTACCTATAGCGTCGTGGATACCAGGTTCGAATCCTGAGTCTGACAAATACACATATTGTTTTTCAATTTGTGTTTGAGTCAGAGTATGGACCTAATTCTCGTAAAAACAAAAGTCTATTAATACAAACCTCCACTCTTTGGAGGCCCATATGATCTTATTAGAATCGGACATGGTAAAAAAGTTAAAAAAAATAGAATTGAAACAATCACAAATATCTACACTTTGATAAAATCACATACCTACATAAATATTGTAACCTCATCGGGGGCGAATCCGGAGCCCCCGGATGAAAGGACGCCTTACACACTGGACTACGAGAACTTAGCTCAATACATTCCAATACCTATAGTAGGATGTACGTAGTACAGATTTTATTATATTCGCCCATTTCCACATCCCAAAGACAGTTTTGTCAAACGAGTTACAAATCAATCACCATCATCATAAGTGAGCCAATAACCCAGGGCGGGTCCTAGCCTCCTCCAAGAGCTACTTACATCTCCCCCTATCCAAGTTTACCAAGTTTAATAAATGCGGGGATACATTCTTCTTAGAAGAGGTTGTAGAGCTCCAGATTATGCTTAAAACCTCATTCTTATCGTTCTATATCACCTTCCTCTTGAATAAATAATAATAATAACAAACTACTTAAGTACCGAATATAAAATAAACAACGTTTTTAAATGCATCACTAGAAGTAAGTTTCCTTTAGTTAAAAATTGTTACGAAAAATACAAAAAGTACTTCTTCCCTTTCAGCTATTTTTTCACTCACTCATCACTTTAAACATTCTCTACTCGCAGCAGTCGTGGCTAGGGATTCCAATCCCGAGCTATTTTTGATACCTATGAATCCCGGGATTGATAAACATAATCCCGGGATTTCGGGATTGATTTTTTTATCAATTTTTATGGAAAATAAAATAAAAGCGAAAATATAACAGAAAAAATACTTTTATAAAAAATAACTACATTAGAAATAAACTGAGTTTGAATGAAGTTTGATTTATACCCATGTGTAGGTTGCCGATTCATTTTATTTTTTCACGTAAATTATTAAAAATGGAAAGATTGGAAAAAAACAATGCTTAGCACTTTTAACAAAGTAATTCCACCATGATATCATACGTTTTACGACAGTTTCATATTTGTCTGACTAATTAGATTTATGAAGCGGAAAGGCCATAAGTACGCCATGATTATTTGCTTTAATATCGCTAATGTCTTTACTATTAGAAACAGCAATCTCCTATTAAATTTACATTATTATTTAAATTACAACATTATTTACTCCGTTAAACTTGTGTGTTTCCAAGATTGAACGTATACAATATTAACAATAAATGTCTTAAATTGTATAAATTATACTAGATTTATTTTTGACCGATTTTATCAATGTTATTTGTAATTATATTTTTTTTATATTAACAATGGAAAAAATGCCAATCCCGGGACCAGTCCCGGGATTCCGGGATTGTCAAATTGTAATCCCAAAATCCCGGGATCAGAATTTTGGCTCGGGATTGGATTCCCTAGTCGTGGCGTTTCATAGCGTTCAAAATTCATCTTTCGCTCGAGCTATTTCCGCTGGCCATTATTTAAATGCTGCCTCCTTTTAAAATTAACCCCCCTTTTAAAATCCAACCCCTAGATGCCACAGAAATATTCAGTCAATTTTACTTCTAGATTCTTGTAGTACCTATATTATAATATGCCCATTCTTACAAATTCCCTTTCGCGCGGTTAGGCCCATGCCATATTAGTACGGAGTAAGCTCAATATTTACCACTATTTTATATCTCAATAACTGTGTTGACAAAAATACATTTGAAACTTCATTCTTTCCTGTGCCAATAAAATATTTTCTTAACATTGCGATTGTTATAAAATATTTACATAAATAACTATATACATTTTTTGTATAGAAAACCCTAAAAAAACTTTATTTTCACGGAAAAGACACAATTTACTCATATAATAATTATGTTTTTCTTAAAATAGTTTATTTTTAATTTATATGTATGTACGCATATAGTAATATCAATAGAATTTTGTTAAGTGTTGTCTTTACATTATGTAACGTTGTGAACACTTTAAACTTATATTTGTAATGTCTACACTCTACATTATGCAATTAAACTAAATTTATTCTGTAACAAAATTAAATAATTGAGCTTGTATTATTTACTTTACTAAAACTATATTTTATAAAGTGATAATAAAAATTATATTTAATTCTGCAAGTTATTTTAATAGTCGATAGTTATTTCAGTTGTAACATGATAATGATATTACAACCGAAATACGCATCGACTATTAAAATAGCTTGTAGAATTTAATAATATTTATTTTATATTAAGTTTATTATTAAAAGACAGATCCAGAAACTTAGAGTAGCACAGTGTGGTATGGAGAGATGCATGCTAGGCATAACGCGAAAGGAAAAAAAGAGGAATGAATGGATAAGGAAGCAGACAAGTGTTTGCGATGTAATAGAGTTCATTAAAAGCCTCAAACAGAGATGGGCTGCACACATAGCTCGAAGAAGAGACAATCGTTGGACAAATTTAGTCATCCAGTGGTATCCAAGAGATACAAAACGTCCGCAAGATAGGCCTAGAGGCCGCTGGATCGATGAAATGATAATGTTCTGCGGAAGTACGTGGCAACGCAACGCACAGGACCGAGAGAAGTGGAAGCAGCTTGAAGAGGCCTTCATCCAGCAGTAGATAAATTCAGGCTGATGATGATATATATTAATTTAACTCACGTTTACGTGGTAGAACTCCATTATAAGTTATTTTTGTTAATTCTACTTTAACTGAGTCATTTGCTTTGACAGCTGCTTCAGACTATAAACCCATTTCTTTTCTAATGCACAAACACCAGTAGCGTAATCCTCATCTATCTTATTTAAGTTTTTTTTTTTAAATATAATGTACAGCTGATTACCACTATTTTGAATGAGAAGAGATGCTGATATTAAGATAGTGTATATACCATCTCGCTATATCTCAACCATCCGAAATTGGAAAGAGGCTCTCTAAATCTTCAATTTCAGTTATTGTTAACTGGTCCGTAGACGGGTTAATTGTTCGAAACAGCTGTCAACATAAATGACTCGTTTAAAGTAAAATTCGAAAATAACTTTGTTTAAACACCATTGATTTATATTATCATTTTGGAAAAACATATTTAAACCAGGAACATGAAAAAGTATATTATCTACGTCAGCAGCATTGCGTGCATTGCTTGTAAATGTAAATGAAAATGGCAGCTCGCTGTTAGCGTCTTGTTTTATAACAAAAATACCCCATTTATGTATATTATATTAAATCCCACGAAAAGATTGTGTCTGAAATTTAATAACTTAGTTATAAATTGCCGCAAACAAATCTTAGTGGTTATGCGAGGATTTAAAATACTGTTTTTAATTTCAAGTGCTTCTTTTAAAAACTCGACGTGTGAGTGATGTCTAATATTACTTGTTTTTCTATAAAGTAGTTTGACGAAGGAAAAAGACTGTCTGGAGTGATCAGTTGAAGGACTTCACAAGCTTTACTGTTCCAATAATCATGATAATAGAGGAGAAAATTGTGTGTGTTCATTGATTCTCACCTACATTGCAATTAGTCGAAATCATACCGATCGAATATTCTTAACAATATTCACTTAATTAGTTAGGTACTTAGGTTATCAATAAATTAAATAAAAGACAATTTATTGTCATCGGGGAGATATCAGGTGCAGAACCAACCTGCCACTGGTAATGCCAATTGGGAGGGCGATAACTATGTTCAACGAAATTGCTTCGGGTGTCTATATATTCCACCTACGTGAGGATGAGTATAGGTGGACGTTGTTTCATAAATTCTTAAAATGGGGTCTACTTTACTCATCCGGTGTACTTTCTTGTACCTATCTAATTTATATTTTTTGTATTTACACATTTCTACTGTTTAAGACGATACATCAGTGAAACGGCAAATTTTGTACTCGCTGGCATTCGAAGAGCGAACGTCGAGGTGTGAATACGTCAATTTGTTTCGTGATGGCGACGGGGGTATTAATTCTTAAATCGTGTAAAGATGACTAAAAATGTTACCCAATTACTATAGTAGTAGGTAGCTATAGATAGTAGATAGTACCTACCTATAAGAACGCGGGAGCATCAGGTGCCTGAATCTGTCATTGGTGATGTCAATTTTGAGGTCATAGCTACGTTTGACGAAATTAATTCGGATATCGATATATTCCACTTGGGTGAGGTGAGTTTTATGTGGAAGGTGTTTCTTTGAGAAAGGATTACCTATTAGGTAGTGAAATTCTTAAGACAGGTTTTGTTTAGTTCATTCGATGTATGTACCTACTTCCTTATTAGGCATATGTATATGTGCTAACGTCGCGAACTTATACTATGTTAGAAACACTTTTTAATACTCAAAAACATTTTTTATACGAGACGTAATTAAAATAAACGAATAGTCTACAATCGAATATAATTATGTAAATGTGTAATACTATAATATATTATGGTAAACAATATCTTTGTGTGTCAAACCTTACTGTTTGGTTTTAATATTAGTTTCATTTTTATGGTATTTTCAAATTAAGGCGATACTTCAGTGAAACGGAAAATAATTTTCAACTATTAACGCGACGAAATTTTGGACTCGCTGGCAGTCTGAGAGCGAACGTCGAGGTGTCAATACGTCATTTTGTTTCGTGGAGGCGACGGGGGTATTAATTCTTAAATCGTATAAAGATGACTAAAAACGTTACCCATTTACTTTAAAAAGAAAACATGTCAATGAATATATTATTATTATTATTATTATTACTAATAGAACATTAAATGGACGCATGTTGGATTTTTGTGACAAATTATATTTCGGTCGGCATTCGTCATTTGCACCAGCGACCCGCAATCCGCGCATCGCCTAGCCACGATCTTTTTAGACCATGCCTCAACTGATGTATAGCCTTAATAACATACTATCTATCTCTATACTGATCTATCTCTTTTTTATATAATACTGTTTTATATTTCCTTGTTTCTAAATGTCATATTGTGAACGTCTTAAACTTATAATTTGTAATGTCCACAATATGTTAAAAAAAATTGAAATTGAATCATAAAGAGGACAGTTAGTTATGGATAAACAAATGGAAAAACTGTTATTTTTATGTAAAAAATAAGTGCAATTTACCGTCTGCAATAAGATGTATTTATAATGATAAATAAAAATATAAAAATATCCCTCTTTTCTATGATGGTGGAAAAGATTTATGGTGTTGCGGTCTGATTGCGTCTGTGTTTATTTGTTGATGACCGCCCGTTTTATATTTTTTTAAAGTTCACTTTAAGGTTATTGCCATTCATTGTTTGTTCGACTAACCTTTTCATTTTGTTAAGTATTTTTTAGAGTTAAGTATCTTGAATTCGTTTATATCACTATGTCATTCAAATAACTCATATAAATGCTATTATTAGATCATTTATGTACCACCATTGAGGTAATAAAACATCCCAAAAAGTGACAAAAATACGTCTAGTAAGATTATTTAAAATTTGCCAATTTGAATGTATGTATGCCTTTGAGATTTGGACGGTGACAGAGGCTAGACAAATTTGAAATATACTGATGGAGTCGGATGTTGAGAGATTCAAGACAGACTCTTGAAAATATGCCTTCATCGGAATTCCTCAATTTGGAAAAACTCTTTAAAAATATATTTAGTCATGTCGAGGATCGGAGTTCTCTCCGAGGAAGAGTTCCGTCGATATGGACTTAATTAAATCAAGAATTCCACAGCTTTGATATATATATTTTATAAATTAACATGAGTTATTTACCACAAACTACTGAATTTACTGAAAATATCAGTTTCTGGTTATTTAGTAATATAGCTTGACTTAATAAATTATTGTTCTGGAATCCCAAATAGGCATCCTCTTTTTCTTCTTCTTTTGACCATGTCCGACCCTAATAAATTCATATTATGGGCCTTCACAGACTGGAGATTTGTTTTTTTGAGAAATGGATGTTAGTCACTTTCTCAACCTATTAGGTCCATACTCTTATTCCAAACTCAAATTGAAAGACAATATGTGTATTTGCCAGACCCAGGATTCTCAGTGACAGTTTTTTTATGAAACAGATGCGACAGTCGCTTCGTCATAAAGTATGTACAAATTAAAAGAGGAGTATTTTTCACAAACTGAGTTTCTTAGATTAAATTAAATAAATAGATGTCGTGTTTCCGTACAGAAATCCTAAAAAATAGTTTGCCAAAAAATTTAGGTCAATTTTAAGAGTCAGCACATCGGTTTAACTACTATTGTATTTTTTCATAACAGACAACTCATACTCCGACTCAGTGCAATAGCTAAACTAAGGGTTGCTTCGTTTTCATCCAGACTGTGAGATAACAAATTATCCAAAGTGTAAAATTATTGCTGTAGGTATTTAAATTCGTAAATGGGCGTCCAACCTGGGAATGTCTCGAGGTTCGACGTCCCTAAAATTACCACTTAATCTATAACACCTATTCAACAGAGCTTGGGGCGGCTCTCGTGTCGCAGTGCGTAAGGCGCTGGCCTTCCACCCAAGATTTCTGGGTTCGATTTCCGGTGAAAACACAATATTTAGATGATTTTTTCAAAACCTGGGTGTGTGTGATTGTTTAAAACCACCTTCTACGAAAAAGCAAGGACATAGTAATCAATAATTCTTTAAAAAAAAATAGAGCTTCTGGCTTGGGAAAAAGCAAAAAAAATAGAATTGTACTGAATCTGAGATGCACACTTAGATTAAGTTAAATAAACAGATGTAGTGCTTCTATACAAAAATGTTTCTATAATTTAGTTTTCCATAAAAATTAAGATTCCGAGAATGATAAATGCAGAGCTCGATAGATTTTTTTAGACGACAGAGTTTTCATAGTGAACCATAATGTATCATACGACTCTGCCAGTAAATGCAAATGGCATACTAAAAGTTACTTAGTTTTCAATGGATCTGTGCTCCTTACTCGAATGCATAATTGATGTATGATATCCGAGTCATGTATATTTCTATGAAGCAAAAAATTGTGTTGAGGGGGCAGCTTGTATTGTGTTGTAATCAAGGAACACAAAAATGATGGGAAATACGTTACCTTCTGGGTGTATGGTAGTAAGAATGTACAATAATTATTCTTGATTGTGTAGAAATATGGGATAAACTTTAATACGTTGTAAAGAATTTATTTGCAACGCTTACGTTTGTACGGTACGGTCTTCGTAGTCGAGCACGTAAGGCTGGCCTTTCATCTGGGTGCCCCAAGCTCGATCTCGGTGAGATCACAATATATTTATATGATTTACTCAAATCCTGGTTATTTGTGATTGTTTTTCTTCTATTACTAATTACACTACTGTCATTGAGCTTCATTGCCTATTGTAGTGTTAAAATATAATATATATTATTAATTATCATGCATTATTTTGTCACGGATCGAAACGAATTGCGCATTTTGGAGGCGTTGTTCATATTTCTTAAGTTTTATGTCATAAAACGAACTTTATGGAAAATTCTTGATCTATGGCGACATACTTTCAAATTTATTAATCTGTTTTTTTTGTTGTAATAAAGAACGCGATATTATATGGCTTATACTAATGATATTATTTGATTTTAAATTCAATTCGAATATTCTAACTTCAATACAGTATTACTATGAATTTATTTTCACATCTTTCAACTTACGTATTATTTATATTAAATATTAAAATTTTCACTATTAGTATTAAGGTTTCAATGTTGAAAATATAGCTCTAATTTCAGAAATTATCTCGTGTATTTTATTCTCCGTGGAACAGAAAAAAAATGTACCTACGTAGATATTTTTTAGTTCATTATTTTATGATCTACAAAAGAAAGCGTCTAGATTATTATATGGTTTCATATAGAATGGATAAAAACAAGGTTAAATATAGACAATATAACGCACGTATTGTGTTTATTAAAGTATCAGAATTCTACTAGAATTGTCTAAAAGAAAATTTGAAAAGGAAAGTAATAAATCAATGAATAAGATAGTATTATATCATTATTGTTTCCATATTTATTGATTGTGAGCACTGCTATATCTTCTCTATTCTCTGAAATATCACCATGAATTCTCAGTTCACGAGTGAGTAATAAAATAAAAGCTTTCAAAATATGATTTTTGCAAAGAATCCTTAGGATATTGTGGAAATAAATAATTCAGAACGATGTGTCTAAAAAATATATCGTCACTGTTCTGGCAGAAGACACTAATTCGAAAAAATGACATATTGAGTTAATTATACCAAAATGTTCCTTATTTCAAACTTTACCGTCTGGAAACCTTCTTAATAAATAAACAGTCTTTATTTTAAAGTCATCCTATTTATGATTACTTAATAAACTCACATGATAGACCATTTCAAACATTTTAACAACTTCAAAGTCAAATTACTCAAAACTAGTATTCTCCAGTTAGTGTGATCTGCCAGAACAGAGACGATATTATGTGTAAAATATAACGTTTTCTTTAATATTATAATAATTGTTGTTGTTGAAGGTGGGTACATTACAGTGAAAATATTGATATTCAAAGCAGTTTAGTTGTACATAATTTATCCATAGAATAACTTTAGTTTCTCAGTGTTAAAGATCATAATATTACTATTGAAATTTAGGTATATTTGCTAAAAATTCCCTCAGAATAGAGACTGATCAAGACAAATTACGATCTTCAGTGATGAAAGAACGAGTGAGAAGAATGTTAAATCCACAACCACTGAGAGGTTTACGTGCTAAACTCACCCCTCCCCCTCATTCGTTGAAAAATAAATTGACACAATTATTTATATAATTCCCCTGACTTCTTCGCTAAAAACATATTATTATATAATATTATCAAACAAATGGCATGTGTCATCTATGGGCGATCACCAATTTAAGACTGAAAACTCAGTATAATGAAGTTAGAAATGTCTTAAACGATAAAACTGATCTAGGAATATATGAATAAAGTTTATACACAAAACGTTTGTATTGTTTTTAAACATGATGGCTTACCGCCAAAAAGTCACAGTCAAGTAGTTAACCAAAGTAATAATATTATTAAATATTGTTCTTGTTGTCTCTCTTGAATCTTCCGTTTATAAGTAAGTCAATGGTGTGAACTGTGGCCATGAAAGCTTGCTGATAAACTTTCATTATTCATTATAATAATGAGTTAACTTTCAAGCGGATTAACACTGCTGCGTCGTAGCTGAACGAATATAATATTAGAACTAAATACAGCAAGTTTCACGTATTTATTAAACTTTTGGCGAACATCTACAGGAGTGACGGTGCGAGTGTCAATTTTGCGAGCGAGGTGTCCATTCGACTAACATACAAAATTGTATGTATAATAAATAATGTAGAATTTTATAGGGTTTTTTTATATAGTTTTATAGAGTTTTATAGGAAGAAGAGTGCGTACTAAGGAACTTAAATATTAACAACTACGTAACAATACACTAATTTCGAAAAAACCGTAGTAAACAATATAAATAATATACAGTATCAATAGTAGGGTACTCTATAAATTAATTAAACTTCGGATTATATTAATTTGCTTAGACTCATTCTATTGACACTTTGATAGAATACTTTTTATTATTTATTTATTTTTGTACAACCGCCCCGCCCCATTTTTTGTAATTGGTCATATCATTATTCGATAAATTTTATTGTTTTCAGAAAAAAAAATTATGGCAAACGTTTTGCTAATTTGCTACAAATTTGGCAGTGTGGTGTCGCCTTCTCTAATATGTATTGAGAAATATAACGTATGCCCCTCGCTATGCCGCCTCCTGTGGGTGTTTCGCCTTAGATATCGTGATTCACTGTCGCTTCATATATATCTGATACGTTACTTCGCGAAACTATATCGTTGTAAATATGGCAGTGTAAAATGAATGATAAAAAAATGTGACTTAAATAATATAAAACATCCCAACTACGCAACACTAGATATAAGCATACCACATAACCATGAAGTTCGATAGTTTTGACAGAAAATATGACGTAATTAGAGCGACACCGAGTGAGATAAAACGATGTAATTGCCTGCACGTAAGAGCAGTCGGTAATAATAACACTGACAGTAATTAAATTTACCCTATGTTATACCCCGTTTACACATGCATGGATTTACTGATGACAGTGCGTATTATCGTGCAAGTTGCAAGATTGCATGCATGGATGGATCAAAAACGTTCAGAAGATTTTGAAGTTTCACGTAATAATAGGTACTTGCATGGCGGTACGCATGCGCAGTAAAACGATAGTGGCGAACCTTTTGGAAGAAATACAAACCACACCGCACAGAAAATTTTACGTTTACCGATTAACTACGAACCTGTCCTAACCTCTGTTTGTCAAATAGATGCCATGCAAACCATATAATGACAACATCACGTCTCGCTTACGCTTGAAGAATGAGATTGGAGCGACAGTACTAGTACAGTAGACAATACTATTGGTGCAAGTAAATATAGGTAAGTACATGCGCTATTATTCGTGTGCAATAGAAGAAACCGCATTGTCCATAATTTCAATATTAGTAGTAATTGTACTTGTAGTCAATTGTTGAAAGAAATTAAAATTTTCAAATGAAGCGTTGTGCCAATGTAATATGGTATTAATTGGAATATACTAGATATTTATTACACATTATTTAATTAAGAGCATGACGAGTTTCGTCTGCTAAGATGTATTCTCACCTGATGTAGGTATAATATAGGTTAAATGCTGTAATTTTACTTATGTGAAGATCGCAACCTCTTATCTTAAATCTTAACCGAATTGAATGAATTAAAATGGCAGAGATTTGAATGGCCTTGAACGAATGTACCTATCTGCATATGCGATCATCGCATAATCGACATCAGAACTATTACGAAGTCCATTTCACATTCAAATTGAAAAAGTCCAACTGATCAGTAGGTAGTAGTCAGTTGTTCCACTATACTAGTTACTTTCCAGCACAGCTATATTCTCGTGGCGCTATTTTGCATTAATCCCCAAACCGTTTTGTCTTTTTTTTATGTCGTATTATGAATGTCTTTAATTTATAATTTCACTCCAATATAAAATGATTAATTAAATTTGATACCTATTTTAACATGAATTCGAATTTAATAAACTCGTATAAGTACAATAATCGTCTTATTATATCAGCTGAAGTATCATTATATATTATAAGTAACCAAATCGTCGGTGTTTTGTAAAAAGGGCGAATTAATTAACCAAAATGCTACTTTACAGGAGGAGGATTTTTAACTTTTGACGTTTATTTGTTTTTTACTTGTAGATGATTATAAATATCTAACAAGTTCATAATAAGTATAATAATAAGAATACTGTCATTATAATAGGTATTATTATATAATATCGTCACTGTTCTGGCAGAAGACACTAATTCGAGAAATTGACATATTGAGTTAGTTATACCAAAATGTTCCTTATTTCAAACTTTACCGTCTGGAAACCTTCTTAATAAATAAACAGTTTTTATTTTAAAGTCATACTTTTTACGATTACTTAATAAACTCACATGATAGACCATTTCAAACATTTTAACAACTTCAAAGTCAAATTACTCAAAACTAGTATTCTCCAGTTAGTGTGTTCTGCCAGAACAGAGACGATATTTTAAAAGGCCTAATATGTCACATTTAATGTGGATGTCGTTATTCATTTCAGCTACCGACTGCCCTCCTATTTATGTAGTGTAGCTATCTTATGAGAGATGTCAGTTGTTTCAATTATTTTTTGCCTCTACTAAATAACGGACAGTTCATGTCTGGACGAATAAAATGTCGTCAACAATATGTTGCACATCTTACAAGAAATGGGATAAACTGCAAGATACCAAAAAATGTTGAAGTCACAGCTTAAATAAAGTGAAATAATCGATTGGGTATTGTCTTATAATGTAGCTAAATGTTAATGTTAACAATGACGTAGTACCTACCCATTTTTTTAAATGTAAGTTTCGAGAACAGAATATGTTTACCGTGGATTCTGGGTATATTTTTTTAGCCAGGTTGCACAAAAAAACTCGTTTCGACTGGAATACGTTGAATTTATTGCCATTCATAAAACACACGTAACTTAATACACTGCCACATATAGCATCAGTGCAATTTTTTTGTAGAAAAAAAAAATTTGCTTGTCGCGTGTAACAAATTTTACTCGACCTAGGGTGCAGGTAGACTAGTAAAATGTAGCATCGGCGCATATGCAGAAGCTGCTTTTTCATTCGTTTTGGCTAGCCGCGTGACGTCACTGTGCCATTGCCTGGTCTCGTAGCACGGCCATGTCTCAGTCGAGACTATTTTAGTGAAACCGGGTTATAAGTTATGATGAAATAAAAAAAGTGGAATAATCAATTGGCGAATATTTCATATGGCTTTGACCAATAACAAAATAATAGATGAGTGGCGTGTGTGGTGTCGTCACTGAACCAAGCCTCTATCGACGTAAACTGAGTAACCGGCAAAACTTTTCCGGAGCGGAATTTTCCGCGCGATAAAAATCGGCGTGATTATTTTCACCCACCGGTCAACTGTAACGGTCAACGTATAACTGCATCCCAGCAATAATACTGAAACGGTTTCTTCGACGCAGACAAGCTTATCAACCGTGCAAATCTCGACAGTGCTGCTACCCTGTCACGGACACGTGAATGCATTATTTCACATGCAGCGAATATTGTCGTAGTTTCCATATAAACAATGTGTGTGATGTTTCTCTCTTGTTTATTTTGTTTATCTATCGTGATTGTTCGTTAACATGCCAACATTAGTAAAAACCACTCAATGCGAAAGCGCCTGATCCGTCACAATCGGCAGAATAAAATTCGCTACTTTTGAAACGGGGGTTAGCAGGCACTAATATACTTTTGTAGGCACTCAAAGTATGGTATGTATATTTGTCTATGGTAGGCACATTATTTTTTGGATGAGTGATCACGCGTTAGAAAAATAAGACGCGCACGACGTCGCCTCGAGGCATCTTTGCACCTTTTAAAACTCATTTAGTACTAACACCACGACTGGCGCGTTTGGAGTCGTTGGCCATTATATATAATTAACCTGTTATTTAAATGTGGTAATTAAAAGGTTAACAGTGATTGTGTTAAATGACAAAATATATTATTTAATCTATTACATATTGTGAATTCTTTAGGAAAACTATAGTAACTCTGAAAACAAAATAAACTAGATTATTTAAATTTGTCAATTTGACGCAATATAGATCCCGTTCATTCCACGCCTTATAAAAATGCACTCAGCAAAGCTCAAATGCCAGGAAAACTTTCATGGAAATAAGTTGTTTTCCTTTGTCTGTTACGAGAGTCATTCAAATACTCAACAAAGTGGAAATAATTCGTTTTACTTTAACACGAAACGATGTTCATAATAAGACATCATGAGCAACATTCTGTACTGCATTTCATTATAACCGTCCTACGAGGGTGGGTCAATAATTCCTTAGAAGAAAGCATTAAAACAGTTTTTATTTTTGTATTTTTTTTTTATTTCTCAACATAATCTCCTTGGAGCTCAATACACTTGGTTAGACGTTTCTCAATTTTTTTTAAACCGTCAGAAAAATAAGTTTTCGGAAGGTCCTCAAAATAAGCATTTGTCCGATCGATGACTTCTTCATTTGAAAAAAAACGTTGTCCACTTAGCCATTTTTTTAAGTTTGGGAAAAGGAAAAAGTCACTGGGGGCTAAATCTGGCGAATACGGTGGGTGGTCGACCAATTCGAACTTCAATTCTTCAATTTTAGCCATTGATCGTAAACATGTGTGAACACGGGCATTGTCTTGATGAAAGAGGATTTTTTTCCTGTTTAAATGAGGCCGTTTTTCTTCAATTTTGTTTTTAGCTGGTCCAATAAAGATGCATAATAATCCCCTGTTATTGTTTTTCCTTTTTCCAAATAGTCAACGAAAATAATTCCACGTGCATCCCAAAATACAGTAGCCATAACCTTACCAGCTGATTTTACGGTTTTCGCCTTCTTTGGACATGGTTCGCCTTTTGCAATCCACTGCTTTGACTGTTCTTTCGTCTCGGGAGTATAGTGGTGTATCCATGTTTCATCTACAGTCACAAAGCGACGAAAAAATTCATCCGGATTGCGTTGCATGAGCGATAACAGGGCTTTAGAGGCCACCACCCTATTGCGTTTATTGTCGACTGTGAGCAAACGCGGCACCCATCTTGCAGAAATTTTTTTCATGCCCAATTTGTCATGTAAAATAGAAATGACGCTACCTTTTGAGATCCCTGTAACCTCAATTATCTCACTCAACTTTAATCTTCGGTCACTTAACACCATATCGTGGATTTTATTGATCATTTCTGGTGTAGTCACCTCTACAGGACTTCCTGAGCGTGGTTCATCCTTTGTTGATGTACGACCACGTTTAAATTCATTTAACCAGTTATAAATAGTTGCAAGTGAAGGAGCAGATATTCCGTGAACTAAATCCAACTCATTTTTTATTTCCTTTGCTGTTAACCATTTTATATTAAAATGTTAAATAACAGCTCTAAACTCAATTTTTTCTCCATTTTTGTAAACAAGCAAATTTTTTTTTAAATGTACGAGAAACACACAACAACCCGACCAATCTGATTGAAACTTCGCAGCATACTGAATCGGTAGTGCCGCTGCATGAAAACAAACCGCTTACAGTACTAGTCGCGCCACCTGTCGGCTTTTCTAAGGACTTATTGACCCACCCTCGTATATATTACGAACTCGTAGGTACATTATGTTTTGATTAAAGAGAACTTTTCGCTAATGGTAAAAGCTAAACCTTGTAAACAAAGAATGTTTATTTATACAGTTGGTTACATATTTCATAAAATTTATTTTTCACAGCAAATTGACCGCAGACATAAAATAAAGTTGAGTATATTTTTATTTCCAAGTTTTTAAATAATTTCTTTGTATGATTGCAGTTTTAGATATAAAGTAAAATTTCTTTATTTCTTTTTTAATTATCAACGCATATTTATTTTATCATTATTACAATAGTGAATATTCTTAAGTATCGCAATGAATATCAATAGACTTTTTATATTGTTTTTTCAGTGCTGTTTTTATTACAATGTTTTATTTTTCAATCTTCAATGTAAACTAATTAAAATCATTTATTTATGTTAAT
Source organism: Rhyacophila brunnea (assembly GCF_057557595.1). Lineage (NCBI taxonomy): Eukaryota > Metazoa > Arthropoda > Insecta > Trichoptera > Rhyacophilidae > Rhyacophila > Rhyacophila brunnea. The sequence continues at coordinate 15,426,561 of NW_028232806.1, forward strand.
CTCCGTCCTCCTGTTTCCCATGGACATTTTTTATTAAATTAAAACTGCTCAACTATCATCTATGTCTCTGGAAGGGAGTGTTTTGAGTGGCTCCCAGTCCATTGCTAACGGTTTCGCTCAATATTTTATGTCTGTATATTCTAAAGCTCCTTCGATATTGCCCACACCTCACCCGGATAGTATTTCATCTTCCTGGCCAGTACTAGGTATTGGTCTTCTGGATGAGACTGACATGGTGTATGCTTTCTCTCGACTATATCCAAAATCCTCAGTAGGTCCTGATGGTATCCCCCCTTGGATTTTAAAGGACTGTCATAAGTTGTTAACTGACCCCCTACTATATTTATTTAATCTCAGCCTAAGTACTTCTGTCTTCCCAGATTGTTGGAGCCTAACCCGTATTCGTCCGGTGCACAAAAAAGGCTCGCGCTCTGAAACAATAAATTTTCGCCCGGTGGCTGTTCTATCTGCACCAGCTAAATTATTTGAGTCTATTTTGCATAGGTATATTTATAAACATGTAGACGGTCAACTGACTGACGCTCAGCATGGATTTCGATCAGCTCGGTCAACAGTTACAAACCTTATGACGTATACTGAGTACATATCTCATTCGCTGAACGTAAATTGTCAAGTGGACGCAATTTATACAGATATGTAGATCATGATATTCTCATTAACAAATTAAGTGCAGTAGGTGGATCTATAAATTTTATCAACTTTTTCAAATCTTACTTTTCGCATCGCTGTCAATATGTGGAGTATGCAAGGTGTAGATCCGACGTCTTTCAAACTTATTCAGGTGTTCCCCAAGGATCAAATCTAATGGTTATGGTTATAAATGGAATCCAGTTTTTACTCTTTGCAGACGATTTAAAATTATATGCGTCAATTCACAGTGAATTAGATTGTCACATATTACAAAATAATCTTAACTCAATTGAAATTTGGGCGAAAAAAAATAAACTCGAATTTAATACTGATAAATGTGTGTGTATTAGCTTTTCGAAATCAAGATCTCCAATTATTTTCAACTACAATATGTCAAATAGATTACTGAAGCGTCAATCAGAAATTAAAGACCTTGGCATATTGTTTGACTCACGTTTATAATTTCGCTCGCACATCACTTCTACGGCATTGCGTGCGAGCAAGCTTCTAGGATTCGTCATGAGACAAGCCAAGTCATTCAATAATCCAACTGTTTTACGTACACTCTATGTGTCGTTAGTACGGAGTATTCTTGAGTATGGCTCCATCATCTGGAGTCCTTATGAAGTTTCATATAAGCTTGTTTTAGAGCGTGTTCAGAAAAAATTTCTTCGTCATCTCTATTTTAAAGTTTATAATTATTTTCCTGTTGACACCTTCTCAAACGAGCATTTTCCGACTAACTTTCTTCAAGGCATGCTCGCCTTTCATTCTCTTGAAGCTCGTAGGTCACTTCTGCTCTTAAAGCTTTTTTCCCTGCTCTCACGTGGTATCATTTTCAATCCCGATATTCTAGAAAATTTAAATTTTTACACGCCCGTCAATTACATGCGTGGTCGCAGCCATGACCTATTTTGGGTGAAAGCTGTTTCCTCATGTCAGGCTCACCAGGCACCAATAGCGAGGGCTGTGCGGTTGGTCAATGCACTCCCTAGAGATGTAGATATTTTTGGCGATCCATTATATATTCTGTTTTTTAAATTCTATTTTATTGTTTAATTTGTACTTTTTGAATCATTGTTGTTTTTTTTTTAAATTTTATTTCTTTTGTATAAAAATATTTTTGTGTTCTTTTTTTCCTCCACTTTGTTCTTTCTGATTTTCCGAACTGATTACTTGTAATTTTTATTCTAAATGTCATGTTGTGAACGTCCTGAATTAATAATTTGTTATGTACTCAACGTGTCTTTTTCAAATAAATAAATCTCAGTAAATTCAGCCAAAGCACACTTGAGTACACGGAGACCTCAGTCTTGGGCATCTGCTCCTGAGACATTCCCAGGCGTAAACAATAATCGCACCGTGAGTGTAAACCCAAGACATGTGCAAATTTTTCAATTTCAAGATTAAATACTAAACAATTACTGCAAAAGTCGTGAACTTGATAATGTAATAGTGAATTAACTGAAAGAACATGCAATATAATGTAGATAGATATAAACCAAATATTATGGCATTTTTTAGAATTTCTATTTGTCCTGACAAAACAAAGACTTCAAACCCTAATATCTCCAAAATGTGTCTTTTGCAGATGTCTTGGTTTTACACTCACGGTGCGAATTTTTGTTGCTTCAAATCCAAACGTAGAGCCTCTGAAATAGGACAGAAGCTGTTACACAAAACGTTGGTTTTCAAATCTATGCGATAACAATAATTGTGTAGGTGTAGCCTGTCGATTGTTTTTTGAATGTCTTCATTTTAAATGTCAAATAGGACATCGTCATTTGCGCTTTGTAAATAAGTACTATTTTAATATAATATACTACATACTAATAAATAAATAAATTTTAATTTATAACTAAGTGGAAGTTTTATTTTCTTGAAAACATAATTAGTACCTACAGCGGAGTTGAATGGCATGTCTCAATTATATTATCATTATGTACACAGTGGCTGCACGATATTATTTTTGCAGCGTGCATTTTGATAAAGTGGCTTGCAGTAGGTATATAATATTATTATAATTTTATTTTCCTCAGCAGTAATGTGCTCAAGTTGGTGTATGGACGTTTTAAAAGCATGCTTTTAGTATAAATAAGTAACCGCTTGAGTAGGTTTGTGTTTATATTAAAAAAAATATTTATAAATTATATTAAAATTGCATGCTCAAATTTACTGCATTTTCATATACTTAATTTAATTACTTGGGGACCTGACGATTAAAAAGATTCAAGTGTATAATGTAACCAAGTTGAGTAGGTTTATCGACTTCATATTTAAATAATTATTATGTGATTCTCAATGTTGGAGAACTATTTTCAGCATTAGAAAAAAATACAAGGTGGCAGTATTGCCTGTCAAAGTTCTTGTGCTCCAGGCTCTTCATAATACCATTTAGCTAATAATAACACTTTTTTTTATAACACAAACAAAGCAATATAAGTTAACAATATTCATAGCTAAAGAACGCGTCGATTTTAATACCAATATAGATTGCTTGATATCTATTTCGATGAAGCCGGTGCACTTCATGTCAGTTTGATTGGTATTGGTTAAGAAGCATGTATGCTAAATGCATATATTATGTGAGTAAGCGATTAAGTGTAGCGCTACACAGAGGGATGTAACATGATTGTTTTATTTAAACGATCGCGCAACAAAAACGGAAACTATTTCGCATGTAAATTTACGTGCGTTCTGACTGCTTATGCGTTACAGACAGACAGAAAAACCAAGGTAAATATATAATGTAATTCTGTTCATGTTCTCAATAGGCGTGTACTCAAGAGGGAGGTTTTTGGGTCCGTACCTTCCCCACCCTCAGGAGCAAAAAAAAATTGAATTATTCAAGTGAATGTAATATTACTTCTTCATCATCGTCAGTACTTTATGACTGAGAGTCGAGACCCGGGTGACTAGGCTGTCGAAAAGCCTTCTAAAATGGTTGGCCCGACTCTTTTCGGCATTCTACGCCACGCAAGGCCTATATCAGTGGAAGACCCATCGCTTTTTTAATGCATTCATCTTGTTTTGAAATTATCACGCGGCATATCTAAAACATGAACGAACACTAACGATCATAATAATTATCACCGTTAGGTCAGGCGCATTCGATCTCTACTTGTGAATGCGAGATGTCACAATAACTCATAGGTGAGCACCCTTAGTTATAGCTGCAGACCAGGTGTTTATCGCGTAACTCAAAGTGCGGAGTGTCTGGGTACGGGGTATGTAGCTGGAAAAGTGGGGGGATTCGCGGGGTAAATGCGGAGGTCAGCTAGATCATGTTAACTCCGCCCTCTCCCTCGGCCTTAAAAGTCAATAAGTAAAAAAATATTCTTAATAAGTTTTCAAAACGTAGTAAAAAAATATATCAATGTCATCTCTTTTCTAGAATCACCTCCTTTAACTCAAAATATTATTTTTTATTATTGTAACATATTATAATAATATTATTAGTGATTTATTTTTTCTTTTTGAGTAGTTACGTTATAGACCTAAGCTATGCTTTAGAGTTTAGAGAATATTTTCTACTCGATTTGTGAGAAATGGGTAGGTACCTACATAATATTACATTTGAATCGATTGCATCATCCGCGTCAAAGAAAATCACCGCTGCGAATAAAATTTATAAAGTTAAATAACGTGCTAATGGCTGAGAAGAATGGAAGAAGCTGGAGAAGGCATTAATCCATCTGGATTATAGTATAACTAATAAATTATGTGAGCAATCGTCAGCTGCAAGTGGTGCCAGGCAAAAAATAAACATAATATATTTCCCGGCGATAACGCGAACAGCTAACTTCTACCTACAGAGAAAAGCCGTGGAAATTATGAAACGTCAGTGAAGTTGGCGTGACGACGCATTATTCATTACATTCAAAGGGTTAAGTCATTTGTGACGACGCGACACTGCTCCGTAACGCTACGTCACACGCCCAGGGTTAGAGGTGTATTTTTTAAACAAAGCATTCGGGTATTTTCGGAAATAGGCGCCCGTTCAGTGATCTTTCGGCATATTACAGCTTAGTAATGTTATGTTAAGATCGCTTCATCCCTTGTAAATAATGGATATATTGCGATTTTTTTACACAGAAAATTTATACCCCCAACAAAATGGCGGCCACGTTTCCCAAATCCTTCTCTTCCCATAAAATTTTAATTATTTTAAGATTTGCAAGTTCCTGTATCAAATCATATGTTGTTGAAGAAACATAATTCAAAAAAGGCTCTAAAATATAGTTGAGAGTCCAGAGAACGAGATATCCAACATGGCGTCTAAAATGGCAGCTGTCTAAAAATTAGAGGGAGAAGGCGCGTTTTGTATTTTCGACCGTGTTGTGACCGTCACAAAGTAATAAACCGAATCCGAATTCAATTCCTTGATCTATGGCTATTATATAGCTATATATCGCATTCATTATTAAACATACCTACGTAATAAGATATATTATGGTGCGGAAATAGAAATCTAAAACAATACGTATGTAGCTATTGAAACAAACTATTTCAGCGGGTCTATTCTATACACAGGGAAACTATCGACCGCTAAAGTGATAAAGTGATGGAATTTATTACATATTTGTATTGAGGTTATTATAATTTTTACAATAAGTTAGCCGTCTCAGCAGTCAAAACTGTCTAACTCGCTCTAAATTATCACAGCCAAAAGAGGTGCTGTTAAAAAATAGCACTGATTGCAACAATTACAACCAACTTATTGTAATTGTTACAATAAGTGCTAATACTTTGATACAAACCTACCCTAAGTTTGATAATATTTATCACATTATCACTTTAGCGGTCGATAAGTATAAAATAGACGCACAGGTACTTTTCCCGGTCACCGCTTATCCACCGAAACTACTAAGGGAGCCTCGAAACCATTCGAACCAGTCACACAATATTATCAAATTATACAAAAATCTTAAGAAGATACGTATTTCTCACAAATTGAATATGAAATATTACCCAAAAAAATCCCTACAAAATCAAAAGGCCCCACAGGATGACGTGATCCTAGAAAAGAGATACATCGACATTTTTATGATGGTTGGTATTTTTGATTTATATTTAACTTTTTATCAGTTCTTGACTAATATTACCACAAGTTTTTGGTTTCGTGATACGAAGGTTTATTTTGTATTTTGCAGTCCAGTTGTATTCCGGGACAGCTGACAACCCTGATTACACTCCCTGGCGTCACGTCGCTAGGTATATTACTGATTACCCACGCTTATTAAAAGTTTGCAACCCTTTTAGAGACACTTCGCGATGTAGGTATCTCACCTGTATTTTATAATGGTCGACAAGAAGTCATTAATTACGGCGTGGTGTAAAATAATGAACTTGTTTAATTAGCATAGATACTTGTCAGGTGTTACATTGAAGTAGGTACCAATCAATTATTAGGTAATTTATTAGAGATATGAAATTAAAAACGCCACTAAAATTGGTATGTTTTATTTATTATGTAATAATATACTAGATAATAAAACTGTCATCATCGTTAGCTTGAATCTAAGCCATTCAAGCTTTTCACTCTTCTCAGTCCTAGGACAACAGTTTTCTACATCTATCGATCAACCCTTCAATGCTATATATCCACCCCATTTCCGTGTTTTAGTATATCCCGTACCTCCTTTTATTTGTTTCCTTTTATAATCATTCCACTTTTTGAACATACATAATTTGAAAACATTTGAAGAAATATATAACCAATAGAAAAAATCCTTTTTCCAAAAAAAATATGACACCCAGCAGAAATCGAACCTGCTTCTCTCAGGATTCGCGCCCACGCACATCGAACACAATGCTATAGGCATCTTATCAAATTGCGACAAATTTCAACTAATGGCTCTTACAAAACTCTCTGAAGCTCTTTCTAAATTGAGATACTATTGGCAATCGGCTTTTGTATTTTAAATCAAAGTAGACATCAATTACCCTAATTACTAATCAGCGTCACGGATCACTCCAAGATTTTTTGTTGTAACTTACTCAAACTTTTTTTTTATTCAGCGAATAATTCACAAGATTTAAGAATGTAACATTATTTTTATTAAACATACATAATTTGAAAACACTTCTTAAAAAATATACAACCTATAGAAAAAATCTTTTTTTTTTGAAAAAGTGTATGTTCAATAAAAACATTCTTAAATCTTGTGAATTATTTGTTGAATAAAAAAAATAGTTAATTCCATGTTTTGCTTTTTCGCGTTATGCCCATCATGTACTTGTCCATACCATGATGCGATACACTTCATTTTGCGTTCTGTATTTTAAACTATTTTATTAACGTGTCCACTTTAATGTGTATTTTCTACGAGACTGTGTATCCTTGTACAAGTCAACGGCTACACGTCCCTCAACAATGTAATGACAAATGACATCTCAAAAAAATGACAGCACCTTCAAATGGGATGAGAACATTATTGCGCCACCCTAAACCTGCTGAGATATATACATATATATATATTATTATATTTCTACATCGTTTAACCCCCCCCCCCCCCAACCGACACTTGAAATATATTTCTCCGCTCTACTTCTTAATCTACGTATATCAAAAGATGCAAAATCCATAGATATATTCTTCTTGGATACTTTGTCTTCTTCAAAATATATCACAGGAAAGCTTCTTTGCATTCCAATCGGCTATCTGAAATCTAAAATATCATTATACTTTTCCATTCGCAAATCCCAAGGGCTCCGATTCTACTCCAGCCAGAGACTTTCAAGACAAACAATACATTAGTTAAATAATATTATAATTCCCACTTATGAATAGGGTTTGCAATTACGAGATGTCGCTAATTTTGCGATTAGTTTTTTTGGAATCAAAAATAGCGACACCAAGTTTTGTTATTAACAGCGAACCAATTGAACGTGTAACCCATTATAAATATTTAGGAACATAAGTCAATGAGAAATGGGACCAGTTTAAGTAAATAAAAATTAGAATTATCGAGTTCGTAAGGAGTGCCTTTCTTTAAATGAGACGCCTCCTTAGCAGGGACCATAAGCTGGGTCTGAGACTGTGTATGTCTATGGTATGGAAGTATGGACGCTAAACCAAAAGATGCCACGGAGAGTTGAAGCTTTCGAGATGTGTCTATAATTTAGACGCATCCTCAAAACTCCTTGGACTAACCGGGTGACAAATGTTGAAGTTCTCAATCGAATGGGAAAGGACCAATGACATTATTAATGGACGACGCACTGAATACAGTAGCTAGCAAGTAAATTCGCATGTATAGGTAGACGTCACGCAATTTCCATTATGCGATATCACGCATCGGGAAATTATAGCAATATGACTTTTATTGTAATGGCGTTAGAGCAGTGTTTCTAATGTCAATGTTCATTTGAGCGAACCCGTTCGAACCGAACCATTCGGCAGACCCAACAAAAAGCATCAGGAGTTTATAGCAATATCACCTTTATTGCAATGGCGTTAGAACAGATTATGCCATTCGGCAGACCCGACAATAAAGTGAGTGTCATTTTCTTTTCCAGATGATTCGTCCATATTAATGTCATTGGAAAGGACCGATAAGTTCTGCATCGTATGAAAACCAGAAAACTACTACAGTACCTCGGCCACATTATGAGTAATAATAATGTACAGTTATTTACATGTAACCTTGAAACACATCATAAACAAATCTACGATTAGAAATTTTGTACCGTACGGAACTAAAACCTGCATCCATCTGATTCCGGTAAGTCTGGTTTACCAATTAATAATAAACGATACAATCCTCATAACGCTGAATTTTTTTTAAATAATAACACTTTCTTTGTCAAAATTAAGTGTCCGAAGTGTTGTCTAAAATTCCGTTAATCTTTTCGAACATTTTATGTAATTTTCAATAAAGGTGTTAAACATAATACATGTAAGTGCTTTCCTTGATTTTTAGATGGTGGCAGGATCTCTTCTAATATTTTATATATTCTAATATTCTCTTTTAGTAATCATGCTATTTTTTTTTAATTTACATGTTTTTTATTCAATGAATAATATTTATATAAGACTTGAGACCAAGAGATGTCACGGAGACTTGAAGCGTTCGAGATGTGGCATCGTCAAAATTCCTTGGACTGACCGGATGACAAATGTTGAAGTTCTCAATTGAATGGGTAAGGACCGAGAAGTTCTACGTAGTATCAAAACCAGGAAACTAAAGTACCTCGGCCACACTGAGAGGATAAAAGTACAGCATTCCCCAACTTGTCATTCAAGGAAAGATCAACGGTAAGCGTAGCAGAGGACGGCGCCGCATTTCGTGGCTTAAGAACCTCCGTGATTGGTACGAGTGCAGCTCCACTGAACTGTTCTGGGTAGCAGACGATAAAGATAAGATTGCCTTGACGGTGGCCGACCTCCGCGAGGGGATGGCACAATAAGAAGAAGAAGACTTGAGAATGTAGCATTTATTATTATTATTACTTTCAAGCTTATTGGAAGCACTTAATCTGAAATACGTATTAAAATATTTGTAGGTAGGTAGGTAGGTACTATGTACCTACATAGTACTTCATTAGTGCTTTGGATATTATTTGTAATATGAGACAATAGTAATCTGACACTCCTCTGCGGTATAGCGATTGAGCTAGGTGACCCATTTTTAAATATTTAGATACCATGTTTGCCAATGATACCTGTCTTTCCAGTGAACTATGGTCATGGCACCATGAAGAGACGCTTCACGTGACTTGGACACAATAATGTTCCGGATACCGCCAGAGAGAAACACTTCATAACATTGTAGCACAGATTCCGTTGCCGTGGTAAACCGTCATTCCTCATGCAATAGTGCTACAAAAACGATCTACACACTGCAATATGTCTCACGTATGTATGTGGCGCGACATTGTGCCTACCATATTATGTTCCGATGCTGGAGCGTGATACGGTGAAGTAAGTACATAAGTAACGGTTCTAGGGTGAATAGGTACTTTCGTTTTCGAAATAATACATAGTAAAGATATGCCATGACGGCTAAAAAATACGCCTGCTATAAATAGGCATATCTTCTAAAAGTCAGCGCTACAAAAGAATATGAGAAAAAATATTTACATAACCACAAAAAATGGAAAAACGTCACAATAAAATTGCTGAGAACGATTTGACGCCCCCTAGTTTTAGCTTTAGGGGCGTTTGGAGGGTGTTTGGATCCCCTGATATATGCTTTTGATATTTGAGCCATCAATCTTGAATGTTTTTATGACTTTATCTGCCCTATGACATAAAGATTACTGACTGACACACGGAAATAACGTAATCTCCATACGCTCGTGGCGATTTTTTACTATGGCCACCTACTTCGCATCCACTTTATTCGAAAACCTTTTGTTTTTTGATGACGATGAACATTTTTAGAGCGGATACGTTTTCAAACAGATTACTATGGTCTCAAATGCCTACCCACCTACCCCCACACAGGTTTCATTGGCACAAACATTTTTTTCCGCACAAAACCCTTAAGGGTGTGGGGGGAGGATGTAGTATCAAGCGACATCTAGTGACGGTTTAACGGATTTACGAAACATGAAATTTAATACAAATTAACAGGAAATTAATTAATTTTACAGGTAAAGATACAAAGTCTATAATATGTGAAGATACGTAACGGAATTAAAAGAAAGACTACTTAATATATTTTTAATAAAAAAATATATTATTTATTAACTTTAATGAAAATATGGGACTGTTGAAAGTTTTAAACTACTTTAAGTACATAATATATTATGACTTATGACTATATTATTTATTATTATAATGCAATTTGATTCCTATAATCCTACTTTATAGTTACGATTTTGTATTATTAATTATTGAGGGGTGTGGTCTAAAAACTTGCTAACCCACAAAATTGTGTTTTGGAGATAATCAACATCAAAGTTTTAAAAATTGAGTTCATTTACCAATTGGAATGGTAATTGCATTCAATTACCTACTGAGTGATATTTTAATTAAATCTAAGGCGTGTGGTGTTTTTATATAAATAGCACACATCAAATTTTTGTACATTTTTATTATAAATTACAGTTTTTAATGTGGCTTATCCAGTTTTTCAATATATGAAAATGTATGGATTTTGATAAATAAAAATGATATCAAGTTATACATACTCGTATTTATATTTTTATAAAAATCGATATTTTTTTAAATAAATATAAAAAATATTAAAACTATGAATTGGTCAATAATCAGTACGAGGAAAAATTGACAAGTAAATTTTAATAATAAATATGACCATAAAATAATATACTTAATGTATTAATAAAGTAACTGTCTACATAAATATGTAACAAATTCACATTTTTTTTACAATAATTGTAAGTTTATCTTTGACGTCAAGTAAAAAATATTTTTCTTTTTAATGTTTTCAGATACATATTTGTATCTGAATAAATATAAATGTCTCAAATTGCAAGACTCGTATTTTTCCGATATATAGAAATAGCGAAAATTATTTTGTTTAAGTTGTACAATAATAGCATAGTAAAAATGCTATGAAAATAATAACTCTGTGTATTGATAAGTGGTGCAAACAAAATGTGTCAGAAATATCAACCAAATAAGGCCTCAGACCTGGTGATTTGGAAGTCTAACTTAATTTCCGATATTATATTTATTGGATTTTTACATCTAAATTTAATTTTGTGTATGTTTTAATGGCTTATATTTTGTTAGTAATGTATCGATACAACACATTTCTTAGATATTGGAGTCATGAAAGGGTGATAAAAAAATATGGGGTGGCATTTTGGCGCTGCCTAGGGGCGGCATTTTGTCTAGAGACGTCACTGCTCCCAAGAATCTCTAACGGCGGCCTTCTTGTGTGGTTTGTCTTGGTGTAATCTTAGACTATGTGTGTAATGTACTTTGTAACTAAAATGATTGAAGTATTTAAAGAATAAAGTAATAATTAACTGAAAATGTCACATGCTATGGGTTATCCAGTTTTTCGACTAGGCCCCTCATTCATACATGAATAATTTATTTAAACATAATCATGATAAATATTTTATAATAATTATTTGAAAGTCTTCATTGAAAGTTTCTTTTTTAACATCTTTTAGTGTTATCTTTAATTTTAAAATAATAATTATTTGTCTTTCTAATGGTTTTCGGTGTACCTAATAAACATGTTTAATAACATTGTATTAATTTGCATAACATATCGTAATTCCGTCACAGTATCTTAATTCCCCACAAGGGTGTAAATTATTATTGTTTCATTATTGTGATAATGTACGCATCACGTCAACACAGCCGAGGACATGAATATCGCTAGTCGCCCAAAAATCACCGCGCGTAGCACCCGTACCGTATGTCGCAAAAAAAAGTAGGTAATATTATGCCAAACTAGCATTACGTGTATAATTTAGTATTTGTAGGTTTTGGACATTATACAGGTAAATAATACTCAGAAGTTTGGATTTCCTAACACTGTCGACATTTATATTATTATGAGACCAAAATACAATCCTCCCAACTCCCAACAGGTGTAATTCTACGACAACCCCCAACCACTGATGCTATGACATCGAATACAACTACTACCGCGATGTTTAGCGAAAATTTACTTCACCTGTGACGTCCCAATATTGGGAAGTTGGGCAAATACAGGGTAGCGCCTCCTTCCATGCGAAACTTGCAGCAAGTAGATCACTTTCGTAGCACCACTGCAGGATGTGAGAGGTGACGGAACCCTTATGATTATGCCACAAAGGTACAAAGTGTCGCTCTCTCTGGTGGCATCTGGAACACATGACCCAGCCACATCAAACGTCTCTTCGTGATTACTTCAATCCCTGAGGGCTTTCGTGTATGTTCACGAAATTTAGTATTTGTAACATGGTCAACCCCTGAGATTCGGCGGAGACATCGAGTTTCGTAGATCAAAAGTAAAGACCTTTGAACCTTAGTAAGGTGCCACATCTCATAGCCATACAGTAATACAGCATTGACTGCCTAACGACTCCAAGTTGGCTGAATGCATCGCACTTACCCATGTGGATTCCATGTTCACTGGAAAGACTGTCACCGTTGGCCAGCTCGACGCGAACATTTACAAACATTTAAAATGATATGCCATAATAGAGGACTGTGTAAGATGTAAAATCAGAAAAAATCGAAGTGGATGTAGTAGGAACGACCTACCGGAGTGCGCTCCCATTGGCTATCAAGTTCAACCGGTAACTGATGGGCAGATAATCGTAATTATATTAAAGACGAAATTGATGGTTATAAATAATCGTAATAATACTACCAGCTAGCTATGCCGCAACCCTGTCTGCTGCTGAAAGATGTGACGGCGAATATGTTTATCCCGGGTTGAGCATAATATCTAAAAAATATGGATGCAAAATTGATAATATTAGGTATCAAAAAGGAGAATATCAATGGCAAAAAATGCTAATTGTGTTGAGACTGCAACCAATTATTGGTAAAGCAATTTTTTTACCAAAACGACTTAAATATTTTCTAGTAGATCTCTCCCATTTGTATGCCCTTGCCCATGCCTATGCCCCAATGTTGGGACGTGACAGGGTGAAAGAAGAAAGAAGAAGAAGAAGTCATAACATGGTAGAAAATGAAAACCTAACCGTTGATTGTATAATAAATAATTTAATCACACATTGTATTTTACAGTATTTATTTACAGTCGTAGGTTATAATCTATATATTATATTATATAAAACAAAGTCGGGTTAGTTACACCATTTATAACTCAAGAACGGCTGGACCAATTTTTATGATCTTTGATTTGTTGGATTTGTCTCCGCCCCGAATAGCAGAATACCTAACTAACATCGGATAAAATCACGGAAAAAAATTATGAAGAAAATTCATTTTCTCATACATTTTGTATGGAACGGCTTTTCACTGATTTCGATGATTTTTTTTTGTTCGTCTCGTTCTCGATATGGTCGGCCTCGGCCTGGTTCCGGTAATGCCAGTGGATGACGTTGTGTGCATTATCCTTTGACAGTTGATTCAGTTGCTCATGCGTCAGATAATCCCAATAATTCTACTGGTGACGTACATTGGCAACCCGCGTCATATGCATGAATATGCGCAAGATGCGATGACATATTATGTTCGTCATTACGGTCCTCCAGATCTATTCACCACCTTTACGTACAATCTGAAATGGATAGAAATTGTTCAACTGCTGCCCCCGGACCAACATCAAGTGATCGGCACGACATCACCGCACGTGTCTTCAAACAAAAAATCCTGTCGCTGATGAACTACATTTTTAAGCATCGTGTCTTTGGGGATACTCGATGCTGGATGTATTCTATTGAATGGCAAAAACGAGGCTTGCCGCATGCACACATTCTTATTTGGTTATTCGAAAGAATTTGACCAGACCAAATAGATGATATCATATGTGCCGAGATTCCTGATCCCGAAACCGATCCAGACCTGCATAATGTTATAATTACTAACATGATCTACGGACTGTGTGGCGCCATCAACCACCAATCACCGTGCATGGTCGACGGCAAGTGTTCCAAGCGTTATCCACGAAATTTGACGGCGGCGACTATCACTCCCAACGATGGTTATCCACTGTATCGACGTCGATCACCCGATGATAACGGTAGAACTATCACAACGAAAGTGAAGGGAAACGATATCGTGGTCGACAACACTTGGATTGTTTCGTATTCGCCACTTCCTTCCAAAATATTCAAGGCGCATTGCAACGTGGAGTATATTGCAATCCAGTGACGTTCATCAAATACCTACATCTGCAAATAATATGTCACCAAAGGCAGCGATATGGCGGTTTTTGGCGTTCGAACTCTCAATACCAACGATGAAATCACGCACTATCAAGTTGGTCGATATGTGAGCTGCAATCAAGCGATTTGGCGTATTTTCTCATTCCCCATTCATGAACGTTATCCCACTGTTGTACATTTGGCGGTGCATCTGGAGAATGGTCAACGAGTTTATTTCAACGCATCGAATGTTGCTCACCGTGCTGAAACACCTCCAGCGACAACATTGACCAGTTTCTTTTCGATTTGCCAAATCGATCCGTTTGCACGAACGTTGCTCTACTCGGAGATGCCACGTTATTACACTTGGAACGCTTCATCGAAGAAATTTCAACGTCGGAAGCAAGGCGATGCCGTTCCTGATCATCCGGGTGTGCGTTATACTGATGCTCTTTGTCGCATTTACACAGTTCATCCAAAGAATGACGAATGCTTCTACTTGCGGTTGTTGCTGTGTGAATGTTCGTGGGCCGACATCATTTGAATCTCTTCGAACTGTCAATGGTCAACAGTTGTGTCAACAATGTCAATAGCTCAATTTGCTTGAAAACGATACTCATTGGAACATGACAATCGCTGAATCAATTGTTTCTGCATCTCCAAGTCAGATACGCACATTATTTGCTATCATTATTTCGACATGCTTCCCATCGAATCCACATGAACTGTGGAACAAGTACAAGGATGACATGTCAGAAGACATTTGACATCGAATTCGTGTCAGTTCGGAATCCCGATCTCGAGGTGAATGAGGAGATACATAACCAGCCTTTGCTTTTGATCGAATACATGTGTTACCTCGTGTGCGGCAGTTTGTTAGTCAAGTTAGGAATGCCAACGCCACGTCGTGGAATGTGCGACTTTTTCAATCGAGAATTGGAACGTGAACGAAAATATTATGCTCGAGATGCACTGAACCAATCAATTCGAACAAATGTACCACTGTTGAACCCCCGACAGAAGGAAGTGTACGATACGTTAATGAAGGCAATTGATGGTTGAAATGGTGGCTTATTTTCCTCGATGCGCCCGGTGGAACTGGGAAGACATTCCTCATGTCATTGATTTTGGCCACTGTTCGTGCGAGATCCGAAATTGCTGTAGCAGTTGCTTCTTCTGGGATAGCGGCCACCTTGCTAGAAGGATGCCGAACGGCTCATTCAACGTTGAAATTTCCGTTAAACCTTCAAACGACTGAAAAACCGACATGATACATTGCTAAACACTCACCAATAGCCAAAGTGTTGGTAGCAAGTAACATCATCACCTGGGATGAATGCACAATGGCGCACAAGCGTGGAAGCTCTCAATCGAACTATGAAAGATCTGCGCAATGAATCAAGATGTTTTGGAGGCGCAATGACTCTACTATCTAGCGATTTTCGCCAAATACTACCAGTCATTCCAAGATCGACCGCTGCCGATGAAATAAACGCTTGCCTCAAATTATCGACTCTGTGGCGCTATGTAAAGAAACTTCAGCTGACGACAAACATGCGAGTTGCATTGCTAAACGATCCATCTGTCGAAGATTTCTCCAAGCAATTGCTGACTATCGGTAACGGCCGTGTTCCTGTCGATGAATTGAATGGATTGATTTCGTTTCCGCTGAATTTTTGCAATTTTGTCTCAACGAAGGACGACCTCATCAACAAAGTGTTCCCAAACATCATTGCTTACCACAAAAATCACAATTGGTTGATTGAACGAGCAATTCTTGCGGCAAAGAACAAAGATGCGGATCACTTAAACTTCGCAATTCAAAATCAAATCGTTGATCCACTGCATTCCTTCAAATCTATCGACTGTGTAACAAACGAAGATGAAGCAACCAACTACCTATCCAACTGAATTTTTAAACTCATTGGATCTGCCTGGCTTGCCACCGCACAATTTACAACCGAAGATTGGCTCGGTAGTCATCATGCTTTTAAATCTGAACCAACCAAAACTATGTAACGGAACGCGTTTGGTGGTGAGAAAACTCATGAGCAATGTGATTCACGGCGACGATAATGAAAGGAATGTTCAAAGGTGAGGAAGTTCTCATTCCAAGAATTCCGATGATCCCAACCGATATGCCATTTGAATTTAAACAAATTCAATTTCCGATTTGTCTTGCATTCGCCATGACGATCAACAAATCACAAGGCCAATCCTTGAGTGTGTGTGGCCTGAATCTATAAAATTTATGTTTCTCTCACGGTCAATTATTGTACGTAGCATGTTCATATTGTGTCGGCAAACCATTTGCTTTGTTCGTTTTCGCACCTGACAACAAAACGAAAAATGTCGTATATCACAAGGTGCTTCAATGAAGGGAATTGTCCCGAGTGCAACCCATCCAGCAAATAGTTTAACAGAAAGTGGTTCAATAAAGCAAATGCCTTGCTGCCACGTGAATTACATTCTTTTGACCACGTCCGATCCTAACAGGATCATATGGGCCTCCACAGAGTGGAGGTTTGTATTAACAGATTTTATTTTTACGAGAAATGGATGTCAGCCACTCGCTCAACCTATTAGGTCCATACTCTGACCCAGGATTTGAACCTGGGACCCTCGACACCAGTGGCGCACCCAGGGGGGGGGCAAGGGGTTCTGGCACTCCCCAAAACATGAAAATTATCAACAACATATGAAAACATTGAAATTGAAAGCCAATAAACTATACCTTTGGGCTTAGACAAATAAAAACACGGCAAAAAAATGTTTTGTAATTCTCCAGCACCCTTTTTAGAAAAATTTCTTAGATTTTAATTTCTAACACAAAAATTTCGAAACACTAATGTCAGGTTTTTTTAGAAACCCAATCCCTAATGGAACTGTCAAAAAATTTCGGCGTCCACCCGAATTCCGAAGTGGTGTGGGTCATGGCTGGGGAGGGCTGGCAGGGCTCTAGCCTGTGTCGGGTTAACCATATAAGTGAGATAAACACACATCATAAATAAGCTTTAACAGTAAAAAAGTCGCCTGCGGCGCTATTATACATCATGGCCATGAACATTTTCAATTAAGTATATAATTGTGCAATATATTTTTTGATTATTATGTGTCGATACTCGACAGCTCCATTATTAAACTAGATGTATTAAAAATCGCCAATAATTCACTGTGTAAGTACCCTTAATTTGAACTAAAACACAATTTGAAAAACGTTCATGTAGTGTTTCACACTACTTTTAATCATAGCGGTAGGTAGGGAGCCCGCCAAACATCCTAGCCTGAGGGCTCGTTTCAGGATGTGGGGACCATGATGTAGGTACACCGAGTGCAATAAACAAAAGACCGATAAACGATAAATTAGGCTGTGAAGAAGAAAAAGAGCCTATGGGATTAATTTACATTCTCCTCCTTGGGCCCCCTCCAATATTAAATCCTGGGTTGCGCCACTGCTCGACACTATATACCGGCGCTTAAGCCACGTGGCCATCATGGGTGTACAGTGTACGAATTACATTTATTTCAATGTAATTAAAATACTTTTTATTTTGATTTGGTTTTTGCACATTTATTGAACTTAATTCATTTTGAGTATTCATTTTATGGTTAGAGTATGGTAATGAAATTTAATAATATTATTTTAACGTGCAGGGAATATATTTTTTAATATTCTGCCAACTTCGTCTCACAAGCTGACTGACCGAAGAAAATAAAGAAATGTCATTTTGACAGCAGCTGGATAACTGCGATGGAAATACTATTTAAAACATTTCTGAACTTACGGATTATTATGTTATTGTACTATTATATGTAAACCAGGAAAACTACAAGTGAAACAATGGGCAATCAACTTGTCGGTGTTGCTCCGTCACAAATTTTACCCGTTGAACATTATTTGACGGATCATCATGACTTACTTTTCGATCAAAGGTAACTTCGTGTATTCTTTTCCGCTTTAAAATTTTGTCATAATTGGCTTTATTCTCTTGTTTTGGAGCTATTTACTATATATATAATTTATTATACTATCTACGTTTCTCGTTCATCATATTGCCACATGTTATGTTAAATAATAGAAAGTTTTTACAAAAAATACTGCCAGTTGTCACTGTTATAATATTGACAGCAGTGTTTTGGTACAAATGTACACAAGTTATAGTGGATATTACATTACATCAATGGCTTAGAATAAATGAGCATTTAATTCGGTTTACTTCAAGATCTCAATTATTAACACAAAAAATTTAGTAGGTATATTGTGTTGCACCATCATTTTGTTTTTTTCAAACACTTTTCATAAATCAATTGTTTAAGTAAGTTGTAAGTAAGTTTGATTTTCATAACACAGAAGTTTTGAATGCATCTATATATCATACACTTATAAAATGTATTAAATTTATTAACAACAACAAAAATATTGTTTACTATACCCCAAGGCCCACTATAAATAGTCAGGCTGCGACACAAAACTGTAAACCTCAATGGTAGTGCTGGTTTTTGCTCATACTTTGAATACAGTAATATGGTAAACTGTTTTGTTAGAAATTTATAATTGTTGTATTGAATGTGCATTCGAAAATCTTGATTTATTGCGAACAGGTCACCGCATTAAATTCGATGATAATCAATAACTATCACTACTCTCCAACAAAAAGATTTAGGCAAAAGCCGGAAGGCGCTGTTGTCGACTAAATGGGAGGAGCTCGTTAGTTTATAATGGAACTGCGGTTAAAAATGGGAGGAGCTTGTTAGTTCACAGTTTTAACACGTAGCCAAGAAGATGTTGTTCGAATATACCATCATAATTTGCAATTCAATGCCACGGGCCGTATGTAACCGGCCTTGACTATACCCTCATACAAAACTATTCAGTAATCAGTATTCAAAAGTAGAGTAAAAGTACAGCAATAATAATAAAAAAAACAAATTATACACACCTAATACCAAAGAACCGATTAATATGACAGTATTGTGAAAGTCAGTCGTCATGATCCAAGGTTTAGAAGCCAGATTCGGTTTGTTACTTTATGCCGCTTAGGTCATAAATCGCAAGACACACAAAGTGCGCCAAGTGTCCTCAAATATTACCAATATTTAATACGGTTTCGTTTAGTGATAGACAATAATGCATATTATTATGGTACAGATTAGCTATTAAATTTATTCTTTAACACGTGTTTAAGTTTATCCCACTACACTTGAGATTTAAACCTTGTTACATCCTCGCCCAAAAGGCAACCTTTTCATATTTCATTGACTATTAACTACTTACCTATTTATCAAACCGAACAACATCCCATTATTGATCCTAAGGTCAACAAATTTAATAAAGTACATTTAAGTAAACACATACGATTAAAATTAATATATTTATTTTTCCATATCATTTTTATAAATTTAATTATTTCATATTGCTATTGTTGAAGACTATTTAACCTAACTTTCTTGTATTTGTCTGTTTCAGTCTGGGCTCCACCAGATTTTTCAAAGTTGCCCGTGCAAAATCACAAGAAGGGCTGGTTGTCGTTAAAGTCTTTGCTATACAAGACCCGTCTTTACCGCTGGGCGTGCACAGGGAAAGGCTTGAATACATACGAACACACTTAGCATCTGCATTTAACTGTTTACCATTTCAGAAAGTTTTGGTAAGTCATTTATTGATTTGATTATACTAAATGTACGCCGCAACGAAACTTTAGTTAATAATGTATATCAACTCCCTAACAAAATACAGCATTAGAAGTACTTGATTGATGATTTTATTTTACAACGGTACAAGTTAACCAATAAATCAAAAAAATTAAATATACATATAATAAAAGACAATGAAGAAAACATTCTCTAGAAATAAACGCATAAATATGTGAGACTGAAGCTGAAAAAACCTACTAAGCCATGTCACATTACAAACACGTTGAATTTATCGTTGTGATTTTGTTGGCATCCACACATAATTTTACATACTGCTGCACACTGCGTCAATATATATTTTTAATTTAAAAAAAGCAGCTGATGATGCATGAGACAAATTCAGCTCAACGAAGACAGCATTACGAATATAATTTTGTCACTATGCATGCTTAGACGCTCTTCTCACAATTTTCTTATCAATTAACTTCTCACAGTTAGCCTTATCTTATTCAGTTGTCAAACTCGCTACAGCTACCCACATCAAAACATTCGGTTGCTGGATGATATCAGCCACGACAATCGATGCATTGATATTATATGCCTGATTAACGGATGACCCCAATATTTCCACTTTTTTATGTACCAATATATAATAGTCGGCGTTTGATGACAATTTTGTACAATGACGTTTATCTGGGTTGAATTTTTTACAGTTAAACTATGCGCGCATGAACGATTAATTAATCATATGATCATACTCAGACAATAGTAGCATAACTGTTTTTCTATCAGCCGATTAATTATAACGCGCATGAACGGTTAATTAATCAACCAATGTGCTACAGCATTGTACGATTTCCAAATTGACGATTCAAAACAAGTACATATGCCTTTTGGTCATGCTGTATTACGTGTGTTAATCATGTGATGTCCTCCGGCCAATTGAATCATCGGGAATCCGTGCTCGCTCATTTAAAAACATTGACGTTACACATTCAGTCAATTTCATTAATTAGTAAATATATCCATAATAAAACCTGAAACTTGAATTTGTTTTGAGTCATTCATATTGTTAACTATAAACATTGACCATTTTGAATATGAACCATGTTTGACTTATACCTGAACTAAAGCATTCACATCATAATACAATAATGTAGCTTACAACTGTCTGTGAAAGGACTGACTGTGTCAATTATTATACATTTATATAAGCAGCCAAATCAAATACAACCTTAAAATATTTAAATAAAAATTGTGAATGTCATACGTACATATCAAAGTAACATCCAAGTTTCAAAGATGGTTGTTATAAAAAAGATTTTATAGCCACAATTTTTCAATATGCAACGTATTGAATATTTTTTTTTTCTATGACTACCAATTCAGCCACACTATAAATCTTGGAAGTACCTATCATCATTAAAATGTTATATGAGAAAGAGTTCACAAGTCTTGCTCCAATTCTAGTCCAAAGTCTCTGTTTATAGTCATATGCGTTATGATTATTGTCCTTGTTCTAGCTCACTGAGAAGGCAGGGCTTATAATGCGAGAGTATGTCAAATATAGTTTGTATGATCGCATCTCAACTCGACCTTTCCTTAGCCACCTAGAGAAGAAATGGATCAGCTTCCAAGTTCTGTATGCTCTTCACCAATGCCATAAACTGGGAATTTGTCACGGAGATATAAAGGTAATTACTTTAATATAATATTAAACGTATTCAAAATAAAATAAAGATATTCCAGTTAAATCTATTGTACATTCCGAGAAGAAGAAGCTAAACCGCCATTTTATAGGAAAAACAAAGTAATAAGGTCTATAATTAAACTGTCTTCCATGATTCTTTTACCCGGTAAATTACAATAAAAATATAGAAAGAATGCTCTGGCCTTCTGGGTATCCATGAAATATGAAAATATAGATTTAACAAATTTACAGAATGAAGAAATAGACTGATTCGATTTGATTTGGTCAATCGACCAATATGTTATGTCTGTTTCCAGTTAGAGAACATCATGCTGACATCATGGAATTGGGTCCTGCTGGCCGACTTTGCATCGTTCAAGCCCACTTTTCTCCCTGAGGACAATCCAGCAGACTATAGTTACTTCTTCGACACATCCAGGAGGAGGCTGTGCTACGTAGCACCGGAGAGATTTGTGAAGACCCTCGGCATGGACAGCCTCGCAAAGGTGCAGGCACCCGACGACAAACTCGGAGGGGGGTTACTGCTCAACGAGTCACCGTGCAAGGCGGGAGATCTGGTGCCCAGTATGGATATATTTTCCGCAGGGTAAATTAACATGCAAATCATAAATTCTTTTAATTTTGATAGTACACTTCTGATCTATTATAATATTAAAAGAACCCTCATAATTTATATTACACCGTGTGTACTTTTCATATGCATATTTTATGTAAATTGAAGTTTGAATCGCTCAAATACGACATCTGACTATGTCAAATTCCACTATCTTCTCCTTCTTCGCGGTTATCAAAACCTTATATCGTGAAATTTCCCTATTCATTTAATCTAAACGGCAGTGGTGTACAGTCCATTGATACTGCGATACAAAGCATCCCCTCAAAATAATCATTATAATACTTACTACATAATCAAATACATCTGCAAATATGTCAGCAAAGGCGTTTATTGATATTGTATTGTCGATATCGATATTGTAGTTTTTGGCGTTCAAGCTCCCAATACCAACGATGAAATCACGCACTATCAAGTTGGTCGATATGTGAGCTGCAATGAAGCAATTTGGCGTATTCTCTGCGGTTTCTGATCTTCCGGATGTGCATTCTACTGATGCTCTTGGTCGCATTTACACAGTTCATCCGAAGAATGGCGAATGATTCTACTTGCGGTTGTTGCTGGTAAATGTTCGTGGGCCGACATCATTTGAATCACTTCGAACTGTCAATGGTGTAGTGTGCCCAACATTTCGTGCTGCGTGTCAAAAGCTCAATTTGTTTGAAAATAATACTCATTGGGACATGACAATCGCTAAAGCATTTGTTTCTGCATCTCCAAGTCAGATACGCACATTATTTGCTATCATTATTTCGACATGCTTACCATCAAATCCACCTGAACTGTAGAAAAACTACAAGGATGACATGTCAGAAGACATTTTACATTGAATTCGTGTCATTTCAGGGAATCCTGATCTCGAGGTGAATAAGGAGATACATAACCAGGTTTTCCTTTTGATCGAAGACATGTGTTACCTCACGTGCGGCAGTTTGTTAGTCAAGTTAGGAATGCCAATGCCACATCGTGGAATGAATTACGCTTTCAATCTAGAACTGGAACGTGAACGTGAAAATGATCGAGATGCATTGAACTAATTAGTTCGAACGAATGTACTAATGTTGAGCCCCCAACAGAAGGTAGTGCACGATACGTTAATGAAGGCAATTGATGATGGAAATGGTGGCTTATTTTTCCTCGATGCACCCAGTGGAACTGGGAAGACATTCCTCATGTCATTGATTTTGGCCACTGTCCGTGCAAGATCCGAAATTGCTGTAGCAGTTGCTTCTTCCGGGATAGCGGCCCCGTTGCTAAAAGGATGCCGAACGGTTCATTCAGCGTTGAAATTGCCGTTAAACCTTCAAACGACTGAAAAACCGATATGCAATATTGCGAAACATTCAGCAATGGCCACAGTTTTGGTAGCAAGTAAAATCATCACCTGGGATGAATGCACAATGGCGCACAAGCGTGGAAGCTCTCAATCGAACTATGAAAGATCTGCGCAATGAATCAAGATGTTTTGGAGGCGCAATGACTCTACTATCTGGCGATTTCTGCCAAACACTACCATTCATTCCAAGATCGACCGCTGCCGATGAAATAAATGCTTGCCTCAAATCATTGACTCTGTGGCGCTATGTGAAGAACCTTCAGCTGACGACAAACATGCGAGTTACATTGCTAAACGATCCGTCTGCCGAAGATTTCTCTAAGCAATTTCTGACTATCGGTAACGGCCGTGTTCCTGTCGACGAATCAAACGGATTGATTTCGTTTCCGCTGAATTTTTGCAATTTCGTGTCAACAATTGGTTGAGTGAACGAGCAATTCTTGCGGCAAAGAACAAAGATGTGGATCACTTAAGCTTCACAATTCAAAATCAAATCGTTGGTCTACTGCATTCCTTCAAATCTATCGACTGTGTAAGTGCTCGGCCGTAGTAATTTGGCGGGCGTGGTGCGGCGGCGTCTTGCGAAACTCAAACGAATAGCCATGTGTATTATGTCCGAAAAAAGACACTGTCTAAGAACATTTTACACACGGTTATACTTTTGAGTTTCGCAAGATGCCGGCGCGCCACCCCCGCGCGACCACTACGTTCTTGCACTAACAAACGAAGACGAAGCAACCAACTAGCCAACTGAATTTTTAAACTCATTAGATCTTCCTGGCTTGCCACCGCACAATTTACAACTGAAGGTTGGCTCGGTAGTCATCATGCTTCGAAATCTGAACCAACCAAAACTATGTAATCCATTTCATTTTGGTTTGATTTTTGCACATTTATTGAACTTAATTCATTTTGAATATTCATTTAACTTAATTCAGCTAATAAGTTAACACAAGATTATTGATTCTGAGGCGGAACGAAGTTTGCCGGGTCAGCTAGTCTATATATATAAAAGAAAGTCGGGTTAGTTACACCATTTATAACTCGAGAACGGCTGGACCGATTTCTACGATCTTTGATTTGTTGGATTTGTCTAAGCCCCGAATAGCAGAATAACTATTAAAACATCGGAAAAATTCACGGAAAAGAAAATTATGAAGAAAATTAATTTTCTCATACATTTTGACATTTTGAACAATGAATCTCGCGCATTCGAAAATAAAAGAAAATCACAAAAAAAAAAAATCCATATACAACGATACATGACAGAAAGAATAAACAAGAAACAATCAAACAAATGAAAGAATGATAACCGAAATGTCTAACTGTCAATGGTGTAGTATGCCCAACATTTCGTGCTTCATGTCAACAGCTCAATTTGCTTGAAAACGATACTCATTGGGATATGACAATCGCTGAAGCAATTATTTCTACAACTCCAAATCAGATACGCACATTATTTGCTATCATTATTTCGACATGCTTCCCATCGAATCCACCTGAACTGTGAGCCAAGTACAAGGATGACATGTCAGAAGACATTTTACATCGAATTCGTGTCAGTTCAGGGAATCCCGATCTCAAGGTGAATGAGGAAATACATAACCAGGCTTTGCTTTTGATCGAATATAATATGTGTTACCTCATGTGCGGCAGTTTGTTAGTCAAGTTAGGGATGCCAACGCCACATCGTGGAATGAACGACGCTTTCAATCGAGAATTGGAACGTGAACGTGAATATGATCGAGATGCATTGAACCAATCAGTTCGAACGAATGTACCACTATTGAACCCCCAACAGAAAGAAGTGTACGATACATTAATGAAGGCAATTAATGATGGAAATGGTGGCTTATTTTTCCTCGACGCGCTCGGTGGAACTGGGAAGACATTCCTCATGTCATTGATTTTGGCGTGCGAGATCCGAAAATGCTGTAGCAGTTGCTTCTTCTGAAATAGCGGCCACGTTGCTAGAAGGATGCCGAATGCCTCATTCAAAGATGAAATTGCCCTTAAACCTGCCAACGACTGAAAAACCGACATGCAACATTGCGAAACACTCAGTAATGGCCAAAGTTTTGTTAGCAAGTAAAATCATCACCTGGGATAAATGCAAAATAGCGCGCAAACGCGCATTGAAAGCACTCAATCGAACTATGAAAGATCTGCGCAATGACTCAAGAAGTTTTGGAGGCGCAGTGATTCTACTATCTGGCGATTTCCGCCAAACACTACCAGTCATTCCAAGATCGACCGCTGCCGATGAAATAAATGCTTGCCTCAAATCATCGACTCTGTGGTGCTATGTGAAGAAACTTTAGCTGACGACAAACATGCAAGTTGTATTGCTAAACGATCCATCTGCCGAAGATTTCTCCAAGTAATTGCTGACTATCGGTAACGGCCGTGTTCCTGTTGATGAATCGAACGGATTGATTTCGTTTCCGCTGAATTTTTGCAATTTCGTCTCAACTAAGGACGAACTCATCAACAAAGTGTTACCGAAACATCATTGCTAACCACAAACATTACAATTGGTTGAGTGAACGAGCAGTCTTGCGGCAAAGAACAAAGATGTGGATCACTTAAACTTCATAATTCAAAATGAAATTGTTGGTCCACTGCATTCCTTAAAATCTATCGACTGGGTAACAAACGAAGACGAAGCAACCAACTATCCAACTGAATTTTTAAACTCATTGGATCTGCCTGGCTTGCCACCGCACAATTAACAACTGAAGGTTGGCTCGGTAGTCATCATGCTTTGAAATCTGAACCAACCAAAACTATGTAACGGAACGCTTTTGGTGGTGAGAAAACTCATGAGCAATGTGATTCACGCGACGATAATCAAAGGAATGTTCAAAG
Source organism: Rhyacophila brunnea (assembly GCF_057557595.1). NCBI lineage: Eukaryota > Metazoa > Arthropoda > Insecta > Trichoptera > Rhyacophilidae > Rhyacophila > Rhyacophila brunnea. The sequence goes on from NW_028232806.1 coordinate 15,453,126, forward strand.
GTGAGGTAGTTCTCATTCCGAGAATTTCGATGATCCCAACCGATATGCCATTAAACTAATTCAATTTCCAATTCGTCTTGCATTCGGCATGACGATCAACAAATTACAAGGCCAATTCTTGAGTGTTTATGGCCTGAATCTATAAAATGAATGTTTCTATCACGGTCAATTGTACGTAGCATGTTCATGTGTCGGTAAACCATCTGCTTTGTTCGTTTTCGCACCTGACAAAAAATGTCGTATATCACAAGGTACTTCAATGAAGGGAATCTACCCGAGTGCAACCCATCCAGCAAATAGTTTAACAGAAAGTAGTGCAACAATGCTACGCAAATTATTTCGATTCGCTTCAATAAAGCAAATGCCTTGCTGCCACGTGAATTTCATTTTTTTTTTCTTTTGACCATGTCCGATCCTAATAGGATCATATGGGCCTCCACAGAGTAGAGGTTTGTATTAACAGATTTTATTTTTACGAGAAATGGATGTCAGCCACTTGCTCAATGTATTAGGACAATATTCTGACTCATGCACAAATTGAAAAACAATATGTGAACTTGCCAGACCCAGGATTCGAACCTGGGACCCTCGACACTATACACTGGCGCTTAATCCACGCGCTCATCGTTGGTATACAGTGTGTACAGTTCAATGTAATTAAAATACTTATCATTTTGATTTGGTTTTTGCACATTTATTGAACTTATTCATTTTGAGTATTCATTTTAACTTAATAAAAAACTGAATTTAATTCAGCTAATAAGTTAACACAAGATTATTGATTCTGAGGCGGTACGAAGTTCGCCGGGTCAGCTAGTAATACTATATATTTAGTGAACAATTTTTTTTTTTTTGATCCTTTTAGTCGTCATGGTCGAACAATTATATATTAACTAGATCACTGCTAGAAACGAGATATCTTGTTAGTACCTGATTATTCTGTTTAATCAACCAATTTTAAAATAGAACACATACTGACACTTCTACCTTCCAATCTACCCTAAATCCATTTTTTTTTAAGAAATACTGTTTATCACATACAACAAATATTAATTGGTTAGTTAATTATGATTTATTGTTAATGTAATTAAAAGAATAATCAATATTTTGGAAAATTATATTCGGCGTGAAATGTAGAGAAAGGACAGATTCTTCTGGTATTGCAACTACGACGAAATCACTTTGGAACGGTATCAGTGTCATTTGAAAGTAACGATACAAACACCTAAATGAGTCGCCTACACTGGCAGAAAAATCAGACACTATTCTACTTACTGCCATTTTTACGGCAAGAAGAAGTTCCCGAAGTTTGAAGAGTTTCCCCACACACCACACTCCTTCATCAACCGCTCGCCAAAATTCAATTAGTGGCAAAACCGTAATCCCTACAAGCAAGTCACCGCACGCCACTGATAGACGACTATACCTTTTTTATACACACTACAGTTAGTTAGTATTCATACATATTTTAAATATATGTATGGGGATGCATAAAATAATGAGAATTTCCTATTCATCAGAATCTACTCAACAGTTTCATACAATACCGAGATGCTTTTACAGTTGCGCCCTATTGGAGCTATGGAACGACGGAACACCAGCATGGGACCTGTCTGGCCTACTGGCGTTCAGGTCCAGCGATGGACCCACCAACATCAAGCTGCCAAAGCACTGCGACAAAAGACTCGCCGACCTACTCATCTCCATGACGCAGAAAAACCCCTCCACAAGACTCTCTGCTGAGGTCTACCTGGACAATGAGAGAGGAAAGTAAGATATTAACAATTTCATTAAACAGTATGATATACATTAGATAACCAGTCCAAAATCGAATACTGAATTTTCTAAAAATATGCAGGACAAGCTAAAGCTGTTTGCAAATTCAAGACATATTCAATTAAAAATATCAAAATGTATACATATTCAATGCACATAATGTAACAACGATCAGGACGATTTGATTCAGTTGGAGGGACATTTCAACTTATTATGTGAATTATGTACTTACCATATATTTTAATTAATGTCTTATCACGAAAAATATACAGGTTTCACCATTAACATTTCTGATTCTGTGATGTAAGTCATGTTACATAGGTTCTTAAATATTGAATATTTCAGTTAATATTCCCACAACATAGCTTGTCACTTCGCGAACATGAATATCCACATTCATTTATGTGGTCTGTTGACGAAAGAATAAGATTTCTATGAGCAGGATCATTTACAAAGATCTTTTATTCTTCACATACTGTATCTATTAGAAAGTCAATGTTCTTTATATTTAGACTATAATCTATATAAGAAATTTAGATATTAATGTCTGTTATACATAGTTCAGAAACACGTGTAATTGTTATTTCTCATTTCATTTTTATTTTCTTTAAGGCTGTTCCCGGAATACTTCTACTCCTTCCTCCAATCGTACATGCTGATATTCTCCGCACACCCCATTCTACCGCCTGATGAAAAAATATCCCGAATCCACCAGGACATTGCCAACATAATAAACATATTCACGGAGAACCCCAACGACAAAAACAACTACAAAGACAGAGTTGAAAACAGAAGCGAAATGCCGTCCAAAGACAATGAATACATCAACGTGCCCGTAACGCCAAGTATCAATTCCGGTGTACAATTCAAGACCATAGACGTCTCGAAAGGAATCAAGAATGACGAGCACAAACAGAATATGGGGACACTAAAGCATAAGAAGCAGGCGTGTCCGGACAGTGAGGGGTTGATTATTATAACGTCTCTGGTGACTTCATGCATCAGAGGTCTCCATCACTGCACTTCCAAGTTGCACTGTTTGGAAATATTGTTTCAGTTGGCTGAAAACGTCAGCGCGGAGAATATATTGGATAGGATTATACCGTACATTGTAAGTTGCCTGATTTGATTAATAAAATGGCTAATTTCATCGTTTAATTTGTCTTAGATATTTGAACACACGTCTTTCGCTTGCGGCTGAAGTACTAAGCTTGCAGTCATTACCAGCTTAATAACTATGCTATTTCAATGATAATTAAATTTTGTCAAGAATGACAATTTTACAACGTTTTTCTTAGCTCGTATTCTTATTTGTCAGGTGGTTCTTTGTCCGGTACAAATCTTGCAATCGATTTTTAACTAACTTCCCGACTAGCTAGACATTTGAAACTTTTAGAGTATATCAGAACACGATGCCAATGCATTTTTTTAATACTTTTCGCCATCTTTAAGTAGAATTGAATTCATTTCCAGTTAATTCTGTTTTGTATGAAAAGTTATTTCGACACCATTATTGGTTGCTAGGGGTCTGGAGTCCTAGCAACTAAATTATTAATATATTCGTGCGTTACTATGGAAATCAATATGACATGTCAAAATGACATTTCAGCATTATTTCTATCAAGTACAAATTCTTTTGATCGTTTAAGTTAGTCAAGTCAAGTGTATATGATTCAACAGAAAATTTAAAAACGTATATAAAAAGTTCTTTTTATCTTGTAATTATTTACAATTTAAATCAAGGTAATCAATACTACCAACATGATTCATAGATGGTGTCAGAAATTGTCTCGTAGGTAGGTATGTTTCTAAGGCTTCCCTAAATACTTTTTTCAATAAAATCAATAAAATTGTCTGTGTGTCAATTGTCTTGTTACAAAATTATATGTAGTATAATCTCGTAAATTCTAAATCCTAAGGACTTTGAATAATTGATTTTGAATTGGTAAAAACTGCTATATGTAATTAAATGAACAGAAACATTTCCCTCTGATATTTTTCAGATTCATCTAACTCACGATGCCTTACCCCGTGTGAGAGTGACCGCCTTGAACACTCTCACCAAATGCCTTTGTATGATAGACGTTCTGCCCAAATCGGACACAAATGTTTTTCCTGAATACATCTTCCCGGAAATTGCTCCACTGGCCCTGGACTCTGCTGTCTCCGTAAGGGCGGCATATGCCAACAATATCGGTGAGCAAAATTTCTCTTCTGATTATTGCAAGACATCTTAAATCACAGACTTATACCCGGATGCATAGCTGTCGCCGCTAAAATAACCTGTCAAAAGTTACGCATGAGTTGGTTTTACAATATTTAAGACGACAACTTCATTTTCTGCGATCGAAACTACTGCCATATTTGAAATACCTTTTTTCTGCAACATCATTACTTTTTTAAAAATATAAATGCATTTTCAAAATTAACCAAACTAGAATATAAATTCAATAATTATATATACAAGTACATATGTGTCACTAAATTTCAAAACCCGCTACAGTAAAACCTACAAGGCGAATTTCGAATTATCCGTCCAAACAGTATATTTTGGTTGATTATGGTGGTATACCTGTTTATGTTTTTGAATAACTAATATCGCCTCTTCTCTTCTAGAAGGGGATCCGTCGATCAGGTCCTCACTCCTATTCTGTTAAATAACTTTACAATTTTGCCTAGCTCTTCCGTCTTACCCACCGCCAGGACACAGGGTTTTGACATTTGTCACTTTGTTCCTCAATTTTTCCATTAATCCTTTCAACGCAGATGGCACACCTGTTGTGCCCTCATTAGTTGGCCATTCGATATAATTAGCATGTTATTTATATTACAATTAAATGCTCCGCGGTCAACAAGTGTCACGGTGTTTGCACTTAAGCAGTCGATTTTGACTATGTGTTTGTATCTGGTTTTAATTTTTTTTTAATTGATCTCATTGTATATATTTCTAGCTGTCCTTGCTGAAACTGCTCTGAGGTTCTTAGATCAAACCCAGAACATGGAAAATCCTAAGGAATCAGCAAAAATCAATTATGAATCGGAACTGTCTGCTCTTCATGAAATGGTAAAAACACATAATTTTATATTTCAGTTATTTGAGATTGTTGTATTAATGTAAAAGCAATATGGTAGTCTTTTGGTGTAATGAGCATTGCTCAGGACACACATGAATTTACCATAAGGTTAATGATAATAATATAGCCCAGGCCTCCCAAATTGATGGAAAAGTCTTTTTACCACTCATTAACAATCATTTTCCCATCACTATTGGTCAACATCAAATATTTTTGTTAATTGTATAATTGTTACAATAAGTGCTAATAATTCAATACAAACCTCCACTATTTAGCTGCTGTAGCGGCCGAAAGCAGTCTTGTGTATAGAATAGATGTGCAGGACCCCTTCATAAGAGTAAATCCATTCATGGCTATGGGATACTTTTTACCATGGCCGATTTTGTGGCGAGCCAATCAAAGACATTAATAGGTATTTGTCATCATCAAAAATTAAAGAATTAAAATTTGTAATTTTAGGTAAGGCAGACTGTATCAAATTTATTGACAGATACTCAAACTCTGGTACGAAGAATATTTATGGAAAGTGGAATCACCAAACTGTGCGTATTTTTCGGAAAACAAAAAGGTTTGTAAACATATTTTCTCAAAAAGGTACATATCACCATCAGTGGCGGCCGGTGGTCTTCAGACTAGCATTTTCTGATAGTGCTCAATGCTTTACCTTCTATAAAGAGAAGATCTTTTTCTTTCACCCTGTCACGACCCAGCATTGGGGCATAGGGCAAGCACAAGTTCGCGCCACTTCCCTTGGTCCATCGCCAACTCTTGCGCCTCCCGCCATGTCAGACCTGCAGCACATAGGTCGCTTTTGTGGCACCGCTGCAGGGTGAGGGAGGGCCGGCCATGGCGACGGAACCCTTGAGGCTGTGCCATAAGGGTACGACGTGTCACACTTTTTGGCAGCATCCGGAGCGCGTGTCCTAGCCACGTAAGGTCGTAAAGCGTCTTTTCATGATTACCTCAATCACCGAAGGCTACCGTGTTCTCTTACCGACTTCTCAGAAGGTAAATTAAATATGTCTTTGTTTATTTATACTACGAGGGTGGGTCAATAAGTCCTTAGAAAAGCCGACAGGTGGCGCGACTAGTACTGTAAGCGGTTTGTTTTCATGCAGCGGCACTACCGATTCAGTATGCTGCGAAGTTTCAATCAGATTGGTCGGGTTGTTGTTTTTTATTTTCGTACATTAAAAAAAAAAATTTGCTTGTTTACAAAAATGGAGAAAATTGAGTTTAGAGCTGTTATTAAACATTTTAATATAAAAGGGTTAACAGCAAAGGAAATAAAAAATGAGTTGGATTTAGTTCACGGCATATCTGCTCCTTCACTTGCAACTATTTATAACTGGTTAAATGAATTTAAACGTGGTCGTACATCAACAAAGGATGAACCACGCTCAGGACGTCCTGTAGAGGTGACTACACCAGAAATGATCAATAAAATCCACGATATGGTGTTAAGTGACCGAAGATTAAAGTTGAGTGAGATAATTGAGGTTACAGGGATCTCAAAAGGTAGCGTCATTTCTATTTTACATGACAAATTGGGCATGAAAAAAGTTTCTGCAAGATGGGTGCCGCGTTTGCTCACAGTCGACAATAAACGCAATAGGGTGGTGGCCTCTAAAGCCCTGTTGTCGCTCATGCAACGCAATCCGGATGAATTTTTTCATCGCTTTGTGACTGTAGATGAAACATGGATACACCACTATACTCCCGAGACGAAAGAACAGTCAAAGCAGTGGATTGCGAAAGGCGAACCATGTCCAAAGAAGGCGAAAACCGTAAAATCAGCTGGTAAGGTTATGGCTACTGTATTTTGGGATGCACGTGGAATTATTTTCGTTGACTATTTGGAAAAAGGACAAACAATAACAGGGGATTATTATGCATCTTTATTGGACCAGCTAAAAAACGAAATTGAAGAAAAACGGCCTCATTTAAACAGGAAAAAAATCCTCTTTCATCAGGACAATGCCCGTGTTCACACATGTTTACGATCAATGGCTAAAATTGAAGAATTGAAGTTCAAATTGGTCGACCACCCACCGTATTCGCCAGATTTAGCCCCCAGTGACTTTTTCCTTTTCCCAAACTTAAAAAAATGGCTAAGTGGACAACGTTTTTTTTCAAATGAAGAAGTCATCGATCGGACAAATGCTTATTTTGAGGACCTTCCGAAAACTTATTTTTCTTACGGTTTAAAAAAAATTGAGAAACGTCTAACCAAGTGTATTGAGCTCCAAGGAGATTATGTTGAGAAATAAAAAAAAAATACAAAAATAAAAACTGTTTTAATGCTTTTTTCTAAGGAATTATTGACCCACCCTCGTATTTCTCAAAAAAGATTTGAACAGCTGGAATGATTTAATATCAATAAAGAAATATAAATGTCAGTTTATGGCTTTACGCTCTGAGCGAACAATGCGTTAGGCAAATAAATAACCGCTGATGTGTTTTTTTATTATTTTGAATGAATTTGAGTGGTTCAGAAATAAAAGGTTTGTATTTTCGTAAAATATTGGCGATTCATTAAATATGTTAACTGTAAAATTATTAAAAATTAACTTCCCAACATTGTTATAAAACAGAAACTGGCGTTTTTGTTTCTAGAGTCCTTCAATTCGTGCGCCGATCTGAAAGTATGCAAAAAATTCTAGACAAAACGCCATTACAGGAACATTCGGCCACCGTTTAAGCAGTGTACAATGACCTCATTGTAATCCTGTGCAAACTGGAAATCTATTTGGATCGCAATCGCTTTGCGCTCATGAATGGAGTATTGTTAATAATACTGCTACATGTTCTACTTCGCGAAGTGATACACATATGAATAACAATGAAAAGTTGAACGATGTCTTCAAAAATGCAGGCAGTGCGTTGCACTTGCATGGTATTAGAGGAGCCGCCGCTGATCACCATCGTTATAATGCATCGTTAAGGCTTATAAACCGATATTTGGAATAATTTTAAATAATCATATGCTCGAAAGAGAATTAACATGCATTGCCCAATCGCAGAAGGTTGACTTTATCATTGGCAGCAACCTTGCTGAAACTTTTTTAGTTCCCATCCTCCTAGACCCCCATCTGCAATTAATTTTAATATTACAGTAAACACTTATTACAAGAATTCGACCTTATAAAATGATTTATTATCATTTACCACTCTCTCCCCTGAAATGAAATCACGACTCGGAAATTCCTGATTTCTATTGGATTGTAACCAAAAATCGTAAAGTAACAATGCATAAATAATGACAGTGTGTCTGGGTAAATAGATTGGTTCTTAAAACACTGATAATCTATTCTGTTTCAGCCAACGATGTCTTACTATCTCACATGATAACGTTCCTAAATGACAAAGAGGATACTGCCCTACGAGGAAGTTTCTTTGACTGCATTGTCGGCGTAGCGGCTTACGTTGGATGGCATTGTTCACAAATACTAGTTCCTTTACTGCAGCAGGTAATTAAAAATAATATTTCTTTTAATGTAAACCCAATAACTACTTACTTCAGTTTATAAAATATATTTTTTTTTGCATTTTCAGGGTTTGACTGATCCATCAGAATTCATTATAGCGAAGTCATTAAGGGCCACTACGTCTCTGGCTGAATTAGGTTTAATTCAAAAGCTATCATTGTGTGAACTGGTTTCAGAGACTGTTTATTACTTGGCACATCCAAATTTATGGGTAAGTTGTAAAATAATACATAAATATAAGTAATATGTACATATATAATTAAACAAACATTTGTAATGTCTTGTCACTTTCAGAAAAACTGTTTTAATTAAAAATAGAAGATACTAAAATAAAAGAATAAATAATTCTAATTTCAAAAGTTTGAATTAATAACATATTTGTTACCCAAGATTTTCTGTAATCTGAGGGAACCGTATGAAATGTTGGTATTAAAACATTTGATGGCATTCCTAGAATGTTTTTGGTGTAACACAACTGTTGATCACACAAAATTAATAGCCTGTAAGTTGGCACACTGAAACATGACAACATTATTCTTAGCTACCATCCTTATCCTTATCTTTGGCAGTTTTATTCTAAATAATTATAGTTCAGTGTATTTAGTTGCCTTTATATCCAATACAAGTCCTGTCTAAATGATAACATCCATACATAACAAATGCAAATTTCGGGAAACAACTTGCAACTAATTTAGATGTCATGACTTTTTGTGAATATTCGTTTGATATATTATGAATGTTTTAGAGGCCAATCGCAATGTATTTGTATCTGATTTCAGATTCGTCATGAAACATGCGGATTAATATCATGTGTTGCCACACTTCTAAATCCAATTGACGTGAACTGTAAAATTCTACCATTAGTCTGGCCACATCTCCGTCATAAGCTTACACAGGTAACATTCAATTAAAAATTTAATGGTACTATTGATTTACCAGTATAAGTTGTCTACATATCATTCAGTATTTTTTATACTGTGATTAGCCTAGTTCCAAATTCGAACAGCGGATGATTTAAATTGGTATCTATAAGAATGTCCTTATAACGAAGCGGTGAATATTTTAATTATTACCACAGCTAGATAAATACGTCTCGACGGTGGTAAAGAATTGTCCGAATCTTAAAAGGAAATCGGAGACAAAGATGAGTTATTATGGTAAAAAGAGAAAGCACACCAAGACTTCGGGTCTCATTTATACACACTGCACCATGTTAACAGACAACATTTTTAGTTACTTGAACTTGAGAATACTCAAACTATTCACAGGTGGCAAAATGTTATCTTCATAATATTATGGTGACGATATTTATTTGAAATTTCTTTAATTAGAAATTCATTCATATAATATGATTCATTATAAAGGTGTAATAATTCAAATATGAAACAATTCATCTCGTTGCTGTCATTGCAGGTGGACAAACCGGAACTATTGCTCGAAACCCTGTCGGATCCTATTCCTCGTGCTATCTTCGACTCGGTGATTCGTTACAAGGATATCAACCAACTGATTCATACACTCCGTGTTAGAAGAATTGTGCGGTACACTGTGAGTTCATGCTTTTCCGTAAATATCATAATATTCATAGAGACTGTATTTACTTAGTTGTATTTTATGATAATACATAAAGTATATTTCTACCAAGGTAGTAATCACATATAACATTATTGTATAACATAGTATGTTTCGCTCACCAGCGCTATTCTTAACTGTTATCACTTTTGCACGTTTCTGTTATTTTCATTGGTCCAAATTAACACGGAAGGCATTCCATACGCAAGGCGATTATCGACGGCTATCGGTGGTTATCTACAATAATTGGTAAATGCGTAATATGGCAAAAATTTAGGTTGGTAGACATGTCGGTCAAATTCGGGCATGTTTTTGCTGGTGGATACGCCTGAACCCAAGAATTTTGTATTGAAACGTCAGACATATCAACATAACCTACAATTTTATTAGTTATATCATTGCGATTGTGGCACAAATGTAATTGCAGTAAAACAAATATTATGTTACTACTAGCTGCTACTGGCCACTCGATATTTGACAAGCTCGGGGGGAACTATCAATTAAGACAGCGGCCGTGACGTAATAATATTTCAAAACAGTCGGATCTTGCATCTCAATTCTCAATATGTAAAATTGATGTACTCTATCTCGCTCTAAAAGTTAACACAGCCAAGAGAGGAGCTGTTAAAAGATAACACTTTCTGACAGTATAGACAGTTAACTTATTGTAATAATTAACTGTCTGAATACATAAAGTGATACATCTGATGTATTTATCAAATTTAGCTCTTTTTGGATGTTAGGTGATATGTTAGAATAACCTCGCCTTGCCTCGCTGGTGAGATTCATTAAATTTAATATGAGTGCTAAAATTAACGCTTGGGTTTACGGAATACGACAACCATTATCAAAACTGTGTGTAGGTAAAACGCACAGCTGATACAATTTTCGATTTACAATTCAGTAGGAGGGTTGGAAATTTTTAATTATTGGGGTTATATTATTGTTTATTGATATGTCTCTTATCAAATAAATTACATAGCATGAAATCGGTCAAAAAGAAACTTTAGTGATGATCGTCACACAATATGTTCTATATGGCCATCATTATTAAATTTATTGCAAGTTTTATATCTAGAAAGAGTTTTTACATACTGTAGGATTCCTTTAGTTTGTTTTGAAGTCAACTGCTTATTGTATCAATAATAATTTGCTAAATTTAATTGTATGTTTAACAGGTGAAGCGTGGAACTATGCCTCAGTATTGTGAGATGGAGAAGTCCTTGAAAAACCTTTTTCAAAGGCTCATGTGCGACGGATTGACCGACCAAATGGAGTCACAGATATTGGCCATGAGCGCCCATCTTATTGAGATTCAAAGAGTAGGAGTTCAAGGAAACCAGGTTTGTCACAGTTTTTTTTACCTATTATCAGACTCCTTGATATTGTATATTACTTAAAATTGACCCCCAGACTATGCGTTGATTTATTCCAAGATTCACACTTTAGAGTGATAGTATAATATCGTGTGACAATATGTAGAAGATACTCACATTATATTTTTGATCCTGAAAGTGCAATTTGTGTCGGACGTGAAGAATGTATCTTTTTCGGTCACAACATGAAATGAATTCCTGTCATGGTTTTAGGTTGTTAGGTACTGTATAGCAGGCATATCCAACGTATCATGGGATGGATTTTGGTTGAAGAAGCCGTGAAAATGTAAAAAGTGTGTACATTCAGTTGTAATATAATATGATTTCATTGAGATTTTGAAAGGAAGCTTCAACAATATTTTTTTATTTCTTTAACCAACTTAATTGAAAGTCGTTTTCAAATTAACCATGAGGAAGCCTGCGTGACCTTGTCGTATCACTTGATTTGTATTGCATCACTCACGGCCTGTCGCAGGAGTTAGAGAAAGAGATGATGTGAAGCCTGCGTTTCAAACTGAGTCGTAGTTTCTTTTAGTTTTTAGTTTCTTTCTTTGCACAGTAGAAGAATATTTTGAGGATGAATGCCTAAAAGAAAACCAAAACTGATTATTTACATTTTATTAACAAATGGGAAATTGAATATTTCTTTGTGATGATGGAATACATATTGCGTTGTTGTTTAATTTGTAACACCTTAGTGTACTCAGCAAAATACAATATATTTGTTCAAGTTTAAAAATGACAATAGGAGAGTGTAGTATGTAGATCACTGCCAGTTTTAATACTGGATAAATCTACTACTTCAAGGCAGACATGTACATACACTGCTGTATAGCAAAGTATGAATACATATACAATTATGAATGCATTTTAAATGAGAGAATTTCATTGTTTGATATAGCTAAAAAAAACAATTTTTACTTGAACTCTGCTCCAATTTATGCTTCTAGAGGTGGACCAAACTTCTTTAATTTATGGCACTACAAAATTGTAACTATTCGTAAATATCTATGATTTTATTTTTGTAAATTTATCTGTAGGTTCCGAATGAAGCTCCTGGAAAATTGTGTCTATCTAGTGTGGATTGTTGCTCAAAGATGGTGCCCCTGGAGGTAACGCCACCCGAAGGCAGCGGTGAAATACATCATCAAAACGCATCAAAAAGCTTATATGGCAACAGTGCTTCCACCTATAAGTAAGTAGGCAAACTTGGAAACATGCAAATATTAAATATTGAAAGTTTTGAATGTGAATACATTTTTACTTGTGTATCTGCCCTTTGTTACAGAAAACTACAAAAGTCCACTAATACTAATCCAACGCCAGAGAATCACAGCCATATGAACTCGGAATGGCAGCATATGTTTGGTGATAATAAAAATCTTGCCGATGTGCAGCAGTCAACGATTCTTGGGAAAGGTAGCCATTTTAACAAGCTTAATAACCTACCGCAAAAATCATGCTGAGTAGCTAGCGTTTAGCAAATTTCAATAGTTAAATTATGTATATATATTTATATATATGTATATATAAGCTTTGAACCTACCGATATATAATATCAATCAAATATTTTAAAATACAAATAAGACAAAATTCCAATAGTCTAGTAAATGAATTTTGTAATTTAAATGAGGTTATTTAAATTTAAACATTTGAAAAGGTTTTTATCCACTATATATCAGAATGATAAAATAAAACGAAATACAAAATGTTTCAAAATAAATGTTTGCCCAGAAAAAAAGACATTTTTATGGGTATTTATGATCAATCTTTCATACACACTGTCACGCAATTATTTACGACTGACCTTGAAAAATATATCACCTTGCAACGTGAGCTTAATGACATAACAGTAAACGCCTGCCAACACATTTAAAATTATATTTTTTTTTTTTTTTTGACCATGTCCGATCCTAATAGAATCATATGGACCTCCACAGAGTAGAGGTTTGTATTAACAAATTTTGTTTGTCAGCCACTTGCTCAACCTATTAGGTCCATACCCTGACTCACACACAAACTGAAAAACAATATGTGTACTTGCCATACCCAGGATTCGAACCTGAGACCCACAGCGTGATAGTCCAACGCTTATGAAACTGTTCTATCTCAGACCTTTCAGATATTAATTTACTAGTAATACATAATTATCCCGTCAGATGGCACTGGTGAGCAAAGCAACTGGAACTACAGTCCTCCGAGCAACAACAGTGCGGTGGCCCACGCCTCTAGCACTCCATTCACCGGCTCAACTACCACCAGTCAGTACAGCCAGAGAGGCGCCTCCCCCAATTCTCTAGACTCCAACGTAACGCATCTATCCTCGCTGGCCGAGCAGAGCTTGCTTCAGGAAAGGAGTTATGTCCAATGTGAGTGACAAGTTAAATTACTTCTTTTTTTATAAAGATTGGTTTTAGTAAACCAGGTTTTGTCTTTCGGCATCTTCATGCTATTGCGGAAACCTTGCTTAGGCAACCTTTAACTAAATATTATTAAGAATTTCTTGTGAATTGAACTGGTATTTACTGCCGGTCCGAATCAAATGATGTAAAGCTCTAGCCCGCGAGACAATCATATAGCCAAATAGAAACAAAAGAAAGAAATGATTTTATTAGAGAATAGGTGATTTTCTAAGTTATAGCAAAAAGTACAATATGTCGTCCAATGCTGCTGGATGTAAACCTAATTTACACATATCCATGATCCCCTTTCAAATACTTGCCATAAAGGAAAAATTACTTTTTTTGATTGCCATCATTGACATGTATATACATAACGTATCTATAAAACTAAACTCTAGGTACATTGCAGTAAGGATGATTCTCAGAGATTTTTGTCAATTGATTATAACTTTTTTTTAGATTAACGATTTCCATCAGCTTTTTTTTTAACACTACAATAGGCCATGCAGTCCAATGATAATAATAGTAGAAACGTGGCCCACATGCCATAGCTCCGCCACCGCTATATTACATTCGTATAATAAATAATATGGTCTCTCTTTCATAATAACATAATTAACGTGATATTATGTTTCTTTGCTTTTTGTGTTGCAGATAGTATGGCTCCATGCCGGTTAGAACTGCGAGATCTTACTACAAGACAACAAATGAAATTTTCTAAGGCCTTGAGGTAATTATAAAATTTTAGATTATCATGTTCGATATATCTACCCTTTTGTAACAGTTGGAGAACCCCATAATATGTATCTAATGAATATTTCATCATACATATTTTGATAGAAAAGGTCATATCGTCACTGTTCTGGCAGAAGACACTAATTCGAAAAAATCACATACTGAGTTAGTTATACCAAAATGTTCCTTATTTCAAACTTTACCTTCTGGAAACCTTTTTAATAAATAAACAGTCTTTATTTTAACTTTTAAATTTTTAGACCATTTCAAACATTTTAACAACTTCAAAGTCAAATTACTCAAAACTAGTATTCTCCAGTTAGTGTGTTCTGCCAGAACAGAGACGATATTATATACCACAATTTGTAAGACGCTGTTTTAATATGAATGACTTCCGTTTAGTTATCTACCAATTTGTAATAAAAAATATTTTTCAGATCCCGTGAATGTGCAATGGAGAGTTGTGGAATTAGCCTTCCTCCAACGAATTGGAAGCCAGGGTCATCTCTAATGGCTCAACTGCATGAGCATAGGTACAGTTCAATTAATACATGCATAATTTATACCAGTGTCCTGTCAGTTCTTGGATGAAAGACATTATGATGATAATTTTTATTTAAATGTAATATACTTTATTTTTGAGCCAAAGGGTCATATCTCTTATCACAGAAAAATTACTGCTACGGACAAATCACCCTTGCATTTATCTGTCAGTTAAGTACCTAGTGGATATTTTTGCTTGTAAATCCCAAAATGGACATAGAACTCTTTACTTGACAGTTAATAATACTTTTCTAAGCTTATGAAGCCAGTTCTAATAATTAAATCATGTGGGTCATGCACCTACTACTGTACGACAACATTATTTAGGCAACAACAGGAAGTCGCTCTTATCGCGTATAGAATATTTCACAGTGTTGTCATTTTTTGAGAAAACATATCCCGCGAAATTAGGTTTTAAGTTTATATCAATTCTATTCTCAGTAAGTTTATAAGTACATTAATTTATAAGTCTAATTATTGTTCAATAAATATCAATAGAATTTTTTTTTCAAATAATTTCACCTCTTAATTATTACTATTATATTAGGTTAATTATTACAGCGTAATTATTGAATTTGGAAGGAAATGTATCATTGAACCCACATTAACTGATAATATTGCTGCAGGTATTTATTAATTAAATAACTAGAACACAAATTATGAGTAAAAAAGTAGAAGTGAAAGATATAACATATTCAATATTATATTGATGACCCAATCACATGTTTTATAATTTACAAAATGATGTCTTTATATCGTATTTTTAGTAAAATTGTTGTAGAAACACATACTGTGAAAATAATTTTCTATAAATTAAATTATATCCACCTTACATAAATTTTAAAACAATATGTACCTACTTATCGGTTTAAAAATTAGGAAAAAATAGGACAATTCATTAACTAACTAATGATCATTTATACTTAATTATTATACGTCTAAAAATATTAATGAAATAGATTACGATACACATAACTTTATAATATACAAACATAATTTCCAGTATTTGGGGAAATATTTCTAGTATTACAACACTGAATTTTGACATACCTGACATGACAGGAACCCGTAAAATGGGCTTGTTGAAAGTATTGTATAGGCTCACCTTTTAAATACGACTCTTTTTCTTCTTCGCAATAAATCAAAAGTTTACTGATAATAATTCGAACATCATTTCGTATTGTGTTAGACATCTTTTGAATATAAAAAGCTTCAAATTACGTAAATTGATAGATGCGTCCAATACGAAGTGTCAAAAATGTAATGAAAAATTTGGGGGCGTTCCTAATTTGAAACCGGAAGTTCGATTAGCTGTACGTAGTTCACAGATTTGCCACGTAGCCAAGATGAAGTTGCCGGACAATATATATATATATTTTTTTTAATTGCAATAAGGATTTGAGATTCTGTTTAATTTGATATAATATAGTCAGATCACTATTATGAAGCTAAATGGCTGGTGTGGTGTAGTGAAAATTGAAACGTGCAGGGCCGATTAGTTTAAAAGATATCGCAATACAAAATATGGTCTTCATTTAACAAAAGCTCTCAAATAACCAGTACACTGTCATCAAATGATGACTTATACCATTATGGTCACTTTTTCAATTAAGCAGTTTATAACTATATATCGAGGGTATACTGACAGAACGCATTATTTCAGTTTTTGCTGTTTTTCTGTTTTAAATGCCAAAATGTATACAATTTTATGCTCTACATCCTGGTAAAACGCACAAAGGCATAGGATATAATGGTGAGAAAATAGAAACATTATTAAATCATATTGTTATTTTTTTTATTCTGATAGAAAGCATGATAATGACCTAATGCGTTCTGCGTATACAAAATACAGGACTTGTAACATGTCGTATATTGTGTTTGCCATAAAAGTTAGTCTTTATAATGTAGAAAAAATGTTTTTAAATCATAAAAAAATCTACGTGGGAGAACGCTTTGAAAAAAATTTTTAAGTCCTTTTTGCCATTATCTCAGAACTTGTTTTAATGAGTTAATGCTTTCTGTCAGTATACCCTCGATATTATCCTTTTTAGGTCATCTGTGAATAAATTAGTTAACCTGTCAACTGGTCCGCACCTCTCCGGCTCCAACACCAAAGGATTCTTCGGTTCCTGTTCCAATGACGGCACCGTCAGATTGTGGGACCTGGCCAAGATGGAAGGCATTAGCATAGTTAATAAGTAAAGTATTCCTGAGTATTTAACCAGTATATTTTATCATTATACATATGTGCTTCATGGCATGTCGTCGCTATAGGATTGGTTTGTCGAATATCCGTTTTTGTCAAAATCGTCCTTTTAATGCAGAATGTTTTTTTGTATCTAAATGGACCAGAACCATCCTATTCTGTAAATTACTTTGTAATGGTAATGAATACATCATTCATATGCTGTAAAAATAACAATTTAAATATAGGATTATGATATTTGTTTTTCGTCTCCTGAACATTTGGTCTATTCGACAAACCAATCCTACAGCGACGATGTGGCATGTCTTTTGTCGGATATAGGGTTATTATTTTATTAAAACATATCCCGACAGATTTTATTTTGCTTTGATGAGGTTACTTATAGAATCGTGTACTGTCCGACAACAAGAAATCGACGATAACAGGAAGTTGCTATAGTCGCATATAGAAGACTTCTCAGTGACGTACCTATCGTGGCGGCAATGCGTGCTAGAGGCGTGTTTAAATAATATATCGGCTCTCCTTTTAGATGCGACTCTTTTTCTTTTTAACAATGAACCAAAAGTTTACTAATAATAATTCTAACATCACTCCTAATTTTTTCCCTATACCACGAGAGTGTGTAATGAAATGATACATTTTGAGGCGTTTTCTTTTGAAAACGGAAGTGCGATTAGCTGTACTGGAGGAGATTGTTAGTTCACAGTTTTAACTCGTGGACAAGAAGTTCTTGTTCTTCAATAGTAGGTATAGTTAGAAGAAAAGATAAAATTAATTCATAGATTTATTTATGTCCCAGATAATAAAAGAGAATATTTAAATAAGACCGTTCACAGTGGCTTGAATATTAAAAGACCTGAAAATGTTGACTGCTTTTTGGCCTGATGAAAAAGATTCAAATTTGATTGCCTGTTATTGCAATAACGTAATGTCTTTTATAGGTCAAAATCAATGTACAATCGTGGAGCGGGACCAGTTATTGGATTAGCACCATGTGAGAGCAACCAATCATTTGCAGCAGCCACTCAGGATGGATCTGTATTTGTTTTAAGGTAAGGAATAGTATGCATCAAATACTATTTTATTACATACAAATTACTTAGTACATTCACAATCATCAATCCATTTTTAAATTTACTTCTTTTTCTTTCTTTCGACCATGTCCAATCCTAATAGGATCATATGGGCCCTCCACAGAGTGGAGGTTTTTATTAACAGATTTTATTTTTACGAGAAATGGATGTCAGCCACTTGCTCGACCTACTAGGTCTGACTCTTACAGAAATTGAAAAACAATATGTGTACTTGCCAGACCCAGGATTCGAACCTGGGACCCTTGACACTATTGACCGGCGCTTAAGCCACGCGGCCATTGTGGGTTTTTTTTACTTAGAACTAATAAATAATGTCAGTCCCTGTAGCTAATTTGGTAATTGATTCTACTAGATTGAGGTAGTCTGGGAACTTATACATATACTATTGAAATATAATTGTGTTGCCAATATCAAATAATTCTTGTGTTTTCCATTAGGCTAGACACTGGTTCCTCAAGAATGGTGCTATCTCAGTGTCGGCAGCTGGATCCAGCAGAAGATGGTGGAGTGATTGACGTATCCTGCAACAGTCAGTGCTCTGGCGGAGATAACGTTGTCATATACGCCACTCTTTATGGTGGAATTGTTGGATGGGATTTGAGAGCACCAGGTATAACATCTATATTATGCATTACAGTAAAACCTCGTTAGTAAGAACACTGATAATTCGAAATTCGCCGTAATTCGAAATTTTCCCGAAGAAAAAGTCCCTTGAACATTATTTTCACATAAAACCATACCTTTAATTCGAATTTCGTAATTCGAAATGATTTCAGAGTCCCTGGCATACAAAAATAATCAATAAATCGTAATAAAGGACACTATTTCATGAGCCAGTCATTGAAAATTGTGACAGACTTTTCTTAAAAAATCAAAAATTACTTATTTTAAGAAGGTAATAAAAATAATCCTGACATTTTATGACCCAATTCGATAGGCACATCTATGATCGGAAACAAAATTAATGAAAACCAAATTTTTTTTTTCAAAATTTTAATATTTTTCCCCATACATTTCATAATTCGTAATTCGAATTTTTTTTCGATTTTCGGTCGCAAGGAATTCGTATTAACGAGGTTTTACTGTATTTATTAATTCAGCCCCCTCAATTTTGCTATGTATTTGTCACGTGTCATAGCAAATTGATTTGAGGGTGGTAGGTTTAAAGTTTCTGTTTTTTTTTTCAACCAATATGCCTGTTTTGATAATCAGTCATAGATTTTATGGAGGCTGAGTGAATTACTTCTCATAAAAAAACTGTTATATCTTTTCTGCATAATAAATACCTACTACAGTGTGACTTTTACGTGTACTGGCTTACACGTCGTGAAACGCACGCAGTGTGAAAGAACGGGGATTTTTAGTTCATCAGATGGTTATGGTGACGTGTCAGCCATAATATTATAGTCACAAGTTTTATTGGAAAAGAGGCTTAGCATGCTATGTATTCATATAATTAATGATTTCTTTTCAGGCAATGCATGGAAACTGCAGGGTGATCTTATGAAAGGAGTATACACGTGTATGTATGTGAGCGGTACAGGGTGGCTCACAATCGGAACATCTAACGGTTCCATTAGAGTCTGGGATTTGAGATTTAGTCTTCCCATCACCTCTTTAGTACACCCCGGTTAGTAAAGTTTCAAATTACAACTTCCTTTACATGTGGATATCATAATGTATATATTTTTTAATAAAAAAAATATAGTCAGACCGTGCATAGCGCATGGCATGCCGTCGATGTGGTCCTTTATATCAATAAGCGCCTGGACATGTGCATGTATTTACTGTGCACCAATAGTGTTTAAATTAAAATATCGCGATAATAACTGTTTACACGCAAAAGTGCTGACTGTCTCGTTAATCCCATTCTTCAGGCGTAAGTTAGATGCGTTGCTGTCACTGTATGGTACTATTTGATGTGTTGTGAAAATTGGTAAACGTCAAAACTTTTTTGATCCATGCATGCAATATTGCAACTTGCACGATAATGTTTTTTTTTTATTTTTATAAGTTACCTATGTAAATTTCGTTGGAAAAAAAATGTGCCTGCCATTCCATTTTGGCTGTAAATCTGCTCTCGGTGAAAGTAAGGTTGGGAACCCCCCCTGTCTTCAAGACAATTGAATTGATATCTTAATCCTTACGTATAATTTCTGTTCAAGTATGGCTCGTGAGTCATTGAATATGCTCATGTAATCATAACATATAGCTAAATAATAATTACATATTGTTTTTCTTTATATAGAATCATAAATTTTATAATTTTAGTATTAGGATCTTTTGAAACTAATCATTTTGTACATTGTTTGACAGATATTAGAATAAGAAGTATAAAGGCTCATCCAACGCAAGCATGCTGGGCGGTATGTGCAGCAGGTGGTGAAGCCTCCATCTGGAATTTAGAAAGTGCCCAACGACAAACAGTCTTATGGCCCTCCAATAGGCCACCTCTCACTTACACAGCAGTAAGTATTATAAAATGCACTTTACATCAAATATTTTGACGTAAATGTCACTATTAGCAGAAATGGCATGTGCCAATAAATTCAGAAAAATCTACATAAAACACTAACCGAAGTCACTAAACGGGACAAAATAGTGAACATGAATCAATCGGAGAACATTAATGTGAACGACTGAATTTTTCATGCACCTTTATACTTTCAAGAAGTGTTATCCCAAAATCATATTGTTGAGAACTTCTGTGGCAGCGAACATAAGGCTCCAAAGGTTGAGAATGTTACGTTGGCAGATGCCAGGCTTCCAAAGGTTGAGAACTTCTGAGGTTTCAGATCGATAGTATCATTAACAAAAAAGTTACATTTGTCTTCAGAAAATTGTATAGATACACATGTTTGGAATAGTACCGGACTGCTCCCAAATTTAAATGGAATGTATTTTCACCGCATTAGCACCTGAGTACCGAAGTCCATGTCTCAATTTTGAAAAAATGTTAGAAAGTACAAACATATTATCATCACAATGCCTGTGATATCCATGGAGATTGTCATGAAATGTTACTATGTAATATATACTATCCAAATTTTAATGTTGACATTTTCTTACAGCCGTGTTCACACTACATAGGCGCACTTTATGGAGGCACAATGAATGACTGCCCTTTTCTTCTGACGGCCGGATCAGATCAGCGAATTCGCTTCTGGGATCTGCATCAACCCGAGGAATCGTTCATTCTTGTCGGTGCTCCAAACGATCCACTTATGTGCAACAGTGCTTCAGTTTCTTACAGGTAATATATTTCTATAATCTTAGTATGTATAAGCATAATTTTTTGCGATATATCATGCCAAATATGTATTTAGGACAGCATTGGACTAATGAGTATGTGAATTTCGAATGTGAATGTAAAATATTCTGCAGTATTGATTCGACTCATTCCTTTTCTCCTTTATGCATATAATATGCATTAATGGTAAAATTACCATAATTCAACAAAAATATCTATCTATTTTGAGACTTATCTCCCTTTTTCGTTCCCACTTATACACAAATTAATATGGCCGGTAAAGTTTCGAAGTTAACTGGATATTAAATGCTTAGGCACAAGAGTTAGTTATAAGATTTTTTTGATAATATAATGTAGACATTATATTACTTTTATATCATTTTATGAGCTGTATTTCACGTTTGAAGTCAAATTCTACTAAAACAGAATGAATGGAAATCATTTACTGGTTTGATATATGACGTAAGTAATCAATTCTCAAATATGATTCCAGCAATCGTCTCATAGATGGGACGTGCGTAATCCAAGAAACGTCGACTGTGAACGTAAACCAGGGCGCTAACGCAGTGTCCGATGACCAATCGTCCTCCAGGTGCGGACCGGAACCGCGAGGAATCCATCACACGGCACCCATTACAGACCTAACCATGGTCCAGGCCAAC
Source organism: Rhyacophila brunnea (assembly GCF_057557595.1). Lineage (NCBI taxonomy): Eukaryota > Metazoa > Arthropoda > Insecta > Trichoptera > Rhyacophilidae > Rhyacophila > Rhyacophila brunnea. The sequence goes on from NW_028232806.1 coordinate 15,475,304, forward strand.
AAGTGCTATCTGCTCAGTTCATCTGCAGACGGTATTATCAACGTATGGAAATAGCAGGACATTGATATGGGGTATTACGTGTGAAGCAAATTTTAAAAAATGTATATATTATAATATGAATCTTAGTAACCCAAAAAATTTATGATTTTGAAAATATGCATTATAACTTCGAAATTGTGCAGGTATGCCAGGAGAGAACATTTTGTAAATTAAATTCTCTCCATTACCTGCCGGATGATGTGGCATGAATGAGGCAGAAAGGCAGAGTGAGGGGATAACAATAATGGCATATTTTAAGACTTATTTACACTGACTTAGTATTAATCATACTAGGTATAATACCGACTTGTGTAAACAGGCCGAATACTATTAATCATTAGTAAAAATGTGATCGCGAGTGAATTGATACCCATCCTATTTACTAATCATTAGTTCATATCCTCACCATAACTCCACTCACACTCGCAACGTGTAAACTACCCAACTCTTGCCCAACTAGTATTTAGTGACAAATAAAAATATGAGCAAGAGTATGCGTATTCTATTTTTTTTTGTATTTGCTATGGTACTACAAATACACTTTTACTTGTCAACTCGCGTAAACTGTACTCAGTGTTTTAAGTAACTTAGTGGCTAGAGTGACTAGCAAGTAGTAATGATTAATAGGTACTAAGCCTATGTAAACAAGTCTTCACTCTTCATGAACATTGTAGAGATATAAATTGTACCTTTACTGTCAAAATGAATTCTATAACTAAAATTCTCAACTCACTGGCCCTATTTTATTAATCTACTTTTTAACATGTATATCCTAATACTACAAAACCAAAATACATTATAATTATAATTACATATAGGTATGTAGTAAAAATAATTAAGTCTTTTTTCGAATCTAATTAAACTGACACGTGAAACTATTACGGTTATAATTTTAGTGTATGATTCTGTTCATATTAAATCATCAAAGTAGCAAATGAAAACATTATATAATATTAAGCAGTGTATTTTATCTTTCATCAATTTACAAATAGGACTACACTGTGCAACATTTTCCACTTCACTTTACACATCGTGAATTGTTTAATTTGTTAATAGTACAAAATTGTTCAATACCTACAATATAACTCGCATAGTATCTCTGATAATGTTTGTATCTGATCCATAAATAATGAGTAGCCATTTTCCATTCATTCATCTTTAGATAAATTGATCTCCCCAAGAAATAATCTCCAATTGTTCATTGATAATTCCATCTCGATCAACACTGTATATTATTACAATCGATTGAGGATATTTGAAGGAAATATCAATTTTATAGATATTGTAATATGCCACAGTGAAGAAATTTTCATAAAATAGCTATGTATGATATGGAAATATTGACATATTAATTAATACCTGTCTCAACTTAAAATTGGGGTTATTTATAAGATACTTCGAGAAGTGTAGCTAATTGGATTTCAGTTGTCTCTAGTATGGCAATTTATATTGTTCTCCACTGATCACAGGTAGAAGCAATAAATTGTAATAATTACATCCTAGCAGATAAAGACAATATTGTATTCTTCGTTTATGTAATTAAAGATTACATATTAGTTTGTAGTTGATACGTTTGTAATATTATAATGTTAAAATTGTTTACTGCCTTTCCATTATTTTTGTGTAAAATGTCTGTGATTTTTGTTAAATTTGATTTGACAATCGATAATGAGGTAACAGAAATAAATTCTTGCTGTAGGCGGAATGTATTTTGTAATTGATTAATTATTTAATAAATAAATATTTCTAACAAAAATGTTGTTTTATTTATAATAAAAAAAAAATAGAGATAATATGTACTTCTTTCGAGTACACCGAATCCTTAAAAGATAAAAATTATTAATTGGACTACATTGAAAAGATGAAAAATGACATATACCACTATGACTGAACGGCTTTCGCGTTGGTTTATAATGTCGTGGGTCTCAGATTCAAATCTTGGGTCAGGCAAATACGCAATTGTTTTTCAATTTGTGTTTGGAGTATGGACCTAATAGGTTGAACAAGTAGCTAAAATCCATTTCTCATAAAAACAAAAATTTATTATACAAACCTACACTTCGTGGCGGCCCATATTATGATCTTATTAGGATCGGACATGGTCAAAAGAAAAGAAGAGCATATACAAGTATATTATTAGTCTATGAGAGCGAGAATAAAGATATAGGAGTCTTATATGTTACTTCTATTACCTATGACATTTGTATGCATTTACCAAATAAGTGAAGCATTATTAAGTAGGTAAATGCATAGATATTAACATTGCTAAGTTCTCCACTAAAATAATAATGCCAAAGTGTTGTTTTATTAACTGAATATCCACTCATTGTACAGCTTGTTTTATTAAATCCTGCAAATTGGCAAACAAATCTCATACATATAAATGTGAAGTTGTTTTCGCTCTTTTCAATGCGAAATCACTTGTAGCTAACCTAATCAGTTGACCAGGGATCTTCATATTCATATGTTTAGGCTCTCTCCATCTATAATAGGAACATTTTTTTAATATTATGGATACACTAATCAAGTGAAATAAAAGTTTTATTACATTATTTAAATGTTATTTTATTTGAAAATAAAGCTTTTATAAAAAATATTCAATACAACAATATTGGAAAGATTTCATGATAATTTAACAAGTAACAATGACATTATATTTACCACTTATAAAATTGCTTTTAGCATAATATTATGTATGTAATAACATGTTATTATATTATACTTATACAGAAATAGAAATCAAAACATAAATAAACTATATTGAGCAATACATACATCTTTATAAAATTTGTATACACTGTCACAAAGAATACTTGAATAAACACATTTAGAAAAGTATAAAAACATACATCTGTATGTATGCACAGATTACAAGCATCTCATAAAATTAGTTGTCTCTCTACTGTCTTTTAAAAATTGGAATAGATCTCATATAATAATTGTGAGCAGTGAAATTAGATTAATTATTTTTTTAATAAATTAATTAGATTAATTAGATTAATTATTTGCAGATAGACATGAAACAGTAAAAGATGATTTGATTCCACTTTGTTTTTTGTTGCGCCATGAGTATTTGATGTTCGACGCATGTTTATCTGCAGCTTAAAGTTTTATGAAATATCAAAACAAAAAATACCACTTATGGAATGCATTATAATATGGTTGCATATAAAAAAAATATATTATGCATAATATTATATTTCTTAAAACAAATATATATGTATACAATTATCGGGTACACATCAAAAGTGTAGAGACCCGGCTTGCAGAACCATTCATATCGTCACAAAGCTAATAAACTAATTTATTATTTTTTTTATTCAATACGGAATATACACAAAATTTAAGAATGTCTTTTGAAAAACTTAATAGAATTATATAACCTACATTGGCGGAATTTGAAGCACTTCAGTTAAAACGCAATCATAAGAAATAATTCGCATGAATTATAGAAGGATAATAGCGAGAGCACTATTTTTCTAGGATATTTTCGAATATGTAATTATGTTTCTGAAGTTTTTCTATGAACTCATTTGTTTACTACATTAGCTTATTATATTGAACATGTTTTTTATGATGGTTAAAAAATGCGACTCAATTTTGACATTAATCATATCATTTATGGATGACCCCTTATAAGAAGGTAATAAATTATAATACATAATATGTTATAAATAAGCGTAGTTCTTATTTAACTGAACAAATGCTTGATATTTCTATTGTTGACACAATACCGTTTATCAAATCAGCAAAGTGGTCTTTTATTTTAGAGTGAGCTGATAACAGAAAATGATAAAGAACTATGCAGTTAACGCCTTGCTTATTATGTATGTCATTCTAGTTTCTTCAAATAATATAATCCTTCATATTATATATTATATTATTTCAATTAGTAACGAGATAGCGCAATAGCAGATGATAAAACTTTATTGCAATTCAAGATTATGCAATTATAAACACGACCAACTCAAAAGTTCACCATGATATCTTACAGTCGTGGTCATAAAGATGTCCCCATAGACTATGTGACATGATTATTTACTTCCACAGTATAATAGTGGACATAACAGAACAACAAATGTCTCTTAGAACGCTGCAGGTTCGTATACTGTGTCTGACAAATTCAGATCCAGATTGAGGACCCAATGAAAATGAGAGCAGTCTCCAGATATTAAAACATGAAACAAGATAGCAAGGAGTGCACTCCTAATGCCTTCTTAGCGATAGGGACCTCTACTTGGACTTGATGATTCGGTGTTATACATCTTCTCAATCCTTTTCTATGGTATGGAAGTATGGACACTGAACCAAAATAATATATACCACAGAGAGTTATTATCATAGAAATTTAGCAGTATAAATACACTTATACTGAAGATCCCTTGGACTGACACAGTGACTAATGTTGATATCCTCAAATGAATGGGAAATTACTAAAAAATTCTAACTGATATTAAAAATAGAAATCCACAGTACCACAACTACATTACGAGAGGACAAATGTATAGCATTCCCCAGCTCGTTATTTATAGATCAATGGTATACGTAGCAGAGGGAGACACCGCTTAGAAACCTGTAATCAGTACGATTGCAGCTCCACTGAAGTATTCCACGTAGGAGTCAACAAAGTGAAGATTCCCCTGATAGTTGACGACCTTAGATAAGGGATGGCACAAAGAATATGATCATGAATGTAGGCTACATGGTACACTTTAATAAAAGGAATAAGTTATGTTAGGGTTATATTTTTAATTCTTACAATCTAGTTTTGGGTCCAGGAGTTAAAATTATTAAGTAAATGCTTTTGAAAAAAACCACAGCACAATGGATTTTGAATTATAACACGGTCTGCCATGACTCTTAAAGAGTCCAATTCATAATGACTGTTGAATGGTTGTAATTTTCAATTTCATTGAATTTTGCAAGTGTTATATTATATTACTTAATATCAGATTCTAAATTCTCCATTTTGTATGCATAACTGTAGGCTGTTTAGTATTTAATCAAGGAATGGAAAGGAATGTCTTCAGGTATTTTGTCTTTCCCTTTCAAGTCCAACAATTCCATAATTGCCAAGCATCCGATGACCTCAACACCAGCCATTCTGAGTAGTCTGATGGAGGCGAGCATTGACCCACCGGTGGCAAGTAAATCATCAATGATTAGGCACTTCAAACCGGTTTTTTCTATGGCATCTATTTGTATTTCAAATGTATTCTGAAAATTAAACACATTAATTAAATACCGTCCTAAATTACTAGTTTCGTTATAAATGCATGAGACTAAGGCGCATCTGACTCCATGTTTGATTCCTAATGGGATCAAGAATAATTGGAGGAGTTAAAAATATAATCATAAAACATTAAAATTCATGTTGCATATTTAGTTCACCAAACGTTTTCCCTTTCTCCTCTAAAATATTGCTCTTGCATATAGACCCTTTTATAGGAATGAACGCCTTCATCACAATCATCGACACTGACAATCAAAGAAAAATATCACATATTAAAAATACTTACAGAGCCATATTCCAGAGTATAGTCATAAGCTAAGACTTTCCCTGGTAGTTTTCCTTTCTTCCTCACCGGCATGCAGGCTAGCCCCAATTCAGCGGCCAAAGAGAAACAGAATAAGAACCCTCTGGACTCCAAGCCGACCACAACTTCAACGTCAGGAAAGTGTAATTTGGTATATTCAACAATCACCCCTTGAAGAGTTTTGCAAACAGAACCATTCAACATAGCCGAGAAGATGTCTCTAAAATAAAATAACATTGACAAAGTTGATTTCAAAATTTTCTAAAAACCATCTAGAAACCAGTTTAAAGAGAAAATTACAACATTAACCCATACGCTGAACTGATCAAATCAAGTCGATGTTGCGATGAGCGAAATTAATTTAAATCAAATTTTACCGTAGTCAATTAATAAGTTATAAAATAATTAATGCACATCAAGAGGATTAAGAAAATAAAAAAAAGATGATTCTGCACTGATTGTCCAATGGTAACCATGATATTCAACATTAAATAAAGACCTGTTAAGAAACCTCTTTGTGAGGATGCCAAAATCCTTAATGGATTGTAGATATCATTTTTAAATAATTACAAGATAAAAAGAACTTTTTATACACAATGTTTTTAAATTTTCTGTTGAATCATATAAACTTGACTTGATTAGCTTAAACGATCAAAAAAAATTGTACTTGATAGAAATAATACTGAAATGTCATTTTGACATGTCATATTGATTTCCATAGTAACGCACGTATATATTAATAATTTAGTTGCTAGGACCCCAGACCCCTAGCAACCAATAATGGTGTCGAAATAACTATTCATACAAATCAGAATTAACTGAAAATGAATTCGATTCTACTTAAAGATAGCTAAAAGTATTAAAAAAATGCATTGGCATCGTGTTCCGATATATTCTAAAAATTTCAAATGTCTAGCTAGTCGGGAAGTTAGTTAAAAATCAATTGCAAAATTTGTACCAGACAAATAAGAATACGAGCTAAGAAAAACGTTGTAAAATGGAGACTTCATTAAAACACAATCACTGCTAACCTTTTAATTACCACATTTAAATAAGACGTTAATTATATTTAATGGCTAACGACTCCAAACGCGCCAGTCGCGGTGTTAGCACTAAATGAGTTTAAGACAACAATTTTCTTCAAAACCACTTTTTAACATCATCTTATAGTAAAATAAATAATATTCTTAAATTCCGCAAAATCACTGTTACATACTTTCCAGACTGTCCGATTTGGTTACGCGTTCAAACCGATTTAGTTAGTATTGGGTTTTCTGTAGGCGTCGGTTGACATAATTTTGTCGGGTGATCTAAGGTAATGTTGGGTAGCCGTGCCATCCAACCGCCCGTTGGGGGAGTAAATACATAATAAATATATTGTTTCGCTGCATTAGCCATTGTTTTGCGCATTTTATTTCCTTACATTAATAGCTAACACCGCTGCCAGTGGGATCTCAAATATATGATATAATAGACTTATCGGTTTTTGTTATTAGACGCCGCAAGTATGTAATGTTGTTTATGTAACGACGTCTTTAAAGACAAAACTTTTAATATTCTCTGATACATTGTAACATTTATGGAATGAATTTGAAGAACCTTCAAGATGGTGGAACGACTTGCGAAACAAGTTTAACAGGCGTCATGGTGTCCATATGATCCATCTAAGGAGCAAATGTAGATAAATAAGATTCCACTTTGGTGGACCTTAGAACTTTCAAAATTTAGTGGATTTTAAAATGATACCACAATTCTAGATTTATATTTAAAAAAAAACTTCTTAACACGTTGATCGCCATGGGGGTCACCGGTGACCGGCATTGGATTACGTTCAGGGGGCCATGGGGGTCACCGGTGACCGGCAAAGAAGACCTGCCTTAGAGTTGTTCTACAGCGCCGGCGGGCACGCGCGCAGTGCATTTTTCGATACGCGGTGACCGGCATGGCCCTTCTGTATATTACTGCCACTTGGCCTGAAAATATGTCTTCCCAGTCACAAAATATAGGCTCACTAATGTAAAGAATGTACATAATGAAAAAAAAAGTTTTCCTTTTAAATTGTAAATGTGTTTTTATTGATATAAACATAAAAATTAAATAGATTATAAAAATGTAAGTTATAAAAAATATGTAAATAATAAAAAAATAGAATAACAAAAATGATTATAAGGTATGTATACGTATATTTCCAGCTTATGTGTATACAGGTATTCTACCCAATTTGAAAACTTTTATTCCGTATTTGTGCCTTTTCTGTTTATTATACTATCTAAATCTAAATATAATTCGACCGCGAAATGGCACCATGCTCTCGTCAACACATATGGACAGGTGACCGGCGAAATGGCCGGCCCGGCGCAATAGAATAAATTAACTTGTTGGCGCCGCGACGGTCACATGTGGCCGGCACATCATTAAAACCAATATTTACGTATAAAAATCATCCAAATGAAAAAAAATATTATATTCTTTCATAACCTATCAAATAATACCTTAGAAACAAATAATCATTTTTTAACTATTTTATGTAAAACTAGTTGGCGATCAATGTGTTAATAAAGAATCTAATTACAAAATAAACGTAATACATATTATGCAATTGTATTGAACAATGAGTAGGTAGGTACCTAATGGTACCTATTCAAAAAGACTAATAAAATAATTATAATCTAAATTAGTAGGTATGTACATAGTCTTGATATTACTTAACCTCTTAGCCTTTGATAAGATAATTTTTATTTCCTGACTACGTTCTACAGTGCGACTTACATAATGTGGCCGACACGTCAGAGCACTGCATGTTGTGTGAAAAAAGAAAAGTAACCAAAAGGCTTAAGCGGCGATTACATTATGATCACGGCGACAAATTTTCGGTTAAAGGTTTCGTCATTCCGTAGAATATTTTGAATGATCACTATCTCTATAAATTCAATGATGGAGAGTGCCAACTCCAATTATTAGTATTTTGAAATATTATTCATCAGTCATGCTAATTTCACGTAATTTTAACAGTTTCTACGTGTGCGTACATAAAATTAATTGCGATAGTATGTATATATGCGACAATGTTTGTTTAAAGGTTTAAAATGTGCTACGAGATGGGAGCATCAGTCTGATAACATTTTAAATACCAAGAAACATGACATTACACATTTCTTCCCGCAGTGACAGCACGTAACGTGATGATAATTTATTTGAAGCATAAGTGACATCGACTAGAGATTTCTTAGTAAGTGGGGACATGGAGATAATGAAGAATATCATTTGTTTTCAAATCAATTATAGAAATATCAAGTTTTCACTGGAATGATTTTGTATCGATTAAACAAGTTAATGTTTTACTATTTTCTTATGCATAGATGTATTATTTATTATAATTTTTAACATACTTTCTAAACATTCATGTGAGTAGCATGGGTCACAAGTTAGCCATCTGTGACTGGGTACCTTCATCAATTTTATTTTTCATTTCAAATAATTTAACCAAAACAAATCTTATAGTGCTGTGAAGTAAAAACGTTTTTGAAAAAAACTTAGACAAGTTTCAAACTAAATATTTGTGGCAGAAGAATAAAACCCCTCTTAGTGTACTCTTATTTTTATATTTTCATTCATGGTCACTATCTTCCTACATTTTGTATGAAGACTTGAATATTTCCTTATGCCATCATCTAATCAATTTTTATTTTAAATTGTAATCTTATTGTTATCTATTCCCATCCAGGTGTAATTTAAATATGTCAATGAATAAATTGTTATTTTTGCGCAATCACACATTTGTTAACGAGTCAGGGCGAACGTTAAATGATATATAATTGTTTGCTATTGAGCCTTCAACACAGAATATGTTCAAAACAGTTTATCTCCTGTAGACAACGATGAGGAATACCGTTTTCATCAAGGGCGACGCTGCAATAAAAGATACGTTACTCTCAGGAATATTTTATCTTCTCATAAAGCTAGAAGTTTTCAAACTACTGCTTTTATATAAACTTTTAAAAAAATGTTGAGAACTCACCTGAAAAGTATACCTTCTTTAGGAAAATCAGGATAACTTTTGATATGTTTTTCGACTAATTTAATTCTTTCTTCTATTGATTGTGTAGACGTCATCTTTTTGCCAAGACTTAAATAGCTAAAACAAATTAAATCAAAGCTCTAACTGCACTAAACTGCGAATGAAGAGAAGAGACCGTGGTAACCTGATAAGAACGTATTGTAGTTTGGTTTAGTTTAGTGCCTGCTTATTCTATTTTTATTGAGCGTATTCAGTAATCAACCATGTGACGGAAGACAACTTTTGCCGGCTAGGAAACTTATGTATTATTCACTATTATAAAATGTTGATGGATAGTTGGACAGAACCTGTATTCAATTTCATAGATAATATTATATGTCAGATTTAAATTTTGGATCAGTTTCAGTGCTGCCATCTTTTTATCGCCGACAATATAAAGAAGTTATAGTATTTCCACAAAAGCTATGGTACACGTTGTATACGGCTGAAAAAAATAAAAGTCAAAGACTTTTTTTATTGCTTAATTTTTCTATCAGTTAGTAGGTATAGGTACCAGTGATTTCCATCCACGGTTCCGATAGCTTTATGAGTTCTACAGGAATTCTCAAAAGCTTGCCAAAAAATAAGGTTTAACGCGACCTATATTTAAATAATAAAGTGCCTATTTTGAAAGTTGAGCTTTATGTTTATGTACACATCGCATCAGAACTATTATAGAAGTAGAAAGAATAGTTATAGCTAAGTACTTGAGAAGAGAATTTTGGTAGAACCTAATAATGGAGAAACAAAAATTTAAGATTTAGTAGTACGTACCTCCCAAGTAGGTACTGTTTACTACCCTATTAGCAGCAACTACATCCCACGTCGGTAGGTAAGTCATGCGTTGCTTAAGGAAATGCATTCTAAGCTCTAAAGGAATGCCAAATGAAGATAACAACACGAATACTCACTAGGTATAACGTATGATGGTGAATTCCGTAAAAATTATAAAGAACATTCTTGAATTCTATAAAATGTTTGGGTAGGTGTAAATCAGAATTTGAAACTACCTACTGTTATGCACATATTTCGTTGAAGATAAGAAAACAGTCATTGTAATACTTACTAGGCAATGAACATTATTTGGGACTAAAATACTTAGGAGTGGCCTTCTGTTTATGGTTGACTCTCTGTCCTGGTATATCATTGCATACTACTGCTTAACATGGCTATTTTGTAATTTATCAGCCTGGACATTAATGTGTGTGACTCGATTTTATAAAATGTACCAAACCAAGGGTTGCACCAAACAAAAGAGCTTAAAAATCACTATCGCACACAGCAGTACGCGAACAAAAATTATAGTACAAATAGGTAAGGTGAATCGAGGTAAGTGTAACTTTGGGGTAATTGTAGCTACTAAGATATCTCAGTATCTACTACAAATTGGATGATGCCTTCTATGGAAAGGTGATAGCAAAGTCACTGATTTATAAAAATAATCAGAAATGGTGTCGATACCATGGTTTTTGAGGTGACTTATTGTGGTGTATTATCTATGGACTACATGGATTATTCTCAAGACGACATTTTCAATCGATGAGTGAGATGGTAGCTGTTACTAAACTATTTTTTAAAACACGGAAATCTGCACATTATGGTTGTAAAATTTGGTGAGTATATGTGTTTTGATACCCTGCTTCACGTGTTGTTATCGATTTACTTATTGATAAGCATTTTAAAGCTTTAATCGAGTAGACACACTTTCCCCACGAAAGTAAACGCGCGGGGTAAGTGTGCCTTTGTTTTGTGTCACACTTCACGTCTTCTTAAAATTGTCCTAAAAACCTTTCCTAATTATAAAACATTTTGATGTATAATTTAATTATTAAATCTGTATGTTTTATTTTATTATGCAACGTCAAGCAAATAAAACATCTGGCAGCCCCATACCCAATTAGTTCAACTTCCATAGCGCTGATGTCAAATTCCGTGCCATAGACAAATTTATTTTCTAGTTCTGCTTCGTTCGATCGAGTTTTCCGTCAAGATCATAAGGTTACAAATTTTTAATTGTTTTTTATTAATACTACTTTAACTTGTCTTCCGTTCCATGAATACGCGTTAATATTTTTGTGTGAATAACAGTTTAATACAAGTTTTGTTTAATTGTAAAAATTAACTCATTTGACAAATCAATCTTACATAATAGTAACTACCGAGTCGGCTGTCGTTGAAACTTGTCACAAAATCGCGATGAAAACGATGGATTTGCACAGATTCTACTGCTGTTTTTAATACTTTTTCAGTGTTGAAAGTAATTATAAGTCGTATGTATGTTTTTTTTTTTTAACATATTCTGTGTTAATTTTGTAGAATGTTTGGCCGCGTTGCACCCGCAGTATGTGGCCAGGCCACGGGCTTGGTCAACCAACAGCAGAACAGGGGAATGGCGACTCTTAAACACATCTCTATGCGTTTGAAGTCCGTCAAGAACATTCAGAAGATCACGCAGTCCATGAAGATGGTGTCAGCTGCCAAGTAAGACAATTTGATAAGCTTCCCACTGACTTATAGCGGAACAAAAGTGGCCCCAGAAAATATCGTGATAACATTGACATAGAATATTACACTATTTGACTGATTCTTTAAAATCACACAAGGTTAAAATTGACACTGGGCATATATAATAATACACTGCTTGCTCTGATATCACACTGCTACAATACATGTTATTATTATTCAAAGTGCTCAAAGTCCGTTACCTGCCGAGCTTACAGGCTTTATGCCGGTAGTTAAAGATTCAATTCGAGCTTTTTGAATTCTTCAATTATTGTAGATTCGTATATCATTCTTTTCTTATTAGAGCATTACTACCTAAAGTTTGTTATATGTACCTCTGATGGTACGTAAAGGGACTTAAGATAGTAGTGACCTGTTATATTTCATTCACATTATATAATAGAATATTATTCCTTATCCTCGCTATAAGAGTGGTTTGTCGAAATCGACCTTTAATGCAGAATAATTTTTTGTATCTAAATGGACCAGAATCATCCTTTTGTTGCCAAACAGCTGAAATGTAGAAAGGACGGCCGCTGGACAAATGCCGTCATCCAATGGTACCCAAGGGGTACGAAACGGCCACAGGGTCGCCCTAAAAGCCGCTGGATTGACGAACTGGTAAAGTTCGGCGGAAATACGTGGCAGCGAACGACACAAGACCGAGAGAGTTGGAGAAAGCTTGGGGAGGCCTTCATCCAGCAGTGGATTGACCCCGGCTGATGATGATTTAAATTACATTGTAATGAATACAGCATTCAAATGCTGTAAAAACAACAATTTAAATATAGGATAATGATATATTTATTTTTTGTCTCCTGAACATTTGACATTTGGTCCATTCGACAAACCAATCCTACAGCGACGTTATATCAATTATGAATAATAGTTTTTCCCTCACGATTTATTTTAGTTAGAAGTCGAGTAAATCTATGACCAGCAGCGGCAAAGAGCAAAGGTAGGCTGTGGAGAGCCGACACAAATAGTTTACACTAAACTTTTTCAATACTTATTTGTTTTCATTGAACTAAGAATATAAATTGCAGATGGAGTTACAAACAAATAGGTATGTCTGATAAAATTTTATGTACACTATTTATGTCAGATCTCTACAGCCTACCTCCACTACTGATGATCGGATAAATCAATATCTCCAAGAGGATCGATGTTACAAGTTTGGGAAACGCTTCATTAAAATAATGTAATATTGTACTATAGCCATGCCTACATACATAAATATAAAGGGTGCGGATATCGTAATGGTGATCTGCAAAACAACATATCACCCTCCACTGTTTCACGTATATATCTATCCTCTACCCCTGATTTCTCTCTTTACACCATTATACACTGCTGTAAAATCGTAACCATGACATGACCATGACCAATGACATTTTGGTTGTAGAATCTCAAACTCCAAGCTTCTCTTCAGGTGTCTTTTCATAGTATTAACCACAAAACAGATTAATAAGATAGAATAATGTAAAAGCCATCACCATGAACCAAAGTTTTGAAGCAGGGTAGGTACTTTATGACAGTCAGGCCATAAAACCTAAGTAAATCAAAGTGCTCTGTGGTCCTCAAATATTGAAAGTGTATTTACGTGACAAACTTAAATGCATGTTATGATACAGACATAACTATCGAAAATAACATATTGTGTTTAAATTTCTCCACACTCGAGATTCGTAGCCTGTTGTAACAATATTTTTTGTTCCCTGGTATTAACAGTGATTTTTTTTGCAAAAATTGTTTTTTTCATATCGGTCTATCCATTGATTGTGGATCGATACAAACAAGTTTGCCAGATAAAATACAGAATAAATTTATTTTCCTCATTTTGTAATAATTTTCATATCTGAGGATAGGCTTTAATTCTACAAATTTCAAAATGGATAAACAAATTGTCTTTGTGTTAGCTCTCTAGGTGAGGCAACACTTAACGATAAATTCATTTTTAACGATAAAATTGACAGTCTTCATAGACAGATATAATGTCTATGAAAGGTGTAACTCGCTGGACATAAGCTCACAATCGGTATACCTTAAAAAGAAATGAGTGTAACATGGAAAATATTTATTTCAGATATACCCGTGCCGAACGTGACCTGAAGCAAGCGCGGCCATACGGCGAGGGATCCAAGCAGTTTTATGAAAGGGCCGAGGTCTCAGCTTCAGTTCCCGAGACTCCTCAAAGGCTCATTGTTGCCATCACCTCCGATAGGGGTAATTTATATTTTTGTGTTCAAGAAAAGTACAATACTATTTCAATCAATAAGATTCCATATTCAATATAAATTAGCAAGATTTAAGAATATAGCACAGGATATTTGAGACACGGCCTTGGACACGCTGTGGGTATTGTGATATAGTAATATTCCAAACAGTTGCACCTCAAGTTATTGTTATCAGCTATTAGTATACACTTTTATGCTGTCATATCAGTTGAAGAATATATATTATGCTGTGACTATTCTCACGATGCTCATCTCGCCTCAGTGATTATTTTTGTTACACATGACCATTATGGAGGAGTTCAGTTGCTTAATTTAAGCAAAATAATCGGTCACTATAACTATATTCTCTGTATATTCAACGAAATGTAGCTACAGGACAGGGTATGTAGTTCATTTTAAACGATCATTTTTTCGCTTATTGGTTATGTTCGTTCAATATTAATCATTTGCTTTGATGGCATGTAATTAATAGTAAATATGTGAATTCAGTTTTATAGAATAATTCATGCACTTCGATTTCTGTATGTTGAGTTTATAAATTCAAATGAACTCAGAATAATCCCGGTGCCATATTGAAAGATTATTTTTATTTACCTTATTTTTCGATTCACTGAAATCTGAGGATAGGCAATAATCAAACAATTGTATTTAAGGAATTTTTTTTTATAGATCGTCTCATTGTAAAATCACTTTTGAATTACCATAAATAATGCATCCTATCGACTGGGTACTTATGGAATTGAGTTTAAATTCTGATTGATGAAGTTTTGTACTATGCTATAATATGAATCTGTTTAGGCAACACAGTATTGGCATTTCCACTTATAGGTGTTAAAAACTCTACCAAGATTAACAATATTATTACAATATTAACAAAGTTTTACAATAAGTATGTGTCTTGTTTCCTTTGACGATTGAATGGACGATGACATATCACACCATTTCAACTTTAAAACAATGCATTCTTCTTCTTTGTTCATGTAACCAACATACCGTAGCTCCGGCGTATATACTGTAGAGATCTATAGAGGCCTTCCAGGACGCCGGAATCCGATTGGCTTGACTCATTACTTCTAAAATCATACTACCGCACTCCCAGTGTATCCCTCGCAAACATCTGTTCTTGAAACTATGTATACGGTTGTTCTGAGTCTTCATAAGATGCCATGATTCACTACTGTAAAGCAGCACCGACAGAATGTAAGCATTGAATAGGCAGCATTTGGTTTTAACCGAGTACAGCCGTGAATCGCAGACATTCCGCATCGAATTGAATATTGCTCCTAGTGACGTACATATCGCGTGTGTACCCTGCTCTATCTATTACTTGTAGTTTTATAATGTACGCCTACTATATTCAACTAGGTCATTGTGTCACTGTACACACAACGCTATGTATTAAATTATTCCACATCAGTTCGATATACTAAATTCTAAAGCTCGAAAATACAACCTGAGTACCATTTTTTGTAAGAGACGAAATAAAATTTTACCTTAGGATTAGATGTAGGACATAACTGAGACAGCAAGCATGTAATTAATATTAATTTGTGATTACAATTTGTCCAATTTATTGTAGGTCTCTGCGGTGCTGTCCACACTGGTGTGTCAAAGATTATCCGAAACGATTTTGCCGCGTCCCCTGAGACAATCCCCAACACCAAAGTGGTGTGCGTGGGAGACAAGTCTCGTAACATTCTTCAACGTCTCTACGGAAAGAACATCATGCTCGTCGCCAACGAGGTAATCACTAATGCCAAGGGCCAATTGAAACATGTTAACTAATTATAAACTATTTATATATTTGACAGTTATGTTGAAACGATACATAAAAAGACAATGTCGCTTTTTTCATCAAAAGTGCTGCCATTTTCAATATTTTGATTTTTTGTAAATTAAAAAAATATTTTGTAAAAGAATATACCTAACGGTGAAAGTAAAAGTAGGACAACTGCAAATTATAAATTGAAGTAAATGGTTAATATAATAATAATTTTATGGTTTCTTTATCACAAACATCACATCTTATATCATGCATATGTAATACTGAAACGTTGCCAAAGATGACAATAAGTGAAGAAAATGTCACTTAATCTATTGATTTAATAGAATTTACTAGGCCCAATTAAATTGTGCAAATATAATATTATGTACTATAATTTTTGAGTGAAAATATTCCTTCTATGTTTTATGTAAGAACTTACCACTGATAAGAACAGAAAGTTATAAAATAATACTTATTTTGGCAGTATTGTAATAATATTTTCAAGTTTATAACACAATTGTAAATTTGACATAATTTCTGCCATAGTGATTGATCATTTTTATTTACCTCGCTTTTGATATTATGAAATTTGAGGATAGGCAATGATCAAACAACATCTTTTTAACATAAAATTTGTCTTTAATTCATTTATGCCCAAGAGAAAGTCAGTCAGATATAGCCATGGGTAGTATCCGTACAACCTAAGTAAAATAAATTCTAAAAATATTCTAAACTTAACACACTCCACCCTAATGAACTTCAACTGATAAGGGTCCCAAATAATTGACCCGCTCTCAAGCCTGCTTTGAAATATTATGTTATTAACACTTACGAAAGATAATTGTTACCATATTATCGCTGTAGGATTGGTTTGTCGAATAGACTAAATGAGGCTTCCAAAATTCCAATCCAATTCCAAAAAGCGATAAGTCCACATTTGGTCAAAATCGAGAAAAAAATATGCACGTCTTCTTTGTATAATTTTACACAATATGTATTGATCTATAAATTCCAAAACGCGACAAAACCCTATGAAAAAATTATTTTTATCGATTTATTTCAAAAAGCGCCAAGTCCGTGTTTCATTTTATTTAAATCTTGGTTGATTTCGCGCATGTTTAAGTCAACCAATAAGGGAAGTTCAATATTGGAAATGGCGTCTCCCATGCTGTAGCATCCAGTAAACTTATGACAGTGCCACGGAAATATGTGCCTTATGCGGAATTAATTAAAAAATGAGGTACAAGTAGCGCTACGTCCAATTTTATTTTGCCTATATTTATTACATTCAAGAGTTTATCGGCTGAAACAAATTGCCATTTGGTTCTAATTTCGACATAGAATACAACGGAAGAAATAATCTCATCTGAAAACAAATAATTGAAGCTTGAAACATAAAAACGTTGTTTCCCGCAAATATCGAATTGTGGACCTGTCGCTTTTTGTAATTACAAACCTCAAATGTTCAGGAGACGAAAAACATTATCCTATATTTAAATACATGGAGGTATAATAGAGGCATATGAATGCTGTATTCATTACAAAGTAATTTAAAGAAAGGGACGGTTCTGGTCCATTTAGATACAAAAAATTATTCTGCATTAAAAGGTCGATTTCGACAAAGCAATCCTATAGCGACGATATAACAGTTATAACTTAAAAAGTAAATCACCATTATTTGTAACTTAACCGAATTTTTAGACTGGTTATTAGCCACTCCAGATTGGGACCCCAAATCTCAATATCGTCATCTTACTATGCAAACCTTTTAGGTCTGTTTTATGTAAACGTTCAGGAGAGATTTAAAACGTATTATTTATTACATTTATTTTATAAATAAAAAACTTTTAAATTCAAAATTTTTTTTTAAATTTAAATAATATCGTAGAAAAAATACATTTTAACTCTCTGCTGAACATTTACATAAAACCGACATAGAATGTTTGCATAGTAGGCTGACAATATGCATGTTCTGATTCCCAGCTTGCGAGATTCAAACCAAGGCAAATATTAAATCCAGCTGACATCGGTTACATTTTAGAATGTGTGCCACTTGCAAGCAACAAATAGTTTCAAATGTCACTTTTCATTGAAATAGATTTAATATTGTATATTTCGTGAATTTACAGGTCGGCCGTCTTCCTCCTACATTCCTGGACGCAGCTAAGCTGACCAACGCCATCCTCAACTCCGGCTATGAGTTCTCCTCCGGAAAGATTGTGTACAATCGCTTCAGGACTGTTGTGTCGTACATGCAGGCTGATATGCCCCTCTTCAGTCAGTCTGCTATTGAGGTAATAATCATTCCGACCATGTCTGATTCTAATAAGATCATATGGGCCTCCACAGGGTGGAGGTTTGTATCAACAAATTTTGTTTTCATAAGAAACGGATGTCAGCCACTTGCTCAACCTATTAGATCGATTCGTACCTGGGACCGACGACGCTTAAGCCGCGTGGTCAACGTGGGGCCGTAATCGTAGTGGGATTCAAACCCAGTATCTTTCCCATGCTAGTTTGTCAGTGACTGATATACATTGAATTTTCAACAACAAATTAAAACTATTGTGAGTAGTTACGGGTTCACTATTTTTACCCATTGTACAGGCTTACATAAAAATGTATTAAATTTGATGCATTAGCAAAATATGTCAAAGACCCAAATACGAACTTGCAATATGCACCCTTATTACAATGCAGGTATAGTTCATTTTTCAACCACTAGTTTTATGAAGAAAAAAATTGTATGAGCAGACCCAGATAACTGGGCAGGGTCGTTTATTAGGGCCCTTTTCGCTTATTAATAGGTCATTATTTCTATCGCACTAAAAATCCAATAAACAAAATTACAGTGAATGATATAATATTATTATGATGAAGAATAATTCAACTAATTGCTGATGTATGTATAATGTTTTCTACAGTGCGAATAGAATAATAACTGTGGACCAGTACGCATATACAGTAAAGGGCGAAAGAATTATTTAGGTATAGTAAATGGTTGATGGTTATCTCTGCTGCGTTGAGGATTCTGAAGAAGTCTGTGCGAGAGATTTGCCTACACTCTTTCCAATCATGCCTCGGCTACTGTGATGTCGTCACTGCTAAATGATTATTGTAATGAAATTAATTTTTTTTTTCTCATTACAGGCTGCACCGAAGCTCTCAATCTACGACTCCCTTGACGCTGACGTAATCAAGAGTTACTTGGAGTTCTCCATGGCTTCCATGTTCTTCTACGCCATGAAGGAAGGCGCTTGCTCAGAGCAGTCGTCTAGGATGTCCGCCATGGACAACGCCAGCAAGAACGCCGGAGAGATGATTGACAAGCTCACTCTCACCTTCAACAGAACCCGACAAGCCGTAATCACTAGAGAACTTATTGAAATTATCTCCGGTGCCGCCGCCCTGCAGTAAATACGACTACACTCTGCCGACCATCGTCTTAACAACGATCGGCCATCTTGAGCCATCTTGGCAGCCGCTTTCTTTTGTACTTCTCAATAAGATAAAGCATTTTTCCTATGTTTTTTAAATGCCCGTCTATTCAGATATGTATGATAATATTATGTATTTAATATGTTATTATTTTTGTTTATTATAATATAATATGCATGGGGCTAGAATGCTGGTTTTTAGTGTGAAGTACTGTAAATTATTATTTAAATTGAGATCATGTTAACGGTTTTATGAAATGGCTCGGCACTTCCAGTTAATTTGGTGTATTCAGACAGATAAGTTGAAGTGTTGGTTATTTTCATGTGCATTATTAGATCATATTATGGCCGCCTGTGATCATAGGTACCATTAATAAATATATGAAAATATACTGTGTCTTGAATGTTAGATAAACAGTAATTTAAATAAATGTAATTTGTTTTTATTTATTAAAAATGTATCTTTCCTTCCAACATCTCCATCATCCTCGTTTCGGTCCTTAGGTGGAGTTTATAGACTAACAGGATTTCGAAAATTCTACATCTAATTAGTAAAGACATGCAAATAATCATTATTTTTCATTTAAAAATCGATAAATTTACAATAGGCATAGGATGTCAATATTGTTGAATATGATTAAATCTTCGACAATCAATTGTAGGGTTCTAATGCAAAAGTGACTATTTCCAAAATTTACATTTACAATTTTTTCAAAACAAACTATTTCTAGTATGAACATTATTCTGTTTTATTTCAAAATTGACTATTTGTGTTTGTAGCCAAAACTGACTATTTTCCATTAAACTACAACACTAAGAGCGCGCGTTTTATTCCATAGTGCACTAATTCCAAAGAAAAAAGATTTCCTTCAAAATTGACTAATTCCTCGTTTATGAAACGTCAGATTCATAAAAGTATTGTTCGAAATTTTATTTGTCTTCGTTCATTCGTCAGTAAAAGTGTTTTTAATTTAGTAGAATGGCAAGCCATAGTGACCAAGGTATTAACAATGATGAAATCATTTCGTATTAATGCATTGGATGTTTGGTTGGAGAAAGTTACACAATATAAAATATGAACATAACCTTACTTTTCGACAGTGCTCAATTAATTACGTCTAATAATGAACCGATTGTTATTCTGCCACCAATATCAAATACAAATAAGAGTGTATCGGAGTTTTTAAAAAATACTGTACATTGAAAGTGTATGGCAAAAATTTAAATTTTTTTGACTACAAATCTGCAATAAAACCTCTTCTGAATAAGTTTCTTCTGAAAAAGTCAACTGTTGGTGTTTCACAGACGTATGCTCGGTCTTTTGTTGGAGCTACGATTTAAAAAAAAAAAACAAAACTACATATGACTACCGATACTACTCAAATATTGAATAAAATAAGCCATGTTAAGAAGGTTAAAATAGATGATGTCATAAAGCTAATGAAGTTCTTCACCACCCTCCAAATGCGAACTAATTTTATGATGACATCTTGGGGCTTGCGCCAAATGACATTGAACTACCTGAGACAGAAGACGAAGATTAATTATTTTATTTTCATCATAATTTAGCCATTTTTTAATTTTTGTATTTTTCCTAATAAATCCATATAACTTACCCTTGTAATTTTTGTGTTCTTATTTTACTAACAACTGTCTCTATTAAATTCCAAAATGTTAAAATACTATGAGCATGCGAAATCTTATATTCCAAAACCGGCTATTTCGTGGAAATAGTCAGTTTTGGAAAAATTCGAAATGAAAAAAATGGTTTTTCTTTAATAACTATTAATACGTTTGATGGACTGGTCTAGTTTTTTTAGGAAATATAGAAAATTACTCTACCTATCACAATGTCTTTAAATTGAATGTGTATTTTATTTCTAAAGGTCTCTCATAGAAAATGTTGATTCCTGAAAAAGTGCAAAAATGGAAATGGTCACTTTTGCATTAGAAACCTACAATTATTACTATGTATTGATTTACAAAATGAAGAAAAGAGAGGTAAGTCTAGAATCACCATGTTAGAAGAGCCAGGAGAAGATAACTTTAAGTTTTGGAGAAGTATGTACAGAACTCATGTTCATGTGTGGAATTTAGTAATTGTTAATTTGGGAATATTCAATTAATTTTCAAGTCCTATCTCCGCTTTCCTTTCTTACACAGAACTATTCAGTGCCTTCAATATTGGATTTTAGAGAAAAATTATGAATTCCACACCCAGTTTGTGACCGAAGGATTAACACTGTTGATGATAGCAACCGCATTATATACAATGCGCACGGAAAAAATTTGAATCTAAGCAGAACACTATAGTGATACATATTCCTTTTGAAATCTTTTATGTTCCATCGAACCACTTTATGTTGTCCGTGCATTGTATCATTTAAGTCTGGATATTTATAAATTTCACGATATCCAGTTCTTTTGAGATTAAGCTAGAACTGCAATACTCCATTTTCATGAATTGGCTGAAGTATCATTTGTAATACTTACCTACCTTTCAGTTTCTAATATTGGTGGAGAACAGGGTTCTTGTCTCATTGTTTTTCTGAATAATCGTTTACTGTAAAGAAATGACAAATCTTGATAATTCATTTTGTATAACAAAGTTTTTAAATACATGACGTTATTATTAGTGATATATTTTGAAATCATTCAAAACCCTAAAAAATAACATTTCATTAAAAAACCTATTTCTATTACAGCGAAATTTCTATATTGTCATAAAAATATATTTCCATGCAGTTTAAGGAATTTTAAATGTTATATACTGGCAACACACGTGTATGTTTGTCCAAGTCAAATTCACGTTGCGCAATAAATAAGTGTCAAATTTTTGGGCGTTCAGTGTTTATGTGAAACATTATTATTATTTGTTTTCATGGATTGGAAACTGTACGACAGGTTGACTTACTCGAACATTTTTCAGTATTTTAAAGAAATCATGTAAAGTGTCATGTTACATTTTGAAGCAAACAGTTCTTTGAAATGTATGATCAAATGTCACACAGTGGCGTTTGTGTTGCGTTAATACGCGCCATGTTAGTTGTGTACTAATTTGACAATCGCATTGGTTTGTGATGTTCTTGTTTGCGCATTTTATTCTGCCTGTTTGAAAACTGCCAAAATGATGAATGACTACCCAAGCAAGCAGTTTTGGATTGAGTTTCTTGAAATGTACAAATCTCTACCAGCTCTATGGAAAGTAAAAAGTGAATTTTATAAAAGCAGAGCATTAAAAAATGAAGGATATGAGGAAATGGTTGAAAAATTACAGGAAGCTTTTCCTACTGCAGACAGGGAATACGTAAAGAAAAAAATTAACGCTATGCGAACGAGTTATCGCAGAGAATTAGTAAAAATAAAAAAGGCTGAGGATAAAGGAGATAGTTACATGCCTACATTGTGGTATTTTTCATTGATCGATTTCTTACGAAATCAGGAGAACTCAACAATCGATTCAGATACGGAAGAAAATCCAGTAAGCATTTTCAATTTCTTTTTACCGAATATTATGTTCCACGCTCGATTGTCATCTTTTTACACATTTAATTTGCGCAATGTTAAATTATTTTATTTGCTCGCAAATGCCACAGAGGCATTGCAATTGTGCGATATTGCCGTGGAAAAATTTACCATACGCGTTGTTTGAATTAGGGCGCCAAATATAAGGTTAACAATAGAAGTACATTCGAATTTGTAGAAAGTAGAAATCAAAAAAAGGGCGCCAAAAACGTAGTTTAGTTACAAGAAAAATTATAGTCACATACCTACCACGACGAACAACGCGAGAAATACCCCACATCTGCGGTAGGATTTTTAAGTCTTTTAAAAAAAAATATCATATTCTTAGATAATATCGTGTAAGTAGGTAAGTACTTACATCTTTTTGGTATTAGTCCGAAGCCATGAAACAAAATCACAAACTATTTACGTGAATAGAATATTAATTACTTACCGTGGTGATATTAATATAAATGATGACAGCGCGGCTCGGAAGACACAAACGGACACACATAGTTCTAATAAATAGTCACACGACAGTCACTTGTGGGTACGACAGGTCGCAGAAACTCGTAAGTGAGAATCCCACCAGTAGTTATAGTTGCAGCCCAGGTATTAATCACCGGAATCAGCGCACAGAGTGTCTGGGCATGTGTAATGTACCCGGAAAAGTGAGGGGGAGTCCTTTGCGACAAAACGATAAAGCGCGGCAAAAGCAAAAGTCCGTGACACCGGATAGTTGTGAATTTTGAGCTGTATATAATAACTTCAATCCCCTCTGTAAAAAGCAACAATAAATGAATATATTACATACTATTACCAACACCCCATACCATTTTTTTGTGTGCGCATCTAATATCTGTTATTTATTTTCAATTTTAAAACGGAGTGTCGTAGATTACAACAAAAATTTGTAATCCGTGACAGTCCGTTTTAAAATTGAAAATAAATAACAGTGTGGGTACTTACCTATTGAATTAAGTTTGAGATGGGAATTGTTATTTTCAATACCTATTTCACGTGTGTTTAATGATTTTATTGTAACCCAACAATGTTTTTCACCTGTCCAAATATTTTCTTTCATTTTTAGTATTGCCATAAAACAAAAAATATATTTAATTTCAGAACAATACCATAGAAGAAGTCAATATCCCCATACAACCTCCGAAAAAGAAGCTGAAAAAACGACTCATCTTCCACGAGCAGCCTTACAAAGTTACAACTGTCACCGAGCCGCGCATAAGATTAGGAGAAAGCCCTTTTGTTAATACAGAAAGTGAAATAATCGCAAGGTGTTGGGAAAATGAATACAATAAACTAACACCCGAACAGCAGATGTATGCTAAAAAGGCAATCGATGACGTACTGTTTGAAGGGCGGCTCGGATTACTGACCAAAAATTCAGTTATGATTAATGCTCAACCCACGTATGCTCTAATTTCTGCACCACATCCTGTTCAAACGACCTCTGCGAGTATGTCAGTCAAAGAACCTCCGAGCTCTGAATAGGCCGCAATAAAATCGTAGAAAGGCAATTAACCGCGCGAAGAAATTCACAAGTTTATTCAACAAAACATTACCTACCGAATCACTCACAATTCGACATTGAAAAAAAGACTACCTACTCTGTTTCTCTTTTACCCTTTGTTCTGTCCTTAATTGTCTGCACCATCTGTCAATTTTGCATAAATCAAATAATGTAAGTATAATTATTATCACTTACACATAAATCAAAAATAAATATAGGTATTGCTGATAATCGAAACAGACGTTACCCACATAGGAAAGATATTTGTATATAAATTTAGAAGTATTGGTATTGTATAAAATGTGATAAATAAATAAATAATTATAAAAAATGCCATTTAAATCCTATGTGCGCATCTGTATTCAACATACTACTTGCCTGATTATGTTTAAAAGACGAAAAATATTGTTAATCTTAAGAGTGTAAAAAAAATATTATATTTTCATAATTATTATAATATAAATATATACATACTAAGATTCAAAATATATTAATTATAAT
The DNA here is from genome assembly GCF_057557595.1 of Rhyacophila brunnea. NCBI lineage: Eukaryota > Metazoa > Arthropoda > Insecta > Trichoptera > Rhyacophilidae > Rhyacophila > Rhyacophila brunnea. The sequence goes on from NW_028232806.1 coordinate 15,500,411, forward strand.
ATAAAAAAAAACAGAATACATAATCATGTAAATATATTTATTATTACGAAGGTATATAATTTGTATGTTTTTATTGTATATATTATATTAATTAATTAATGTGTGTAGCCAGTCATTAATGTGTACTTACGGTTTTAAAGATTTCGTGTTTCTATTACGAATAGACTCAAAATATGATAATTAGTTACAGAATCTGTAGGTAGATCGGTAGGTACCTAGTTAACTCATTTTCGGCAACATGGGACTTATGGCGCACGCGTTATATCGGCTAAGTACAATAACAGTATATCCCGTATACTTAACTCGCGAATATCGCGATTATATTGTATACAGCTTCTTCCTTTCATTTTCTGACACATGCAGTCAATAAATTGTTACTTAAAACTTTTGCACCCTAAATTATTTATTACGTGTGGACAATTCAGTTCCCGGTTCATCCCTTTTGTCAAAAGATCATGTCTTTTTAATAGTTTTCTTTCTTCAATATATTGATTTTGGACCTCAGTCTCTTACGTATTCGGGAACCATCCCCATTAGCTATTTGATAAATCCGGCCCTGTGATTATATCAAAATAAAAAGTAAGTACTACAAAATGTAAAGGGTAATTTATTTTAACTGTGAGAAGTACGTAGGCACGAATTTCGATGAAAACGTGGTTTCGTAATGTTCCACTTTTTATCAAATATGTACCCAGAATATTCACGCTATGATTTGTGATCAATGATCATCCGATTGGAAATTATAATTTCCTACTTTGGGAAACACTTCAGAGAGCAGGTAAGATCAAAGAAATACGTTCTCAAACTATTTCGAGCGCGGATTGTTCGTTTTTATTTAAAAAAAAAAATAGATGTACAGACAGTGTATAAATGCACAAATATTCCAGATAGGGTATGAAAATAAACTAGTGGGCAAAAAATGCAAATTTTTTCAAAAATAAAAACAATCATTTCAAAAAATTTTATAGCTATAAACATTGATTTCGCGAGAACAAAAAAAGTATTTATGATTTCGAAACTAATAAATAACTCAACAAAACTGGTTTCGACCGCATTTGGGGACCTGAATAATATTTTCAATAGTGACCTCCCATTGTATTCAACCAATTTGTGCTATCAGGGCTCACGTAGGTATGTATGTGAAACATGTTCCCTTAATGTATGAGACATCAAACAATTACGAGTAGCGCAACGTGGCATGGAAAGGCGCATGTTGGGCATAAGGTGACGCATCAGTGAAACGCCAAATAATTTTCAACTGTACGCGCGACGAAATTTTGGACTCGCTGCCATTCAGTGAGAGAATGTTGACCCAGGAACACGTCAATTTGCTGCGTGATGGCGACGGGTCAATTAATTCTAAAATCGTGTAAAGATGACTAAAAACGTTACCCATTTACTTTAAAAAGAAAACGTGTCAATGAATATATTATTATTGTTACTAATAGAACAATAAACAGAACATAAAATGGACGTATGTTGGATTTATATGACAAATAATATTTCGTTTGACAGGCGTCATTTTCACCCGCCACCCGCAATCCGCGCATCGCCTAGCAACGATCTTTTTATACCGTGCCTCAACTAATGCATGGCCATAAGGGTCACAAAAAAAACTAATGGACAACGAGGTAGATAAGTGGACCTACGCGATAGAATCATCGAGCAGATCAAAAATGCAGAATTTGGCCTCTATCTTGGCATTTCATGGGCTTCCTATTGCAAAATATAAAGTGTGATGGTAATTATAAAAAATTTAAGTTTTGGCCGCCATCTTTATATTTTATGGGCTCCTGATTGCAAAATATCAAGCTCAACTTCAAATTGGTATGTAGCATCATAAAATACATATCTAAACTGGAGATCAGATGGTAATGATAGAAAATTGAATTTTTCTCCGCTATTTTGGATTTTAAGGGCTCAATATCTTAATGATCCTTAGGATATGCTAAAGTTCATGGTTTTATATCAAAGTGCACTACTCATTGAAATAATTTCCGACCCGAGCTATACCGCCCCGCCGGGCGGCCGGACTACATTTATTATAGATATTCAAACAATATTTTGAGAACCAATGCAGCAACAACACGCAAAATTTGAATTAACCCAACTTTTTACTATCTTTGATCATTAAACGTGGATTTGCTTTAAAGCGATTGTGAAAAAAATAAATAGGTACATTATTACCACTCGAGTCCTCTGAAATACAGATACTTGAGTCCCTGCTTACGTACTGCCATAATACAAATGAAAATTGCTTCAAATTCTTCATTTTCCATTGTTGTTTAGTAAAAACAATATAAAATGGAATGGTAAATTATATTTAAGCCGTGGCACTGAATTGATAAGTAAGATGGTAGTGCTAGTTATTGATAATGTTCGAATGCAAAGCGCTAACATGTTCGCAATGTGACGATTTTCGATTGCATATTTCGTTCAAATTAAAATTTTGACTTATCTGTCTTGTGACCTGAATAAACGATATCTGCAGTATACCTACTGTGCCATACTAAGCCATTAACTTGTTTGAAATTTAACGTTCTCAAATTGTGATTTTAACCATTTAAGAGTACTTAATGCTTTTTATGTAAGTACACACTGCCTATCCTTGGGAATAATATTTTTGAATTAAACATACGTCGATTTGAAATGAATAATAATATTATCTTGCTTTGCGGAGGTAATGAAGTGTGTTTTTCTACCGCGTGGGTTCCAACAATCGTTTTCATATTTTCTTGACGTGTTTTCTTGCCTTGCGCTATTTTCGTCTTGATATCAAATGAAAAAATATGCGACACAATAATGTTAACCCTTTTACTTCGGAAAGTTCTAAGATTTCAGTTATTTGAAGAAAGTTACAATGCATCTTGGTTTTCTGCGTAGTTAGTGGTGGAAAGAAATTTTAATAATTACAATAAAACAAAATACAGAGTGCTCAACGGCAGAACAGGAGGTGTGCGAGGAGGCGACCGGGTTGAGAGCGCCAAACTGGAGTTTTGGTGGCAAACTGTACTTAACTGGCGATACTCACTTATTACTTACTAATATTCAGTGGCGGCTCTAGCATTTTTTAGTAAGTGGGGTCAGATGGCGTGAAATATCTAATAAGTACCTACCTAATCAATATTAATCAAAGCGTAGAAAACATATCTTTTGTAGCTATTACTTCATCTTCATATGCCTCCTGCGTTCGAAAGAATCTTATCGTTACAAGGAAAACAAAATAGTCTTTTCAAGGATACACTCGCCGTCAATCATGTTTTTTTGGTAAACCGTTCGGAGTTAAATGCTTTTTTTGTTTAGATTAGTTCATACACAATAACTAAATCACTAGGTTGGTGAGGTCCTAATCGTTTCACTTCTAGTTTGTCTTCAAATGTCAAAATAAACTACGTCATTTATCATAATACCTAATATTGTTTATCAAAATTATTTTACTAACGTGAAATTCAACTATCCACAACTAGTACTATACAATTAATATTTAGGTAATACAAATTAATATTGATTTAATTAACTGAAATAGCACATACCCTTTGTTATTATTATTCAAGATATATTTAAATTATTATAGTATGTATTAACAATTTTATTGTAAAACTTAAGGAGATAGATAACATATTTGATCACTTACTGGCAAACTAACTAATAAACTAAACCGGTGGGTTATGGGACATGAATTTACAGCCGACCGACAAGATAACTTCATAATATATTATAATAATAATACGCCCACTTTTAACTACTCACACTTATGCAGGACCAGGTATTTTCTACGGTGTCCCTGGTCCAGCATCGGTACATGTGGGTAAAATGTGGATCGCACGTGCAAAGCGGCCTACAGACGTACTTATTATGCAGCTTCATTATGAATCTTGAGAATCATAACTGGCAATCGCATATAGCATCTCATAATATAAACATTGCTTTGATTTTAAAGGGGCCACCTAATTTGGACCCCAGAAGTATCGTTGTATATGTACTATGTAGGTAGAGCCAAAAGTCACATAGAGCAATAGGGTTGGGCCAAGAAACAAGGACGGGCAAACGGTTCAAATAAAATATATACTTAATTAATTTATACAAAATCAATGTATTGTGATAGGCACATATAATATGAATATTCGATTGAATATTGACTACAGAATGATGAGGGGAGCGGGGTCTGTCCCTTTGGTACCTTAAAGAAGAGCCGCCCCTGCTAATATTATTAATGTTGAAGTATTGAATCCTTAAAAGCTCCAACAGATTTTTATACAGATTGGTTGTCGGTTGATTATCTACTCAGGCTTATTAAAAAAAAGAAAAACCAACTAGGTATTTAACGCGTCTACTATTGACAATGCACACAGTATAGTTTCCCATCGAATGATTGTAAAATACATCTAATTTTATGAAAATTTACCGTATTTCTCAAACTTTCATAAATTTAAATAGTCCTCCCATGGGTGAAATCTGATACAATGTGTGTATTTGCTTGTACCTAGGATTAAAACCTGAGACCTACGACGCTCGGCCATCGTTGGGCCGTTAATATCAAAAATAATCACAATCGAACTCATTAATGAAGCAAGGCACGTAAAAAATATTACATTGAGGTATTCAACAAGTTCCATAATGAATTTAAACGACACTTGAACCAATCAACAGTGTTATGAAATAGTTGATATTAACAATATCCACTAACAATATTGTGCAATCTACTCAAATATTGGGCAATTTTATTGGTAGTTTGGTTGTTGTATTGAATGTTTGTGCAATATATTGTACCAGTCAGTGCTCGAAATAGAAAATCTTACGAACCGGAGCGCTGAATAATCATTCAAAAATATCAAAATATGTTAAATATTTTTCGGATATCATAAGGGCGATATGCCTACTAATCAGGGTTTCATTTTTACTTGAAGGGGCTCTGCGATAATACAGATTACCCCCCCCCCCCCCCCAATACAACATTAAAATGTAGTTTTTTTAAAATCGGTACACTACTCATTTTTGCAAAATCACTTATTTTTCGTAAATTTTCTTAGAATTGGGCTCTTATCTTCAAAATTCTAGAAGCTCGTACATTTGTGTATTCCTTCGCTGCAAGGTTCTTTTGTGATTTCAAATTATTTTTCAGGTTCCGGAGACCTACTAATTTAAGGTCCTGGACCTGTAGCCCCATTAGCCCTTTTTTAAACACATCTGAAATCCGAACAGCCTATATTATATTATAGACCTTGTAGGACTAAAATAAGGCGAATTTTTTCCCCCACGAATCAGTTCTTACAACTTTAAAAACTACATACCTACATGCAATATTATCTCAATAACATGAAACGGAACGCAATTTTCAAAGAATCCACGAGCCGGAACGGTATCTTTTAGAATGTCACGAACAGGAACGGCGCTCCGGTGCGTTCCGGTCTATTTCGAGCCCTGGTACCAGTATTTATAGACAGTTAATTGAAACTCGTTGCGCAATTTGCGGACTAACACTCGATGTGCAAATATTGTATAAAATCGCTGCGGTTCAGTGTTAGATTAAAATATAAAAGCACATCATCGATATGAGTCTACAAAAACCGTAAACCTTGCTTTATTACAGGTAAATATTAGATGTGTGACACGTACGTGTATATTTCTTCGCTTATTTCATTCGGATGCCAGTTGGACCAATTGTTCAATCGGCGGCGTCCAATAGGCAGCGTCCAATAGGCAGCGTCCAGTCGACGGCGCCGAATCATTTTACACCCTAATGAACAACTATTAACAAAATTCATACAAACATTGTATATATAAAACCAAGATAAACACGGTGCGAAATTAACGTGAACTGGTTGCATTATAGTACCTCATAATATGTAATATAAATGCTATAAAATAAGTGGGTATATAACCACTATTTTATTACACGTCATAATATATCATATTTTTCATCGGCTATTTCTCTCTCGTATATTGTATCGACCTATGCAAAGTAATACTTAACGGCGGGTTTATTGGTTTGCCATAAAAACACTAACACAAGAATAGTTTTATTGCAAAATAATCCGTTTAGGTGTGTAAGCGGTAAAAAATCTCATGAGAGGTAACACAGGGTTAATGCCTTTTAGGTATTTTATATCCCATAAGGGAATACATTACGTACTTTTTAAGGTGGTTCATTTTTTTTATTATTTAATTAAACACCTGTAGTTTTATTTTCCATGCTATATAAGGGTTAGTGTATCGCAATTTGCATTGCGCTGAATGAATATACTGTCCGACAACAATGAATCGGCGATAACAGGAAGTCGCTGTAGTCGCATATAGAAGACTCGAATAGAAGTTTCCGGACACGTTTAGCACCGGGGGTAGTAAACAAAATGCGTCCATTACGTAATACAAATCTTTGATAGCCATATTTTTAAATTAAACGTATATAAATTATGTTGAAATTTAATATAACTATAATAACTACAAATGTCAAGTTTAACAGTGCTCGGTTTTAGATAATAGGTATAACCTACGTATATTTAAAAAAAAAATGTGAATACATAAATTGGCGCACAAATAATTAGATCTTACAACCTCTTTGGGTCGTATAGTACTGAGATAAAATTCATGTCTAAATAAAACACGGTTCACGGCAAAATTTTGAAAATAGCCTATATACTTGATTATTTGTTAGGTTAGGTTTTCATTCTTGAATTATTCATGAAATTTGCCAAAATCGGCTATGAAAAATGGCGCGGTTCCCGCCTGGCTTCCTGTAAACCGACTTGTACCTAAAACACTTACAAAATACGAAATTATAGGCATATTTTTATTTTACTAATTCACTTTTAAATTCGAAAATGGTTAAATAATTTCAATACCGTCAAATGGGGTGAATAGCAACAATGGGGTTAATTGAAACAAGACTTCGAAATAATTTTGAACGCACCTGACAGCGCGCCAAAATAAAAAATTAGCAGTTTTAGTGATTGAGAATTTTATTTATTACATATATTATATAAGCACTGTTGTTTCATTGTTGATCTAGGGTAGTTTTTAATGAATTAAAATTTGATAAAACTGCTATCTGCGCAGCTATTCTTAACAGTTAGCACTTTAGCACGTGTCCGTTATTTTCATTGATCCAAATTAACACGGAATCCATTCCATACACAAGGCGGTAATCTACAGTAATTTGTAATATGGCGAAAATTTAGATTGGTAGACATGTCGGTCAAATTCGGGTATGTTCGTGCTAGCGGATACACCCGAACCCATTTTTTTTTTATTGAAACGTCAAACATATCAACGTAACCTACAATTTTATTAGTCATATCATTGCAATTGCAGCAAGTAGTAAAACAAAATATTATGTTACTACTAACTGCTACTAGCCACTTAATATTTGACAGGTCGCTGGGAACTATAAATTAAACCGGCGCCGTGACGTATTATTTTTAAAAACAGTCGGATCTTCCATCTCAATAATTTGTAAAATTGATGTACTCTATATCGCTCTAAAACTTAACACAGCCAAGATAGGCTGTAAAAGATAGCGCTTTTTGACAGTTTAGACGGCTAACTTATTGTAATAATTAACTGCCTGAATATATAAAGCTAAATAATTTACTCTTTCTGAGTGTAAGAATAACCTCCCTGGAGTTGAAAATATTTTTATCATTGATCAAATACTAAATCTTTATTTTTGCCTCCAGTTCTGCGCCCAAGGCTGATGCCTCTCTCGCCAACCCTTTGTTTCGCCTTTAGATGAGTGGTTTAAATATTCTCAGTTTAGAAATTTAAGGCTATACTTCAGCTGAGGCATGGTCTAAAACGATCGTGACTACGTGACGCGCAGATTCTGCAAACGACGCGTGACGAACAAAACATAATTTGTCATAAAAATTCAACATGCGTCCATTTAATGTTATGTTTATTGTTATTTAAGTAATAATAACATTGACATGTTTGGTTTTTCGAGTAAATACGTAATGTTTTTTAGTAATCTTTACACGATTTAAGAAATAATTCCTCCGACGCCATCACAAAACAAATTGACGTGCTCACAGGTCCACTATTGCTCTCCGACTGGCAACGCAAGCGAAATTACGTCCCACCTATTGCTGAAAATTATTTGCCGTTTCACTGAAGTATCCTCTTAAGGCGAAGTCTTCACTGAGCCTTTTTTAAAGAGGCACCTAGCGGAAAAATACGAAGCTTGCAATTTGAGACATTTTTTTGATAATTTACAATTTCAACTGTATTAATGAATAAATATGTATCTGAAAACATTAAAAATAAAAATATTTTTTATTTTAAGTCAAAGACAAACTTACAATTGTAAAAAATGTAATAAAATGTGAATTTGTTCTATCGGTCCGCACCCTATTATTACATATATTTTATGGTCATATTTATTATTAAAATTTAGTTTATTAAGTTTTCTAAGCATCACCTAAGCGATTTTTGACAAATTCATAGTTTTAATATTTTTTATATCTATTTTAAAAAACATCGATTTTTATAAAAAATATAAATGTGTAAAACTTGAAATTCTTTTTATTTATATTAATATAAATATTTTATTTATATTTATAAAAATAATTGATTTGATATAAATAAAAAGGATTTCAAGTTATACACATTTATATTTTTTTATAAAAATCGATGTTTTTTAAAATAGATATAAAAAATATTAAAACTATGAATTTGTCAAAAATCGCTTAGGTGATGCTTAGAAAACTTAATAAACTAAATTTTAATAATAAATATGACCATAAAATATATGTAATAATAGGGTGCGGATCGATAGAACAAATTCACATTTTATTACATTTTTTACAATTGTAAGTTTGTCTTTGACTTAAAATAAAAAATATTTTTATTTTTAATGTTTTCAGATACATATTTATTCATTAATACAGTTGAAATTGTAAATTATCAAAAAAATATCTCAAATTGCAAGCTTCGTATTTTTCCGCTAGGTGCCTCTTTAAAAAAGGCTCAGTGAAGACTTCGCCTTAACACATTTAGTTCGAATTTTGATCACTGAAATTGCATAACAAAATATAATAACTTCAATTTATTGTAAGTATCTAACTTGAATCACCACGAAACCTTGAGGACATCACTAGACATTTTATGATACGTTATCAAAAAACCACAGCGTGTGTTAGTAGGCAAGCGACCAAAGAGTACATAATAATATAGTCGTAAGTGATACCCACTGTCTATGGTTGCGACCGATTCGCGCACCAAGTAGGGATGTGAGAATGGTGATTTTAAACAATAAAATCGAGACTTTTCTCCTCGTTACCACACGGCATTTTCCCGCGCTTTTGTAAATCCAGACAATATTGCCGCCTTTCTGAATGTTGAAAATAATAAGGGCTGCAATAAAATATATCATTGGTTGATACTAGATATTTGTTTATTTAGCAATATATTTTTAATCATTAGCGATCCATGCCCGATATTTATCATGAAGAAAATACAGCCACATGTAATAATATGATATACATTGCCTGTGAATATTTGTGTACACATATGCAACGTAAATATTGTTTTAATGATTTTTTCCCCGTGGGTAAGTTACCTATGACACACGTCATAATGAAGTAGACATTTAATTGAAAAAAATCTTTCGAGCGCTTTAATGCTGGTGTCGATTCACTGACCACATGGCTAACTTCTGATTAACTTACGCAATCCTATTAGTACGTATTGAAAACTAACTAACAACAAACAAACCCTTACACACTTATGTTAAATTAATCTCCAAATATAAATAATAATACTAACATTTTACATAAATTGAATATACATAACTTGAAAATACCTCAGATATACTTATTCCTACTAGAAAAAATCGCATTTCAAAAAAAAACTTCGCCCGACGGGATTTGAACCCATATATCCACTGGTATCGCGCCAATATGCTATACACTCTATACAGTATACAGATATATCAAGGTTTATCAAGTTATATAATATGTTCAATATATAGAATGTTACATTCTCAAACCTTGTGAATTAATCGTTGAATAAATGAAATGGTTTATTAAAATTTGTGAGCAAGTTCACGCACACGTAGACGTTATAACTAAATATTTGGCGAGAGCCGGGCGTCGTTTAGTAATTAAGGCAATTAATGATTCCTTGATTTAAATCACAAAGACTTATAGTCAAGAATAACGGAATTTGATAAGCATTTCATGTAGAACCTACTCGTTAAAATTATCGTAATTAAGTAAGAGGCCTGTAGCGTAATTGGTTAAAGAATATTGGCGCAATACCAGTTGATATATGGGTTCAAATCCCGTCGGGCGTCGTATTTTTTTTCAAATGTGATATTTTCTAATGGGTATGTTTTCAAGTTATATATTTTCATTATATAGAATGTTACATTCTCAAATCATGTGAATTGCTCGTTGAATAAAAGAAATGGTTTATTAAAAATTTACATAAATTAATGCATTATTAGATTGGCCACAGTTATCGTTAGAGTTATCAATCGTTAGAATATTAAAGAGTAAAAAATGTGAACCAAAGTTAGACCGATATAACCAAAATTAGTTTTGTTTATATTATTTTATATTCTATTAAGTAGCAATTAAAAGTCATAGGCGTAGTACCTATCCGCGTAATGAATTACAGTGCGAGATAAACTTTATTCCACACAAAGGACGTCACTAAATCAACGTGAAAAGATCGTTCTGCAGTAAATATGCAGAGAAATATGCTGCCTGTAAACAGAGGAGACCGTAAAAATGTTTGAAATGTAAGATAACGTCTTTTAAATTAAGTAGGTTTAATTTGGAATACTTCATGACTTCTCGCTCTTCGTCGTTTTCATCGTGACTGAGGATCGTAACCACTCTTAATATGAATTCTGTTAAAAAATAAAAATATATATATAATATAGGTATCCCTTCCGGAATCCAGTGTCGGCCTGATTCCCTTCGATACTGGATTCTGACGATATTATAACAATGAGTTGGTTGCAACAAAGACAATAATATTAATAATACATTTTATTTAGATTTCTAAAATTAGCTGTAATGTGATAAAATACCTATACCTGAATGTTCTTGCCAATGAGCCATTTCCGAGAAGATGGCACCGAGAGACGACGACAATTGAGAGCATCATCACTTGCTGTTACCTGGGAATTATTGTAGGTAACTCAGTCGAGAATTTACCCTTTGCCGGACAGTTCATTTCTTATTAATTTTCTTATTTATAGAATATTTTTATTCTAAACTGTGCGCTGGCTGTCTTTATCTTTAAAATATAAACAGTTCTCCAACCATATTCTTTCCATACCCATATTCTTTTCATAAAATTTAAATTGGAAAAAATTCCCCAAAATTTATTGTAATTTGAAACACAAAAAATATTTTTTTAATATTTCGATATTACAGAACTAAATCGAATTAAGTATAGGTTCATAATTTCTAAATTTCGCTTTCCTGCACATTTTATGATTTTGGCGTTTAGGATAGTTTAGAATTGAATAGACGATTATATTCTACATTTTTTTTAATTCATCCTACAGTCACACAACCTACATGATATTAATACATAGTACTGTATCGATTATTTCTTGGGATGCTACGTATCTACAGCATCTATAAACCGCACGCCACTGATACGCATGCACATAATATTATTATACACTGGTACTAGTTAGTACATTCTGCCTTCATGTTATAAATATTTTCAACTACACATAAGGTTATTTATTCTCTGACCCAGAAGACGTAGATAATATGAAAATGGTCATATCTTTGCAAACACATTCGATTATTATAACAAGATGAATTTATACAAGAAATACACATACCTACTGTATAAATAAACTTGCAAAAAACTGTTATACTAAATGTTAGTTGATTGAATCAATTTGTCTTATTATAGTTATTTTTATCATTCAAATGTAGTTTATGAATTCTCTCGAATGTTATAGGGAGGATAAGGTGTAATAATTCATATTATTAGTATACTTTTTTAAACATCGGGTTTCATAAAAATTAATAATAGGTACCTACATATCGTCACTGTTCTGGCAGAATACACTAATTCGAAAAAATTACATATTGAGTTAGTTATACCAAAATGTTCCTTATTTCAAACTTTACCGTCTGGAAACCTTCTTAATAAATAAACAGTCTTTATTTTAAAATCATCCTTTTTACGATTACTTAATAAACTCACGTGATAGACCATTTTAACAACTTCAAAGTCAAATTACTAAAAACTAGTATTCTCCAGTTAGTGTATTCTGCCAGAACAGAGACGATATTATCTTTAATAATATCGATTCCAGCTTTATTATTATGACCACATCAAAGCTCGATTTGATATATTCGTAAATAAATAGGATTTCAAGTCATACATATTTTTATTTCGTAAAAATATCGATGTTTTTTATGTGTTACGGTACACTGCACTGGTTGGGAATCACTAGGCTTAATGACAAAAAAGTTAGAATCTGTTAGAAGGCAATTATATTCAATTAATCTCAACGTAAAATCTACAATATGCCGATTAAAATAATTTATTTTCGTCCAAAGCGCATCTTTTAGCAAATGCATTCCTGGTGATAAGTACATTCGGAGTTTACAGTTGGGAAAAATCTAGAAAATGGCTTCATAATTTTCAATTACGCTTTTGCATGACGTTTTTCTTAAATAAACTCCCTATTGTCGTAAATTATGAATTATGACGTCTTAATTAGAAATGCTTCGCTACCTTGCAGTCAGTTTTTAAATAATGAAAGCTTTGATAGTTTTAAAGCAGGGGCTTTAAATCGCAAAAGTATTATTTCCAGAGTAGACTATATCTCAAGGAATCATAATATGGACTTTTTGTATGAAATTTTTTTTTATAGCAATTATAGATGGATTTTAGTTAGTTACTCTTTAACCAAAACTTTTTTAGATATATTACCTACATACTCTGAGACAAAATTTAAGAATGTAATATTATTTTGTTTGAAAATACATAATATTTTGAAAGATCGCAGAAATATACATACCTATTTAGAGTGTTTTCAAGCACACATCTTTCACTTTTCGGAGAAAAGCTCTTAGCCAATTAAGCTACTGATCCAACTGTCATTCTGTCTGAGGTATTTTAAATATTGTCAATAAATCGCTACCATCTTTATAATTTAAATACGTCATAATTACATTTCTAATTTAGTTTTGATGTCCATTCCCTTGTATTAATTTAATTATTTTTAGTTGTGACGATAATTATATAAAATATATATTTCTTGCGTTTGCAGCATGTGTTTGTCATTTTGATTAGGTTGTCTTATATATCTACGTTTATTAATGATTGCTCATCTATATATTCAATATATTGATGGTCAATTATATAACATTAGTATTTTATCGTAGTGCAGCCCTGGAAAATCAATCCATTACAGTATGATGTTTCTAACAAATTAATGAGAAAAATCATAAGAAATGACTTTTAATGAATTTAATCATTACCGATGGTAATCTTTTTTCAGTTTCACTTTTATGTATTTAATTTCTACAGAAAAAGGTTTTCTCGTATGTGTTTATTATCGTGTATGTATGGTATCATGTCTCTCTTCTTTTTAACGTACATAAGATAGTATCTGTAATGACCCCGATATGTCGAGAAAGGATGAAGACGAGCGTACAGGGTGATAACCCAAATAGGTAGGCAGGTACCTTGAAATAATATGAGGGAAAGCGTGTTGTTTTCCCAAAGATTACGCGTATTCAGAATCATTGCATGGATCTGACGAATTAAAGCGATGACTCACAACCAATCATCTTTATAAATCTGATAAGAAATCTACATCATGGTGGTCCACGTGCTTCACGTTAAATCAAATATAAAATATTTTTAATTATATATTATATGTTGTAAAATGTTACATTGTTTGCCGATTTTATTTTGTAGGTAATATACTTACGAATAATAAATACATTGTTTATTGAATCTTCTTATATTAATATTATGTAATAGTTTTTTATATGATTTTACAAAATTATTAGTAAATCATTACACCAGTGCGGTTACTGCTAAAATTTGTTAAGTCTCGAAATCATGTTAAGGATTAATTACAATTTTGAAGTTTAAAATCCCCTCTAAAATCAGGCATTATGCTAATTTTCTTGTACTTTATGTGCATGTTCTATAATCTATATAACGAATGACCTTGAATTTTCTTTTAGCAAACATTATACACATAATCTATTGTTAACTTTAAATATCTAAATTATCGGCTTACCAACTTTTGGCAGCAACCCCACGAATTATACAAGATGCTTTCATAAGCTACTTATTTCATCTTGAACGAAAAATGGTTCGCAGAAAATCTGCTGCCACTATAAAATATAATATTTTGTGTTTATTACCAATTAATTAATGAGTGCTGCATTATTTAGCTGTGTTTAAAAAGAAAGAAAATAAATATTTTTAATCTTTGTCTATAATCAAGAAGTAGGTACCTATTCATTATTTTAAATTAGATACCTACACTTATTTGGAAAATTAAACGTTACCTATATTTCTTACTTTAAAACAAACTTGGGAATATCATTATTGTTATGAAATTGTGATTGTTAATTTTATTTAATATCATAGTGTGTAGGTAATGGTATTTTTTCAATATTATGTTTGTGAATCTATCCGCGTATACAATAAACTAGCTCGCGTGACCGGGTATAATGCAAAGCAATTCATTTTCACACATTCTATGCTGCATCCAAAAATTATGAAATTTTTATCTAGAAAATCAATGATTGCTTCGACTCCGTCCGTGTGACATACTAAAATAAAAAGATAACAGACAGTATGAATAATTAAAATACTGATTCGAATTGAATCTAATTTAACCAGATATATAGACAACGGTTGGAACTAGAGGCGCATCTTTTTAATCACACCGCTACATCGTTGATATCTGACCAACTATCCTCCTCGTGATGAATTGTTGTAAGTGTGTTATTTGATATCGGTTGGATGTAGCCGTGCTCCCCTCTATACACACTTTACCTCAACAATCCACGGCTTCTACATGACCATTCTACCTACTCGTAGTGAATTGTTGCAAGTGCGTCATGTTCGATACGTTTTGTATTGTAACTTCAGAACCTATTCGGATATATTAATTTAACTTTGATAAGTTGTTACCAACAATATAGTTGATGATAATCTGGGTAAATTTCATCAATATTGGTCTAATGGTTTTTGAGTTATAACGGAAAAAGCGTAAAAAACTTACGAAATTTAAAAAAAAAACTATATTTTGTGCTTGGGTATTCATTCATTGAAACTTTTATTTAAAACGCTGTTCAAAAAGCAAATACTTCGAATTCACAAACACTTAAATCAATTTTATTTATTAGTATGGTAGCAGAAGTACACGGCTTCGTACGAGTCGCTTCGTTGATTGGTATAAGTATTATATTATTTTATCTTATTTCAAAAAAAAAAAAAAACAAGATAGCTGTATCTGTAGCTAGGCATAAAATGTGTGGAAATGAAAATAAATCTGACAGGGGTAAAAGTCAAACAAAAGAACACTAAATTAAAATCGGTGTCCAAACTTTATCTTGTGTGATATAAATTCAAAATTGGAACGAATAAAAAAACGTAATTTGGATTTTATAATATGCTACTAATATAGATCAGTAGTAACCTATTCATGTATAAAATATGACGACACTTTATATCCATGAAAATTAAATAATTACCATTTTTACGAAGTTTTTTGTCCTTTTTTAATGCCCCTCTCCCCGTTCCACAATAGTAGTACAGTTACAAGAGTAATATAATCACCAATGTTTCACCAACTTTCTGTAATTTAATGAAATTTTTAAAAAAGCCTTCTGTCCCGTACAATTCTTTACCCCGATAAACACTTTAATGAGAAAAGTTGAAGACTTTATCTGCGAGAGGACTTTTTCACGGGTACGCCGAAAACAAAGAAACTGAATCGAAAGTTTGTGATGCACTCGTGTTCTTGGTGAAAGGTTATACAGATAAGGGGTGGATAGTGGATACCCTTTGAATTAACCCCTAAATGACAATTTTGTGAACACGAAGAATTCATTAACATCTTGAAGCTGGAAAGAGAGAATAATATTATTTATTTATTTTTATAAATTTGTAAATATATATATACATTCTTTTTAACACAACAACAGGCTTAGAAGTCCAATGACAGTAGTGTATTTGGTAATAGAAGTGAATGGTACATACATATACGGTAGTTTGTGTAACGCGCGGTGAACGCGTTGGAGACGAAAGATCGGTGGTAGGTTTCTCGAGCGAATGGAGGAGAGAGTTTATTTAATGATAAATACATACAATGGCAGGTGTAAAATTAATTGTGTAAGGTACGCGGTGAGTTCCATTCAGTCCGAGACGTTACGATAGAGAGTACTATTATCCGAGGCGTGTTGGTAGAGTGACGTATCCCACCAACTGTGATTCGCTATTTATTGGAATTAATATGCGATAACTTTTGGCAAGCTATTATTGAGTGGGTAACAATTGGGTAATATAATAACTGTCGCATTGCTGCTATCTCGCAGCGTTTCGCTGATAAGGCTTGGAGTTATCAACCCTTACCAACAGAAGACAGGCAATATAAGAAAAGAATAATACAATAAAAACACAGTCGTCCAGATACAATTAGTCGTAAGTTTTGGAGCATTAATTTGAAAGATTTGAGAAGCGTTTCAGTCGAATTACTATTAGTTAATTTCATCGTAATTAGGTAGGGTGCAGGTGGGTAAATTGGTTAAGCACATCGACCGAAATCCGATGGATGGCCGGCTTGAGTCCCGCTCGGTATCATATTTTTTTATCATATTTTATATAAGATTTTATCAATAAAGCGTTTGTTTTTTTCCCTCCATTTTTTATATTAATACTCAGTATTTTATATGTATGTACCTATATATTATTTAAATCTTAATAAAATATTTTTTTGTTTTATTTATTTAATAATCCAGTTAGCAAACCTTCAGATTTTATAATAAACAAATTAATATTAATTGTACGCCCGTAATTACAGGGTTGAGGAAAAGTCTTTTGTAAATTTTCTTTGATTATCTTTCACTTGATATTCGACCTACCATTTACGCGTGACCTGCTAAAATCTTTAATTTTCCCTCTAGCGGAACAACTGCGACCTCCTTAAGAACGTTATTCACGTTATGGTAATTCCTTGGCATTGTTTAAGGAGATTTATCATCGCCATCTATCGGTGTGATTTCAAGACATCGCATTTAGGAATTAAAATATCTGACACGGCTACAATTAACAATAATAATATGTAATTTGGCTGAACCGATGCTTGTTTGGTATATCTATAGAGACATCGACCTCAAGCAGTAAAAAATATAAGTAGCAATGGAACAAGTACGACCACACTCAATATAAAGCCTAGTTCAAATTAGGCTAGTATTTTAGTCAAGAGGCGAGTGATTTACTTACTACTACATGTTTTAGTAACTGATAAGTGTTCGAACACAATCAATATAAAGCCTAGTTCAAATTAGGCTAGTATTTTAGTCAAGAGGCGAGTGATTTACTTACTACTACATGTTTTAGTAACTGATAAGTGTTCGAACACAATACGTTAGTCAGTGGCATGTCAATATGAACAGGGTACCTACAATGTAAAGTAAAAATAAACAATTTTATTAGTAATGGCTATATTATCAAGATAATGTGGATAAGAAAATGAGGCAATAGGAGAAAAAATGTGCTGATGATCATTGTAAAGCTCAAATTACTTTGACAGATTCTCAGGTCAACCGTTTGCCATGATCCCACCCGATCGCTTTTGGGTCGTTCCCTGGAGTCTGCTGGACTCGTGACCGAATTGGAATAATTTTTATTTTTTGGGTACGATAATGTCGTCGATTACCGGGAACGTACAAAAATATCGAAATTGACCTCGAGCTCTAAGAGTGTCCGCACGTGCGTATTCTGTCATAGTACTGTCTTGCGTTCGACATAACAACACAAATTTGACGTTTACATCATGGAATGAAGGATGCCTGACTTTATTCATGATTTTAAGAGACAAGTTGGTAGCTGAATCGTTCTGGTTAGTTGCTATTTAAAGTTGACGATCGTTGACTCTGGTTGGGTCTGCGAGTCTGCTGGTATAATTAAGCCTTAAGTAGATTGCTTGGCTTGTTTATTGTTATAGAGTGGAGATTTAAAATTTCAAAACCCAAGGTTTAAATATTTCAATACAATTATTTTTAAGGTTATATCATCGCTCCAACGAAACGACATTTTTCTGACAACTAATGAGTTTAACTAAAGATAACATGTTCAGATGAATCTCGCGGTTTATTTGGTAATTAATGAGGCGTGGTGTGGACCGCTTCTCGATCGAGAAAAAAATTGATTCGACTAAATAATTATGTCATACACCTTCAGTCACTAAATTACTCATCACTGACTAAAATACTTGCATTATCTAAACTATGCTTAGGAGTAGTTCGAAGCACACAGTAACCATCCGCAAAATACGTAAAACTACCAAATTTATTTAAAATTCACAAGCTAATCAAATTAAATTATTTTACTATTTTATTAAATTAAGTACACAGTCATACTTACAATAAACAAGTTAGAAAATACAAGTCGCTGTGTTTCTAAATCCAATAAAAAATAATTAATGTTTACTTAACATACATTCGGAAATAAATAACTTTAACAATTACAGATCTCATTATGATTGAAAAGAAAAGGTTACATTTTTTTATTAAAATATTCCATTATAATGCGGGTAATATGCAACTTTATCAATCAAGTAACCGGTTGAATATTTCTAACATTGTGAAACTGAGTTGCCATTTGAAATTCCGTCGTATTGGGCGGCCGACCTAAGAATACGAGACGCTCTGGATGGGTTTAATTCCCAGCTAGATCAAAGTTTTTATGTTTTAATTTTCAGTTAAAATACCGAGCGTATTTCTTGCAGAGCATATTGTGTGTTATCCTATCTCCGGCGTAATATACATTGATTACCGTACACGAGTAATATAAATTCCCATCCCAAAAATATATTACTTATTTGATAGACTTGCCAAACTTCACTCTCTAAAACAATTTTTATCTCTTTGCCTTTATTACATTACGTTATATTATATAAAGAGGAAACTTTTCAAACATATAAATATGATTACAGTGACGTGCTTGTTTATTATTTTTCTACATTACTAACCATCATCATCACCGTTTTGGTACAATAACCCTTAGCGGATCTTGTCCTCCTTCAAAAATTTCTTCCACCCTAGACGATCCAGTGCCGATACCCTACTGTTGCTTTGGCCAAACATTCTTTAATAACATGCGATGCAATCCAACCATCTCATTTTCGGCCGCTTAGGGTTTCTCTTGCCCTCAGGGGATACGTAGGTCGCCTTACTAGTATTCTACGCACGGTCCAGCCAGCGCAGTTTCCGTATTTTCATAGTCCGCGTGATCTTAACGCCCCAATAAAGTATATATAGCGTATAGCTCAGCGTTGCCAGACGTCCCGTTTTTTACGGGACATCCCGATTTTTAAACAAAATTACATTGTCTTGCGTGGGACAGCTAAATTCACGATTATTCAACAGAATTATTAACGATTTCAAAACATTCCATAAAAAATACAAACAATATGTAGATCAGCGCTACGACTTTTCCCGTGAAAAAGATTTTTGCAGAGCTGTTTCATAACCTTGAAGAACAAAATAAGTTTCAAAAGTATATCTACATAGAGGATGCGGTATCTACCTGTATTAAATTTGACTGAATTAGGTAGATATGGACCTGATGTATGAAGAATTTAGCTCATTAAAACCTTGTATTGATGTGATTGCGAAAAATTCGAAAGACTCAGCTGCACATAGGGATTACAATACCGGTATTTCAAAACCGGTATCTCAGTATTTTTCGAAACCGAAAAACTGGTTTTAAAAATCAGACAATACCGATATATTCGGTATTGAAAGTGGAAACAAAATGTATTAACTAACATGAAGAACCGGTTTAACAGGACTGTACATTTTTGTTGAATTACGCGATATATAATTTACGTCCGTTATCATTATACATGTAGGTACATTTAAAAAGTATAATAAACTAATAAAACATTAGGTGGAATTATCAGGGATATTCGGATTTGGGATTATCGGTATTTCCTATTGAATACCGGTATTCAATAGGAAATATCTAAATACTGGTATTATTATTTTCGTTCGGTATTGCAATCCCTAGCTGCACAGATATGGCAATTGTTATTAAAGTTATTCCCGGAAAAAAAAAGGCTAAACATATTTTCAAGCTAATTTTATTTATTTTAATGTTGGTATACATCTAATTGCTATACCGAACGAGTATTTTCTCAGATGAATTTAAAATGGTCAGACGCAAGAAACAGCTAATGTTCTGTTGAGTTTTAGTTCGTAAACTTTTTAAAAATCTAGATATTCATCTATTTTATATTAATTACTATGTTAACAACATATTTCATTAGTGGCAATCAATATTGAAAAAAATATTATGCTATTACACCCGTTTATGAACCACGCCACTGGAATAGGCCCAATAGTGCCCGGGGCCGATATTTTTATATGAAATTCCCCGTTGACCGTCCTAGAAGGAATTGTTTTGAGATTAACCCTATCAAAGAGGAAAGAAATATTTATTATAAGGAAAATAATATTAAAAATAAGTGCAGGATATGAGACTAACACTGGCCTTGAGCACTAGACAATAAATCTATTTCACCGGTTTTATATTTTATTTTCATCGCGATTTTTCTTATTAGCAACTTCTTATTTCTGCAGTATTTGCCTGCAAAATTAAACATCCAGGAGGGTAATTTTTTAACCAAGCAGTAGGTATCTAACCTATGTAAGCAACCTGCTTTGATTTTGTATAAGAAATTTTATTTCTGCTTCGCGTTTTACAACCGCATCCAAGTAGCGGAGGCTTTTGACTTTCACATGCTTCCCCGGTAGAGGCGCTAGTTTGTCGTTGAGGATTTTCACAGATCAGAATTTTGATTTAGTTGTATATTTTAGAATAACATTGTTGTAACAAATATTTTACGTACCTGGCTTAAACCGAAATCCAATAATTCAACTGTAAGTTTGCTTTCTTTTCGTCAACGCTGAATGCGCTTTGATACCTGGCAGTCCAGCACCACGGTGCTCGTCGGATGGGTGGCCCTTTTTTAATTACTATTATAGAATAATTATTATTATTGTAAAATTTACTAAACCGTATCATACCCTTTTTTAAATACATACCCTCCGAGGCGATGTATTAAATTCGTCCACCCCATTATACATAACACTACTTACGACAATTCGAACACAATAATTCACAATATTACATTATTG
Source organism: Rhyacophila brunnea (assembly GCF_057557595.1). Lineage (NCBI taxonomy): Eukaryota > Metazoa > Arthropoda > Insecta > Trichoptera > Rhyacophilidae > Rhyacophila > Rhyacophila brunnea. The sequence continues at coordinate 15,521,785 of NW_028232806.1, forward strand.
TCTGATTGACGTGTGTAGCTATAATTTCGTAGTCTTTGGTAGGATATTCTTCGCCAATAATTCATCCCCACAATTATTATTCGACTAGAAAATTCTTTGCCACATATATTTAAATAAATATGACTGTTTTCAGATAATATATCTTAATTTTTACGGATTGTTTTACATTCGTTCAAAGCTGTTTCATGTATATTTCTACCTATTTTTAAATGATATTTAATTTTTTTTAAATTGTTTTATTATGTTTAATCCTGTTTTATTATATAACGATGTAGGTAACTATATAATTATATTATTGTTGAAGAGGGTTAAGCAATTCGAAAATTTCAATTCTTCAACTTGTAGACGTATCCAACCCAATTGTCAGGGAATAAATAGGCTCTTAATTACCCCAACAGTAGACATTTAAAATATTAGCCAATTAATGCTTTGCCTCAAGACCCATTCTCAAGAGAATGGCCTCTGCAACGTTCCCAAAAATTTAATTCAATATACATTGTATGCATTTATAATTGAATAATTAATTCAACCGGAATTCTCATTAATTTATAGACTAATAATTATAATTTGCACAGTGATAGACTACTATTCTTCTTTTTTTCTTCTTTTACCCTGTCACTCCCTAGCATCGGGTCATAGGGAAAGCACAAGTTTGCGCCACTTCCCTCGGTCCCCGCGCCTCCCGCCGTGCCAGTCCTGCAGTGTTGTAGTGATCGTATATGTAGCTTATGTGACAGATGTAACATTTATTCGAGTTCATAAGCGGACACGGCAGCCCTCGGTGATTGAAATAATCACAAAGAGACGCTTCACGTGGCTCTGTTCCGGTGCCGCCAGAGAGTGCGACACTTCGTACCACAGAACAGAGTAATAAATATAATTCAGAAAGGCTATACCCCAATACACTACATTTTGAAGCAGGGCTTTCAATGTGTAAGTGTCCTACGAAAATGAAACACATTATAGACATGCAATAGTGTGTGTTGCAACCTTCGAATATACCAATACTGAATGATCGTCAATGCATTAACCGAAAGCAGTTGTCATAACGAAGGACCAGCTTAGATCGGTGGCCAATTACTCCACACCCGTTAGGTATTTCAGTTCCCATTAATTATATGTTCCCTGCTTCGTGTCCTAGTACTATTACCGAATCAATATGTATAGCTTAAAGACAATGCAATAACTACGACTTCCATATTAGAATGTGAACTGTTTGTCCGTTGTACTTTTTTGTCGTACCTAATATACTTATAGAGGTATCAAGTAGTTCATAACGCTCTTCACTTGATCGAATAATCGAGTAGGGGACCATCCCGGGTGACCCCCGATTTTTTCACTGGAAAACAATCTCTCTAAATTTTCATCATGTGACGTAAAACTGTAGAATTTTCTAATGAAATAACATATTATGAGAGCTGTTTGCATTGCTATTTGATAACTAACTAAACGTTTGTATATCTTCTGAGACTGGCAGATGTATATATCATTTTGATGGAAATGAAAATCCTTTTTATGAGATACTGTTACGTCACTTAAAATCGTATGTAAGCGACTCGTAGAGAAGTTGAATACCTATCAAAAATGATAAGATGTGATATGAAAAATTCTTCACGTACAGGATGCATAAATATTTAGAATTATTTATTGTAGAGCAGAAAGGTAAAATATAGATACTTAACTGAAATCAGTGAAATTTCAAAAGTTCGATAGTGATTTAAAATTGATAAATTTTAATTGTATTTGTATTTAATAAATAAATATTTCTAACTCTATTTCTATTTTATACTCGATCGGGGCTGGAAATACCTCAGTTCCAGGGTCCCCCCAAATTATCAGGGAAAAAAGTTGAGCAGACGAACCATCTGTTCCTGGGTGAATGAATGTGCAGGATCCAAAAACTTGGTCATCGGAAGAAATGTTTAGTATTCAAAATATAGTCAAGTTCAGATGTCATGATTCGGAAAAATCACCAATTTTACCTGCATGAGTAGAAGAAATCGTGGAACTGTTAAAAATATTTTATATTTTTCGAGACTTACGTGGTTTGTTACCAACCTAATTGACTTTTGTGTTGTCTCCACGTGTTCTTCCCCGTTATTTCCTCAATATTTCGGGCTCATTGCAGAAGCCTTCTCCAAGAGTTAATGTCTTCAAGTGAAAAATAATATTTAACATGCTACCTCAGAATACTAAAGCAAACGGTGCCCCAGATGGTTGCACTAAATTATAAGTACTATGGGTCATCCACTTCCACAGGTTTTGCGTGTTATAGGATGCCATGAGGAGTAGAAATAGTATATTGAGAAACCAAATCATCAGGGAAAATTCTCAGTCCTAACGAAGTAGAAGAAGAAGTAACATTCTATACACCTATATAATTTGTATTATTTTTTTGTTTCTGTGAGGAGGGTCCAGGGCTGTAACCCCCCCTCCTTATTATGCGCATGAAATAGTGTTGAGATCGAGATCGAATTCACGCCTAAATAAAACACTTAAAAATACGCAATAAAAACCACGGGAATACAACAGAAGGACAGAAGAAAATAATATGAGTAGGTATGTAAATTGAAAATACAATCATATTATCGTATAATTTATATAAAATTCTGGTAGACTCTCGTAAGAATCAAGTCAAAAATCTGATAATAATGACAGACTTTTTAACTGATATATTTTGAAACTAATCAATATCAAATTAATGTTGTTATTTAATTTAATAGAATCGGAACATAACTCGTCGCTGTAGGATTGGTTTGTCGAATAGACCAAATGTTCAGGAGACGAAAAACAAACTTCATAATCCTATATTTAAATACATGGAGATATTTAAATTGTTATTTTTACAGCATATTATAAATGATGTATTCTTTGTCATTACAAAGTAATTTAAAGAAAAAAATGGTTTAGTCCATATAGATACAAAAAAACATTCTGCATTAATAGGCCGATTTCGACAAAAACGGATATTCGACAAACCAATCCTATAGCGACGATTACTGTCAGCAATGTTCAAGAAACAACACGTGATTCTTTATCACAATGCTATTATTCTATTACCGACCATATCCGATCCTAAGAAGATCATATGGACCTCCACAAAGAGGAGGTTTGTATTAACAGACTTTGTCTTTATGAAAAATTGATGTCAGCCACTTGTTCAACCTATTAGGTCCATACTCTGACGCATACATAAATTAAAAAAAATAATATGTGTACTTTTGCCAGACCCAGGATACGAATCTTGGACCCGGTCATTGTTAACTGTGCAGCGACGAAATGTTATATGTAAGTATAATATAGTAGCTTAAAAATAATTCAAATCGAATCGTAACATTTAGAATTCAAATAACACAACTTCAATTCGTTTATAAGCACCGTGTATATAGTATTTACACATAATACTGTCTCCTAATATCATCCCTTTTATGTCATTCTCTTTGTCTTACTTAATACATGATTTTTGAGCCTGTCAAATGAATCAAGCTGTATAGTGAATAATATTCCTTCGCGGAAGATTACGCGGCTCATAAATATATCGATATTTTTGTCAATATACGCGGCACAATATCAACAGTATTTGAAAAATCTCTTTCAGGCAATTTTTATTTACCTCCAAGAAATGGATTGACTGTATTGAACGATGCAGCCATAAAGATTTTCATAAACTGAGAGATATTTTCATCTATCTTTCATCACATCGGTGATAAACGTATTGAAAAGATATTATGGCAAAAATGGATAAAAGAATAATATAATAACGTACCTATCTTATAAAACTTATTATACTTTATTGAATAGGTAAACTCACGAATAATAAATTATATCCATTTATAATGAATTTGGATGACGGAATAATTCCGATCTCTCATAAGATAGATTCAATACTTTCAACTTCTCTGTTTCTAAAATATTTACATAAATAAATCAATAAATTCGTATATTTACTGATCCTACTAAGATTAGGGATTGCAATACTGCTTTTCAATTATTTATCGATACCAAAATACCGGTTTCAAAAATACTAAATTCCGGTATTTTCTGTAGAAAGCATGTATTTTTACAACGTTTTTATTAGCTCGTATTCTTGTTTGTCCGGTGGTTGTTAGTCCAGTATAAATCTTGCAATCGATTTTTAACTAACTTCCCGACTAGCTAGACAATTGAAACTTTTAGAATATATTATCAGAACACGATGCCAATACATTCTTTTAATACTTTTAGCCATTTTTAAGCAGAATTGAATTTTCAGTTAATTCTGTTTTGTATGGAAAGTTATTTCAGAAAAATCAGTCAAAAGTAAAAGAATATTATTGGTTGCTAAGGCGGTAGTCCTAGCAACTAAATTATTAATATATACGTGCGTTACTATGGAAATCAAAATGAAATATCAAAATGACATTTCAGTATTCTATATTTGTTTGTTTGTTTTAAGTACAAGTTTGAACATATTGAGCATGATAATTGAACAGAAATTTTAAAAACGTTGTATATAAAAAGTTCTTTTTATCTTGTAATTATTTAAAAATGAATTTAATGTTATTACCATATAGCAATATTAACAATATAAATAAGTTTTATGCTGCCAAACCATGCCAAATGCAAATAATATATCTGACTGAAACCAACAAAAGGTAAATAATATTAAATAAAATCCCTCAATAATATACTTATAGAATTGTCGCGATTAATTAACATATTTCGAAAAAGAAAACATTCTTATCAAATATTTCAAATTATTCTATAAATTTACATTGATCCAACGTTGAATTTTAAACAGATTTTTCTGTACCCGGACTTGCAGCATTTGTAAAAATTATTAGTTCTAAAATATTATGATTTCCTACCTACATATTTACAAAGGTCGCACAAAGGTTGCTTTAAAATAGTGTTTCAAATGGATTTTAATAGTTATAATAATTATTGATAGGTGCTTCTTTTTTCTATAATATGTTTTGATGAATACCGGTATTGGTATATTCTCTCGGTAGAGACTCTCTTTAGGTACATAATTTAATATATGGACGACCCCTAAGATAACCGATAACTAGTGTGTGTTATGAAACTAGTATTTCAAATTTACTTATTTTCACATTTACAGGATCTTTACAAATTATAAATTTAAGACGTTCACAACATTTAAAAACACAGAAATATATGCAGTATTAAAAAAAAACAGTATAAAGATATACATATAAATAAATATTTAAGTATAAGTATCGTACTGTTGGTTTGCCTTCACTTAATTGAAATTTGTGTAATCGTCAAAATAATTATTTTTAAGTCGTCCAAACGAAAACATTATTATTATACTTACTATAATTTTACAACTTCTTGAGACAACCTAAAAAGATGGAAATACTTTTACATCTCCCCGAAAATTATTTCGTGTCGTCCATCCATCCTGTTGGCAGAATAGATGACCTAGAGGCCTTTACGTGACGCAGTATCTGCTCCACAATGCGTTTTGTCCATCTGTCGCCTGAGACCGTTTCGGTATGTACTGCACATTCAGACTAGTCGAGATTGTCCGAACTAAGAACAAACTAATAGTTAGAATACGTACATTAGAACCGGGATGACAACAAGTCCAAATATAGTTATTCCTTTATATAAACAGGGTTTATCACTCGATATTAACAAATAATAAACATTATTAAATTTAACGACACGCGTTGATGAGTATACACATTTGCGTTTGGGTCTATATAACTTTATAATAATTTTTCTCACTACTGTGTTGTAGAGCAGTGGTCCCTAACCCCCGGTCCGTGGATCAAATGGTACCGGGCCGCCCAAGGAACATTAAATTATTTCCATTTTATTTAGTGTGGTGTATTTCTCTCGGGTTTGTGCGACTTTCCATGGACGAGAGGTAAACCGGAGATTGCCACTACAGCACTTAAATCTCTATTGCTATTTCCGACATATTATCTCTGTGAAGCGGGGTTTTCCGCAATTACAACAACCAAAACAAACTGAATAAACTGGACATAAGCAACACACATCGGGTGTCATTGTCTCCTATTACCCCAAGATGGAACCGTCTCGTTGCAAAGAAACAAGCTCAGGGTTCTCGTTGATTTAACGTTCTAGTGAGTTAAAATGTTAAATCACTTTATATTCATTTTTTGGTGTAACTGTATTTTATTTTGAAGGCATGTTTAAATACAATTAAAATAAAATTATTAAATCAAAACAATCTAAAATATAAACAATCAATGTCCCCCCGTCAGCGGGCCGCGGTAAAATTATCAAACGTTGACCGGTCCGCGGCGATATAAAGGTTGGGAACCACTGTTTTAGAGTGTAGACGATGACATCCATAGATAAAGTGTTGCCCTTATGCAGCTTCAAATACGACTCCGGCCCCAGCCTGATTCACAGGAAGACCACCATGGGGCGTCCCCAGGGCTCCGTCCTGGGTCCCCTTTTGTGGAACATACTGTTTGACGACGTTCTGTCTCTGCCACTGCACGCTCGTTGCGTACGCCTACGACTTGCTCTTGCTTGTTGGGGCGACGAGCCGACCGGCACTTGAGCGTGCAGCCACGGACGCCTTGGGCAGAATCCTTAATTGGGAGTTGCTGAACAAGCTGACCTTTGCCCCGAGAAAGACGGAAGCTGTCCTCCTCAGGGGTAGTTCTCGGGTCAACATAACTTGACGGCCGCCCACGGTTCATTTTGTGCCTCACCTTAGTGCGTTTCTCCGAAAGGGTTACGTATCTGGGAGTAATTCTTGATGACAAGCTGTCTTTCGTTTACCACGCCAAGACGGCCGTCTCTAAGGCCAATTCGGCCTATCAGAGAATGGCCCGAATGGCAGGCAGCAATTGGGGACTTAAGCCTAGAGCCCTTAAAGTTGCATACGGCGCAATTTTCATGGGAATTGCCGGTTACGCCTCCAGTATTTGGCATTCCCGAGTAAACTCCTTAACTCACGTGAGACGCGCACTACTAAGCGGGCAGTGACTTGCGCTGATCTCGCTTACCAAAGCCTACCGCACAACTTCTACTGACGCGCTTGCCGTACTCGCGGGGGTGCTACCCCTTGATCTACACGTCCAAGTCAGAGGATCAATCACCCTCCTCTTGAGGGGGATCAGCACAACACTCGCCGGTGTCCATATGACACCACCGCAGACATCCGAGGACGTTCCTTACAGGAAGACTGTAAGCGGCATTGTGTACAAGACCGCATTTGCGGCATGGCAGGCGAGGTGGACCGCCTCCCCCAAGGGGCGGCACACTTACCGTTTTTTTCCAGACGTATTCTGCAGGCACCAAACTAGAAGACTCCAACCTTCGCACTGGATTAGCCAGTTCCTCACCGGCCATGGCAACTTTGCCGCCAGACTCCACGAGTTTGGCTTGATAGTAAATGGGCCTGGTTGTACCTGCGGGCATGACCACCAAGATGTTGAACACATCCTCTGGGATTGCCCGCTTATGGAACTCAAACGAGCGGAGCTGTTTGCCAGGGTCCATCCTCACATGGGCCCAATTGGACATGAAGATCTGATAGTAACCGAGGCCAACTTTGCGGCATTCGAGAAATTTGCAGCGTCGTATGGGGAGCGGGACAGTCCCGACTCCTCTGTTGACTCATCCATTTCAATTCGTGAGACTCAGCATGCGGGTACACAGGGCGCTTAACGTTAGCGGACAGCAGAGCCAATCCAAAAAACAAAAACATTTCTTTCTTAACTTTCTTCTTTAAGCACTACGGTGCATGGTTGCAGTATCAGTCCCGTGCGGCTCCGTCTCGGGACGGAATGAGCACTTAAAATCACTTCTTTCAGACACTTTTAAAGCGTCATGGAAAGCGGCCGTGCATATCCACGGCTGTGCATATATGATGGGTGGTGGTGGGAACTTTAACGTAGTCGCCCCATATAGTTTTTTTTGTTTCAATGCTCATGTCAATTTTATTGTTTCCTTACTACATTTTGTTACTTCATCATCACCATCATAATCAGCGGGTGTCGATTCACTGTATAAAGGCATCATCTAGCTCCTTCCAAGTTTTTACTGCCATGTAAATCATTGTATGAAGATATTATCATTGTATGACTATTGTAGTCCAGCGGTTGCACATGCACCAAGCAAATTTTCGGCCCATAATGGTATTTTCGCGTTGTTCTCAATATAGTTGTCGGATTACTATCAGGTATATTAAGAATCTATGTTTCAGATGCATACGCGAGTAGCTATTAGTAGTACGCATTAGTTGAACACTTTAAACATAATGGGAAGTCACTTTTAAAGATACTATTTAGGAGCCCAAATGAGCTCCATCCCAGTTTGGCTCTGCGAAAAATTTCATCATACATATATCAATAGGGCGTCGGTTGACATTAATTGTTGTCCAAGAGATACGAAGTTATTTTCTTATTAATTAATGGCTGTATTTAATGAATAAATCCAATGAAAATCTTGTCTACATAGTGACTGGAGCGAGTAGTAATTGTCAACGCTGCAGGTATTCTCAATTTCGTGGAGTCTACTCTAAACAGTTGTTCCATTTGTATGCATCTTCACCTCAATTTTCCGCCAGTAAACAACGCAAGAGCAACCTGCCCCCACAGGACGTCAATGGTCGTGGAAATGAAAAAAAAAGCTACATAATGTAGAAAAAGCATAATGACGCGTCCTAAACCATCATTAGGCATATGTGGTAAATACCAAGTACTAAATCTCTTGTCACTGCACAGGCTAATATATATAGCACACATTTCAAATGTCGCGTGAACATTCAGAAGCTGCTGAACTTTTTTGATCCATGCTTGCAATCTTGCAACTTGCATGATGCGTGTTTACACGTGCATTTTCTTGTTATAGTCGCGATAATACGTACTGTCAGCAGTAAATTCATGCACGTGTAAACGGGGTAGTACTAATTTGCAACTGAGGTGTTTGTCAAATTTTGTCAATATTGGCGACCAGATTTTGTTGTTTGAATCCCACTAATCAGTAGGTACTAATACTAATAGTAATTTCATTGCTTCTTAGTCTTTTTTTTTAATGGTATTGTCTGCTTCTGATGTGTTTTCGAAGTGTGTATAGGTATTACTTATTGATTAATTGAATATAAATTTTGCGTTTTATTAAATTAATCAAAAATACAATGTAGTTCCACCATAAATTGACAGTTAATACAATAAAAGAAATGTGTATACTTATTACATTCTTCAATCTTGTAAATTATTCGATGAGTTTATAAATTTCTAAATTGAAATGCATAAGAAAATATTTGTAAGCCTGTGAGTAGACAATAAAGCAATTTCGGTTTGTACATCTTCTCTGAGATATAACCTATAGGCACAATAATTATTATTGGAAGCAATTCATTGTGCCGTGCGGGTAAATAATACTCGAATAAATCACAAACTTAGATGCCGATATTGCTACGTGCCCTTTCTGGGGGCCATTTTGAACCCGTTTGCACAAACGTATCTGGCCTAACTTCAAGTTGGAGCGATGATAAACGCGATCCTGGACCGGAAGTGGAGTTCGCGTGCACCGGAAGCGGAAACACGTGGCGTAACGTGACCGGAAGCTGTTTACACCATCAGGCAGGATGTTTCATTCGCTGCCTCTACGCTCTGGTGACTTAAGGTTGATATGGTCACCCCTTTATTATTGCATGTAAACATTAGTGTGTTGCCTTGTCGTTGTGTAATGGGGCAAACTTTTAGCCTAATTCTAAATTTAATAATATAATATTTCGATATGAAAATGGGACAAGGTCTCTTGTAGAGTAGTGGTCGACCGATTTTTAAGATATAGGCACTACTTCAAAAACATCACGTCTCAAGGTTGACTGCGTTCAATTTTAAGTTGTGGCATTTATTAAGTAGGTATAATAGCAAGTTATACAAATATTTAATAAATATTCAATTTATCAAAACAAAATATCAATAACAAAAATCACTAGTTTAACGTGATTTAGGGCATTGATTTCATCTTTCTCAGAAAACTGGATGTGCTAACAGAATTTGTATTGATTCTTTAATAAATTAATATAAAAGGGTGCATATTCCAAATTCGCATTATTGTCTTTACGACATTGTTGTTATATTCTGCTAACGTATCCTCACGTATTCATTTAACTATATTGCCTACAGATGGCCTATATTGTAATATTATTATAATAGATGGTTAAAAAAGAATTCTGCTGACATTGTCATAATGATGGAACACAGAGGAAAATAAAATAGTAGAGCGAAAATGCGGCGTCTGATGAAGATGTCGTGTTTTGAGAAAAGGTCTGCATTCCTCAACATAAAATATTATTTTTTGACTGCACAACCATTGCTGAAGGCAGTATTTCCCAACCGATGTGTCGCATTTTTTTTTAAGAAAATAGGTGCAAATTTTGGTGTCTTGAATTTATAATAAGATTTAAAGTGTGCCGCTAACTCAGAAGGTTGAAAAACGATGTATTAGGATGAGTGTAATGCTTCTAGAAAAAACTGCAATTGAATATATTTTACTGATATTTTTCGTTTTAAATACCTAATGAATACGTAGGTATCTAAAAATAATCTGTGGCTATTTTTATTATTACAATTTAGTTCAATAAGTTTTCCACCCATGTCGGTCGTGTGGCTTAAGCATCGGCCTATAACGTCGTGGGTCCCAGGTTTGAATCCTTGGTCTAACAAGTACTCATATTGTTTTACAATTTGAGCAAGTGGTTAACATCCATATCTCGTCAAAACAAAACATGTTAATACAAACCTCCACTCTGTGGTCGCCCATATTATGATCTTAACGATTAGACATGGTAAAAAAAAAGTTTTCCGGAACGTTGTATGGAGATTTAAAAAAAATATTTATGGTCTTGAAGTATTTTTATATTTAAAATGGGCAGATACGGGCAGATGCTAATTTATATACAACATGCAAAATTATTGTCAATATTATGTCAGGCAGGGTCGCTAAGCACATACGTATCCACATTTTTGACAAAATATGTATCTCATCTTAACTTAGGAAAAATTATAAATTAGATAGGTATTAAAATATCACATTACACTTAAGAAACATACATATCACTAGAAAAAAAATGTTGGCACCGAATGGGTCTTGAACTCATAACTATCATATTCCGGGTGTTGTGCTTTACCGTTTATGCTACTCACTCATTTTCACAGGATATACTTCTGTAGGAATATATTTTGCCGATAGAAGGTTCGTTAAAATGAATAACCCAATTATCCGAATATTGACTGATTATTTACAAAATTATTACACAATATCACTAATTATGTGAAAGCTTAGAATGCAAAAGCTCACAATGGACTTGATTTTTTCCAACAACTAAAAACCTCACTTTATTACAGGCAGATCTTTATATTAGAAATCGTAACGTGCGTGTATTGATTTACACTTTTGATAAATCTATTTGGTGCTCAGGAGTCCGTCGTCCAGTTGTCTTGGTGTCCAGAATGCGTCGTTCAGTCGGCGGTGCCTCTAAATTCCATATGCCAATAACAATGATAATGTGTAGTTTTTACATTGCGTTTAACTGTGATTAGAGATTGTAGAACTTTTACACAGAATTTTTAATCCCTAATAATAAATAATAGGTAATTTATTACTAAAATCTTAAATTTGCTCGATTTTTTTTCGTGTTTGGTGTCGAAACAATACCAATTTATTTATAATACATATTATATAACATACCATACATCTCATATTAAGTGGCACTCTCATGACGATATGTTTATACAATAAATAGGTAGGTAGATAGGTATGCATGCTATTTCCAATCCCATCATTTAATGAAGGGTATGAGGGTATATGTCATATACTATAATTATAGTAAGTTTTCAATACATATTATTATATTTTTTAAATTTATAAACCAATAGTTTTCTAAAAGTTGCATTTATCTAATTCACAATAATATGACTTATTGTTTTTTATCAAACACATAGTATTTAAAATATTTCGAAAATCTCGGGATTCCAACATTTTTAATCCTGAGACGTCAGAATCAAGAAATCGAGCAGGATTCTTCTTTTCGGTCGTGCACTCATGGCTGAGGATCGTGACCACATTTAAATTTCGCCATCCTTTGAGCGACCAAGACTTTCCAACCTTCTCGATCTTCCGCTTCTCTCAGGGCAGAATGGATGATGCCCCCAGTCAGCTCTTTCACTTGGTCGCTCCATCGCGCAGACGCTCTTCCTTTGCTTCGTCTTCCCTGGAGGCTACCCAAAACTACCAGTCTCTCCAGGTTGTCCGGTCCGCGCCTGACAATATGTCCAAAAAACTGCAGAATTCTTCTCAGACATATCGTCGAGAGCCGTTCTTTTATCTTCAGTCTCTGGATGATTGACTGGTTCGTCCTGTGCTCCGTCCAAGAAATGCGAAGCATTCGGTGCCAACACCACATCTCAAAGGCATCAATTGCCTTCCGTTCTCTTGCCTTCAGGGTCCACGACTCGACTCCGTATAGGAATATCGAGAACACTAATGTTTGCACAAGCATCATTTTTGTGGCAATCGAAATTCCCCGATCCTTCCATATGGTGGTAAGGCGTGTCATCGCATTTTTTGCAATCTGTGTGCGCCTTCTTATTTCTGCTTCGCATCCGCCCTTTCCACTGATGGTCGATCCAAGATATACAAACTCGTCGACTGTTTCGAGGTTTTGGAGTGTACTTGGTGTTGGTAGAAGGTTGGCCCGAACAACAACCATTAACTTGGTCTTATTCCTATTAATAAGGAGGCCGTACTTGCGACTCTCTTCCTCTACCCGGTGTAGCAGCTCTGTGAGTTCTCTTTCATCAGCAGCGATTAGTGTGGTTTCATCTGCGAATCTTAAGTTGTTCATTTTCTGGCCACCAATTGTTATTCCGCATTGCCAATGATCTAGGGCTATTTGCATTATATGCTCTCCATATATATTGAATAACTGGGGAGATAAAACACATCCCTGCCAAACTCCCTTCTCGGTTTGGAAACTCTCAGAAAACGCACTATTTACTCTTACCTTTGTGTGACTATTGCCATATAAGTTTTTGAGGAGACAGGTAAGGTGTGATGGAACTCCCATTTCCAGAAGTACCTTCCACATACAGTTCCATCTTACGCAGTCGAATGCCTTCTGATAGTCAATAAAGCATAACATCATAGGGGTATTAAACTTTCTGCATTTTTCAATTAGTTGTCTGATGTTTAGAATTTGCTCTCGAGTTCCCTTGCCCATAAAAAAACCTGCTTGTTCCTTAGGTATTTGTCGGTCGATGAAATGCTTCAGACGTCTGCTGATTATATGTAATAGGATCTTGCTTGCATGTGGAATAAGTGAGATTGCTCGATAGTTTTCACATTTACGTGAGGAACTTTTTTTGTGCAGGGGGATCAAGATTGACTCTGTCCAGTCCTTGGGTCATACACCACTTGTCTAGATCATGTTGCATAATTGATGTATGATTCTTTTTCCGTCATCATTGACCTTTTTTAAGGCTTCTGCAGATATGCCATCGCCACCTGGTGACTTGTGGGTTTTTAGTCTCTTTATCGCCTCTATCACTTCACTAAAAAGTATATCAGGTTCTTGCTCATCGATCGATGCTCAACGAGCAGGATTATTACTCTTAGAATGTGTTCTCTTTTCGTCACACACGTAAAAATAGAATGATGCTGAGCAATATAGAGATTACGGGTAAATCAGTGACATCTGAACTCTTTTTTTAATAAATCGGACGGTAAAAAGACGTGTGAAAACGTAGGACGTTTGATTTTGTAGAAAGAGATACAGCATTATTGAAATAATGGCGCTTACGACATGGAAAGTAAATTAACCATTATTTTTATGTCATATGATAGTATGTAGTTATGATTTTCAAGAGACTCAACGTTAATTACATCACATATAATTAATTTGCTTAGGATTGAATGAATCCAATTTTATTAAAACGATTTCTAAGTTAAATATGCAATTGTAAATTTTGTATAACTGTTTTCAACATTATGTAAATGAAACCTTATTCTCGAATGATTCTGTTTTACTATTCCACGAAATCATATTGGAATTTCTTTATGTTTATGAACGTTTATGGTACCTCTAGGAGGACAGGCAAAGTCGAAATCTTCAAATTATGTAATTATGGTAATATAATAGCTAATAAAATGCTTGGTTCTACCATGTGGTTCTTTTGTTAATTTAAAAAAAATCTAAACTCTTATATTTATAATATGTGCCTACAAACTGCTTTTGTGCGTTCACTTTTGGAATACATTTCTACAATATTAGAAACTTCATATCAAATCATTGAAAGATATCAACGTAAATTTTTACGTTTTATCACTTTAAACTTGATATTGTGTACAGTAATTTGTTACTGACTAATAATCTATCCACGTTAAAATCAAGGCGACAAACCGTTGACCTTTTAGTTATATTTAAAGTTGTAAATATAATGTATTTTTGACTGCCTCAAACTATTGAGCATAATCCAGTTTCGTGTCCGCACTAGAAAGACAAAAAAAATGTAACCCTTTTCACGATGATTTTTTTTAAAAGCCACCTTCTCTATTTTTTCGCCAATACCAATGCTACATTGTCTTTCGAATTTCTATTGACATGTTCAATACAGGCACTCAAGGACTGTATCAAATGATTTTGTTTGAGGTGTACATACTTAACTTGTTTTTGATTTTATTTTACTGTAATTTTTCTATTCTTATTTCAAATTAACTGATGAAATGTATTTTCATATCTACTTGTTATATTCAACCTGATTATAACATTTTATTTTTAATATTATTATTAGTAGTATATTTTAGTCTATTTTTCTTTTGAATTCTACAACGTTTTTATTAGCTTGTATTCTTATTTTTCCGGTGGTTTTTCGTCCGGTACAAATCTTGCAATCGATTTTTAATTAACTTCCCGACTAGCTAGACATTTTGAAACTATTAGAATATATCAGAACACGATGCCATCTTTAAGCAGAATTGAATTCATTTTCAGTTAATTCTGTTTTGTATGGAAAGTTATTTCATAAAAATCAGTCAAAAGTAAAAGACTATTATTGGTTGCTAAGGCGGTGGTCCTAGCAACTAAATTATTAATATATACGTGCGTTACTATGGACATCAAAATGAAATGTCAAAATGACATTTCAGTTTTCTATATCTGTTTGTTTGTTTGTTTGTTTTTTATTTACTTCACATCAAGTACAAGTTTGAGCATATTGAGCATAATAATTGAACAGAAAATTTAAAAACGTTGTATATAAAAAGTTCTTTTTATCTTGTAATTATTATATAAAGTAGTTACGTATGTGAGATGTATTTAATGCTCAGAGTATTAGTTAATATTTACTAAATACAAAGTTAGTGGTATAGATATTGTATAATATACCTACCTCATAATAATAAAATTATATCCCTGTTTATTCTTTCATGAGGTTAGTAGGTATCTATCACATTTTTTAAATCAATATATTGTGTTTATCTACCTAGGACAAGGGTGTACGTAGTCGTAAGTCCTTTTATACCTCCCTATTTTCACCCTATTGAAGTACCCAACAATCACACCCTGTAACAAAGATACTCAACTGCCAAACTATGGGAGGGATGTGGTAATATGTTCCGAAAATTGGTAAAATAGCAACACACTGACTAAAATTATGATATAGTTTGCACAATCAATTATTAACGATATTTTTTGGGTAAAATGAAGTCTTATAAAACAGGACCAATTAATACTAAATAACTTGACGGATCCCCGCATGCTGCCTGAATGAGAGGTGTGCTGTTTATACACTCACTACTTCATGTATTACTCATATTTTCATATTGTCTGTAAGCCATTTTTATCTTTCAGTGAATTCACATGATTTAAGAATTTAACATTATTCATTATTAATTTGTTTTGTGGTTGTCGTATATATTGGCGTATTTTAGCAATCTATACGTGTAGACTCATAGCGCGAGAGACAAACGCTAGGGGCAACACAAACATAGACCCCTCCAAACCAACTTGCCCCGCACCATACTCGGTTTTAATCAAGTGTATCACGAGGCCATATGTTTGGTTATGAAACTCAGCAGTTTTTTATGCCTTAGAATATCTCAGACGCAAATACCCAAGACTAAGTTTACCACTTCTTAAGTGTGCTTTAACTGAGTTTACAGAGACTTTCTGATAAAATTTATTGCCCATGGTAGAGTAGGTAGGGTAGGGGCAGCGAGCCAGAGAAATGGTGATTCATGTAAATACTGCAAATAATGCATAATTAAACGAATGACCAGCAACCATTCCCCGTAAAATATAGTCTGTTAATGTCACCTCCTCTTTTTGCTGTCCTTATGTTCATTGTAGGAGCAAAAATGGTAATTTACGACAACATCAATCCGTCAGGTGGCCCTCCTAGTAGGTACAATGTGTTAGGCACCGGGTTTTTATTCGGAGGCTTCGGATTCGATTGCCGATAAGGTCACAATACATTTACATATTTATTTGAGTTTCTCAAAACCTGAGTCTTTATGCAATTTTTTCAATTATACTAGTATGACTTTTTAGCATATACTACTTAAAAGAATATAATGTATATTATATAATTTATGTATTATTCATTAATACTAGATTACCTATATCAATAGGTTATTCGTAAACGAAATGCGTTCAATTATTCAGTGCAGATTCGACATAAATAGTGCACACTAAACTTTGTCAATTATAATTATTTTTTTTCATTCAATTAAGAATACAATTTGCAGATTGGTGCTGGTTAGTTTTTAAAATTCAATTAAACCCTACGTATTCCAAACGTAGGTATGCTATTAATAGGCGATCCGACAGAAACAGTGCACACTTTTTTAGTCATACTTATTGTTAAATTAAGAATACATAATTATTATAGATGGTGTTGGTTATTTTTTTTTAATTCACTAAGCCCTGCCTAACCACACCATAATCGATAAAAAAATATCTATCATTTCAGATATTTTATAGATAGATAAACAAATTTATTTTCTTTATATCTATTGTGGCTTGGATTATGCAGGGCTAAATTGAATTTAAAAAACTATCTACAAATTGTAATCTATATAAATGAAAACAAAGAAGTATGACTGACGTATTTAGTATGTACTATTTATGTCGGATCTTCACAGCCTGCATCCATCTTTTGCCACCGATTCAGTGTAGTACAAAAACTTCCACGTAGGTATCTTTTATGTTTACATTTTCGTTTTAAAATAACGTTCATTAATTTTGCAAACAGCTATTTTTATTTATCCGAAAAGGGTTGAAACCATTTAATTAACTATAACCTCTACCTACAATAAAAAAGTTGCAAAAAATACCAATTAAATTGCGTCGGATTTTTTTATAATCGGAGGAATTTTCGAAGCGTTTTTTATATATTTTGTTAGAGATACCGTTTTCTTTTTCTTAATTAATTGGTACCGTCGAAGTTGAATTTTTTGAAACAATAAAGAAGCTATTAAATTTATGAGTATTATTTTTATAGACATATGCCGTGGGTTATGGTTAAGTGCGACAGGCTTGTGATAGGTAGGTCATGAGTTTAAATACTACAGAAGGGTCCTTCGCATTATAAAGGTGTAGGTATCTATATAATATTACGCTCCATCGCAGAGTATATAAAAAGATTTAGATACCTTGTTAATAATTAAATAAACATAAATAGGTTCATGTTAAGAAATTATAGCTTTTTAATAGAATGGAAACAATGCAATTTCAACTAATCTCGACCCACTGCTAGATAAAAGGCTTTTCTTGGTGTTTTCATTCTTATCGGTTCTGAACCAAGTGTGTTAGTTAAAATAGAGTATCTTATCAAGACAACGAGGTATTGGTCACATACATAAACACAGTTATAAACAATAAAACACAGTTTTCAATGTCTCTTTGAGTTGGCGTCAAGGCCGAAACTTGTGACCACTTTTATAATAATATTATGTGAAAATTAGTAAGTATATTTAAATTAAGCCAATCTTTAATATTCTGAACATATCAAAACTATTTTCGATATAAATAAAAAAGATTCAAAGAAAAACACATTTTCTTTGATAAATCGGTGGTTTTTAAATTAAATGTAATATACAATAGTATGTGAAAATTATGAATTATTCAATAATATCTTCAATACATCCGTATCCAAGAACTTGTTAAACTAAATTTGTATGGAAAACATAACCATAAAATAATATGTCATAATAAGATCAGACCCTGTAACAAACGTATATTTTAAACGGTTTTTAAATTATAAGGGTTATCTTTACATGTTAGGTATATGCGTCGTATTCTGTTGCTAGATGCCCTTAGTAGGCAATGTATACACCTTAGGATTTAAAATTAAGAGCCAATAAATTATGTATGGTACAAGTTAACTTTTAAAAAATACAAAATTTCTACTATTTAACTATTTAACATACTTACATAATTTGAAAACACCTCAGATATATACAATAAGAAAAGAAAAAATCTTTTACCCGCTCGCCAATGAAGCTTACCAATGATGGGCATCCTGTCTAATTACGACGAAATTAAATAGGAGTTACTTATTACATTTTTCAAAATCACAAATTGCATTGATTTTGGCAGTCGGCTTTTGTGTTTTTAAGTCAAAGTATCAATTACCTTAATTATAAACTTTAAATTTCTCCAAATTTTAGTTATAACGTATTTGCACTAAAATAATTTAATAAACCATTTTTATTAAACGAATAATTCACAAGATTTGACAATGTAACATTCTCAAACTAGAAAAAAATAATCTTATTGGGATTCTACGTTATTACAAAACCTCTAATATTATTATAGTTAATGTTATAAACAATTCACGTAATCGGCGTTGATTTAATCTTACAGGTCGATTAGATTAGACGTTGCTGAATAGAAAAGTTAGTGAAGTGCACGTGTATGACGCAGCCACAAAATGGCGATGTAGATAGGCACGGTGACCGTTTCCGGTTTGCTTTCCCTCCAAAATGGCGGTCGGCAAACAAAAGAGGCTTCCGGCGATGAAGTGTGATTAATATCCCCCGGAAATAATTACCATATTTTTGAAAATATGCAAATTAGTGTTTCACCGTCCAGGGTCTGTGTCTTATGATTTAATACCTTTCTTAACCGCCGCCTGGTTAAGGCCCATTGTGCTTCGAATTTAGTAGCTTAGAGGCTGGTTAGGGGCAGTAGCTATAAAGTCTATAAAGTGGTTTGAAGTTTCGCAACGTAATGTAAACAGAAGTTTTCAATGTTTAACAATGTTAATACTACTCAGTAAAGTAAGTTGTATTTTGCTATGAATATTTTAACTTTCAAGATATCCGTTTTCCTGTTCTTTCTTGCTCCCTCGATTAACATCCCTTAGAGGGTTTTGTTTTTATTTAATAAATTTGTTATGCATTTCGAAACAAATAAAAACAAAAGTGTGTGTATGGTAAACACACGTGTCAAAAGTGGAACTTTTTGTATTGCTCTCCATTTATTTAATCTTCAACAGCGTCGTCGTCAATGTATGGCAACTGTGCAAAAAATTTCCATACAACTTCATTTCCACTAAAGTTTCCCGCATAATAAAAGTGAATGATTCTGGGCAGTGTTGACCTGTGTGTCCCTGATAACTATCTTCGAAATAGAGACCATCAGTTGTTTATTCTCCCAAGGTGCAGAACCAACCTGCCACTGGTAATGCCGATTGGGCCGAATGTATGGCAACTGTGCAAAAAATTTCCATACAACTTCACTTCTTCGTTTTTCATTTCCACTAAAGTTTCCCGCATAATAAAAGTGAATGATTCTGGGCAGTGTTGAGACCTGTGTGTCCCTGATAACTATCTTCGAAATAGAGACCATCAGTTGTTTATTCTCCCAAGGTGCAGAACCAACCTGCCACTGGTAATGCCGATTGGGAGGGTGATAACTATGTTCAACAAAATTGCTTCGGGTGTTGATATATTCCACCTACGTGAGAATGAGTTTAGGTGGACGTTGTTTTATAAATTCTTAAAATAGGGTCTGATTAACTCATCCGGTGTACTTCCTTGTACCTATCTAATTCATCTATCTCTTTTTTATGTAATACTGTTTTATATATCTTTGTTTCTAAATGTCATGTTGTAAACGTCTTAAACTTATAATTTGTAATGTCCGCAATATGTTAAAAAATAAATAAATTGAAATAAATAGAAATTGATACTTCATAACATGTAAGATACACATTAAAATTGCTCGTTGAATCGATAGATACGATTATGATCTCAGAGTAATTAAAATCTAAATTAAGATAAACTTGAATGTACAATAGGCCCGCATACAGGAAAAAGGTTTGGGGGGGTGGTCCATCTTGAAAAAACATCCATAATATTTTTCATTGATTTCAAAGGCGGCAGAATGGGGCGGGGTTAACAAAATCTAGCAGGTGCCACTGACTTTCACATTTGCTCCGCATACTATCGCACTTTTACAGGTACATTCCCAATACCCAGATACCTCGTGATAAACACCTGTCCTGTAGATATAACTACGGGTGCTCGCATACACGTTATTAAGACCTGTCGCATTTACAAGTGGTTATAGATTGCGCGTGGCTTAACGGTCATAATTATGAGAATCGTTAGTGTCCGGTTGTATCGACCGCGCTGTCTTTTATTTTAGATATGCCGCATAGAAAAATTAAAGCAAAAATTGGATGCCCCACATATTAGCACCCAATGCCACGGATTTTTCAATAGCCATGGACCTTGCGTGTCGTAGAATGACGATAGGTGTGGGGCAACCCGTTCAGATGGCTATTCAACAACGATAAAGATTTATTGACCAAAGCAGAGGCAGTTTAATTTTTGTTTGAAATTGCCGCCATTTTAGCAAGATGCGCTGTCTTCCAGCAAAAGCGGTTGTTTAGCTCCTCCAATTCTTTTATACTTCTATAAGTTGTCCTTCCACCACCTTCCATCGTGTTGCTGTTCATAAGTAGTCGATTTAAAAATGTAGCTTCTACAGGTTAGTTAGCGAGATAGCATGATACAACCTCGAGCACCACCAATAAGTTAAAAGTCATTTCCATAACAGTGTCATCAACATCAGGGGCGCGACAACCCGGTGTGGGTCCTGGCCTCCTCCAACAGATTCCTCCACCTGTCCCTATCCATTGTAGCCCCATTCCAATTTGGTATCCCCAGAATACGGCAGTCACTGGCAGCTCCATCCAACCAGCGAATCTTTGGCCTCCCTCTTCTTCTACGTCCTATTGGATTGCTGGACATCACTATCTTTGCCGGTTCATTGTCATTCATAGTCATCCATAACCGTGTATATATTATAATAAATGTGTTTGTTTGGACCTAAACGTAAAAGAAGTAGGTACCTATTATAAACTACCTATCCCTCGAATCAAAATAATATTATGAAGTTTACTACATTCCCTGTAAACTCACATAAACCCAGTATCACAATATGGAATATTATTTAAAAAAAATAATAATAACCAAACTAGGTGATAATATGTAGGGTAGGTATTATGGCTTGTCTTTTGTTCTTCGATGTAATATATACCTAAAGGTACGCGGTGATTACTGTTTGGTTAATGTTAACATTTCTTTGAGTGTCGAGCGATTTACGCGGTTGACCGGCCGTGATCAAAACCACCCACGCTATTTATCTCGTTCACCTCGCGTTTTTTTTTAAATTCACAATTACTATAGCCTCAATGGTAAATTTGGTATCGCGTTTGTCTAACAAACTAAAGATTGGTGATTCGAGACTGCGTGTCGCACCGTCAGCGTTTTTCTTGTTTTTTGAATCATCTATTAAGGGGGGACATGCTCGTCGAAGGTCAAAATTGAGTTTTTATTGTATTTTCAAACCATGATCCTGGACACTCCTTAAACGTTGTAGATAATCTATTTATATAATTTTGAAGCCTTATTATCCTTTATAGTTATTTTAAGCATTTGATGACTGCATGAAGTATTTTTGTTACATAAAATAGTATTCTTTTAAACCTCTCGCTCTAATGTTTTAGAATATAGTCATATTTCGGTACAAAACTGTGCAGTGGTGTTAAGATTTTTTACATTTATTAATTTTTAAACGCATTTATAAAACCATTAGTATAATTTATTACGAGATAATTTTTGTAAAATATTCACGATAAAAAAATATTTTGATAATCTCTGTGATCCCAAATTTGACAAGAATTAGGCATTTTATTATTCAAAAAATCGGCAAGATTAACACATTTGAAGATGATTCTAAAGATATTTATTATAAGCTATGTCTTTGACCATTCAAGTGTGATAAAAATCTTATGAATAATGATTGCTTTATAAGAATTATTGATCTAAGAATAAGGTAGTGTTTTTTTGAAATACGCCATTTCTTTTGTCATTCCCTAGTGGTTAAGCTACAACATACGGCCGTAGCCATAAAACGACAAACTATAATTAAAGTAAGGAGTAAAATTATGTTAACGCGCGTGTTTGAACATGTACCTAACCGAATTTTTTTTTATTTTTTTTTAAACGGTACATGTTCAAATACGCGCGTCAATATCATTTTACTCTCTACTTCAATTATAGTTTGTCAATTTATGGCTACGGCCGTATGTTGTAGCTTAACCACTAGGGAATGACAAAAGAAATGGCGTATTTCAAAAAAACACTACCTTATTCTTAGGTCAATAATTATTATAAAGCAATCATTATTCATAAGATGTTTATCACACTTGAATGGTCAAAGACATAGTTTATAATAAATATCTTTAGAATCATCTTGAAATGTGTTAATCTTGCCGATTTTTTGAATAATAAAATGCCTAATTCTTGTCAAATTTGGGATCACAGAGATTATCAATATAATTTTTTATCGTGAATATTTTACAAAAATTATCTCGTAATAAATTATGCTAATGGTTTTATAAATGCGTTTAAAAATTAATAAATGTAAAAAATCTTAACACCACTGCACAGTTATGTACCGAAATATGACTATATTCTAAAACATTAGAGCGAGAGGTTTAAAAGAATACTATTTTATGTAACAAAAATACTTCATGCAGTCATTAAATGTTTAAAATAACTATAAAGGATAATAAGGCTTCAAAATTATATAAATAGATCATCTACAACGTTTAAGGAGTGTCCAGGATCATGGTTTGAATATACAATAAAAACTCAATTTTGACCTTCGACGAGCATGTCCCCCCTTAAGCACACATAAGCCAAATTCATGATATACGAAAATGCTACTTGATTGATTTCGAAATATACTATTTATTAAAATTTTAGAGAAGCCAACAACTCAGTAATGTGATATTCGACGAAATACGAAATTTCAGCATGTTTTTATAATTCCTATACGTATTATATTACATACACATGTTGTTTAACTAACTAACTCATATTACTAAGCTATTTGTGAACCATTGTCCAATTTCTCATTTACCGTTTTCTTCAAATTAGGTTAAACATAGATTTTTAGTGGTGCATAAGTAACCACATCAAAATAAAGTTGTTTACAAATAGTATAATAGGTAGGTATACAGTAACTTTACTGTATAGTGTAGGTATACCTATTATTCATTAACTGTTAATGCATAGTTGTATCTGTGTATAAGGAATAATATAATTATTATACACGCATTACTTTTTATTTGTCTTCTTTATCTTCGCCATTGTACATCCACAATTTTACAAATATCTTGGTTTGTGCATTTATTTTCTTGAATGATCTCTGATGTATCTGAGTGCCCACTGTTATATGGTTTGCAACATTCATTTAGTTTCTGCTCCTATATTATGTCATAATTGGTCTGAGGCAAGTTTTGTAGACACTGGGAGAGACAGTACAAATTTACATACATTGGATTTATTTCGACAGTTACGATTTCGGTCACTCCATCCATCCCAGATAAATGAATTGTTTAACCAGTTTTATTGGTGTATTTTAAATGATGCCACCTTGCTGAAACTCTTGAAAATATTTGGTATTTTTTCTTTTCAGTAGATACTAATTCTGCCAGCGTGCTCCAGTTGTCTTCTGATCCTACCATTGACGAGGGTTCAACCTTCCTTTTCACCATTTTGTAGCCTAATCTGAACGATATATCGTCTACATCAGTTATTACACTATCAGGTTAAAGAGAGGTGGCCGTCATACCATAAAATATATATATAAAATTATCATGTTATTATTGTTTCAGTATGACATTAAATTTAGAAAACTCATTCATCAGTAACTGACTTTATAAAATGTAGTCAAAACGAATATTTAACATAATTCCATCAACTGTTTACTTAGTAAATTTAAACACATAATCTCTATATATATAAAAATCTCGTGTCACGATGTTTGTGGTGGCACTCCTCCGAAATGGCTCGACCGATTTTTATGATTTTTTTTATGTATATTTGTTAGGTATGAGAATAGCTCAACAAGTATATTTCATACCGCTAGGTGATTAGGGTATCTCTATCCAGAAAAATTTTTCTTTGTATTTTTTTTATTATTTGGCATCAGAAAATACCTATAACCCCAAATTTTCACCCTCCTACCCTCACCCTCCCATTTTTTTAATTGCGATTTTATTATTTTTGTATGAACAAATTTATCCGTCGTTCGTATTTCAAACAGAACGAAATTATTTATGTTGTTGAATGACAGATGGCGCTACGTCCGAGAAGAAATCAAGAAAATTCAAGAAAGAAAGAACGCGTCATTTTGACATTTCATTCGGCATATCACAACGCAGTGCGTGCAAAATTTTGTACGATTTATTTTAATTTATCTATTTTTGTGTGCGTGTATTACAGTGCACAATGCCAGCAAGACGCAAGGGGGCCATTTGGGCCGTCGAATGAATAAAGCCACAAACATGCGAAATAGTAGAGCAGAAAGAACAGACGAACAAATCCAACAAGATAACAAAAACGTGTGTGTGAGCATGTCGCAATTGCGTGCATCTCATTCACAAGAGGCACGAGCTGAACGAAACCAACAACGACAATTGGAACGGAGCCAAGCGCGCCGGTTCGTAGTCAACACACGCAGAGCAAATGATTGACAACGCCAACAAGTACATCAAGCATTTACATCTGCTTCGTTCCTTTGTCTCGGATTCGAGTACGAGCCAGATATTGAATATTCCGCTCATCCGAAAGTGCTGATTGGTGCTATGGACAAAGAATGTCTCCATTGTCATGCGCTCAAATTCAAACATGAGTCAGCCGGGATGTGTTGCACACCAGGAAAAGTGCAACTACCAGAAATTGAGATACCACCAGAACAGTGGCGCACCCAGGGCTTAATATTGGGGGGGGGCAAGGAGGAGAATGTAAATTATTCCCATAGGCTCTTTTTCTTCTTCACAGCCTAATTTCTCGTTTATCGGTCTTTTGTCTATTGCACTCGGTGTACCTATACCATGGTCCCCACATCCTGAAACGGGCTCTCAGGCTAGAATATTTAGTAGGCCCCTTACCTACCGCTAAGATTAAAGGCAGTGTGAAACACTACATTAACGTTTTTCAAATTGTGTTTTAGTTCAAATTAAGGGTACTTCTACAGTGAATTATTGGCGATTTTTAATACATCTACTTTAATAATGGAGCTATCGACACATAATAAATTAAAAAAATATTGCACAATTATATGAGTAATCGAAAATATTCATGGTCATGAAGTATGATAGCGCCGCAGGCGATTTTTTTTTACTATTAAAGCTAATTTATGATGTATGGTTATCTCACTTATCTGGTCAACCCAACACGCAGGGCCCCCCACATCCCGGGCCCCCAAGACTAGAGCCCTGTCAGCCCTCCCCAGCCATGACCTACACCACTCCGGGATTCGGGTGGACACCGAGAATTTTTTGACAGTTCCATTAGGGATTGGGTTTCTAAAAAGACCTGACATTAATGTTTCGAAATTTTTGTGTTAGAAATTAAAATCTAAGAAATTTTTCTAAAAACGGTGCTGGAGAATTATTACAAATCATTTTTTATGCCGTGTTTTTATTTTTCTAAGCCCAAAGGTTATAGTTTATTGGCTTTCAATTCCATTGTTTAAAATCATTATGATAATTTTCATTTTTGGGGGGTACCAGGGCCCCCTGGCCCACCCCCTGGGTGCGCCACTGCACCATAACCATTGAACGGCTTGCTCATTGACATGGTTCCAGATTCAAACCTGTTCCTGAAGTCCATTCGCACATTCAATTCATGTTTCCAAATGACTTCGTTCGGAGCAACAGAAATAGTTCATAAGACTCCGGCAAATGGTCAACAATTCCATTCTACGTTCAAAATCAAAGGCCAGGTATACCATAAAGTAGGCTCATTGCTGCCAATGCCAAACGAACCACATATTTTTGTACAAATCTACTTCATGGGCGGTGAGGACATCAATCGTGTGGATGCACGTTGCGGCTACAATAACCTCAATTCGCCTAATGCCAGGCGTATCGTCGGCGAACTGGACGCCCTATTGAATGAGCACAATGAATTATTGAAATTCTTCAAAGCGCACATGCACGAATTGCAAAGTGACAATCACGCTATTGTCATCAATCCTGATAAAACATCAGCTGGAGAGCACGTGCGTCGATTCAATGCACCTGTTTTTTACGACATTGCTGGAATCATGGTTGGCGACCGCACATCGACGCGAGAATTCGTGATTCTAAGAAGAAACAATAATCTGGAGTTCATCGTTGACACACACCGTTCATACGACGCTCTCCAATATCCGCTAATTTTCTGATAGGGACAAGACGGATATTGCATAAACATTAAACAACGAGATCCTGTCACAGGTAATTCATTCATTATGAACATCATTACTCATTTTGAATTGAGAAAATGAATGGTTGGTGTTTTTTTGTTTTTATGGCGGTCATTGTCTACAGCGCTCCATTCCTTTTTCTGTCATAGATCCCATCCCCACACACTTACGATACATTCGTTATTTTTTATTTAACAACCAAAATATTCACTAGAAATAATTTATATGGCAGAACAACGTTTGTCGGGTCAGCTAGTAGTATAATATTATTATCCAACAATCAACGTGTATTGCAAACAGGAAGACCGTTTTATATAAAGTTAATTAACAACAAACGGGTACAAAAAATATGTCCAATGGACCGGCTTCAAATGGTAAGAATTTGTGACACATAATTAATAACACTAACTAATAAACTAAAAGTGTTGGTCCAATAGTTGCAATCATAATTTCCAAACGCGTTCTTTATGAAAGTACAATATTTATTATTACTATGATGTTTTACCTTACTTGTAGGTAAGTAAGAATTCATTTTTAATCCTGATTGTACTTTACCAGTATGACGAATGAAATGTAAAATATTTATCGAATCATATGTTATTCTAGATAAGATACTCCTGACTTGACTTATCTGGAGTTCGTTGATCCTCTACTCCCTAGAAATGCGTACAAATCAACGCATCTGGGTGTCGGGGTTGGTATAATGATGTGATTATCTTGGTTACCTATTGTGCAATTTAATTGACAGAAATAAAGCCGCCTCGATCCGCGTGCGAATAGCAAATTGTCAGCTCGCGCCATCTACTTTTAACTTTTAATGCTATCCGACCTCAGCGGGGATTCAAACCCGGAAATTAAAGTGTCAACGCGGCAATCTACCATCGCGTACATACTAACAACTGACTACTCCACAGCGGCTGTACAAACGCGAATATTATGTAGTCGTATTGTGTAGCCGACCGTGTTCACATTTTCTGCAAATGGCCCGAAATGGACAAAATAATAATATGTCAAACTTTTATTATAAGAAAAGCTTTCTCATTTAGCTTCTAAATAGAACTTTCTTAAACCGTTATTTTGATCGAGACGAGGAAATATAATATAGTAAAGTTACTGCAATAGCCAGTGGCGTAACTTTAAATTTGATTCAGTGCTAATTCCGCACAGAAAATTCCATGTAAGTTTACGTAGGCAATTTTCTGTATCACATTTCACCATGAGCGGTCGTCAGAAACACATCAAACAAATCAGAAACAGATGACAATATAGCATTACAAAAATGATGCAATGTTTGTGGAGTATTTCACGAGCATCTACTTGATAAGCTACTCTTTAATCATTCAAAATTATGTTATATAAATATTTACGAAATGATTGTATTTCTAATTTACTTACCTATCTATTTTCTTCTGTCTTTCCCTTGTACCTATTTCGGTGATTTTTTAAGTTTATTTAGACACGAATTTGATCTCAATGCTATACAGCCATCGGTTTCTGATATAATTAACGTTGAACTGTAATGAGAAATTGTAAAACCTAATTGTATATTGCAGCCCTCGGTGATTGAAGTAATCACGAAGAAATGCTTCACGTGGCTGGAACACGAGTTTCGGTCGCTGCCAGAGATTGCAACACTTCATACCCTTGTGGCACAATCTCAAGGGTTCCACCGCCATGGCAGGCCCTCCCTCACCCTGCAACGGTGCTACAAAAGCGATATACGCGCTGCGGGTCTGGCATCGCGGGAGGAGCGAGAGTTGGCGATGGACCGACGGAAGTAGCGCGAACTTGTACTTGTCCTATGTCCCAGTACTGAGATGTGGCAAGGTGAAGTAATTAAGTAAATGAGTAAGTAAGTAGTTTTATATTATTAATTTATTAATAATTATGATTAATGATGATATGACTAAAATATGATACTTATTATCATTTTGATAGAATCCATTTTTACAATAATTATTAGTAACAGACTAACATATTTATAGCGTAGATACATAATATTATATTAATATAGTGTAAAAAGACTACTTTGATGATGAAAGGACCTGTGTAAACAGTGTTAGCAATAATTATTATAGTGACTATTTATACAATATGTATACCTACGATTCCTACGAATCAGCCTTCCCTTTGGTTCTTTCAAAGACATCGATAAAGCTAGAGCAATCCCCATCTATCACCGTCCGCTCGGTATTAACGGGAGCCGAGTTAATCAATAAGTATCCCATTTATTATATTATGAAGGTACCGATTATCATAAAACATTTGTTGATATTTCAGATTTTAGAAATTAGCGTTATTACAAATAGATATATTAGTAATTAATAAATTCCTATTCTTTTTATTATACTTATTTTTAAACTGTTTTTATTTTTAGATTTTAGCAAACTTTAGTCCCAGATCTCCATATTTTAGGAGGGTTAACGTTAAGACGATGGACACCGGGTCATCCATGCAACACCGTGTAGAATTCCTAGCTTCACCTCGTATCTGAAAATTTGTACGTAAACAGTTCACCGCAGGACACTTATTCGTGCGCCGCAGTGCGTGAAACATGAGTTCGTGTAGCATTTAATCAAATGACGAGTTCTTCGTTGAACAATTCACCGTGGAGTATATTTGTACGTCTTGCGACTTACTTGCGTCTTACGACTTGCGTCCTTACTCAGTTTCTGTTTAGCATCCTGCTCGACTTCATACTATGTAAGTAATTATGGAAATGGGACAACTAGACGCCAGGACAATTGGACGCCGCACTGTCGTAGACACGTAAACAGAACGTAGACGATGAATTTTAATAAGTTTTTATCTACTACTTAGTAGTTTCAATTCATTTTACTCTTAACATAATGTTTTTTATTGCTGACTGAGAATTACCATGCCTAAGGCTTTATATAAAAATAAAAAACTCTTTTTTCGTTGGAACTTAAACATATGCACGATTAAATCATCATTTATGTGTGCGTATTTAAATTCTCACAAACTAATCATAATATAATAATTTAAATATAAATAATAATATTAATTATATTTTTTAGTTTTAAGTACTTACGTATAAGTAACCAACGTCTATTTATTTTCGAATTGCGTGGCGTCCAGTTGTGCCAAATCGTCCTAGACTCGTAATTATATACCAACAACTGGACGCCTGGAAGCATATTTATCTTATAGTCATGGGCCGTATTATATTATTCCGTTGGATTTCCAATAAAGAAATTGAATAGCTACCATCCTTATATTATTCTGCTTGAAACCATTACAAATGGCCTACATGATGTTTTGAATCCAATATGGAGGCCGTTCCAGATATAAGAAAAATCAATCATAAGCGTTCTATGGCAGTTTTATATTTAATATTTTTATTTAAAATGAAAAAATAAACAGTAAATATCATTATGAACATGTATACCTAGTGAATTTTTCAATTTTTCGTTGAAGAATACTATAGTAGTAAATGTCTTCATAAGTTATTTTTAGTAAGTAGATCAGGTGTCCTTGTTATAGCACCTTTTCAAATTATTCTTTTGCCAACACGTGCAAAGAATAATTACGACTTTTCGCACGAAGTCGAAGTCGTATAATATGACTTCACTTTCCTTTGTCAGCCGAACGACCAATCACCGATTGACACAATATTCTCACCACAACGGTCTTTTGAAATATAACTGCCGATATTGTTGGTGTTTTTAGGGTGCCGGGTGCCGTAAAAAATCTTTACACAATTATGAATTCGCGAAATGAAAAGTTACCACTACTCTTCTACATTATATTTATAATTTTATTTATTATAGTAAATGTTATTATTAAAATAATACATTCGCACGCTACTGTCTAATTTATATAATGAAAATGAATGGCGGCTCTTTTGGATTTCATGTTAATCCTGATACAATTACGTGTTGGTAGTAGGTAGGAACCATATTATAAATAATCTACTAGGTGTGTATTTTTTTGTTGCAAATATTCTTTACACTCATAGAATATTAAAACGACGTGCTTGTTTATTTCGTTGTCTTTGAGACGTTGACAATATGACATTTAAAAACAAATAAATAGTATTAAAACAGTCTAAAGAAGAAATAAATATAAGCAGTATCACAAAAAAACAGTATGAGAAGTAAAGTAAAAGGTACAATAATTATAAAGCATGGCAGCAGACCGAATGAGCTAAGTGGACCCTATTTTAAAAATTTATAAAACAACACCCACCTACACTAATCCTCACGTAGGTGGAATATATCAACATCCGAAGCAATTTTATTGATCAGAGTTATTACCCTCTCAATTGGCATCACCAATGGTAGGTTAGTTCTGCACCTTGGGAGAACAAACAACTGATGTTCCCGATGTTTGACCATGTAATTATGCTACCTTCAGCTATACAGACAATACAGAACATATTTTAATCCAACTACAGAATATTTACATTTTATATAATCTACAAATCGTTACCCGTAATCAACAGTGGGAGAAGTCAAAAATAATAGTTTAGGGATAATTAAACTTTAATGTTTGTGTTACATAAATTAAATAGTTAAAAATATTAACATTGTGGTATCTCAGTTATCTCACTGTTGCTTTGAAAAGACTTAACATATTTAATAAATAATGCAACAGCGACATTTTTACTTTAAAATAATTATATAGTACTTATTACATTTTTTTTTAAATCTCAGTGATTCATTGTAAATGTACTGCTTTCAGCAATCGATTGGTATACATATCTCAAAATCGTCTTTTTTCACTGTATCTCACTGTTGCCTTTCAGGTAGCAAAATGCACAATGTCATCTAATGTATAACCAGCACCAGTCGATCATATTCAATTGAGTGAGTTGTATGAAATATTTGTATAGTAGGGTATTTTATTTTTGCAGTCGTTTGAACGTTGTATCGTCAAAAAGGAAATGAAGGGAAATCTCCCAGCGACGCAATACCCAGGACGAGTTAGGCTTCGTGGGCAGACAAAAACAGCCTGATTATCAGCTGTAGTAGGCCGTTCCGCGAATCTCACCCGCCGTGCCTTCCTTTCATTGCATTCCCAAAGCCAGTGCTACGCCGAACCTCTACGCTTCTACGCCGCTACGCCGGATTTCAACCGTGCTTGCGGTACAACGCTGCGACTACCCAACTTTCCAAAGAAACTGTTAAATTAAATAATACTATCGAGACTTAGTGATCAAAATGCTGTTATTAGATTATTTTTGTGTTTTTATTTATTACGTGAGTAAATTTTAAACACTGATAAGGGAGTGCCGAGTAAGTATTGCTAGAAGGAACAATGGCGTCACTTCCTGTAGAGCAGTGTTGCCAACCAACTAAAATAAAAATAGTATATTATATGATTTTGCACGCTATACAAACTTCTACGAAAACCCCTAAATCAATTTTGATAATAATTGATAGTTGAATGATAACCCCGGATCCTAACGAGGGTTTGAAAATAAAATTATCACAAACATGGTACAAACTTCGTGCTTTTTTATACGAAAAATAACAATGCTCAGTAGAAATTATATTTCGATTATGAATCTTCTTTATACCGAATAAAGCATAATTGATATAAAATGAAAATGGAGATTCGTCTGTCAATTCGTATATTTTGGTAATCGCTACTCTATTTGCATTGTATGAATAAAGAGATTAGTTTGTATGTAAATATAATTAACTAAACATCTTTCCTCGATAATGACGTTAAAAATATAACAGATATTATGTATATGCATCAGTTGCGTGCGGTCAACAGATGCTATAGATGTGGAGCATGCTCAGAAAATATTACGTAAGTATTTTTAGAGTATCGCAAAGCATAACTTTGCAATAATACACACCGTACTACTTCATCGTTCAAGATTTATTATTTATTAAAAAAAAAACAAATAGTAGTTAGGTACATATTATTTGTTTTTTTTTCAACAGAATCCCTACATGTAAAAGTCACCGCACGCTACTGAAGTACACAATATATCATCCATAAAAATCAACATCTATTAATTATAATTTAAATATTGTTATTATATTGTGTGTATTAAACACTAAATATTTTGTTTTATTTTAGTTAAAATATTTTTTTTTACGAATAATTTACTGTTAATACAACAAAGAACGATAGGTACAGTCTTTCACTCAGGCTCCAATTCAGAATCCTAATTTGTTTTTTTAACAAATAACAATTTTGTCTTAAACTTAATACATATTATGTCAATTATTTTACTAAATATTTTTAATAAAATAGAGCTTAATAGAAAAGGAGTCAGAATCGGTCGAATTCAGGATAAAAAATTTCCCTTTTACAAAATAAATGTTTTGAAGACTTGTGTTTATTTTTAAAAAAATAGTAAATACTTGATTATGGAGGTTTCGGAAACTGTGGCTCGTAGGACCTGCGCACAATATAAATTCCTCTCCACCAAGTCCGGCTATAAAATTATCAACGTATATAAGTGAAAACAGGAAGCGAAACCGCGACAAAATATCACCCGGCCAACGCGGGCGAGGGAGACAAACGTATTTTTTAAAAAGTGGAACAAAATAATACGCTATACTAACAGTATGTTTTATCTTGGATTTTTATTTTGTTCATTTTATTAAAACCCGACCTGGGATGCAGTTTGGCTTTTTTTGTGTATACGGAGTTTTTGAAATGACTGAGAGTTTTTAGCATTCAAATTATATTCTTAATGCCCGATTCCAGTGAATTTAACTACATTGAAACGTGAAAAATTCATGCAGAATTTTAAATGTCAAGTTATTAATTATTAATTATTTCGCTAAAATTATTATTACGCTAATAATATTCTAAATCTTATATTATTATACATAATTTGAAATATTTCAAAAAAGTCATATCACGAAAATTGTTCTCGAATTTTGAAATGAGTGGGTCGAAAAATTAATATATTTTTTTTAAATATTTATTATTATATATTTACTTATAACATTATACATATGAAACTTTTTTAAAATTCATGTTGATTAGTTAAAACACTTTAAACCGTAATATTACTTAGCGTACCTACTACCTATAATAATAAAATTATGCTAATAATTAAAAAAAATACAAAGCATGTGAAGACGCGTGTGATATACGTATATTTATACTTTATTAAAATCTGACAGTTTGGTGTCGCCATTAATGCATTCAGTTAACCGATTATAGATTAAATAAATATGAACATTGTTTTTTTTTATTATTTATATATATATATATATATATATATTTAGTGACATTTCTCATGAGCTAATTTTATTAAATTTTTCACACGATGTTTGATTCCATTGTTTATGGGTAATGATAATTTAATGCACTAACTGAATATATTAATGATGAGTAAATATATTTAATTTATCTACTATGGGTTTTTACAAAACATTTGAAAATTGTTTTTATACTAATTGATACTATTATTATATATATTAGTAATATACTAATTGTTCATTTACCAGGTAGGTAATAAGGTTTTTAACCTTCTTTTATTGTATAAATCTCTATTAGTTGTCAGTGTGCATTTATCATCGGTGAGTATGCATAGTGCCTGAAGATGCCGGAAAACGAATCCCGAATCACAAAGAACGACTCAATTATAATATAACAAAACTTTTAATGTAAATTATCAAAAAAAAACTTAAGAAGTCATAAGTAGAATAATAGTAGTACCTACCTAAGTCGTTTTACGTCAAAACATCGTTCCTGTTTCACAGAAGACTACTTAAATGTGTACAAGATTATAAATTCTAAATTATTATAAATCAACCGATTCAAAAAATAGTTGATAATAATATGTAGTGCGTCTTTATTTGCGACAAAATAAATGCTGGCAACATAATTTCACTACGAAATTTTGTCAAATATATTTGAACGTAATGTGATGTAATGTTTATAGGTTTTATTAGGCTATAATATATACTACGAAATAGCATCTATGTACCCTGCTTTGTTCGGTCCTGGTACTATTTTATAATAAATCCTAGTGAAGTATAAATAAAGTTTTGAATTGAAACCCCCCCATACCTTATCCGTGCCTATTTGAGTAATCAGCGCTTTCAGAAAAAAATGTATTATTAAATAAACAAAAGTGGAAGCTCTGCAATTACCATACAAATTGTAATAACTCAATAATGGTTCTACCAACAAAACGATACCCCAGAAGTATAAGAGCTTAATTCAATTGAAATTCTACAAATCAAACGGTTTTATGAATAAACAAAAATAATAAACAAGAGAAAAAGCGAAAACAGATGTTAGTTTATTATTCCATTCAAAAATAGCAACCCTAATGAACCGCCAAAAAGAGACGTGGAAAATCAAACATTCATAAATCTACTAAATTTGAAAAAAAGAAAGTTCATTTATTTCTTCTTTCTGTTGCTCTTGCAACTTTGCAGGCCATGCTGCATCACTGACCTTAATGGCTTTACCAAACCACAACCGCCCTCACTACACATGGTCTTAATCGGGCGTATCACGGGACGCTACGTTTAGTGTGAAGCATCATTTTTATAACTAGAAATCTCTCAGGAGCAATTGCCAAAGACCAAGGTCGTGAGGTATTTAAGTGGGATTTAACTGAATTTAGATGACTTTAAATTAAGGGTGCTTATGGGTGAGGGAGGAGCTCTTATAATTGTAATAAAAGCTATTATAAAATTGCTGATAAATCTAAGTGAAGAGATCTTCACATTGGCAGTATGACGCCGCATAATGTTGCATTCCGCTCCACCGTAAATACCCTGTGGAAGCCATTCAATTACCGGACTGATACTCCTCGGGAACAGGGTAGGTTTCACATGATGGGAGGTTTCATGGTCCGCCCTCTTGATTATTCTTAAAGTCATACGCACACCCTATGTCTGCCACAAGCATTTGTTCCCTAATCTCAGTGTACAGTTGATCTGAAGGGTCAGTAAGGTATCACCACTTGTCACCGTAAAGCAGCACCGTCAGAATACGAGTTTCAAGTAGACAAACGCTTGATTTTATAACACAATTATATTATATAGATATTTGACGATCTTAAAAATTAAATTATCTTGTTCGCTCCAAAGCCAAGAAGTTTTAATTGAAAACTGTTTTAGCGTAAATTTATTGGCAGTATCAGACATTGAAAAACATTTTTTTCTAGATGCGTAATTCGAACCTATGTTCACAGGCTCGGAGACAGGTACTACCACTATCCTGCTTTGTAGTTCTTATATAATTTTGTTTGTATAACAGTGAAATACACAATATCAGTTTAGATTAAATCCATTTTCAAAATGAGTATGTAGTCTACTTACTATAAATAATGTTTACTTAGTAAAATATAATACTAGTCTTAAGTCACGTACGCGTTCAAATCAATAACCATTATATTGATGTGTTATACAAGTGATTGAAACATCGTAGGTACGCCAAACCCGCCACTTTTTAAAGTGGTTTTGATTTCAGATCAAGTCAATTATAACAGCTAGATTAGATTGAGATATCGGATATGTGTTGGGTGTAATATACGGCACTTCTATATATATAAGGAGGTAGCGATTTATCGAAAATGCGGAAATAAAAGAATGAACTATTGTTACCATCGTAATAAAATAACACATCGGTAAGAAGTGTAAATAGGTGAATTTTATTGTAATCGTGATCAAATTGACCAAATCAGTCAGCTTAATTTTTGTGTGAAATTGTATTAATTAACTATTGAAAATTTTCTTAAGCCGTATTGGTAAGCATTCAATTTTATTCAAAATTTAACTTCCCAGGCTTATTTTTGGAGCATGTTGTATTCTTGAGCTCTATTTCATAAGTTACAATCACAGAACAGATTAATACATAGAATTCCGATAGGCAATACACTACATTTTGACGCAGGGTTTTGAATGTGTGAATGTCCTATGAAAATGAACCCCACATTATAGACGTGCAATAGTGTGTGGTGCAACCTTCCAATACACCAATATTGAATGAGCATCAGTGGATAAACCAAGAACAGTTATCAGATCGAATGACAAGTTTAGATTTACGTATTGTTGACACGTGTTTAAGTTTATCCCATATTGTTGCACACTCGCGATCGGTTGCCTATTACTCAATACCCGTCACATTCCGTAATCGTGTATAACTATCATACATACTCGAATATAAATTAGTAAAAAAAATAAAATCGGTGTGTATACTTATGTACGCGCGTTAGAAGTTATACTTCTTTGGCGTAACAAAACGAAAACAAAACTTGTGATAAACTAGATTCTTTGACTTGCTCTTAATTATCTTGTTAAATTACACACTCAAGAAAAAGGACCGCTTATTGGAACGCCGTTGGCTTATTTCTATACACTTTAACTTATATTACTAAATTATGTAATGGTTTCTCGTTGTTTTTATACTCTGACGTTTATTCGTTTATTTACGTAAGGAATTGAAAATGGCAGACTATTATAATAAATTCGCTGCCTAGGCAACGGAGCAATTCTAAACTATAATATTATACTGTATATCGGTCACGATTTGATTATCATACTATGGCGTAATGGTAGTGCGTTCGG
The DNA here is from genome assembly GCF_057557595.1 of Rhyacophila brunnea. Classification (NCBI taxonomy): domain Eukaryota; kingdom Metazoa; phylum Arthropoda; class Insecta; order Trichoptera; family Rhyacophilidae; genus Rhyacophila; species Rhyacophila brunnea. The sequence goes on from NW_028232806.1 coordinate 15,559,084, forward strand.
CTGATAACCGAACAATCGGTGGTTCGAATCCAGTCAAGTGCGTTTATTTTTGTGAAAAAATAAATTATGTGTTACATGTCACACGCCAATAATAAATACACTCTGATCTGATTTTCCAAACGCGCCTAAAGAAGTATAACTTCAATGAATGTGTTTTATCGGATTTGCCCGTAAATAAGGTAGGTACTTAATATCAATTACCTACCTAAAATTTCACTTCCTGGAAACGAAATAATGACGAGTTTTAAGCCGTTCACCGTACATTATCACAAGACGTGACATAACGTATATTACATTCAAAATGAAGATGCAATTTTGTGCTGGATCAAATTGAGAGACTCTGTGCTTATTGGTATTCAGGAGCTATTATCTAATTCGTGAGGAGATTTTTGAGAGACAAGGGATCATGGAGACACCATACGCCATACGGTATGCATATCCGTTCATATACAATAAAAATGGACTAAAAAGAGAGACGGAGATTGGAAAATGGAAAAAAGACACATAAATGTATATATTATAATATGGTAAATGTAATAATGTTAAAATTAGTCTTATTAAAAAATGCTAAATAACTAAAGCTCTCGCCAACGAAATAAATCGTGCTCTATTTAATTACTTTATTCAATACTAAATATACAAAAAGCTTAAGAATGTCAGCTAACAGCTTTCATATATATATATATATATATATACTTATAAGAGAAAAATCCTAAAAAATAATGTTGGGTTGAGTGAAATAATTTAAAATATATTATATTTACCAAACATTTTGTTCACCGTTGTGTTTGTTATTAAGCAGTGCTTCATTTGTAAAATAAATTTGCTTGTAAAGCCATGGTGAAGATCTGTTCATTTCCCTAATACCAAAAGAAAGGGCCACAGTGTACGCTGCACCAGTGGATTACACTATAGCTTCTCAACTGTAGTGTCGCGAGACAATGGTGTATCGTTGAGAGTAGTTAAGCGTAATATTATGTTGTTTTTAACACAGGCAGTGTAGCAACAACAAAGGTAGTTCATTAGTTCTTGGTAATCTATATTATAGGTAACATGCACGTGTTGAACGAGAGGTACGTATATTGTCTACACAATTCAGTGTTAATCTCTCACCCACCATCCCATGCCCATGCGAATTCCAAGACTTCCACAGTTGGCACCCGTGGCACCTAAGTATATAAACTAATGTCACTAGCTGCATAGGCCCCGCAAGGGAAACCCGCCGAAGTGTATCGGCGTCAATGTTTGCAGCACTTCATATGGATTTGTTCGCATCATAATCAGGTGAAGGCACACATAATTCGTCGGGTTAATATTCTTATTCAACTCAACTCCACTATTGGACAGTGTGAAGTTTATTTCAAGATATAAAAAACTAACACAGTGGCTATTTGCTTTAACGCAGATGACGCTATCGTTGTGTCAGGAGATTTAAGGGGGGCCTCAAAACAGTTTAAACCAGTCTTACAATATTTCTTCTCAATTGAGTATAAAATAATACCAAAATCATAACAGAATCCCTGCAACTAGCATCAAATAGGCTCATAACACAACCACGCAAACAGATAATTTACACAATAAAAAATATCTACCAATATAATTAAGTTAGTATGTGTTATCGCTGTCATCTTCAATAATATTTTTTTCCGTTGGAAACACATTACTATTTTTATTGGGTACATTAGTTTTTGGAATTTATGGTTTTCATTTAATTTCTTGTATAGCCTCAAAACCACTGATTTCTATTAATTGCACTTTCTATAAATAAAATTCTTTTGTGTAAATATTTAGAGAACATTGTCTTTTTGGTGAATTATTATTATTTCGATTAAAACTTTCGATGAGTAGTTAGTTCTCAATGAATTTATCAAATATGGGTAGGTACGTACATAATAATAATCTCTAGGGAATATTCGACAATACATTTATACACACAATCTTGCTAATATAGATTGATGCATTGTTCTTTTGTCGAAGTTTCTTTTATATATTATCTTTGTTGATAGTTCTTTATGGAATACATTTTGTTCTCTGCAATAAAAGTAAATATAATATATTTTGTAGGCGTAAAGATAAAATTGCAATGTCATTATTGTGTAGTGCCAAGAACTACAACAGATTTTTAAAATGTTTATTTGTACGGTTTATATACTGTGTTTTTCTATTGTTTTTTTCTACTGTGAAGTCAATTTGTACAAAAAATTACGGAAAAAATATCAAAATTATAAACAAATATACCAGAAGAATTTATTCAATGAATTGTTAAATGATTATAACTCAGATTATATAAATATTCTTGAATCGTACGGCGATAGTATGTAGGTGATAGATAAGAGTAGATTTTGTCAAATTCGCTACAAATTTAACATTCATTCATTATTAAAGTATGAAACCTATTGCTATAAAATAAGTGTGTTAGATTTTCTATTATATGGCATATGTAGCTCAGACAGTCAACATTTTTTCCACAAGACGGAGCGATAATTTTACTGATTTCACGAACCGGAACAGCGTTGCAGTGCGCTCCGGTCTATTTCGAGCCCTGAGTCCTATTGGTTAATAAATAAAATACTTACGACAAACCAAAGTTGCTTCGTGATGAACAAACCTATATTTAAAAAAAATATATTATAATCAAAATAATTAAACACTGCCAAGCGTAATATAACACAATACTTTACGAATTATACAACCGTTAGATGCCGCGTGTTATTTATGGATAATATCCAATGCCCAAGGCATTACCTTCACATACTAGGGGTCCTGAGTCTAATTCCCATTGAAGTCACAAAATATCTATAATTATAACATTTCATTACTGCAATTGGTGGCTTTGTAATTACTGTTGAAGTATTAATAAATAAATATTTTATAAATTGGTTTCTAACAATGTTCAACTAGGTGTCGATTGTTTCCGATGGTCGTCGTGAGTCTGCGAATTGTTCTTGACTGTTCATGTAATTTATCCATTAATAAAAGAAACAGAACGATTAATCAAAATATATTAAAATTATGCCTACATAAAATACAGTTATTTTTGTTCAACCTCTAGCCAAAATTAATGTGAAAAATCTTGCTTAATTTAGCACTTCCATAATTAAACCGATAAATGAGAAGGAAATGCGAGAAACAAATTGAATTGTATGGCGTAGACATCCACTTATTATATCTGTGTTATATTATTTGCGAACCGCGAGCTCTACGCCACATCACAGCATCATTGTACAGGCGCTCAGTATTGTTCGCTACGCCAGTGTAGCAGTACGCATCCCGTAGAGCTGACTGCTACGGATTTTAACGCTTCGCGAAAATTGTTGCGAATTCGGCGGAGCTTTTCGGAAATTGTTTTGAATCGGAGTACCTCGCAGTATTGAAATTAAATTATTATTTATATCTTTTTGTTAAATGCTTACAATTGAAAAGTTTTTGGGAATGTATTTAATCTTACATAATAAAGATTTCGATTCAAATAAAGTTCGGAATTTTGAATAATGTTTTTAAAAAGGTTATTTTATATAAATTATTAATCTTTATAACAATTGAAAAGCTTTTATAAACGTTATTATAATACTTATACATACAATATATACATACAAACTCATTAAATTTCGTGATCCAGTTGGAAAATAGTAAATAAAGGTATATTACAATATTATTATGCAATAACAATATCAATATCCAGAATATACTTTTCACTAATTAATCCTTACAGCGCGAATGCCACAGCTGTTGTGTCCTGATTAGGGGGCCATTAGATATAATTAGCATGTTATTTAAATATGGTAATTAAAAAGTAATTAAATGCTCCGCAGTGTATGTGTAAATAGTCATTTAAATACATTAGGTTACTTCTTAAAATTATTTAATCAGTGATTATTTATTTATTGCATTAGTAAACAGTAAAATAGGTAGTATGTGGTTATATGCCATTTATATGATAGTGTACGCGGACTTCTGAATTATGGCTGACAGAATGTTTACGGGGATTAGACATTTTTGTTGTTTTTGTTTCACCCAGGGATAGATGCAAATGTAATTCATATTATTCAAAAACAAAATATCAATATCCATATTGTAGCCATTTATAAAGAACTGCTACAATCAATTTTCTTGGTTAAATTATAGAATAATAACAACTATTAAATGATTTGTCATATACCCAGTAGACCTTCAATATAATGGCTTTAAAATAAAGTTTTTTTATTATTATTATTTTACGATATTTGCGTTAGCAGCTGTCTCAAACTGTGAACCCATCGTTATAACAACAATAAGTTTACTACTCTATAAAAAATAATATTCTTTACGAATATGTGCTAGTTGATTTTGAAAATAATTATCATTAATTAATCTTAACTTATTAAGGCATATGTGCGATTGATTAGTTTTAAATTCATCGGGTTAAAAAATTGAATCTAAATGTGTGATATTATTAATATGATGGTAAGAAAACTGGGTAGCCTAATACTAAGAGGATTATTCTTAGTCCTTTTCTATATTGACCAAGTATGTTTTAAACAGGATTAAAGCAAACTGATATCTTTAGGCATTTGATTGTTTTAATAACTACATACTATTCAACGCTTATCTTTAATTTAATATATAGTTAATTAGTAAAATTAATGACAGTTTATTAATTAAAAAAGGTACAAATTAACGTAAAATAATACCGTAAATATACCAGGGATGCTGAACTTATGATGCGTGTGTCACTTGGTGACATGCAGACAATTAATTGTTGTGTGACACGCTGGAAAAGTTAGAATTTTGCATATAATAGTAGTATATTACTTATTATTGCAGAATGTGCTTTTAGTCAATACCCGATACATTTAACTCAATAATAAGAAACTAAACCATCTTAGGGTAAGGTAAAACATTGCCTGCGTAAAGGTTTGACTGAAGCATATTATTATCCAACGCCCACGATGGCCGAGCGGCTTAAGCATCGGCCCATAACGCCGTGGGATCCCAGGTTCGAATCCCGGGTCTAGCAAATACACATATTGCTGTTCAATTTGTGTTTGAATCGAATCTTTTTCAACGTGATATGACTATGTATCAAATTATTTAATCATACTTAATATAAAATATATATTAAATATTATATTTTATATTTTATCATGTCCGATCCTAATAAGATCATATGGGCCTCCAGAGAGTGGAGGTTTGTATTTTTGTATTTACTATAATCGGATGTTAGCCACTTGCTCAACCTATTAGGTCCATACTCTGACTCCAAACACAAATTGAAAAACAATATGCGTATTTGCCAGAGCCAGGATTCGAACCTGGGACAAACGATAATATAAGTTAACGCTTAAGCCACTCGACTATCGTGGGGCCGTTAAATACATTCCATCGTTCCAATGCAAAGTTAAGTTTATTTAGTAAATGTGGATGGCAAAACCATTATAATTTAATTTATTCCCAATGTGAAATAATTAGTCCTAATGCAGTATATTTATTACTAATGATTTCTACATGTTTTTAGCCAGATAATTAATTATCACTTTACAGATATATTCACAAGTATATTCAAAATACTATCACCTACTCCTAGAATAAAAATCATTGTGACATTCACAAATTCAACACAAATAACATATAAATGCGAATTAGACTATTTTTTTTACAATTTTAAATAATTCGATCGTCCAGACAATTAAATAAGTTACATCGGTAGACTTTTATTTTTATCTATTATTGAATAATGTAGCAACCATAAAGCGGCATTAAGGGCGCCTCTTCTGGTGCACTGCGTAAGGCGCCGGGAGCTCAGGGTTCGACCTGGTTACGTCACAATATATTTATGTTATTTTCTCAAAGCCTGGGTATTTGTGATTGTTCAAATTACTAACAACCACCTTGTACAAAAAGCAAGGGCATGGTTAATTAAATAAAACCATAGAGTAAATAAAAAATAATAACTACTTTTACCAATAGACAAACCAAAAAAATAATATTAAATCAAGAAAACCTTGTTCTATAGAGATATAAATATTATAGTTTGTTGTTTGTTACATACAAAATTTTACTTGGACACACTGAATCTTGTTTCAGAAGGCTCTATCTGGTAAAAGATTGAACATCTTCATAATGAATGGGTTTAAAAAGCTCATTTTCAAAAAAATCTATTCACGTAGTTTGTCCGAACTCAAAAAAATATGAAAAAATTGTCTGAGATGTTAATGTATTTTAGCATGAAATACGATACTAAAAATTAAAATTTTAACAAGTTTTTACCTAAAATGAAGTAAAAGAATGACAGAAATAATTAAAAAATAATAATAAAAATCCCTAAAAACTGCTAGAGCAGAGTTTTACGTAAACCAGAGTCACTGGCGGAACGTATATTCCTACGAGTGTTCCGTTCCGGTCCGTTTATTTTAGTAGAGGATAAATTCAACGAGATTTCATCATGTCCTATTTAAACTTTAAAACGCTATTTTTCTGGCGTTTAAAAATACTTTCTTAGTCGAAATCTTGGATCTCTATCGCTGGGTCGCAAAATTTCGTGGCATTAATTAATGATGGTGATACTTAAAACTTTTTACGAACAGCCAAAAAAACTAAATAGGGTGAAATAGCTATGATCCTTACTGTTAAGGGTTCGTAAATTTACATATATTTTTATGTTTTAAGCTAAACCATCTTTTAAATATTTTAGTATATATATAGATAATAATATTATGGGTAATATAACTATATTGAAAATTATCAATTATACATTAATAACAATTAAAAAGGTAAAAAAAATAACATGAGAAACATTATAAAATAAATATAGATGAGTATAATTATAATATATAAATAAAATTATTTATAAAAATCTATAATATTATAGACATCCCCTAGTATATATATATAAAATCTCCTAGATGCCTCAAGACTACCGAAAATATCGACTGCATTACCTGTTTGGATTTCTATATACTAATTATTGATTTAAATAAAATGCAATTTTATCGTAATAATTCTACTTTTATTATATAGCTGGACCCGTTTCGTCCGCCTCAGATAAACATTTTCAAATAGTACAATGCATTTCTTCCATGAATTGTCAGTTAACATCATAAAATAAATATATACTTATTTGCAATCTCAGGTACTCACTTAAATGGCACTCACTTGCTCTGTAAACAAAATAACGAGCGTTCTAAAAGCAGAGGGTTCACGTGGTCCAAATATATTGCAACCCTGGATTATAGATGATAGGTATAATTTTATGACAGGCAGTCGTATTTTTCGTCACTATTGGTCTCAGTTCAAAGAACTAAATTATATTTAAATCTTATTTTGTGAATATTAAATTGCATAATAAAAGTACACACTAATTATTACCCTAAACCTTTTTTTCATTATATTATAGGTATTTTGATAGTGTAATAAATAAAATATTCTTCAACTAAAAGCATACAAGAGATTAATAAGAAACAACAATAAATTTTGGAACAATATTGAAACGCATTATTATACCCCACATCGATTTAACTTATTTACAAAACACGTGCATTAATAGGATATTCACTATATAAATTAGAAAGGGATTAATTTACTCTCAGCACAGTATAAAGGTTTAGTAATTAATACAATAATGTATATGAGATCAGAAAATAAGAGATATATCTTTTGGGGGTACCTACGCGAAAAGATTGAATAACTCTAAATTAAATCACGCTTCAACTAAGTTTCAATAAACTTTAAAATTAAATCTTATATTGTTTTTTTTTCGTTCCAGTTAAAATAACATTCTCTATTCACTCGTGTATGGCAGCTTTTTAATTTGTTAGTTGCGAGTTCGAATCTGGAGGCTGTGACATTTTCACATGTTTTAAATTCAATAAATGTGGATATAATTGAAATAAAGGCGTCTTGTGATTTACTTTGCTCCCTCACATTCACCATTTTTTATATATGTATTTGTACATCACCAGTTTAGTTTACTTCATAAATATACTATTTATACTTCCATTCATGTATTATACAACACCAAATGGTGTACCTTGTTAGTATTGTGGCAATATGATGGCCATTTGACGCAATAAAATGCGACCCCAGCAATAATCATTACACCTAAGATAACAAGAAGGCTCTAAACGTGGAGAGAACTTCACCTTATTCTCAATATTTCATAATGATATGCATTGTGATAACGCCTAGATAAGATTAAATAAAATAAATATATATTTCAATTTAATAAAATTGTTTATTAATATATTAGGGTGACGTAACCAATATATTGTTATACTCACCTAAATAATATATTCAAATACACATTTTTTATTTAAGAAGTTTGCACACATTACATTTATAAGAATATTTTTCATTTACAAATTATTATAACACTGATACTAAAGTAATTTTATTCATTCAAAAATAATTAGATATAACGAGTAATTAACTTAATAGATTTCTAGAAGAACAGGTGTGGTGTTGTTAACATATAAACAAAATGATTAATTATAAATCTATTTTACGTTAATTATAAATTATTAAAATAATGTTATATGAGCATTTTTTGATGGAAACACATAATATTTAATATAAATATAATAATAATAGGGTCACTGTTAATATTAAAACTGTCGACCGAAGGTACTTGATGGAATTTGAATTTAAATTCTAATGGATTTAAGTTTTGTACTATTCCATTTGAGTCGTTTTTTGCGACTCGGGTTTCGCCTTTCGACATCTTCAGGCGCTGTGTACACTCACCAAAGACAAACACTCACTGACAACGAACACTTTTAACTCTATCTTATTGTTAAATTAAAGCTTTAGAAATATAATGTTTAGTATCAATTGACAATGAGGTAACGAAACCGGTTCTAGATGTTATTATTTATGTCCTAAATTATGTGAATAGACTCTGTTACTGCTATATAGCATATTATTATTGATTATGCATTTAAAAATTTAAAATTCTTTATTAAAACTGAAATCATTATTATAATGTATAAATTGAAAAGGTTTTAGAAATATAATTATTAGAAAAATCCTAAAATAATAGATTAACGGCCCACGTGCTGGTCGTAGGTCAAAATTGAGTTTTTATTGTATTTTCAAACCATAATCCTGGACACTCCTTAAACATTGTAGATAATCTATTTATAAAATTTTGAAGCCTTATTATCTTTTATGGTTATTTTAAACATTTTATGACTGCATAAAGTATTTTTGTTACATAAAATAGTATTCTTTTAAACCTCTCGCTCTAATGTTTTAGAATAGAGTCATATTTCGGTACATAACTGTGCAGTGGTGTTAAGATTTTTTACATTTATTAATTTTTAAACGCATTTATAAAACCATTAGTATAATTTATTACGAGATAATTTTTGTAAAATATTCACGATAAAAAATTATATTGATAATCTCTGTGATCCCAAATTTGACAAGAATTAGGCATTTTATTATTCAAAAAATCGGCAAGATTCACACATTTGAAGATGATTCTAAAGATACTTATTATAAGCTATGTATTTGACCATTCAAGAGTGATAAAGATCTTATGAATAATGATTGCTTTATAATAATTATTGACCTAAGAATAAGGTAGTGTTTTTTTGAAATACGCCATTTCTTTTGTCATTCCCCAGTGGTTAAGCTACAACATACGGCCGTAGCCATAAATTGACAAACTATAATTGAAGTAGGGAGTAAAATTATGTTAACGCGCGTGTTTGAACATGTACCTAACCGAATTTTTTTTTATTTTTTTTTAAACGGTACATGTTCAAACACGCGCGTTAACATAATTTTACTCCCTACTTCAATTATAGTTTGTCAATTTATGGCTACGGCCGTATGTTGTAGCTTAACCACTGGGGAATGCCAAAAGAAATGGCGTATTTCAAAAAAACACTACCTTATTCTTAGGTCAATAATTATTATAGAGCAATCTTTATTCATAAGATCTTTATCATATTTGAATGGTCAAAAGCATAAATTATAATAAGTATCTTTAGAATCATCTTCAAATGTGTTAATCTTGCCGATTTTTTGAATAATAAAATGCCTAATTCTTGTCAAATTTTGGATCACAGAGATTATCAATATAATTTTTTTATCGTGAATATTTTACAAAAATTATCTCGTAATAAATTATACTTATGGTTTTATAAATGCTTCAAAAAATTAATAAATGTAAAAAAATTTAACACCACTGCACAGTTATGTACCGAAATATGACTATATTCTAAAACATTAGAGCGAGAGGTTTAAAAGAATACTATTTTATGTAACAAAAATACTTTATGCAGTCATCAAATGTTTAAAATAACTATAAAGGATAATAAGGCTTCAAAATTATATAAATAGATTATCTACAACGTTTAAGGAGTGTCCAGGATCATGGTTTGAAAATACAATAAAAACTCAATTTTGACCTTCGACGAGCATGTCCCCCCTTAAGCGGAATTTGAAAATACGTCATTGGTTTTACAACTAAACTACCGTACCACAGTGGCGAAGACTCCATACTAGGCGATTATTTAAAGCCTACCTTCTTAAGAAAAATATTTTTTAATTGCATATTGACATATTTATATACTTAATCACCTCATTATTTTATGTTATATAACAATAATTTATTTTGCCAACGAGATCGCATATGGAGGAATGTATTACAGTATTACACAGTTTACAAAACAACTGCAAAGGTATTAAAAAAACCACAGCGCGCCGATAATAAACGCCGCGCCGCGACTTCTCGACGTAAATAAATTTCCGATTATGTTTGGAATAATTCTGAGTTTTTTTCGTATGGACTTTACGTCTCGTAACCTCAGCAAGTCTGCTGATTTGTACGAAATGAGGCAAGCTCCTTTCGCAGAGCCTAAAACATTCGCGCATAATATTGTTGTCACGACTGCGCACTTTGTCCAAAATCATTAATAATTAGATAATTAAAATAATAATTTCAACGGCGTTTAATCGAATATTAATAAATAAGTAAGTATAGATTGTTTTTAAAAATAAAAATAAATTTTATCTAATGATTTTTGATGTGTATACATGTTTTGAAAAATACGTAATTTAAACACATAGCTCATTTTTATGTCTTCAATGAGTTTTTGAAGTTTCATTGAATTAGTGTGTCGTTATCATTTATTAGTGTGTGCCTATTCATTAGTAGTAAATATCGTACTATTCTCGTAAGTATACCTGACAAGTGTGCTCTTAATATCATATCTCCACAGCCTACCTCTTTCCAAAAGTCACCCTTCGCCACTGCCGTACCAAATAGGTACTAACCAGTAACCGTTCAGATACTCTAAGGTTTTTCTAAGTTATGTATGTTCAATATTGAATACCAATTACTACATTCATAAAACCTTCTGTATATTATTCAATACATATGAAATAACAATGATAATATCAGAATAAAACGGTTTGACTTCCACCAAAATAAATTATAGGAACACATTGAAAAGGAATTAATTAATTGTAATTGTATATGTTATGTTCGATACCACTAAATTTAATATTATTATCCATAATAAAAAAACTGTTTCGACTAAAATAAACCGCCCTAAGGGGATATTAGGGTAACTTAATAATGACAGTACACCTACGCAGTGTATTATAATTAATAATGACTCTTAATACTACAATAATAATATTAATTATAGGAAACTAATTCACTAGAATTAAGTTGTATGGAATCAAAATGTAGAACTATACAGACTTCTATATTTAGAACATACAATGAAAAGCGTTTTGTGTGTTTATATTAATACTATTTCAGTCCATAAGCATTATTAAATTCCACAATAAATCTATTTAAGTCTATAATATAATCAATATCTATTTTCAATATAATTTTGTGTAATTTCACACAATATGTACATAACATATTATTTTCTATCTTCGAAAACCCACCAATATAATGTCTACGAAAAAAACTTTGGAAAAATTAAACACTGTTTAATTAACATGATACCGACAAATTCTGACATATGCAATTTTATTTTACTTATAAAGGGTTATCAAATAAGAAATATATAATATACTGAAATTTTCTCTCAATAAGTTGATTGCGTCACGAGCTGTATGACATGTTGCACCATCTTGTTGGAACTACTTATCGTTCACATCAAAATCATCTAATGTTTGCCACAAAAACCCAGTAATCACGTTTTTGTATAACTGCATTAACATTTTCGTTTTTAAAATAATACCATTCAATTACACTTGCAGATCACAAACCACACCAAACTGTTAATTTTTGTTGATGTAAAGGTGTTTCAAGAATAGCACGTGGGATTTCATTACTCCAAATGCGATGCTTTACGAAGCCATTTAACAAAAATTACCTTCATCGTTGAAAATAATATTTTCATGACATAATTGGGGTATTTAAAGTTGCTCATTAGCTCAATCAGAAAAATTTTGAGGCACCAAATGGTCATTTGGTTTAGGTTCTGGTGTTAACTGTTCGTCAGCTGAATGCAGAACTATTCATACTTACATTTGAAATTTTTCAAGAGAGTGTTTTTTGAAACAACTTACTGAAATTATTTATTATCTTGATGAGAAAATCGGTGCATACACTTGTCTATATAAATAATAAATAACTGAAGTAGTCTGTTTCAAAAAAATCTTCTGCAAAATATTTGAAATGTGAGTTAGAATAGTTCTGCATTCAGCTGACGGTATGTTATACGTCTTTAAATGTAAATTTTTATGAAGAATATTCAATGTAGTGCCATAGGAAATTCTAAGTTCTGACATGTAATTAATTGTTCTCGATTTTCATCCACATTTTGATTCACAACATCGATATTTTCAGCAATACGTTTACGTTTTTGACGAGTTGGATTCTCAACATCAAAAAAATTATCATTTTACTCGAATTTTTTCAATTAAATTGTGAATATTAAACGCTGTAGGTCCATTATTTGACCATAAATTTTACGTAATGTTCGAAACGTAGCTCGAATAGATTCATTAGTGATAAAATGAATTTCGTATACAATTCGTATACACTGTATAACTATGTATCTTTCCATGATGATTTGCCAAACAATGCTGAACACAAATGTCAATTTTGGTGGTAATTAGAAAAAACGGGTGCCATGACGTTTTAAAAATCTATAGTACCCATTAATTTGATAACCCTATATGCATTACAACGAAGATTTTAGCGCCTAAGAAAAATAAGCATATTGTTTTTATTTGAAAATGCAATGTGATGAAAGATCGGGAAACGATGTTATAACCAACAAATTACGCATGAAATAACATAAAAACGCCTACAAAATATTGAATTGTGCACTTAGTATTTCAAAAAATTATTTCTCAGTTGTAGAAAATATATTATTAAATACAATACGTACGTAACGAATTAATTAAAAAAATAGGTACACAATCTATTCGACTGATACATAGTTCTAAATTTAATTAAAAACTATGGACAGTTCTAAGTACATAAGTCTGCTTCTATAGAGGTTAAATATTATAATACGGTTAATATACAAACAAAATAATTAATTAAAATTCTAATTGTTACGTATTTACATTATAATATTATGTTAGCTACATTTGTATAAAATAATTAATAATAAAAAACAATCTCGACTAAAGTAAAACGCTCTGAGGGGATATTAGGGTAAAGTACCCAATATCCGTTCACCCCGATAGTTTATTAAAACGCGATGTAGTTAAACCTCTATTGTTTCAGAAGTAGCGGATATTAATATCGCAGAATGTGCCGAGATAACCGTTACGGTCCAAAGTTGCCCTCATTAAAGCGACTAAGTTAATATTTCGTTTGATTTACTCGCGGGCCGGGGAGCTTTTTGTTTTGACTTTAAAAAAAGTTCCGAAAGTTTTGTCCCTGTGAAAGAATTAACAATAACAGTTAAATATTGTGTTGTTGCTTTTGTCATGTGAGAAGGGGGCAGATGCGCAAGATGGTCAAGATTTCGAGAATGCTATGGATTTGCCAAATGAAGTGGATTTTTGTTGGGATCCTTGTGATCTTTCTGCTGAATGGTGAGTGATTTTATTTATATTATAATTTCGTATTGTACTTGAAATTTTGCACAAAAACACTGAACATAATATCTCGGTGTTTATTTATTTACGAAAATTAAACATTGTGGACATAACAAATAAAAATTCAGGACGTTCACAAGATGAGATTTATATTATAACAAAAAAGAAGAAAAAAAAACATAAACAATTTTATACAGTTAAATAAAGTTTCAAAATTAAAATACACAATACATTATTGAACATGTATATATCTTTAAGGAGCGCATTGACTAGTCTTGCACTCTTCGCTAATGGTGTCTGATAGGCTTGACTCGAGGAAACAGTGTTCGATGGCTTGAATGAAATACTTGGGTATCATGATGCATTTTTACTAAATGCTAATTAAATTGGGGCGCTTAGTGCCGCAGGTGCGAGACGAGTCATATTGATATCGGCACGCTGACATTTGACCCATTCATTTTTTTAATTGGTTATAAATCATGTGAATCTTGGCCGCCTCACGAAAAGATTTCGTAATGATGATTTCGATGAGGTCCATGCTGTGGGTCCAAACACACATTGACAAAACACTATGTCATTTTACCAGACCCCGGAGTCAAACCCTAGATCCACGATTACATAAGCTGACATATTACCGCTCGGTTATCGTGATCGCATATTGATATCGGCACACTGACATTCGACCAATTCCTTCCCGCGTATACGGACGCGACATCTAGATTCGGGTTATTGCCCCAACAAGCCACTAGTTTGACATCATATTATCAATTTTAATTTTATTTTGACATTAAGAATTATCATTTTTTATTGAAAATACATAATCTGGCCATATACGTTACAAAATATATATCTTTGAGGAATCTGATATATGGCGATAGTAAAAAAATGATTAAAAATAACATTTGGTTCAAAAATAAAATCCAAAAAAATAGCCTTTGGTTTGACGGGGAAGGCATACATGTCGCATGACTCCAAGATGTGCTCTGTGGTTTAAATCTCATTGTAAATTAAATATTTATTATTAATTACCTAACACTATACAGTATACAGCCTCGAAAGGAAATCTCAACGAATAGTTATCATAAGTCATAAGGTTACAGTACGGTCTTGTTATTATGTAATTTTTTTCACATCCTATAAGTTGATATTACATTAATATGTTGTATACATAATATCGAAACGTTTTTTTTTTCTATGACTACGGATTCAATCAAACTATAAACGTATTGTAATACGAAAGGTGTATGCGACTCAATTCTGGTTCATATATCACAAACTGTTTTGTTCAACTCAATTATGAAAGCTCTAGAGCAGTCTTTCTCAAAGTGGGCGATAACCCCCCCTTGTGGGCGCTGGAGACTTTCAAGGGGGCAGTAGAATGCTCAAAGAAAATTAAGGGGCGTTAAGGAAATCTAGAGTGTTGACAGCAGACAAATTTTATCTATAAAAATCGAAGAATTAAAAATTAAATTCAAGAATGGCTACCAAGAATTTTGGCTGCAAAAGCGAATCTCTCAACTGTACCCTGAGTTATGGTCGGTTGTTCAACGATTTCTAATAGCATTACCATCGTTGTATTTGTGTGAACGTGGATTTAGTGCTGTAGCAACGTTACTAACTAAAAAGAAATCGGCTGCAAGTTACTAAACGCGGCTTACGGCTATTTTTAAATCAATTCGAGCCAGATATTAATTAACAAACTCGTCGAAATGCATCAGATTCATCCTTCACATTAGATAAATTTTAAATGCAAAGCCTCCTTTTAAGGTAATAATAATAAAAAATAATAATAATAAGTTAAAAGTTTAATTAAGTAAGAGTTTTATTTCCTCTCATTGAAATATTCTTTGATCTCAGAAATAGGATATGGGTCACACCCTATCTATCCTATTCATATAATAATGCATGTTTAAAAATTATATTTGCAGTGTAATGTAAAAAAGTAATTAAAAAAATATGGGGGCACTAGATTTTTTTAAAATATCATAGTGGGCGGTCGTCGAAATAAGTTTGAGAACCTGTGGTCTAGAGCAGCGGTTTCCAACCTGGGAGGCGCGATCTATTTCCAGGGGAGGCGCCAATTTTTTTTAATAAATTAATTTTTATACCATAATGGCGCTTTTCCTGAGTTTTTGGTTAGTTTGCTAATGCATTTTTCATATTATTTTATTAATAGTAAAAAAACTCGCCTGCGGCACTGCGTTGTTTCAGAGCTATTAAATATTTAAAATATATGGGTGAAAGATCCTGGCCTGTGGGCCCTATTCAGTATTGGAGCCCATGATAGAATCCATTAATTTTTGTCAATGAACGATGATGAATTTGGTTGACTTCTATTAAAATTGAAGATCTTGGCATAAAAACATCAAATGTCCACTTTTTTCCATTTTCATTTTATTGCATTTCTATATTCCCTGTGTATGATTACATACAACTGTGCAAAGATACATTTTTAAAAAAAATTATAAGTCCCTCAAATCTGCTCTCGAAAATATGCCACTTTTCTAAAAACCGCAATAGTCCAGGCATTTTTGTGTGAAAACAGCAAAGGTCCAGTAGTTCTACACTTTTATCACCAGGCGGCGTTAGTAATGTTAGTATACATTCCATACAATTTAGTGTCTGAGCTGTCAAATTATCCTTGATTCGTTTAATTATTGCTTTTTATAACGTTTTCTAATGATTGTTTTTATATTTTATCATGAATATTCCTAGCAAGACATCTGAAACGTCTCGAAAGAGAAAAATTAACAAAACTATGCAACGTTTTTACCAAATAACGGTGACTTTCATTATTATTCAGTTTGATGCAATAAGGAAAATTCTGGGCCCTTCATTATAAAATCTAAAGAGACCGGAGAAAAAATTTTTTTTAATATGAAATATAGGTTAAAACTTTGACATTTTTCTGTAAAAATTTGTAGGCTAGTTATAATGTACAAAATAGACCAGGCTAGTAAGGGAGAAGTGCTTTGCGAACATTTCAGTTTCTCTCTAGGCTGTGAGATTGATTCAATGTAGTGAATAAAAATCAAATGCAAGTCACGATTGCATTTAAAACAACATATCGTCGTTGAAACTAGAAAATTGTGTAACTCCAAAAACACTACTTTACAGGAGAGACAAAAAAGATTATGTTTTCCTATACAAATGTATGGTTTTGGAGTGAAATCATCCATGATTTAACAATGATACAATTTTTCTGGAATTACAAAATTTGCAAGACGGATAGATATTATCAACGGCCACTGGATGGCATTCAAAGTCAATTTTCGATTAAAACGGAGTTACACAATTTTCTAGTTTCAACGACGATATGGTGGATTAGTTCCATTGAAAGTAGCTTAATAAAAAAATATTTTAAAATTAGCTAAATATTTACAAAACCCAATAAATGTAACGTTTAATTTGCTGATAGTGAAGGTGTCAGACGAGGCTCATCGGTTTTCTTTTTTCATGTTAACTATCAATTCATGGTAGAAATCCATTGTGTTAATGATTTAATTTATTAAAACACATTTTTTTAGTACTTGTTCCACTTTTAATAAATAAATCTGGATAGGTTTCGTCCACCTTATAGGGACATTTTCAACTGTTGAAAACAGTTGGCAGAAAAACAGAGGCGGACGAAACCGGTACAGATTTATTTATTAAAAGTGGAATAAGTAGATACTAAAAAAATGTGTTTTATTAAATTAAATCAATAATAATAATATGAAGCTAATCAGTATTAACCCGCACATGATTAAAACATTTTTTCAAATATTTAATTCTTGATTTTTTAGAAACATTGAAGTCGTTTGTTAATAGGTAAATAATATGTCCAAACCTTATTAAAAGTTGTATTATGATCAAAAAATAACAGAAATATATATTCTTTATTTTATTTAATAAAATTATAGTTTTAGTCATACTATTTACATTTCGATCTTTTCAATTTTGCAATAAAAACAGCAAATGTCCAAAAATTGTGTAAAAACAGCAAATGTCACACTCATTCTTTTTTAAATATCTATTTAACCGAAATACATTTAATATTTTTTTTACATTCATATAGTGCATATACGGTTTCTCTATAATTTCTCATTGTCAAATTAATAAAATTTTTTTTGATAACCAAGATATTATGTTTTTACCCTCTCCTGAAAAAAAAGTGTTTTGTGACATTTGCTGTTTTTATGCCAAGATCTTCAATTGATTGTGGTAATAAACAAGCTCATTCGTCGCATGAAAAAAAAACTAATTAAAAAATGAATTTAATATAAGTAAGTAGTAAAAACTTGTGTGTTAAAAAAGTGTCTGTATTATTTAATGAAATAAAGGGGGGGAGGCGCCAAGATTAGATTTTTTTTAAAGGGAGGCGTAGTAACATAAAGGTTGGAGACCACTGGTCTAGAGTATGTATAAATTTGAAAAAATAAAAGTGGGTATGGAATATGCGTTCTTTATATGAATGAGAAAAGCTGAAAAAAATCTCGGTTTTCTTCAAGCCACTAATATAAAAGCTAGTGGGGATAGGCACGCGGTTATCAGCGTCGTGAATTGTGCGCGTTTTCTTGCCAATGTGCTAAGGACCATATCACGAGAGCTCGGAACGTCACGTTCGGCCGATCTCATGAATACTAGAATGAGGATCGCTCGAATATCGGGGGATTCCCGATCATTTTATGGCGCCTGTGTAGCGTGACAGCGTATCCTTATTACTACTAGACTGTGTGTTTTTAAAAATTTACTTTTTTATAAGCTGAGATCGGGTTATCTTAATACAGAGCTAATACATTAAATCATTAAAAAATAAAATAAAGACACCCTCGTAAATAATACTGTTCGTAGACATCTATATCTGTTAACACATCCCATTATTTTGTAAACAGATACATCATTATCATCGGTATTGCACCTCAATGTGGGTCATGGCGTTCTCTAAAATAATCCTGCTGTTCTGATACAAATGTCTATGTTATTATATTGTTTATTTATAGACATTCTCGGTTTGATGGTAAATATGGATGCGGGACTTACATCAAAAGAAGAATCACTTACGGCACTATTACTCTCTAGAAATCTCTAGAAAGTGACGAGCTTCTTTTGCCTCTTTGGTCTCTCTTTCTACACTAACTAACCATCGCAGTGTAGGTCTTTTAACCATCGTTTTTCCTTATGACTTATTGATGAAGAGCCTCTTTTGTGGTTGAATACCTTCCATTCTTGAAATATGGCCAGCTTAACGTATTTTCCTCACCTTCACGTGTAAGACAATCGGTGTTAAACCATAGGTACACACAATTTCAAAATTGTCTAGTTTGTTTTTTTTTTTTAAATAAACCCAAGAATTTTGACCTAGATCAATATAATGGGCTTAATGAGGGTTTTGTATTGTTGTAGGATTTGTTTGCCAGGTTAATTCTTCCACTTATATCTTGGCCGATGTCGTTTTGAGGGGTAATGCGTGTTTCCAGATATATGAACTCATGGACTAAAATCCGTAGCCATCGATGGTGAGCGGTGAGTTTGATGGAAAACAGATAGGAATGCTTTACATACAGATGAACACTACAATTATAATAGTCAGTGCCGGTTCCAACAAGTACGAGGCCCGATTGCAGCATTTGGGGGGACCTTAGATATGAAGCCCAAATAACGGGGGGATGCTAAGCAGTGCGAATATTTTCATATAAAAACTTTCTTCTTGAAATCCTTATTATTCTTATAGTATACCGATTTACTGGACAACATTTTGATAACTTACTCTCTTTCTTTCTCGGCACTACATCCCGAGGCGGGATTTGGCCTCCTCTACAATTGTCTTCCACACGCTCCTTTCCCTGGCTGCTCCTCTCCAGTCTCCAGCCCTCCCCATCTTTCTCCAGTCCTCTTCGATACAGTCAGCCCACCTCTTCTTTGGTCTGCCCCTAGACCGTTTCCACTGTGGGAGCCACTTGGTCATGATTTTTGGCGTCCTGTGCTCAGGCTTTCTCTCAACGTGTCCAGCCCACCTTAGTCTTTGGGATCGACAGAATTTTACCATCGTTTCATGTTTTATTAACTCTTCTAACTCGTGGTTCATTTTTATCCTGTAACTTCCATTTTCCAATGTGGGCCCGAAAATTCTCCTGAGGATTTTTCTTTTGAATATGGCCAGTTTATGTTCTTCCCTTGAAGTTGATAACTTACTACTTATACCAAAACTTATTACCTAATCAAGATGATGTTTTTTGCCTTTTATCAGAAATAAACTTGTACATAATATGGTTTTTTAAACAAATTCATTTGTAGCTTCTTCTGTAATAATAAATATTAACACATATAATTGATAGACAGCAAAATACTTAACCGTTTTTATTTGCCGAACAATGTTGTTTTGTACTGTATTTCCCATGACGCCAATAAACTATTTTTGAATATTACGTTTTCCTGTGTATCCTTAGTAGACATACGTGGAAGATTTATGTCATTCAATGTTAATCATCGGCCTCGAGTTTTAAATGTTATACTATAAAATATCGTTTCATATTTATTTTTATCATGCGATGACAGACAAGTGTACTGAAATAGGCTGTAATTTCTGGAATAATTATTCTTCATAAATGGTTTTACTAACCAAATCAAGTATTCACTTACCCCAGTATTCCATAGTTACGATACTCGGTCATCTAGTGCTATCATGCATTGTTTGAAAGCGTCAGATCATTGGCATCCTTTCCCACATTATCTCATTAGTTAAGTCTTGATCTTCCCCCCATTGAGCTGTTAGTACCTTCCTTCTTTAGTATTTACAAATCATGTAGCAGATGAGTGTACTCCCTACAACATTTGCATATTACCCGGGATCTGTAGTGTTCTTTGGATACTACTAATTGAAACTTCTTTTGTATGAATAATCGCAGATAATAAAAACAAATAACTATTTTTAATTATTCATGATGAATCAAAATGAACAAGTGAAAAAGTGACACTTGTTTCAAAGCAAACAATAATAAAAAGTGAAAGCATGACTCAATTGTTTTTAAAACAAATGAAAATGCAGTTTACTGCTTTAACGACGAAATATTGCACATTATTAAGCTATTAGGTATCTAATAATTAAGCTAATTAATCATACGATAACGAAAATTAAATATTTCATCCAAAGATATTCATCCTACAATCATACCGGGTATCGTTAGTCCTGGAGCAGAATATTAATAATCGTTCCATACATAGAACATTTTTTTTTTTTTTAACTGAACATACAATATTTAAAAATGTCAATAAAATAGATAATTTTAATAGACAAAATTTAGACAAAATAGGAATTGAATCTCGAATATTTTTATTGGAACGACCGATAGCTCAATAATATGAGCAGGATAATATTATTTTTATCTTCCTATTGTGCCATCCCTTAGCGGAGGTCGGCCACCATCAAGGCGATCTTATATTTGTCGTCTGCTACCCGGAAAAGTTCAGTGGAGCTGCACTCGTACCAATCACGGAGGTTCTTAAGCCACGAAATACGGCGCCGTCCTCTGCTACGCTTACCGTTGATCTTTCCTTGAATGACAAGTTGGGGAATGCTGTAATTTTGTCCTCTCATAGTGTGGCCGAGGTACTGTAGTTTCCTGGTTTTGATACTATGTAGAACTTCTCGGTCATTCCTCATTCGATTGAGAACTTCAACATTTGTCACCCGGAGACTGGTCCCATCTATTATTTTTTTTATTACTTTTTATAAATATGTATATTTCTGTGTTTTAAATTACGATATTGTGTTACAACAGTATTTTTTGTTGTCGAAAAATATACAACATTTCTGTAAGCAAGTTCTACATAATATATTTACTTCCCAAATAAATTGTTCACGAAGTAGGTAGTTATGGAGATTATTTGAATTTGTTCGACTGAATTATTTTAAGTACAAAGCGTCACGTCTCTCTAAATGCGAAAAGGCAAATAAAATAGCTAAGCACTATTTCACTGCTGTATAAGTATCTATTATTCGTAGCATGGACGGTTCTGAAGAGAGCGTATGTCTGATAAGTACCAAATTCCTTAATCTGTTTTCCACGTAAAGCGAAATGTTACATCTTAAAGCCTACATCAGGCATTGTTTAAACACATATTTGCGCTGCGTAAACAGAATTCTAAATTGTTTGTTTGTATAATAGATTAAGAATTACTTATATTATCGCGCCTGGCATATGTATCATAATATATATACGCCCGTGTTCCAGAGGTAAACTATTCCATCCGCACTTCACGAAACTATTTATTATTATTTGTTTTATAACTAACTCACTGTTGATGAGCTATGGTAAGATGGCAAAACATGATATGTCCGTTTTTCTAAATTGTTCAGGAGAGCAATTTTAAACTTCGAAAAATATTCAAACAATGAACAAATCACAGATTGATTCAACCTATTTCTCCCAACATCTAAGACCTATATTAATACCATATTTTGATATCTTGTATATTCCATTGATACGGGTCTGAAGATATACATAATTCAATTAGCCAAAAATGGACATATCGTGTTTTACCATCTTAAAACAGAGTCAACTGAGAAAGTCTCGCCGGTATATGTACTGCCCTGAATATGATATCGCTTTGACTTCGGACCATTACACTTACGACTACTTAATCTGCAAACCAGCTTACTGCACTTTTGACCAAAAATGAGATTCTGATGGCATTTTGTTATAAAGCATGTTGTTTTCTGTCCTCACTCAAAATTTCAAATTCCTAAACCTGTAAATGCGTTATCGTTCATTACACAAAACAACCAACTGCAGGTGACAAATTTCTAATATCATAAATGGAACAACTCCGCTCTTTTTATTTTTATTTATACATAAAAGGGACGCTAAAATAGTGTATTAATTTATAGTGCAGCGTATTTGTAAAAAAACAATTTCAAGTGAATTTTTGAAATTGTTAAATTCCGCTCGATATGTTCGAATTATTAAGTTTTTTTTTGTTCCTGAAAAATTTGCCCAAATGGAGTTAGCCGGTTTGCAAATTAAGCAGTCAACTAGTACAATTGTCATTGCGCATGGTGGCTTCGCTAGTAGGTTCTATGTGATTGGTCTTGTTACCCGTTCAACATGTCCATGTGGTGGAGAAATACAGGATACACACCACATTCCACATCCTCTATTAATGTCCTCAAATATGTACAGAAAGGAAAGAGTTGCTCAAATCGCTTCAATCAGATTAGGTCTATCGGAATCTGGTTTCCAATGTTGTTGTTCATTGTTGTTCAATTGTCACTCTTAACAATTGAGTGAACGGTGACCTTATTCTTGGGTAACTGCATTAAATTTGTTACACGAGATAAGCAGATATTTTTTCTACCAAATATGTCGCACCGATTCTATGTGCGGTAGTACATTAAATTGCATGTGTTTTGTCAATGACAACAAAATCATATTGAAAAATTCGACGTGTTTAAGTTGAGACAAGTTAGTATGTTCGACAGGGCATAAGCTTAACATCTATATTACATTTTTCTGAACTAAATCAGAGGTTGAAAGTAATTTCAGATTGCTAAGTACCTCTATGATATAATGTCAGTATATATAACAAAAACTCGTAAAAATATATTATGTTATAATAATATTATGTTACAGGTTTTCGTGAATATTTTCTTCTTAAATAACCAAAAACTAGATCCACACGAGATCATAAGCTTATCTTTTAATACACATATAGATTTACTATAAACTAAAAACTCTTTAGCTCGATAGATATGTATAATATGGGTTATACAGAGGTTATATGGAATACTTAGACTATGTTTCATATAAGTCACATCTTTATTTAACAAAAAAAAATGCTTCTTCTTGCTAAAATCCGTTTTTATTCAGCGAAGTCAAGCCTTACCTATCGTTTAATTTGTAGAAGGTCTACCATGGGGATTAAACCATCGACTGGTCTTCAGAAGGGGTGATAATGTTTAATTTAATAGTTTTTATTTATATTTATTTGCTTGACGATTTGGTTCTTTTTACATAATAGCAAAAGTAATTGAAAGCTAAACACACAATATCGAGGATTATCGAACCGAAATTTTGATAGTAACAATACCGTCTGTTCACTTCGAGGATCTGTGTGTAAGAGAGAAATTATTCTTTTTCGATTGCCATCATAACTTCCGGCGCTGCAGTGCGATCCAAGGCGAAAACGAACCATAAGTGCGAGTGAGTAAGCATTCGGCACACTTATATACCCACACTATGCGTTAGACTCGTTAGAGTAAGATAGAATTTCTACTGCAGAATTAAATATTTTTCAAAACGTCGCCGGTAAAAACGGATTGGACTTCATATGAAAACTGCGAGCACATGCTGCTGAAATTTATTGTTGTTGTGTTAAATATAAAGTTAGTTAACTATTTCTTTTATTCAAACGAATAATACACAAGATTTAAGAATATATCATTCTGATTATTGAACATTATATTATTTAGAAGAACACTAACTGAGAGAGTATATTACAACCAATAGAAAAAACTTTCTTTGAAAAAAGTAAGCCAACCGGTCGGGAATCGAACCCGGCATCTCCAACGGGTAAACGCCCCAAACTAGTCGCATTCAGCCATTATGCTACGGAAGACATACTAATGACGACAAATATTTAAGCTATTGGCTATTAAATACCTACCACTCAGCGCTCTTCGAAATCATGTTACTTCGGCAATCGATTTTTGTTTATTAAATCAAAGTAGGTAGTTATTTTACTATTACAACGATTACTAACCGACGTCTAGGAATTTCTCCAATATTTTTTAAGCAACTTCTTGTACTTGCTAATAATTTTTAATTAACTATTTCTTTTATTCAAACGAATAATACACAAGATTTAAGAATATATCATTCTGATTATTGAACATTATATTATTTAGAAGAACACTAACTGAGAGAGTATATCACAACCAATAGAAAAAACTTTCTTTGAAAAAAGTAAGCCAACCGGTCGGGAATCGAACCCGGCATCTCCAACGGGTAAACGCCCCAAACTAGTCGCATTCAGCCATTATGCTACGGAAGACATACTAATGACGACAAATATTTAAGCTATTGGCTATTAAATACCTACCACTCAGACTCAGATTCCCGACCGGTTGGCTTACTTTTTTCAAAGAAAGTTTTTTCTATTGGTTGTGATATGCTCTCTCAGTTAGTGTTCTTCTAAATAATATAATGTTCAATAATCAGAATGATATATTCTTAAATCTTGTGAATTATTCGTTTGAATAAAAGAAATAGTTAATTAAAAATTATTAGCAAGTACAAGAAGTTGCTTAAAAAATATTGGAGAAATTCCTAGACGTCGGTTAGTAATCGTTGTAATAGTAAAATAACTACCTACTTTGATTTAATAAACAAAAATCGATTGCCGAAGTAACATGATTTCGAAGAGCGCTGAGTGGTAGGTATTTAATAGCCAATAGCTTAAATATTTGTCGTCATTAGTATGTCTTCCGTAGCATAATGGCTGAATGCGACTAGTTTGGGGCGTTTACCCGTTGGAGATGCCGGGTTCGATTCCCGACCGGTTGGCTTACTTTTTTCAAAGAAAGTTTTTTCTATTGGTTGTGATATACTCTCTCAGTTAGTGTTCTTCTAAATAATATAATGTTCATAAAGTTAGTAGTTATTTTAGTAGAACATATTGTTAACTATGTTGTGTTTAAATTTGGTAGCCGTACTGAGAATCAACAATATGGTATAACGTTTCATAGTTAAGGTTGATAATAATAAAATCGAAGTTCTGTGTGGTATATGCTAGAAACACTGCGTCATTTTGCCGAAAAATTGGCGCTCTCTATATATCATTACTCTAAGGTGCGAACTGACTACCATAATTGAAGTATATACCGAGTATTATTTTAACTTACTCATAATCTTTACAACTTTTATAGTATAGCAATGTTTAGCTGTAGGAAATCCATCGAATGGTTTATTTTCTAGTATAAGTTGAAAGTTTTTTATATAATATTTTTCTCTCGAAGACTACCAATAAATTTCTCTAGTTCGTTTCGTTAACCGTTTACTATGTGCGTTAAACATATCAAAATGGTTCTGCTGTATAGTTTCTAACTAAAACATCACGTATGATAGTTTACCTCTGGGATAGACAGTGTGCCACGTACTAAGTTACTCTGCCTTGATATATTCATACGTGTGTAACATAACGGAATCTTTAAGATGTTGTTTTGATTTAATTATTCACGAAATCTCTTCGAGTTGCGTAAATCCTTGTATTAGAGATGACAGTAGTTTGGAAAGGGTTTCATTAAGCAGTCATACATTGCTTACAATATCTTGATTCTAATTATTTTTCCTTAAACACAAGGAATTCAAGACAATGTGGCAAGGCGTGTGTCTTATAATATAATATCTAATATGTGATTTAATAATTGAATTCACAATAACATAGAGGATTAACACATACATAATAACAACAATGGAAACAGTAATCAAGATATTAATGAGTAACAATGTAATATTAATATGTAGATATAACTAACACATATATAAATCTAAATACCTTCTGATTCCAATAATATATAAAATAATATCTTCTTCAGTCCCCGCATACGTCAAGACTATCCAAATAAAGAACGCATTAGCTATTTCGATTTATATACTTTTATATAAATCGAGAAAAGTTTTATGAAATAGAAAGGTATTGAAAGGACCACTCGTCATAAAATCAAAACAATTAAAATTCTCAGCTTGATTTTTTTATGAGACACTAGTCATTAATTGACGTATTATTAAGTTTGACGGAAGTGACAAAAGTTTTCACAATTATAATAATACTTGTTGTTTTATGTTTTTGTAGGTAATAACTATTTTTCAAGAATATTTTAATCTTTACCTACACTTATTTAAGTTGTACAGAGGGGTTGAGCATACATAATATGATGGGCACAGTTTATTTTGTGATTCATCTACCTGACACGTTAGTATACACAAAAAGTCGTGATGCCAGTACCGGAAGTGGTTGTGAGTACAACTCCTTTAAGTTTGTGACTTAGGCCCTCCTCCCACAGCGCAACTGAAATCTGGCGGAACTGGTTGGTGATGGTACTCATAAACTGACCAATGTGATGCTTCGCACACGGCGCTACTGAAGCCACTTGAAATAAAAATCACATAACCTCAAACTGTCAAACTGGACCATCAGCTGTTTTGTACAAAAACCGACAACACGCACGCTGCTGCGTTTACTCGAATACAATTAGGTTATTTCAATTTTGCTTATCTTGTACTTTTGACGTCTTGGGTTGTTAATGGTTTTTATAGCATGACACTTGTTCGCAGCGCTACCAATTTTGGTAAGAAAATATGATTTTTCCCCGAATCTAATGATGTTGGTACCACTGTTTTACGGTGACTGGAAACTTCAGAGACCGCGCGACTAGCATGTCGCGTCTCTTCGCGACCGTTTTGAAGCTGAGAGATTTCAGTCTCGCCGTCAGCGAGCCGCCATTGAAATACATTGGCTAGATACTGGTTGGAATTTTAGTTTCAGTTCCGTTGGACTTCAGTTGCTCCGTGAGAGGAGGGCCTTAGTGCTTTCAAGAGGACCGCGCGCACGCCGTGGTTTCGTATGTATAATATGAGAGACTCAACTTCTTTTGTTATTCGTCTACATAAAACGATAGTATACACCATAACTTTTGTATGAGTGCTATTATGATATACGCACGTTTTCTCATGTCACGTGCTAAATAGGTACCTATTGTTTGATGACATCATTCTTTTTTTCCGTCGAGATCTCATGGCTGAGGATCATGACCTGGATGATTTGGCCCTCAGGCAGTTACCTTATCCGAGGCCCAGCTCTACTCCACATGACATATAGCGGCATGTGTCAGTGGAAAAGCTGCGTTATACTCTTGTTTGATACATCCATATTATGTCTTTTCCTTATCCTCTTCGACTTCGCCCAATAAAATGTCACGAGTTTTTTCCAGGTTTTATCCTCCATATGTGATATATGACCAAAACACTGTAGAGAGCAACGCACGCAAATCAGGCGTGCAAGCAAGCAGTTTATCGATCACATTAAATTCATTAATAGGTATTAATACCATACTATAAAGAAATCGATTTACACTTCTCGACATAGCATAATATGTAAAGCATTCGCTAATCTTCTCTATCAGCGTTTATTAAAATATTCAAAAAGCCATACTTATAGGAGAATATCAGTGTGGGTTCCCGGTTCACTATCAACAGTGTATAAGTTAAAAAAAATAGAAATATCAATCAATAGTTAAATATTAAAACGATGTATTAGGTATAAAAAACAAACGATTCACGTTTTTATTTCTTTAATACTATGACGCAAAACTAAAATAAAAATGGGTTATAAAATTAGTTTGGAAAATTTTGTTTTATTCATAAGATGTATGTAATGAAAAATAATGTCTTGGGACCTTGTGAGTTTTTGTTTCACCCATGTTCCCTCTTAAAATCTGTACAGGTTAATTTTTTAACATTATGGCCATGGTAACGTATTTTATATTGTCGTTGACGATGGGTACGATCCGTAAAATATATCCACAACTTTTTAATGGCGTCCAAAACTCCAAGGTTTTCCGCTTAATCCTGGTGAATTGTCATAATTCAGGAAAACCGAAGTTTAGAGTGTACGACTGTTGTGATTTATGCGCCAAGTTAAGACTTGGATGAATTTTGTTATTTCACGATTAACTCGTTGGAAAATAATGGACTTAGAGAGATGTTGTGCTCGTGGTTATGTTGGCAGTATTTTTCGCAGTTTTTAAAAATGGTGGAATCATGCTGTGTCGTTGGATACGACAAACTATTATATTGTTTTTAAAATCGTTGCAGCGTCATACGTAGAATGATTCCGAAATACACATATGGACGCCTATGGACTACCGTAGGTATACATATATAACGTCATGCCGTAAGAGGGGAAGAAATATTTTCTAATTTTTTAAAGATTTTTGATAAAAGAAGTTGTAAAAATATAGTCTTTTTTTTAGGAATAAAATATTCCATGAGAAGATTATATTGATGAAGAAATAGGTTCAAAAAGGTGACATAATTTAGATAGGGAGGGGGGTAAATGATTTACTGACGAATTATCACAGATGGGGAAGGTAGGGCGATCAAAATATCAAAATCACAAGCTCTTTAAACTGCCATGTGTGCAGTCATATGACACATAAATAACGTATACCTGAAAATAATCAAGTTCCTTAACGGGAGACTTTGTATGCATAGTGTTAGTTTCCTGTAATAACATACCAATAATTATCAAAACCCGTATATTGCGTTGCGTCGATATCTTGGAGAACAGTGACTGATTTGAAATGTTAACCTATCACCTTTTTTAAATTCAAATTCTGTTACAATTTTTATCATTCTACAGTTCGCCAACCGTCGAAGATAATATTATATTTAAAGTTATTCTATTTATAGATGTGTATTTTTAAATAGTATTCATCTTTTAATTGAAACATTTATCGATGGGGTTTGATTCGAATGAGGTTACCAGCAAATTGTTGCCAATGTGGACACTGCATTAAATGCATGATGGCAATCCTTTAATATAAGTACCAACATGTTATTACTTTTCTAATCGATCACATATTTAATGTTTAATATTAATATTAATTAACAGTGGCACCTGTGAATAAAAACTATAACTATTTAGTTAGCATACTTTATCCCCTGCAGAGAACTGTATTTTTTAAATCAAATTTCATTCACACAAAAAATATAAATAATAATACAATTTGTAGCTGAAAGGCAAGACGTGTAATTAAGGGTTAATGAGATATGGCTGAAAAACTAAAAACTGTCCGATATTTTTCAATATGGCAGCTGTAGTACACAGCAAATGTTAATGTTATTAATAAGTAGGGACCAGTGTTGCCAACCGTACTATAATTATAGTATGTGTACTATAATTTTGGTCCACGTACTATGTACGATATAAAACAGTATAGTACGCCCAATTGAATATCGAAAAAAAATGTAGAAAGTACTAAAATTTCGATATTTCCGTTCGATAAATTTGTGCAAAGTACTATAATTTTACAATATAAGAAGATTAAGAAAAAAAATACTCGAAAAACTTAAAAAAACCCTTGATTTTGGTTTAAAATAAAATTTCTTGAATTCTTCGGTAAGCATTTTTGGTTGGAAGAGGTACCTACCTAAATAAAAAGGGGTCTCGGAGTTACTCAAATTCTCCGTCATTTTTTTTCAGAAACAAAAAACCTATACATTTTCAACGGATGACAACGCGTACTATATTTTTTCCCCAAATACTATAATTTTTGAGGATCTGTCCTATAATTCCACTTTGAAAAGATGGCAACACTGGTAGGCACTAGGTAGTACAATACATATGCAAAATCTCTTCATTATATTAGGGAAATCATTTAAATGTAAAACCCTTATATGACTTGACATATTATGTACCTATATTATAACAGACCGATCAAGGTCTCGTTATATTATGCATTGTTTTGTTTTTGAAGAAGTACTGTTTACTATTGATGAACATAAGTTTTGAAGAAGTACTATCTCTAGGTGTTTCACATTTGAAAAAACTGAAACTTATGACACACCGAAAATATTTTATTTATATCTTGCATTAACAATGTTTACGTTTTTTATTGGAGTGACAAACATACTTAATTTAATTTTATGAATATGTTTCGCAGTCAATACAGAAAATATGCCAATAACTCTTGCCTCAGTCAAACATTCTAACAAAAAATACAAAAGCAGGGCTGAATGATGATTGCCCATTACCTCCACTATAGTCCCGATGATTTAAAATTATCAGAACTTTAATCTGGATGGTTTCATCTAGCACAGTTTTAAGTGTGATTGAAATATTTTTAATCCGTCATCATCAATATATCTGTGAAAATCATACCTTGCAAAAATACTAGCAACACTCGCGGATGCCATTTGGTACTACGCTATAGGGAATATGCTGTTTGTTTAGATATATGTTTTTATTTAGATTTTAATTTCACCGCATTCGATGTTTTTTTTTTAATCATATCGTTTGGTCGGAATTATTTTTAAGTCTTTTACACGTGTCGACCCGCTTTTCTCCTATTTTTTCAGTGCGTGAATATATTTCTCGGAATTCATTCGAAATTATTTTTACTTTGATGGTATTATTACAGATATGAAAATTAAAGAAATGTTTATAAAAAATGTCGTTTTGTGATCATCACAAATAATATTTGTGTACAGTCGCTTCCATCTAATAGATGGAAGCGAATGTACTTTTGGTACAGTTCGGTTATGAGGAATACAGCGGAAAACACATTTTGAAAATACCCGATATACTGGATTATTTGTTAGTTTGGGTTAGTTTAGGTTAGGTTGGGTTAGGTTAGGTTAGGTTAGGTTAGGTTAGGTTTGGTTTGGTTAGGTTAACCTAACAAATAATCCAGTATATCGGCTATTTACAAAATGTGTTTGCCGCTGTATTCCTCATAACCAAACTATATCGTACTTTTATATGCTAATATTTATACAAATCATACATAACCAGTACCAAACGACTTCGGACAAGAAGTCAGTAGAAATATTATTCTAACACTACTTGCAAGGCTTGTCCGATAATTTATAATTTCGACGAGATCCTTCAAGCCGAGGAAAATGGTGTTGCCTTCGCCATCTTCTGGAGCTACACATTGTAGTTATTTAAGACCCGACTCAACGAAGAAGAACTACTCAGTAGACCCATATTGACCAATAATATAAAGGAATGCTGATGGTGAATAAATACAGTGTACATGCTCTCGACAATCTACGGCTATCTGCGGAATACTCACATTTTGAATTCTTTTCAGTAATTTTATACGCAAAGAATAACATGAACAATCATCGAGCGCTACGGTTTATAAAAAAAATCCATTTCGAACACAATTTTTTTTTAGTTTAAAAGTTTCATTTAGAATACTACTTGACAAATACTGCATTCTTAACGTTGTGCACTATGTATGTATGTAATTTAAAAAAAGAACTGAAGTTGGCAAGATTGTGCAGTATGCGGCAAACAGTTTGAGAGTCACTTTCGCTGAAACAATAAGTGGACTTCGCCGAAATACATGAATATGGAACGGTATGCGACGAAGTATACGGTACCCATACTGCAATACTAATTTTGGAATGAAAAATAAAAGAAAAATCATTTAGACATCTCTCTTATTGGCCGTTCCCTCATTTCTGAAGATTAATGATCACCTTGAAATTCCGTCATCTTCTGAGCGACCAAGTCTTTCCATCCCTCTTGATCCTCTAATTCTCTCAGGCTAGAGTGAAGACTGCCCCAGTCAACTCCTTTTCTTGATCACTCCAGTGCGCCGACTCTCTTCTTCTGTTTCGCCTTCTCTGGAGGTTACCCAAAACCACCAGTCTTTTGCGGGGTGGGGTATCCGATCCTCACCGAACAATAAGTTCAAAAAACAAGGCGTCTCACACATATTGTCGAGATCCGTTCCAATCCAAGAGTGCGTAGCAATCTCAGTCTTGGTTATCTGCTTCTGAGACATTCTCAGACGTAAACAATTGCTGACGCTTCACATCAAAACATAGTGCCTCGTGATACAACTGATTAAGACCGAGGATGGTGCGGGGCGGGTCAATTTGGAGAAAACTATTAGTTTCGTCGTGTGCTCAGAAATACAAAGCATTCGGCGCTACATTTCGAAGGTATAAATTACCTTCTGCTTCCTCATCCTCAGGTTCCATGACTTGACACTGTAGAAAAAAATAAAGTTCAGTGTGTAGTCATATTAATCAAAATAAAAAAAGCAATATTTGGTACCTACTAACTATCGGGTCTATTATATTACAAGTCTTCAATTTATTACCAAGTTTTTATTAGCTCGTTTTCTTGTTTGTCCCGTACAGATTTTTTCTTCTTTGTCCAAGATTTTTAACTAACTTCCCGACAAGCTAGACATTTGAAACTTTTAGAATATATCAGAACACGACAACAATGCATTCATTTAATACTTTTTGCCGTCTTTAAGCAGAATTGAATTCATTTTCAGTTAATTCTGTTTTGTGTGTTTCGGAAAAAAATCGTTAAAAGTAATATTTACTACTCACTATTATTGGTTGCTAAGTCGGTCCTAGCAACTAAATTATTATTATATACGTGCGTTACTATGGAAATCAATATGAAATGTCAAAATGACATTTCAGTATTCTATATTTATTAATACATAGAATTGTCAAGTTTACATGATTCCACAGAAAATTTAAAAACGTGGTATATAAAAAGTTCTTTTTTTATCTTATAATTATTTTAATAACTAAGTAAACGTAATGTTTTTTTAATCATAAATTGAGAATACATAATTATTTAAAGCTCTCATTTGCAGATAATTCACTGATCTGTATTTAAATGAAAAGTTGTTTTTTATGTAGCTTTCCAAATTTCCTACGTGAAGGTGAGCAGTATCAGCTTTAATATAATATTATGTACCTATGTATCATGTATGTACATTTGAATTAAATTTCCGCAATTTATTCGCTCACCCATAAACACTCATACGATCCAGTAGCTCAGAGTAGACTGTATTTCAGGGAGACATTCCTGGATTCATTCGAAAGCGTTATCGAAACGTGCAAATTTCTCAAATCTATTTCTAATATAATCTATAAGCGCTTTACCTACGATATAGGTATAGCCTATCTACATTTGGGCATTTTTTCTTTCGCTAGATGAACGCATCACAGCGCATACGTAGCCTGCGCATTGCCTGCTTTAGACCTGTTTCAAAACATATGTTTTTTGTCGTGAAAGTGCTAGCGCATGTAGCTTCATCACCGATGGACTTTTTTTCAAAATTATATTATAATTTAATGCCAAATAACCAAAAATTACTATAATTTTAAATGATTCTAAACGAGAAATGTTTGTGTAGATGCTACAGTTTTTTTTTAACATACTATATTTTTATAATCAGGATTACAAAAAGATGACAACACTGCGTTCCATGAAAAAATTATAACTATTTGACTTACACGTGTAGACAGTTGTACATAAACTACTCGGTTTTAAAGCCAGAGTAAAGCCAGAGTTAAGTTAAAGTGAAGTGAAGTGGAAGAAGAAGTGAGCAAATGTTGACAGGTTATCGGAATGTCCTAATAATTTTTACTCCTCAAAACATTCGCTTTTTTCACCGATCTGGCCTCGATATCATTTATCATAACGACACAAGTTTTTTTAAATACTTATTTTTCTGTTTATTATCAAGTCTTGCTTTTTTGAACAATGTCTCATAGACATCTTGAGACAATTAGAGTATTTTATATTAATTGTCATTTTATTTAACTCTTTAGATGAAAATATAACTAACTTCGCTTGTTGCGTATAGGTTCAAAATTGATGATACATATTATATATCTGTATAATATGATTTTCTGTCCGATGTATGAATGTCTGTAATCCTTATTTGAAATGGTCTCTAATGTATGAGAACAAGTCATCACTGCGTCGACAGAGCGTCCTGCGGTCACCCTTTTGTTCGTGAGCCGAGACAAGCGCGAACAAGTGGATGTAAAAGTTCTTCACAATAATTAAAAGCTTTCCACGATGGTTCGTCGCTGAGCCAGAATGCAAATTTTCAAATTCGAAATTCAAAAACGTGTCAGTAACAGAGACGTCGTTTCAACAGGAGAAGGATAATATAAAAAATATACCCGTCTCTATTCAGTGTCTACTCAAAATATTATATAAATGAGTGCATGGTTGAACGCAGTTAATGTTTGATAGATACTGTCGACACTTTTGTTTTGTCTATCCTATAATATCAAAGAGGAAATTAACAATTAAAAAAATGTTACTTCGTTCTATTAAGCTATTTTAAGTCCCATATATTTATCATCAGAATTTCTTCTATTTTCTTACAATAAACCAGACCACACGGTCTAACTACAGTCGTGTAGTAGTAGTGTATAGTGGCAATGTAAAAAAGACAAAATCACTTAGGTTTGGGAAAATTACATATTGTACTGTGACCTCACCGGGGGAGGTTAAATCGGTACCCCGGTATGAGAAGCAACTTCTGAAGTCTGTGCTCACCCATAAAAATGATTTCAAGTTATACACATTTATATTTTTATGAAATGGATTTTTTTTTAAATAAGTAAATACAAAAATAATACAATTATGATAAACCATTTATTTTTATTCAACGAATAATTCACAAGATTGTGAGAATATAACTTTCCATATATTGAACATACATAACTTGAAAACACCTCAGATGCTCGACGGGATTTGAACCCGTATAAACAATGGTATCGCGCCAACTGTGCATTAACCAGTTAGGCTTTATAGTATGCGTTAATAATAAAAAGATCATATTGAACATACCTAACTTGTTCAAATCCCGTCTAGCGTCGTTTTTTTTTCTTTGATCTTTTCTAGTGGGTGAGGTAATGTTATGAATTAGTCAAAAGTCGTTTCTGTACGTTAGTGAAAACTTTATCAACTGCATTTTAATTCACATTTTCATCACAAGTTTATCTTTCATTTTAAATAAAAATTATTTTTTTAGTGTAAAATATAAAAAAATGTATCAAATTGCAATCTTTTATGGTAGGTGAAGTATCCATTTTAATCAAAAATAAAAATTTCAATGCTAATTGTACGACGCCACTGTCTTTAAGGCTTCAATACAGAAAATATAAACAGAAAACTTCTGTCAATTTAAATTGGTAACGCCACTCGGATTTGAATTAAAACTACAATATTTTGATTTCGACGACAGCTATGTTAATTTTTATTTTATGAATAAAACAAGGATCAAATTTAATTAGAGACGTCAAATAAAATAAAATATTCATATTGAATTATTTATTTTAAAAAGACAATACGATTTGATTTTGACCGCGCATTTACGAATAAAAATGTTTTAAATTATTTAATTAAGTAATATTTTAGCTCGCAGTTGGAATAGAAAATTACCTATGATTTTGAAGAAAAATAGCTAAAAATAATTACCAATTTTGAGAGTAAAAAACAATTTTTCCTCGAAAATATAACAATACCAATAGGTTATATTAATTTTACGAGAAATGGTTATTAGCTATTTTATTTTCCATTAATTTCGGTGTTAACTTTAACTCAAGCAAGTCACAAACATATTATTGAATTCAAATATTATTTTTATCTCAACAAAATTGGAAATAAAAATCTTTTCAGTCGATTCATCATTTACTTTGTGATAATTCATGGTGTTTTTAATATACCTACCTTATATTACAATAAATACGTACGTAAATTATATTGTATAAAAAGTAATGCTTATAGCTAAATTTTAATATTTAACCATTTCTACAACACCCCCTTTTTTTGCAACAGCGAGTTCACCTTAGGTTACCCAGCCTATTAAAGTGCAAATATTTCAGTTATATAATATAAATACTTTGTCATCTTCACATTTCGACCATTCCTAGAATCTTTAATATTACACGTAATTATGTTATAA
Source organism: Rhyacophila brunnea (assembly GCF_057557595.1). Classification (NCBI taxonomy): domain Eukaryota; kingdom Metazoa; phylum Arthropoda; class Insecta; order Trichoptera; family Rhyacophilidae; genus Rhyacophila; species Rhyacophila brunnea. The sequence continues at coordinate 15,595,598 of NW_028232806.1, forward strand.
ACGTTAAATGTTATTATTTTTTAAATCAATATCCAGTAAATACTTACATATTATAATCCATTCGATTTCATTTACCTTTCATAAATGCAAATTGCAAGAAGAGCGTCGGAATTATAAATTACGAAGAATATAGATATACGAGTAGACGTAAAGCAACAAAGGTAGACATACTCAATTGTGAGAAAGAGATATGAAAGTAAGGGGTGAGGTCAAGATAATATTAAGACTTTTAGGTTGTAAGAATGTATTTCTATGCCCGTGTAATAATAATATAAGTTTTGATGCCTTTTTTATCATTTTAAAGATAAAACAAATAGCAAATAATGACGATGAAAGCTTACTTACATGTAGGTATTGCCTAAATAGGCATTTCCCTTTTATCTAGTGTAATATTGTCATTGTCGTACGGTAGCCCAATGTGACATCACCGGAACAGACGAAATTTATTAGCATCGTAAAGAGAAGGTTAAGAAATCCTCTCAAGTACCAGCCCAGATCCACTCTGGATTGTAGAACTAATGAGATAAAAAAATATAAAACTAAGCAATATTTTTCTTATTGAATGAAAGTAACTAAAAGGGTAACTTGGCGTATCAGGGCCACAGATACTAATTATAATAAGTGGAGAAATGTCGGTTTCCATTTGGCACTTAAACTTTCTTTTCGTCCTCGGGCGCTTTTCAAACAAACTCTATTTCAATTCGGAATGGTCAGTAGAAAATAAACCGAAATGAAAATATATATGTGTGTATAAGATACAGGATGAAAGTAGGTAATATTTTTAAGACAGATTAGTTTTACATGTATATTAGCTTTTTTATTACATGCATTTTTTTATTTTATAACATACCTCCCTATTGTACCAGGATTGGAGGTATTTTGAAACATGTTTTTAATTCGTTAATACAGTATTTCCCAAACTTAATGCATAGGGCAACCTTTCAGATATATTATATTATTATGTTACCGGCAACATGATAGCAATATTTAAAGATCTGCGTGCGAGATATTGTGCAACTGTAAAATGGGTGAGTTTATTCTTTATTAGACATCTGCCTAATTGATGTATATAATATTTTGTTTAATACAGAAACCAGAGATAGTATAAATATTGTGTATATGTTACGCCGAATGTGCGAAATTGAATATTACATGAAATGGGCAAAATTTTGCCTAAATCATGAAAAATGCAAGCCCGTTGTCTTATTCATGAATTAGACAAAATATCTGGAGAGTGCGTGAAATCGGCAGTAATTTTTCTGCCTACTTCATGTCTTGGACAAATTAGATAGTAGCGCTACGGTGGTATTTTTTGCAACTAAACTAAATGTGTGAAATGCTCGTGGATTGGTCAAAATATACGTATATTATCTATGGTCGAAATAGGTGGTCGCGCTCCGGTGGTATTTTTTGCAACTAATCAAACTATCCAAATTTGTGTCAAATGTCATTGATTATAATATAAAAATATACCAATCAATAACTAAAATGACGTTCATGTCCATTTACTATGCGCAAAAAAACTAGAACTATAATATGATAACGGATGAATTTTATTAAAAGGTATTTTCGCGATTTGATTCGTGCTTGGGTATCGTACATGCAATGGTCGATTGTATTGTTGACACTTGTTAGCTAACCTCAAAATGGACATTCAGTTGAATAATTCAGAATTTCATAACCTACCCTAACCTAACCTAACCTAACCTAACCCAACCTAATAATATTATATTATGTCCAATTATAACTAATATAATCATCCGTATTAAATTTACTTTTTCTGCTGCCCTGTTGACAGTTTAAGAATTCCATGCCCTGGCGACTTCATGTACTCGGCAGAAAATTTACCTTATTCATGAATAAGGCAACAAGCTTGACTATTACATGAATTAGCCAAAATTTAGCCCATTTTATGTAATAGTCGATTTCGCACATTTGGCGTAACATATATAACTAAAACTATTTAAGGCTGGTATTGGATTCATTTCGACTATAATTTCGTGAGGTAATATATAACTATAGCAATACAACTACATATCTACTCCAAATATTTCACGTACAGTTCAAGAAGCATTAAGCATAGTAATATATCGTCATATAAAAAAATGAGTTAAGAGTTCATACCTTTAACTTTAAAGAATTTTTTTAACACTCATAGACAATATTATGATCGATATTATTTTGAAATATGTTGTGTGCCGATTACATTAAAAATCTATTTTTTTATTCAATAAATAATAATTCACAAGATTTAAGAATATAACATTATTTTATTGAACGTACCTGAAAAAACTTCTGAAAAATAATACATAACCACTAAAAAAACTCTTTTGTTGAAAATAGTACGACAGTCAGTAGGTTCGAATCTGCGCCCCCCGGAATTTGCACCCATGTGCTCTGACTATACATATAATATCTAATTGCGACAAAGTTAACTAGTGTTTTAACAATATTCTCTGAAGCGCTTTCTAAATTGCGTTACTTTTGGCAGTCGGCTTTTATATCTTAAATTAAAAGTATTATACTTACCATAAGTACGTCTGGATCACTCAATTTTTTTGTTGTAACGTACTTACGTAAGTACGTTTAAATCGAATTACATAGGACACGTATATCTTAGTGGTCAGAGCACATGTGCGCGAATCCCGAGGAGCACAGGTTTGAGTTCTGCTAGATCTCAATTTTTTTTCAAAAAAAAAATCTTTTTTCGTGATTATATTATATTTATCAGTAGTGTTTTCAAATTGTGATTATATTAATATTTAATAAGAAACAAAACTTTGATCCCAATTGTTTCAGTCTTGAAACGTGTATTATGTGGTTTAGAATATGGCTATACTGTTTTATGCGGAATGAATGTTAGCAATAATAATATATTTCACAGTTCCGCAAATTAAAAGCCATACTACTACTGCAGGTTATTCCAATGATGGCATAATATGAACACAAAAGTATTGAAAGTAATTTGACAACTTGTGTTTTGTGAATAACGAAGTCGTCCCATCGATGTATTCAACATGTTGCAGACGGACGAGTTTAGATGTGCGAGCCGGCTTACGTCTACCCTAGAATAGGTACATTTACTTGAATATCGTTAATGCCGTTTGCTATATTATGAATTCACCAAGAGAAAGGGGAAATTATTTAACTATTTATTAAATATTAATTAATAAATTATGTAATGATTTAGTCACTTGATTCGTATTGCATCACTCACGGCCTACCGCAGGAGTGCCAAACGAGAAGGTATAAATCCTCACGCTTTAAACTTAGGCGTAGTTTCCCCTTACCGTTGCACAATATTCTCGTTGCATAGTAAGATAATAGTTTGACGACGAGTGCAATAAGTGCTTATAAGACTTCTGAAACCTATAATATTGACTATGAATGGAAAATTGAGTATTTTTTTGCGATTGTTAAAGACGAGCTTTGTTACTTAATTTGTATTGCCTCAATGTCCTCAGGCAATTTTATTATAATAAATTGGTTCAAGCTGAAGAATCATAATAGAAGAAAGTGATAGATCTTTGCCAGTTTTGATACTGCATAGTAGTTGGACATGCCCGTAATACACTATCGACATATTTAATTCAGGACCAGTTTTATCTCCTCAAATGGACGTCTTTTCATGAAGAATTGACAGTTAAAGTTATGAAATAGTGTCAATATCAGTATTCACAACGTTCATACAAGAGTTATTTATGTTCGCGATTATTCCACAAATTTCGTTCACTTCAAAGTTTAATTTAAAAAAATCTGTGAACAATTTTTTCACGTTACAATAACGAATAGGTATCCATTACATTTCGCCTTTTCCCAGCAAGCATGTAAAATATTCCGGTAGAAAAAATATTTTCCATTAATGTTTTAAATGTTTCAAATGTTTCAAATTCACGCAAATAAATTGCCTCCTCTGCCTTTCAACAGTAGGCACTTACCCGGAAAAGCCAATTTATAAAATGATTACTTACAATAAAAATAGTGGTTATAAGGAAATATATCACTTGTATTTTTTGTATTTATTATTTTAGATATATGCAAATTTATCATTGTAATATAATTATTTAGTATATATAACCTCTGGGTTATTTGGAAACCCTAGTAAAGTATTATTCAAGGACACGGGCAATTGTAATATTCTATTGATTAATTAACCACAATTATTACTTTAAAACGCAATAACCATAAAATTCAAAAGTATTAAAAAAAATAATTCGGTGTGTATACTTATGTACGCGCGTTAGAAGTTATACTTCTTTGGCGTAACAAAACAAAAGTGATAAACTAGATTCTTCGACTAGCTCTTAATTATCTTGTTAAATTACACACTCAACAAAAAGGACCTCTTATTGGAACGCCGTTGGCTTCTTTATATAGACTTTAACTTAAATTAGTAAATTATATAAATATTTTTAAAGTTCCAACTGTCATTATGACGTTTAATAGTTTGTTTACGTAAGGAATTGCAAATGGCTGACAATAATAAATTCGCTGCCTAGGCAACGGAACAATTCTAAACTATATTATTATACTGTATAATCGTCACGATTGCAGTATCATACTGTGGCGTAAAGGTAGTGCGTTCGGCTGATAACCGAACAATCGTGGTTCTAATCCAATCGAGTGCGATTTTTTTCGTGTGAAAAAATAAATTATGTGTTACATGTCACACGCCAAAAATACACTCTGATCTGATTTCCAAACGCGCCTAAATAAGTATAACTTCAAAAATAAATACATTACAATTAGAAAAACTTCTGCACAGGAGAGCGTAGACTTGGGCCACTTTTCTTTTAAATTACTTGATAATATTACAATTTTTGTACAAGATTTATGTGTTACATAACATGTTATAAAAGATCTTCTAAGGTGTCATATTTTTTGCTGTTCATTGCTCCTTTCAAAAGCTTTCTTCTACATTAATCTTTGTATTCGCTCTTCGCATGACCGAAGAAAGGCGCCTATGGCATATTTCGTCTGATCTGACCATAGAGTAAAGAACTTCACTCTTTCACGTCTACGAATTTCGAGTCACATTTAACTATAAGCAATGCTGAGAAAGTGGTAAATACTTTCTCAAAATAGATTTCCCATTATAGTACAGAGAAGTCGGTAACCGTTTGTTCTGCAGGGAAAAGGGTGTGATCGAGAATTTTCTAAAGTAAAGTATTTTTTTGTACAAATTTCGACATTCTCATTTCTCAAAAAAATACTAGTAAGAAACACGAGCATTCTCAGAAATATATTCACGTAGCTATTATAAATTCTCTTGACTTATTTGGTCTTCTCTAAACCTTTCTTATTGGAAATATAATACAGCCACATTTCGACTATTTTGTGGATCATTAATAATATATTAAAATAACATTAAAATTGACAACATTATGGCCATATGCTACGTCTAAGAATTGAAGACTGCGCAATTTTAGCTCACTATCAATTTAATGGACACCATGTTTGTATAGATTGCAAGTGTGAGAGAGAGTAGAATAATATTTCCGCTGCAAATTGAAAGGGACGGAGGAACCCGATAATTAGGTGGTTGGCGTTTCGTTGTGTTTGCAGTTTGGGCAGGCAAGGGGTTAAAAACACTTAGACCCTTTTGATATAATCAATATAAAAGATTAATAGTAATACCCAGAAACCCTAGTGGTCATTGGCTTATTGGGTACATCTTGAGAATCTTCTCAATTAGTCTTTGAGATAAATGAAGGGATTGGAATAAGTAAAATGAATTATTGATATATTTAATTAAAAAAATTTACAAAACAATGTACTAACGTAGTGTATTATATGTTTAAAGAAAATCATTTGGCCCTCTAATCTCCATGCGTCTTCTCAGGTCTTTCCAACATCCTGTTACTCCACACCCTGCGGACAGTATTTAGCATCCACACCGGAAGTCAGAATCTAGTCTATAATATATGAAGAAAAGGCAAGCCAGATTAAGACCCCTCGAGACATCGGCACGAGGTCGAGTCAGGTCGAATGTATTAAATATTGAAAAATATCAATCATATTTTCTTTCGTCTAGTAAGCATATGTATACAGTTATAACTTAGTTTTAGGTAAATATATTAGTTTTCAATTAATTAAAATTCGATATTGAATCTAAAGTAGCTAATTAATTTATTCCTTAGCGAAAAAGGCGTAAATGAAAAATTTCATTTGTACTTATAGGAGAGCAATTGAACATAAAATACATATTTTGCCTTTTTTCACCCAGAGAATACAACAGTAATGGGAAGTGCTATACCTTCGGGGTGTAGTTGAAGGCCCATCTATACGAGCAGATAAAACTCTGCGGGTTACCGGCTACTTACCATCTCAAAGTTTTTCAACACGTGACCGTCACAATGCGGCTAATGACGGCAGAACACAAACACTGTTTTCGCATCACGCATGGCGTAGTGCCATGACAACCGATTGTTATCACCTCCCGAGGCGTTCTGACAGCCGCTTGCTTTCCGAACATCTTCTTCCGCGACCGGCAAAACGTTTATGTGGACAGAATACTTATAAACTAATGGTGCTGTTCGACAGCACGGGCAGCAGATACAATTCTAGAGTGTGGATAAATATGGGATAAACTTAAACATGTGTTGAAGAATATGTAATTTTCAATACTTAGGTCGGAATCATAATATTATGCATTAAAATTTGTTTTACTTATATGAAACACGCATTCAATTTGGTAATAATCCTGCAATTTATAGCGTGGCCAACCACCATATGACTTCAAAGTGTTGGCATATTATGGCGACTAGGTTTCGCATTGTGATTATGCTATAGTCACTACTAAAGTTGTGTATTTCCCGAGAAAATCTCAATCTCGAGATTCGGGATTTCCATAAAAGAATTCTCGAAAGTTCTCGAGATATCGGGAAATTTAAAAAAAAACTGTAAAAATCCTAAAATCAGTGTAAAAAGAGACGAATTCGAAAAAAATGTTTTTTTTTATTATTTATGTAAGAAGACAAAGAAAAGAGATGTAGGAAAACAAAAATAATTCAAAACATGACTCATTAAAATAGAATTTAAAAAAACATAGACTATCAATCGCTGCATCTGACAATCACGTACGATTTTGAGACACAAAATTCCCTGATGTTACAAAAATTGCGCTCATTTTGAGTCGACGTTGGCTTAATTGTGTTAAATGCCCCGATCAGTCTTTGAACGTTTTGTGTTTTCTGTCCACTTTTTTCATAAAGAAAATCGTTTTTTCAATTAATATTTGATAATAAAGAAATCCCGAATCTCGAGAAAAGATTGTCGAGATCCGGAATTTCCCGAAATGTTAAAAATTTCAATTCTCGAGATTCGGGATGGAAAATTTCGAAGCCCAACTCTAGTCACTACCTTGCCAAAAAATATTTATAACGCTGTCACGAAATATCTTTTGACCCTTAGATACGTTCCAAACAATCTATTCCCATAAATAGTTAATTCTCGCCAAGATGGCTCATAACCAGTTAGCAGCCTTAGAGTAGATTTCCGAGTGCCAACAACCATTATACATTTTTATTTGTTGATAGATAAAGGCAATTCAACCTTTCCATTACAGTAAGTTAAAAATGGTGTGACAATTTATTGTGTGTATACAAATTTCCATGCAATATGTGACTGCATTTTTGCTGTCACTTCACGTAGTTCGTGTTATATATAAAGACAGCTTTGCACGATGCTCGACAGGACAGGTATATAGTCGTGCTGTCAAGAAAGAGTTCGTTTCTTTCTATTACAACAGTTCATTCGAAACGACTATACGTGTATATGTCTAAATTCAGTTTTGATCAATTACGAATTATTACATAATCTCCAAATTCAGCAGCGATTTTCTTTGACGCAGATGAGGCACTTGACTCGTTAGAATATTAGTTTTAATGTATAAAAAGGCTCTCTAAATTTTTTCTATTATAGTTTGATTTAGGTAGGGCTTAATGAATTTTAAAAAAATCAAACAATATGTGTAATATGTATACTTATAATATTCTTAATGCAACGAAAACAATTAAGTATGAATGAAAAAGTGTCAACAATGTTGTCGTATCGCCCAAAATATATTAAAACTATTATGGTTTGGCGTAGGCAGGGTTTAATTGATCTATAAAAACTAACCAATACCATCTGTAAATAATTGTAGTCTTGGTTCAATAAAAGCAAATACGTATGACTAACAATATTTAATGTATATTATTTATAGCGGGCATTAACAGCCTACCTCCACTCTTCGCTACTGCTTGCAAACCAACAATCTAACAGATTCATTGCGTGATATTTTTGTATATATATATATAAGATACACTGGCTCTCAGATACAGAAATAAAATTATAAATACTTATTTTTTAATTTATAAGTTAACATTTATGCAAAAATATGCTATTTAATGTGTGACGTTATAGTCTTGCCATTATAATATCATGACTGCGGATGTCTTAGCGGCGATCTGTACAACTACAAATCTTCTGCACTTTTATGTTTATGAATATTATGGTCCCGACTCCCGTCTCCATTTGGCATTTATCACATACAGTGCTTTGAAACCGGACTCAAGGCATGTTAATTGTGGAATAGTATCGACTTAGCATTAACTAATGAAAGAATGCTAAAAGCATATACAACCCCTGACTAATTTAACGGAGCTGTAAAGTAAAGGGGGTGTGCAGCACCTCCGAAATGAGAACAAGGGATTTGTTACGGACAGGGGTCGCTGTCTCAGTGCGCATCAATCATGACTTTAGCAGAGTCATCATGGTGAACGTCCGAAGCGGGGAAGCTGGATTTATGCGGGAATTTAACGAATATCATTTGACAGCTTTTTGATATCGTGCTCTCTCTAGTGCTAGGTTAAGAGTTATGCTCGTCGAAATTTGAAATAATGTTAAATTATACCTTGTACATTCCCATTTGGTTAAATTTGGCTTGAATTAAATCCAGGGGGTTTTAGCCGCATCTGGAAACATTCTTCGCCCAACATTCTTAAACCAATAATATTCTTTGCCGTATTGATAATAATTGATAAAAAATGGTTTTAAATTTATCAAAATTATTTTATGTAACTACGATATTATGTATAATTCTTTGTTCAACATTTGTTACAAAAATTATATATTATGCTTAATCCTATTTCGCTGCGGCTCTCGTGGTACAGTGCGTAAGGCGCTAGCCTTCCATCCGGGAGCTCTGGGTTCGATTCCCGACGTGGACACAATATATTTATGTGATTTTCTCAAAGCCTGGGAGTTTGTGATTGTTCAAAATTATTAACAACCACCTTGAAAGAAAAAGCAAGGACATGGTTATTAATAATATTTAAAAAAAAAATCCTATTTCGCTACGTATATACTGTTACAACTGGGGGGTGGGGGTGGGGGTTTGGGGTGGCAAATCTAAAAATCAGCAACCTTAATTACGGCGGAGAGATATATTTATTTAAAATTGAAGATTACAGCATATACTATACAATATATAATATTAATGTAAATTACTTATACACCCAACCGCCGTGTTAAAAGGACAGGCACCGAGTGCCCAAGTAAGCGGCAAGTGACGACAATTGGTAATCATTGCTCGCATCGGTTAAGTTGCCATATGGTCTTCTCCGACTGGCTCATGGGCAGAACATTTTGTGTCACCAGATAAGATAGTCTGCTATATTTTTATATCTACTTAATCACATGTGTACAGATACGTAAATAATACAACTAAATATTAATTCCATTATATTATGTCTATTAAATTTAAGCTGACTCCAGATATAAGATCACCCGAAGTCGGTTCCAGCTTAATCTATGAAGAAAAATCAATATAGTGGATGTCAGTACTCATTAGGTATGAATAATTATACTTTTTAAAAATAATAATTAAAAAAACAAATTATTAGCGACTATAGACTCAAAAATATTTTATTATTTTTGATTGATATTGCAATAATGCTGGCCGAATAGTAATTGTGAGGGAAGAATATTACGACACTTTTTTAGTCACCGTGTTTGAGTGGTGCGATGATCTGATGAAATGAGGAGATTTTTCTTCATTTCTATGTCTTCACTACTGAGGATTGTGGCTCAATTTAAATATGGGTACTAGTTATATCTCTTCAGTGACCTCTACATTCCACCATCTGCAATAGTTAAATGTGTTGAGATATCCGTAGCATCTTTCACTCGGTTGGATTTTTGACATAAACGGATAGACGACTTTTCTCTTCTACATCGACCTTTAATAATGTTTCGGGTGACGAGCTTTCCCTAATTATTATTTTACCTTCCGATTATTTAATCAAAAAATGTCTCCAGAAAGTTTGGAGACATTCTTTATAGAGCGCAATTTTTTAGAATGGAAATATATTTGACCGCTTTGCCATCAATGGAATACATTACATGTATGTCAAATACCATATATCAAAAGAAAAAAAAATCTTTCTTTTGTATTTATGGTCGTAGTCAAAATGCCATCAATAAAGATGGAGAAAGTCAGAGCATTGACAAGGCAAACTTTGGTTCCTTTTTATCGTGGTGTGGCAGCAGAGATGGCAGCACCGGCGACAGGCGGAAAATATAAGAGTAGAAAGCCATAGCAACCAAAATCAACAACCATAGAGAAGACAGATCGCAATGACTACGACACGAATTATTACTGTCATTACTATTATATACAATCAAATAATAAGAAATTGAGCATTAGAACGATTATTCTAAAGGGCAATACTTTTTCATCATTTGTTCATTCATGCCTGTCATTGATTCTGTCAGCTTCGATTTTAGTTTTGGATTCGTTTATCTCAACTCACAAGACTCCTTCATGCGCAAGGAATGAAGCCATTTTATGTGCAGATGTTGATAATGCTTATCGAAAATACAGTGGCCGTGATGAACGGTTGGTTACGTGTGTTGATTTAATAGCTTGGGCAAGTGATTACCACTAGTATCTCATGAAAATCTGTCAATTCGTGAGGCGAACAAGATCCACGTCAGATTGTAGGAGAGGAGCTATGAAACAAAATAACTTGCAGGGAGGTAGACATCGTGGAAAACTTGCAGTTATTTTGTTAAGTGGATCAAATTTGTGCCAAACGTGGAAGAGCATCCTCTAGCTAGAGTCTAGACACCATACTCAGCCTTAATCAAGTATATCACGAGGTCCTACGTGTATCAAGGAATGTATCAGGAGCAGATATTATCAAAGATTGAAATCGAGACGTACCTACTGAACTGTGCTTTGACTGAGTTTATAAATACTTATATCTTGAATTTAATAAAAAGTGCCCATGGATGAGAGAATCACGGTGAATTAACAAAAAAAAATGTTTCTTATTAATAATAATAACAACAAAAAACAAAGCTAAAACAACACGGACACACAAAAGTATGTCAAGAGATCTTCACGTTTGTAATAAGATGCCGCAAACTTTTTAAACGCAACAAAATTGGTCTTTGTGGCGACCAGGTCGGACTAACTTGAGTATTTTTTCCCTTTTAGAGCAGATTCCTGGATATTCCCAGAAGATGTAGTTTGTTCGAACGGACCTGATCAAGAATGCTATGAGTGCCGCTAAATACCGAGAAGAGTGAAAACAAGCCGTTCAGGATGCTGTCAGATGGATAAATCATCCGGGTCACGAGTCTAAGCCAAGTAATTCTAATGAAAAAGAAGAATATTTTGATATATAATACAGCACCTTTGCATTATACGTAGGGATTGCAATACTGGTATTTCAAAACCGGTATTCCAGTATTTATCAATACCAAAATACCGGTTTTAAAAATCCAAAATACCGGAATTTTTGGTATTAACAAATGCCTACGGGCCCTTTTAATTAATTTTGTAATTAACGTGTTAATTTGCATTTGAAAAGTAATTAGCAAAAACAATTTTACGTACACTTACACACTCGTTTACGTCTTTGAATATGAATGATAAGTCATGTGGGGCTAAAATGCAAATATATTGAGTGAATCCATCAGAGGTAAAAAAATAATAAAACAAATTTCATCAAATATATTTATATAAGTAATTGTCGCGATGAATTATCATATTATTTCAAAATAGAAAACATCCGTGACAAAAATGTTCAATTATTCTATAATTATTGATGAACTGTACAAGCGTTGAATTTAAGAAGCTTTTTCCTGCAGCCGGGACTTATTTGCACTAGATGAAGTTTTGATGGCTTTAGTTAAAATTATAAATGTATTAAAATTATTCGTAAACAAAATCACTAATTCTACAATTATTATGATCAATACATATTTTTAAATGTCAACATAATAAATGTAGGTATGTAGGTTTTTGCTATAAAATAATATTTTTAAAAGATTTTAATAGCTATATTTTATTTATAAGCACCTACTTGTTCACCTTCTGTTTTTTAATGTTTAATAAATTCCGGTATTAATACCGGTATTCAATAAGAAATACCGAAAAACCGGTATTGAAATTTTCATTCGGTATTGCAATCCTTATACGTGAGAAGTTAAAATACCTTTAAGATAGTTACGCTTCGTTTGATACACATTTTCATAATAATACTATTATACGTGTTCTTAAATTTAACTCAAAAGTTCAGACACGTGTTTATATTATAACTAATATAATATTCTCTGCTGTTATTTACATAAGCTGTTTAGTGATTTATAAACAATCTACGTAGAATTTCTATCCATTGTTACAATGTATAATAATTATTTACCAATTTATATTAATTCGAATAAATTCGGGAATGAGAATACATAATCTCCGAAATTTCAAGAATATTGTAGGTATCTGATAAGATAATTCTCTTTCGATATAATGAGTCGTTTGTTCGGTAAAATAGTTGTCAATTCTTCCAACAGGCAGCAGCTTTCAAAGTAAAATAAAATTACCCACCTACCCAAATCAATCATTTTTGTTGAGATCACTAATTATATTATATAAATTGATTCGTATATAAATTTTTATTTAAATCCCAACAAAAATTAATGTAAGTACATCCATACATTCACAGTACAAATGAAAAAAAAATGTTGTGATTATTTTATGCTGCACGTCGCGTACTATCACGTGACGTCACAGAAAGCTGCCAATACGAAAATAAAGTGTAATATCGTTTTTCTTGGTGTTCAAAATGTTATCAGACTGATAAAATTCCCATTCCGTAGCACCTTTTGTACCTTTAAACAAACGAACATTGTCAGTTAGCAAAATCTGCCGAAATCACCAGAACAACAATGAGATCACCTCACGTTGTAGCGCACTGCATAGACACCTGCATGACTCAATAAACTTTTTTATCATTTTATACATGCCTACACATTTTCGACTCATGACAAAATCGCGTCTTTTTTGTTTTTAGCGATTAGTAGATGTATTTTCTTTAAGAATGTTATCTATTATCTATGATCTGCAAGTTGGGTTCTGTTAAAAATATTATATATGGATGTGTAATATTGCAAGTAATTTTAACGTACGCACGCGTAGAGACTGTTAAAATTAATCTAAATTAGCATAAATAATGAATAATAATTCAAAATACTAATATATTAGAGTTGGCACTCGCCGTCATAGAATTTACAGAGATGGTGATCGTTCAAAATATTCTGCAAAATGACGAAACCGTAGAGTACATTATTTGTCGCCGTGACTGCGTGCATCTCAATATAATCACAACTGTGCGTGATGAAACAAGTCCGTGCATAGTGGGCCGTGTTTTGAAGTGATGCATGCAGTTTTAACTTAGTGCGATTCTGACATTCAATGTATAAACATGCATAGTAGTTGTAGTTTATGTAAAGTCTGCTGTTTCATACTAAATAGTCAAATTTTGGGGCAAGTCGTATATTAACTGCCAAGAGTTTCATACTTGTCTTAAGTCGATAGCTTTATATCCTTACAAATTAATTATTATATTACACAGCTAGTTACATATTATTTTTCATTTCCCTTTCCATATAGCTGAAGCTAAGCTGTTTTTCCAGCACTCATCTTCTCTCAGGCGTACACACAGTAATTCTATCCAACGAATTCATATTATAATATAATAATTAATGAAACAATCATTAGTTATATATATCGCATCTACATAATATTATAATATTAATATGTAAATAAGAAGATCACTACATACGTATTTTGGAACTTTATAACATAATAGCTGTTTGAATTATATACTGTAGTAACACTACTAATAAATTCTTAATTAAACTGTCGTTTATGCATTAGATTATTATAGTTATGTTGAAACATACTTAACAACAATTATATTATAAGGTATGTGAGTTATTTGCGTTGACTGTTATTTTAGGTTATAAACCAGTGTTGTGTAGTGATTTTTTCTTCTTGCGATGTGTTGAAAAAACCATATTACTTATATACTATTTTCTACGTATTATCCTAAGTTATAGTAACTAATTTAGTGACCAATAAACTAATGCGTGACATTGAAAAAATGTTTACGTAATATTAATAATAATTGATACTTGTTACTTTTTGACAAAGTATATTATTTAAGAAAAATGTGACAGTAGACAGATAATCATTTCCTATTTATAGTTCTATCGCTTATTTCTGGGATATTACCCATTAAATTCGTTAGAACAATACATTTGTGGGCCGTACGCCGTTGCTTCATACACATGCCCAGAGCGATCCAAAAATAACTTTATATATTATAAAGGTTGAGTTGATGGGTTTGCCCATTTAAAAAATGGTAGTAAGTCCATAACTAGTTATAACTAAAATAAAAAAAATATGATACGATATGTAATTATTATAATATATAAGTTTATGTTTATTATAATATCATGGAGGGTATAATTTATTTTATATAATGATTTTATCATAATAAATTTGATGCAACGTCATTTGTAGCTGTTTAGGTATTAAGTTTACGTTTTTGAGATATGAATATAATTAGTTAATAGTCAGAAATGTTTTTAATGGATATTTATTATATTGATTGACTTCTGTGACACGACTAAAATTACATTGTGACCTAAGTAAGTCTTTTCTGAGGAGTGCTGCATTACCGACTGCGATCATTAATTACAGTTTTTTGTCGATATATATAATAGCGCCTGTATGCGTGCATAGATTAACCGTCACCAATAGTGTGTCATCATCATCATCATCGGCCTGAATCCAATGCTGGATGAAGGCCTTACTAAGCTGATTTCACTTCTCTCAGTCCTGTGCGTTGTGTTGTTACGTACTTCCGTAGAACTTTATCATTGCATCGATCCAGCGGCCTCCAGGTCTACCCTGCGGACGTTTTGTACCTCTTGGGTACCACTGTGTGACAGTGTGTATTTGAAACTATCGCCATAATAACTATTTATACGTAAAAGTGCTGACTGTCTCACCAATCTCATTCTTCAATCATAAGCGAGACGCGGTTTAAAAAATAGAAAAAAATCGTATGACCCAAGGCCTGAACAAAAACGATGCATGAGTGCGAGTGAGAAAGTATTCGGCACCCTTACAATCTCTACAACACGCGCTAGAGTAAGATAAAAGGTCCACTAGCTACAAGCCAGTTTCCAAAAGTATCGCCATCAAATCGGGGCGAAACGCTTCACATAGCGTCGATAACTTGCGAGCTCGTGTTGCTAAAATTTATATTCTTTGTGTTAAACATAAAGTCAGTGGTAAATATTTTTGGTTAATTAAGTAGAAAAGATGGTTCTGTGTGTTGTCTTAAAATGTGGTAGCCGTACTGATAAGCAAGAAGATGGTATTACGTTTCATAAGTAAGTTGATACATGTTCGTGATAATTTATTTGTATTTTATTATATATTTTAATATCAGTGACCTAGTGTTTCTTTAAAATAACTTAAATTATGGATATCTTTATCTAATGGTTGCATTTTGACCGCTTAAAAATACTATATAACGTAAAAAAATATAAAATTATATTTTAATTCTGAGCGTCTAGTGCGAGCACTTTGGGCGAGCACTAGCGAAATGGTTTATGGTCTCGAACATTTGTAGACGAATGCGTTCGCTCGCTAACAAACCAAACGCAAGGCACGCGGTTTCATTTAGCAATGCAACGGGTTGCGTCTAGATGTATCTATAGTCTAAGGTATGACCACTTAATAGTAATAAACCGCTAAAAATTGGTAAACAAAAGGATTTAATAGTATTAATTACCACGTTTTTTAGCGCGTATTCTTGTTTGTCCGGTGGTTGTTTATCCATTACAAATCTTGCAATCGATTTTTAGCTAACTTCACGACTAGCTAGACATTTGAAACTTTTAGAATATATCAGAACACGATGCCAATGCATTCTTTTAATACTGTTAGTCATCTTTAAGTAGAATTGAATTCATTTTCAGTTAATTCTGTTTTGTATGAAAAGTTATTTCGGAAGAAATCCGTAATCCAATCCACTATTATTGGTTGCTAAGGGGGTGGTCCTAGAAACTAAATTATTAATATATACGTGCGTTACTATGGAAATCAAAATGACATTTCAGTATTCTATATTTGTTTGTTGCAAAATAGCAAAAAAATGATTTGTTGTCAATTGCTTTATTTGTCCTAAATTATTAATACATAGAATTGTCAAGTTTATATGATTCAACAGAAAATTTAAAAACGTGGTAAGTATATAAAAAGTTCTTTTTATCTTGTAATTAGATACAATTTAATTTGGCTCGGATATTAATAAAATATTATTGACTCAGTTCATTTATTTGTAATGCATAATAATATCATCTCTAGCTGAACTATTGAAATGGTTGATCATTATAATAAACAAGCGCCTGTTGTTATTAAAATGTATGAATTAATTACTAGGAAAGTTATTCAATATTCCACAATATTTATAATACATAGGGAAATAATTATTTTATAACATTTATAGTACCTATGTCTGTATAAAACAAAATGAAAATATCCATACCACTGAATTATAGTTTGTGTATAAATGAGGGTAGCAATTGCAAAATCAGTTACCTCCAGAATTGTTTATTCCGATATATTCACAAAAAAATCGGCTGTCATATTATTGGATCAGAAGACTATGCTGACTTATACACCGATTAGAATCGGCAAACGGAACAAAAGGGATAATAAAAAAATGCAACTAGACTAAAAGAGTACAACTTATAATATAAAATGCTCAGATTTCCACTATACTACACTCATCGTTAATTCTTCATCATTATAATTCCACCAGAATCCTCATCAAATAAAAGAAAACATATAAAAAAAAGGTTATGATCCACTGTTTTTGAGATGAAAGAGATAAGTACATAGCCTAGGTCAGTGGTCGGCAAACTCATCAGTCAACAGAGCCAAATATCAACAGTTCAACAATTGAGATTTCTTTTGAGAGCCAAATTTCTTAAACTGAAAGGTACACTGTTTATTAACTAAATAAACTTTAATTTTAAGATTTAAGTCTTATTTAAACTATACACAGAATAAAACTTGATATCATACTTAATAATGATCTTATTTATTGATAAAAAATAAATTGTAAGTAAGGTATCCATAAAATTAAATCATGAAAGTGACTGTCAGATACATGTGAATAATGGCTTGGAAAGTTTGGGTAAGTCAGGTTTGTATGTTGATGTTTTTAATTTTAAGATTTATTGATGATTCCAGGTTCTCATCAATAAGACGACATCTCAATTTACTCTTGATTTCTTCTCTTAGAAATCTCTTTACGTACCACAAAACATACAATATTAACATTGTTGGAAGATTGTATTCAATAGTTAAATACAGAATTTAATTTTTCTTGAGTCTTCTAAAGTTTCTCAACTGCTTTCTTCCTTGCATCACCGACAGGATATGTAGTGATACATGACGCGCGTTTAGTTGTAAAATGTCCCTCCAAATTTGACTTCTTGTTATGCGCTAATTTTTGCCGGCAATAATACAGGTCGGTCAGTTTTGAATAAACGCAAAAGTCTCGGTCCATTCAATTTAAAATTCACGGTTTTCGTCATCCGTTTTTCTTTGCATCTTCTTTGTAACCATGTTAAATAGGTCAGTGGGCTTTTGTGGCAGAGACGCACTCAAGGAGCCAAAGAGCCGCATCTGGCTCAGAAGCCGCGGTTTGCCGACCACTGGCCTAGGTGATCATATAAAAAGCAATACAACTTTACTATCAATGTCACACTATTGTAAAATATAGAAGAGTTACTATGGCAAAAATATTTTTAAATAATTAGAATAATAATAAAACATCGACACAATTATAATATTATTTATTTATCTTGATTTATCTGTCTGTCTGTAACGCATAACTTGTACATGTCTGATGGACGTACGTGTCTTTGTTGCGTGATCATATAAATACGAGTATAATGTGTATATTACAATTAATCGCAATTTTGCCCACACGCATTGTTATTCAGATTGACACGTCCTTTAGCTGTGTATATTGTTACCCTATAGTATATACATATTGCTTTGCTTATGATATAAATAAACTATTATTGTTAGTTAAATGGTATTATTGAGCGCATCGATAATAATATTGACAGATGGTACTACCACCTGATATTTTTAAGCTAGTCGTCTAATATCATGCACCCCACTAAATTGGATCGCATCCAAGGTGTGTGATATACGTCACTTGCAAATTCATTTTGCTATTAGGTATGTAAAGAAAAACGTAGGACTATTTGCGCAATGCTCTAAATGTGAGTATAAAAACAACATAGGAACCTAATAATATAACAGATCATCTGCTTTGTCGAGGCCTCACGATTATGAGGATGATTTCGTCGTCTGACACTCTTCTCCACGGCTTAGTATCATCCCTTCGACATTCAGCCTGTAACAGTGGAAAACCACTTGATATTCTTGAGTTAATTAGTCCATCTAAATATAGCTGTTCCCTGTCGTCTTCTATAATGAACATGACCAATGTGATTATCCAAAATTGTCCAAATTGATTGTCATCCTCCCTATCCGATTCGGATTTTAGTCGCTTACGACGAAGTTCCCTAATTTTTTTTATAAGAAATAGAACTCGCTTGTTCAATTTTTTAGATCTACGCTGCTACACATTGAAAAAAAATGTAAACTTGCAGAATTTAAGCCCGTTAGAAAATTGGAGAGTTTAGTAAAGGGAAACCGACAAAACTCTTTCTCGAATCTGGAGTTTGCTGATTATGGAAACGTTGGTTCATTCAGTCAACTACGAGACCTTCTTTAGCGTCCGCCTCTAGCACCATATTTTAGGCACATCTGGCAAACGTTAATTTATTATAAACATAAATGTCAATGTGTATTTTACAATAATTTACATTGTTAACTAAAAAGTGAAATAATTGATTAATGCTTACCAAAATGACGCGATCTAGGATAAAATCTACCTAGGTGACTTTTCAACTAATACCCCAAAATGTTATCATTTCAAAATTTAAATGCAAATTTTCGTCGAATTGGGGCAAGCTTGTTCGAACAAAATGACGCATCGTTAAACCGTTGATTTTCATTAGATTTAAATACAATACAGTTTATTATGCCCAAATCAGGGTTAATACAACTTGATTTAACGATATTATTATTTTGTATAACATATAAATACCTACAGAAAATATTAAAATGGTTAAACTATTTAATTATTTGATTTGAATATATTATAGTAATACAATAATTTAAAGTTTCAACCAGTGCAGGTCACTATCATTCAACGAAATATCAACGGCTTACGCAGCACGTGATACGAGTGTATCTTCACCGAACTGTTCCGGGTAGAGACTACAAAGTGAAGATCGCTTTGATGCTGGCTGACCTTCGATGTAATAGAAATAATAAGAAGATACAACAAATATGTCTGCTTACAACACGAATTCTTAAATTAAGGGACATTTAAAATAGATTAAGTAGCGTACAGAGGAATGGAAAGGTGTATTTTGGACATAATGCTGAACAATCACAAAATAAACTAATGGTTGGAAACAGACAATAGTACCTAAGCGATGTTATAAAGGTCACCACGCTGATGGAATGGCAATGGGCCCGTAGTGCCCAAGTTGTAATAAACGACCACAGAGTCACGCTAAAACCTGCTGGAGCGACGAACTAGGGATCGAGAAGTGAGGACCTACGGGACGCCTTCATCTAACAGTAGGTCAATCGAGTAGAGTACGCGATGTAGAAGCGTTTTTACTATTTGAATGATAGATTGCATATAGATAGGTAGATATAGATGAATGATAGCTTATTATAATTAGATTTATTTTTATCTGCTTGTCTGTTTATTTCGTTATACCTACTGAAACTACTTATTAATATAAATGAAAGTTGCACTACATTATTGGACAAATTAATAAGGTTTAGATATCGTAAAGGGTTATAAACTTAGAAAATAAAGGCGTAGCATGTTGTATCTAAATCACTCACTAACTTAAGATTATTTACGGAGTTTAGAAGAAAGGTATTGCACAAACACGTTAATAGTAAATTATGTTTACGGTGGTCGACTGTCGTTATTAACGGAATTCGTTTAATGACAGCGAGCCTCCGTAACGGCGCCCATAACGACCGTTCGAACCGATCCGGCTCAAGGAAGTAAGCATCGATTGGAAAGGGGATATTATCCGTGCTTCGTGGTCGTAAAACAACACTTACAATCAGTGATATTCAATTAGGGAGTGACTATATTTAGACATATTGTACGTATGAAACACCTCGTTATATAGTATTTCGCAGTGACTTAATATTGGAGACAGTATTATAAAGATAAAAGTTCTTTCGTAAACGAGCCTTCTTGTACCTAAAAATATAAATTTTGTTCTTTGTTAACAGACAATACGGTTGAAAATTAACAAGCTACATTTCATTACAAGTGAGTATTTTTTGTGTTAATTTCTCAACATCATTGTTGTCCTATTCTACTAACTAAGATTTTCTACTACCGGAGGGAGTTTTTTAGTTAATCGTGTAACCATGCAAGGTGTCACAATTTAAGTATTGAAACAATACTAATCCCGTAATACCAGGATTCAAAATTAATTATGAAATTGCAATTTCTAATTCATACACAAACTGGGTTTATAAGGTTATATGCGGACTGTGGCTTCCACAAGAGGGAGGCTGACAGGGCTCTAGCTTGGGGGCGCGGGCATAGGAGGGGCCTGGCGTAGCGAGTCGACCATCTCACAAATTTACTCTAATAGCAAAAAAAAAATGCTTCAAGGCTGTTGAATATTTTAATTATGTGGCTGTGCGTTGCAATTTGACGTGATATGATGACTGATATACTTAACGGCCCACGTGCTCGTCGTAGGTCAAAATTTAGTTTTTATTGTATTTTCAAACCATGATCCTGGACACTCCTTAAACGTTGTAGATAATCTAATTATATAATTTTGAAGCTTTATTATCCTTTATAGTTATTTTAAACATTTGATGACTGCATAAAGTATTTTTGTTAAATAAAATAGTATTCTTTTAAACCTCTCGCTCTAATGTTTTAGAATATAGTCATATTTCGGTACATAACTGTGCAGTGGTGTTAAGATTTTTAACATTTATTAATTTTTAAACGCATTTATAAAACCATTAGTATAATTTCTTACGAGATAATTTTTGTAAAATATTCACGATAAAAAATTATATTGATAATCTCTGTGATCCCAAATTTGACAAGAATTAGGCATTTTATTATTCATAAAATCGGCAAGATTAACACATTTGAAGATAATTCTAAAGATATTTATTATAAGCTATGTCTTTGATCATTTAAGTGTGATAAACATCTTATGAATAATGATTGCTTTATAATAATTATTGACCAAAGAATAAGGTAGTGTTTTTTTGAAATACGCCATTTCTTTTGTCATTCCCCAGTGGTTAAGCTACAACATACGGCCGTAGCCATAAATTGACAAACTATAATTGAAGTAGGGAGTAAAATGATAATAACGCGCGTGTTTGAACATGTACCTACCGTTTAAAAAAAAATAAAAAAAAATTAGGTTAGGTACATGTTCAAACACGCGCGTTAACATAATTTTACTCCCTACTTTAATTATAGTCCGTATATTTATGGCTACGGCCGTATGTTGTATCTTAACCACCAGGGAATGACAAAAGAAATGGCGTATTTCAAAAAAACACTACCTTATTCTTAGGTCAATAATTATTATAAAGCAATCATTATTCATAAGATGTTTATCACACTTGAATGATCAAAAACATAGCTTATAATAAATATCTTTAGAATCATCTTCAAATGTGTTAATCTTGCCGATTTTTTGAATAATAAAATGCCTAATTCTTGTCAAATTTGGGATCACAGAGATTATCAATATAATTTTTTATCGTGAATATTTTACAAAAATTATCTCGTAAGAAATTATACTAATGGTTTTATAAATGCGTTTAAAAATTAATAAATGTAAAAAATCTTAACACCACTGCACAGTTATGTACCGAAATATGACTATATTCTAAAACATTAGAGCGAGAGGTTTAAAAGAATACCATTTTATGTAACAAAAATACTTTATGCAGTCATCAAATGTTTAAAATAACTATAAAAGATATTAAGGCTTCAAAATTATACAAATAGATTATCTACAACGTTTAATACTTTGGACGCGGAAGACGCACACGGTGCGTAATGACCAGGCGGCCTATCGATGTAATTAACGTGCATTTTAAAGGGGGCAATTAAAATCTCATTATCTATTCAGCAGCGAAAGCGTTAAGGAGTGTCCAGGATCATGGTTTGAAAATACAATAAAAACTCAATTTTGACCTTTGACGAGCATGTCCCCCCTTAAATGATAATTTCCGTGTAGAATTTGGGAAACACTACTGTAGACCATCACACTGGCCTTTACCTTATCGATAGATAAGATTCCAGATGTGGGGGCCATGTGCGGACCCCACATTTGGAGTACTAGAAAAAGATGAAACTCCACTTAGTTTTTTTTTACCAATAATCTAGTCTATAAGCTGTGGAAATTCCATCAATATTGGTTTCGTACTTCTTGAGTTATAACGAAATAATCGAGAACGGAAATATAGACAGACAGTACAAATTTACTAAGTATTATAGACTATTATAATATAGATAGATGTAGTTGTCGGTTATCAGATTCATTATTAATGACATGTAAAATTATATTTAATTTTTAATTTATATAAGACAACAAAAATCCTCGAAATAACCTTTAAATATTTTGAAAAATTGGACCGATACGAAAATGTATACAAAGATATTTTTACACTTTAAGATTTCAAGTTCTTGAGGCCTGTTGAAAAAACAAACCTCAGAGAATAGAGCTAAGGATAAAGCACTCTTGTATAACATACCGGCTTATTCTTTTATACGAGTATCTGTCACTTTTTATCTGTCATTTTTCTAGACGAAATGGTCCCGAGAAAAGACCAAATACTTTGTAGTAAGTGCGTAGAGGGCCAGTAAAAAATAAATATCTTCCTTTAGGTCCGCTCTTACGGCTGGCAAGGAATATTTTCTTGTTAAAATAACTTAGATTTACAGATACTACATTTTTTTCGTTCAAACGCTTTGTTATTTCGGGGAATCCATTGTGCCTATACTTTGTCCCCACACGCGCTTATGTGGCGAATTGCAGAAATGTCAATCACATCCTCTGGGAGTGTCCCCGTATGTCAATTGAATAGAAATGCTTTCTCAAGTATGTCCAAGCTTCAGTTGGGCCGATCGGCTATTACAATCTATTTTTTATGGGAGAAAATTATCTTGCTCTTAGAAAGTAGTAATAATATGAACTAGTGAAGTCTTGGGCAACTTTAAAGAACGCTTCTTTTTCATTAAGCTATATTATACTCCTTAAAGGGTGTGTTAACAATTAGTATATAGACCTCCACTGAGTACATTAATTATTATATTAATATACTTTTTACGAGGAACGGTTGTTATTCTTTTGCCCAAGCAATTGAGTCATTGCCCTGGATTAAAGATACATTCAGGTCTACTTATGGATAATAAAGTATTGCGTGGGTGCTGCCTGTGCTCATGTATGGCTGTGAGACGTGGCACCTTACTAAGCTTCAAATGTCTCGACTTTTGAGCTATGATGGCACATTGGTACGACCACGTTACAAATACTAGAGTTCGTGAGCGGACATGGCAGCCCTCGGTGATTGTAATCTTGTGGAACAACCTCAAGGGTTCCATTGCCGTAGCCAGCCCTCCCTAACGTATAAATCGATCTTCGCGCTGCACGTCTTGCATGGCGGAAGGCGCGAAATTTGGCGATGGACCGAGATCAGTGGCACGACCTTGTATTTGCCCTATGCATCAATACTGGGGTGTAACAGGGTGAAGTAAGTAAGTAATTGATCCAGCGCTGTCAGTATATACAATTATTATATAATTTTAGAAAAACATACGTTTTGAAACTTTTAACATAATATAAGATATTACGATCAATTAAATGCTAACATAGGTATTATAGCTTAACGATATGTATCTTATTAAAAAAAAATAGGTTAGAGGAGGCCAGGGGCCAGGAGAGAGGCCAGAGGTTAGATAACCCTTTACCTACATTATATCAATTCGGGTGCTATGATATTTTGGAATAATTGTAACGTACGCACAGCTTCAATCAAGGAAGCTGTACAATCATGGTGTAGTTATTTTAATCATCATCATCAATTGGGATTGATACACTACTGGATGAAAGCTTCACCTAGCTCCTTCCACTCTTCTCAGTTCCATTTTTATGCTGCCACGTCAACCACTAAACCTTATTACTCCCAGAGTCCCATGGTTGTTTAGTGCCCGACTGTATTTTTCCAGCGGTCGTTCACTCGTCGAGCGACATGTCCAGCCCATTAACATTCTATCCGCTTGGCGACCTCTATCACATTGCGAACTTTTATCGGCCTTCTTATCCATTGGATTTGTTGTAATCTTTCCGTATTATGCCCAACATTCACTTTTCCATGCCATGTTGCACCACTCATAGTTTTGGAATTCCCTTATATTGGCAGCACACATTGAACGCCTTACGCTTTAGGCATATTGGGTAGGTAGTCACATTATATTTCTCCGTCGATTTACATGTATTGTCCGAGATATATGTAGTT
This sequence comes from Rhyacophila brunnea, assembly GCF_057557595.1. Lineage (NCBI taxonomy): Eukaryota > Metazoa > Arthropoda > Insecta > Trichoptera > Rhyacophilidae > Rhyacophila > Rhyacophila brunnea. The sequence continues at coordinate 15,620,643 of NW_028232806.1, forward strand.
GTTGACCAGCTCAATTTGAGTGCAATTGATGAGGATCACTTTTGGTTCAGAAAAACAGTTTATCATTAATAAGTTTAATATATATAGATACTGTAGTTACGTAAAACACCTCAGAGAAATATGTAACCACTAGAAAATCTCTTTGAAAAAAATACGACATGTGCTTTACCAACTAGGCTATGTTCATCATATCTAATTGTGACGAAATAAACTAGTAGTTTTTACAATTACTCTCTCTGAAGCTCTTTCTAAATTGCATTAATTTTTGGCAGTCGGTTTATGTATTTTAAGTCAAAGTATTAAATACTTACCAGTGTATAAATAACTAACCTGTAGTGGTAAGGGTCCTTGTCCGAATAATTGAAGATGTGTGTTCGATTCATATTCTTCGATCTTTCTCTTCTGTACGTTATATCTAAGTCTACTATTTATTAAGTATAGAAATATTGACAACCATCGTCGAATTCGTAAAGGAGCCCAAAAGTAAAGTAAAGCTGAAATACGACATAATATTATTATAAATGACAGGCGAAGCCAACAAAAGAAATCCGACATCGTGTGAACCTCGGATATTTGGATATGAGTGTTCCACTATAATAGGTAACATTAATAATAATACAGATAAAATATAATATTATAATAACGAAAAACATTCTGAAATGATGATGGTGAGTATAAAATTTAAATTTCTCTTTCTTTTCACCGCATTAAAAAGTAAAATCATATTTTGTTAATTTAGTTCAGTTTAACTTTAAAGACTTAAATTTTATCCCGTTAAAAAGACTTCATTATAAATTTGGTTTATATTTAAATATGGACTTAGTTATATTATATTCTTAGTATAAATAATGTAGATCTTTATTATCAAAATATAAACAACTCGTTAGCAAGTACTTATTTAAAGTGAGAAAACGTGTTTATGTCATCATCACCATCATCAGCCGGGATCGATTCACTGCTAAATGAAGGCCTCCCCTACCTCATTCCACTTTCAGTACCTAGTTTTTTCACTACCACGTACATCCGCGCAACTTTATAAGTTCGTGTATTCAACGGGTTTTAGTCCTATTTGGGTACATAGTGAGCACTCTCAGCGATATATATCACATCATCTACTCTTGTCTGCTTCCTTATCCATTGATTTATTTTGTGGGCATTATGCCCAACATGCACCTTTTTATGCCACGTGGCGTTACTCATATTTTTTCTTATGATTCCATATTTCACACGCATACGTGATAGATAACTGATCACGTTTGAAGTTACCACCATCAATTGATATTTGTTATCCAAGATATACGTGGTTGATGGATCCGGCGATTTGAGTGCCGTTACAAATTATGGCACAGTGGCCGCATGTGACACATCTTTGACTATGTCGCCATAAAGGTGACACCTAATACATTGTACCACTACACAGACTCCTTCACTGAGAAGGACTCCCAACCCGTGTACAGACGTCGTTGAAAAGCGCCTCGCTCACATTGGCGAAGACAGTCATTATTACATAGCATAATGGCTCAGTCTTACTACTCGGTAAGCCTTCTTCGGTCTGTAGTTTCCTGCGTGCAATTTCTTATTGCCTCTTGGATTTGTGACTCATTGGTGTTAGTTGAAGATTATGATGCGGACCAGCTTCATCCTAGCCACCTCCGCCCGCAACACAGAATCTTTTAGACCTGGGAATCCAAAAAGCGCCAAAAAAAAAAACTAATGAGAAACTGAGTATATCTTTTTGATAGTGAAATAAATATTGTATTTAATTTACAACGCCGATTTGTGCTCAGACAAATATTGGAGAATTGAGAAATATTGAAGACAATTTGAACGATGATAATAGGTAAGTTAACATTACTGCCAATTTTGATACTGGATCACAGCTTATTATAAGGTGGACACGTTAGGTTTATATAATGAGCTGTTTCGTTAGACTTTTATGTAACTATAATCCATGTTAATCCAGTATAATTCTACGTATATCCGATTTACTATTAGTTATGTCAAGGTCCACGGTTATTTATTTTGTTATTAATTCTTTATTAAAGTCCAATTAGCTGATTTGGTAGACGTTAATAAGAATGGAAAACTGAAACCAGCATGTTTTTATTGATAGGTCCTGCTAACCTGAGAAGCAGAAGTTAAATATATAATATAGGGATTGGAAATTGTGGATTATATAAGTTGTATAGATTTTTATTATGTCATAATATCTAAACAATGAGATATATTATAATATACTCGAACGCATAAGAACGAAGAAAAAAAACAATATTTGAATAAAAAGAAAATTATAACTGATTCGCACTGAGAAAGGTGTTGCCGTAAATTTGCCAAGAAAACATGTGACTACGAGAAAAAAATAAAATCTGTCGAGGCGTTTAGAAAAATTACAAAAAAAACTTGCAATCGCACAGTGAAAACAAAAATCTCCGAAAGCCGAATGTATCTCTAAAGTGCTTAGAAAAATCCTTCAAAAACACTTGTGTTTTTTTCTCCACTTTGATCTGTTACAACAACAAGAATGCCTCTCACAAATAAATCTAAAGCAAATAAAACTGAGTATTGATTGATTGAAAGTAGGCACTGGGGGAGATGTATCTACCCCTATGAGATCCATTCTGTATAATAAAGTCGTTTATCCGGTTACTTGTATGGATAGTATTTTGAATTTGACAGTTCGCGATACTGTATATTTTGATTGATAATGTGGGAGTACATACTCTAAGGAAATCGACAAAGTATTATCGTATTAAAAAAGGAAAACGGGTTTTCAAAAGGTTAAATTTATGACAGGACTTTCAGAAATTAGTTTGGAATAACGAGTAGATAATCACTAATAATTTAATCCATAGGTATAATAAGTATATTGGTTGGCCCAATTATGGCGGCCCTAATACAATTTAAATGTACTATCCACCTGACATCATTATCCTTGCCAGGCCTACAATTAAAGGGCAGTCCTTCTGCAACATATAGCCTGTAAAACATTCAGACGTCATTTATATGCACTTGTTTTGACCGTCACGAGTGAGTGATAACCAGACCACGGAGCCAGCCTCAGCATCATTAAAGGTCGGTGCCTGCCATCCTTGGTATAACCCCCCTCAGCATCCGAATCCTTCCGTCATATTGCAATCCACTGAAAAGCGCCACCAGGTATAAATTAAATTTTAATAAATTATATTATATTGACAGTGCTAAGCCAAATATACGCTAATGAGAATTTTATTGATATCGTTATATTATATAGTATTAGGTATTATTTATTACAATACAAAAATAATGGGAAATGGGTTGCTTTCTGGTGAGGCTGAAACGATGTTTAATTCTCGAGTGTAGACAATATAGGTATGTGATCAACTTAAACCCATGATAAGAAAATTATGTTATCTTAAATAATTACGTATATATAATATTGTGCATTATTAAATTTTATCATATGAACGAAACGTTATATTTGACGACATTCCGGAGACTAAATATTTCTTTGGTTTTATTGCCTGACCTTTATTAAGTCATAATGCAAATCTCGCTTCAAATTCTTGATTTGAAATTTCAAATCTGTTATTTAGTTATTATTATTCGGTAAGCGGTTTGTAATCCGTCGCGTTAGACGTCACAGGTCTCAATCAGGTGTATAATGGGACCGTACATTTAGATGTAAAGCGGCAATTTTTTAATGACTGGGAATGTCTCAGGACCAGTTACCAAAGACTGACGTCGCTATGCAGTCAAGTTTGCTTTGACAGAATTTACATGGCTTCAAGTTAAGAGTGTCCTTGGAAGAATGGGAGAAAGGAGCACGTAGATAGAGGCAAACTAAAAAAAATAATATAAAATAAACGGAAATTATAATTTACAACTTATAAATATAGGATACATCCATGTAGATTACCAGTTAAATTTGTTGTTTTTTTTTATGAAATGACAGCTCATTAACAGAATAATGATAGTAAGGCGGGCCAGTAGAGGCGCTAATAATCCCGTTTCACACGTAGCGAATATTATCGCGCGACCATTTCCTACATACTGTCCGACAACAAGATCTCGTCGATAACCGAAAACGCTGTGATCGCATATATAAGACTTCTCAATGATACCTGTCATGGCGGCAACGCGGCTTTAAATAATTTATTATCTCTCTTTTTAGGTACAACTCCTTCACTTCTTCGCAACAAACAACAAATTTACTAATAATAATTTTAAAAATTTTCCTGATCGTTTGAGACATATTTTTATTAAAAAAAAATCAAATTACATAAATTTATAGATCTGTACACCACGGAAGCGTAAAATGAAATGATAAATTTAGGAGCATTCCTCATTTTAAAACGGAAATGCGATGAACTAAACAGGAGGGCTTGTTAGTTCACAGATTTAGCACGTGGATAAGAAGTTCTTGTTCGACAGTACACGTCAACGAATAATGGTCGTGCGACAATAATCGCTGCGTGGGATGACAGCGCGTCTGCCAACTGCATTACTAATTGGCTAGGGTCATTACCATAAAATCCCGCAATATTTATCTATTTAAATAATATGTAATTAATTAATGATTATGGAGAATAAGCGGTTTCGAATAAATAGCTGGCATGAAAAATTCGTTCAGACTGATTTTCCACTCAGTGACACGGATTTTCCGGGACCAGTGCTTAACACGTTGGTCTTTCATCCGGTAGCTCTGTGTTCAATTTTATTTCTAGTGAGGTCATAATAATTATAGTCATGTTACGTCCTCAAAGTCATATCAATAGTATATTTTTATTTAACTTGACTCAAGCAACTGTCCGTATTGGAATGACACTGTCGATAAATCCAGAAGCCATTCTTTCTATAATAACACAAGTCCAGTGAAGTATTTTATTTGTCATGCCACAATAAGGTCGGACCTTCGCAAACACTACTTGAACCGTGCGTCGCGACCCCTTCCCTCCCTATCCTGCGCCCCGTGATAGGCGAGAACTCTATTTATTTTATAATATAAATAATGCGTTCGTCGCCGTCTGGATAGAAATTTATTTGACCGAGCGGGTCGAAGGGGTTAACACTGTCAGGCCTCACTCAAGCGGTTCAATTACCACTGGGAGAAATCTCCGATGTGTGAAACTGAAGTTTTTACACACACCTAATAATGCTTCAACTATTTCCCAAATTAAAAAATATTCTACTTCTACGTCTATCTGGACGGGGCTTTACTTTTCGACGCACGAAATACTCAGGGGTAAACTGATTTTGAGAACTCGTGGCAAAAATAGATTTGCATGCAAAAAATAAGTTATTTTAAACATAAGTACATAACTTGTAACAGTACGAGATATAAAATATATTAGAAAAAGATTTGATCGCAATCTGGGAATCGAGCTTTATAAATTATTTTGATGAGTTGTGTAGCTAAGTGGTCACATATAAATTGTACTTACATATAAATTTCGACGTAGCATAGTTTACCGTGACCTATCTTACCGGAACGAGATGGTCGTACAACTTTGACGTTGTATGGCAGACAGTAATGTTCCAATTTTATTAGATTCAATAAGAACAATAATTTGATAGATGCCACTTGATATTTAATATGAGCACTTACTTGAGTTCTTTATAAATTGTATAGAGCACAATATTTCTAGTTTACTTCTCTACCTATTTTTTCTGTGTATACCTTGTATTCCGGTGGTTTTTATTAAGTAGTTGGAAGTATTTTTATTTAAATACGAGTTGGATCTCAATACTATACGGTCATATATTTTAGATACAGCACCTCACGGTGAACTGTGATATGGCCAACTTCACATGTACAAATTTAAGTAGACAACCCGCTCTGTTGCTAATATCCTTCACATAATTATCTTCTTGTATTGTTTTCCGTGCGTGCGCGCATACGTAAACACATGTGGGTACAACAAATTTCAACCGCTGGTAGGAAGCCCGCCAACGGTTACAGCTGTAAATCAAGTGCTCACCACAAGAATTGAAGTGCCGGGGAAAATGCGGGAAATAATTTAGTAGTGGTAAGAGCAACGAGGCACGGTAAGGTGAGGTAGAGTGCGAGAGGTAAGATATATCAGTCGTACCGAGTAGTTATTAGGTAGTGTCAAAATAAAATGATTACTGCCTCATTCAAACTTTTTATAGTTAATGAACATACATCTCATTCAAAACATTCAAAAAAATCTTCTTTTTATTAATACGACACCCAGCAGGAATCGAACCTGCATCTCTCGGGATTCGCAGTTTTTCAGAAGTATTTTCAAAATGACGTATGTTCAATAAAAAAAGAATGTTACATTTATTATTACCTCTTGTGAATTATTCGTTGAATAAAAAATATTTAATTAAATTACTAGCAAGTTCAAGCCAGTTACAACAAAAAATCTTGGAGTGGTCCGTGACGTCAGTTCAGTCAGTAATTGAAATAATTAATACCTACTTTGATTTAAAATACAAAAGCTGATTGCCAATAGCAACTCAATTTGGAAAGCGCTTCAGAGAGTATTGTAAGAGACATTAGTTAAAATTTGTCGCAATTATAGGATACCTATAACATTGTGGTCGATGTACGTCTGCGCGGATCCCGTTCGAATCCTGCTGGGTGTCGTATTTTTTCAAATCAGATTTTTTTTGTTGGTTATATATTTTTGCAGAAGTGTTTTCAAAATTATGTTGGTATGTTCAATAAAAAAAAGAAAGTCAATTTCTTAAATCTTGTGAGTTATTCGTTGAATAAAAAAATAGTTTATTATTTATAGTTATTTTTTTACGACCGTAAAGCAGTACCGTACAAATAAATCCCTTTCCTAATCGTTTCAAATATAGCATCCATTCAGCCACAAAGTTTTGATATCTACCGAAATAACCCACAATTTTGTTTGAAAACTATTGATTTTAAAATTTAAACTTTTCATTTTAGTTACTTTCAAACTTTATTAATTTCTTCTTGATACTGTATTCCGAGATCACTTCAAATCCAGTTTCAGAGTTGAACAACTCTCGCTGTGTTAATGCTCTGATTTTAAAGGAGTTTAAACTTTCTTATCTAACGCGCTATCGTATAAATGGAAGTTAGTGTATGGGAAATTCATAAACTTATTTTCAACTTTGATTATAGCCCATATAGTTTATATATTATAACAATGGCGTGCAAAGAATTGGAAAGGGTGCACTATAACTTTTTCAACCCTACAACAGGCTATAAACTCCAATCACACTAGTGTAGTAGTAGCAATGAAAAAATCAGAGAGACATCCAGGCTTTAATAAAATCACATAGATCAGGCATGCCAAACGCGTTGATCGCAGAATTGTTGTAATATAATACGATACAAATAAGATTTCAAAGTGGAAGTATTAACCAAGCCTAATATCTGGTTGTATTACTTAAGACGATACATCAGTGAAACGGCAAATAATTTTCAACTATAGGCGCGACGAAATTTTGGACTCGCTGGCATTCGGAGAGAGAACGTCGAGCTGGGAAAACGTCAATTTGTTTCGTGATGGCGACCTGGGTATTAATTCTTAAATCGTGTAAAGATGACTAAAAACGTTACCCATTTACTTGAAAAAGAAAACATGTCAATGAATATATTATTATTGTTACTAATAGAACAAGAAAATATAAACCACCACCCGTCATATATGCACAGCCGTGGATATGCACGGCCGCTTTCTATGACGCTTTAAACGTGTCTGAAAGAAGTGATTTTAAGTGCTCATTCCGTCCCGAGACGGAGCCGCACTGCAACCATGCACCGTAGTGCTTAAAGAAGAAAGTTATATAAACAGAACATTAAATGGACGCATGTTGGATTTATATGACAAATTATATTTCGTTCGGCATGCGTCATTTGCACCCGCGACCCGCAATCCGCGCATCGCCTAGCCACGATCTTTTTAGACCGTACCTCAACTGAGGTATAGCCTTAATTCGAATTGCATAACTAAAGGCCTGCCGCAGGAGTGAGAGAAAGATAACATGTGAATAGCCGCGCTTTGAATAATTGATGCGTAGTTTCTCCTTACCATCATGCAGTAGGTGAAGAGTTTGATGAGTGCCCAAAAGGTCACAGCGAAGAGAAATTGAGAATTTCTTTTTGATTGTAACAGTCACGTGTTGTTTAATTTATAACACCTTAGTATCCTCATACAGATACCATACATGTAATTGAACTTAACAATGTTACAGTATGGTAGATCACTAGATCACTGCCAGTTTTTATGCTGGATAGTAGACATACGTGCAATATACAAAAGGTCTACGGTCACTACATTACTACACTTGATAACGATTCCAAATCATATTTACTGTTATTGAATTGGTAGTTATAGCAAAATTAAGACAAGATGACGGCTTCTTTCGAAATCTTTCTTCTTTTCTAGCAGTCTTCAGTGATATTTCATCTAAATATTCAAAATAAGTATATATTTTTTTAATTGGCTCTACAATCTCACGAAGAGGTTTCTTAACAGATTTTTGTTTTACAAGAAATGGATGTTAGTCACTTACTCAATATTAATTGGGTCCATACTCTGTCTCCAAACACACATTGAAAAAAAACCTGTGATTTTTTGCTAGACCCGAGATTCGAACCCGGGACCCACGACGTTATAAGCCTCACGCGTAGCCGCTCAGCCATCGTGGGCGTCTATTCTAAATAAAGGTGGTACTACTTTACCCGTTTTGTAAAAAAAAATTGCGATGTTAGCTTAAAATTAATCTGCAATGATTTGTATCCTTTTGTACAATATTTAGGTACCGTCACTTGAATAAGATTTCCATTTTCTTTGCAATTTTCTGACGTTGCTATAATAATTTATATTTTTTTTATTTACTTACCAACATTTGCTTATGACAATGTAAAACTTGACGTCTTTGTCTTTGACGATTTTGTTTCTATGTTCGTTTGTCGTTTTGCTTTATGTCAAAAATCAAACAACATAAAAATACTCATTACCTACTTATATAATATTTATATTATAATATACCGATAAGATAAGGTACAATAACCCTTTCCTATATTAAATTCACTGGTTTTATATTGTATATTTTTCCATAAAACTGGCAACGATTTTTTGCCTTTTTCTATGTGTTCAAAGGCTTTAAATTCGGTACCCAGATACTAATGTGATGAAAATGTTTCAAACTTGAGGCTTACATTTAACGTTCTTCCAAAAATATTTTTTATGTATTGATCTAAAACCTACATCAATCGATTCCTGGTGGTGATAAATTTGTAATAAAAATGTGGCCTCGACAATGACAATGATATATTATATACAATGGATTATTTTAATAAAACATAATATTTCGAAATTGTACATAATATACTCGTACATTAAATGAGTAATAATCCAACCGAAACGTTGGATTCCAACGTTTCGGTCCCGTCATATTAAGACATACCATACATATCACCATGTTCGATCCTAAGATGATCATATGGGCTTCCATACAGTGGATATTGTCAACTTGCTCAACCTATTAGCCCCATGCCTGGGCTCAACATGTCAATTTGTCTTGCCCAACATTATAAACCGCCATGTTACCGCTCGGTCTTCGTGGGCGTATAAAATGAGTTATTTTAAATGTACGGAAAATTGTACGTATGGTGAGATATTGTATCGGAAATCGGTGGCCTTATAGCATTGAGGTCAAATTCGTGTATAAGTAAAACACTCCAAAAAAACGTAATAAAACCACCGAAATACAAGTGAAAGACAGAAAAAAATAAATATGTAAGTACATTAGAATTACAATCATATCGTATTAGTATATTTATATAACATTCTGAATGGTTGAAAATTATATTAGCAAGTAGGTGCTTGTACTAAGCTTATCAAATATCTGATAATAATGACAGTGTTATATTATGATATTTGATACCAATCAATATTAATTAATGTTATTATTGAATCTAATAAAATTGGAATATTACTGTCTGCAATACTCCATGAAGAACGCATATTTTTTTGATCTCAATCAATGACAGCTCACAGTGAACTATGCTATGGTGACATAATATAAAGCCGGGTACTCATTAGCGAGCCGTAACTATAACCGTTCCAGATATTGTAACTATCTCTAGATGTGAAATAATTATTTATTAGACCCGCGAACTAATTATTCGGCGTCTGATTACTGTTTCTGCAGCAGTTACACTTACGGCTCGCTAATGAGTACTCGGTATTATACGTACAATAAAATTTACATGTAATCGCTTTTTTTGTTAACTTATTTACACTTAAGGGTTTTATGATTGATAAATGTTGGTGCGAGACTGATGTAAAAATGTAAATAGCAAGGAATAGCAATGAAAAAAAATACTACGATGAATCTTCAACCAATTTAGAAGAGCATAAATTTTATCAAGACGTCTTAAATATTTCTTATCCCTAACATATATTGTCTCTTTGCCAATTTGTATATAATATGCCTCCGATACATGGATGGTAGAGGCAAGATGAACGTATTTGAAATAATGTACTGAAGACAAAAAAAACGAACGAGTATAATATCATCAGCGAACTCAACATTCGAGTCAGATACTCCGATTAACCTTCGTTGGAATCTTTTGTCATATACAGCGCAGAGAAAATGATAATTTGGTGTATGGACAGTTCAAAGGGTGGAAAGGACGAAAAAATGTCGCCTTCAGATATGAACGGACCCGTGGTTGTTTGTCACTTCCATCGGGATCACCATTTGACATTTGTAGTAGTTCGTTATTTTTATTTGGTATGACGTCCAACTATTATGTTTTGTTTTTTGATACAAATAACTGTTTTTACGATTGTTTATTGTTTTATATCTAATTTAATATTACATGATATGCTTTTATTATTTTGATAGCTTAATGTCTATTGCAGACAAACACAGTATGCGTGAAACGATTACACTGAACTCCCTTTTTACACGGTTTTTTACACGATTTCGAAATAACACGGTGCCATCAACCTTGAAAGCATGTTGGAAACCAATTTGGCCAGAATGTGTTAAAACGTCATGAATAATTTTTGTTACCTTTGATTTTTTAAAGTATTTTAGTGTATACTTTTTTACACGTTTTTTTAACACGGTATCGCGTGGAACGTATCTACCGTGTAAATGGGGAGTGTATTCAATTGAGAGATTATTACGTGAACTGCTTGATGAAAGGTTTGATATTGACTACTCATTACAGTCTTTTGTGACGAGTACTTTATTATCGACTGAGATCTTAAGTTATATTTTATGTCGATAGACGTTAGTTACTATTATAGACCTAATCAAGAGTTTTATCGGTTTTCCAATTAAGTGGGACATCTACGTGCCACTGGATAATGATAAAAGTTAAGCAAAGCCGTGGAGAAGAATGTCGGGTGGCTATATCATCCGATCAATGATACTTAATTGGTCGTAAGGTCCTGAAGAAGAAGACATTTTTTTTTATTATTGATCCATAAACGTATGAGAGATTCAAACACGTATCAAATCAAAACCTTTGGGAATATAATATAATATTTGTACTTTAAGATTATTAAGACGTTTAGTCGAGTATTTATAAATGATTTATTTTTATTAGAGTTATTGCTTTTGTTTATATATTTGACACTGAAAGGTCACGCACTTGACTAGTATATTATCTACCAACTAATATAAATTTGAGCCACGTAGGTAGCCAGAGAAAAAATCAACTTGGCTAAAACCGACCTGGAATTTATATTACCAACTTAAAATAAAAAGAGACGTCTAGAAAAGCTTTCAATGATATACCAAATAGATAATTTCCTTTCAAATTGGCCCGAGATCTTTTCGGTTATTTTTTTCTTGGTCCACCCTTCTGCTGCAAAGTGTCTCGCACGTCTATGGTATGGATTTATTATGCTTCAAAATACTACAGCCCTTTTTGGTTTTGTACTATGTGCTAGGGAAAAATGAACTTTTCTAATAAACCGCTTTCGGAAAATTTACAGCAATGTTTTTTTTTTATAAGCAAAGTTTGTAGGTGCCAGTATAAATTCAATTTGTAATATGACGCCGGTTTTAGGCGAGAGTGATGTAATATTCTGAAAGGAAATTACTTGGCGAAGTTGATTATTAATAATTCTATAGTATCACATGCTATCAAATGCGAGTGTAATGTTATATAATTTGAAGTAGGCGGAATCAATAAACCCACTGTTTTAAATAATATTATTTTGAGCACAATGTATAAGCAGAGCTGAATTTGTGATTGTAAGGCCTGGGTTAATATATATATGGGAATAAAAAACTCAATCCGTGTCAGCATATTGATCGGCGATATTAAATAACTCACCGCAATTACAAATTCCTTTAATATCGATTTCCCGAAGTGTCCAATTATGGAAAACTCACTAAATAGCTTACTGCAATTATTATTTCCGCGATATCCATTTTCCATAGTCAGCTATATCCGATGACGTAAACTCCAAACAGTATCTGACTCAATTGTAATAATTTTTTCTTAAATATTCTTTTCAAGGTATTATTTTGATTGTGAGTACGTCAATACATAGCGGATCATAATTCATTGGACATGTCACTCGAATATAAGTTCCCGGTCTGTCAGTATCTCAGTCTCTGTATGACTCCGCACAACATCTCATTCTACCGAGATTCGGCCTTCGGAACAGTATCATAAGTGTTGTAACAGAGCTACTGTTGTAACATACTCTTGTACCGACTTTTGACGCTGCAAATAAAACTCGCTCCTCCATCCATCGGAGCAACCAACAAATCCCGACTTCCTCATCATGACCATACTGGGGCTAAGCTTAGCATCGTGGAGGGTGGATAATCTTGGTCGCGCAAAAGTTTACTGTATAGCGGGGTGGGGTGGTCACAATCTTCAACCATGTAGTAACGATCAAGTAAACGTAATTATAGAAGAACTGATTAACAAAACAATAAAAATAGCATTCGAATTACATACTGAAAAATAGCCATTAACTGAATTATTCGTGCATATTATAAATTGTAGGAGTTCCTTAATATAATTTGGAACATTTTTCAAAGCACGAAAAATATATTTTAACGGAATGACATTTTGGAAATTTGGATAACATGATTAATTATTATCTGTGAAAAAAATACTTTAATGTGCGCACGACATTTTCCGGCAGTTGTAATAAAATGATGGCGAGATTAGGATTAGGTAACTACTTTCTAGGGAGACTTTAGGCAATCTTTTTTCTGTTATTTTACATGGGGCATGTTCCTAAATTATAGATGCCAACATGAAGTTTATAATAATTATTAAAAATAATTTCGATTTTTTTCTGGCATCTTTGATTGGGTTTTCCGCCTAGTCAATTATAATGGCACTATATCTCATGGTCACCTGTCTACATTCGAGCATCGAGTATTTTCTTGTTCGCTAGATGAATGCATAGCAGTGTATGCGTAGGCTGCGCTTTGCCTGCCTCAAAACGGTTTCAAAATGTCCGTATTTCGCAAGGAAAGTGCTGGCGCACTTCTTTAAATCATTACGTCAGTTTTCTAACCGAATGATTCTCTAAATGAGCTAAATATATTATAATATTGAAAGATTGAAGACGAGTAATATTCTGAATTTTATATATTTTTCAAAATATTCTTTCTATTGAAATAAGTATTATAAAAATATGACAACACTGCTTCCCATGAAAAATTTAAAACTATTTGACGTATAAGTATAGATAGTTGCTGCGGTTCGAAACGCGCTTTGATCGTATAAGTATAGACGCAATGATCAAAAATGTAGGCACTAGTGCATAGGAATTGGTTAGCCAGTAGGATACGCCGAGACTCTAGTTATTTTTTTCCGCTCCATTCGGATACCGTTCACGTTCTAGATTTGTTGACTTTCTTCATCTACGCATCATACCTAACAGAAGCATTGGATTTTTATAAAATTAGAACTAAATAAATTTATTGTAAAGTCTTTTGTTATAAAGGAGTATTATTATTTGCCTAACTTGTTTACTCATCGACTGAAACCAGGGATTTTTTCACAATATTCTAATTTTAATTAAACTGTTTTTTATTCAATGAATAATCAATGAATATTTTCTTTTTTTTTTCAGATCCTGTCTCAGGCCTCATTGCCATATCTCTCGTGGGCGGTGGAGCGATCAAGGCTGGCGGCCTTGCCAAGCTCAGGTGCGAGTACGACCTCGAGGGTGCCCCTCTTTACTCCATCCGTTGGTACAGGGAAGAAGTAGAGTTCTATCGATATGTCCCCAAGGAGAGTCCACCTACGATGGTCTTTCCAGTATCAGGAGTGCATGTCGATGTAAGTAATACTTAACATTTGTATACCTAATTTGCAGCAGCCTTGAACAAATATATTAAAAAATTCATCTTAGATCTAAAAAATTAAATAATATTATGTATTTTGCTGATTGTTTCAAATTGTATATGTTATAATTTTACCCTTTTAAAATTAATATTTTATGTAGAACATCCAAACCGGTTTAAACATATTATAACTGGATAACAGGGCATTTTTAAACTAATCAAAAATTGGGTAATTTTATACGGTTAACCAAAATGTAATTATTTAAAAGGATACACTAACTATAACTGTGCAGTTCGACTTGACAAAAAATAAAATATTACCGACTCAATTTCCTTACTATCCTATAATCCAGTGCTCCGTAACCGGTGTGCCGCAAGACTATGCTAGGTGTGCCGCGGTGCAATAGCCAATAGCATTTTTGTACATGGCTGGTAATATATTTGGGCACCTGCATGAACTTAATAAAACAATGCAAGGTCAGCATGAAAATATATTGACGTGCTCTGATAAATTAGAAGATTCTTCGTGGGTTCATTTACAATCCGCATATACTGGCAAATATTAATTTTCATGTTCCCACCAATATCACTCGCAGCTCCACGGTCTTCAAGATACCTCGTCGCAGGACAGATGTTATGTTTCATGATGCTGTGTATCGTGCAATTAGCTTATTTGATGGCACCATAAAGGTTGATTTGTTTTTTATTAATTATATAATGTTTGTAGACGTTTTAAATAGGATAAATTTATAATTGTATATATTATCATATTTCTTTAATATTTACACATGCTGTCTTTTCCACTTTCTTGTCATATTAGTTGTTATTTGTAATTAAGATATTTTTATATATTTGTATGTATTATGTATTATGGCGCATTGGCCAAAAGCTGTAATGCCGTAATACTCTTTTTTATAAATAAATAAATAAATAAATAAATAAATGTCAAAAATAAAATGGAACTTTGGCAGAATGAGTTAAGACAAGGATCTCTACAAATGTTCCAAAGGAACTACCAGACCACCATTGAAACCAAGCAATTAATTTTGGATCCGTCTCAAAAACATTTAACTTTGCTGCAAAAGAAATTTCATCACTACTTTCATACAATAAATACGACAGGATACGAAACCCTTTTGCAACCAATTCCGAAAATTCTTTTAGAAGCGCTTTTCCTATAAATTCGAGAGGAATTTGTTGAATTGATAAACGACGGGATGCTAAAACTGAAGTTCTGGATTTCGGTTAATAAAAAATATCCTCGGATTTCCGACAAAGCTATCGCAGTTCAGCTCCCATTTCCGAGTCAAAAAAATTCGCCTGCGGCGCTATTTTGCTACGCTAGTAAGTATTAATATTTTAAAACATGTGATTGTAGGACACAATTTATTATTATTGTATCAATACTCGACAAATAATTATTCCTAACCCGACAACTAACCATAATTATATTAATAGAATATAACCATACAAAAAATCGCTAAACATAAAATCAATAGCATTAATTTTACCTCGAACACTATTTGAAAAACGCTATTTTAGAGTATCACACTGTCTTTAACCTTAGCGATAGGTAGAGGGGGGTGCCAAAGATCTTGGGCTGAGGTCCTCCTTCAGGATGTGGAGTCCATGTTTTGGTGTATAAATTGTTTTACGTGTGGTGTGCCGCGAAATTCTGGGAAGACCTTTGGTGTGCCATGGGTTGGAAAAGATTGCGGAGCACTGCATAATCAACTGATAACCGTAATTTCTGAGAGTCCACAGTAGTGGCCTTAATATATATTTTTTTAATATAAATGGAATTTTCGGTTAGCCGTTTAGTTATTCGTAAAAAAAAAACTGCTAACTGGGTAGTATTTCCCCCCGGTTAATTGGATACTCTAGTTGTGTGTTATTTAGGAATTTTTGAATTTTAATAATAACATATAAATTCTACAAAATGCGAGATGATTACTTGATATGAAATTTAGACATGCTGTAATAATATTTTTAAAATTAATTAAGTCTTCAGTCCGTTGGAGGGAATTTAAGCGTAGGCTCGGCAGCTGGAATTAAATCACTCCATTTCTAGACTCCGATGAAAATATTATATTCTATTATATTTAAGGAGTAGTTATAGGATTTTCCAGCTGTTATTATTAAATCTATTATTTGTGTGTACGCATAGTTAATGATTTTCCAAGTATTGTAAGACAGCTCATTCTATTGTCAAGATTCTAATAGTAAGAAAATCTATTTTCTATGAAATGAAATTAGTTTATTATAGCTATATGTAGCTAGAATTATTATTGTTAAAATGATTTTAATTCATTTTACTACATTGGAGGTACTTTGTATTTATGACATCTGGTTCTGAATATAATTCCATTCTCAGAACGATCCAAAGATAACTACTGTTATAAAATATTATTAGAAATAAGAAATGAATCAATAAGTAAATTTATGACCAAATTCCTACAGTATTATGTTAATGTTATATTGTTAAATATTATAGCAAGGGATGTTTTTCTATATAAATAAATAAGGGATACCTTTAGATTAAGTACTGATTGAATAATAAAAATTTATTGTGAACTAACCATATTCCACAATACAATAAATATAGGGTGTAGTAACATGAATTGTTATCTTCACATCATAAAATCTATAGTTTATGATGTTTTTGTAGAAAATATGCTGTATCTCTTAGACAGATTATTATATTCCTATATAATCTCCCCTTGATTGACCCTTGTCCGTAGGAACATATCGCAAGTATAATATATTTTCTCTATCCAGTATTCAACCAATATATTAAGCATCTAGTTAATGTGAAGAGGACTCTTGTTTCAGACGCCATACCGATATGTTATGTTAAATACCGGATTTTACAATTATCAATTGATTGAATCCAATAAAGTACCTATTTCAATAAGAAAAAGGAGTTAATTACTAAATTTTGGATAATAATTATAGAAGCCTGGTTAAACCGTGCTATAACACTACTTAATATTAAAAATTAAAACTAAACGCTTGCGACTCGCAAGTCAGAAAAGAAGGCATATTGTGGTAAACATAATATAATCTATGTCTTACCTTGTGCTTATAATTTATATTATATTATTACAGTTAGTGGTGGAATATTAATGTTTACTTTTATTGGGTTTATCTTGACATCTTCTTCTTTTCTTACAATAAATACGGGATGTTGCCAAGTAATAGGATGTTACATGAATCTTAATTATGAGTAAAATTATTCTCATATTATTAAATTCTTCTTTTTTCGACCATTTCCGATCCTATTATGATCATATGGGCCTCCACAGAGTACAGTTACACAGTTCAATACTATCATTTATATTTTTTTTTTTTTAAATCGTCATTCGATTAGCAGAATTTGTATTACCTTACATAAATCGTAGTTATGAAATATAATTCGCATGTGTTAAAAATATATCTTAAAGGGGGACATGCTCGTTGTAGGTCAAAATTGAGTTTTCATTGTATTTTGTAGGTAGTAAAATGA
Source organism: Rhyacophila brunnea (assembly GCF_057557595.1). NCBI lineage: Eukaryota > Metazoa > Arthropoda > Insecta > Trichoptera > Rhyacophilidae > Rhyacophila > Rhyacophila brunnea. The sequence continues at coordinate 15,638,419 of NW_028232806.1, forward strand.
TATTGACGCGCGTGTTTGAACATGTAGCGTTTAAAAAAAATAAAAAAAATTCGGTTAGGTACATGTTCAAACACGCGCGTTAACATAATTTTACCCCCAACTTTAATTACAATTTGTCAATTTATGGCTACGGCCGTATGTTGTAGCTTAACCACTGGGGAATGCCAAAAGAAATGGCGTATTTCAAAAAAACACTACCTTATTCTTAGGTCAATAATTATTATAAAGCAATCATTATACGTAGAATGTTTATCAGACTTGAATGGTCAAAGACATAGCTTATAATGAGTATCTTTAGAATTATCTTCAAATGTGTTAATTTTGCCGTTTTTTTTAATAATAAAATGCCTAATTCTTGTCAAATTTGGGATCAAAGAGATTATCAATATAATTTTTTATCGTGAATATTTTACTAAAATTATCTCGTCATAAATTATACTAATGGTTTTATAAATGCGTTTAAAAATTAATAAATGTAAAAAATCTTAACACCACTGCACATTCATGTACCGAAATATGACTATATTCTAAAACATTAGAGCGAGAGGTTTAAAAGAATACTATTTTATGTAACAAAAATACTTATGCAGTCATCAAATGTTTAAAATAAATATAAAGGATAATAAGGCTTTAAAATTATATAAATAGATTATCTAAAACGTTTAAGAAGTGTCCAGGATCATGATTTTAAAATACAATAAAAACTCAATTTTGGCCTACGACGAGCATGTGGGCCGTTAAGGCGACGGCACTCACCCTGAAAGGCTTTTCAAAATGATGTAACAAATATTCTTATTTATGTATGTATTCCTTAAATACATACTTACGACCCAAAATATATTTGAGTGTTAAACTTTTTTTAAGAAATGATTAGGCATGATACTGGACCTCAAGTTTAGTATATTTTTTCTTACAAACCCAAAAAGTGAGCGGATAAAAATACAATTATTAAGAATGAAGTCTTACTTTGTAAGGACATAATATCAGGTGTATATACTTAGAAGTTAGAAGTAAGACTTCGGTGCTAACGTATGTGTTAAATGTATGCAGCATGGGAAAAATATACGACCATGAGTTACTCGAGTTCTTTAAAAAAAATATTTTGTAAACAGATAGATAAAGATGAAAGCTTGTGTAGAATGAACTCAACCTATATCCGTGTTTATTTATAATCATTTTGTCTACAGTTATATCTCCAGATATAAAAATATTCAGATAAAGAGCTTGACGTGATTTCTCGACTGCAAAAATACCAATAATGCAACCTTGATTTATCAAGGTTTTCAGGAATTCAGGATAAAAAATGATGGAAAATGGTGGTTTTCTTTTCGCGGTTTTCCCCCTATTTTGTTCCGTTCAAAATGAAATTTGAATTCTTGTGTTTATAATCGCTGATTACACTCCCTATCCAGTCATACATTACAATAAGACCAATTTTTATATTTAAAAAATTAGTTATTATGATTCATAAACTAAAATTGTCGAAAGTATAATAATTTATGTAATATTCAGTATGCGGAAAAAAATCCGAGTTGTAATAGTCGATACAACTTATAAAACTTCAACAATGTTCCTTTTATTATTATTTCATATTTCTCAAATTAACTGCTGGCAACATTTAAAAGTTAACCCATTTGTTGCGATTTTATTATCCAACTGCAGGTACAATAGACACAGCCAGAACTGTGGATTTGCTCAGTTGAGAAGGCAGCAAACAGTTTAAAATGCATTTCCCGTTTCACAGCTGATATACTTTGGAATAAACGTCGCTTACTTTTAAAAGTCCAAGTGGAGCTGTGGGAATCCTCGAATTTATTTCGGGATTTCCCCCCATTCCTCAGATATAAAACACGAAATTGCGGACTAACGGATGAAGAAAATACATAACAATTCGTCATTATATATTACTAATATTATTATTATTATAAATAGTCACGGTACTTTAATTCGTCCGTTCCTTATTTATATATGGATAAGTCGTAGGTTGTAATCGATGTGTATATAGTTTATTAAAGTTTTCAATGACAATTAATACAACGCAATAATTCATAATAATATGCAAGTATCATATACCTCAATCGACTAGCTCACAATACAGCGTATCCGTTTTCAGAAGTTAATCAAGTACAACCAGGGAACTCAGAAATAATGGGAACTAAAATACCTAATGGGTAAGGAGAAGCAGGGAACCGATATTGAGTAAGGAAGAATAAGGGATAAATTTAAACACGTATTAAGAATACGTCATACGTCGAATACTGACAACTTCTCTCGGTTTATGCATTGACGCTCATTTAATATTGGTGAATTACACACACTATTGCACGTCTATAATGCGTGGTTCATTTTCGTATATAATCATACATTCAAAACCCTGAGTCAAAATTTACTGCATTGGTACCTATATAGCCTATCGGAATTCTATTTATTATCTGTTCTGTGAGTACAACTGTATTAAACTTCTTCCACGGCGCTACATCCCGGGGTGGGATTTGGCATCCTCCACAACCGCTCTCCACTCACTCCGGTCTCTCGCCACACTTCTCCAGTTACCGGGTCTTCCTATATGAAGCCAGTCTACTTCTACGGCGTCAGCCCATCTCCTTCTTGGACGGCCTCTGGGTCTCTTCCGTTGGGGAAGCCACGTCATCATGATCCTTGGCGCTCTAACTTCAGGCATTCTCTCCACATGTCCCGCCCATCGTAGTCTTTGGGACTTTCAGTATCTTATGATTGTATGCTGTTCAATCAGCTCTTCCAACTCGTGGTTCATTTTTATCCTGTAGTTCCCATTTTCCAACGTGGGTCCAAAGATTTTGCGGAGTATTTTGCACTCGAAGACAGCTAATTTATTTTCCTCGTTTTGAGTTAAGCACAACGTCTCACAACCATAAGTGACCACTGGCCTTATAATTGTTTTATAAATTAGAAGTTTACTTCTTCGGCCTAGAATTTTCGACCCCACCAGTCGCTTGCAGGCATGCCAGCATTTATTCCCGGAGATAAGGCGGATTTTTATCTCCTCTGCTGTCTTATTTTAGGTATTTAGGCTGGATCCGAGATGCGTGAACTTGTCCACCCCTTCATATGCATGCTGTCCTATGTCTATATTCTGCAGCGGTACCTGATCGCGTGTGCTGACCATATACTTAGTTTTTGACTGGTTTATTTGCAGCCCAGCGTTTTCTGCTTTTATTTTCATAGTGCCACCATGGTCGATCATCATCTGTTTGGATCTGCTTGTAATTACTATGTCGTCAGCATAGGCGCACATCTGCGTTGTACTGTTATCTACCCATCCTCTTATGTTGGTTTCACAAGCTATGGATTCCACTACAAGGTTAAATACCATAGTGGATAGCGCATACTCTTGTCTCACACCTGATTCGATTTTGAAGCTGTATTAAACTAGGCGAGTTATATACTAGACTGAGTTGAACTCAATAATTACTTGAGGTCAAGCAGTGCTTTAGATAGATAAACGGGCAACCGCTTCGTGTACGAACTAATAAATGAAAAGATATGCGAATGCACGTGAACTGCACAATAATTCACTAATTTTGAGTGCTTTTGTAGGACCATGGCGATCGAGTTTATAAACTGGCATATCAGTTCTTGGTGACAGATGTAATCATGCAGAAGTACTTCACGTGGCTTGGATATGTGTTGCTGATGCCACCAAACAAATAATATCGTAATCTTGGCTGACTCCCCCTTCATCAAATTGTATCGGTTATATAATGGCCATCTACGTGCTGAATATATCATATACTTGTCTTCATATACTGGGACGTAATAGAATAAATGAAAGTAATATTTTTTTTTGAACTTAAGACTTTTGATTAGGTAGGTACCTTCCTAGTCAGTGTTTCGACTTCCACTTTTCTGTGTGCAATTAAATAATTAAAAGGCGTTGATTCGATTCAATTCTTTTCTCATTATAGTTGACTTAACAGTTTTATGAAACTTTTATGACGTATCTTCATTTTCCTATCGCATACATAAATTTTTTTTAATTTCAAATTTTCTGAGGTTTCTGACTCACGTTGGAGATCTATTATCTCGGAATATAGATAAGAGACCCACATTTTTTTAACGTATCATTCAGTGTATATTGCTTTTATCATAATATCATAGTATTGATACATGTTGCAAATAAATTTAAATTATTTGGGTTGGGATCAAGGGAACTTTATATAAGGTGAGTAAAAAAATATGAAATCTTGTACTTTAATATTTTGACGAACTGTTATATTTTTAAATCTGGTCTTATAGCTCAAATAATCTTATGAAGTGTTTTTAAAGCACCCTTAAAGGTTGAGGGGGTGAGATTCTAAAAATGAAATCCGCAGTTTTTTTTATATTCAGGACCACTCAAACCGTTGACATTAATTTTGTAGGAAGCTCTTTTCATTGACATAAAACGAAGTGAATTTGTTTAAGTCTGATAATAGTATCTGACTTTAAAATTATTTGCGATGAATTTCACATTAAACTAAATACGAACACTTCCATAATAAAGTGTATTCGATTATAAATTATTAGGATAAACCTGGAAAATTTATCTCGGATAAACTTAGAGTAGGTACCAACGTAAATTATTATAAAGTACTTAACGATACGGGAAATCCCCAAACGATGTAATCCTAGACGGCAAAGTTTTTCAAGCAACCGACTTAAAACGTCGCTTCAATAATTATGTAAATAGTGTTGGGGTCCAACGTATAAACGAGGCTACCGCGTTGTTCTTACGACCGGCGGGTTGGTGCAAGGCCACTGCGAGGAGTACGGGCATCTCTGTGTAAAGAGAATGCCACCATAAGTAAGAAATAGTATACTAAAAAATTATCTTTCTCATTTATCAGAGACACGTGCGAGTTTAAAGCCGATTTCACATGCTCAGACATTTTACTTGTGTTGAGTAGCTAGATTATAGGGTAAAGAAAAAGTGACGTATTCGTATTAATGTTAAGCTCTTTGAACAGTTTAAGCCTAATATAATAGTTAATACCTTAAGAGCGCGAGGACCAGTCAATGCCATTGGATACTATGAATCTAGATCGCCCGTGGAGGAAACTGGTAACTAGAAGACTAGAAGATATCAATATTTGGCCACGTGTTTTTTTTCGACTTATACGTGGTGTAAATGAGAATTCTGCAATTCGTGGTAGTATTGACTTGTGTGCCCCTGATAACTATCTTTGAAATCGGGAGCATCAGTTGTTTGTTCTCCCAAGGTGCAGAATTAACTTACCGTTGGTGATGCCAATTGGGAAGGCATTACACCCAAATCGCTTCGGATGTTGATTTTATATTCCACCTACGTGAGGATGACTATAGGTGGGAGATGTTTTATAAATTCTTAAAATAGGGTTCCCTTCATTCAATATGGTTGATTTGGTGTGCTTTCACGCTTTATATTTTTTTATAATTAATTGTTGTACCTTTTTACTCTTTGTAGTGTTTTTGTGATAATGCATAATATATTTCTTTCTTATTTACACTGTTTTAATACCATTTATTTTGTCATATTGTGGACGTCTTAAATTTGTAATTTGTAATATTCACCGTATATAAAAATTAATTAATTTGAAATTTATTTTAAACAGTGACGCAGATACGCTGAGTTTGATCGACTTGAGACAAAGAAAAAGGAAGCTTGGAATAATCCATAAAGTCACTTCTAAAAGCAGCCATCGCTCTGGATGATTTGTAACGCCAGCTTAAGTAGCTATATTTTGTCTTGGTTTCTCAAAATTTTTGGCAACATATGAGTGTCAGTAATTTTAGAATCCAAGGATGATTGGGAAATGAAAAATTAGTTTGTATCATCGTAGTATATGTATCGTAGCACAATAATTATCCTGATAAAATCGATGATTGGTGGAACTGTTTCAATTTTCGATACCTTCCAGATACTATAGAATGATAATATTTTATGGCAAATTATTCAGTATTTTTTCGTCGGGACCTAATACACCCAAAAAATGTGGCCTTCATTCTATTCCTCGGTATTCAGCGGTGCCTTCGTCAATGTATCACACTTGAGGTATAGTTAATTTGTTCACGTAGCGTAAGATCTATCTTGAACTTTTCCAGCCTGTCATCTTCTATGATGAAAAACTCTGGTGAAGGCAAGAAAGTCTGTCTCTAATCTGGAGGTTCTCTGATTATGGATTCGTTGACATGTTTGACCTTCCACAAGATTCTCAGCATCTGCCTCCAGTACCACATTCTAAAAGTATCTAGTCTGCCATTACCATCCAAGTCTCAGAGGCATATCGTGGGGCTACTGCCAAAAATTGATCTCAAAATCTTGTTATTAAGTATATTTGCAATTTGAAAGTTTGGCATGCCCTCTGAAATCAGGCATACTGCTGATTCCTTTGTGCTTGATATGCATATTCTTTATATCTGATGACCTTGACTTTTTTCTCTATATTTATATATATATAGACACATAATCCATTTTTAACTCTAAATACCTAAATTATCGACTTACCAAAAATTTGCAGCAACCCACGATATATAGGTAGATATTTACAAATCGCCAAGACATGAGCTCTTTTAGCTTATTTCACTTATGTGCCGCACATAGAAAATTAATAAATACAATTAGGTACGATAGGCTACACTCCAATACACAACATTAAGACGCTGGGTTTTGAATGTGTGTCCTACGAAAATGAACTACACATTATAGACATACAATATTGTTTGTTGAAACTTTCGAATACACTAATATTGAATGAGTGTCAGTGCATAAACCGAGAGCAGTGTTGTCAGAACGATAGACAAGCGGATTATTCTGGTTACCTGTTACTCCACTTCCGTTAGGTATTTCAATCCCCATTAATTCCGAGTTCCCTGTATGCAATAATCTGTATGTAACCATAAATTATGTGCTAAAGTAAAAGGAAGATTTTAAAATTTAATACCTTTACTTCTCATGAAAGCCAAATAAGATTGAGTTTTGAATAACGTTGTACGTGATACGTTTTTGTGTGAAAATTACTAATTGAATGGCATTGACTCGACTAGTTTTTTCTCATTTAAGCATATTGCTTAGTATAGTTAATTAAAGACATTCAAGTAACTTTTAGATATGTAAGACCTATCTCCGTTTCTTTTTTCAGATAAAATTAACTGTCACTATTTCCGTCCAATACTGAATACTATTTAAAAAAGCGGAATAGCCAAAAGTTAGCATTTGAATAGTTTTTATAACTAATTTAAAAGTTATCTGTTGGCTTTGGAAGTAAGTGGGTGTCTTTCTTTATAAGCCATTAAGCAACTTCTAAATTTAGCTGAAATTTGATACAGCGGAGAGCGCAATTCTCGGAAGGTCACCGATATTTCCTAATTATTAAGTTTTATAATACCGATTACCCTTACGCAATTATTGAAATAGGACCACAACCGGTGCTGGTCAGATATTATAATTCCATAACACTTGGCCCTATGTTAAAGATTTTTCCTCCACCATTAACTGGTTTCAGTTTTTCTTCGATTGCTACCAGAGTTGACATACGGGTAATGCAAACCGGAAAACTGCCTATAATTTTTTTTTTTTTAGAAAATAAGTATATTTGTCCATTCGACTGAATCAGGGTTGGACACAAAATAACATGTAGACAATATTGATTAAATTATTCTACAGTTACATATTAAAAACTTGCAAATATTACAAGGTGGCAGTGCCAACTGTTAAAGTTCTCCATCGTATTATCCCTGTCTCTCTCTATCTCATACATTTACGTGTATGTTCCGTCTTACTGTCATTGTTTTGGTGTTTAAGACTCAATTATTTGTCACTGTAGTAAATCTAGTAATTTATGTTTTTTATTTTGTTAACTGTCAATTCATGGTGGAACTGCATTGTATTGTTGTTTTTATTAATAAAACGCAATTTTTTGTAGTACTTATTCCACTTTTAAACTTCAACTGGGTTGAAAATGTCCCTCTGAGGCGGACGAAACCGGTACTAATCTATTGATTAAAAGTGGAATAAGTACTACAAAAAATTTCGTTTTATTAAATAAAAACAACAAGTAATGTATGTATTTCACAGATTGGAAAATGTATTGAAAAATAGTGTAAGTATATTATGAGAATAATTATATGAGAATAATTTGTAAGTATAGTTTAAAACTTTTGGCATAATATTTTTTGAATCAGGATGCTATATTTTGACACTTAAAGTTTTTCCCTGATCACAAATTGAAAATTCTGCAGTTGTAAACTTTTATCAATAATTCGACTACCTGAAAAAATACATTCCCGTGGTCGGATTACATCCAAATATTTTTTACACATAGATAATAATATGTATGTAAATATTATAGCTATTTTATTATTAAGTTTACGTTGCGTGTGCGAGATGTGAAGTCAGAATTAATAATACACATGACTGTTTTTGATGGATGTTTATTGATTTACTTCTGTGATGTGACTAAAGTTACAAAGTTATCTAAGGCTTTTCTGAGGAGTGCTGTATTATCGATTTCGAGCGTTATTTTATTTCTTTCGACCATGTCCGATCGTAATAGGATCATATGAGCCTCCACAGAGTAGAGGTTTGTATTAACAGATTTTGTTTTTTATGAGAAATGTATGTCAGCCACTTGCTCAACCTATTAGGTCCATACCCTGACATAAAATAAGTATTTATCATTAAATCAAAAACCTAAAATGTCGACTTACCAACTTTTGGCAGCAATCCCATAATATATGTATATGTTATCTAATTGTTTTGAATTCACATGCGCACACAAAGAATTATTGCAAATTCTAGTTTTAATCGGTTTGTGATTGTCATTTGAAAACAAAACTATTCAAATGCATTAAACAAGCCGCTCTCAATGCGTGAGGTTACCTCTAATTCAGGGCCCATACATATTATCAGAATACCCAACCAATTACAATGGAGCTAATACAATGATCCCCTACGTAGCGCGTGCCGCCCTCCTTTGAACTGGTGTGAACTTTTAAACTCTGCATTACATATTCATTTCATATAAGAGGTGGGATTACAGTTATATCATTTTAATTTCAGTTAATTTATACGCCGTGTGATTGTCTTTGTAATAAATGAGATAATTATATTTTGAATCGTGATAATAGCCTCGGGGAAGCAGAGCTTGTGAGATTATATAGGGTAATTCAATAATAAAACATCATTTATTTAACATACACGAGGAAAACATAGATAAGAATAATATATTATATAATATTAAAGTATATAATAGTAGTTTATTAATAATACTCTCAATGTTGTGTGACTCTAAGATTATATGGTTTTGTTATCATTATATAGGTTATTTAATATTATTCAACATATTGTAGGTACATACTTAATACTCAAAATCAATAATGAAAAATAATTAGGGACGCAGTTTCTTTTATGATTCGTCTACCTGAGACGATAGTGTACTCTGAAAGTCATGATGCCAGCTCCGAAAGTGGTCGTGGCTCTCATTCGACTTGGTATTTCAAGGGCACCGCGTGTACGCTTCGGTTTCGTATGGATAATTTATGAGAGATACATTTTCTTTGGTAATTTGTCTACCTGAAACGATAGTATACACGGGAAGTTATGGTGATAGCTCCAGTGTCAGCTCAGGTCCACATATTATAGTTCTTGTTTGAGTTTTTTCAGGTTTTTATCCTTCCTCCATGATATGTGTTGTATGTTGCCAAGCAGTTTATAGATAGATCGCGTTGAATATGTAAATGAGTATTATCAATATACTACGAATATATAGGAATCTTCACGCTATTAAATTAAATATAACATATTATATTATTATTCATCGATATTCGCTAAATATGCTTAGAACATGCAGAAAGTTGTATAGGAGAATAGTGTGAGTTCAGCAAGGCACCAAAGTCAAGATTTAGCGCTGACCACATGTGTAGCATACGACAGATCTTATAATAATATACATAGATACACACCAAGTATTATACCACAATCTTTATACAATACGAGTGAATTCAAATATAAAAAAATCAAAACTATTATCGTATATAGTACGTAAGTGTGCAATTAAATTGAGCTTTGCGTGCAATTTTAACACGTCCGTTACTGTAATGTCACCTTAGGTTACCCAGCCCATTAAACTGCAAATATTTGAGTTAATATGCACTTCGTCATCATCATATTTCAGCTATTCCTATTCCTACATCATCAATGTTATTCTTTTCAAAAATCGAAAGCATTATCCAGTAAATACGTTTAATTGATAAATTTCCGTCAGATTTCATTTACCTGTCAAAAATGCAAATTGCAAACAGAGCGTCGAAATCCATTACGAATAAAAGAGATAGATCTAAAATTAAATGCAACACAACGAACACCTACTCAATTGTGAGAAAGAAATATTTAAGCCAAGAGTAAAATCAAGATGGTACTATGATGTATAACATACTTACATACACTTAAATAACTAAATACTGGTAAATAATGATGATGAAATCTAATTAGACTTTGTATTGCCAAATTGGGCATTTTTCTTTTACTTACTGTAATATTGACAATCTTGTATGTACGGTAACCCAAGTTGACAACACCGGTACAGACAGAATTTTTTATCATCGTAAAGGCAAGGTTACATTATATTTGTGTGATAATCGAGGAAACTTTGTATTAAGTGTCATATGTTTATGTGTGGGATTGGTGTAAATGCTACTTTTTGAATAAAATTTATTACCAAAAATTACCTGTGATAAAGATCGCATAATACCTAATATTATGAAATGTGTTAATTTACCTGATACGTAGTAATACAAACCACCTCTAATTTTCTAATGCGCCCCAGTCAGTTGGCCGACGATTTAAAATCTTTCGCACCCCAGCCGAATAATTACTTTAGTTATTCAGGTAATCTGATATAAGTCCCTCGGGATTTAAACAATAAAGCGGGGACTTTCAGCTTAAGGCGATAAAAAGAATTAAGTTCACGAGAGAGGTAGAAATTGCTTTCATCACTATGGCTACGCTGGCTGAAGGGAGAATGAACCTTGAACGTGTTCTGTGTATGTAGGTACTCAGGACAGGGGTCCGTACTCAGAAATCTGCTAATTGATTAAAATGTGGCGTTAGCACAAACCAATTGCGTACATCATCCAGAATAAACTCATTTTATATGAGATATGAGTGACACAATATTTAAAATCTGTATTATATAGTGTTAAATATTATAATACTTCACAGGCATTCTAGGTAGAAGGGTCTTACACAAATATACTAAATTATAGAAAAGGTTTCGAATGTAAAGAGGGTACAGAAGTGACAGATTGTACCTATAGGAAAAGCATATTTGTATAGGTAGACCGGTGTCTAATTTTTGACTGCATAGTATGAATTAACTATATTCTTTTTCATCCTATAGTAATAATCCAATCAACCTTTTTGACTTCCAGCATTTAAAGAATACAAAATAATTGATAACATTAAAGTATGTATATTATTATAATGTATATAGCAATTATAGATCCCAAGCAATTTCTCAAAAATCAAAGTCAATTGCAAATTACAATAGAAAGTTTTACCAAATATATTCTACTAAAATTAAATGTGCGTGTTGATAAAAAAATATAAGAAAATGTGCTTTTACCACACATTTCTTATGAAACAAAATATTACTTCATTCAAAATTTCAGAACATGGACAAATTAATATATATTATATGGTTTTAATATATTTTGATTGTTCTTATAAGACACTGCACCATAATAACATAATATTCTTACACATAATTTACATAGATTACATAAGTTATTAGATTGAACAGTTCGTCGTCGCTATTCGAATAGGTATATGTAAAAATGAGTATGTCAAAAAGTTATGCCCTATTACTACGTGGGCGAAGTCACGCGAAGCGTTGAGCGGCACGCGCAACTCAAACGTATAACCGTGTGTGAAAATGTTCGTAAACAGTCTTTTTTTGTTTGTACGTTTATACGGTTATACGTTTGAGTTGAGCGCGCCGCTCATCGCTTCGCCCACGTCACTCACGTAAAACGTAGTGTAAGTCAAAATTTTCTCATGCTTTCCTTTCTCAGTCATGCAATTGATTACTTTAAAGAGTTTTCTTAATATTCATGTTTTCTTTTTATATACTCACTCGATCGTTGTGTGGTTGATTTCACCATTCTTGGTGCGGTGAAACTCAATATTTAACTCGAAACATTGTTTCTCTTAGCGGAATGTAGTTTTTCTGACATAAATGAATTCTTCTGACAGTATTTAAGAGTCGCGTGTCGTCTAGAGTTTTTATCGGCAATATCACTCTATGACGTGTAAAAAGGTTGATGTAGGAATCAAACACCGAGTTGTCGCAGTTTTGAAGACGATATTGGCGTCATCTCGGTAGGGAATACGTGCGATAACTTTAAGTAAACAGTTGCACAAATCATTCGCACAATACAAACTAAAAGTATATGTATGTCACCGAAGTCTCGAACCCCTGGCCCAGCGTGTAGGTGTATACAGCCGCCAAAATCCGTAAGTCTAACTCCAGGGTTTGGCAAAAGGTCCAACCGTTTCGTGTGATTTATTCTTTAAGCGTTTTTATTGCAGCGCCTCGCTTCGACTAATGTCCCACTGTACACTGCTTTATTATTTGCGAACAAACAAAGGTAACTTCGGAACAATGCATTAAAACAATTTCCACAATGCTAAAAGGTCTTCATTACTCATTTTAATGTACTAAACAGTTAATAAGGTGGTTAAGGATGGTAAAGTTTATGGTTTAGAAGTTTAGTTTGTTTTATATGGTACATATTTGCAGTAGTAAAATGCTACATTAAGATTACTGTTTTCTTACAGCGTTGCTTAACCCTTCCTTGCCCCGTGGTTTCACTGTAAAACCACCTTTTATTATTTTTGTGCTGCTCTTACTATCTAGTTTTGAGTAGCCAAAACTTTGCATTATGTAAAACATAATAATTATAACCACCTACCTATATAACAGATTTGTACCTATATTGTGATTACACTTCAGTCAAATATTTACATTTTTTCTGTCACATCAAAACATGTAAACATTTTTTCAAATATATATACATATCTAGAATATTATTTAGTGTTGTTTATATGTTATATTTGACATATAAACAACATTGTTTTGCTTGCTGTTTTGAATGAGTATTTTTTTTTAATTGCGAAGTAGGTACCTAATAATTATGTTTTTTATATTCATAATTGTATTATAACACAAAGTAATTTTATTCATAACAAGCGCTTGTTATAGTGAAACTATATGTTCTTTTATTTAAAATATTTAAGCTCTAAAGTTGGAAATGATTAAGATAAATTAACATAAAATCTGTACCAGATTTTTACACAGCATTTATTATTCTTCTTTTTCTTTTTCATTTTTATGACGGGATTATGACCTGGATAATTTTCCCATCTGATAGCCTTCTTCATAGCTTAGCTCTACCCTCTCGGTATTTAGTATCATATACAACAGGGATGGCGAACCTTTTTAGGAACGCGTGCCAAAATTTCCCAAATAATATTTTTCGACTGTCTGACGTGCCAAGCAGTTTTTCATGACGAAAAAAAAGTTGTTTTTTTAACAGTTTTCTAAAAAAATTGTTTTTAAGAATTCCATTAAAACGTTTAAAAATTACAATTGAGTTCTTGATATTCAATCTTTCACCGTATTTCTAGCCGAAGGCATATTTTTATTCTTTGAATATTTTTTTCTTGTTTTCAAAATTCTCAAAGAGATCGTGGAAGCATTTGAACCACTCTTCTTTCATATTATATTCTCCATCACTGAACTGTTTTCCATTTTTAGAGATTATGTTTGAGTCAAAATAACAAGCAGTTATTATATGTGGATGACTGCCGATAATTAATTTCATAAAGTTTGTTGATCAAATATTGTTATTTTTAATTGCTCGACCCAAAGGACCGACCTATGCAATTGTATATTCACATTAAACGTAATGATTATCTTGAAAAGGATTTGCCTGCTATTTTTTATACAATGCGATTTTTGTCATTTATGCATGAATTCCGTCGTTTCCGTTTGCGCATCGATTGGTAAACATTATATGAAAAACCGAAGAAAATACGCATGGCTATGTCGTCAATATTTTTTATTATTATATATAATTAAGTAGGTACTTAAGTAAGTATATTATATATTATTTTATGTGTGAAACTTTTTCATAAAAAAAACCTTTTTAAATATGTATAATATATAAAATAGTAATTTCTTTTCTTTTCAAAATGAAACATTCGCGTGCCTCCAGTGGCACGCGTGCCATAGATTTGCCATCCCTGATATACAGTATATTTCAGTGAAAACCCCCTGACACACGTGATTTCATCCGTCCACCTGGAGTGAGCTCTTTCTCGTCTTTTTCAAAGTTTTAATAGGACTGAATAAATACCACGAGTTTTTCTAGATTGTCATCCTTGTGTCAAACTATATTACTAAAAAATGGCAAAGCTAACCTTAGGTAAGTCTGCGTTGAATCTGGAGTTTGCTGATTATATCAGGACTTCGAACCGGAACTGAAGCGAAAACCGAAAACTGGAAAAAACCGTTATTTTTGTCGGAACGAAAACTATAACAAATGTTCAAAGACGTGCGTTAACATTAGATTCCAAATGCGCCGCTAGTCGACATTAGTCATTGAACGAAAAACCGATTCGACAAGCATAATACATAATTTGTATACGAAATAAATATGCTGTTGTATTCCATTTGACATATGTGTGTCAAATTCAAGCCGCAAAGAAATCTTTCACGATTATGTGACTCTCAACATAATTCTCATAATTTATAATACATTATTTTTAAAAATTATGGTTACCGGCGTATGGTGCAACACAGCCATTGGTTTTGGAGCATGGCGCCGGGCTATACAAGTACCATAAAATGTTCTGTGGCTGTTGAATACTGATCGGTGCTGATGTTGGCTCTCGTCATAACCATTATTAATTGGTTCATCAACCATCTGCCCTTTAAATCCACTAATATTCCGTAATGAGATCAAAATTCAGCTCCTATTATCGGGGCTTTTTACTGACGCAATGACACACCGGTGAATGTCAACTGGAAAACTCGTCGTAGTCACGTACACGGTCGGCTAAGGTAGCCATCTTCTCGATGGGTTCCCAGTCGCTGGTTGTCAGGACCGCTTGTACGTTTACCTGGAGCTTTTGCAGCCATAAACTCCGTATAAATAAACCGACTTTCCTGGTCCTTGTCTGCAATAGTCTGCATCTTGGTGATTTTTGGTCACCCAATTCCATCTGCCTGATCTTTCGTAATTGAGAAATAGTCGATCAACCTCTTTTTGAACTCTGTGTATGGGACAACCGCAAGAGGATCCGCAGCAATGTGTCACTAACCACATCGTATGTCCGCTCGCTGCATTGTGCCAGCACTGCATACAATTTCTTGATCGCATCCGTGACCCGCGCGATCTTAAATTGCGCCTCAATGCAAAAATGTAATTGGGCCAAAAAAGTGCAATTTTTAATGATATCACGCTCACTTCTGGCATAGTAGGATTGGCCATTTTATTTTTCTTTTACTAACCGTAGTCGTTCGGTAATCTTAATATTTGGTATACCTACTATGTTCAGTCTGTATGTCGTTTCTTATTACTTTACTCACGTCAGAGTCACGTTATAATGCTCAATGTCCATATATTTGATTGTATGTAATAGTAATAACAGTATTAATTCGTGTTGTGTTCGTTGCGATCGGTCTTATAATGGTTGTTTATTTTGGTTGCTATGGTTTCTACCTACTCTTATATTATTTTCTGCCTGTCACCGGTGTTGCCATCTCTGCTGCCACATATTTTTTTTTCAATTAATGGATTAATAGTGTATTTTTTAATAAATAAACTCCTTAAATATAAATTGCAGAGTAGCGTCTGTACTCAAAATATTTTCGTCTTGATAGCACAGATCTTTTTCATTAAATTTAATAGATAATAAATACAATATAAAGTAATGAATACATAACATTAAAGTATTTTTAGAAAAAAATAGACATCCCTTATATGTTAATACTAGTTTTTTGAATATTTGTAACCGGTATTTTGGTATCGCTAGAATACCGGTTATAAAATACCGTTATTGCAATCCCTACATTAAATCTATACTGATAATAACACATAAAGAAATAAACATCACACGAGACGATAACGTATTTGCAATGGGTCTACATTTATCACACTTTTCATGATACTGGAATCTCGTTGTCTTGAAGAAAAGACAGGCCACGATTACATTATTTCAGGACATCATGTAGCACGTGACTGAACCAGGTCGAAAACGATATTCTGCAGCTTAGATTTAAAAATAGACTGTACGATCAGCTCTCTTCTATCTGACATCAAGTCATATCCACAGCCAGTATCTGCCACAAATATTTTGTTTAAACAACTCAGTATACTGTTTTACAGTCTTAATAAAGTGTTATGACTCCCTATTGCTAAGTAACACTGTCAGAATTCAAGCGTTAAACATATTGCACTTAATTCAGACAGACTACAGTTGAGAATCTTTGATATTCCATATTTTTTTTTTCCTTTTTTTTTCGACCATGTTCGATCTTAATAAGATCATATGGGCCTCCAAAGCGTGAAGGTTTGTATTAACAGATTTTGTTTTTACGAGAAATGGATATCAGCCACTTGCTCAACCTATTAGGTCCATAATCTGACTAATACATGTATTGTATTTAGTTATTAAAATAATAATTAGTTTCTTAAATATCGATAAGTAACTATTACGAAAAAGTCAGTATGTCCACTTCCAAACTCGTAAAACTGTAAATCTCACAATTGATTCAAATTCACGTATAGTTTTTTTTTTTTTTAAAATATGTATTGTATTTTAAAATTAATGAATAACCCATGACAACTGCTAAATAAAGGTACGGCTGTTGCAAATTCCAGAAACCAACTAAAAATGCCGTCCGCAGACTCTTTTTGGTTAGGCCACCCATATGCACCACACACATTGCGTACCTATATGAACACCCCTGTCTGCAAAGTCTTCAATTACCTACCTACCTTCAGTGTCTTGTAAAGAATATTGAGTGTTAAAATAACTAATAATATTCGAAATAAAGTTATTAAAACTAATTACTTATTGCTTTTGCAAAAAAGTACTTTGATTCTATCAAATTCAACAAGGTGTGTACTCTTGTCAAATTAACGTGTTGAAAGTTCTAAGTGTTTTTTATTATAAATTGAAATTACTCTTAAAATAATATTCGAATGATTTTATTGAGAGAAATAATATAGAAAACTAAACATGGTAAGTGACTACATAGGTTATAAGCACATAGACTTTTTAGCTTCTGCGCGGCTTAATTCTATTGATACGCGTAAATTGCCTATCCGAGTGTGGTTTCTTAGAAAAATATTATTACGCACGAAAGAAGTTAAAAAGGGGAAAGTGAAAATTATTATTAATAAGCCCCGTATGTGTAATATTTACAAAGAGTTTTCGCTTATAATATTATTTATTGAAGACTCATAAGTAGTACAAATTCTGTCTAGACTTTGTCGCTTTGGGAATACATTTTATGTACATTTTGAAAGTATTCGTTTTTAAAATTCAATTTCTTTCGGCTTAAGATTTAAATGACGCACTTAAGTCCTTAATGGTTTTTTTGCGTATCGGTTGGAAAACTAAGTGTCTTTCTTTATAAGGAGTCGTTAAGATAATATGTAAATTCATATAATTTTCATAAACTTATATAATATTCTGACTGTATTATTAAAACACTCATTTCCAGAATAAAAAAATGTATTTTAAAATTAACCTTTTATATCGGTGGAATAGTGAACACTATCGACTATACAAAGGAAAAAAGGCGTAACCCTCAGTTTAAAAAAAATAGGTTTTATTACATAATAACGTTGTACACGACTAAATACACGCAAATACCGATTTATTACCTGAATTTAGCTAACAATTAAAAAAAAGAAGGAAATGAAGTGGGAAAAATGACAACCATCATTATCTTTGGTTATTTTTAATTAACTCAATAATTAATATCAGATAAGGAAACCAAATCAATAATTATCATGCGTTTCACGATAATGACTATTTTGTATTTTAACTTTGACCGAAAACCATAAAAAAACGTTTTTATGCCTCCTGTAAAATTTTATTTGTGTCGGTTACGCCCTTTTCCCTTTCCAAAGTCGATATAATATACACACATTAAAAATCCACATTTGCTAGACTCATCAGTAGGGAATCCAATCCCAGGATCCCGGACAATTTTCGATACCTATGAATCCCGGGATTAGTAAACATAATCCCGAAAATTTCGGGGCTAATTTTTTTTTATCAATGACAATCAATTGGTGTGTATAAAATCATGTTAGAGACGTGTATGTACCTGCACATGCTACAGGGGGAATCGCCGGATGCTTATTTTAGAAGACCATTTTTACTGCAATACGCAATCATAACAGCATCAGAAAAATAATAAATTCGTTTACCAGTTAGACGCCACTGACGTGCTGGCACGGGAACGGAGTCTAACCGCTAAGCTACGGACATTTTTAGAGTTTTATAAATGTGTGTTTTAATTTTCTCATTGAATTTAGTACAAACACATCCATGAATAAATAGCAATTGTTAGAATCTCGGAATGTCTTTCAATTTTATTATACTTATGTATTGTATTTATTGTCAACACAAGATGTTATTTTTTATTTTAATTGAACTTTTTGTTTTATAATTTTAATTTTTATTTAAATAATTTGTATTTGTTATATTTTACTAAATAAATAAATAAAACTGTTTTACTTTCACATTATTATTTATATTACAATATTATTTATTCCATTAAACCTGTATTTCTAATATGAAACATACACAACATTAGCAATGAATGTCTTAAATAGTATAAATTATACTAGAAATTTTGGCCGATTTTATCAATGCTAATTTTGTAAGTATATAAAAATTTAATATTAACCGTCGAAAAAAATACCAATCCCGGGATCGTCAAATTGTAACTGTTTGTACTGATTCGATTTGTTTTTTTTTTAATCAATGCCATACATCGGTTAGGTTCCTCTAAGTTTCATTTCTATAAATATCCAGTCAGTGTATTTAGATACGTACATCAGTACCACACACGGCTGAAAGCTAAAGTGAGCCCGGGCGATCGACAACGGTTGAAGGTCGGCGAGCACTCTTCTACCCGTGCTTCAACTAGCTAAACCATTGTTTCTATGAATAGTTGCAATTGCGTTATCATTTTTTTAAATTTCCACTTAGACTTTCTGAACCTTTTGAGACGTAGGTATACTTTACTATATCAATATTATTTAATACACTGTGTAACTTTTAATAAATTTAATATTGTTTCAATAGTCTTTTAGCTGTTATGGAACAAAATATAGTGATCACTGGTACATACTTGATTGGTACATAGAATAAAGGGCTGAAATCGCTGACAGAATAATATGCAACCCTCCGTATTAATTTACGAATTAGTATTTCTAATTCCGATCACGAATCTGAGACCTCAAGATTTATGAGAATTTTCAAAATAAAGTTCAGTGTTTTAAATAATATCATTACCCAATTTGCATGTTCTGATTATTTTGAACTTTTCATAAGCTATTTTATTACGATTCGATAGATGAAAGTTTATTATCTTAGTATGTATATTATTTTCCAAACCTGCATTCCCAATTGAGCTTTTTATAAAGCGAATCCACTATCGTCCATAATTTACTGCTACAACGAAATGGAATTACGTGTACGATTTAAAAAAAAAAGAAATACTTTCAATTTAATATGTGTATTTTTTTCATAATATATGAAATAGTATAATGTAATTTTCTGTAATAAATTGTAATTGATTTAGTGATGCTTCATCCAATTGAAGTTCGGTGTTGTTTAGGCATAACCTGGTAACTGGTAATTTCAAGTTAAGAGTAAAAACTGGGTCACACTCATTATAGTATTATCTTCCATTTTAGTATATTCCATAATAGTATGATGATATGTATACAAACACAGCGGTAAGTTTGGTCAAAACATGATCAAAGACCTTATCATAGTTTGATCACTGATAAGTGACATTATTTTCTTCATTAGTGGAATAATTGGCAATCTAATTATTGCCATATTCTTTGTCAGTTATTTATTTTCAAATGTTTTCTCAATATTAGATTAAAAAAAATGAACCGAGATTTATGTGGGAAATTCAAAGCTTATAATTGCTCTTCTGTAAATTCAACATTTTGCAGTTAGCAGGTTATGCCCAAACAAAACCGAATTAAAGATACAGCATTTCTTAATAGGTGCCTACATATGATGCTTATAATATTATATAGGTTGGCTGAGAATTTAACCCAATTTCATTAATCGATAATTTTGAACACACTGTGAAACCCAACAATATCGTTTTTAAAAAAGACTAACTGTAAAATGGTACGGTAAAAGTTGCCACATTTTCAATCGACATATGCTCTGGACTTAGATGTTTCTTTATTAAAAAAAAACCCCCACATTTTCAACATCTACTTGGATTTCAAGATTAACAAAGTAGGCGGAGTTTCAGCATTGAAAACTCTAATAAAACTTTTAATTAATGGTGTCAACGGTCAACTCTTGTGAAAATAATACTTCTTCCACATAATTTAATTACGATCGGTACAGTGTTATTAAAATATAATATGAAAGAAGTATTAGATAAAATATTATTTTATGCTCATTTTTAATTATTATAAAATACTTTTTCATTTAAAAATAAAAAAAAAACAGTGTTTCATTAGCTAATTAATACGGATTGCTTATGAGCGAGAGTCGTTTTAGTAAAATGGTCACCGGAACCCAGTTATCGAGTTCTATTATCTCCCACATATCTCACCGACCTTGAAGATATAACCGGGTTCAACCTGATATTTATATATCGTCACTGTTCTGGCAGAAGACACTAATTCGAAAAAATTACATATTGAGTTAGTTAATTATACCAAAATGTTCCTTATTTCAAAATTTACCGTCTGAAAACCTTCTTAATAAATAAACAGTCTTTATTTTAAAGTCATCCTTTTTACGATTGCTTAATAAACTCACATGATAGACATTTCAAACATTTTAACAACTTCAAAGTCAAATTACTCAAAACTACTATTCTCCAGTTAGTGTGTTCTGCCATAAAAGAGGCGATATTTCCTTTCAGAAGACTTATTTTGTATTCACAGTGATATAATATTCGTTTCGTTGTGCATATTTCTTTAACTAAGCGATTTTAATTCAATACGTACTATTTTTTTCATCTAATGACCTGCATTGTCGAATACTAAAACGTAGTTCAACATCAAAAAAATAATACGGAATTTAAAGCTTTGATTGGATTTTAAGACCATAATATAATAAGTATAATATCGATAAGTAATATATAATTTTCTTCCGCTAATGCACTTCTAACCCGAGAATAACCGTGTATGTAACACAATGCCATAACCAGCTAAGTAACAATATATTATTTTTTTCTGTTTGTTTAGCTCTCGGCGTCCAACGACCAGCAAGTGACATTGAAGGACGTCGACCGCCACTTGGCAGGAGTGTACCAATGCGAGGTCTCTGGAGATGCCCCATTATTTCACACCGAAATAATGTCAACGAGACTAATAGTAGTTGGTATGTCACAGAAAATGTTAAGATTTATCTTAGGTTGTTTTAATAATACTGCACTTTATTAATTGTATCATCTGATAAGTCACATTTATTATAATAGATCAAAATCTAACAAAAATTAAATTATATATTATTCTAAATAAAATTTCATACTATATCACTATGTTATGGTATATGATTTCTAAAATATGGCAAATTTTGAAAATGATATAAATTTAAAATTTTCTAATATGCCCAGTTTTATTTTTCATAGATGGCGTACGACCTATTAGGAATGAGCAATTATTCTAATTTTAAAATTAAATACAATGGAAAAATGAAACGGTACAAGCCTGTTTACTAGAAGCCAGGAGGGATCATCGGCAATTTTCATAGCCGATTTCGGCAAAATTCAAGAATGATAACCTAACCCAACCTAATCTAACAAATAATCCAATATATCGCCTTTTTTCAAAATTTGTTTGCCACTGGCTTCTACTAAACGGACAAAAACCAAAGAGACTAACGTTAAAACTACCCTTGACGCACAAAAATGTAATTACCACTAGTATTGAATCACCCTTACGGTGGCCGCGCAGCTTAGGCGTTGGACTATCACGCCGTGGGTCCCAGGTTCGAATCCTGGGTCTGGCAAGTACACATATTGTTTTTCAATTTGTATGGACCTAATAGGTTGAGCAAGTGGCTGACATCCATTTCTCGTAAAAAACAAAATCTGTTAATACAAGCCTCTACTCTGTGGAGGCCCATATGATCCTATTAGGATCGGACATGGTCGGAAGAATTGAATTATTAGCAATCGGTTTTGTAATTAAACGCCTCAATTATCATTAAACCTTTATAGGATTATCAATGGCGAGTTTTCAAGAAGCAAATGGGGTTGCTTAATCAGAAATTACTAAAATCCTAAATCAATCTAGGAATAAAAAAACCCTTAAAACCTCACTATCCATTTAAGTATCTTAACGCCCTACAACCGCTTATCACCTTGGCAAAATAATTTTTCCGGGGGGCCTCTAAACCTGTCAATTTCTTGGGTTTACAACTACGTAGCTAGCTATTGGGAATTACTACAGTTTCTCGATTCACGTCACTTGCAACAAATGATTATTTTTATTTCTATTATGGGTGTTCTGGCATTTCTTGGAAATACGTTGTATTAATAAAATAATACGCAATGATATGTAGTACTAGTTCCAATTATTTTATTACCAGTCAGGACTGGTTTCGTCCACTTTAAAAGCACATTTTATTAAATAAAAAAATAATTCGAAAAAATTTAGGAGCTTTTTTAGCTTTTCATTCACAAGCTTTCTACTGTGTAATCAGCTTTTTGCGCCAATTTTCTATGTCCAAAATTAACGTTATGACCGTTTTTTTTTTATTTATTTTCAGTTTTATGTGTGATTTATTTTAAACATTATTTTTTGTGAATGTGATTGTATTATACAATTGAAAATTCATCAGCAACCATCGGCTCAAGATTTACAATCCCTTGTCTGGCTGCGTCCTAATCCTTTGCATACTCTTGCGATTAGGTAGCTGCGCTTATATATGCGTTAGAATTAATTTGGCTTATATAACTATTTTTTGACTTACCTCTCTTTATATTCGACACACAAATTTGTAACCGAGATTTGGTTTCTAATTCAACTATGTATTCCAGATATCCCGGATAGAGGGCCACTCCTGACGGTAGACCGCTCAAGTTATTCGGCTGGAGACAGCGTAAGGGCAAACTGCTCCTCTCAAATGAGCTATCCATCAGCCAACATTACGTGGTACTTAAACGGAGAGAAGGTATACTACACACATTATTAATGACCAACTACCGTGATATAAATAATAATAAAATATACTTATCTATTTATTTTATATATATTATATATTTCTTTAATAGATAAAATTGATTATGATTACATCGAGAATTAACATATACATACACAATAATAACAATAGAAAGAGCAAAACAAAATAATAATGAGAATAATGATAATCATCAGAGGGGGTCAATCCACTGCTGGATAAAGCTCGTATATCCAACGGGGCTTTGGGCGTCCCTGTGGTTGTTTAGTGCCCCTTGAGTACCACTGTATGACGGAATTTATTCAGCAGCTGTCCACTCGCCAAGACACATATAGTATCCAGATCATTGTCAGTTCATCATCTGCTTAGCGATTTCTATCACAACGCATACTCTTTTCTGTTTCCTTATCCATTGGTTTATTTTGTAAATGTTATGTCCAACATGCACCTTTCTATGCCACGTTCCGTTACTCATCATTTTTGGATTTCTCTTACATGAAGAGCGTTGGTAACAAATATTAGTTTTTACGCTTTACGCTTGGAACACAATGGCAGATCACTTTTGAAAATATTATTCAGGCGCCCAAATATTTATATATACTAATATTATGTCAGTGTGGTCATGTAACCAATCTCTTCATACACACTTACTCAACGATAATTATTAGCAATTCTGTGAAATTCTTGCAAGTATACCTACATAAAATATTATTTAAAGAAAAAGCTATAATATATTACCTCCAGTTCCCTGAATATCTCAAAATAGTAACTGCATTGCCTTTTTAGATAACTATGCTTATTCGGTATATCAGATACTCAGTTGATCGGCACTCATTTGTTTTAAAAATCAAGCGACTACAGATTTACATTAAATTCTTATATTGGAGTGGGTTCGGAATCATCCCAACAAACTCTCTTCAACTGTTTATGTTTTTCGTCAAAGTAACCACTATTGAAACTACAAAATGTTTATTGTTGGAAAATAAAAAAAACATATTATATTTGAGAATTAGGTAAGTATGTAGATTTTTTCAAAGAAATATCATGTGTAATTTTTGACTCCCGTTATTGCAATGTCGCATTATGTTACCTAGCCTATTAAACTGAAAATATTTCAGTTAATATACACTTCGTCATCTTCATATGTCGGCTATTCTTAGAGACATCAATATTGTATCTAATTAAAATGTTATTATTTTCAAAATCGACAGCATTTTCCAGTAAATACATATGATCGATATATATATCCAATGCACTTTGCAAACATATCGTCTCATTACATTATATACAATAGAGATAGATCTAATAGTATATGCGACAAAGAGAGGCATACTCAATTGTGAGAAAGAGATATAAAATTAAGGCATGAAATCATGATAGTACTATAACTTTTAGATTGTAAGAATGTATAGAAGTGTTGATGCCTTTTTTATCATTTATTTATAAATAAAACCCTTATTTGACTTATTTATGTTGCCAAAATAGGTTTTTCCTTTTTAATTAATGTAATATTATCAATCTACAATCAAACGATAACCCAAGTTGACATCACCAGAAAGAACGGAATTTATTGGCATTGTAAAGGGAAGGTTAAACATAAAATTAATAATAATAATCCGAAACGTGTTTTTTTATCAGGAAAATACGGACATTTTTTCGTTCTTTATAAAATAGCTGTGTAAATATGTATAGGTACCTACTATAAGGAATTATTAAGAAAAGATATAAGATCAAGATATATTATGTAATAATTCAACGTACGCTCATGATGGATGAGTAGCCTTGAACTAAATAAAATCACTTACGTTGTCCTTAATTAGATATTTTCGCCAGACGTCAAATCATTTTAACATTCCACAAACTTTCATATAAATTGTTTTATGTAATAATTATAATTTATTTTAAACTAGACAATATTATTAATATTATGTTAAAGGAAGCTAACATTGTACTAAAATGATAACATCTACATGGTAAAAAATATAATGAAACATCGGTAAAAAGGTTCACGTTGAGAAAACATTAAATTAAGTCTGCCTTTAACCTCGTACCATGAGTGAAACTAGAATATTTCAGCACTTATGAGAGAGATAAAGTCGTGATAATGTGAAAAATATGTACTTAAAATTACAATACATCTTGTGTAATGAATAAAGAATTCGCATGTTTGAAGCACCACGGGTCGTTGGCTTGACGCAATTTCATTTTATCATAATATTATTATAAAATAAGGTTATGTTATTTTTTTAAATGTTATGTAATAAATATTATCATACAAACGTAGACTACTTTTAAGGATAATTAATATATACATATATTACAGTTTATTATCACAGATGACGTTTTAAATTGTATACCACCTAATCTATGTATCTATGTAGTGTAACCTCACGACATCTGGTTGCCTTCGATATGCAGCTTGTAGCCCAGAATTAGGATTTGATTTGAAGCAATGTCATACACAGTTAAGATTTTTTGTTCGAAGATTTTTATATTGATAAACAGGCGCTTAATTACAAGGGAGGCTAGGAGGATGTTTAACTATCCCTCCTAGCGGTGAGATGTGGCTGGTTGCAGAGTAAAAATATGATGTGTCAACAAGTAACGTTACAAATTTTTTTATTTATTCAAGAAAACAAAACATTGTGGACAAAACAAATCTAAATTCAAGACGTTCACAACATTAAATTTACATTATAACAAATATTACCCTCACAAGAGAGAAGAAGGGAATATGTATATAAATATAATAATATAAAAAAAAACATAAGTTCGATTTTATACAGAAGAAATTGAATACAAAATACATAGCACGTCACTGAAAATGTCTATGTCTTTGGGAAGCGCATTGACTTGTCTTGCACCGCTCGCTAATGGTGTCTGATAGGCTTGACACGAGGAAATGGTTCCGATACAGAATAAATCGTGGCTACGACCACGTAAGTAATTGACAGGCACATGTAAATTACAGTTCTTTAGGAGACCAGGATTGAAAACCATCCCTCGCGATAACAGGCTAAAATGTTTTAAGAACAGAAGTGACCTACGAGATTCAAGAGAGTGAAAAATAAGCATGTCTTATATAAAGGCAGTCGGAAAATAATCATTTGACAAAGTATCGAAAGGAAAATAGTAAACATGTGTTAAAATAAATTTCTTCTGGATGCGTTCTAAAATAAGCTTATAGGAAACCACATAAGGACACCTGATAATCGACCCATATTCAAGAATGCTACGCACTGACGCAAAAATCTAGCGTCCACTATTTTTTCTAACCATGTTTCATTAGTTATTTTCCCCTGTTGCTACAGCCCAGAGTTAACCTTTCTCCGCTTGAAGCATACATACTCCTCCACTCTGACCAGCCATCAATTTTTTTCTCAAATCAATCTCTGATAATTTCTTTATAACCTATTAAACTACTAAAATCGATGCCTTCCCGCACTCCGGTATCCTCATAAACCTTTTAAATGTTACTTACTTTTTAGTGCTCATTCACCCATACGTCTCATGTCTCCGACACATCGCAGGTGTTAGTTTTTGGTAAATCTGACGACGTTCGGGATGTTAATTTAATGACATCTTTTTCTTTGTTACAGTTGAATAAAACGCATACAACCACATTTCCCTTAAGTCCAAACTTATGGGAATCTAGCTTCTCATTCAGCGTCATTGAAGTCAGTACGGAAGAAAGAATCCACCATCCAAGATACCAAGTAGGTGGAACACAACAAGAGATCAGTTCCTCCCAGCTGAAAATACCAAGCCAAGATCCTGAAATAACGGTATACACGGCTTATTCCCCAATACTAAATGCACATTGGGGGAGTTTTGAAGAAACTAGAATAAACGGAGATAAAAAGCAAGGAAGTTGGAATGATGACAAAGAAGTTGACAGTAGGAGAGAATATGAAACAAGACTTGATGGGACATGGAAGAATGAAAGAAAAACAGTAGAAGATAGACAAAACGAAGCAAGAGGAGAAGAAGAAGATCAAAGGATTGAAGACAGTGAAAATGAAAATAGGAGAAAATATGATTTTGGAATAAGAGATTATCCTCTTAAATTGCAAACTGTTCCTTTAAAGGTAACAAGAGTTAAGATGCAGCCAGGATTTGCTGGGGCAGTGACTCTAAAATGTGAAGCATCAATATATGATATCTACAAGTCCAGCAGTGATATCATCAAAATTAGAGAAGAGACTCCGCTCATTGCTCTCGTCATGGGCCAGAGTTCTGCAGGTAAAGTATTGAATACTACGTTGGAATTATTCAGTTTAATTTTGAATTTCTATGAACGAATTTGTCATAATATTTAGTTTTGAATTGTCACCGTGTATTCTTTCTACTTCTTTTGTCGACCTTTCGGGATTTGTCCATACCCATCAATTGCTCCAAATTATCGATTTAATATTAAGTTTTGTACAAATTCTAGTACTAGGTATAATTAATATTAGGTAGGTACGTATCCAAATACCGGTGGTGAGGGGCGGGGAGATAGGCTGTTAAGATTCGACATAAATAATACAAACTAATCATTGCCAGTTTTACTTATTTGTTTTCATTGAACTAAGAATACAATTTGCAGATAGTACTGATTAATTTTTAAACTTTAATCAAACCCTGCGTAAATTAAGCCATACTAGTTTAGGTATGCGATGCGGGTTCTGACAAAAATAGTGCACACCTTTTTAATCATAGATATGTGTTTTCATTAAATTAAGAACACATATTAGAGATGGTGGTTAAATTCGTTAAGTCTTGACTACCCCAAAATATTACATCTAAAAATATCAAAAACTATGTATGTAAACGAATATTTTTGTACTATTATCTACTATGGAATAGATTAGGTAGGGTTTAATAAATAGAATTTTACAAACTAACAAGCGCTATGTAAACATTGTAGTATGTTCAACGAAAACTAATACGTTTGACTGACAAATTTAGAGTGCACTATTTATATCGGATCGTAACAGCCTACATCTACACTTCGCTACTACCAAATACCACATATATTATATCATTGTATCTTTTATTTTTCTTTATAGTTTCCTTGCAATCAGTTATACAGGTAGATATAATATTGGCTCATTCAAAAATATAAACCTTAATATAGAGATACAGAGACAACGTATAATTATAACTATCATATTTGATATTTTAACTCTTGTCACAGTTTTTCTTCATCCTTCTTTCCTAGACGTTTCTGGCTCATTGAAGAACAATAAGTTATTGTAGCGTTAGTATCCATACACCATTTTGTATAGTGCGCAGTATAGTTCAACTTATATGAATAGCATCTGTAACAAGCAAGATATGTCGAGTAAATGCTCAAAATGATATTGGGACTATGCAGACTAAACAATGGGTAACCAATAGATTTGATATTTTAATGGGAAGAAGCAATTTGCAGCTATGCAATGAAATGTCATGTTCAGAAATATATTATATACATTGTAGGGATAATGTCTCGCGACACAGAATAATATGCGGTGTCTCTAAGAAGGTTGAGAAACTAAAGTATGCCCTGACATACGAGACAGAAGATCTCGGTAAAATCGTTAATTTCTTTATCAGAATTAGAAATGTGGATCCAACCAATGATCCTTACTCAGAACAGAATAGGAAATTTTACAGGGGGTTGCAGTTAAATCTAGGGATTGCAATACCGGTATTTTGGTATTTCTTATTGAATACCGGTATTCGTCAAAATATATAGAAAAACTATCAATAAAGTATAAGAACAAAAATATATTTAAACCACTGTTTTATGGCAACCTAAAGTACCTACCTGTGTACATTTTTTATATTGACCTTTATAAATATTTATAGAACTGCCAGAATTTTTACAAATAATATAAGTCCAGGTGCAGGAAAATCTCTCTCAAATTCAACGTTTTGTTTGATGTTTTATCAACGTTGAATCAATTAATAGTGGTTATAGAATAATTGGAAATATTTTCCGCAACTGTTTACTTTTCCGAAATAATATGTTAATTCATCGCGATCATTCTATATTAAATATGTATTTGAGAATTTTTTTTTAGACCATGTCCGATCCTGATAGGATCATATGGGCCATATTTCAGATCATATTTGATCATATTTGTATTGACAGATTTTGTTTTTTACGAGAAATGGATGTCAGCCACTTGCTCAGCCTATTAGGTCCATACCCTGACACACACAAATTGAAAAACAATATGTGTACTTGCCAGACCCAGGATTCGAACCTGGGACCCACGGCTTTATAGTCCAACGCTTATGCCGCGCGGCCACCGTGGGCGTTTTGTTTTATTATTATTTAACTTTTGTTGATTCCAGTCAATATATTTTCCTTTGGCATTAATCTTATACACGAAACTTAATATTATACAATATAATAGTAAGTAATTAAAAAATAATATTAAATTCATTTTCGATATTCAAGCGCGAATGCATTCTTAATACCGAAAATACTGGTATTTTTGATTTTTGAAACCGGTATTGATAAATAATTGAATACCGGTAATGCAATACCTAGTTAAAGCCTCAGTAAAAAATACAAATAAACACACATAGACATACGATGGCAGCTTAATAACCAAATACATAATGGTAGTCTCTAGCAATATAATATAATGAATATATTTAACTATTAAAATGAAATCTTTTTAATAATGAATAAATACCAATTATAGATTTTACCACAAGATAACATAGTTAGATCATCGAAATACGAGCGAAATGTGTCAGATTTGAATTCGTGCTGGTTTACACGACTTATTCAATGCAATTTCGACTTATAATTTCAATTAATATGCGCATACATACAGAGGATAGATGAGAGTCTATTCTACCCTTTCTTTTATTGTTATACAGCCTAGTGAAAAAGGTCGAGCCAAAGTTATTATGAAGTTGCAACACTAAGGGTCATTTTTCGTAAATCGCAAAACCAACGGGATAAAATATTAATACATAATATTTGAAATTATGTAACTAGATAAGACACATGCTTTTAAGAAAATTAGCATTCACATTTGTCAAATGATTATTAAGAATTATCCATATTAATTAGGACAGTTATTTGCTTCAATAGCCGAAAGTACTAAAATTAATTGAATGCTTTCTTCTTTACTTCCATACTATTTTTTGTGGATTGCAAAAAACTATTTTCAACACGTGTAGTCAGTTAATTACCTAGTTACTCTTAATAAAACAACTACTATAATTGTTATAAATCAGTGGTGCAGAACCCTTGGACCCAACAATTGAAATGTGCAAAATTTTTTCTTAATACATCATAATAATAAAATTACTTACTACACAAATTTTAAATAAAACACGATAATACAGTGTTTTTGGTGTACCAAACCTCCATTTTTTATTTTTTTATATTTTTGAGGATTCAGTACCTAAGTACTTTTCCATTATGTGTTTATTCATAAAACATCAAATTCAGCTCTGTTTGTTAGAAAAATATAATAAACCCGGTGGTTGATTGCAATATCCGACAGATGCCATTTAAAAATATATTTTATGACTAACTTTAAACCTTATTTAAGGGCGGACGTGCTCAGCGTGAGTCAAAATGGAACTTTTATTCTATTTTCAAAGCATGATCCTGGGCATTCTTTAAACGTTGTAGATAATCTATTTATATAATTTTCAAACCTTATTATCCTTTATATTTTGAGATTATCAATATAATTTTTTATCGTAAATATTTCACTATAATAATGTTGACATAAATTATACTGATGGTTTTATAAATGCGTTTAAAAATTAATAAATGTAAAAAATTTTAACACCACTACACATTTATACACTGAAATATGACTATATTCTAAAACATTAAAGCGAGAGGTTTAAAAGAATACTATTTTATGTAATAAAAATACTTTATGCAGTCATCAAATGTTTAAAATAAATATAAAGGATAAGGCTTCAAAATTATATAAATAGATTACCTACAACGTTTAAGAAATGTCCAGGATCATGCTTTGAAAATAGAATAAAAGTTCCATTTTGACCCATGCTGAGCACGTCCGCCCTTAAGAATATTTTATTTCACAATTCGTTTTTTTAACTGTTTACTAATATGTTTGTAAAAATAAAACAGTCTATTTCCGTGCTAAATGTGTTTGAAAGTTTTTTGCGACTTACTTAAAATGGCGAAATATGTAGGTTACCGACATTGTAACTGAGAACCTTTTATCATTTTATCTGTTAATCTTTTTCACAAAGTCTATTGGTACCAGCATATATTTTCAGTGGTATCACAACCACCGACACGTTTTGTATACCTAAGCATTTCGTATACTTACGTCATAAACATAAATTCGATTTACTACAGTTTTGAGTTAACCGAGTGGCAAAGACGATTGATACGCATATTGACTACTTAATCTGTAAACCAGCTAACTGCGCTTTTGTCCAAAAATGATATTTTGGTGGCATTTTGTTATAAAGCATGTTTTCTATGCTCACACAAAAATTCAAATTCCTAAACCTATAAATAAATGCGTTATCGTTCTTTACACAAAACAGCCAACTGCAGGTGCCAAATTTCCAATATCATAAATGGAACAATTCCGCTCTTTATATAAACAATTTTTATATGTAAAAGGGAAGCTAAAATAGTGTATTAATTTATTTATAGTACAGCTTATTTGTAAAAAAAAATCGAAGTGTATTTTTGGAATTGTTAAATTCCATTCCATAGGTACTTAAAGTAATAAGTTTTTTCTCCTTCCTAAATAATTTACCCACGTGAAGTGAGCCGGTTTGCAGATTAAGAAGATATACGCTGAAAACAGTATAAAACTATGCAACACTGTGGTAACTGATAGCAATTCAAATATAGTATTTTTTCCGACAAAGAATAATTACTTATTTTAAATTATTGATATCCTACTTATAAAATGTTTTGTATCGCTGTTCTATAGCTGAAACTATATATGCCCCAAATTTTATAAAATAATACGCTTTTGCCTGCACGTGTTTTATTCTTTCTAATTAAGCTACAGTAGTTTCGTTTTCAAAACCACTATTATACAGAGAAAAATCCTTTATTTGAATAAACATTTCTTCGGTAATATTATTATTCCCAGTAGCGTGCGTGCACGACGTCTGTTTGTTTTCAATTATAACGTGGCCGTATTTCAATTCGCAGGTGGTTGCCTCAGGTGTCTAGAAGAGCAGTGGTTCTCCATTGTCGGGCTGTCGTGGCTGCACACGGTTTGGAAAGTGCTCCTCTCGACGAGATGAAATGTGTAAAATAAATATTACGAAAGACAATTATATAAAGGACACATCATGTAAAATGTGTAAGGTATTATATTAATATTTTTTGTTATATGAAAATACATTTACTACCATAACAAAATACGTTTAAAGTGAAATAAGTACATGTTAAGTAGGTAGGTACTTATTTATTTATAATAAAACATATTAGCAGAAAACCTACGTAATGCTTCCAGAGATTTCTTTCATCCATTATTTTTTAATTTCTAACCTTAACTATTATAACCCAGTCTAAGAGCATTCTTTGTACACAGTTCTTCACCAACAATTATTATTCCCGTCCACAATTTTGCCCCGCTATGTAAATATACAGTGTTTTTGGTTTTGGTGAAATGAGAACCCAAATTTTAAACTATGTTTTCTCTTATATTATGTACAATTGTAGATTTTTTAGACTCTTTTTCGGTTTCTTTCGAGCATGTCCGATCCAAATAATATCATATGGGCCTCCACAGAGTGGAGGTTTGTATTAACAGTTTTTGTTTTTACGAGAAATGGATGTCAGCCACTTGCTCAACCAATTAGATCCATACTCTGACTCAAACTCTGACAAATTGAAAAATAATAATATGTGTACTTTGCCAGACCCAGGATTCCATCCTGGAACTCACTCTTAAACCGCGCGGCCACTCACTGAGTGTATACATACTATAAGAGAAAATTTAGTTTAAAATCTGGCTTCTCATTTCACTTAAACCAAAAACACTGTCTTTTTACTTAGCAGGACAGAATTCTTGGTGGCCTCAATTTTTACCCTACGATTCTTCGCCTGGAAAATGCTATATTCTACATTCAAAAAATACATTTTGAATTTATCAATCAACAAAACTTATTATTTTAATAGTATCATAATTTGTTTAATTATATTTTTTTATCTTTAAGAATATAATATCACACTTTGAGTGCAAGACTATTACATTTTCTGATAACGCATCGATATAAAAGACTTTTTTTTTTGGTAAAAATCAAAGGATCGATATTTTCAGATTATCAACAATATAATTTTAATAAATGTAATTAATGAAATTAAAAAAAATAATAATCGTCTTGCTCTCGATATATGATAATTTAATTTTTAACAGTATATTTAAAGACTTTCTTTTTATTTCCATATCCTTTCAACTTGATTGTGATTTTAAAATATAAGCATTAATTATGAAGTTTTCGAGTCGCAAAACCCGCTCTGGACATTTCATAAATTAAATTAAATTTTCTTGCAAATATGGACACTTATTGTCACCGTTTTATGTAAATATGATGAGAAAATAAAATTATAAAATATGAGTATGAAGTAAAAACTGTTTTTTGTGACAGTAGGAAAGTCGCAAAATCGGGTTTTGTGACTCGACGAATCGTCTAAAAAATATTATTAGGATAACCTATACCTGTGTTAAACTTAGATAATACTATTACGTTTCGCAGTGAAAATGTCTTTTAAAGAAAAATGTAAATATAAATTAATATAATAATAATTGATAAAATACATTTTATGGATCGGTAAATCGATCTTCAATTTATTTATTAAAACATTAATGTGACAGTGTACTTACATGTTTATTGTATTTTTGTATTAGAATAAACGGCCTCCTTAGAAGATGTAACTAAAAAATAATTATAAATTTATTATATTCGTAACAACTGAAATTTTGAATTAAATGAAAGCCCAAACGCCACAAAATACAAACTGAATTAAGCGCGAGTTTAAAAGCCAGCGGCGATATACAGTTAACAAATGCACAAGTCTGAAAGAATTAATTATGGGAATATGCCACAAAGTAATATGATATACTAGGTACCATGGCATTGAGGAAGTTAATAATTGTAAAGTTTTTTTTTAAATAGAATTGGAGAGAGAACCTAAAAAACGGATATTCATTCAAAAAGGGCTATATGACACTAAGTTTCAGTTGAAACCTCATTGAAATTATTAAAAAAAAGGTTCATTTCAATAGTGTTAACTGTTTTCAAAAATAAATTACGATGAATTTTATCGAAAAACATGACATTTAAATCAGTTTTTGTGTTGGGTCGTTTTAACGCAGGAATTATTCACATTATACTCGTACATTTTTTGTTAAAAATCATCAGATTTTTTTTTAATTTTTAAAAAATATCATTTTGCATATTAATTAAAAATTTTGAATATGATGTGGCGTTAAGGTCTTTATGTATTTCAAAACTTCTTATTGTAGATATTATAAACAGATACAATTAAAAAGAGTTTCCAATAAATAATTAATTTTAACTCTATGAAAAAAAATCTTATTATTATTAAAAATGAATGTAAAATACTTATTGTTTAGTGATTTAAAATTTTAAATAATTATAATTTCTACTTGAATTAAAAAAAAAACACGATATCGCTCTGCTAAAAATACTAAGCTTTATTCCCATCTCTTCGTTCCAGGGTTGATTGCGAATATACATATTGAAAATACTTAATATTGGAGAATGTTATAAGTATGTATTACGTTGTATTTATCATTGGTCTAATTTAATATATTTTTTAAATATAATTAAATAATAATATTTTAAAGATTGAGAAATCGTTGTTTTTTACAAGCTTTTACAAATGAAATATTACAATATTGAAAATACGAATCGAAACGAAACATAACATCCCAATATTTTGATAAAACATAATATCTTTCATGGTGCGGTTTCTCTGTTCTCGCCTACACGTGTTCACGGCACGGTAAGTAAAAATCCCCCTCCCAATCTTTCACGTCCATTTATTATTATAATATATTTATTTTCTTCATTTAAATACAATTACCCCCTACAATTATTATCCATACGATTTCACGTTGTTCACGAAGTTACCTATACCCCTAATCCATATACCTCCTGCATTCATCCTGTCACACTATACATATAGCCATCTGACGTGTTGGCCAGAATATACAAATCACTGTATACTAACGAAGTAAATTCGTTTTAAAAGGTTCAGTTTTAAAAGGTAGTCAGAAATAAGATTTTAGTTCTGGGAATAGGTTACAAAGTACAACATAAATTTCAACATCGTTTGAGATCTCGTTGAGTAATGCAGATAAAATGGCTGCCGGAACGCAGTTATTGATAACTTTGAGGGTATGACCGATTTAAATCTAATATTTACGACCAACAAACTCATTTGTCCACACAGTGATGTTATGTGTATTTCTTGCATATAAAAATGGCACAGGAAATTGCTTAACCGATATTGATTCATTGGAGAACAACAGAAGGCTCCATCTTAATAAGAATTTACCTCGTTGGTAATTAGGTACTAACTTAATTCCATTGAATTAACCACCTTAAATGTGCAAACAATAAATAGTTAGTTAAATTGAATTTATAATATTATTTTATGAATTTAACATATTATTTTTAATATCTAAATATTGTTAATTAGAGTCATTTATTATATAATATTACTTGTCACGAAGAGTCCTTGGGAAAATACTCTATTATTACATGTTATTTTAGAATATTACGTTTATAGTTTCATCATTGTATTATTTTTAATGCCAACATTATTTTTCATCGTCTCACTATTTTCTCCACAACTGTAAATACAATATCAACAATCATTTTTGTAGGTATTTGATACCTACTATTTCAAAGGTAAATAATACATAATTTTATTTAAATAGTTAGAAATATTTTAGACAGGGTGCCAAACTATTTATAAATATACAAAAAAACAATATGATTAAATTATAATGTAAGTGTTAGACAGTATAAAAATTTATATGGTAAAAAATAAAGAGCTAAAAAAATTGTTGTTTTTTTTATTATATGATTCGAATTCCACACTCTTTTTAACCTATACAATATTATTATCTTATACCTAGTCGAGATCAAGGTAAATAGTACATATCCGCATATAAATTACACACTGATTTGTAAACTTATACAAATGCGCAAGTAAAAAAAACAACATCCTACAAAACCACGCACCGCTACTTCCGATGAAATAGTTTATCGTAGGGATGCTACCAAAAGTTGGTAAGTCTCAAAATCATATTAAGTATGGAGTAATTTCAATTTGAAACTTTGACGTGCTGTATAAAATCAGGCATAATGCTAATTTCTTTGTGCTTTATATTTTATTTGCTTTTATGTGCTTTATATAGACACAAAATCTGTTGTTAACTCTAAATATCTAAATTATCGACTTAACAACTTTTGGCAGCAACCCCACGATGTTATGTTTCCCAATTTTTTACTTTTTGTATAAATCTTACATTTACTGGACCAGACGGTATCGCAATGTCGCTTCAACTTTAAACTACCTTTTACGTTGAACTTGTTTCCCAACTAATAGACAATTATCGTATAAATCCTATAATATCGAATGGTAATTTCTTAATAATGAAACAAGAGGTCTCGCATCTTTTTCATGGAACGAGTATTGAAATCATACATTTACGGCAAATTCACATATTAAAATTTCCAGATTCCAGATCCAGCATAATAATTATAAATAGATTCAACGGATTGAAGAATACTCTAGAACGGGCATGTCCAACTTTAAGTAGGCTGTGATTCACTATCTGGAATCAAAACTGGTAGGGATGCACCACACTCTCCAGTTATCATTACGTATTATATTTAATTTACAAAATTTTGAAAACACTTCTGAGGAAATATATTATAAGCAACAGAAAAAATCTTTTTGAAAAAAGTAAGACACCCCCGTTGGAATCGAACCTGCATCTCTCGGGTATTGCGCCCACAGACCACTATGCTAAAGGAGTCATACTTAATTGCGACAAATTTTAAATAAAGGCTTTTAATAATCTCTGAAGCGTTTTTCCAAATTGAGCTACTATTGGCGATCGGCTTTTGTATTTTAAATCACAGTAGGTATTACTTTTATTACGAACCGACGTCACGGATCACTCCAATATTTTTTGTTGTAACTTACTTGAACTTGCTAATAATTTGTAATTAACTTTTTTTTATTCAACGAATAATTCATAAGATTTAAGAATTCTACATTCTAATTATTGAACATACATAATTTTGACAACACTTCTGAGAAAATATAATAGTATAACCAATAGATAGTATTAAGTATATTTGTATGAGGACACTGAATCATTATAAATTTAACAACAATACTTGTCTTTCATAATCGCAAAGACATATTCAAATTCCTATTCATCATAAATATTATAGATTCATTGCACTAATCG
Organism: Rhyacophila brunnea; assembly: GCF_057557595.1. NCBI lineage: Eukaryota > Metazoa > Arthropoda > Insecta > Trichoptera > Rhyacophilidae > Rhyacophila > Rhyacophila brunnea. The sequence continues at coordinate 15,676,363 of NW_028232806.1, forward strand.
TCAAACTATTCTCCATCCACCACAGGAGTGAGAAAAAGAGCAGATGTGAATTCACACGCTTTAAAATGAGACGAAGTTTCTCTTATTGTCGCGCTGTACGATTTTTTCACAGTGGGAGATTAGTTTTATGAAACAAAAACTTATAATTTAAAGGAACTACGCCTCGGTTTAAAACGCGGGGATACATTCTCTTTCTCTCACCCATGCAGTAGGCTGGTAGTGATTCAATACGATGAACTTATATGGATTTGAACGCGAGGTTTAAGTAATCTGCTTTAAGAAATAAAAATAAGAATAGTTAATGCTTTCCCATTGACATTTCAATGAAATTAAATTATATTATAACCGATTGTACGTTTTTTTACATTTTCACGACTCAATTCATATAAGCCTGTGATGTGACATGATAGGTCGTAGAGCAAACTATTATCAACCAATCCTCGTTAAACTTTGTTGTTACGATACTTCGGTAAAACTGACTCGTCTTAAATGGTAATTTACCACTTTAATAGTAAACAACTTAACTCGGAAGTAAATTATAGTTAGTTTATTAAATAAGAAGTCTCTACAGAAGTAAATAAATTACTAAACTGATAGGTACGGCAAGTAAATTATAACGGAAGACGAAAACGGCACAATGGCTGGGTTAATTAAATGAAACATGGGAAAGTACAGAGATAAGGGTAGTAAATAAGAACAAAGGAGAAGGTCGATTTATATTAATTTATACTAGCAGAATCGTCGGCCGATGCCGGCTATTCTGCTACATTACTCCATAAGTGAATCAAGAAAGGACTTGCAGAAAAGGTAGATTAAAATATATACTTATCGTATATCATTCTACACGTCTTATGGTAATAATTAATTAATATTATTTTCTACAACAAAAATATTGAAAATTAAATGTATGTGAATTTACCAGATAACGGTTATTAAAAATCTATGATAAATAAAATATTAATTACTTATAGTAATTAATTTAACGTTTTAGGAGTGCAGCTCCGCCTTACTGTTCATTCGTCAAAAGATCGCCCTGATTGTGGCTGAGCTCCGTTAGGGGATGGCACGATACAAAAAAGCGATTTATTTGACAGCTTTGATTATCTACCGATTACACACTTCTATTTAATATCTAACAGAAAATGGGTACTTTTTCGAAAACGCAATAAATATCTGACAAAAATTTATAAGAATCACTCTAATTGCAATATATGTATAGTTCAGTTTCAAGTACTTACATGCATATCTATGTATTTATAACAATAATCTTAAAAAAATTACAAGATAAAAAGAACTTTTTAAATACCACGTTTTTAAATTTTCTGTTGAATCATATAAACTTGACAATTTTATGTATTAATAATTTAGGACAAATAAGGCAATTGTCAACAAATCATTTTTTTGCTATTTTGCAACAAACAAACAAATATAGAATACTGAAATGTCATTTTGATTTCCATAGTAACGCACGTATATATTAATAATTTAGTTCCTAGGACCACCCCTCAGCAACCAATAATAGTGGATTGGATTACGGATTTATTCCGAAATAACTTTTTATACAAAACAAAATTAACTGAAAATGAATTCAATTCCACTTAAAGATGGCTAAAAGTATTAAAAGAATGCATTGGCATCGTGTTCTGATATATTCTACAAGTTTCAAATTTATTTTATTTTATTCTAGTCGAGAAGTTAGTTAAAAATCGATTGCAAGATTTGTACTGGATAAACAACCACCGGACAAACAAGAATACGAGCTAAGAAAAACGTGGTAAAATATTAAATTATCTTTAATTTTACAAATCAACGTAGTTTGGAAATTAATCTTTATTACAATGCAGGTTGAATTCATTTACCCATCACTTTCATGTGTATTAATCTATTATACTTTTTTAACACTACGATAGGACATAGGTTCCAATAATATTAGTACATATAGTGAAACAGTATTAGTAATTAGTTAGAGAATCACAAACACCCAAGCTTTGAGAAAATCACATAAATATATTGTGACCTAACCAAAAATAGAACTCGGGGCTTCCGGGTGAAAGGCCAGTGCCTTGCGCCTTATGCCTACGTCATAATAATATAGTGACGGACTTCCGGCCGGGTCTATTTATATAAATGAGAGCTCTAACATTCTTGGTAGTATTGACCTGTGTGTTCTTGCCTAATAATTTAGACTTAGAAATTGGGAGCATCAGGTGCGGAAGTAACCTGCCATTGATGATGCCAATTGGGAGGGCAATAACTGTGTTTTATCTGTTATGTTTGATTTAATCGATAATTATTATTCTGTGGCTTGCCTACTAAAACTGTTGTATCTAGTATGTTATTTGTTTGACGATGTCTACAAATAAGAAATACACTGCAATAATTGTATTTGTACGTATCAAAGAAATGTGAAAAGTCCGTTTTTAAATTTTACTATAAACACGTTTAAGGGGGGACGTGCTCGTCGTAGGTCAAAATTGAGTTTTTATTGTATTTTCAAACCATGATCCTGGACACTCCTTAAACGTTGTAGATAATCTATTTATATAATTTTGAAGCCTTATTATTCCTCATATTTATTTTAAACATTTGATAACTGCATAAAGTATTTTTGTTACATAACATAGTATTTTTTTAAACCTCTCGCTCTAATGTTTTAGAATATAGTCATATTTCGGTACATAACTGTGCAGTGGTATTAAGATTTTTTACATTTATAAATTTTTAAACGCATTTATAAAACCATTAGTACAATTTATGACGAGATAATTTTTGTAAAATATTCACGATAAACAATTATATTGATAATCTCTGTGATCAAAAATTTGACAAGAATTAGGCATTTTATTATTCAAAAAATCGGCAAGATTAACACATTTGAAGATGATTCTAAAAATACTTATTATAAGCTATGTTTTTGACCATTCAAGTGTGATAAACATCTTATGAATAATGATTGCTTTATAATAATTATTGACCTAAGAATAAGGTAGTGTTTTTTAGAAATACGCCATTTCTTTTGTCATTCCCCAGTGGTTAAGCTACAACATACGGCCGTAGCCTTAAATTGACAAACTTAAATTAAAGTAGGGAGTAAAATGATATTGACGCGCGTGTTTGTCATTATAGTTTGTCAATTTATGGCTACGGCCGTATGTTGTAGCTTAACCACTGGGGAATGCCAAAAGAAATGGCGTATTTTAAAAAAACACTACCTTATTCTTAGGTCAATAATTATTATAAAGCAATAATTATTCGTAGGATGTTTATCACACTTGAATGGTCAAAGATATTGCTTATAATGAATATCTTTAGAATTATCTTTAAATGTGTTAATCTTGCCAATTTTTGAATAATAAAATGCCTAATTCTTGTCAAATTTGGGATCACAGAGATTATCAATATAATTTTTTATCGTGAATATTTTACAAAAATTATCTCGTCATAAATTATTCTAATGGTTTTATAAATGCGTTTAAAATTCATAAATGTAAAAAATCTTAACACCACTGCACAGTTATGTACCGAAATATGACTATATTCTAAAACATTAGAGCGAGAGGTTTAAAAGAATACTATTTTATATAACAAAAATACTTTATGCAGTCATCAAATGTTTAAAATAAATATGAGGGATAATAAGGCTTCAAAATTATATAAATAGATTATCTACAACATTTAAGGAGTGTCCAGGATCATGGTTTTAAAATACAATAAAAACTCAATTTTGACCTACGACGAGCATGTGGGCCGTAAAATCTGAAGATTTTTTGTTACATTATCAGTATAGTGTTTCCACCTAGTCTAATTATCGTAGGCTCAAGTAAACTGTATCATGCAGCAGGCATATCGGAAATACCTTGACCATAATAAAATGCATTGTATTGTTGTTTTAATTTAATAGAACGCAATTTTTTGTAGTACTTATTCCACTTTTAATTAATAATTTAGGACCGGTTTCATCCGCCTCAGAGGGACATTTTCAACTCAACTCAACAACAAAGTTGAAAATGTCCTAATTTATTGATTAAAAGTGGAATAAGTACTACAAAAAATTGCGTTTTATTAAATTAAAACAACAATACAATGCAGTTCCACCATGAATTGACAGTTAACAAAACAAAATAAAAGAAAATAAAATGCATTTTCAATATTTCTACACTCGTATGTACCCTGATAAACAGTTACAGAAAAGGAAAATAATCAACATTATAAACAAAACTATACAGATTTTACAATAAATGTTTATTTACAGTAATATTTTTCTTTGTAATTTCTGTTTGTTTCAGTATATTATATTTATCTTGCAATTTTGTACTACTTATATATAGAGTTTCACTTCAAATATTTTTATTTGAATATCTTTCAATAATATAGATTCAATCAACTGAAAACATGACTGAGTTTGACATAATGATACATTCAAATCATCGACGTAAAATTACCTCTGACGTGTGAAAGAATCTTAAGAAAAATTGACGAGAAACAGGCGTGTGCACTTAGAATTGGTCAGTGCTTTGAGATGGGCAAATATTTTTTGTTATTTTATCAGAGGATTCTTTGAAGCATTTTCATTGGCACATTTTTTATTTTAAACCTGTTCGTATCTGGATTAGCCTATAAGGAATATTAGATGCTCAGATATTTCGCAAACGTCCAATCGTATAGCCTGGAATGTTTCATATTGCTTTATGTACTGGCAGAAATGTCTTCCGATATAGAAAACGAGGTATGTAAAAAAATGTTTCACGATACTCTTGTATAGATAAATAAAATATATTATTTTTATTTCAATGTAAAATACGCTCTATTCTTCCACAGTGACAGCTTTCACGAAGCGCTGGATATAATAAAATTGATTTCTCAGAAGAAAAACAAATTATAATTTCTCGACTTTTTCGTTTCTCTAGATTCTAAAATTCAAGATTTTTTTTTTCTCAAGAATTCAAGCCGGGTTTATTGATGTTTTGATATATCGAGAATTCTCGCGCAATATTATTATTGATTTTATTAACCCACCTGGCGTATTTTTTTCCGTTGAGAACTTATTTAAGCTCTCTTGCTCAAGATTTTTTTACCAGAAAAAAATAAAGGGATTCCGTTTCTAATCATAGTTGGCTACTTTTTGACATTTCAATTAATTTTTTCCTTAATAAATAAAAATATCCATTTCTCGTAAAAACCAAACTCTATCCTGTAGAGGCCGATAATTATTATGATCTTCTTAGGATCGGACATGGTCAAAAATAAGACGTTAGTGGTTGGTATAATGTTACCATGGGTTTCTAGCGGTAGAATATTTGGTAGTATCTCCATGTATCGACTGATAACGGAGAGCTACTCAAGTCTGTGCGACCTCAAGAAAGAGGGTTTCTAGATTAAATTTAAATAACATTGGTAATATTCTTGAGTGTCATCGAAAAAAGTTTTTCTCTTTTCTCTCAGGATTACTACTTGTGTGTTGTTATGTTGTATGTGTTTTTCTTTTTTTAAACACTTTCATTAACTCTCCAATATATTATTTATTATTCGATTTAATTTAATTTGATTTAAATATTATGCTTTTTGTACCCGCCTGTTATTGTGACCAGCATGTCATATTATTTTATTTTAAATTCTCATTATACTATATCTCTGTTATTGATCCTGTTGGTTGACCCAAATAAAATAAAATAAAAAAATCCAGCATAATTTTGAAAAGTTCTTCTTGTTTGTTATACTTTAAAATGTGTGGAGACGTTCTTCATGATGGATGGAAGTCATGGCTCTACATAACACAATAATTGCAATAAAGACATTTTGTTTTTATTTTAAGCAACGCATTTTCTTTACAAATAATCCATCTGAGTGCAAATATAATCATCTACCAGAAAAATCCTGTTAATTGGGGGCTTTATTTGCAGTAAATTAATATTTATTTTATATTATAAATAATATTGCTGCATTAATTATTATAATCTTCACACTGACACAAATGAATGACAATAAGTCTCAAAATCAAAAATGTATTCCACAAGAGTGCATACACGTTTTAACATTTATGGAGAACATAATAATATGATGTTCAGTTCGATTGAAAATTGAAAAGGAAGCGTCCCTATTATAGTGACCATAACGTATTTTTCTTCAATTCGAAAAAAAATATGTATTTTTGAAAAATTAACAATATTTTCTGGACTATAGGCATAAATATTATTATTCCGTTTAAATTAATTTTAAATATTTCATATTAGTCTTTGTTCTGTTTTAACAATATCTGATAAGCTACAGATACTTTCGGCCAAGCTGAAATATATCGTCATAATGTTCCAACTTTCCACATAGTGAATGAAAGAAAAAATATATCAAACGATTTTGCGTTTAATAACCTTCAATCATAACATTGTAAGGCAGGCTGTTCAACTTTTCTTTATTTTCTCTTACAAAAACACACACACACACACTTTTATTTCGTATTAGGAAAGCACGTTTTATATTATTCATTGTCTAATAAGAGTAAAATCATACGTCCTTTGTTGAAGTTGAATATCAAAATGGATACTTAATAACGATGTTTTAATGGCGTATTATAATATTATTATGCTTCCACGAAGTAAAAGTCAATACTTATACCATTTTAATCAGAAAAATAATATTATTTTTATGAATACTTATTAAAGTTTATACGTAGTAAGACGTCAGAAATAAAAAATAGGACATACTGTCCCTGTCTTTTGACGTGGCACTGACAATGCGCCAACATTACCAACTAAGCGTTTTTCTTACCAGATCTAACATTTTTGAACAGTTTGGAAAATCCGCATCTGGCGTAGGGCGTTCTATTTAACGTTTTCCGACACTGCAAATAGTTTCTAGACACTTTTCGTGGCATATAGTATATTTTCTTACCCTATCTGACGTATTTTTGTAAATTACAGTTGATAATATTGTTCTGCATTAAAATTTAATGTTGCGAGAGAAATGTCAAAGCGGGACAGCAGGTATATTCCAGCCAGGGCTGACAAGGCTCTAGCATGGGGGCCCGACATGGCAGATCGAACAGCCGAGTGAGATAAACACACATCACGAAATTGCACTAATAGTAAAAAAAAAAAGGTTGCCTGCGGCGCGGTTTCACTTCTAGCATACTAACATATAATAATATATGGTTGTGCGATGCAATTTTTGATTATTGTCGACATTCGAGTCCACAATTCTACATAGCAACATAAAAGTGGGTGTATTATAAATACAAAAAATCGCTAAAAATACCCTTCATTTTACCTCGAACACCATTTGGAATAACTGTAGATCATCACACTGCCTTTATCCTTCACGATAGGTAGGTGGGCCGCAAAATTTCCTAGCCTGGGAGCCCGCTTTGGGCCATGATTCCAGCTATATGTAATCCTAATTCGGATCCAGTATAATTAAATGTACCTAATTGAAGTTATTGATAGTTAATGTCTAAAAATGATTGTCAATATTAACTGGATTTGTAACACCTCAGAGAGTAATGGTTTTCCATGAAGCAGACGAGGCCAATGTTTCGTCATAAGCTCCAAAATCAAACAACACGAGAATTGCAACATTTTTTGCAAAGGGTCCTCCAAATTTGTCAGCGCCTCGGAATCCAAATAAGTAGATAAATCACTAATGATCTGAGATGCATACTGCTAATAAACTTCGACTAATAGTTTAATCGGTAAAAAAAATACCGCTGGGACTTTGATGTGGGTTCAAAACCAATTCGATACAGACATTTTAAATTTTTTTATGGTATTCCATTGTTTCTGAAATTGTCCGAAATTATGAATGAAGTTTTTTTTTAATTTGTGTTTAATTAAGATATGTTTGATTAATTAAATAAGTATAATATACAATTAGAATACATATTTTAAAATCTGTTTGAGTGTAAATTAATTAGTTTTCAAAGATAAAATAAATATATTGACACTAGACGGTAATTTCTGAATTTGGGTTAAATAGCGACATGATTACTTTTTCTTAGAAAGAGATCAATGAAACGAGTATGACTAGATTTAATAATGTATGTTTTGTATCAGTCGACTGTCTCTTTGAAGAGAACAAAACCGGTCGTGATTAGTATTAGAATATAATATATTCCATATTATGGAATAAGTACGTAATATATATTATGTTTTGTTTCAATTGATAAAATATAATTGTTTCCTAAAATATAGAAAGAGTTTTCTATAAAATAGCTTTTCATATTATATAATTATGGATAATTCTATTTTTGATTATATTATCCAATGCACAATGTACATTTTGTCCTCACTGTTCAATTGTTACTTTGACTTTAGTTTCTCTTACTAAATGTATGTACGTAAGTGTTTGTACGTACTGTTGTAATAGAATGATTACATAATACATTATTAGCGGACTAGACTGTAAGAATTACATTAAAAGTGGATGGCCTATCACTCAAGAAGTAAAAGGGATAACTTATTTCCTAATACCACCATCGTTAACGTTGGCAATGACATCCAAAAACCTTTTTCCTTTGATAAAGTGAGCCTAAGTAAATCTTCTATTAAAGTAAGCCCAGTCAGACTTTTTCACACCGAGAGTTTCTTCTAATTTTCCCGAAGTGTCGTGGACAACAATATTATTTGCAGAGTAATAAAAATCATATTAAAAATTATACTGTATGATCATATTATACCACTATTACTACTTCAACATGTTTGATTCTTAGAGGATCATATTATGGGCCTCCACAGAGTGGATGATGTATTAATAGATTTTGTTTTTACGATAAATGGATGTTAGCTATTTGCTCGATCTGTTAGGTCCGTACTCTGATTACAAACAATATGTGTATTTGATAGGCCCAGGATTCGAGCCTGAGACCCACAATATTATAAGTCGACGCTTAAGCCATGTGGCCATCGTGGCCATATAAGGACTCAATAATTTATTTCTTATCTAATATTATATTGATATTTATTGAAATCGTGAAAATTCCTCAAGTAACCTTACGGTGGAGACTCAATGCTGGTATTTATATAACTACTTGTGGTGCAATAGGTTACAGCTACTGCATACCCACCAGTAGTTGCAGCTACAAACAAGGTATTCTTCAGAAGAATGAAAGCGAGGAGTGTCTGGGTGTGAGGTATGTATGAGCGAAATGCACACGTGGCATTGTGTGTATACTAGATGCATTTGACGTAGGCTACGCAGTCTGTGCGAAGATCAACTACAAACAGCATGGCAAATCCGCAGTGTATGGTGACCATAATTATTGCATTCTCAGTCTTAGAAAAGTTTGTATGTATAATATGTGCAATAAAATTCTATAGAACGCAAGAAGATTGGACCCCAGCATAGCTTCATCGTTCTTTTAATAAAAATATTTAGGACCGACCGGAAGTAAACGCGCTAAAAATGCTCATACGACTTCTCATATCTAATGTTCAAATTCTTTGATTGAGGGTGACCTGAATTATTTAATGTGGACAATTCTTTCCCGATTATTCAACTGTAGAAAATATCCACCTTTCAAGCCAAATAGAGTATATTAATCGAAATGAATAAACTGAATAAAGATTCAAATAATAAAACCACAACAAGAAAATTACTTAAGAGTTTCAGGCATTGAACAGTTTGCAGATCGCGTATTGTTGTGATTATTTAGGTATTAGGTAATGATTATTATATTTTAATCAAAGTAGGCTCATACTAAACATAAATAAGTACTTATTCCCAGAGCGTTGGAGCGGAGCTAGGGGCAGGAGCACGGGTATTACCCGGATCACCGACAATTTGTAGTGGTCCACTGGTCCACTGCTTTATTATAAAATTTTCATCCTAAAATCCAATGAAAATATAATATTTAACATTTTGCAAAACTGAAATTATTTGAAATACGGCAACACCACCGAAATAACCTCACTTTTTTGACAGAAGAGGCATATAATGAAAGACGATTTGCTGTAGATATATTTTTTTAATAGAAGTAATAAAGAAAAGCATGAAAAATACACCTTATTTCAAAACTAGGTACTTGTTTTTTTAATTTTTAACATTTGTATACTACATAATATTATTGAAACTTTTTATCGGAGGGTAGAGCGGAGCTGGAGCAAGTATTAGGTCCCGTAGCGGAGCTGGAGCGGAGCAACTCAAAAGTGGGTCCGGTTCCACAGAAGTATAGAATGTGCTATTGCAAACTTTATTATATTATTATATTTTATATCTATGTAAAAAACATAAAATACATTAAAAAACCAATGTAGTTTTTTAAAATAATTATATTTATTTATTATATTATTTTTATAAACACTAAGGTATACGTAAAATGAATTATTTTTTGAATAACGTAAGTAGTAGGTACCTACACTGTTAATTTTTTTATCGGACGTTGCAGAATTTAAAGTTCCACCACTGCTCTATCTTGATTTTTTTAAACTATAATTTTAGCATATACCGCACTGATTAGTGTCAGTCTAATTGTAATATACACGTATCTGTAAGAGCGAAAAGTAAAATGTTTACGTTTCGCAAAGAAAAGGTATTGGAAAAACATAGATTCCCATCGAAATGTCTCCTTTCAGCCATATAGCTACACATCTAACTCTAAATTTTTATCCGGATTATCTTTTAGGCTGCAAAAAAAATCCACGCGTTCGTAAGCTTAAATTCTTCTTCTTATAGCCAGTGCTTGCAAGGGATTTGCTTATTTGATTTAATAATAATAATAAAAAAATATTAATAAAAAATACCGTGTGACGTTTGCTTTTTTCCCCACCAATCGCCACGTCTCCACGCCCGTTACCATGGCGTAACGAACGGTAGATGGTCTTCAATATTGTGCTACGAGTGTCTCATGATCAACTTTCCAAAACTTAGGTTGACATGCATTAGAGAGTGTTTGATTACTATTCTAATATAATATAACGGTCGATCCTCGATGAGAAAAAATCTTCTCGCTCGTTGTAAAAAGACGTAAACTTTTTGAAAGATTTTTCCCTCGTAGATATACAAATCGCAATGAGTGACCGGTCCAGGTTGTGACACACTTCCCTTTCAACCGACATATGACAACACTCCGATTGGGTCTATTCTATACTTATCCACCGCTAAAATGATAAAGTGATAAATATTATCAAACTTAGTATAGGTTTGTATCAAAGTATTAGCACTTATTGTAACAATAAATTACAATAAGTTGGTTGCAATTGTTGCAATAAGTGCTATATTTTAATAGCATCTTTCTTGGGTGTGATAAAATTTAGAGCGAGATGGACAATTTTGACTGTTTAGACGGCTTACTTATTGCAATAATTATAATACCTCAATACAAATATGTAATAAATACTATCACTTTATCACTTTAGCGGTCGATAGTCGCCTTGTGTATAGAATATATCCGCAGGGGCTATGATCGACATCCTGCAATTTGACATATAAGCAAGTCGGATATTCTTTTAGCCTAGTCCGACAGCTATCTGTTAATCTTTACGCGCCACTTTATATTTATAAAAACAAATAGGTACGTTTATCTGCCCTTCCCTTGCCTTGTTAGGAGGTCCATCGCTCTTGCCATACACGCAACGCAGAATGCCAGAATACGTACAGCAACTCTTCGAGCGCACCAGTCCATGGATTCAAGTTCGAGAGGCGATGATATTTAGATACCGTCACAGACTCCTAGAGTAGACTCCTTCGCTCACAGACTCCTAGGTGGAAATGGACCTGAATATGCAAGTCTAAAGTATATTAAATGAAGAATATAATAAGCACTCCAGTAACAACAGCAACGCGTCGATAGAAGTAGTCTTATATGCCTTAGTGAGGGTCAGTAATGCCGAGCATTGGCCGCTGAGAAGAGTTTTCTGGATAGATAATACCTTACGCGCGCACCTGTATACGCGTCAAACGGGGTAATTGGGGGTGCAAAACACCGGTGCGGCAGGATTCTCGGGGCGGCAAAACTCAGAAAAATACATTTTAAATGATTTTAGTAAAAATATAATTTATTCAATTATTTTATAAATTAAATCGTACGATGAGATATGTTACGAAATACATAATATTTAGGTAAGTTGCCTACAGCTGCGAATAGGCAGTCTTTACTACATGGTGAAAACTCTAAAAGTTAAAGAAAATATACAAACACTACCTACCTAGCACCTACACACCTAAATTTACGATATGGAACTTATTCATCACTGTCGTGTGAAGAACACTGAAAAGCATTCTTTCAAAGTCTCAATAGGATGGATCAGTGTGGTAGCACAATATATGAAACATTCTTTATAGGTATGACAGGGCGCCAGAAAATTAACTGAGCCATAAAGGTAATACAATAAAAGCGATTTGTCTCAAATTTTGATTGACGGATAGTGAAAAAAAGCTACCTGCGGCGCAATTTTGTTTTATCTGATCAGCTATCGTTTTTTTTTTTTTTTTTTAAATAATTGTGCTTGGTTGGTAATTTTAAATCCCTACTATCACGTTATAATTCAGAATGCTAAATATTTATTATTGGAGGAAATTTCAGCTGATACCAAGGCAGCCACGTTTAGCCAGCCCCTACTTGCATATTGACTGCACATTGCACAATCATCCTCCAGAAGTTTCGCTCTCTTTACCTGGCCACAATCAGTATCTCTGCGTCTGTGACCTCAATAGACTCATTTTTGTAGTACACATAATATAAATAATAAGATATGTATGTATAAATTATCGGTAATACCTCAGAACTCAAATAGGACAACTATCATATCTCGGATGCATCTTGCCAAACCCTAATCCCCCAGAAAGCAATACCTACACGCATATAGAATGTAATGCTGAACTACAAAGTATTAATAATATACCGATTTTTTTTGGAAATGCGGAATATTATTTGCAGCATCGATGGACCGCACGCCACTGGTTAGTACTTACATAAATAATATGTTTAAATAGTTAGAGGTTAATAAAATAGTAATTGAAAAATTATTTAAATTTTGATTCGAATGTATAAAGGTAAAGGGTGTTAAGACAATAATTAGAAGTCTATTTCAGTCAGTTTGAAGAAGGTTTACATCATCTCTATGTACAATTATTAATATAAATCAAAATGAGTATCATAAAAATTATTTATATATTTGATTTAGAGCAGTATTGAATCTGACAAAAGCCTGTTAAGGCAATTGGGATTATATGTTTGAGGGACACTGGTAAGTGAGTATGGTCGGTTTGAAGCGGGTTACATCTCTTGCAGTAGGCATAATATAAATCAAAAATGAGTGTCGTAAAAACTTGAGCGGTCAACACAGTTTTTGGACTGTAGAAGTGGGTGTTCATGCCATTTTATTATCTAATAGTTCACCATAATGTCTACCATATTATATTATAATCGACTGTATACATTTTCAATTGAGAACTATTCCGGCTGATGATCATGATGATGGTGATAACGCGTTGCAAATACAATGGAAACTCTAGCAGTCACATTATAATACATTATTTTCGTGAATAGTGGATAGACCAGTTCAATGATTGTACATATTATGTAGAAAGGCAACCAAATACACCGACATTATATATTTCTCTCTTTACTCTGTCTGATCCTTATAAGATCATAATATGGGCCTCCACAGAGTGGAGGTTTGTATTAACAGTTTTTTTTACGAGAAATGGATGTTAGTCATTTGCTCAACCTATTAGGTCCATACTCTGACTTGTACACAAATTCAAAAACAATTTGTGTATTTGCCAAACCAAGGATTCGAATCTTGGACCCACGGCCTTATAGGTCGACGCTTTACCCGCTCGTAAATAATGTTTAAATATACAATCACAAACATTGCGTACATACCTACATACAAATACCGAAACGTTAAAATAACTACCATTTAGCCGACATATGGTTTCAATGCGCCTACTTATAAAATATCATTTTTTCTTTTATTATCAATAATTAATGATGGTTTCGAAATAAAGTTTTTATTTTTAATTATTCTGCTATACTTTAGTTATTTATATTAACAGTTAACAAGTTCAGACAACAAAACGGTTCATTTTCAGATTGTCAGAAAAAGATGGTGTATTGTGTTACTATCTGCTTTCCTTCTCGTTCATAGCGGTGACGTCGCATATTTTTATTTTATATAATGTATTCTTTATTCATTGCCATTTAATATACTTACATACCAGAAAGATATTTTATTTTTATGTATCTACTTAATACCTGAATATTAAAATAGTTTTAGACGAATCAGATTGACATCTACGTTAATACAGTCATCTATGTACTGTATTTCAGTATATTTATTTTTCTTAACTTACTCCATATTGCGTTATTAAGTCAATTACAATAAAATTTCAATGCATCAAAACATAGCTATCCTTATTTGATTTTACCATTGCTCAGATGACGTATGGTAATTCAAACTAATAAAAACGTAATTAAATTTAATTATATGTGGATATTTATCATTGTAAAATGTCATATTTTATTATGCTTAGGTAATTGATGTATTTCTAATTTATTATTTTACCATTTAATAAATGGCAAATATGTAATTATTATAAATACTCATCGTAAAACGCGGTTTCTGTAATGAAAATATTAAATTTATTAATCGCAAAATTTTGCGATGATGTTTGAAAATATCATTCTTAAAAGTTTAAATTTTCTTCATGGTCTTACATACCCCAAATTATTTATTTTAGTAAATGAATGGAGAACCTCCCGATAAGCCAGTAAAAAAACTCATCCAATCGTCCGTTTTGACCACTGGACGAAAGGCAATCGTAGTCGTGGAGTTGACGGTATGAATTACTGGCAGAGCTGTTAGGGCCGCCTGCGACATATATTATTGCGGGAAGGAAAAATACGAAAAAAAAATAATATTGAAAAGTTTATTTTCCGACTATGAATGAAGCGAAATAATTTATTTTACGACAAGAAATCATTTCGAGTGGAAATCTTACAAGATTTGGCCGCGCCATAAAAAGAAATCGTTCGCTCGATTTTTCTTATAGTGGTAGACTGTTATTTTTTTAATGAAAAAAAATATGAAAGAATATTTTTGAATCATTTTATTCTTTTGAAATATCCGAATTATTATAGCATGTTAGTTTTTCTTTATGGCGTCTATTTCGAAACACTGATAACTTCTAACAAAAAAATACATACATTTTTTTTTATAATTTCACATACAATGAAATGAAAAACATAAAAAAATGCGTAAACCTTAATCACTTATAGAATGGATTGATTTAATTGATACAAAAAATGTGGAAATGCCCTGTGGGAGTCATGGTGTTGTGGGAGAAGAAGTCGATAAATGGTGGTTGCTCCGATGGATGGAGGAGCGAGTTTTTATTTGTAGCATAAACAGTCGGTACAAGAGTTTACAGTAGTTATATTACAATACTTATGATACTGTTACGATGTCCGAGTCTAGGTAGAATGGGATGTTGTGCGGAACGATACAGATATTGAGATACTAACAGACCGGAAACTGAGTGACATTTTCAATGGATTATGATTCAGTCAGCTACTATTATATGTGGAGTTTACGTCATTTGATATGGCTGACTACGTGGAAAAACATATATTGCGGAAATTATAATTGCAGTACGCTATTTACTGAGTTTGCCATAATTGGGCACTGCGGGAAATGGAATTTATAATTGCCGTCAGTTATTTAATATCGTCGATCAAAATGTTGACATGAATTGAGTTGTTTATCTCCATAGTTCAATTTTATTATACTCATATAATATATTATATATTATTATTTCTATTAGTGATTTTCAAGCTTTTTGTGAAATCACGGGGAACCCTTACCTGGATGACACATTTATTCAGAGGGGTTATTTTTAAAAGAGATGTATAAATCAGTATGCAGTGACACATTATGACCGCCCAAAATTAGACCATGCAATGTGATTTGCTGCCTCTTACTATATATAGCTTCAAATTGAATTCAATTAAATTTATTAACTTTTACATTTTATTATTTCTATAACAGATACCTACATGCAAAGGGGTTTATTAAAAATCCGATAAATAAAGAATGTCAGCGCTGCATGTGAAAAATTGGTAATATCTACGAAATTTAATTTTAAAATATTTATTGTTATTCGCCATATTATAATTTACTACCCCTTAATAACGCGTGATCTACATACCTACACAGGAAGTCACTAGCGATAATATTCTCTAAATGGTAATACATAATACTATAACACTTCTTGAAATTCAAGTCAAAACTTTGCAGTGCATACTAAACTTAAACTTTAGCATAACTACATATTTGATCTCTCAATTCCTCATTTTTTATTCTTTAATACGTTGTTATTAATCAATTATCAATAAATTTATTCAAATTCTCGTAGAACCCTTAGCATTGTTCGCAAAACCCCGATTGGGAATCGCTGTTCTACGATTTTTGAGCTAGTTACAACTATTTTAAAATTATTACAATTAAATGTTTATTATTCTTTAATACTTTTTATTTTGTTTCGTTTTAACACTCCCCTGTAAAGTAATACAAATTGTGACAAGTGGTCAACTCTAAAATTAAATTGGATTACGAGTAATTAGCTGAGTGAGGTCACAATATATTTAATATGTGTTTTTCTTAAAGCCTGTGTGTTTGTGATTTTTCTCTTTTGTTACTAAATACACTACTATCAATGGGTATCATGGCGTGTGATATTGTTTAAAAAGGATATATTATAATATATATATTATATTATATCAGTGGCGCGGTCCATGGATGGTGTAGATGCGGCGCATACCCTGAAATAATCGGTAAATCACTATGTAATAATATGACCTATGTAAGTATCCACTCTATAATAATAATATGGTAAATTGTACTCTACACTTTCTTTAAAGGTTCTATAATATTGAAATTACGTCAATATTGTTTAATGTATCCACGATGCAATATCACAAAATATACTATTTCTCCATTGGTCGTCCGCCGATATTTAGTTACTTATAAAACCCTAAATAGATAATATGTAGCAAATATAAGTTAATTATATAATATGTATTTTCCACATCATCCTCATTAGTAAAAATCAATCCACACCACCCCGCCACGAATATACTCGTATATAATATTATCACTATTCCAATGCGATTTCTACCGATACCTCCTATAAAACAGTGCACCGGTTCCTGTACACAACACAGAATAGTCCATAGCAAGCGCACTTGTCAACAGCTGTCAAATATCTGAAACGTCACCATAAGAAAGTTACTATCGAATGAGAGTGCTGAAGTGAACGTCGAGAAATATATTGCTTTGCGGCTTTTCACAATAATCTGATCTGTTTGTGTGAAACTTAAAAATGTTTTCTGCAATTTTTGCCATATATAATGATTCTAGTTGTAAATTTAATGTCAGAACGCAGTCAGTCTACAATTTGCGTAAAAAAAGTTATGGTATTTTTCTACGTTCGTATAAATCACCCATTCTCATCTCATATAAACATTTTCTTCAAATCTATAAAGAAAATGTCATTGATAGCAAAATATACCACATTCAAATTATAGAAAACAATCACACTATTACATAACAATAATTATATAACAACACACTAAATTAACGTTAATATTCCATTTATATCCCCAGGAGTCATTCACACTCATAGATAACGTAAAGTAAGGTTAATATTGTGGTACCTATTTATCATTTAAAACGCGAATATTATGCTGTATGTGTGATTATTTAAAACGACATATATGTAGTTTTAAATAATCATACATAACACAAAAATGCGTGTTTCTCTGTTTTTGTGGGCTAGCTGTTTTTTTCCATAATTATGCAGTGGATGATAATATAATTTATATGTCGATCTATATAATGTCTTAATAATAAAAATATATTTTTCTAAGATAGTGGGAAAGTTACACAATATAATCTTTATTTATAAATGTTTTTTTAAAAAGTTATCCTTATTACAATCCTGTGTGGATCTTGGCCACCTTCAGAATATCTTTACACGGTTGCCTATCTTGAGCTGTAGGTTTCCAGTTTTGAAGATCCAGTATTACAGTAGAGTCGTTTTTATTAACAAAGTTTTCTTCTTTTTTCTAGGGATGTTGTCATTAGTGTTTTTGGGGGTTGTATTTCCTTCATCCATTCGACGTGACACGCCCATCGCAACTATTGTCGTACATTAAAAAAATACGTTATACTTGCCTCCGCAAACAGGTTAGAGTTTTCATAATCAATATGATATTATTTAAAAGAAAAACAAACTTTATTGATTGCTATAAACTTCTTAGTATACGCCATACAGATAAAAATATATTTTGGAAAGGATCTGCTTTTCGTACACCCTGAGAAATGCGTCGTACATCCTCAAAAATCAGACACCTCAAATTCACAAATACTCTGGTGAGAGTATCGACTGTAACATGATATAAACAAACTTTACATAATAATTATGACATAAGAAGCCACAATATACGCCCACTCTCTCCCATAATAGATTTATTATAATTTTTAACAGACACTGTTGGATTTTTCTTATTTAAATTACAGGAATTCGGAGACTTTGGCTTATTTTTATAATCGTGATTAATGAATTCAAAGTATTTTTTTTAAATTTATATTTCGGTTAATTCGAGTCAGTCTTATATCATATCAGTTTTCAATTTGACTTAGAAAAACTTAAGTAATCGCATACATACTATGTAGAGTCATTACCATATTGGTAAAACCATTGATATACTATTAGCTAAATTCTCTAAGGTTTCGCAAGTAAATCATGCAGCAGATACTCATAGATGGGTAAGTTATTTTTAACACGAATTTCAGAATACTAATACAGTTTGACTTGGAAAAACTTAGTTTGGTGCATAAATACTTCGTTTCTTCGTAGAAAGACATGGTACTTAAAATGAATAAATATTTTTTCCAAAATTTTGTGTTTACTTAAAGACCGTTTTCGTCTATCATTATTAAGGTATCTTAAATAGTACGAAAATGTAAATTGTTCATTTTTTCACTCCCAATATAATCATACGGGCCTCCACAAAATGTAGGTTATATTCATAGACTTTTTATGAGGAATGGATGAAATGAATGAATCATGAGGAAATCCATTATGTCCTTGAAATATACATTATATAATACAAAGAGCACTTTGCAAAATACATATACGTGCAGCCCTCGGCTACCATATTGGTTTTAACTTACCTGTACGATGGCAGGGTATACGTGATACCATATAAATATCTACGTGAACAAAACCTCAGCCACTGACGCAAAATTATTGTATCAAGAAATTATTCTGGCTAGAGATGCAATGCTAGAGGTTAAATTCATGTCAGTGCATTTTCATTAGCTTGGTGAAAAGTCTTCCAGGAAAACATACAAAACGTATCCAACTCAACGTTTAACTTTCGTAATTACGGAAAATTACACTAACTTGACTGGCAAATATTAATTTTCATGTTACCACCAATATCACTCGTAACTATGCGGTCTTCATGATACCCCATTGCAGGACGGATGTGAAGATTCATGATGCTGTGTATCGTGCGATTAATTTGTTAGATGGCTGCACAAAGGTTGATTTTTTTTCACTACCTAAATAATATTCGTGGATGTGTTAAATAAGTAAAATTTTTAATTATTTTCATCATTTTTTTTATATTTACAACATACTTTCTTTTCTATTTTATTGTTATATTGGTTATTATTTGTATCTAAATCATTTTTTTAATATGCATTTATCATATATTATGGCGCACTGGCCAATCTCTGTAATGTCATAATACCCCGTTTACACATGTATGGATTTATCGCGGCCATAACAAAAAATGCAACTAGAAACACGTATTATCGTGCAAATTGCAAGATTGCAGATGCTTCTAAACTTTCATGTGACAATTGGACAGTTGGTACAATATCTGCGCCTGGGCAGTAGAACGATAGTAGCGAACCTGCCGGTAAAAAAATAGCTACGCCGCGCAGAGACTCATTTTGAGGTTAATCGATTTTTTCGACCTGTCAAAAAGTGCAATTGGTGCAAGAAAATCCATACATGTATACAGGCGCTATTATATTATTTTTTTTAAATAAATAAATTAACATATTGTTTTATAAGTATCGAAAGCATTAGAAAAGTGACATCCGAAAACAAAAATCTTACTGCATGTAGATTACGATATCGGTAAAACCATTGATTTACCATATAGGTTGGGGTTTTAGCTAAATTCGCATATGTTTGACATTTAGCAAGTGAATCATGCAGCCAATGAGGTGTTGCTATTTATAGTAGGGTCTAGGACGATTTGGCACCAGGACAACTGGACGCCACGCAAAATAAATAGACGTTAGGAACTTATAGGTACTTTAAAAAAAATATATTTAATATTATTATTTATATTTAGATTATTACATTACGATTTAATAATTGGTGAGAAATTAAATACGCACACGCCATTAATGATTTAATTGTGCATATGTTTAAGTTCAAATGAAAAAAGAGTTCTTTATTTTTATATAAAGTCTTAGGCATGGTATCCGCAATCCGCATGCGCAATAAAAAAAACATTATGTTAAGAGTAAAATTAATTAAAACTACTAAGTAGAAGATATAAACTGATTAAAATTCCTCGTCTACGTTCTGTATACGTGTCTACGAAAGTGCAGCGTCCAATTGTCCTGGCGTCCAGTTGTCCCATTCCCTTCTAGTACATATCGTCAATGTGTAGATAAGTCAATCCTGAAAATAATTCTGTACGATTTTTACGTGTAGTTGTGACTTCACACTAATTTATCGAGTAAAAAAACATTTAAAAATGAATGTAGCGAAAATGGCGGGACAGAAAAAATAGCTATTTCCCAGTTTAGACAGGTTAAACTTTGTCATTGATTATTTAACAACACTGACGACTCTGTGTCTATTTTTTATGATTCTTATGTCATATCTGTGCTATTAAGACATTCGATAATACTATTGAAAGTTGACAGCTATCTGTAGAAATAAAACGATATTCTCTTTAAAGACCTTTCAATAACTTAGTCTTTCTCTCAATTTTTCAGCATATTATTTATTGAACGTGTGTGTAGTTTTATTGGCCCAATACGCTGAATCTTTGATTTCAAGAAAACACTTGATATATGCCAGTGACTCTCAAGTTTTATATAAAAGAATAAATTAAAATTTTACTTAGAGAAACTTCAAAAATCCCGTTGTCCTTCTTGCTAATAATTTCTAATATTACTAAGGATTTTTTTTACAAATTTCATCAACCATATTAACTGTGATATTAATCGAGATATTAACATTTCTATTTTTTACTAATTGTAAATGGTGTCAATATGAATCCTGAAGTAGAACAATCCTGGTGCAATCTTTCACTACCATAGAATTCATCATGTGCTCAAGTTCCACTCAGTTTATGATTCCAGGATTAAATAATGTGAATGCTTCATTCCCAAAGCTTGCGATAAATTTATTCATCAATAAAATAATAAGCATTACATATTACCAACTGCCCGGTTATAATTCGTATGAATCATATACAGATCGATAGTTTACAGACCAAAACACTCACTTACTTTAACCTTTTTCTACATTTTTTCCAATATATTGTGTGTTTTTGAGGTTTTACAAATAATAAATATGTTTTTCTTCTATAATCTAATATTACCAAATTTTATGTAGGAATATTCAGTATTGAATAAAAAATAATAATTTAAATAATATAAGTTAGTATAGCGGACAAAAAATAATTACTAGGTAATAACAAGACATACATATGGAAATTTAATAATATATTAAAGTAATATAGTGAATTAACTATTTTTTTTATTCAACGAATAATTCACAAGATTTAAGAATGTAACATTCTAACATAATTTTGAAAAATCTTTTTTGAAAGCCTGAAAGTGATCCGTGACGTTGGTTTGTAATTAAAGTAATACTTACTTTGATTTAAAATACAAACGCTGATCGCCAATAGTAGCTCAATTTGGAAAGCGTTTCAGAGAGTATTAAGAGGCATCAGTTAAAATTTGTCGCAATTAGCATGGTCGCGAAACCAGAGAGATGCAGGTTCGGATTTTTTCTATTGGTTATAATATATTTTCTATATAGTATATTTATAAGTATTTATACAAAATTTTATAAGTATTTTTAATATAGTGAAATTGGATAGAAGAAAGGAATAATCAATTAAAATAAGAATAGTTATAAACTTACATTCACAAAAAATAAACAATTTTAAATATATATATCAACCTCTACTGCGCTATCCAAACTGGTCAATTTATTGCACGATAAATTGTAGCATAATGAAACATCTCATCCGTCGTGCTATTGGATAGAATATACACCCCACTGTTTCGAGTGATATTGGTGGGAACATGGAAATTAATACCTGCCAGTATAGACGAATTGCAAATTAACGCAAGAAGAAGTGTGAAGAATTGTTTTCAAAGGAAAATCGCTCTTCGGATGAAGAAGGGTTGTATTGACAGAATTCCTATAAAAAAACGTGCCGGAAATATATTTTGATTGTCATTGTCATAAGTAATGGATGAGTCTTTAAATACAGAAATCAAAGAAACGTAACGTGGAATAATTTTTGAAGACTACAAAATATTGACACATTCCAAAATACTTATCATATTACATGAAACATACAAATAAAATAATGTGTAAAATCAATAAAGGTCAACTTGATTCCTATCTTTATTATATCAACCTATATTTAGACGTCCACGCAAATATAAAATGTATCTGTGGGTTTTCCAGATGCATAAGTAGGGCTTGAAAAATTTCCTGACTTTCCGAGTGTGGTGTACATCCTGAACTCACGTGTATACCTTCCCCGGAGGAGTTTGAGTCATATACTAGGTCCAACTAGAAGCTATTGTGTAGATTGATGCCTTTCCGGTTCTATTGTTATGTATCTGTAACTCTCCTCTCTTGATATATCCCCAATGACAGTAAATTGCCTACTATTTAATTCATCGACACCCTAAGTTACTGATCTTGTACCATTGTTAAGAATATATTCGATCGGTGTGATTTCGACTATTGCAATGTACATACTCAATATTGTATTATTGATCAACCCCAATTTATCCACCCTATCTAGCTGTGGTACTACACATATATAAACCCTTGTATATTAATTAAGCGTCACTTATATTAATTACTTACTATTTCATATACAATGTAAATTATTCTGATATCATTCAACTCTAACCATTCAACTTGTTCAAACTTAACTCAGCTCTGCTCACAGAGTTGTGTCATTTCGGATCGAACTCTCCTGAGTTCTTTCTCTTTTATTTATACGCCATGTAATTGTAAACTGAAAATTGACGAATAAACATCTCTGAAGATTAACATCCGTCGAGTCTTATTACTGACATACACCTTCCACTGGACCACGTGAAGGACCGGAGCCCGTTGGTAAGGATTTCCATTGCCGAAAACATAACACTAATGTGATACATTTTTATTTAAAATATGATTGAAAGTATTTATAGAAACATTAAGAAGCGCTGCCAAAAATACAGTGTTTCAAAATATGATGATCGCGCGAAGTGCCAGCATCCGGCAGCGCCGCAGGCTTCTCGCAGCCCTCGCGAAGGCTTTGCCGCGTAGACCGCATGCAATTGACAACCGGATATACAGCAAACGACTCCGCAGGAAATGGGGGACCCGAAAAATACTTTGTTCCACAAATTCGAAAGCTTTTACCCATCATCTTCTTCGCGGTATAATCAAGTGCTCTTTGACAAATTTGTCAAACGGATGCCTGCGAATTGTAAAAAAACTCATATGTTTTCGATCCAAATTTGCAATAGAAAATATACTCAGTATATGTATCGAATTTTCTTCCTAGCTGTTTCATGGAAAACATAAGACAGCGACAGTTTTTTTTGAAAGGCGCGCAGTGTTTAATAAACTCTCAATAAAAACGAATTATTAGTACAAAACATAGAATTTACATTCAAAAAGCCAAACACTTGATCAAAGTTGTTTCCTCCGTATTACTTAATTTTGAGAAAATTGCAAAAAACATAGGTACATAGGTTTGAAAATAGATTTTTTTTTATTTTTGCAAGTATATTAGTAAAACTTTTAATGTAAGAGAAATTCAAAAATTACGAGAAGCGCAACGTGGCATGGAAAGGTGCATGTTGGGCATAACTCGTAAAGATGACAAAATAAACCAACGCAAAGGGAGGAAAACAAGAGTACGCCACGTGAAAGAGGTTGCTAACGGATGAAATGGCGATGGGCTGGAGATGTCACTTGGCAAGTGGACAACCGCTGGACAAATTCCAAGTGCACAGTGGTATCCAATAGGCGCTAAACGTCCCCGCTAACTCTAACCTCCAAACCGCGGGATAGACGAACTCATAAAATTCGGTGAATGTCCATGGCAGTAAATAACTAGGGACTGAGAAGAGTGAGGGGGCTATAGGAGGCCTTCATACAGCAGTGGTTCGACCCCATCTGATGATGATGATAATTAGTAAATAGTTACAAAAAGCGAATATATTAATAATATGACATGAGCCATTACAATAATTATTAAAAAAATATATTTTTAGTTGGTCGAGAAACATAAAAAATGGCGGCTAATGTACATAAACGTGGCATACATGACGAATGTACTTTGAGGTTTAATACTATTATACCAATAAATTTATATAGATAATATAATACTTTATACTATAACTATTATACCAATAAATATATAGATATATAGATAGATAATAGATTTGATTGTTTATGAATACGAAACGATGGACCAATGCTTATAGAAACGGAATTAAGAAAAATATATTTATAAAAATAAAATAATGGTGGAAACCGACGTTAAAATCAATAGTCTAAATTTGAACAACATAACTCGATGCATATTGGGCATAATGCACAGAGATCGAAAAAATAAATTAATACGTATGAAAGCACATAAAAGTGCAGGATTGTGAAATAGAAAATGAAGTAGACATCATTTGAAGAACAGTTTACAGAATATGAAACTTAAAGATACATTTAATAATCTAAAGGGCGAAGTGAAAGTACATGACAACAAAGGATTATAGACCGAAAAGAGTGGATATATCGTGAAAAGGTCGTGATGCATAAGAGAGAAATGATGATGATACAAGTTTTATTTGGAAAACCTTAGCAGCCGTCTATAATAAATTAGAGACATTAAATTTAAGTAAGTATTTTAAATAAAGCAGCTCGAGTAAAATAGTATAAGGTTACAATTTTTCAATCTCAAGAATGCGCAAGCCGTAAAACCCCGAGTATACCTTATGAAACCCTTGTTATGCAGTTTAATTAAAGGGAACATTTTTCATCTGACCCTTTGATAACATAATGCGAGTAATATATTCGATTTCCTCTTGTCGCTGCGCCTGCAATGGCGTCTCGCTTTCCGGAAAATTCTGTCAAAAGCAACCTCCGACTTCAGCGTCGGCGTCGGCCTTACTTGCTCTCTGTGAAGCTTTTACGCTCACTCTTGCAGTGCTTTCGTGGACTTGCTTGAAAGCTTTGCCATACATCGCTGAATAGTCAGAGACATTGTGATTTAGATATTATATCATTCGATAGTAAAATATATTTATTATTCAAATATATATATGATATCAGCGTAATATTAACACATTTAAAATAGAATATAAATGCCATATTTGTATATAATTATATACAATGAGCAGTTTTAGCTTAAAAGTGAGTGAGCTATAGGGATTATAGTGCATAGGTAGGTACTTACACATCGGTACGTCATCTTCAAGGTTAAATTGTTTCATTATGAGACTGCATTTGTCTAGTGGTTTTGTCTGGCCCATTGCCATTTAATCAACTTGGTAACTTCTACCACATCGCGTGCACCTTTGCGCTCATTACAACATAATATATTATACCTCATAGTAAAACTAGGGTTGCCATACGTCCTGAATTTACAGGGCTGACGTCGTTTTTACTAATATGTCCGGTATTTATTGCCGTATTCTTGTTTTGTATTTTATTTTAATGTTTAACCAAATCTACACAGTCCGCGCCTTGACCTTGCTCCTTAACTTTTTCATTAAAATCTCATCCGCAAAGCCACATACACAAGATTGTAAAACTTCAAAAGTATAACTACAAGAAAAAAACATAGAAAAAATGTTAGACCGAGTGGGATTCAAACTCACTTCTTTCACTGTTCATAATAAAGCTTTTGGTCGGTCTATGATTCTAATAACTACTTTATCAGCCATGTTTCAAATCCCGCAAATAAAAAAACAACTGCCGCATTAATTCAATCAATATAATCATTTTAATAATACGAGTATGACTAGAAAGTATACAACAGTATCATATTATTATTTTCTATTTTTTCTTTCATGGTGTTAACTGTCAATTCATGATAGAAATGCATTGTATTAATAATTAAATAAAACACTATTTAGTACTATATTACTGCGAAATTCAACAGTTTGTAAATGAAATAAGAAATAGTGAGAGGGGCTACGAACGACACAAAATGACATAAAGTGACACAAGCAGCCGTAATATTATACTAACCATATTCACACTACCCTATTATCACTACCAATTAACTAATTGGCGGCATAGATAGAGTTAATCGGAATTGTCCCTGTATTACGATGGACACCAAAGTTTTAGCCTATTTGTCATTTTGTCACGGTTTATAATGTTATTATCTGTTCCACGTGCAAGACATCGATAATTTGAACCGTGAAACGTCATAGCTTATCGTAAGCATATAGTATTTTTTTACACATGGCGATTTTTTATTGTTATATTATTCATCACCAGGTTGTCTAAAATTTTTGTTTTTTCAATATTTCGACCAATTTTCAATAATTTAAACCATTTTTATTTTTTTTAAATTAGGTCCCGGTTTAGAAAAAAATATATTGTAATAACCCTATCTATCTATACTAAATATTAAGGGGGGACATGCTCAGCGTAGGTCAAAATGGAACTTTTATTGCATTTTCAAAGCATAATCCTGGACATTCCTTAAACGTTGTAGATAATCTATTTATATAATTTTGAAGCCTTAT
Organism: Rhyacophila brunnea; assembly: GCF_057557595.1. Taxonomy (NCBI): domain Eukaryota; kingdom Metazoa; phylum Arthropoda; class Insecta; order Trichoptera; family Rhyacophilidae; genus Rhyacophila; species Rhyacophila brunnea. The sequence continues at coordinate 15,703,398 of NW_028232806.1, forward strand.
TATCCGTTATATTTATTTTAAACATTTGATGACTGCATAAAGTATTTTTATTACATAAAATAGTATTCTTTTAAACCTCTCGCTCTAATGTTTTAGAATGTGTTTTAGAATGTGCAGTGGTGTTAAGATTTTTTACATTTATTAATTTTTAAACGCATTTATAAAACCATTAGTATAATTTATGTTGACATTATTATAGTGAAATATTTACGATAAAAAATTATATTGATAATCTCTGTGATCCCAAATTTGACAAAAATTAGGCATTTTATTATTCAAGAAATGGGCAAGATTAACAAAAAAAATCTATATTGTGACTATATTCTAAAACGTTAGAGCGAGAGGTTTAAAAGAATACTATTTTATGTAATAAAAATACTTTATGCAGTCATCAAATGTTTAAAATAAATATAAAGGATAATAAGGCTTCAAAATTATATAAATAGATTATCTATAACGCTTAAGGAATGTCCAGGATCATGCTTTGAAAATAGAATAAAAGCTCCATTTTGACCCACGCTGAGCACGTCCGCCCTTAATACATGATGTATTTTTTCAATAACTCTATATTTAATAATAAATTCCATTAGCCTAATTATCAGAATTAATATTTCAGTCGTAACAATAAATGGATACATCATTACGACCTCATTTTACAAAATGCATATTTCTGCTAATCAAATCGGGCGATCTCGCTAATTAATTATCAACAGCGTGGTGGCTTTGTGCTAATAAGCCCAGGGTGTTATGTAAAATAGGGCCTATGTTGGCCAAATTTAATCTACAGGCCCTGAGTCATCCACTCGACCCGGCAAAACGCGATACAATATCAGGGTAGTCTGCGGAAACATCTGCGCATAATTCTTAACTTAATTTTGAAAGAAAAATCTGATATTAGTATTCGTTGACCGCTGCGGATAGACTAAAGCTACTGAAGCAACGGATATATTATGCAATGTCTATATTTTTAAGTCAAAGTAATATTGTACAATATTTTAAAATCAAATTTTGCTTGTGACCAGGAAACACAAAAATAATAGTAAGTTCTGGGTGTGGTTATAAAACGATTGTAAATAAGTATAAAAATAAATATACTTAACCCACGATGGCCGCGCAGCTTAAGCACTGGCCTATAGTGTCGTGGATCCCAGGTTCGAATCCTTGTTCTGACAAATACACATATTGTTTTTCAATTTGTATTTGAGTATGGACCTAATAGGTTGGGCACAGTGGCGCACCCAGGGGGGGGGGCAAGGGGTCTTGCCCCCCCCAAAAACATTGAAATTGAAAGCCAATAGATTAGACAAATAAAAACACGGCAAAAAAATGATTTGAAATTCTCCAGCACCCTCTTTAGAAAAATTTCTTAGATTTTAATTTTTAACACAAAAATTTCGAAACACTAATGTCGGGTTTTTTTAGAAACCCAATACCCAAGGGAAGTGTCAAAAAATTCTCGGTGTCCACCCGAATTTTGGAGTGGTATAGGTCATGGCTGGGAAGGGCTGACAGGGTTCTAGCCTGGGGGCCCGGGCTGTAGGGGGCCCGGCGTGTCGGGTTGACCAGATAAGTGAGATAAACACACATCATAAATTAGCTTTAATAGTAAAAAAGTCGCATGCGGCGCTATTACACTTCATGGCCATGAACATTTTTAATCTTATATAATTGTGCAATATATTTTTTGATTATTATGTGTCTATACTCGACATTTCCATTATTAAAGTAGATGTATTAAAAATCGCCAATAATTCACTGTAGTATAAGTACCCTTAATTTTAATTAAAACACAATTTGAAAAACGTTAATGTAGTGTTTCACACTGCATTTAATCTTAGCGGTAGGTAGGGGACCCGCCAAATATCCTAGCCATCCTGAAAGGGGCCCTCACCCTTTCAGGATGACGGGACCATGGTATAGGTACACCGAATGCAATAGACAAAAGACAGATAAACGAGAAATTAAGCTGTGAAGAAGAAAAAGAGTCTATTGGACTAATTTACATTCTCCTCCTTGCCCCCCCCCCCCCAATATTAAATCCTGGGTGCGCCACTGGTTGGGCAAGTGGCTGACATCCATTTCTCGTAGACACAAAATCTGTTAATACAAACATCCACTATGTGGAGGCCCATAATGATCTTATTAGGATCGGACATGGTCTAAAAAAATACTTAAACACGACGTGTTAAAGATTATCATCATCATCAGCCGGGGTTGGTCTACTGCTAGCTCCATCCACTCTTAATGGACCCAAAATAGTAGACTTACTTTAAAACTGGCTTCAAACTAAGGAACTAAGGAAGAAAAGAACTTTTAACACACATCCGAAAGACCTTAACTCCAATCAAATAAACGCAGATTTTTCAATATCTTCTCTATATTTTATTAATGGTTTCACTACTTACAATTACTAAAATCTCACCATGTAAGGTCAATGCAACTTGCATTGCCCACACATAATAGTATGGTGCAGTGACCATTATATCGTTATTATCGGGGTATTTTTAGCGTACAAGAGACTGTCTGCAGACGTCATTCGCGACAACTACGGTCAAGTGGGCACATCATACGTTGTTGTCCGCCGCCTCACGGTGCGATAAGACGCCTACTGAAGCGTGGCGGGGTCACTCTATGTCGTCCCATTTGAATTTCAGTGAAATATGTCTACCATTTAGGTATTTTCAAGTAGAATGTCTCAAAATATTCCCCGTGATATACTGCAGTATTTTCAATTGAAGTCAATTTCTTAACTGTTTTATATGAACACTCAGTCGCATATTAATCCATATCAAAAAATGAGTACCAAACACCATCCGCGAGAGTCCCTACTAATCTACGCTACTCACGCTAAATGAAATGGTCAAATTCCATCATCTCTAAAAGTAAATCGACGATACCCATGTTTTTTTACATTTATATCTGGAGATGGTCAGGGATTATGTTTAACTCGGGTTGAATATATCTGAAAAAACTTCTCTGCGAGACTTTATAGTTGTTTATTCATTAAATTAAACTATTTGTAGTTCACCTACTAAGTTTAATTTTAATATGTGAATACATAATTGATTGATATAAGGAACTGTTTTTATGGTTTTTTTTTTATTATGTACACTTATACACTGTATTATATTTTGAAGATGTATAGGTATATTTAAATAATATTAATTATTTATTTATGTATGTTAATGTATTGTTTAATAATTTTATTGCATATTAGGACAAATAATACAATATGCAAGGAACTGCAGAATATGCGAGGTTAATTTTGAACTGCTTGATTTAAAGGTTTGATATCGACTGAATAATAGTATGACATTCGAGTGACGAGTACTTAATTAGCTATATTTTCTGTTGATAGATGTCACTATAACTGATATCAAAAGCAGAATTACAATGGCAAAAAATGCTATGTCAAAACTGCATCCAATTTAGGATAGCAAAAGTTTTACCAATGCTACTAAAATATGTCTAGTAAAATCTCTTGTCTTCCTGATTTGTATAATATATTATATGGCTCTGAGATTTGGACGATAAAAGCAAGAAAAGGGCAGATACAAGACAGTTTTAAAATGTAGTGCTGGAGGCGGATGCTTAGAATATCGTGAATATTTAAATTTACTTACGACTCTACAAAAGTTAAATATCTAACTCCACAAATCCAGGAATCAGACTCTACTTGGCTTACCTTCGCCGGACTCGTCAATTGTTTGGTTATATATCCCGCAAAGAAGATGGCACCCTAGAAAAACTGGTAATATTGGGTCAGGTCGAGGGTCGGAGAAGGCAAAGAGAAACTCCATCCAAATGGACAAACTAAGTGAATAATTCCACAGGTTACGCATTGACATAATATCTGTATACCGCTGAATATCGAAGGAGATAGAATGGGTCCCGAAAAGGCCTGGAAACCATCCATAAAGAATCAATCGGTGAAGGCTTTATATCAATAGAATCATTAATAAGGAAGTTAATTTTTATACTTACCATTGTTTGCAGACCCAATAAAATACCGGACCACCCCCAAATGATAATATAATCTATCATCACCGCGTTAGTATACGCGTACCTACACCAGAAGTAGATGAAAAGACTTTTTGAGCAGGACAAACTACTTAATAGAAAAACGTGGCAAATATTGAACAGTATAATATATTGTAATATATGGTTTCCAAAGTAATGTTATTTCTTAAATAATTACTAAAGTTAATTAAAAAATAAGATACTCTCAGAGGCAAATTGTTTATATAGTTTTGATAATAGTATAGTGTTGTAAACGAGACGGCTGTTTTTTAATAGTTTTAATAGTAAGAATAAACAATGTGGGTAGATATCTTGCAAGAGCGTAGATGTCAAAAACTTTTCGACGTTGAAGTATTTATACAATAATAGAATTCGTGGTTCAAAGTTAATTCGTAAAGACGAGGTAAGTACTTTGAGAAATAAACTTATAATTTACCTGCTAATGAATTAATTCAGCATTCACTGAAAGTGGTCCTATAGCGTTTGTTGGTGAAAAGAAAGCTCTTTTAGGGAAAGATTTTAATCATAACCTCAAAATGAGAATGTTAGAATGGCACTGGTGCTCGATACACCCGATACGACAGATATTCCGCACCGGTGTCCCGCGAACAATTCGGATGTGTGCCGGACAAAACAACAATATGCTAATATATACTTATCTACACTATTTGAAAAAATATATCACTAATGGCCTGAATACATTACCATCACGTCCCGTGCTGTCACTTAATGGTAATGTGTTCGGACCATTGTGGTATAAATACATTACGATCACGTCACTTACAAAAACATTGTGTCAATTATCTGTCATTTGTAACTCCCCTCCAAACCTTTAAAAACCAACATACGTGAGAGGACATGACTCAAAAATATTTTTTTTTTAAATAAACGACGATCTAACACGCGTCAGGTTGATGGGGTGATGTGATACGCGTAAGGTGACCTTGGCGTGGTTCTAATACAAGATGGGAGTATTTATCTTATAACACTTTAAATTAATACAGAGTAAAACATTTCAAACTTTTTGCCCGTTGGATGATCTGGTAAAGGAAGCTAGCCATTCAGGGGTACCATATCAGTGGATACCAGAAAACCTGAACTGGAATGAGGCTATAAAGAAAATGGGCCAAAGTATGTGGATGTATTTTCACCATAGGGCATCATTAGAAAAGGGGAAATGGAGTAAGTCTATTCTACCATCACCACTAGAGGTGCCCTGGTTTGTAGAGTCTCCTTTGACGAGGGATGAGCTTAAGTTAATACTGAGGCTAAGAACAGCGCACACAATGGGCAAAAGATTTGATGTCCTCATGGGAAGAAGCGAATCGCAACTCTGCGATGAATGTCATGTTTTAGAGGACATTGTACATATAACACTACAATACCCTAAATATGAACTTTACAGAGTACAGCTGCGAATTGCGGATATCTATGACAATGTCGACGAATTGAAGGGTGTCCTGGCGGTGGGTAAGACGGAAGAGCTAGGCAAAATTGTAAAGTTATTTGACAGAATAGGAGTGAGGACCTGATCAACGGATCCCTTCCTAGAAGAGAAGAGGCGATATGACAGTGAGTCGCAGTCAAAACCTCGGTAAAATCACAAAAAAAAAATTGCCCCTGACGTAAGCTTCTTGTAAGCTCACATGCTGTCACATGAAGTGTATCGTAATATGTTTACAACATCATGGGTCTTTTTCAAAAAGTTTTTTGAGATTATTCTCATGCATGCTCACTCGTGATGCGTATAGGTAACATAAATGCAATTAGTCAAATACGAAATCAACGTAAAACATTGAATAATAAAATCACTACAATATAAAAAAACAAAATTGTATCTAGTTGTAAAATCATAGTATAAAGACATCTATTTCCAACCAAATTTCTAATCATAATCTCATAATTAGAATTTTAGTATGATGCTAGTGCTTGATACCAGTTATCACTCGCTAGGGCAGAGATTCCCAATCGCTGTGTCGCGAGCAATTCGGAAATTTACGGTAAAATTATTGTTACGTATAATATACATTAAACAACGAAACGACACTAACACGTACTGATGTACGCTTAATTTTTGAAAAAATAAAGTTACTAGTAGCCAACTTCAATTTAATCAAAAAAATAATTATATATTATACTAGGTATATAATATATTATAGTATTACAACATCTAAACATGGTTGAAGAATATCACTAACTTTATTATTATTTCTGAAAAGTTCAACCAATACCTAAATTCTGAATGCTTCTAACTTTACCTACTTATCGCTGCTGAGTTCAAGTTATATTTTTCTTGTCTCTTAAAATAAAAATATAAGTATGCATCTAACATACCACAATTCAATGGTATAATATAACATGCATGTTGGCATGTTGTTTCCAATAAGGCAAGGTAAACCTCTATTCCAAAAAAATAAATAATCGATTTCAAAATATGTCATTTCATACAATATAATGATCTATCTATACCTTCCAAACCTTCTAAAAGTATTCATATTATGTCTAATTTTATATTGCATATATATAGGATTTTCAATTAAAGATTAAGCAACTAATTAAGAATGGACATATTGTTCTAATTTGAAAATTCAATTCAAATGAATTGGGGAAACTAGCGATAAAATCAACCATTCACGCTTGAAATACTAAAACTAAAAGCCTTAAATTAAACTGATTAATTTGTTTATTTGAAATACGTAAACTACAAATTAAAATGTCACTAATTTAACAGATTGAAAACCAATGAAGCGAAAAATTTAATAGTCTCCCACGATGCGACAATTGTTGGCAAGCACTGCGCTAAGGGACCGGGTATATTATTGGATATCGAAACAAATAATAAGAAACATACCCTTTGTTATGTAAAATGCAAGCATCCCTTACGAAAATGTGGCAAAACATAACAGCGGATAAAACGAGAACCAGGGATGATTTGATATTTGAAAAATCGCAAAGGTTGCATGTTTCCCTACTTATTATAGAATTCCTTCTGTCGCATATATTTCCCGAGGAATTTTCATCGCAAATAAAGATTACCAAAATTCTTTTGCTACAGTTTAGTAGGCTTTACGATAAAACTTTAGGGCTTGATAGGTTAAACAAAAAATACATGTATACCATGAGCATGCATAATACGTACAAAATATAACCTTCACACGTAAAAATAACAAATATTAATTACAGAAGGGACCAGACGAAATGTTTCAAACTAACGTTTCGTGAGTGGGCCTGACGGTCGTTGGGAGACGTTGGATTGGCGAGTCTGCGCATGTAATTACCAATTAATTGGTTTAATTATATATATTTTTATTATTTAATCCACCAAAAAATAATTATAACTAATTGTAGGACAATAAAAATAACATTCAAACAATCTAATTTATGGGATAGCCTATTTTCACCAACTATCTTATGTTGGTAGATCCTTTTGGGTTAGTCCCAGTATTGCCAACTGTTGCGTAAAAATATGGCAGATGGGGTTCAAAAATCTAGTTTTACCTAGGAATTTGAAAAATTTTGTCCAAAATCAAAATCGAGAGGTTTTGAGCACCAAAAAAATTATACAAAAATTTAAAGAAAACGTCCAAATTGGAAGTCAACAGTATTTTTTTTGTCAGAAGCATCTTTCATAAGCTGTAACTAAGAAACTTTTCGTACACATAGTATTAGAGACACAGTTTCCTTCGTAATTCGTCTACCTTAGACAATCATCATATTATGGCACTATAATCCTTGGCAGGTATTATCCTCCTTCAAAATCTTCGTAGATCCTGGACGATCCAGCGCCAACACTATCAAGTTGCTTCGACCGAGCATTCTTAAACCTCCTGTGTCGCAGTCCAGCTGACCAGGTTTTCTCTTGCCCTCGGGGGTTGCATATATAACCCGCCTTGCTGGTATATCCTACGGCATTCTATGCACGTGGCCAATTCAACACAGTCTGCATTTTCATAAATGCCACGTGATCTTTCGCCCCTATAAAGTTTGTACAGTTCTTCATTATACCTTGACCATCAAATACCACTTTGTTGAATAGCCCCGAAGACTCATCTAAATACTCTCCTCTCAAAGATGTCCATATTTTTCTCGTCTTGTTTTCTGAGTGCCCAGCATTCTGATCCATACGTTAATACTGGGCGCAGGAGAGTTTTATATCCTTAAAGTTATTTTAGTTTTCCTTGATAGTACCTTGTTCTTTAGAAGCCATTGGATACCAAAATAGCACCTATTGGCGAAGGTGATCCGGCGATTTATTTCGTGAAAAATAAATACTAAAAAACGTGAGATCTGTCAAGAAGAAAAACACCAAATTAGCGTGTCACCCTCTTTAGTATCTAAATAAAGTCGAAT